>NC_134531.1:297004811-298254811 GCF_050624435.1 Tenrec ecaudatus
CTCCTTTTCCCCTCCACTTTTCCCACCTACCCACCCTCTCTCTCATTATCTCTGTTTCACCATTGTATGTTTTCTAACTCCTATTAGATCTCTCCCATATGAATGAAAAGAACAAGTCCTCACAACTAGACCAAGAGGTAACATCATAATAAATGGAGAAGAGATTGAAGATATCAAGAATTTTGTCTTCTTTGGATCCACTATCAATGCTCATGGGAGCAGCAATCGAAAGATTAAACAACACATTGCTTTGGATAAATCTGTTGCAGGACTAAAGTGTGCCTAGACCAAACAATGGTCTCTTTCTTTGCCTAATATGCATATCGAAGTTAGACATGTATGCAGGGAACTAGTTGTTTTGTTGTTAAGTGGGGTCGATTGGTGCCAACTTACAGTGAGCCTATGTAGAACTGAAAGAAACACTACCAGATGCTGTGTTTTCTGTGCAACTATTGTTGTCTTTGAACCCATTGTTGTAGCCTCTGGCCCAATCTGTTTATTCAGGGGTCTTCTTTTCTACCGACCCTCTTTACGAAGCATGAAGTTATTTTCTAAGAGCTGGAACCATACCTACCAGTGAACGCTCTAGCCATTGTCTGGGGTTTGAGCATTCATGGCTTAACCCAGTTCATTCGCTTAAAGCCATGTTTCATGTTCCTGTTGTATCTTCTAGTTCATTGCATCATGCCTGGGGTCTTAAAAATTTGCAAGCACCTATCCAAGCTACAAAACTAGTCTTTATTCACCTGAGGCAACAGAGGAAGGAGTATCAGAAATAAGATAAGTAAATGAAATAGGTGATTAATTTCCTCCAGGAATAATGGTCCCTTTGGCTCTGAGATCAGAAGATCTAGACAGTGCCTGGTTACCATTATAAAACATTTTAATCAAATACTTTATAGAAGAATCCTGATCAACACGGGCAAAGTGGAATATGATATCAAAATATCATGAAGTCCAGATTTTCTAGACTTATGGAAAGTGAATGAATTCCATCAATTACAAGAGAATACGCCACTGGACCCTGCCCCCCCCCCAAAGCTCATCAAATGAAATCAAAGATAAAGATGATGCTCATTTGCTTCTTTGATGTGAGGGGGATAGAGCATATGGAGTTCGTTCCACCAGGTCAGACAGTTAAGCTTTCTATTTAAAGGTTCTGAAAAGATTACGTAACTGTGTGCAACAAAAAGGTCTGCTTTGTGGCAGACAGGGGACTGGTTTTGCCACCAGTGCACCTGTTCGGGCTGCCATCTCAGTGTGCCGGTTTTGGACAAAAAACAGCATGCCTCTCTTGCCCCATGCACCTTATTCTTCTGCTCTTGCTCCATGTGACTTCTTTTTTGTTTCCATGAATGGCAAGGAACACGAAAGGACACTGATTTGACAACATAGAAGTGAAGAGAAAACGAGGAAGGTGCTGCCAGCGATCTAAACAGATGAGTTTGAAAATGTGTCCAAGAATGAAATCACAGATTTGACAAATGTATTGAATGTTATGGAGAGTACTTTAAAGGTAATAAAGTTGCTTTGTAAAGAAAAAATAAAAAACCCTTAAATACATAGCTTTGAAAAAAATTACTTTTGGGGGGATGGGCGAGTAATCCCTTGTAGTTTAACTTAGTTTGTAAAAAAATGTCTGCCTTGAGAATTACTTTCCTTTCAAAAACTTCCATAGACTAGAACTGAGAGCATCTACCTCAGAAGTTATACGGGAAGTTTAACAAAAAAATAATCCAAAATTCACTGCCATTGACTTAATTCTAACTCATGAAAACCCTGCAGGACAGGCTAGACCCTCCCCTGTGGGTTTCTGAGATTGTGATTGTTAACAGGGGTAGAAAGCCTCCTCACTTTACTGAAGAGCAGTTAGTTGGTAGTTTAAAACTGCTGGCCTTGATGTTAGCATCCAGAAATGCAACCACTCATGGGTGTGGAGGCATGAACATATTACCTGACCTCCCTTCACTTCATAATAAGGAGAATCACCATTATAAATAAGTATCACATGCCCAAGGGTGATTCCTATGAGGTTGAAATCTATCATGCTTCCACCTTCCAACTTTCTTCACCTTTCCTGATACCAAATATCCTTCTCACAATACTCTCTAACTCTTATACCGTGCTTGATAATTCATTTCAATGGCCACATGAAACTTACAAATTATGCTCCTGTTTATAGAGTCTATTAGTTACTGTATTACAATTTTTGATTGGGAATGTTCAAGATACAGTTCTTTGGTCAGGACAAGGTCGTTTCTGTCAAGCTTACAGGGAGGTTCCTTGACCTGGCCTCTGTCAATGCTACAAAGCCCACTTAGCATTGCTGATGAATGCCCAAAGAATGCTCCACTCTGCTCTGAGCCTCCATCTGAAGGTGCTCAGCACTGGAAAACCGGTTGTTGTTGATATTTTTAGGTGCTGGGAAATTGGTTCTTGCTCATATAGTTGCATAGCATACAAGAGAATGAAGCAGTCTGGTATCACAGCTTTCTATCCCTGGATTGAGGAAGTTCAATGCACAGAATGCTGGGGTCTTTAGACATATTTCTCACCTAACTCTTCTTTCTTGATGATCATGGGAGTCTCCCATGCTGTTTCTGAGATGGCTCATTTCATCCATCCCTTCCCTGAGAAGGGAAAATGAACCGATCCCAGGTCATAATCACAATTAACTTGGTTAAAAACCACAGTCATGTAATCTGTCTGAATTTCCCTTCGCTTTCTCTTACCCAGACTCATCAGGAAAAGAAGAAATACATCAAGTCTTTTGGTATAAGTTTCAGAGCTTATGGCTGGAAGGAGCATATCAAATAAATCACTGCAACAAGGGGCAGTGGAGGAGAGTGGTAAGGTTAATGTGGATGAAAGATATAGAAAAATAGGATGACAATTATCATATACCATGAATAATGCAATCAATAGCACTGAGTTTTACATATACAAATTTATGAATGGGTGTTTGCTTGTGTATAATTTCAACAACTAAAAATTTCAATAAAAGTAAGTAGATATTGAATTAGTAATTTTAGAAGTTCCAGTGAAAAAAGTTCAGACCTAGATCACTTCTCTAGGAAATGCTAGCAAACAAATCAAATTAGCATAAATTCCTCTCAAACCTTTTCAGAATAAATAAGCAGAAAGATATTAAAGAGCTCTAGTAGGAATAAAAAGAAGAAGAAGAGTTTATAGGCCCGAGGTGTGTTTTTAGAAGATAAAAATCATGGTATGAATTTGATCGCGGTAATGGGTGCACAGCTTTGTGAATGTTTCAGTTCACTCTTTAAATCACTATGCTTCTATTAAAGGGGCAAGCTGCATGGCAAGTGAATCATATGCCGATACAATTTCTATAAATAAATACATGCAGAGAATTAAATTTTTGAAGAGCAATCTTTGTATTCATGGGCACAATTTGAACAGCATCATACCGAACAAGATATGGAAATTAAAATTAAGCACATAAAAAGGTCTCAAGACCCTGATTTATTAGGGAACGTCACTATTTAATATCACAACACAAAAAATAAAATGACTAGATTCTAAGGTAGAAAAGACCAAATAACAGCAAATAGAATCAGCAAACAGAAAGCATGCACTCCTGATTAGAGGGAAAATTGTACGGTCACTTTGGAAAAGAGTTTGATAGTTTTATATGAAGTGAAGCATAAGTTTTTTCCTTAGATATTACCCAAGAAAACTGAAGTTATATAAATGTTCATACCAGATATACATAATGTAATGAAAAAATAGAAACAACACAAATATTTATCAACAATGGACTCAATTAAATATTACCAAACAATTTTAAAGTAAAAATAATTTAAATGTTAATACATTCAAAAAGTCAATAAATCTCAAATGTAGGGATGGTTCACTATAAAGGAATCAATGCCTATAATGTTCATAATATATCATCAAAAGAGGATAGTAAGATTTTACGATAAAATTAAATATGCATTGAAAATGGTCAATATGTATTTCTGATTTTAAAATCAATAGTTAGCTAGGAAATATATGATTTTTACTTAATTTAGAAAATACACAATTTAATCTATCCAGTATATACTAGAATTGAATACCAGAATGATTCTCATCAAGGCAAGAAGACCATGTAGAATGTATAACAATGCACTGTTAATCACATACCTAGAATTTTTAGTCAGTGCTTGACAAGAAAAGGAAGGCATTAATATTTAGCATTAGAAAATCAGTAAAATTGTCATTAATTACAGTTAATTTCTGGATGGAAAATCTAAAGAAAAGTGCAGAAAGATTGGAAATAGATAATTTAGAATTATTAACTTACAAAATTAAAATCAGGAATATTGTATATCAAATCTGAATTTTTAAAGTAGAATAAAAAATAAACCATCAGCAAAATATTAACTAATTACAAATAAAATTAAAGGGTAATATGTAGGACACACACAATTTTAAAAACAAACCAAAAAAACTGTAAAACATAAAATATCAGCTTAGGAAAGCATGGAATGTTCCAAAACTCTTTTTATGAATCAATTATAACTCTCAAAACAAAAGTAGACAAAGACACTACCATAAAAGAAATGTATATGCAATATTCCTCATGAATATTGATATGAAAATTCTCAACACAATCCTAGCCAGAATTATATTATATATAAATTCATGAAGATGGTTCAGCATTAGAAAAACTGCCAAAATAAATAAAACAAAGGAAAATAACTATATGTAATGAACTAATATGTATAATATATATAACTAACTATATATAAGTAATATCAATTGCTGCAGAAAATGCATTTGACACAATCCAGCACTTATTCTTAACAAAAAATGCTCAGTAAAACATAAGTAGGAAGGAAATTCCTCAATATAATTCAGACATATGCACAAAATAAACAATGCCCAACATTATTCTCAATGGAGAGGCACACAAAGTATCACTTTTGTGAATGGGAATCAGAGAAAGCTTCTCTTTGTTGCCACCCCCATTTTATGAATATTTCACTGAACATTCCAGTCAGAGGAATAGGCAAGAACAGGAAGTAAAAGGAATTAAATTTTACAAATAATAATTAAAATTATTCTTCTATGTAAATGATATTATCTTATATATAGATAATCTCAGAAGACTCATCAAGAAAGCTACTGTGAACTAGTAAAAGGGTCCAAGATCAACACATAAAAATCAGTCATATTTACACAAATAGAGAGAAATCTGAAAAGGAAATCAGCAAAACAGCATTATTTAAAATAACTGCCCAAAAGATGAAAATGTAAGAAAAAGTCTGATGAGAGAGATGAAAGACTTACACAAAGAAAACTACAAAACACTACAAGAAACCCAAAAGAGGCACACATATATGAAAGAATATACCATGTTCATATATAGGAAGATTTAACATTATGAAAATGTCAATACTACCCAAGGTGATCTACAGATATAATGCAAGGTCAATCCAGTTGGACGTTGAATAAGGAACACTAATCAATGAATTTGAATTACAGTCCTGGCAAAGGACATTGAAAGGACCGTGGACTGCCAAAGGAAAAACAAATCTATGTTGGAAGAAGCACAACCACATCCTTATGGCAAGGACGGCAAGACTAACTCGTGTATTATGGACATATTGTCCAAAGAGACCGATTCCTGGAGAAGGACATCAGCTTGGTAAAGGAGAGGGGCCGAGGGAAAGAGGAAGGCCCTCAACAAGATGGCAAGATGGATTGACACAGTGACACAATTGGCACAAGGAGCTCAAACATACCAATCCTATGAATGGCACAGAATGGGGCAGTGTTTCCTCTGGCAATACATAGTCACTATGAATCAAAACCAACGTGGGGGCACCTAACAACAACAACATATGATGGTTGCATATATTTATAAAAATTCATCAAATATCAACTTAGAATTACTGAATTGTATGGTATTATATCTCAATAAAGGAAAAAAGTTCAAATTCAAATTGACTGAAACCCATTTAATTACGATAAAATCCCAAGTGTTCTCTTAAATCCCAAACACCTAATGTTGCCACGTGTACTACTCACACTAACTGAAGGTTCTACTTAATACAAAATGCATAAATAATTAAAAGAAGCAGACTTGCTGAGTAAGAGAAAGTAGCATCATCATTAAGGAATGGCATGGTGAGAATCATTCTCTTAAGAATAAGTAAAATCAAATTTTTTTAGTTACTAAGCTTTTAAAGGCAAAATACATATGGACCTTTCAATGCAGATTGGATTTTATCATACAATCTTACTAGCCTACTTTAATGAAATACTATGTGCATTCTAGTAATTGATATCTTAATCAACCATTCAAATATTTCTGAATAAATCCAATTTGATATTTTTCTTTCAATAATATTTAAGATTAAATTTAGCAATCTGTTATTTAGTATTTAAGCACATTTTTTAGTATCTTGCATTTTATGAGATAACTCAATTAGGACCAAGACTCTAATATTCCTTCAGCTATGAAAGTTAACTCTAATTAACCCTTTAGTTATGAGAATCAGTGTGGGCCTTTCTTGTGTTCTTTTTGTTCCAGTAACATAGAAATGATTTGGTTTTGAGTATTTGAAATAATTTGTCCATAAAAACTTTAAACTTAAACAATTCATTGATAAAGTACAAAATTGGAAAATTGTGTCCTCTTGATAAATCAGATCTAATGTGCTGATTCTATGAATTAAAAAATAAACCACTGGGATATACATTTTAATTCAAAATATAAGGCAATGATTAGAAGATGCCCTTGGTAGTGCAAACAGTTCTTATATTCAATTGCTAATTGAAAGATTTGATTGTACCAAGAGATGTCCCATAACAAAGGTTTGGTAATCTACCTCGAGGTGGGGTGGGGGCCATGGAAACACAGTTCTGTGACACGTGTAAAGTAATCATGAGTCAGAGTTGGTTTATATCTAGGTGTTTGACAGGTTACAACTAGAATAGTACTAAATGGTCAGAGTTTTACAGAACTGTGTTTTCCTCATTACTCAATTAGTTTAGAGAAGTTAGATATGTGTTTATGTACTTTTCTTGTTCAGTAATCAATAAATATCTCCCTTATAACTTGTATAGTCTTTTGACTTCAATGATATTTCTCTTTCTTTCTACCTTCCTCATTTTTCAAAGCCAGAATAGAACCTTGGTCAAAGGAAGTCCACAGACTTGTTCTCTGATGAGAAACCCAAAAGCTTGCGGTAGCAAATGTCCCATCAGCAGGTATAGTGCAATTCTGAAATTATAAAATTAAACAGTAGGTCCATTGGGGACAGGAGCAGGGGTGCAAAGAGAGAGCTACCTGGGATGGCAACTTTGAAGAGACACAGAATCAGACAAAAAATGGAAGAATGTAAACTAGTTCATTACAGAATCCAGAGATAATTACAATGTGCACTCAGTTTTATTTGCCTTCCAGACAACGTTTTGCTTCTATCCATTAAAATTTCACTATTATGTATATATAGCAATATGGATTATAATTCATAGATCCATCCACTCTATACAATGATCATATATATATAATATATATAAATCAACTAATATATATATATATTAACTAAATATATAAATATATGAGATAATATATAAATCAACTAATATATAAAATTAACTAAATATACAAATATATAAAAATATGTATAAGATAATATATATAAATCACCTAAAATCAAGTGTTTAAAAATTTTGTCAGTTTGATAGTTTACCACTTTGAAAAGTGTTTCTCTGTGTAAATCCTTCAATATTTTACACTAACATCAAGGTGAGGAAGAATCAAAATCAAATTCATTTCAAGGTAAAGTTAACAGTACAATACAATTTAATGACTCTCTTTAAAGGTTTTGGTATGAATCATTCTTGAGGGGAAAAAAAAGCACTTTTCAATTTATTCTTCAAACGACTGTCTAAAGAACAGAAAGAAAAACCACTCTATCCTCAAACACTAAGAAAGAAGTTTAATAGGTAGACTACTTGCCATTTAATCAAAAAATACTTCATATTTCTGCCATGCTCAAGATAGAAAAAAAATCGATTTAATCTTTTAAATCATCAATGACACAGAAAACCAAATACATAGTGAGAGAGCCTGCTGTTTACACTGCTTAGATTTTCCAAGGCACTATTAAATACACAGAAAACTGATTGGCCTGTAAGTCGGTATCTCAACAAAGGGAGAAATGGCTGTGAATTGTGGATCCGCTCCTCCGAGAAGAGAGGGTGAAATTGTTCTGTGAACTCTCACAGATACTGACAGTCTTAGAAGCTCACACAGGCTCTTCTACCCGGTCCTGGTCCTCTAGTCGTAAGTAGGAAGC
Organism: Tenrec ecaudatus; assembly: GCF_050624435.1. Classification (NCBI taxonomy): domain Eukaryota; kingdom Metazoa; phylum Chordata; class Mammalia; order Afrosoricida; family Tenrecidae; genus Tenrec; species Tenrec ecaudatus. Next base: position 297,013,130 of record NC_134531.1, read on the forward strand.
ACCCCCAGGGCAGTAGGATTGGTGGAGTCATTCCACCTTCCAGTTCTGACCCGCCCTTGATTTCCTTTCCTTGCTGGCTTTATTTATTTATTTATTTTACTTAGGGAAAGACAATTGGATCGGTTGCTCTAGGTTCTCCTTTTAAGAGGCTTATAGGGTTTAGGGGATTATTTCTAGATAAGAGCGATTCATTTTTCCTATACGGTATATGAAATGTTTCTTCTACTCCAGCAAAGTTATCTGCCCCTCCAAGTAAATAGGCCAATGCAAAATTGGCCATCAGACATTAGCCATAAATGTTTGCATGGTACACATAAATTGAAGTGGATATCTGGGCAACATAAGAATAATAGCTCAAAATAAAACAATTTAGTGAGGGAGACATGTGTGGGGTTTAAGATCAGGCTATGTATCAGTAATGATTAATTTTAAATTCTTGTTCCATCATTATTATTTCCTAAACAGCAAAATACGGACCATAATATGAACCTTTATTGTTGTTGTTGTTGCTTCAACTCACAGCGACCCTCCATAGAACAGAGCAAAACACTGACCTGTCCTGCCCCGTCCTCACAATTGTTCTCACGTTTGCACCCATTGTTACAGCCACGGTGTCAATCCATCTCCTATAGGGCCGTCACCTTTTTTGCTGCCCTTCCATCTTATCAAACATGATGCCCTTTTTCAGGGACTTGTTTCTCCTGAGAACATCCCCCCCAAACCCATGACAAAGTCTCTCCAACCTTGCCTTTGAGGACCATTCTAGCTGTACTTCTTCCAAGACAGATGTGTTTGTTCTTCGATAGACCACGATACTTTCAGTGCTCTTCACCAACATCATAGTTAAAAGACATGGATTCTTCTTTAGCTTTCCTTATTCAAATTCCAACTTTCACGTTGATTCCATCTCTATGCTGCGCGAATAATCAGAGAAGCTGATTATATGAAGAAGAGTGTGGCGTCAGGATTGGAGGAAGACTTTTAGTGTATCTCTGATATACAGAGGACACAACTTTGCTTGCTGAAAATGGGGAGAACTTGCAGTATTTGATGGTGATCAAGAATCACAGTCTTCAATATGATTACATTTCATTTTAAAGGAAACGAAAATCCTCACAACTGCATCAGTAGATGACATGACAATAAACAGAGAAGAAATTGAAGTTGACAATAATGTTGTCTTGCTTGGATTCACAATCAATAATTAGGAAAGCAGCCGTCAAAAGATCAAATGACATATTGCGTTGGGTAAATCTCCTGCATTAGACTTCTTGAAAGTGTTGAAAATCAAGGATGTTACTTTGAACACTGTGGGCCAAAGCTAAGGTCTCCAGGAACACAAAGCTTAGAAACAATAAGGTCAGTGCCAACACTGACCCAAACCACAACATTTCTGTTGCCTCACATGCCTGGGGAAGCTGGACATTGAATAAAAAAGACCAAAGAAGAATGGATGCACTTGGATTACAGTGTTGGCAAAGAATACTGAAAGTACTGTGGACTGCCAAAAGAGTAAACAAACCTGTCTTGGAAGAAGTACAGCTAGATTGCTCCTTAGAAGCGAAGATGGTGAGACTTTGGAGATGTTAACAGGAGAGATCAGATCCTGGATAGCATGCTTGGTGAAGTGGAGAAGCAGTGAAAAGAAGATTCCTGACAAGATGGGCTGACACCGTGACTGCAATAATGAACTCAGGCTTAGGAACAATTGCACAGACGCATACTTGGAACAGACTAAATGGCACCTAACAATAGCGAAATAGATACAGATAAGAATTGTACTGAGACTTTGTCTACAATGACCCATGGATCATACAGACATGTTTATACACATTGTATTTGTAATGAAGCCATGTATGTGTGATCTGGACCCTAGTAACAATACTTTTTTACTTATTTTCTAATATTCTATATATTTGTAATATTACATAGTTGTTAAAATACTACAATCAGTCAAATGTGTAATTTTTCGTATAGTCTGATCAGTGAAAGAGCTCGATATTTGCCCACATTCCCAAGTAAAGTGATCCAACAGAATGAGCAAATTCTTGTATAATAAGGTAATATCACACACAAGTAAAATTTGATGGATATAATTCAAAAACAGTTACAGAAATACATAGAAAGTGAACTGCTAGAAAATCAAGCTAGACTCAGAGTTACTGCTGGTGTCAGGTGGATGTTGGCTGAAACGCCTTAAGATGCTTCGATATGTTTATTCACCCTACAAAGGTATTCAACTGTGTGAATCATCACAAATGATCATTGTAAAGAACGACGATTCCAGAATATTTCATTGTGCAAATAGGGAACCCGTGCATTGTCCAAGAGGCAGTTGTTCAAACAGAATAAGGGAATACTGTGTGGTTTAAGAGGAACCCTGGTGGTGTAGGGAGTCACCCTCTGAGCTGACAACCACAAGATCAGTTGTTTGAAACCACCAGCTGCTCCTGGAGAGGAAGATGAGATTTGCCAATCTATACACAGCTACAGTCTCAGAAACCCACAGAGACGGTTATGCTCTGCCCTGTGCGGTCACTATGGGTCAGAATGGACTCAATATCAGTGAATTTTCTCATTTCCCCCTTCTCTCTGATTTTGATTGTTGTTGTTTTGAGTGTGATTTAAAATCAGGAGAGGTCTGCATCATGCTTGTATCCTTTCACTGTACTTATTTTGTCAGCAAACCAAGCCAATACTCTGTGAAGGTGGGCTGGTGGAAGAAGTGTGCCAGTAACAACAGGAGGGGGACAGACCCATAAATGACTTAATTGTAGACAGAACAGGTATGCTTGCTGAAAGTGAAGAAGTTTTGAAACACTTAATGATGACGATCACTGACCACAGCCTTCTGTATAAATTACTTATCAAAAATCTTCACAAATGCACCAGTAAACAACATCTTGATAAACAGAGGAAAGCATTATAGTTTTGAAATATTTCATTTGATTGGATTTAGAGTCAACACTTGTGGCAGCAGCAGTCAAGAAATCAAACAATGTATTAAACCAGGTGCATCCACTGCAACAGAGAGTCTTTGAAAGTGTTAAAAAGCCTAATTGTTATTTTGAAGACAAAGGTGCACCTGACTCAAGTCAATGTATTTGCAATCACCTCGTATGCATGTGAAATCTGAAAAATTAATAAGGAAGACCGAAGAATAATTGATGCTTTTGAATGATGTTATTGTTGAACATAGTGATTATAGTATGAACTGCTAAAAGAACAAATTAGTCTTGGAAGAAATACAATCAGAATGCTCCTTAGAAAAGAGGATGCATTAGTCTGGGTACTTTAGAGAAACAAATCCACAGAAACTCATGTATAAGAGAGAGTTTTATATAAAGGGTAAGAGTGCATCAAGAAAACATCCCAACCCAATGCTGCTCAAGCCCACAAGTTCAACATTAGCCTATTCGCACATATGTCCGACATCAATCCACAAAGACCTCCTCCATATCACAAAACAGACGCAATGACACCAACTACAGGAGGAAAACCAAATCAGTGAATGTGTAAGCATCTCAGCGCTGGCAGGGGTCTCCACACCACTGCTCCAGCACCCAGGGCTGCATCGGGCTAGGTCCATGGTGCTTCTCCTTGGGGATGTCTTGCAGGAAGTGAGCCTTGCCAGCTGAAGCAGGAAACTGGCTAAGGCAGCTGCACCCTGGTCTGACCATCACAAAGCAAGAGACCTGAGAACTAGAAAGACAAGGCTCACCAAGCAATTTATCCCTCCGCCTTTCAATTAACCTCACATGAGTTTATTGGCCAAGTTGACACTTTAAACTTCAACTAACTCAGAGAATGACAGGACTATGTCTTGTACATATTTGAAAGGTTATCAGAAGGGACTAGTCCTTTGGAAATAACATAAAACTGGGTAGAGGGTCAATGAAAAGAAAATCTTCAGCAAGATGGATGGGCACAGGGGTGGCAAAAATCTGCTCAAATAGAGGATTCTGTTCTGTTGTGTGTCGGGTCTCTAGAGTTCAAAACACACTAGACAACCACTAACAGCAACAAATAATTGGGAAACACATTAGAACTGCAATTTTCATTGGAGATAGTTACAAATTGTACATCTTATTTTCTGGTTAATCAGTTAACACTTGTGTGGAAATAATAAAGTCCATAAAACAATGAATTCCTAACTTTTGATATATACTTGTGAGAAGCAATAAAATGCTCAGCGGAAACATGTACAATGATCGCACTGGGCTCTTTTTCTCAACTAAAAAAGATACCGCTCATATCTTCCTAAAGCATATAAGGAATAACCTGCCTGGGCTTAGTTTTCTCTTCATCAGTGCATGAAGAAAAATTCCATTTTTGACTCAATGCATTGGGGGGAAAAGTTTGAGAGAATCACTCTTCCTCAATACAGTTTTAAAATTAGTACCATGTGCTAATCAGTGACAATATTAACAGATCCTTATGCTTGACAAGGTTTTCCCCATAAATCAAGAAGCATTTCTCTAAGGTGAAAAAAAGATTGGTTTTTTAAAAAAATAGATCCAGAAATAGATTTTAAGCTCCCACATAAGCCTAGCTCCAATCTGAGAACTATTAGTTATTACATGATCTGCTTAATACTCGTCCTCATGAAGGAAACACGGAAGACAAGGCTTCTAGTAGCAAAATGTGGTGAAGAAATTAGATGGTTCCCAGCTTTCAGAAAACATGTCTGGAGTCTTGAATCCTGGTTTTCAAACAAGCACCCATCTAAGTGAAGACTCAACTAAACTACATGAAAGAAGCACAATACATCCGTGATCCAGGAATTGAAAATTACTTGATACAAATCTGAACGAGGTAACAGACTCAGAGATTCAACTGTGAGATTCTGGTGTGCAGAAGGCTATGAATGATTGTGCACGCCCAACATACATTTGCAGGATCTGCTCAGGGAATAAGCCTCAGGTGATTGCCCTCTAACTGTAATTGAGGACTGGGAATAGCCTGCTTATAAGAGAGCATTGGAGAGATGACTCTAGCAGATTAAAATGGTAAATCTGACTTGAGCGGTGAAAATCTTGTCACGTGATCTCCCTCTGGACACACTTTGTGTTTGGTCTTATTTCTGATATTTCCTGTATTGTTTTCTCTTATTGGGGCCTTTCTCTGTTGTATTTTGTTATTGTTGGTAGCCTTCTTGAACCTGTGTTATGTGTTTTTCAGTATATGAAACTCAGGATAGGTGACTCTATAGAGACCATGACTACAACGACGTTTCCCGGGGGCGTTGCCGGGGAGGCGAGAGGGTATGGGGAAGCTGATATCAAGGAGTTCAAGAAGGAAGAATATGTTTTAAAACTAATTATATAGAATTTATTCTTTACTTTTTCTTTAGCAAGAAAGGCCAAATAACCAGAATTGTAACTTTAATATACCCAATTTTAAGGCCTAAGAAATATATATAGTTTTATGTGAACATGACCCCAATGTTGTGAGATTATATGAAAATAAAATCCAGTCATTATTTTACTATGACTAAATTTATAACAGGAGAAAAAAACTGATTGTGAGGGATTGTATTACACTGCTTGATATGACTTAACTATGAAATGGTATGATGTCTAGATTAACTCCTAATAAAATGGTTTGAAATATATGAATATAAAGCCCCCCAAAAATCTCCACTCTTATGTTACACAGGGTTCTCTAGAGAAACAAAACCAGAACACTAATAATTATATATATTCATTTACATAGATAGATAGATAACATAAGAAACAAACAAATAATCTATAAAACAGTACAAATGGCTCAGTGCAACTCACTCCCATGAGACAGCTGTGGGACACTGGCAGTCCTTCAAGTCTTGAGGGCTGCTGGGTAGTCCTCTGTAGAGCAATTCAGGCTATCTGGCCACAGACGGCAAACAGCAAGGCAGGTCAGCAATAGTCAGCCAGATGACAGGTCTGACAATCCCCAGTTCAAGAGATGTAAATTCCAGCAGCGTGGCAAAGCAGGTAATGAAGGCACCTCAAGTTACAGTGACACAGTTCACAGGTTAGGTGTCCCATGGGTAGTGTAGCTTGCAAATTGAGGCACAGAACAAGCAAGGCAGCCACACACTGGCCCAATGATCAAAGAGCAAGAGACAAGGTGATGCTCACAGAGCCATTTCTCTCTCTGCCTTTCAATTAATCCCACATGTGTTCATTGGCCATGTTGGCACAATAAACGCTAACTATCCCAACTGTCTAAAAGTAATTTAGCAAATTTTTCCCCAAAACCATTTTATTGGTAGTTAATACAGAGATCGTATCATTACATAGATCAAGCACATCAAGCAGTACTGTACAATTGCTATCATAATCCAGTCCTTTCCTACTTGAACTCCTTGACATCAGCTCATATTTACCCTCTCACTACCACCACTGTACTCCACCGGCACAGAAATCCTTATTCTACTTGCTGTCCCTTTAGGTTTCATAGACTGAAAAACAGACAACGTATAACAAAAGTTCAAGATGGTCACCTCCAATGACATAACACATCTGAAACAAACTCCAATATGGACAAACAGAAACCAAAAAAATACATAACCTGATCAAAACCAGATCAGGCCAAACGTGCATCAGAGGGGGGAATCAATGGATAAGGATTTAACTGTTCAAGTCAGGTTTACCCCTTTGATCGTCTATACTCATCTCTCCAAAACACTCTGTTTAGTAAACACTCTCGTGCCATCCCTGTATTTTAGATACAGGGACATAACCAGAGGCTGATATCCCAGGTAGATCCCACAAATGTATCGGGCTTCCACTGTTATCCACAGCCTTCTGCAAACCAGATTCTTACAATTTAGGCTCTGAGACTATTCCCTCCTTTGGCATCAGATTATATGATTTACAAACCTTTGGTGTTTTCAGGCTGCTGTGCTTCTTCCATGTGACCTGTGTTGAAATCAAACGTAGATGGCTATTTCTTTGGAAATAAGCCTTTAAGACCCCAGATGCTGTCCTATCTGATAGCTGGACACCATCTAATTTCCTCAGCACATTTTGCTATAGCTGCCATATCTTCAAATTCAGCAATTTTTTTCCTACTTTGGTTCAGATTTATTTGAAAGATAAAGAGATACTCAAATTCAGATCTACTACAATTATGAAAATATCTTGCAAAGAGCAGGACTGACAGAAAGTATTTAACATATATTTTACTTGAATAAAAATGAAATATGGTAAAATAAATTACAAAAAATAAATATTCTTTAAGATGTGAGATAATATTACTTCATCATCTGCTACTGGTAAGAGATATATCATTGCATTGATATTCCCACAAGATGGCAATATTAACACTTAATGTTATCTACTGTAAATGTTTGCCTTATCATAGGTATGTGTATATTGGAGTGACTATTGCTAAACAGATTGGCAGTATCTAAAAAGATTTATTTTAAATATTTCTCTGCTAAATTCATGTTTATTGATTTTAATTTTAATATGTTTATTAACTTCAGAATATGTTATGATTTTTGTATTAAGAAATTACAAATGTTATGATTATAATGGTGGTCAGGAAAGTCTGTCCTGAGCTAACTAATGCTATAAAATATTGACAATTTTGAATATATACAAGATTTAACTAATGTCCTATAGTATAAAAATACCGCAGATACTCGTGTATAAGCCTAGTTTTTCAGCACATTATTTATGCTGAAAAAGCCCCCCTTGGCTTATACTTGAGTGAGGGTCCCACTTACCTGTTCTGCGGTGCAGTGCGGGTGTTCTCCAGTCTCTCCGACTCATCTGTAGGAGCCTGCTGCCTCTGTGGGAGGTCTGATGACTGCTGATATCATCGCTCTTCTTTCATCCTGAACCCTGGCAGCCTCTGTGTTGCCTGTGCCATACTGGGCAAGAACCTGCCTGCTTCTGTGTGCTGGTACCTAGGACGCACCGCATCCTTGTCAGATGAATGCCGGATGCGGCTGCTCTTCTCCCGCTCTTCTCCAGGCCTGTGACCAATGACATAGCCTTTATCCATGCTTGGTCATGTCCCCTTGCTCCCCTCCCCCCCCAAGCATTGCTGAATACAAATACTGGTACATCACTGGTCTGGGATATATAGTACGTTTATTTACAGCCCTTAACTTGCAATATTTTATATTTTATTTTTAATTTTCTTATTAACCCCTATCTGGACCCAGTGTTGACGATGCCTGAATAGAGCAGCCTGAGTTGGGGCTCATCATATACATGCTGCATTGTGTACGCACTGTGTAACTACATGTGTTGCGTTAGCACTTCCCTCCCATACATATGCAGTGACACTGAGTATGCAGCAACACAGCGAGTACACAACGCAGAATGTATAGTAAGAGCCTTAACACAGGCTGCTCTATACAAACATAGTCATATCATCACATTCGGGAGTATTATCATACCAAACTCTCCAAACCCTGTATTACTGTCAGCTCCCTATGTGACCCATGATGTTTTGGGTCTCATGGTGTCTTTTGGGAGGTATCTGTTTTTCATGGTGAAGTCTATTTTTCTTGCTGTATTCTATTGCCAGATTATTTTACTTGTGTATATGTATACCGGTAGTTGCCTGGACAACATCATTTTTACTGTAAATTGACCTCTTTAAAGAACTATACCTAGGGCTTATTTTTGGAGTTGGGCTTTTGAGAATTCAATCACAATGGTTCAGCATTATTTTCAAAGTATTTTTTAATCCTGTTATAAATGGATCCCAATACTTCTAATTCTGGGCCAAAACAAAAATGCAGGTCACACGAAGCTGGTTTCAAACTTAAGGTTGTGTCAAGAGCAGAAGAAAGCAATAGCAGTACTGCAAATAGGGAATTTTGTGATGACATGAAACAAGTGAGGGCACCGAAAATGAAAACTAAATTTGGAAAAGATTCCAAAGGGGGGAAAAAAAACGTGTGACGTGGTTTAATGACTTCATATGGGGCTCTAGATACTGCATTGCATAGATGAGTCATGGAGTGTTGTCAAAATGGTAATTGTGTAACATGCATGGGAATTCACTTACATGCCCTTCAAAAGGCTAAAGACAACAAATTAAAAGCACCAGACATTGAACATTTTGTTGTGTCAGCAGGATGGTGTACCTTCTTCATGAATAGGTTTGCCCTATGTTTGCAGCAAAGAACAGAGATTTCACAGAAGTTGTCAAAAGACCTTGATAAAAAAGTGATGTCATTCCATTCATTCACCATAAAACAAAGAAGGATCCATAACTATGACCTGGGAGATATTAGGAATATGGATGAAACACTTATGACCTTTGATCATCTGCAAGTGAACTGCGGCAAGTTTGGGACACAAAATTATTTTACTCAGAACCACAGGAAATGAAAGAAAACATTTCATAGTTGTTCTGTCATGTTTGGCTAATGGAACTAAGCTGTGTCTTGTCATTATTTTTAAAAGAAAGACCTTGCCTAAAAAGGTCAAATTCCCACCATAAATTACTGTGCATGCAAATAAAAGGCTGCCTGGATGAGGATGGAACAAAAAATGGCTGAAAGAAATGTGGAATGGATGACCAGGAGTAGCCTTAAAGAAAAAACCATCATTGCTAGTTTGAGATATGTTCAGAGCCCACATATCTGATGACATAAAAATAAAATTGGCGAACTCTTCTCAAGTTACATACTTTGACCATTATTCCAGGTGGGCTGACATCTGTATTGCAACTCCTTGATGTGAGTTTAAATAAACCTTTCAAAGACTGTGTGTGAAAGATGTGGCATGAATGGATGTCATCTGGTCAAGCCCGACTGACAAAAGTTGGAAATCAGATGAAGCCCAACATAGAATTGATAGCAAAGTGGGTTCATGATGTCTGGGAAGAGATTCCAGAGGACATGGTGCATCGCGCCTTCAAGACATGTGGCATCAGTCGTGCTATGGATAGCAGTGAAGACAGCACTCGGTATGAGAACAACAGCAGTGAGGGTGATGACTGCGAACTCAGAGATGATGACAATGTCTGTGCTGATAACCCCACACCAGCTGAAGCTGAAGCTCTGTGTGGACCTACAGATGAGGAGGAGGAATCCACTTTTGAAGGATTTTAACTCCTGTGCTTTAGCGTGGTTGCTGATTGAGCTAAGGTTTTTATACTTTTAAAGTTATTGCTGATATAACATAGTTTTTGTTGGCCTTCTTTTCCACTTACAGAGTGGAATTTTATTTGAAATAAATATTCAAAAAAATTAACCCATGCATGCCTCAATTAATGCAATTTTATTGGTGTCTATTTTTATTTTGAAATTTACCAGCAGTTTCTGTATTTCCCATCCTAGGCTTATACTCCAGTCAATAAGTTTCCCAGTTTTCGGTGGTAAAATTAGGTTCCTTGGTTTATATTGGCGTCTTCTTACACTCGAGTATATGTGTAAATTCAAAAACAAGGAGGCACCCCACTCCCCAAACCAGAAAAAACTCCGCTGGGCAGATCCTTTGCAGTATACATTTTTTCTGCTAGGCAAGCATCCACCAACTCGCTCTGAATTAGTGCACCCAGTGTCATCCTCTAGGAAGGTTCTTTCTGGTCACAGTGAATTTTTTTGTAAACGCAGTATTGTGTGGAGCTCCTTTTTTGTAATGGCCGATTTAAAAGAATAGCATGCAGATATGAAATTTTGTTTCCTGCTTGGGAAAAATGCCACAGAAACTGTTGTGGGGTTGAACACAGCTTACAAAGACAGCGCTACGGGAAAAACACAAGTGTACGAGTGGTTTTCTTCTCAAAAGAGGTGAAAGGTCGATTGATGACAAGCCCTGTTCTGGAGGTGTGTGAATATCCGGAATGGATGAAAATGTCGACTCATAGAGCATTTGGAGTTCTTTCTACCAGGTCCGACTATTAATCAAGCTTTGCATTTAGTGGTTCTGAAAAGATTGCATAACAGTATGTGACATAAAAGGCCTGATTTGTGGCAGATGCGGGACTGGTTTTGCCACAACAACGCACCTTCTCAAACAGCCATGTCAGTGTGCCAATTTTGAGCAAAAATCAGCATGCCTCTCTTGCCCCATGCACCTTACTTACCTGACCTTTCTCCATGAAACATTTTTTTTTGTTTCCATGAATGCAGAGGGGCATGAAAGAACAGTGATTTTGCAATGTAGAAGAGGTGAAGAAAACATGAGGGAGGTGCTGTCAGTCATTCATACAAACAGATGAGTTTGAAAAATGTTTCCAAGAATGGGATTATGGATTTGACAAATGTATTAAGTGTAATAGAGAGTACTTTAAAAGTGATAAGGTTGTTTTGTTAAAAAAATGTTTTTTAAATCAGTAAATACCTTTAAAAATCCTGTTGTTTTGAGGTACCCCTCATATAAGTGTCATTTAGGGATTGCTTATTAAGAATTCCAGTAAAAATATGAAAGTCCTCAATGAAAATTATATTCATAAGATGTATTTGTTACTAAGTGTGTTAGTCTAGGTACTTTAGAGAAACAAATCCACGGAAAATCATGTATAAGAGAGAGTTTCATATAAAGGGTAAGTACACATCAAGAAAACATCCCAACCCAGTGCTGACCAAGCCCACAAGTCCAACATTAACCCATATGTTCAACACCAATCCTCAAAGTCCTCCTTCATCTCACAAAACACATACCATGACACCGACTGCAGGAGGAAAGCCGAATCAGTGAACATGTAAACAACTCAGTGCTGGCAGGGGTTTCCACTTGGTTGCTCCAGCACCCAGGGCAGCATCGGGGTAGATCCATGCAGCTTCTCCTCAGGGATGTCTCGCAGGAAGTGATCCTTGCCAGCTGAAGCAGAGAACTGGCTAAGGCAGCTGCACCCTGGTCTGACCATCAGAAAGCAAAAGCCCTGAGAACTAGAAGGTGAGGCTCACCAAGCCATTTATCTCTCCACCCTTCAATTAACCCCACATGTGTTTATCAGCCAGGTTGGCGCAATCAACTTTAACTACCTCACTAGGAAACTGAAGTATGAGAAAATCAATGATTTGTTCTATGACAAAAAGTGAAGAATAAACAGACAATCAACCACTGATGTCTTTAAGCTGTCTAGTATATCTCCCTGACCACGTAAATATTTACGTAAATGAAATGAATGCACATATATGTGTTTGTCTTGTACCATAGTAAGGAACTATTTTCCAAATAGAAGTAAGGCTTACTTCAGTGTTTCTTAAAATATTATTATTGGTTCAAAGTGCAGTATTTGTTTCTTATTGACAAAGTCGGTTAGGAATTTAGAGCACATTCAAAGTTACTCAGCAGAGCAACATTTTTCTACCAAAAGTAAGAGGAGAAATGGAGTTAAGACGGAATTTAAGTTTTATATCTTTCCTTTTCTCTTTCGTTCCTAAGATTTACTCCTTTTATTACGATTTTTTGGTTATTAGTACTATTTTAATAGAAGGTGTTGATATTAATACAGTCAGTTTTAAGCCTTGATCCAGAATTGATTGGAAGGAGAAAACAAAAAATTAGTCCATCACAACTTAACTTGGTATATTTCAAATAATTGCAACATGTTCTTCTTTACATAATTATGTCTATGAATTGGGAATTCTTTCCTTGGGATATTTTTGACCTTTCCTTTCGGCTGGTCAATAATATTGGAAAGAAAAGCAGTGATATCTTATTTAATTTTACACCGAAGTCATACAGCTGACAACTTGAGTCCTTTTTAAATTTCCTTACCACTGAAAAATCAAGCTTCTTTGACACTGAATGATCTCAAGTCACATAACAGGAGAATGAGATAAACTTGAGGTTTAACCATCTCTAAGTATTTATGGGGGCTCTATTCAATATTCCACAATGCCCCTGTCTTCAGTGGACTTAAAACCTTCATTTGGAACAAAGATAAATCCACTAGAAAGAGTCATTTAAAAAGACAGATACAAGAATGACTGGCTAATTTTTGTGGAAGAGAATACGGGAGGTAGATCAATGCAGAAGGAAAAAAAAACCTTTTTATTCATCTGAAACACATTGTTAAGAACCACGACTATCCAATGCATATGGAGGTGAGTTAATTAATATAAATGACATCCAGTCCAATGGGCAGCACAAAATAGGTGCTCAACAGTGTAATGCTTAGATTTGTTTGTTTTTTTTTTAAGAAAAGGCTTACTTATAAATCTATTTGAAAAGATAAGCAGAATTCACACAGGCCAGAGGAAAAAATACAGGAACCACTCTACATCTGTAAAGATAATATCTTATTAATTTTCAAGAATTCCCAGAAGAACAGAGGATGGCAAAAACAGGCTTGAAAGAAGATATTATATTTTTCTCTAACGTCTAATAATTAAATTCACTGCAATCCACTGTGGAGCTCAAACCACTGTATACACCAGTGCAGACTTTGGTAGCTCCCTGTTTAAAAAATAAAAGTACTTAAATTGTCATATAGAGTGAAGTAGCAATGATTCATATTCTTCTTTTTTTTAAAGCTGATATATATATTTTTTTCAAATTTAAAACTATTGATGTAAATGATGACCCAAGTAACCTAATCGCTTGTTTCCTTCCAGTTAGTTTAACCAAAATGGAAACTGTGAAATAGAGTACAAAATAGTAATCGTTATTTCCTGTCTTTCTGCCCCCACCCCCTAACCCCCACCCCGGCACTTCTGTCCCTAAGTCAGCAAAGTTCTAAGGCTTTCTAAACTTTCATCTTTTCCCTCTCTTTGTAACTTGAGCTTGATTGCTCTGTCTCTACTGTGGCATATAAACCATATTCTGTAATCTTTCAAAGACCATCATAAACATCCCATTCTTTTTAAAGGAAAAAGATTTCAATAATGAGAAGAAATCAAGAGCTTATTCAATTTCCCTTTCCCCTTTCTTTTCTTTCTGTGATGTTAGCACAAATTTGTATTTATTTCCCATAGGTGATCTGGTCAGGCCTTGGCTTCATGAAAGAGTTTCCTTTAAGAGCTGTCAGGAGTTTCCTCTATAAATAGATGCATTGTAATTGGATCACGCTGCTTGTGATAGTGATTCCAGCTGGCTGCTTCTAGAGGAAGCAAGCATTTCCGGCTCCAAAATGGTGTGGTCACAGAGCCCTTCCCCCAAACCTCTTCAATGAGAGAACTGTGTGCTTTGAACTTCCTGATTGATCAAGGATGAGAAGACTTCTGGTTTCCAGCACAGTGTCTGTCGTTGGGACTCCTTGCTAGAGACCTCCCTGAGCTCACCCCACATTGATTGCGAACTGTCTGTCTTGTGTGCATCAATTGCTGGTGTGAGCAGCATCCATGCAGTTCTAATCACAGAGTTAATCACGGGACAACGCTGAAGCCAAAAGGTTGGTAAAATGAAAATTATGTAAACACATTAGACGGCAAGGAGGTGTGAGGTGCAGATTAAAGCTGAAGCATCAGTTAGGTAACAGCTGTTATCTCCTAAATTACTGCGTACAAAGCACTCTTTCAAGATTGCACTCAGGGTCACAAGATATCATGAAGCCTGTATGACCTGTAAGGCCAAGTGGAATCCTGACCTTGCATGGGTTTTTAAAGCCAATAAACTATCTCACAACAAATGACCATTGCATGATCCTATTGTCATACGATGGTGTAAGCACTGTGTATGCCAGGCTGCATGCCATGCTTTGCTTCTCCAAAGCTTAGCCTCGTTTCCAGGTCAAAAATAAAACGACACAGAAGAAACCTTCTCTCCTTGATAAATCTCACATGGCACTTTTGAGAGCACCAATAATAGTAGAAGGTGGCTGGTTGGTTATGGAGTAAATATTGGACAATGAACTGCAAACATAGGCAGTTCAAACCCACCAAACTCTCCGTGGGAGTCAGATAAGGTTGCCTGCTTCTACAATTACTCACTATCTCAGAAACCCTGGAAGGGTCACTGTGAGTTTCAATTGATGTATTGGCAATGGGTTTAATTTTTCTGTTTTGTTTTTTTTTGAAGTTATTAATTGTAGTAGAGACTTCCAATTAGCTTTTAAAAAAAAATCTCTTGAAAATAGTCAAATTTAAGGATCACAAGAAGCCTGTGAGGTTGGAAAGGCAGACAGACACGCTATGACACTGAGGCTTTGAGTAACTAGGTGACTGATTATGGTGTAACTAGAGAATGAATGTAGATATATCTGTACATGCCTCTTCAAGGGCTCTTTCAGAACATGAGTCCTAATGCCTCCGTATATTAGGACTGGAATGGTGTTCAATAGTAGACAAAGACCTGGTAAACAATAATGAGTAAACAACAATAATAAATTCCTTTATGTTTGAGGAGTTTGTGTTATTACTTCAAAACTTGAAGTTTCCAAATCTCTTCTGAAAACTCATGCTAAAAGCATTTCTTTTCTTGGTTATGACCATCTATATTTAAGTTCTACAATAGCCACCCTTGAGACAAACTTTGGAGTCAAACAGGTTTATTTGAGAAGGTAGTACAGTGACAAAGGACTGAAGGGAGACAGAGAAAGAAAAAGAACCAATAGAAAGTGTGTTGAAGGATAGGATTACACATTTTCCAGATGAAGCTCAGTCCTGTGGGGAAACAATCTGTGCATGTAGAGCAAGACAGAATTGTCTCACTGAAGAGTGAGGAGGCGGGGATGTACCAGCTCTTGTGTGTTCTTGGTAAAGGGGCCATGAAGCATTGATACTAAAGGATTATTGTTCTAAGACATTTTGTACTGATCCATCAGGTTCACAGGCTGAAGAAAGCAGTGACAGAGAGAGCCACAGAAATACAAAGTGAATAGAGGCCACTCTGAGGTCAGACAAGCAGAAAGAGTAATGACAGCACTTGCTAAAATGACCCTAAAGGGAATTAATGCTGATTGATATTTCTGAAGAACTTTAGTACAATGCAAAGAAAATTGAGGCAAAGAATTAGCGCTGTTTCATTTGCCCAGATTTAGTCACTAGGAAGTATATATCTATAAGAATATGCCCCTCACCCTTCATGTCTTAAACAGCACACTCAGAATTTATTAAACTGAAAACAATCAGTAAAAATTCAAGCCTCAAGTTGCTCTATTGAAAGATCCTATGGACAAAATATTGAAGGGTGCAGAAAGTATTTAAAATGTAAACCATGCACAGAGTGTAACATAAAATAACAAGTTCAATGCAATCATTTCAAGAGAATGCAAGCTCAGAGTGAATGATACTGAAGGAAGTAGTTTGAGCTACATTGAAAAGTTAGCATAAAAAAACTCTTCAGGAATTAATAGAATACCAACTGAAAATCTTCAACAAGCTGATGAAGTATCAGAACCACTTACTCATCTCTGCCAAGAAATTTGGAAGACAGCTAATTGGCCAGCTGACTAGAAGAGATATATATCTGTATCCATTCCAAAGAGATGTGACCCAAAGAAATCTCAAATTATAGAACAGTATCATTAATAGTACATGCAAGTAAAATGTTGCCGAAGATGATCCAACAATGGTTTCAGCAGTACATTGATCGGGAGCTGCCAGAGGTTCAGGCCACATTGAGAAGAGGACATGGAACAAGGGAAAAGCATGGTTGATGTTGAAAGCTGAGAATACCAGAAAATTGTTTACTTGTCTTTTATTGACTATGCCAAGGCATTTGACCCTGTGGATTATAACAAACTATGGATAACCTTGAGAAGAATGGGAATTCACAAACACTTCATGTAGAACTTAGACATGGATCAAGAGGCAGTTGTGTGAACGGAACAAGGGACTATCGCAGGCATATAAATAGGATAGGTGTGCGTCAGGGTTTTCTCTTCTCATCATACTTATTCAATCTGTATGCTGAACAAAGAATCACAGACGTTGGATGATATGAAGAAAAGGGTGGCATCATGTTGGGAGGAAGGTTTATGAGCAACCGTAGATATGCAGATGACACGGCTCCTTGGTGAGAGTGAGGAGGATTGAAGCTCATGCTGATGAAAGCTCCGGAGTGGCAGCTTTCAGTATGGTTTACAATTCAGTGTGAAGCACACAAAGACCCTCGCCACTAGACCAGTAGGGAGCGTCACGGTAAGTGGAGGAAAAAATGGAAGTTGTCAAGGGTTGCATTTGTTTGGATCCAAAATCTATATTCATGAAAGCAGCAGTCAAAAGAGCAAAAGAATTAGGTAAGTCTGCTGCACAAGACCCCTTTAAAGTGCTGAAAGGCAACGGCACTGCTTTGAGGACTAAGGTCCACCTGATTGAAGCCATCATAGTTTCAATTGCCTCATATGCATATGAAAATTGGACCATGAATACGGAAGGGCAAAGAAGCACGTACGTAGTCGAATTTTGGTGCTGGCAAAGAATACTGAAAATACCAGGGGCTTTCAATAGAACAAACAAATCTGTATTTAAAGTACAGCCAGAACACTTCTGAGAAATAAGGACGGAGAGACATTGTCTCACATATTTTGGATGTGTTATGTGGAGAGATTAGTCCTTAGAAAAGTACATCAGACTTGGTACAGTGCAGAGGAAGCAAGAAAAGGAAGACCCTCTTTGAGATGAACTGCTACAGTGGTCGCAGCAAGGGTCTCACACATGAGGACAATTATGAGCATAGTGTAGGGCTTGACAGGGTTTCATTCCATTTTCCAGAGGGTTGATATGAATCGGAACAAAATCAAAAGTGTCTAGCAACAGCACTAACCTGTGCATATCTCTCTATCAAGAATAGACACCAACATATCTATGATGATATAAATATATATGATGGATGCATTTGTGAACCCATTTATGCATGTCAGTGTTTGTGAATTCATTTTCTGGGGCTGCCTTGACCAATGACCACAAATTAAATGGCTTTTGTTTTGAATTAAGGATTTTTGAGGGTCATGTTCGTGAAGGATGCAGGACAACATTATTACTTAGCTGTCCCAACTTCAAGTAGCTCCAAGCATTCCATGGCCTGCAGCTCCACCTTAATTCCACCACATCACAGTCTCTCTATGCCACTTCTTTAGAAGATAATATTCAAAATGGATAAAAATCTGCCCTACTCCATTATAAACTCAGGGTGACTGACTTCATCTTTTTTTGAGCAGGATCACATTGGTCAGTACTAGGGGTTAAGACTTCAACATGACTAATTTTTTAAATAAGACAATTCAATCCATAGTGTGTTTACTACTTACAATTAGATTTCATCTGAATACATCCTTTGGTATAGAATATATATTTTTTAACATCATAATCTGTCGTTTAAAAGAGGTGATATTTTACTCTATGATCTAAACATCATTTGAGGTAGTTTTATTTCTTGGGTTTGGCAAATAAATTGGATACCCAAAATTGGGGGATAAAGACATGAAGTGGGTGGTTTACAAACTTTCATAGGCAGGGGAACATATTCACAATATTATAGGATTAAGATGTAGGAATTACTTAATTGCAATTGTGAGGCTAAAGAATTATGTACAGGTGCCAAGTTGGCAGGGGGTAGATTGAGATCGTTAGGGTTTGTTGTGCCAACCTGGCTGATAAACACATGTTGAAGGGTGGAGTGATAAGTGGTTCGGTGAGCCTCGCCTTTCAAGTTCTCAGGTCTCTTGCTTTGTGATGGTCAGACCAGGGTGCAGCTGCCTTAGTCAGTTCCCTGCTTCAGTTGGCAAGACATCCCCAAGGAGAAGCCACCCCAAGGGACCTACCCCAATGCAGGTCTGGGTGCTGGAGCAGCCATGTGGAGACCCCTGTCAGTGCTGAGATGCTTACACAGTCACTGATTCATCTTTCCTTCTGCAGTTGGCGTCCTAGTGTTTGCTTTGTGAGATGGAGGAGAACTTTGTGGGTTGGTGTTGGGCATATGGGTTAATGTTGGACTTGTGGACTTGGACAGCACTGGGTTGGAATATTTTCTTGATGTGCAACTAACCTTTATATAAAACTCTCTCTTATACATGAGCTTCTGTGGATTTGTTTCTCTAAAGTACCCAGACTAACACAGAAAACAATTCCTTATTTATTATATATCCTTGTTCAATCCACGTATTTAACCTTTACCTTTCCAATTTCCCTGCCACTCCCTCAATGCCCCCCACCACCCCCGTTCAAAAAGCGTTATTGTTTTAAAATTCTCCTGAAGAAACAGGCTTTCTTTGTTATTGGACTTTTCCTACTTTTGTGAATGACTTTTGCACACAATAACCATAGGATTAAAGGTACAGATTCACCAAAGTATATAAGAGAAATATGGTTTCTGTATATGTTCATTTGTTTTGCACCTTAAGGAAGGAACGAATGCCAATACTATTTGTTAGCATCTTTTCCATAAATAATAAACTTGACTTTTCATAATAACTTAAATTGGGTTATTATTTCAGTATAATATGAAATGCTGGAAAACATTATATTATAATGGAAAGTTCAACAAATGTGCTTATAGGGAACTTTTCATACTGAAAGCTACATTAACTTGAATGGGATCAGCAGATATCTAATTCCTTACCTCTCCATGTGTTACTATACAATACACATACAGTGCCTTTACAGAAAGTGTTTTCTTAAGTGCTTCTAACTCCAAGGATATCAAGGAGGCAATGTGGAAATGTCCATCAATTATGTGGCTTATGTCATATGTTATGGATGGTCATATAAACCTGTATTATGTTTAGAAGTCATGAAATACATAAATGCTACTGTCTTAGATGAACCAGGACCATGAATGCTCGCCACGCTCTCCTATGTATCCTGACAAAGCAACTGGAGACCAGTCTCTATACATAGGCCTCCGTGGTCTCAGCTGAGTAGAGTTGAGACTAGTGTCTTAAAGCTGGGCAAGCATCATTATTATTATTTTAGGTACCTCTTGTTAATTGCTGATTATACTTGCTGATACCAGGCTTACCAAGATAACAATGAAGTGCTCAAAACATAACTTCCTTTATAAAATTAGGCTTAGCCACCCCTGCATAGGAATGTGAATTTTGTTTCGCCTTGCCCTCTCTTTCTAGCTAAGCCCTTCTGTTCTATTCTTGGTCAGAGGGATCCGTAGTGACATCAGGAACCATCTAGCTTTTTTGGTCTCAGGCATGAGCTCTGGCATCTGAACCTAACAGACAATGACAGGTGAGTAGAGACGAGAGGATGCAGGTTCAATCGGGCTGTAAAGCTATGATTGAACAGCAGCCTCAAAACGTAAGGAAAGTAAATAGAACCAAGGAGAGAACCAGAGACCAAGAGAGAGTAAATATTTAGAATGTTAAATCCTGTGGTGATTTGGGGCCACGAACGCCATGATAGCATCCAGAATAAGATTCGACTTTTTCTGAGACCTGAAGACTAAGTGCTCAGAGAAGAAGTTTCCTGTGTAATTCAATGGGCAGATTATATTACCTCCAAGAACAGCTGTTCTTTCTTTACAGTAAAAATAAATGAAAAATTCTTGTGTTTTGGGGGAAAATTACAGTGAATATTGGGTTCGCATGCAAATTGTAGCATCACAATTTTTTTTCACAATGTGATTCATTCTGATTGTTTCCACTCTCTTCAGTTTCCATTAATTTACCTTCTCTGACATTTCTCACCTTCTGTCTTAGTTATCTAGTGCCACTGAACAGAATTACCACAGTGAGATGACTTGAACAAGCACGTTTATTCTCTCACACTTTAGAAAGCTAGAAACCTGAGTTCAGGTCAGTAGCTTTAAGGGATGGTTTTCTCTTTGTTGGCTCTGGGGGACAAGTCTTTTCCTCATTCACCATCTGTGAGTCAGGCATTGCTTGGAAATCATCGTGTGTCCTGATCTTCTCTAAGAGCCATGGCGCTTCCTGGGATAGGAACCCTGGACTCAAAGGAGAGGCTTCAGTTCAGAGGCTTTCCTTTCTTGTTGGTCGTATATCTCCTTGACCTCTGCTCATTTGCTTTGGCTCAATACAACCTCGTCCCACTGATTGTATCTTGACTCATTAATACCATAAAGAAGATATTTTACACCACAATGGACAGTTGCATCAGATCACAAAATGAAGGATAATTACATCCTATGGAGAATGATGATCTAGCCAGGTTGACATGTATTGGGGAGAGCACAAGTGAATTTGTATACTTTCTCATGTTTATTTTGTGGTACATGTGGATAGTTTGGCTTAATCAAGTTAATTACTTAAGGGAGTCCAAAAAGTCAGATGATATTATTTGTACATGAAGTGACCAGCATGAGACGCTTTAGATCCAAGTTCAAACAGTATCTTATGTGAGAAGGACAGAGGTTCCTCTAATTTCTACCAGTCCAGGAAGTCTGGCATATTTTAGAAATATGAGCTTTTTCTACATTGTTCTCTCTTTCTAGCTAAGACTTTTGTATTTTTGGCCAGAATGATCTATAGCCAGGAACCACCTAGCTGTTTGGTTTCAGGCTAGGTAAGACTGTCATTCATGTGACCTCTGAGTCTTGTGAACTTGTCTGCTTATGAGTCCCTGTCTTTCATCATTCACTTTCGGTCAAGTGAGTAGTTCACTTATTGTTATCTCTTAGAAGGCCTCTCACAAGTTTTTAAGACCCCAGACTCTATTCTATAAAGAACGTTATCTTTATGGATTATGCTAGGCCGATTGACTGATATGGACGTACACCACTATGGTACAAGCTTTGCAGTCCAGTAAAATGATCCCAGGAGGTGTATGGATAGCTATAGGAAGCAGCCATACTTTACCCCCATGTGCTTTATTATACAGATACATATGATTATATATTTATGATATACAAACATGGGCACATACAAATGTCTACAACTACACTTACACATCTTCACACATATATTCACATGTGCATTTTGATACACATACATGCACTCATTTAAACATATGTAACAACATGACATGTCTTTTCTTTGGTTGTTATACTACTGACACAAAATGTGTGCTTTAACAACAATCAAAATGTACTTGTTAGTGTCCATTTAAGTAGGACGAGTTCTGATGCCCTCACTCATACTAGATGTTACCATTGTCACCAAAAGTAAAAAGTACCTATAATCAAACAAGGGCCCTGGTGCCACAGGGGAGGATGAGTTGAGGTGCTAACTGCCAGGTAAGAAGTTCGAATCCACCAGCTTCTTGTCAGGATAAAGGTGAAGGCCTCTGCTTCCGTAAAGAGTTACAATCTCAGAAGCCCACAGGGACAGTCCTCTTATATCCTGTAGGGTCCCTGTAAATCCGAATTGACTCCATTTCAGTGAGAACCATCTACTAAAGGAACCCTGGTGCCTCTTTGGGGTGAAAATTGGGCTCCCAACCTCAGAGAGGGCTGTCTGAACCCAGGAGCTGCTCTTCCAGGGAAGATGAGATTCTCTTCCAGCTACAGGGCTGCTATGAGTCATAATCCACATGATGACAATGGGGTACTCTTTCTAAAATAACTCCCCCTTTGATCTCTTTCCATTTCTTATAAACTTCAAATGATTTCTCCTTCAATCCTCCCACACCTGGTAACCTTCAAAGAATGCTGCTTCTGTGTATGCCTGCACTAGAGTTTTTATATAATGGAACCGGGTTCTGATGAGGTTCTGATGAGGCACACAATCATCACTGCAAAGAAATTTGAAAGATGGTCACCCAGCCAACTGGCTGGTTGGTACAGATCACGATTTGTGCCCCTTCCAATTAATGGTGACCTCACAGAAGGGGGATGTTATGAAACAGTAATATAAGTATCACGTACAAGTTTCTTGTAAAAAAAAAAGATTGTTTTTGCGTGAGATGAACTTCTGTGTCGCTTGAGACTCCAAGTTCATCTCAATTTTACTTTTCTTCCTCTTTTTTTAAGCCACTCAAAACCACAATTGAGGTTTGAGAGATAAGGAATCTGAAGGGACTTTTTGTTTGCTTTGTTTTTAAAGAGATATAGCCTATCTGTTTTCACAGCCCATCTCAAGAAGTGAAATCACAATAATATCCCACTAAACCCTCCATATGTGTTTGCGTGTGTGTGTGTGTGTGTGTGTGTGTGTGTGTGTTTCAACCTCCACCCCCAGTCCTCTAGCCCTCTCCTCTCCCTCTACCTGCGCCATCACTGGCCGGCCTCCTCCTAATCGTCAAAATCTATTGGTATATAAACTACATTTCTTCTTTGTTATTCCTTATAATCATGGTGATATTAAACATTTATGTTTGCAAGATTGACGGAGTTTGCTAGCCATAATGTTTTCTAGTTTTGTCCGTGTCTTGTAGTGTTTTATAGTTATCAATGTTATTTATTGATGTATGAAACTCCATAGTATGACTAGAACCAGGGCTTGTTTATCCATTCCTCTATAGGTATGCATATGTTTGTTTGTGCTATATTCTTCATTTCTTTAGGGTATATGACCTGTTGAGAGATCGCTGAATTGTGAGACACTCGTTTAAGGAAGTGCCGCATGGATTTCCCTAGTGGTTGTCCCACTTGTAATGGTTCTACAGGCCCATCAGCAAGTAAAACATTCCCATCTCTCAGCGTCCTCTCCAACATTTATTACTTTGTTTTATTGAATTTTGCCAAAAGTGTCAATGTGATATGACATTGCTATTTAATTTGTATTTTTCTTACTGCCAAAGTTTTCAAACATTCCTCATATGGTTGTTGACACCTAGATGTCATCTTTGGTAAATTATATATTCATAGCTTGTGCCCATTTTCTGATTGAGTTGTTTGTGCTGTTCTTGTTAAGATGATGTAGTTTTCTATAGATTCTGGAGATTAGTATTTTATCTGATGTATTTTTAGTCAATATTTTCTCCAATCTGGGGGTTCTCCATGGACGCTTTTGATAAAATCTTTTGATGTGCTTAAATGTCCTATTTTCAGTAAATTGCAGTTATTTATTTTGTCTTCTATAGCGCTAATATATATATATGTTCAGTAGTATGTTTATTTCTTGTATTAGGGTCCTTAAGGTTGTCCCTACTTTTTCATTGGTGGTCTTTATAATTGGGTGATTTATATTTAGGTCTTTGATCCATCTTGATGTTTTGAGTTGTTTGTTTGTTTTTGTATATGGTATGAGGTGTGGACCTTGTTTAATTCTTTTGCATGTAAAGAACTAGTTTTACCAGAATCATGTGTTGAAACACACACAAGTAAGATTTTGCTGAAGATAATTCAACAGCAACACATGGGCACTTATTCAAACAAGCCAAGGAATGCTGAGTGGCTTAAAAATCAAGACAGGTGTGGATCAGGGTTGTATACTTTCACCATAGTTATTGAATAATTCAAGAAGCTGAACTACATGAAGAAAGATGCAGCCTAGGATTGGAGGAATGCTTTTGTTACCCAGATGGCACAACATTGCTTATTGAAACTGAGGAGAACTTGAAACAATTACTGTTGAAGATTAAGGGATGGTACACTCAGTATATAGATTACAACTTGACACAAAGAAAACTCAGCAACCTTAAAACGGGACCAATCGATAACAACATGTTGAGTAAGGAAATTTATTTCATTGTGCTTGGATCCACAATCAATATTCATGGAAGTGGTCAAGAAATCCAAGGACATTGAACAAATGTCTAGTGACCTCTTTAAAGTGATGAAGACCAAGGGTATCTGTTTGAGGACTACAGTATTCCTGATCTAAGTCATGGTATTTCAAATGCCCTGTATACATGTCAATGTTAGACAATGAATAAGTAATACTGGAGAATTGATGAATTCAAAATATGGTGTTAGCAAAGAATATTTATAGTACTGTGGGTTGCCAGAGAACAAACAAATCGGTCTTGGAAAAAGTACAACCAGGGTGCTTCTTAAAATTATGATATCCTTAATATCCCTAAGATTTATCCATGTTATAAGATTTTCGTAAGTGCACCGTTTATTATACAGTGTAGTATTCAAAAATTATAGAAAACCTTTTAAAACAAATATATGAAAATGTGAGGTTATTTATTCTCAATATATCCTCCATCTAGTATTATATATTTCCAAAGACCAGGTTTCCATCTCTGTAACCCTTCCCTAAAATATTCTGAGCACTTCAATTATACTGTGTCAACACAGCAGCTTTGGCTTCCTCAAGGGACTCAAATCCTGTCCCTCTTAAATGTGCCCTGAGTTTGGAAAGCAGAATACCGTCTGCAGTGCCAAAGCCAATGCTATAGGGTGGATGGATGTTTTTTCCAAAGGAATTCTCATAGGGGAGTCCTTGCTACCCTTGAAGAGTGAACAGGTGTGTTGTCATGATGAAAAGCAAAACAAGAAGCAATTCCTCTGTGCAAGTTTCCTGGGGTTTTCCTCATTAATTCAGTTGTTCATTTTCCTTAAACTACTTCAAAGCAATCCCCCCATTCTCATCTTGTATTTTTTGAGAAAAATCTGTCAAGATTATCCTTTTAGAATTCTAAAATATTTGCCATAAATTTTGGGGGCTGATCCATTGACCATGAATTTAGCTGGTCCAGTACATCCCCTCAGAAACCACTATTTTGATTGGATCATTAAAAAGTACACAAATTTACTTTATAGTTACATTTCCCAGTGCTCTTTATTTCTTTTTAAAAAGTTTTTAACAGTTTTATTGACATATCCTTCTCATATTACACAGTTCAATAGTTTTAATATATTTTTAAATGTGCAACCATAATTAGAGTCAATTTGAGAACATTTTCTTCTTTTTACTCATTATTATTAGCTCCCCATTGACCTCCTCTCACTTCCACTATCACAAATCAAGAAACCATTACTCCAGTTACTGTCTCCATAAATTTATCGAGCCTGGGTTTCATATAAAGCAAACATTTTTAAGCTACCCTAACGCTACTGTGGAGTCCTGGCTGTGCAGTGGGCTGCTCCCTGGGCTGCTAACTGCAAGATCAGCCATTCAGAGCCACCATCTGCTGCACTGGAGAAAGACGGGGGGGAGGGGGGGTTTCTCCCTGAAAGAGTTAGTCTCTCTGTAACTCACAGGGGCCATTCTGAGTCCTAATCAGCACGATGGAAGTGTGTTTTTTAATGCAATGAGACTGAGGCAAGCAGATGCCCGAGAGAACTTATCTGCAGCCATCCTCTGATTGTAGAGACATATTTAATCTGGGATAAATCCATGCATGTATGATTTGGAATCCCAATGGCAATACTTTTTTACTTACCCTTCTAAATACCTCTAGCTACCATAATTGGTCAGTTTATGGGCACAAGGAGGGTCTATCATTTTTGCCTTAGGGAATAATGCTAAAATAAATACAGGTGTGCATGTTTCTAATAATATTGCAGCTCTTCTACTTGTAGAATATCTATCTACATGTGAAATTGCAGGATGTTAAGTCAAATTAAGTGAAGCAAAATTAAACTAAATTTAAAAACTAATGCTATTGAGGTGATTCCAACTCATAGTAACACTAAGACGATTAATACTTGCAGGAGCAGCCAGACTCATCTCTCCTCCAGGAAGTGGTTGGAATTGCCAACAGCATCACTAGGGCTTCTGGTTGGATCATAAGGAATTTCTATTTGTACCGTTTCAAGAAAGTTTCATGACCTTTCCCCCAGTAGTTTTACCACTGCACAATCTCATCAGCAATGCATAAGAGTTTTGGTATCCAGCCTGTGTGATCATGAGGTGTCAATGGGATAAGGTATCAGTCATCAAAGACCCAGAACAAAAAATCATATCATTGTGAATGAGGGGCAGTGCGGAGTAGAGACCCAAAGCCCATCAGTAGATAATTGGACATCCCCTTAAGGAAGAATCACAAGGAAGAAACAAGCCAGTCAAGTGCAGTATAGCACCAATGAAGCCCAACTTTCCTCAGTTCTTTAATGCTTCCTCCCTGCCACTATCATGACCCCAATTCTACCTTACAAATCTGATTAGACCAGAGCATGTACATGGATATAAATAGCTGGAAACATAGGGAACCCAGGACAGATAAGGCGCTCAGGACCAATAAAGAGAGTAGCGATACCAAGAGGGGAAGGGAAGATGTGGGTAGAAAGGGGAAACCGATCACAATGATCACCATTCCCAGGGGAATGGACAATAGAAAAGTGAGTGAAGGGAGACATTAGTCAGTGTAAGACATAGAAAAAGAAAGTAAAAATTATTAAGGGTTCATGAGGGAGGGAAGGTGGGGAAAGGGGCCAGTAATGAGCTGATACCAAGGGCTCAAGTAGAAAGCAAATGTTTTGAAAACAATGATGGTAACATTTGTACAAATGTGCTTGACATAATGGATGGATGGATGGATTGTGATTAGAGTTGTATGAGCCCCCAATAAAATGATTAAAAAACAAAAGAAAAATCTAGTATCCTCATAAAAAATATTTGATGTTTTCTAAAACACTTTTTAATCAGTGCTATTTTTTCCAGTTTGTATTTGCAGCTTCTGATGGCTGGTGATTGTGGGTATATTTCCATGAATTTGTTACCTACCTGAATGTCCTCTTGATAAAAGTGTCTGTTGATCTCTTTATTGGATTGTTTATTTTTGTTCAGTTGCTGACATTTTCTGTCTATTTTAGAGATTAGGTCCTTATCAGATATGTCATTGCCAAAGAGTTTTCCATAATATGTGGGTTCTCATCTACTCTTTATGTAAATTTTTAAAAATCATTTTATTGAGGGCTCATACAACTCTTATCACAATCCATACATCCATCCTTTATGTCAAGCACATTTGTCCGCATGTTGACCTCACCATTTTCAAAACATTTGCTTTCTACTTGAGCCCTTGGTATCAGCTCCTCATTTTCCAGTCTCCTCGACCCCTCCCTCCATCAAGAACCCTTGATAATTTATAAATTATTTTCATTTTGTCATATCTTACACTATCTGATGTCTCCCTTCACTCACTTTTCTGTTGTCCGTCCCCCAGGGAGGGGATTATATGTGGATCTTTGTAACCGGTTCTCCCTTTCTACTCCACCTTCCCTCCACCATCCCGGTTAGATAAAGTATTTTAATAAGCATGAATGTTTCATTTCAGAATTTCCCAGTTATCTGATTTTTTAATCTTCATGCATTTTATTGGTATTTAATAGACTCTTTGTGCTTTCATACTGAAAATTAAGTCCCATAGTTTTGTCCCTATGTTATTCTCCAAGACTTTAGTTTTAGTTTGGGCATTTATGTCTTTGAAGCATTTTGAGTTCGTTTTTATCTATGGTATTAGGTATGCATTCTGCTTCATTTTTCTGCAAATAGATATTCTGTTTTGTATTATATATAGAGATAACTTTGAGTAGTAATACCTGTTTACAGTATTAAATCTTCCAATCCATGTCCACGGGCTACTTTTCCCTTTATGGACTTGGGGAGACCTGATAGAGTAGTGATTATGCACTGAGCTGCTAACCACAAGGTCTGCAGTTCAAAACCACTCACTCCCATTAAGTGTTACAGTCTCAGAAACCCACTGGGGCGGTTCTACCCAACCCTATAAGGTCAGCATGAATCAGAATTGAATGTAGCAGAGTGAGTTTGGTTTTGGGGAAAAGCTTTTAGTATTTTGTAGTTTTATTTTATACATTCCCTTGCATACATCATTTATATTGCTAGTTCGGTTTATTCCTAGTTGTTTTTGTATTTTGTTTTCCCCTTTGGAATGATTGTTTCTTCACTTCTTTTAAAAATTATTTTAATATAGGGGAACTGATTGTTGTATATTGATCTTATACTCTACAACTTTACTGGATCTACCAAATCTAATAGCTTTCTTTTGGAATCTCTGAGGTTTTCTGTATACAAGATCATTTCATCTGTGAATAAAGATAGTTTTACATCTTCTTTAATAATTTAGATATGTGTTCATCCCTTGGGAACCCTGGTGGCATAGTGGATACCTATTAGGCTGCAATCTGAAAGGTTGGCAGTTCAAAACTACCAGCGCTACGTAGGAGAAGACAAGACTTTCCTTTCCCATGAGCAGTGTCAGTCCTGAAAACTCACAGGGCCAGTTCCAGCGTGCCCAGTAGGTTCACCATGAGTCGGTATTGGCTTGATGGCAGTGAGTTTGGCTCCATGCCTTATTGCTCTGGCTAAAGGGTTCATCACGATCTGACTAACAGAGTATCCTTTTTCTCATTCGCAAGGGGAAGACTCTACATGCTTCTTTGTTCCACAAACTTGAGAATAATGTTGACCTCATTGAGAATAATAACTGGTCGTTGGTTTGGCATCACACTGCCCTTGAGTGAGT
Source organism: Tenrec ecaudatus (assembly GCF_050624435.1). Taxonomy (NCBI): domain Eukaryota; kingdom Metazoa; phylum Chordata; class Mammalia; order Afrosoricida; family Tenrecidae; genus Tenrec; species Tenrec ecaudatus. Next base: position 297,042,207 of record NC_134531.1, read on the forward strand.
TCTGATGCCTGCTGACCCTGTAGGGCAGGGTAGAACTGCCTCTGGATTTCTGAGACTGTAGCTCCTCTTTATGGATGTAGAAAGCCTCATTTGATCAAGGAGTTTCCCTTCTGATCTTGTTTTGATGAGAGAGCTTTTTTGGGTTTTGTTTTTATCAAGAAAGGATGTTAGACTTTCTCTCATGCCTTTCCTATATTCATTGAGATGATCATGTGATTATTTTCCTTTGATTTATAGGGATGATGTGGATTGATTTTCTAATGTTGTACTGTCTTTACAACTGACAAGAATGACACCAGACCTTGAAGTATTATGATTTTAAATACTGCAGATGCTCCTTGCAATGCAAAGACATAGTGTTAAGACACGAGGCTATCACCAGTTAAGAATCATAACAGAGTAGGAAGAAGTTTGCTTACTATGAATAAATAAGCACTTTCATGTCTGAGTTAACTTTATCATCAATACTTATAGACCCTGACTAAATTTCAGAGATCAGTCCATTGGAAAATTGAGCTAATGATGAAGGTACCCCCCAAAAATGAATTTTTTTCAAATCTATCTATCTATCTATCTATCTATCTATCTATCTATCTATCTATCATCTATCTACCTAAAAAAACAACCTACCACCTTCAAAGTACTCTCTATTACATTTAATACACTTGTCAAATCTGCGATTTCGTTCGTGGAAACATTTTTCAAACTCATCTGTTTGGATGGCCGAGAGTGTCTCCCTCGTGTTTTTCTCCACCTCTTCTACGCCGTCAAATCGCTTTCATGTCCCTCTGCATTCGCTGAAACAAAAAGAAGTTGCATAGAGTGAGGTCGGGTGAGTAAGGTGTGTGAGGCAAGAGAGGCGTGCTGGTTTTTTCTGCCATAACTGGTGCGCTGTGGTGGTTCCACGCACAGGTGCATTGTCGTGGTGGCAAAACGAGTTCCCCAGCTGTCACAAATCAGGCCTATTTTTGTTGCACACTGTTATGCATTCTTTTTAGAACCTCTAAATAGAAAACTTGATTAAGAGCCCAACTTGGTGAAATGAACACCAAATGCATGGTGAGTCGACATTTTCATCCGTCCTGTAAGTTGACGGATGTCCAGAAGGAGGCTCATCATCAATGGACACTTCACCTTTTTTTGAAACAAGAAAACCACTCACACTTGATTCTTTTCCCAGAGTGCTGTCTTTGTGAGTTGTGTTCAACATCACAATAGTTTGTGTGGCATTTTCCCCTGAGAAGGAAACACAATTTCACAGCAGAACACTGTTCTCTTAAATTGGGCATCACAAAAAATGAGGGTCTAGTGAAATTGTTTTCATGAAAAAATTCACTGTGACCTGAGACAATCTTCCCAGCCAACACCACAGGGTACACAACTCAGAACAAGCCGCTTGATGCTCGCCTAGCAAGAAAAATTTGTACTGCTATGAAAGCTCCCCTCATATTTAAGGCTACCCCTCTCTATATACTTATCCTTTGGGGGCTGAAAAAAGGAGTTTGAATCCATTCAAACTGGCTCAATTGTGGCCTACACAGCAAAATCTGAACAGATCAGCATTTGTAAAATGTGTGCGTACTGGAATAATCCCAGAGTGGGATACCCTAGTATGAAGAAACTCAACTCCCTGCTCTGGGAGACTCAGAAGCGGTCTAATCAGCTCTTTCATGAGGTACCTGACAGGCATCTGATGCAGGAGACTGCGTTATTGGCAGGACTGTGATGAATGATACACAATCAGAGAAATACAGTTGATCAGCATTTTTGAGGCAGGCATATCTGCCCGCTTCTGACTCTTGCAAGGTGCACGTGGTCCTTGTTTTCTAGGCGGTAGACAAGGAATCAAGCAGGGCACCAAACCACAACTTTTCCCTTTCTGGTTATTGTTCCCATGGACTTACAGTTAATAAACTTACCAAGCATGGAGGCCATTCCACTTTTATGAGCCATGACTTTACCTGGCAGAAGCGATTTAAAGTCCTGCAGGAACTCTGGAAAGCTGTGTGTCTTTGACCCTTGACTATATTCTATTTGCCTATCAAAATAAGCAAGTCTTAAAGATGGCAGGTCTCTATTTGGAGAACTAAAAGCATACTTTTAATCTGTGCACTAAAGGTTAGCAAGATTCATTGTATTCTAGATCTGTTCAAAGGCTATTTTGCTGGGCATTTTAAAAAATCATTGCTGTCCACAGTATATAGTTACAGTGCACATTTTAGTTTCGCCATAAATGTCCCTACTATTTATTTTCTTTTTGTATGTACAGATCTTCCATCTAGTTTGTCTTATTCTTTGCCTATTTTATCTCATTTTCTTTAGCTCTTGATGACTTTTCTTTCACAGGACAAAACCTTGAGAATGAGACTGACAATAAACACAATGTTAAATTTTAACCTTAACTTTAAAATGCTCAAAGTGAGAGACTATAATATTGATACTGACTTATGCCGATTGAAGATTAAAATGAGCATTCACCTATACAGATAGCTTCCAAAGGCACTCGCTGTCTTAAAATAGATGACACATGGTAACAGAAGATTGATTTGCTTTTGAAATGATAGCAAAGAGACTATAATAATGGCCTTTTATATTATCAAGATGCCATTGGTACTGAAAGAATAGTTTTTCCCCCTCCTCACCAATATTAAGAGAGACAGAATATCACTGGTTTAAAATGTTAAAGTGACCTCACAGTTCACTAGAAAAAGAACAAATGGTTGAGTTTGGATAATATCACCTGATGTATCATACTCTGTCCTATCATCTTTTTTACCTTCTTAACTTTATGCTTAGCAGTACATTTTTCCCCTCAATCTCCAAAAAAAAGAATATTTTTTACTTCAAGAAAAATACATTAATTTGGGATAAAAGGTGATTTCTATTACTATAGCTCTTTATTGTGTTTTAATGAAAAGTAGGATTTTCCTTATGTAGCACAAATTAGTAGATTACAGTGACAAACGTACTTCATATAGATTATTGTTAAAAATGCTGTTATATATCTCTGGATCATTGCTTCTATATATCCATATATATCAATATATATCCATATATATATTTATATATCCTTTGATTTATGGACAGCTTGAGCATTGATGATGGATCCAAACAATATCCAGACTTCAGTCTCTTCTCTGTTTATCTTGATGTTAACTATTGGTGCAGTGAAAATTTTTATTTTCTTTCCATTGAGTTTTCATCCCTATTGAAGACTACAATCCTTGATCTTCATCAGAACGTGGTTCAAGTTCTGTTTGCTTTCAACGAGCAAGGTTGTGTCATCTGGATATAGAAGATTGTTAAGCAATCTTCCTTCAATCTGGATGCTGCTTTCTGCTTCATATTATTTGCTTCTCAGCTTCTCAGATTATTTGCTCAGCATACAGGTTGAATAAGTATGATGAGAGAATACAACCTTGCCACCCACCACCCCTGATTTTTAACCTACTCAGTTTTACTTTGCCCTCTTGGAACAAGGATCTCTTGGCCATGTACAGGTTCTGCATGAGTGCAGTGACGTCTTTTGGAATTCCTATTCTTCTCAATGATTTTTACATAGCCAATAGGTATCCGATACAATAGAATATATTCCTACAAAATACAGAACGAAGGATATATGTATGTATATTAATTGATAAAATTATTCCAGGCTTACTCTTCCAGCTTATACTCATACAATTTAAAAACTGAATATTCAAAATTTTCATTGTTCACAACCCACAGGTAGCATGAAACAACAGGCCTTTCACGTTGGCCAATTTCTGGTGTTGTGTTTTTCTACTTCAAATTTATAGACACTTTTGAATCATTGACTGGGTATTCTAAATCTATATGAACCTGTTTGAATTAACTTGGTAAATTTATGCAAATCTATTTGCCTCACATTATTTGCTTTGCACTCAAATCAGAGCTCATAAATTGAAAGCATTTTTAAAAATAAAAATTAAAAATGCCTATCATAAACTTTTAAAAATCAAATAAGGTTAATTTATTAACATTCACTAATATTCTCAGGCAAAAATACATGCTTTACTAATATTCTTAAGGGCTTTGTTTTATTTTTCTTACATTTGAACAATTCTGCACTATAACTTCAAAAACTTACTTTCATAATTTTGTTTGCTTATTATTTAAATTTTAAGTAGATATTCATACAAGAATATGGAATAGATAAATCAAAGCCAGAAAATGAGGCTTCACTTGTCTTTAATTTTTCTCTTTCCAAACTGAAGCATGATGATTGAGGAAGCATTCAAGAAAAACATATGTGCTTTTGAGTAGCTTATTTGAACAGTGGTATCATAGAATACTGTAACGTTCTAAAAAGTTAAAGAAATAAAGGCATTTAAATTCCTTGCAAACAAGAATGCTATTTCTTGGCCTTTCTTGCTTTTTGGTTGTTGTTACTGTTGTCTCTCTTTAAGATGAATAATCTTCATTAATGATTTATCAATATTTCATGATTTTTAGCCAAGTACATCTATTCCTTAAATTTTGCATTTAAGATACTCAGTGGAGAAATATTTTAAATAATCAGTGTAGTATTGTTAACAGTTAGTTCATTCAACAATATTTAAATTATTAGTGGATGTCTACTATTCATGTGCAGGTAAGTAAACACAGAAAGTACCTCTTTTTTTCTCTTTCATAAACTTTAGAACCTAGAAGAAATGTCAACCATATAAAATAATCACATAAATTAATGTAAAAAATCAATTGGTTGAATCGAGACGAAGGAGAGGGATGTCGTGCTGTGAAAGTCTATAAAGGATCATTTGATATCTCAAGGAGGACCAGGGATGGCTTCCTTGAGTAAAAGTACTGTGTTGGACTGAAAAAAGGAACAAATTAACTTGGTAGAGTAAGAAAGTCGACCTTCACCATGCTGAGAGTGCTTGTGCAGAGAGAGTGCTTGGTAAGGAAAAGGGACAGAAAGAAGATGCATGGGGTTGGAGAAGAAGATGGAGAAGGAGTGAGCCATGGGATACACGGAGAGTACAGGGAAGGGTTAGCGCTATGCAAGATGTTGCAGTCTAAGTTTTGTCTTCTCATTAGAGCAATGGGACACATGAAGTAGCGGAATGAGAGGTGTAGCGTGGTTGAAAATGCTTTGTAAAAAATCATTGAAGCTCAATTAGAGTGTCTAGAGTAGAAGAAGGCACACTATTCAGAAGGATGTGGCGGTTGGGATAGGAAATTAGTTATGGTAGACTACACCAAAGGAGGTGCTAATGAAGATGGGAAGTGTATATCTGGAAGGTGTTGGTTGATGTAACTCGGCATTGAATAAAGAATACAAGAAAGAGGGGAGGAGGAACAGACTGTCAGTGGTGACTCAGATTCCCTGCATTGTGTAAGGGTATGGATAATGGTGCTGATGAGGTGATGCAACAATAGACACTGGAAGAGGTCCAGAAGTTAAAGAGTGGTTATATTGTTGTCACTGTTAGGTTTTTCTAGTTGGTTCCAATTCATAGCATCCCTGTGAACACCAAAATGAAATACTACCTCATCCTGCACTGTCTTCATAATCATTGATATATATGCGACCCACCGTGTCAACTCCTTTCACAAAGGGTCTCCCTCTGTAGTTGACTTTTCCAAACACATTATCCTGCAGAATCTGGTGCCTGCTGATAACATGTCCAATATTCACTATGATCGGTTCTAAGGAATATTCCATCTGTACGTGTTCTGAGACAGATTATGCATTCATTAGTCTGAAGTGTCTTACGCAGATATTCAAGAGAAGTTTTAAATGGGAAGTAGATATACTAATCTAGAGTTTTGCCGCATAGTCTTTGATAGAGATGTGAATTAGTAAATCATCTCAATAAAGATGTTAACAGAAGCTATAGATGCGAACAAAGCCTCCGCACAGATTGCATCGAGAAAAGTGACGCTCATAGTTAAGAGGCATATTGTTAGGTGATTTCAAGTCAGTTTCAACTCAAAACATGGCTTAGATCTGTATCATCACAATCGCTACTATATTTGACATCCAAACTGACTATAGAACCATTCCGGTAATTTACTTCATCCTTCTTTTCTCTCCTTCCTGTCTTATTTTTCTTCCTTCATCTCTCCATTCTTAATTTATCTTCTGAAACTGAGCATGTCTTCCTAGCAGTGCTGCTATCAGATTTAAGAGGAAGTTTCTGTTCCTTGAAAATAGAAATTATTACTCCCACTAATTAGATAATTATGTGTTGAAGCCACAATAACTTTGGTTAAAAAGTTTATACTTTCACTTGAGATCTTTCTGAAATATTACTTCATATATAGTATTGATTTTTTTTAACTAGAGAAAGCTTAAAACAACTTAACCTTTCATCGATGACTTAAGATCATCATTTGAACATCAGTTCTTTTTAATGGGCAGCCATATTTTCAAAGGTTATTAGTGACTATGTGCTGTAACATTAACTAGAGCTAAATTCCTATACTCAGTAGCACCATATGTCTTCTGGGTATAATGCTTCTATCTCCTTTTTATCTGCTTGTTCTTTGTCTCTCTTTTTCAAGCATTGACCTACCTGCAAGATTTTTTTTCTTTTAAACTCCTTGAAATCATATAAAGCCATTTATTAGAACTGTGACTACAATAGATAAAATCCAACAATGGACTGGGAATGAAGTAGGATTTTTATGGCGTGTGTTTAGAAAAACAAGTGATCCAAATTACTCCCTTCCTGATTGTAGACTATTTTTCAGATAGTTGAGATCACAAGATGAAATATATGTGAAAATGCTGGTGTGCAAATAGACATATATAGAGCAATCTTTAAGCAAACATTTTCTTAACATGAAATTTACATGATTCATTGGATCACTTATTTCATAAATTTTTCATAACCATCATAAGTTTCTAGATAAGCTTTTTGTATGCATTATCTCTGTTATAAAATCAAGATTAAAACCACTTAGAAAAATAAGTACACACAAAATTTTCTATTAGCCAGGGTATGTTCCTAAACATAGTCATGAAAACATAAGCAGAGGAGAAAAATATGGAAAATGGAGGAGTATAGCATCTACTATGAAAGATAATGTTATAAAATAATACCAATTATGAAAGGCTAAGGCATGTCTATGTGGGGATAAGCATATGTGTCTTACTTATACAGAAAAGGACGCAGTAAAAAATGTCATTGGTAGTTATTTTAGGATGCTAGAATATCAGTTAACTTGCATCCATTCATTATATTTTGACAAATAGCATATATAAAATAATCTTTAACCACAGATTATTTAAGATAAGCATTATTACTTACATGATCAAAAAAACCTGAACAATAAATAAAAACAGAATTTTAGGAAGAAAGGGGTAATTCCTGAAGGACTTTTGTGGGCCAAAGTTGATGTTTATATACTACTAATAAATTATTTTTATTTCTAAATTATGATCTAAAGAATGTGACTAGTGTGCATTTATCTTTGTAATATTTATATTATGTTGCCTTATATTTTTTCAGTATAAAAATATACAAGGTTTCAACTAAAATGTTCAGAAGGAAAATGAAAATCTGCACTCCTTTGTTCTTGTCACTTGTTGAGTCAGCACCGATTCATGATAAGTATATATGACAGATTGAGCATCTTCTGATTCTGTGCCACCATCATTGATCACGTTTATGTTTTAATCCATCATTGCAGTACTTGTGTAGAGAATTCCAACGTAGGGCGCTCATACTACAGCACCGTATGGGGCGGTATTCCTCTGTGAAACGTCAGGTTTTCATTGATTAATGTTTGGAAATAGATAATCAGACTTTCCTTCTTAGACTATATTATTTGGGAGCACTACTGATTCCTGTCTATCTGGAGCGATCCCACAGAAACTTTGAATGGTGGTGAAACAGAGTCTAGTATCCCAGTAACAATTCATCCACTACAGTATGACAAACTGACTAACAAACTGACCGGCAAACTGACTGACAGGTGAGACCACAATCCCTTGCACATCCCTTTCCCACGGCAACAGACAACCACTATCAACTCTTATTGCTACTTCTTCTAGTGCTATTTACCTCCAGACCACTAATATGTTCCCACCATATGGTTTCATTTCTCACTTAAGCATCTACTGACTTCTTCCCATGATAGAACCTAATTTACTCATAGCATCCCACCTTCTCGCTTTCATCAGTCAATATAATTATCACGTCATTTGTATTTCCTCCCTTTTGTTCCTTTTGGACATTTGTGTAATTATATCTTTCTTGTTAGGTAAACCCGACTCCCCATGTAATAAGATGAAGCTATAAATAGTCTTCTCCGCTCTACATCTCTACTCTCCAGACCCACTTCACATCGAATTTCTTTCTTTCAACTTTGAACACAACATCAAAGGTCTGTTGTATAGCTATATATTAGGTACATATTTCTAGGTAACACAGGGCTACACACATAGCAGTTAACATGATATCTCACAATTTTTGTAAACCAGGAATCTAAGCACAGCTGAGCTGCACATTCTGCTTCAGGATTTCTCATTGGCTGCAATCAAGGTGACCAGGGTTGTGGGGTCATCTTGAGACTGAAGAATCTGCTTCAAAGCTCACATGACTTTCAAGAATCAACTCCCTGAAGGTTGTGGGGTTGAGCTTCTGCCTGTAGATCAAGGGTGCTCAATACTTGATCGCAATCTACTAGTTGAACGCAAATGTAGTGTGGGTAGATCGCATGGTTTTAAAAAAAAAAGTAGACATAAGCTTATCATCAATAGTGTCACTTAATTGATATACAGCACAGCCAATCAGATGCAATCTGATGCAACTGCGCAAAGTGTAGCAAAACTGACAAGCTAAGTTATCACCAATGTTTAGACCTTGGTGTTTTTCTCTTAAACGTAAGAAAGGGTATTAAAATGAGTGTAGGAGCTAGACCAAGTAAGAAGACAAAAGCGTATCAATTTCACACGGAATGGGAGATTCTGACCCTACAAGTAGACATTCAGCTGAAGTCCAGAGTACAGGAATAGTTCTGGAACTTACTTGCAGAGGGAAAGTGCCCAAACATGAGAAAATGTGCTACCTCCTTGACTGCATTATTCGGCTCTACTTACGTATGTGAGTCAGCCTTTTCCCACATGAAGATCATGAAGTCCAAGTACCGTTCCACCAAGATTGATGACCATTTGGAAGTGTGCTTGATGCTGGCTGTCAGCAGCTACTGTCTGGATTATGCATCCCTGGCTCATTCCATTCAGTGCAAGGCATCAGAGTAAACTCAGGTCATGACAAAAAATGTACATAGTCAATTGTGTTGTGTTGTGCAATATGGACTCATGTGGTTATGGTTATGCAAGGCACATAAACATACATTGTACATACAAAGAATTCCCAATGCATTTATGAATAAATGTAATAAATAAATAAACATAAATATACGTTTGGTACTTTTGTAGTTGGTAAATCATTTTGACTCGATCATTTTTTACATAGCTCGCATGCCGACAAAGTGTGAGCACGCCTGCTGTAGATCAAGCCTGAGAACAATTGCGAGGATGGAGCAGGACCAGACAGTGATTCATTCTGTTGCGCATAGGGCTGCTATGTGTCAGAAATGACTCAGTGACATCTAACAACATAGATCTATGCTTAATTCAACCCGAATGCCTGATATCATGAGACTGTCCATAGCTGCTTGTTGTAGCAGTGTTACAAAGAGAGAGACTGTTGACAAGGCGAACATAATAATCTATGACATGTTACCATGAAAGTCACATCATGTCACTGTATTTTATTGGTAGAAACAAGACACAAAACTTTGTACACTCAAGGAGAGAAAACTACACGGCATGACTACCCAGAGGAAAGAAATAATTATAGGCTATATTATAATCTTCCCCCCACAAATTACATACATGTTGTTAATGTGGAGTCTAGTAATAAATTATGGTCTTATTTACTTTCTTTTATTATCGCTTGCATTTTCTTATGTCCCCCTAACATTGTATAGACAATCATATATTATCTTTGGGGTTTTTTCCCAAAGAGATCTTGCTCCTAATTAGATTCATTAAACCCTAGATTTGTTTTAAAAGACAGATAAGTCTCCTGGGACTAGTGCTCATGTTTCACCCATGTAAGTTCCCTTCTTTGAGGACTTTTGTCTCCTGTGTTTTGTTCAGTGTTTTATTTTGCTGCAGTACATCTGCAATCTGCGCATATTTGGTCAATAAGTATTTATTGTGTGGCTGTCATGTGACATGTAATATCCTAGGTTCTATAATGCTTACTACTGTGGGTAAAAGGTAAGGCTCCCTAAATATTCACAGCTTAGAATGCAGGAGAGGAAAGGGCAAAATTAGTTCATGAAATAAATAAGATGACACTATGGTATATCTGATATTGGGGCAAATTGAGTAGTAGCTGAAAGTAAGAACTGAAGTTTCCTGGTCAGGAGAAATATAAGGTTGAAAGTTGAAGCGTATGAAAAGAAAAAAGAATTGGAGAGTCCAAGGTGTGGCAAAGTGCTAGAAAGTTGGAAAGTTAAATGTTAAGCAAGGCAGTTCCCTAAGAAGAGGATATCGAAGCAAAGAAAGGACAGAGGCAAGGGCACGAGCTACTGGGAATCTGGGAAAGAGCTCTCTATGCAGAGTCAACCAAGTTACCAATTAATCCTTACACTGAGATAATAATCGTTTGTATGATCCAGGTCCAAGCATATTGGGCCAGGAATTACTATCTAAGCCAGTCTCCTATTAAATTTCTTTGCCAGAAATCTCAGAGAAATAGATACATTACGTGCTGGGAGGGAACTGACCTTGCCAATCCTGGTCTGAGGCATCTGACCATGGTACAAGCAAGGGTGAAGGAAGCAGGCTAGCAGAGAAAGACCCATCAGAGATTATTGGGCAAAGCATAAGCTAAGCAGTAGAGCGATAACAAAACGGGTAGCTCACTGGCCAGAAGAGAAATGGGAGCGGAAGAAATTTGAAGACAGGAAATGCTGGATGTGCAAGTTCCTGTTGGGGGAGCCCCTTAGATAGCTTGAACTGCGCCCCTTTCTCCTCAAGTTATGACGGGTCTCTCTTCCCCAGTTCAGTGTGATAGTTTTATGGTAGTTTTTACTACCATAAAAACTTACCTGAACCAACCTTTAACAGAACATATATTTCGGCGTTCCTTAAATAACTTGATATTTTAATTTTAAAATTTAATTCTAGTTACAAGAAGATGTTAGCACGTACATTGTCAGCAGCTTCTACACTCAGCCCTACAACGTCCCGCTTGGTTTTCCCATATTTGAGGAGGACATAAGGAGAGACTTTCTGTTCTTGGTCCCCGCTCCCAAGAAAGATTCCCAGGATCCTGACCTCAAAGTAAATATCCATGCTTTGAATGACTGATTCCTCCGATTCTTATATTCTCCTAAGCTGACACCATGATCGCTCTCGTAGGTTCATGGTCTCTGTATATTTTTATCAGATTAATGGCAAACGTGTTTGCTACCCTCTTGTACATAATCACTGCCTTGAAACTAATCCATTAGAGCAACTGTGGGTGCTAATTGCTTCCCTCTCCACAGGCGATTGCGCCATAACCTCCATCTCTCTCCATGAGAACCTCAAGGGGCCCCATCCTGAGTGCATGATGGTTGCGCTTTAAATAGCCTGTTGCTTAGAGTCTGGAGCAATCACCTAGCTCCTTCCAGGTGATGCTTTCCATTAGCACATTTAAATCACTCCCTGCTCCCATGGGATAAGTACAATACAACCTCACTTCTCTTCCTGTTTTATGTCTGATAACATTCTACCTTTCATGGTACAGTAGTTGGGGAATAAGTGCCCCTGATAAAACGTGCTTCAGTGTGTTAACTCAACAGAAGCTTGTACATCAGCCACCCGAGTAAACTTTGAGTAGTCCCTGTTTTTCTGCATAAAAAAACCTGAGTAGCATAATCATAATAGAATGTAGATCACCACAATGATTTTGCTAAGCTCGGCTTCTGAAGTACAAATCCCACTGCCCCCCTAAAAAAATCTGTGAAAAAGTATATAATCACCCCTTAAGCAGTTCTTTCTATTTTAAAGCTTTCTCATCCACATGTTCCCCAACCCCTCTTCTCTCATACCTAGAATATTTTAAAGCATTTTTATATGAATGCCTTCATCTATTTGTACTGTTAAACCTTTGCTGCTGCTACTCCAGTGTAAATAGAAAAGTGAGATATGTGTGCACTGATTTTGGGGGGTAAAGAGAAGCAGCTTTAAAATATATTCATCAACCATCTTGACCTTTTTGGAGCATTGCCTCAATTAGGCATTTTCACCCCTGCTAAATTTCAGTTATTTCAGGCAATGTTCTTGGCATGATTTCAGTAAATGACCCCAAATGAAATGCACTGCCATCGAATCTCTCCCAAACCATAGCATCCCTCTGGGATTGTCTGATGGGCTTTCTAATGGAACCAGGCTGCTGTCTCTCTCTCAGAGACCTTTCAGTTAGCAACTCAGGTTAGTCGTCGCTCCACGGGGTCTTCCTGTACTCGATGAAAACCTTGAAGAGGAATTTGTTGAATAAAGGATGATGGACGTCTGTTTCCATTGGCTTACATGTCCCAGTACTGTGCATGTATACAGATGTGTGCGGGTCTCTGTAGAGAAGGGGGCATTGGAAGGTTAAGGAAAGGGAGACAGGCAGAGAGAGAGCTCTTGAGAAAGTATTTTAGAGGTTTGCTCAATTTGTCTTAAACATGTTCTGTGGGAGCTATCTCAAAAATGTTGAGGAGAGAAAGGAGAGCATTCTAGATAGAAGAGTGTGAACCAAAACACAAGAGTAAAACAGTTATAATGTTTTAGAATTGCACAGCCTTGTTATTGATAATTACAGAAGGTATCTTCTCTATTGTACTTCTCAAATATTCTTTTTTTTAAATTTAAATCATTTTATTGGGGGCTTGTACAACTCTTATCACAATCCATATATATATATATATATATATATATATATATATATATATATATATATATATATCCATTGCGTCAAGCACATTTGTTGTCCTCATCATTCTCAAAATATTTGCTTTCCACTTGAATTCGTGGAATCAGCTCCTCATACCTCTCAAATACTCTTTAAGGACTTGTAGTAATATTAAAGGAATCAGGAAATGCACAGGAAGACATACCTCCTAGAAATTAAAAGTACAGGATCTTCCTTTGGTCAATATTTGAATAAAGACTTCCAATCTGAAAAAAAATGCACCTTTGGTCACTCCCTTGCACTCAACTCCCACACCACAGAAGACTGCCCTCAATACGTTCCACCTCATAGGTCCTATGTATCTACATTTGTTAAGCAAAAAGAGGCTTTGAGTCAATTTCTTCTTATTAGTTTGCCAACATTTGCAAACACTACTAGATATTTAGGGTGAGGTATAATTTTTAGATTAGAAAGGTCACTTGACGTAAATGCATTATATATTTTACAGAGAAAACAGAGTTATTGAGCAAAAACTCTATACCTGGAAATAATAGAATTTCATTTAATTGCTTTACTGAATTAAGAACAAATACCAAAGAATAATAAGTGAGAACAGCTGGATTACTTAATAAAAATTTTCTTGGTTGATACTTGTCAATGAATTGCTGAAGGTAAACTGACACACATATACCTGTACATATATATCCACACATACAGGTGCCATTTCACTAATCCAAAAACTTCTAGAGATGTTCGTTTGTATTCCATATTAATCTAAATTTATAAATTAACCATTTAGATGTACAAATTATGGAAGATCAACTCCATTTGTGAGATGAACATAGAAATTAGTATTACATACTCATCTGTACCACAAATTGTTTTTATATATACAGATTTATCGTAAAGCTCATAGCAAGTTACACGGGTAGGTTATTCAGAATGATCACTTACATGAAGGATCATGCTCCCTCCTTATTAATTCCAGCATAATTGTTACACTGTATAATTAATTGTTGTTTTCCACCCACAAGGTCGTTCTGACTCACAGCAACACCGTGCACACCACACTAAAACACTGCCTGGTTCTGTGTCACTCTCACAATTGCTCCTTTGAGCCTGTTGATGCAGGCACTGTGTCGATTCATTTTGTCAATCATTTCATTTTTTAATTAAAATATTACTGTTTAATGATGAATTAAATGGTAAAATTAAAATTTAAAACTAAACTCAGTGTCATCAAATTTGTAGAACAGCAGACACAGAATAAACTTTCATTACTTTTCATATTAATGGAAGACTTCATAATTGTCTCCTGAACACATTCATTTTCTTATGATGAAGGAAAAGGTATGCTACAGCAGAACTCTTAGACAGAAAGCCCTAGATGTTTGCATAGATTATCTAACTGATTAAAATAATTGTAGGAGTTAATTTTGGGGGTTTTGTTTAATATATGATTAGTGGAAAACTTTTGGAGAAGATAATTAATATACATTCTAGAAAATAAAAATAATAGAAGAAACTATTCATAAGCTGCATCTTAATCTGTGGCCCAATGGAGTTGAGTTCTTCCATTTTTTATCATAAATTCAGTATCAGTGCCAAAATACTATATGCTAGGAAATAATAATGATAGCTATGTTTCTCCTTGTCTTTATTTATTACCTTTATCTCATAATTTATTTTTACAGATATGTGCTCCTGCAACTAATGAGTGTGAGCTTTTGTAAGCATTCATTCTTCAAATTCAAATTTACTGCCAGTAAGTTCATTCTGACTCATATCAGCCCTCTGGAACACGGTAGAACTGCCCTTGTGCATTTTTGAGACTATCTCTTTTTTAACTTCTATTGGCATATATTGCATATAATGTACAATTCATAGTTCAATCATGTAAAAGTGTTGTGCAATTGTCACTATGATCAATTTTAGAACATTTTATCTTTTCTGGTGCTCATTGTTATTAGCTCCCCATTTCCACTCAACCTGTATTGCTCTCCCTTTAAGAAACTATGAATCCAGTTACAGTCTCTATAGGCTTAGCCATTCTGGATTTCACATATAGAAAAATATCCCACAACACACAGCAATATCAACAAAATAACACAGAAAAACCTCAATCAAAAAGAAAGCAGAAAATATTAAAAACTAGAATAAATGCAAAATGGGACAAAAGGGATATCCAATGATTGGGCCTTAGATTTTAACCTGACTGCTTCTACAGGAGCCCAGGTGGTAGAGTGAGTGTCCATGAGGCAGCTCACCTCAAGTTCAAGTTCAGCAGTTTAAAAGCAGCAGCTGTTCATCAAGAGAAAGAAGAAACTTTCTATTCCCATAACGAGTTACAGTCTCAGAAACTTTTCACTGTTTCAATGATTTTCTCTCATCTGATGACTGAAGTTGATGGTTTCATTGGGTGAAAACCAAACCGAGTAAATCCAACTCATAGTGATCATACAGGACAGAGCAGAATGGCCCATTCCAGTTTATGAGACTGTCAATCATTACTGGAGTAGAAAGCCTGATTGACCTTTCTAGGATTGATTGACTGTTGGTTTCAAACCACCGGGCTTGTGGTTACCAGATCAATGCCTAACCCGCTACGCCATCAGAGCTCCTTTGCATCTAATCAGCATTCCCAAATTTACAATGTTTCTAGTGGATGGCTTGTACATACATCCTTTCATTACATACATTGAAAACTGACCGTGTAAGCAGTGGTCAAAAAATTATGACCTATTGGCCAAATCCAGCCTACCTTCTGCTATTGTAGGATTGGGGGTCAAGAAATGGGTTTGACAAAAGTATGTATTATCTGGTTTGTTAAGGAACACAAACTTTGAACCTCAATTAAATGAAATCCTATCCCATTAAAAAAAAATCCCCTTTTCCTCAGTCATAAATAGCCCTGTAGTCAGCGAGTTCTTAATATGACCCTTCTACCCATGGTTCCTTACGTGGGATATTATGTTTCTGTACTGTATACCCCTGTGGATATGGTCCTATTTGGAAGGCAATTCTCTCCTATGAGGATGCACAGGAGTTGGATGTTAAAGAGACCTAACTTTGGAGGAGGGTGTGGCTCAAGCCACACCCTTTGTTCCTTGGGGCCACCTTTGATTTTACCTTGGTAGGGGGTGGGGCATAAGATGCTGTTTCTAACACATTGCCTCACCTGGGCAGTTGGATCTCTGTTTTCCTGACTGAGCTTTTGTAGGAGCAAGACTTACTGGGGCTTTTGGATATTTTGGGCTTCTGGCTCTGAACCATGCATTTGGGTCATGCTGCTTGACTCTCCGATTTTGAACTAAACAGCACCCACCACCACGTGAGCCATTTCCTCAAAGTTTTGTGAGTTTCTGTTGGATTTTATAGCAAGTAGCAGAACCTAGGGTTATGAGGAAATTATATATCTGGGAAGAAATAGAACAAAACATTATCTTGCAAGAGTTGGACTTTTGGAACATTTTCATTCTCCATCACCTTGGAACTAGTCTGGTATTAATTAATACCTCTGTGATTGAACTTGACTGCAAGAGATTACATTTATTATTATTATTCATTTAATATTGTCAGTAACAACTTTGAAAATTGGATTTATTCAGTAAGCACGTCTCCAATACCCTTAATGTTGTCTTTTGGATTACAGAGCCTTAGATCTATAACTGGTACTTTTTTAATGAATTGGGTTTACTTAAAAGATCTCTTTTGTTTGAAATTCCAAATGTTTTAAAAAATTCACCTACAAAAGTTTATCTTAATCTCTTTATTTACTGAACTCAAGTAGTTTACATACCAGCATGATTTTTAGTGTAGGAGTATTGGTGTGTTACATGGTGTATATATGCATGTATGTGTCTAGAGATCTGGACCTCATATTACATCTATAATAAATAGTAAGTCTAGAGAAATAAGCAAAGCGTTTCATTGATGCACTTTGTGCTATGGGGTCAATGTGAGTGGGCATTGACTCAATGGCAGTGTGTTTGGGGTTTGGTTTTGATCAGGCACGCATTAGTTGGCACAATAACATCATTGCTTTTCAACACTTTAAAGAGGTCTTGTGCCACAGATCTTGGTCTTGTGCAGCAGATAGTAGGTCTTGTGCTGCAGATATATCCAATGCAATGTATTGTTGGATCTCTTGACTGCTGTCTCTGGGAATTTGGTGAATCCAAGTAAGACAAAATCTTTGACAGCTTCAGTCTTTTCCCCACTTATCATGATACTACCTGTTGATTCAGTTGTGACATATAAATATTTACTTTGAATAGTAATCCACACTGAAGACTACAATCCTTGAACTTCATCAGCAAGTGCTTTAAGTCCTCCTCACCTTCAGCAAGCAAGGCTGTATCAGCTGCATATTTGCAGGTTGTTGATAAGCCTTTTCCTAATCCGGATGCCACATTCGTGTTTGTATAATCCAGCTTTTCTAATTATTTCCTTAATATACAGATTGATTAAGCATGGTGAGACTACAACACCCTGATACATTCTTATCTTGATCTTAAAGCTCTCAGTGTTCCTTTGTTCTATTCACACAACACCCTCTTTCTCATATACAAGTTTAAACAGGAGCACAATGAATTGTCTGGGATTCCCATTCTTCTCAAGGTGATCAGTAGTTTGTTCTGCTTCACACAATGTAATGGTTTTTTCACCTGTAATTAGCAATGATATCCCTTATTCCACACCCTCTTCTGAATCCCACCTACGTTTCTGGCAGCCCCTTGCCAATGCCCTACTGTAACCATTGCTGTTCAACCCTCCCTGTGATATCATTGAGAACACCAAAAACCACAAACTCGCTGTCCTTGAGTCAATGTTGACTCCCCGGGACACTCTGTGAGTTTCCAAAAATGTGATTGTTTTCTGGAGCAGAAAGCTTAGTTTTTCTCCAGAGGAGCTGTTAGGGGTCTCAAATTGCTGACCATGGAGATCTTAGTCCAACACATAACCACTTCACTGTCAGGGCTCTTGACATCATTGATATTGTTCTGTAGTTTGCACATTCCATTTGGGTCACGTGTCTCTACAGTAGGTACAGATATGGATCCCTTCCAGTCAGTAGGCCAAATAGCAGTCTTCCAAATTTCCTACCAGACACGTGAGTCCTTCAACAGCTTGCTGAAGTAGTTCAGTTGGTGTTCTGTCAATGCATGGAAACTGGCTTTTGGCTAATGCAGTCGTGCAACATGATCTCCCTCCTTCGGCACCATTAGTTCTTGATCGTATGCTACCTCTTGGAATGGATGAAGGTCAACTACTTTTCCATAAAGTGATTATGTGTAGTTTCTCCATCTGCTTTTGATGTTTCCTCATCATTCATTATTTTGCCCATAGAATCTTTCAATCTTGTAAGCACTCTTGGTTTTTTGTTTTTTTTTTAGTTCTTCCAGTCTAAAATCAGCTGACCATGTTCTTCTTCTTTGGTTTGCTAACTCTAGGTCTTTGCGCATCTAATTATCATATTTTGACTTCTTGGGCTATCTTTGAAATTTTCCTTTCGGCTCTTTGACTTCATCATTTCTTCCATTTGTCTTAGCTACTCTATTCTATGATTACAAGCAAGTTTCAGTCTTTCTGACAACCACTTGAAACTTTTATTCCATTCTCAATGTTATATCACCTTTTGTTATCTTCATGTATTATCATCTTGATGTTCTCGCATAGTGGATCAGGTTTTCTGCCATTAGTGTTCAAGGCGTCAGCTATGTTCCTGAGATGTTCTCTACATTCAGGTGGGATACAGTAGTATTTTGGCTCTCTTGTTTTAATTTTCTTCAGCTTCAACCTGAACTTAAATATGACTGTTCCACTGTCAGCCCCTGACCACATTTTAGCTGCTATTGCTGAGCTTCCCCATCAGGTCTTCCCACAGACGCAATCAATCTGATTTCTGTGCATTTCGTCAGGCCTACAGTGTGGTTGGAAAAAGGCATTTGCTCTGAATTCCTTAATCTTGGAAAATTCTTTCATGTGGTTTCTAACTTCATTTCTATCACTAAGGCCATATTTTCCAACTACTGTTCCTTGTTCTTTGTTTACAACTTTTGCATTCTAATCATCAGTAATCTTCAAGGTACCTTGATTGCATGTTTGATCAATTTAAAAATTAAGACAGTTGTAGAATTCTTCAATTTTGTTATCACTAGATTTAATGGATGGTACATACATTTGAATAATTTTATTGACAAGACATAATTTTATAAATATAGATGCCATTACTCTTGAATTTGCTAGTCCCAGCATAGTAAACCATATGAAGACCTGTTATAAAATGACTAAGTTTAGCATGTTTATGCCTAGTATATCAATCTTTATCTGTTGCATTTCATTTTTGGTGACTTCTGATTTTCTTAGATTCATACTTCTAATTCCAAGCTCCAATTATTAATAGATGTTTTCAACTGTTTATTCTCCTTTTGTATGGTGCTTATCAGTAAATGATGGTCCCCAATGCTTTACTCTTGAAGACTTTATTCTATCCATGTCATTATAGTAGACTCACCTTTGAAAATGTGCCTCTCCATCTGTCATATGTGGAATGCCCCCTCACCTGAAGGGCTCAGCTTCTGGTACCATACATGACAATGTTCTGCTGTCATTTGTGAGACGTTCAACATCTGGCAATGTTCTGCTGATTTTCATAAAATGTTCAGTGGCGAATGCCTCAGAAGTGGACCTCCTATTCCTTCTTGATAGTCTGCTCTTACTCTGGAAGCTCTCCTGACACCTGTTCACTTTAGGTGAAATGCTCCTTCTTACATGTCATCCTTGCTGTTAAGTTAGACGTTGTGCTCACTGTTTTCCCTGTAGTCCCGTGTAATTCTTAACATGAACTGCTCTCCCCAATTTATATTGTAATGTCAAGTCAGAAAAGTAGATTCTAAATAGGTTAAAGTAATTAGCCCATGACTTCAAGAGTCAGGGGATAAAACTGATATTTAAACACGTCCCCCCTCAAATGTTAATTATTAGTACATAAGTGATTCCATCATCACCTGTTTGGCAGACCATCACACTGTGGAGGCTTGTGCATTGTTATGATGATGAAAGCTATGTCACCAGCCTTTCAAATCCCAGTAGGGGCAGCGTGGGTGAATGGGTTTCAACAGAACTTCCAGACCAAAAAAGAAGAAGAAGATAATTCACACTTCTGACATGTTATCCAAAGAAAACCTTATGAACAGTATTGGAATGCTGTCAGACAAATTGCCAGAAGATAAGCCCCTCAAATGGGAAACCACAAAAAATAAGATTAAGAAAATGTTGCCTCCTCTAAGTATTATGGACCACAGTGATGTGGTCGGAGCCAAGTTTTTGAGACCGTCAAAATAGGAAGAAATGGGCACAAACATAATAATCGGACTATGGAATATAAAAAGTAAGAATCTAGGAAAATTACAAGTCATTAAAAATAAAAATGGATTTCACAAAGGTATTAGGAAGCTGAAATTTCCTGAAATTGGCCTTTTTGAATTAGATAATCACCTGATTTACTATCCTAGGACGGGCAATTCCAAAGGAATGGTGTGTTATTTATCGCCAAAAGAACATTTCAAGAGCTATCTTGATGCACAATGCTGCCTGTGATAGAAAAATATTTGTTCACACAAATGCTCAGTTAACACAACTATGATTCAAATTTATAGACCAACCATTAAAGAGAGCAATGAAGACGTTGAAGGCTTGTACCAACTTCTTCCATCTGAAGTTGATCTGACTGGTGCCGTATGGAAGACAGCTGCTTGGCCACCTAAGTGGGAACCAAGCAAAAATTAACTTTGTACTGCCTAACACAGTTTATTATAGTACTTCCAGCTAAAATTTCATGGAATATTTCAGTGAAGAATTAATATTCTTCATGACCTTTAGAAATTAACACTGTACTTTAGTGAGCAGGAAACCTCAATGTTTAAACCAGAAGATTTGATTTGAAATCTCATCCAAACATATATCACTTTATCTACTTCTGGATGATATCCTCAATCAATGTCTTGATTTGCTGCTTATCATTTGTTTACTCCCCCAACCCCCATTACTTTCAGGTGAAATCAAAACCAAATGATCAGGCATACATATGTATTTTGATATATTCTACATGTGTTCTAATATTATAGTAAAATAATATATGTGAAGAGAGAGAAAGAGATAGTTGTGCTAGGTGCCATTGATTCAGATCCAACTCATAGTGACACTATATGCAACAGAACAAACCACCACCCAGTCTTGCACTGGGTTAGACTGGGTTGACTAAAACAAACAAACAAACAAACCCAGTGACACTTACATACACGTTAGAAAGAGCTTTATATCAAAAAGTAGCAATATATCAAGAAAACTTCCCAGCCCAGACCAATTCATGTCCATAAGTCCAAGATTAGTCCAGAAGTCCCACTTCACTCTCGCAGTCACAACCAGTGATGCAGAATACAGGAATAGCGCAGGTTGGTAGGTGTGAAGTCATGTGGACCCAATGCAGTGGACGCAATCAGTGGCAGCAGTCAGGGTCACCAGCAGGAAGGGGAAGGCAGGGAAAGAGAAGGGGAGTCCCCAGGGACCTCCTTATGGGAAGGCCTTGCCCACAAGGAGGCACCCTCAGACTGTGACCTGTCTGACAGGGTGGATACCACCCTTCTACTTTTATGGATCTTCACATTGACATGAGATCCTGTATCCACTGCAGGCCACCCCTTGCGAACTTGACACTTGTATACATTTCTTTAGCCACATATCATTTTTTAAAACAAAAATAATAGTAAAACCATAGTTGTGCCTAATAGGACAAAACTAAAATACATACAATCAAAAAAGTTTCAGCCTCATTTAAACATAATATTCTGTAAGTGAACAAAATACAAATATTCTTTGCCTAACAATTGCAGTTATATGAACATCTCCACCACAATCCTATAATCCTATGAGCATATTCCCCTACCCATGAATGTGTATAAACCAGCACTTCATGTCTTTATCCAATAGCTATACTGCTCTTTTTATAAACCCAGTGCTGTGAGGAAACAAGCATGTTCTTTGATGTGAATAATCTTCATTCCAGTTGGAACCTTGTGAGTTTTCCTCCACAAGCAAAGTCAAATCTGAACAGACTATCCATAAAATTAGCAGCAACATGCACCAATTCACAGACTTTATCTTGTTCTCTTCATCTGGTTGGATAGACATTGGTAGAATTCTTTAATTTCTGCATCACTAGATTTAGTCATTGGTGCATAAATTTGAATAACAGTTGGATTGACTGAATTTCTTTGTATGTAGATGTATCTTATCCTTTCACAGACAGCATTGGACTATCATCTTGAAATGCCCTTTTTGTTGATGATCCCAATGTCATTCCTATTGATATCATTCCCAGAATAATACACCAGAAGATTTTCTCATTCAAAATGGCCAATATTAGTAGTCCATTTCACTAATGCCTAGACTGTCAATTTTTCTGTATTTGTTTCATTTTTGACTTCCAATTATTCTAGATTTATACTTCATTCATTCAAAATGCCTATTGCTAATTGATCTTTGAGTTGTTTCTTCACATTTGAGTCATGTCACATCAGTGACCACAGGCTTTACTCCATCCACACCATTGGAGTGAATCCCACTGTGAGAAGCAGGTGTTGTTCAGTCATATTTTCAGTGCCTTCAACCCGAATGGCTCACATTCCAGTCCTAGTTCTGCTTCTAGTCATGAGGTTTTCAGTATTTAACAACATTTCAATACACTCTATGGGGTTTTAAGTGGCTAATTCATCAAATATGGATAGTTCATTCCTTCTTAGTAGTCTGTTCTTAGTATGGAATCTCTGCTGACACCTGTTCACTGTGGGTGACCCTGCTGGCATTTGAAATACCAGTGACAAACCTTCCAACATTACAACAACACACGTCATCACAATATGCCAAACTGTCAGATAAATGGTGAATATATATGGGTGTGTATATATATAACTATAGGTATAGATATAGTTATAGTGAGCCTACTACATTCTAGTTGCCTTCAACATCAAAGAGAATTGATATGTATATATATATATACCTTTGAAATGCTTTTTCTTTAAATATCTTTTCACTACCTCTCTCACAGATAAACTCACAAGCTATTATAATAACTTACATCATCTTTTTTAGTTGCTAAGAATTAATATTAGCAGGTGTTTTCCATTTGCATGGGAGGGGCTAATACTAAAAGGATCTATCACAATGGGAGGGCAGACCCCACGTGATGAATCTTGTTAGTAACAATCCACGCAACTGGCTAATGGGGCCTCTAAACAACCGAAACACATCTATGAATTTATTTATAATTTTTGGCTTACAGACTATAATGCACTTGGTCAAATGTAACTTGTTAATGGGGAAAAAAGCCTCCTAAAATCTGCTTATTAGATCATTACACAAAACAAGGCTTTGTCTTTTTTCTTAAAAGCTTGATGAATAAAACACAGGTACATAGAACAGTCTGCTGAATTTTCTTTCTACTGAGCATGGATGACTTGGTGCCTCCTCTAAGCGGAGTTGAGGAGTTATGGTGGCATAGTGGGGTACATTTTGGTTACATACTTTCTACTCCCATGAACAGTTAGGTTTTCACTGGGGAATTTCTACCCTCTCCTAGAGGGTCACCACGAGTCAGAATCAACTTGAAGGGAGTGAGTTTGTGGAAAATTGTATAAGGTACAGGTACGATGACTGAATGATTTTTATGGAAATAACTGTAGAGCAGTAGAAACACTCTTCGTATTGAATAAGAATCTATGTCAGGATCTAGATGAGCATTTTTTCCTCTGATGCCTTTTCTTTCTTCTGATAGTCATTGAGTCTTGCCTTCCTGTGTCCTCGGGCACAAAGGAACTTGCAGAAAACTTAAGAGGTCCCTCTGGTTAGGTAACATACCACTGTGCTAATCCTCACTCCCTCTTGAATTCAAGTGAATCCTAGGGCATGTCTTTGCACCTGCCTGCATGTCTGCTAAGCATGCTAGCTCTGATTTAGTCTCATGATTGGGGAGATCAATTATCCTTGTGGGAAATGAGCTCAACAATCCTTAAATTGTACTGACTTGTTGAGAAATGTATAGCTGGTACGTCATCAGTGAATGAAAATAGCCAAATCAGCCCAACGCATTTGTTGAATTTTTTTGAAATAACTATTCAAGAAACTGGTATCAACTCAAGGAAGCAATATTAAGAGAAACTTATTAATACTAAATACTTAATACTTCTCAGTCACTATGTGGATTAGTTTAACAAATCCTCACACTAGCCTAGTAGACAGATATTGGTAGTATCTTCAGTTAATGATAGAAGCATTCCTTTGTCCAGTGCTACCAATTGGTAAGTATTAGCACAAGAGAAAGAATGCATGACCTTCTAATTCCTGAACAATTCCATTGTAGTGTCTGTAAGTTACTAATTCCCTTTGTCCGTCAAAAATATCGAAATGCAATGCCAAAATAATGTGCAGGTTCAAAGTGGGTGCTGCGGGAAGAATGCTTAGGTGATTCTGTTGATCTCTAGCCATCCATTCTTGGGCTAGCTCTATGACCTCACCTATAAAATGTAGGCCGTGATAGCTCCTCGCTAGTGCTGTTGTGGGGAAACGTATGTGGACTCTGGAGGCTACAGTACTTAGTGAGCACTTAAAATATTCGAGCTACCATTATCATGTAATGACAATATTATTCCTGACAATCGCAATACTTTAAGATGGAAAGTCTGTGTACAAATCACCACTAACTCATAGGTTGTGCATGACCTGTTGATTCCCACTTGCCAATATAATCAAAATATAATAGTAAAAAGGTAATAGAGCCCTTTACACAGTGAGTTGTGTTTGGCTTGCTTATAATAATTACATATGAGTTTGATTTTTTTTAAATATCTTCAGCCATGTTGTCTGAGCAAATACTTTCTTATTGATGAGTGTTTTAAGAGAAATTTTGAAGGAAAAATAAGTCACTCTCTCTTTGCATAATAAAGACTTTCATTCTGATGATCAGTGGGTAGAAAAGAAAAATTGGAGCTATTTCAAACCAATCTTATAATTCTATTTACACACCTTCTGTGTAAGCAGATAAGAGCTACCACACTTTCTATCAAAGGGAAAGGTGGCCATAAGAAAGGTATGTGTCTTCTCGTGTGTTTCCAAATAGCCTGTGGAAGTCATAGGAACTGATAAAGCTTTTGAGAGAATACTGCAAATTCCCTGACCTGGTGGATTTAACATGCAGTTTCTATGTGGTGTAAATGATAGATCCAACTACTAACTGAAAGGCTGGCAATTTGAATTCACCCAGGGGCTTAATGGAGGACATCTTGGCAATCTATTTCTAAAAGATCTTACTTGAAAACCTCATCTCAGTTTCACTCTGTACACACGGGTCACTGAGTCCGAATCAACGCTTTCATTGGTTGGGGTATTTAATGCTTGCTTTGTGTATAAATTGAGGTTCCTTAGGATCTAAGTTTATGTAAGGATTGAGTCTGAATTGCAGTTATGCCTGGTAACCAGAAATATGACCTTGACCATGTGGAAGTTATAGTCATGCCTTTCTCATTAGTAGTCTTGACCTTTAAGAGCTTCCATATAATACCCTTAACATTTTTCCTCGCATATTATCTTTACAATAAAGTTTATCAATTATGATAGCATTGCTTTTTCTGTCAAGATTCTGAAATTCAGAAATATATATAATGTTCTATGAAAGTTAAATACTTACGAAAAGCAAAATGTTATATTCCTCCAAATTCCAAGTAATTAAAGCCAAATTGTTATTCTAAGCTTAATTATACAAAAGCAGCAAATAAATATTTATCTTGGTTACTGGCTATGAGTTGAGTTGCTATCTCAAGGTCAGTAGTTTGAAACCACTAGCCACTCCATGGGAGAAAGAATGGGCTTTCTATTCCCGTAAACAGTTACTATCTGGGAAACCCACAGGGAGATCACTGTGAGTCGGCGAAGACTTGATGGCAGCAAGCTTGGTTTGGTTTTGGAATCTGAATGGGTGTTATAAAGCAATAATTATAACCATATCATAATGCATAAGCAGCACTTTTCAAGGTTTTCAACTTGAACTAAGTGATCTCAAATTTTAAATATTTTCCTATGATTCAGGGACTTGAAGCAGAGTTTTAATGGTCTGGATACAGATCACAAGCCAGAAGGAAACTAAATTTTTCTGACCCCAAAAACCAAATCCTGTCCAGATTTTAGTCAGTGTACAGAAATAGCAGATAGGACGTGTGCCTCCTAATTAATGTGATCGGTGTAGCTATTGAGTAAGTAAACACACATGGAAAGGCCTCTACACGCAGTTCTTCTTGAAGCTTCTCATAAAAGTACTCTTATTCCATGATGTCAACCCTTGGGTTTCTGAAGGAAAACTGCTGTTCAACTGAGAAGAAGAGCTGCTTGGAACAAACGAAACACTACCCTCGACACAGACTGCTGCGAACATTCCTCTCCATCTCCTCACGCTTTCCATGTGTCTCTCTGGAGATGTCCTTTTTCTCCCATTTCTCTGGAAGAGTATCTTTATTTTGAGGTACGGTTTGGGTTTTCAACTGCAAATGGCAGGCAGAGTACTCTGATGGGGAAGAATGGAGTCTTAGGCATGCGATGGGCCAGACTTGGAGATTTAGCTATATTCTTTGTCACAGTTTGCTCATCTCTAAAACGGGGATGATATCAATAGTTAGCTTTTAGAGTTACGTAGCAAACTTCTTAAAATAATAAAAATTAAAAACAAAAAGCTGACCGGTCACCTTCATTTTTAAATGCCTTAGCCCTTTTCATCTAGGATCCCTTGTGGCACTATAAGGTAGGCACTGGACGGCTAACTGAAAGGTTACAGGTTCAAACCCATCACCCACTCTTATGGAGGAAAAGAGGCCTCTGAAACTTTGACTCCAGATAGGGCAAGATATGACAAAATAATGATGTATAAATTACCAAGGGCACATGAGGGAGGGGAAAAAAAAGAAGACCTGATGCAAAGGGCTTAAGTGGAGAGCAAATGCTTTGAGAATGATTGGGGCAGGGAATGTGCAGATGTACTTTATACAATTGATGTATGTATATGTATGGATTGTGGTAAGAGTTGTATGAGCCCCTAATAAAATGTAAAAAAAGAAAAAAGGAGAAAAAAAAGAAAATGATTAGGGCAAAGAATGCACAGATGTGCTTTATACAATTGATGTATGTATATGTATGGATTGTGGTAAGAGTTGTATGAGCCCCTAATAAAATGTTTTAAAAAAAAGGGCTTCTTTGAGAACAGAATCAACCCATTGAGAGTGGTGGATAACTCTTTTCTTCAGGAAAAATAAAATAGAGTTCTTTAGTAATAGCAGCAGGTTGGTATGAATCAGATTGGATGCCTCTTACAGTTGACAAGTTAGTCTAACTGTCTTAAAATTTGATAATTAGCAAACTATATCTTAGAATGGAGACCGTCTCTAAATAACATCTCTAAATAATCAAACCAGAATCTTTGGGAATGGGCCCCTTGAAGGTCATTGGCATGTTGTTTGTTTTCCACATATAATAAAATGCAGTGGCTCAAACTTATTAAAGAATTTTGAAATAATCACCACAATCAATTTTAAAACATTTCATTCTTTCTTCTATTCATTATTATTAGCTCCCCATTTCTGCCCAGCCTCCTTTGTCATAACCATAATCCACTATAAGTCTAATGTTTTCTCTCTGTATATGCAAGGGCATCTTTCAGTTTGTGTCAAATAACAAAGAGAGACTTGCAGAACTTTGGAGGGAAAGGAAAGGCAACCGGAAGACCATGACTTACCAGAAAATGGCCAGGGCATTGCGGAATTATGAAAGAACTGGGGAATTCATCAAAATCCGGAGAAAACTAACTTACCAGCTCAGCGAGGCCATTCTCTAAAGACTTTCTCCCTCTTATTTCTTGGGAAAAGAGGTTTTCTACTCACCGTGCGTCCAACCTGAACAAGAATATCTCGGTTTAAATCACTGGAATGCAAACTATAATCATCCTTGTACCAACTACCATGAGCTAAGTGAGCCTGATTGCTAGCCATACCCACATGTTTAATGGCTTCCTGGCACCAGAAGCTTCTACCAGCTAGGACTCTTCCTTTAAGGCAAATACTGAAGAGAAGAAAACAGTCAGTTACCTTTTAGCTATCTTTGCTGAAACAGCATCCAGCCTATACTAACATTGGTGGAAACACGACCACCTTACTCGGTGACCCAGTAGCATGCCGCAGACAGCGGGGACTTTAGACTCTTCTTCTGCGGTGCACAGCATCCTTCTAGACCACAACATGAGGGTTCATTTTGAAACCCCTCTAAGTAAACTGGATTTTACCTTAAACACACCCTATGGCAGATTAAAGGAACTGACATCCCCCTGGAACTTAGAGGAGCAGATGATGATGATCCCAAGCTTATGGATTTGGAGGTCATTGGACTACAGTTCAAGTTTCCTAATTTGAAGGAGCCCAGGAATTGGCAATTTCAGACCACCATAGATTTTCTATTTTCTTTGCTTTTAAACTCTTTGCTTTGGTATGGCACGTCTTGTCCAAGAGGCATAGTTCTGCTTGAGTGAATGAGTATTATTAAAAAGCTTTATTGACCTAAAAAAAAGAGTCCCAAATAAAATTATTTTTTTAAAAAAATGGATAATAGTAATGGTTTTCAACAGGATGAAAATAAGTATATTTCAGTGATATTAATTCATTGAAATAGCAACAATTTTGTGATTTATTTATTTGTTGCACTGTTAGTTGCTGTGTTAGGTTTGTAGCAACTAAGCTAGGCCAGGATGCTCAGTGGTTTGGCAAATGAAGTCTGGTAATCAATCCCTCATCATGTTGCCTAACTCAGTGTGATCTGTGAGATGCCACGCAGTTGTTACAGATTACAGACCTTGCTCAGATTACAGCCCTAATGGCCATGAAAGGAGGTTTCCTTGAAGATGTGGTCTATTTCCTATATAAGTGGACACTATGGGAAAACTGGTTAACTCTGGGTTGGGTGTGGATCCTGCATCTGGTTCTTATGTCGTGTGTTCATGGCCTGTCATACTGTGTACCAATATGCATCTCCAGTCACAAGCCTACCTGTTAGCCTTGGATTCATCTGACTCTACAGCCACCAGTCTGTGGTTTTCCTTCTACTCTTGGGTTCATTAGCCTGTAAGTCATGCTAGGCAGCAGAAGCCTCCAGTTTAATATCTGATCCACAGACTTCAAATCTGCCTAGATCAAATTAAACTGGACTAGCCAACTTCTACAACTGTGTGAGCCATTTTCTTGACAAAAAATTCTCTCTCTCATTTTGCTTCTCTAGAGAACCCAGCCTAGGACAGTTCCCATTGAATCCACTTGGACTCTCTACAGCCCCATATGTGCAGAATAGAGTTGCCCCATCAAGTGTTCAGGCTATGACCTTTCAGAAAGAGATGGCCAGCATTTCTGTGGAAGTCCCTCGGGACACATCAGAACCACTAACTTTGGGGCTAGCCGTTCAGCATTTAACCATTTGCCTTACCCAGTCTTGTACTCTTTCTTTTAAAACCGCTTGTAGAATCTCACATTATCAAAGGCCAAAGGCACTCTTCCCAAACATCATTTTTTTTATGGATTCATAGCTCTTCTTAGAGCATAAAAATTGATATTGAAGCTGTAAAGATTACAGCCAAGAAAGCCCTTCAGGGAAGTTCTATTCTATCACACAGACTGCAGTGAATCAAAAAGCAACTTAATAGTGCCAAACAGAGGCACCACTGATGCATAAACTTTGGAATTATTTTCAGAAATTCAGGTATTGTTCATTCAGTTTTCTACTCGGTGTTTTTTATTTCATTTACTGGTTTTATTGTTAAGTGATTCATATTATATCTAATTCCATAGTGGGATATCAAGAAAGTATCAGA
The DNA here is from genome assembly GCF_050624435.1 of Tenrec ecaudatus. Lineage (NCBI taxonomy): Eukaryota > Metazoa > Chordata > Mammalia > Afrosoricida > Tenrecidae > Tenrec > Tenrec ecaudatus. Next base: position 297,072,087 of record NC_134531.1, read on the forward strand.
AATCCTGTGTTTTTATTTTAACTTCATATCATGGTCCCAGTATTTATTTTACATGCCTATCTTGCAAAAATATTTTCATATCTCTATACCTCAGTTGCTCATCCATAAACCAGAGACTAAATGTCTAGTTAATTCTTAACAGGAGGATTAAATGAAACAGCATGTGCAAACACTCACCATGGTTTTGGAATGCACTGGGTTCTCAATGAATGTATTGACCTTTTATTTTTCATTCTCATTTGTGTCATTTTATCTATTCAAAATCTCTGAATGGTATGATTCTGCTTATAGGTGGATGCCTCTATGCCATTTTGAATATGTTCAGTTTAAAACCACAGCTTATGTCATCTCCTGTAAAGATGGGTGCGAACACTCCTTCATTCAAGGACCGGAATGACTCTTTCACTCTGATAAGAACGACTATTTATAGAAAGGTGCCAATCCAGAGAACACATGAAAACTGAAAGACATAGAGACCTTTAAAAGAGAAACAGAGACCCGTGTAACTCATTATTTTCATACTGAGGTTCTCTGACATGTGGTTTGCCTGAAGGAAATAAGTTGTACCAAAGAATGTCACCTAACATGTTCCACGCCGAAAGCTTCCTTCTCTCAAGGACTGGCTCAGTGTTGAAATCTGAGTCAGACACCCTCTTCTCTGGAAAGAGCGATTTGGAAACCAACAGCCAACATCCTCCAGGCAATTAAATGGGGTACGCCTTTGATCATCTACTATCAAAGAAGGAGAGTGGGGGTTCTTTCCTTTCAGTAGCACAGAATTTTTAAATTCAGTTTAAAACCATCTAAACCTTCCTTGTCTTGTGTGTTTACACACACACATGCACACACACTATCTATCATCTATCTATCTATATATATATATATAGAGAGAGAGAGAGAGAGAGAGATTTTTTAGAATTAGACTTGGATCTACAAAGAAAGAGTTATCTGGATGTTTAACTACAGTCTTCCAATCATATGTTTAATATCAATATTCAACATGTTTAATCTTAAAATGTTAAGTTAATGATTCCATTATGTTGGTCTTTTTGTAACGACTAATAAATAAATAAATGAAGATAGATATTTTCCTAGTCGAAGAGCAGCTTTAAAAACACATATAAAATCATGACTGAATAAAACCTCCGTCGGAATGAAAACGGAGTCACTGACATTTGGCAGAGGCTCTCATGTAGCTCTTAGCCTGAGGTGACAAGTACCGTCTCTCAAAATGAAATCACCTGGCATAGGCCCCATTGCAAATGAAGAAACAACTGTATATGATGACTTCATTTAATGGAAGTAATACTTGCAAGAGTACACGTTATGACCAGGTATTATTCCAATATCATTCAGAAGCATTGCTTAGGAGCTAAGATGATGGACCTGGCAGTGCTGTTTGCCTGAGGTGAGACGCTGGTGGGATCACTTACTAGCTTTGAGAGTCTGCACAAGTAATATGGTATCTCTTTGTGCCTCAGTGCTTTCATCTGAAAAGTGTGAACATAATGTTATTTTGTATAATCGTTCCAAGTTCAAAGGATATTGCTCCTCTAACGATTAACAGCTCCAGAGACCTTACAGACCAGTTCTACTCTGCCCTCAGAGGGTCTATGAGTTGAAATCAATTCCAGGGAAGTAGGTTTGATTTGGAGTTGGGACTGGGATGGCATACATATATTCATAATACATACCAACTAGAATTTGACTTTAATGCCATCTGGAATCACAAATAACTGTTCACCATACAAAAGCAATATAATGAGTGATCTATTAATGCCCACACTTGACAAACTAAAAGGAAGCCACGCAGAGTGGCTGCCCATAAGATGGGACACTGCACCATTACGCACGAGTTGTGTGAGACTAGTGGGGTGTTAAATGACAAATGTTGCATTAGCCAACATGGCTATGAAGAGTAGCCTCTGTACTTAACAGATCTGAAATTGTTAGATGAATTCTCTGCCGAAGCGCTAATTTGTAGAGGAAAACACTGATGCAAATCCATTTACATCAATGATACACAATGCATCTCATATGTATAGACAGGGACTGATGGAGATGCTGTGCAAAGGCTCTCATGTGATAGGTAGGTTTATTGTGCCAACCTGACCTATAGGAAAATGTGGACTAATCAGTTTGCAGTCGGATTGGAAGGCAAAGAGATAAATAACTCGTCAAGGTCCACCCCTCTCTCTCTTGCTCTCTGGTGATCAGACTAGAATGCAGCTGCTTTAGCTAGCTCTCTACTTCAACTTGTGAGGTACACTACTTGTGGGACAACCAACCCATGGATCGTGTCACTAGAGCTTGAGGTTCCATCAAGACCCGCTTTACCACACTGCTGATGTGTACATTGCTTAAGTTTGAGGCTGACACATCCTGTCGTCTTGCATTGCTTGAGTTCAATATTTCATCCGGGCCTGCTTTGCTAAGCTCCTGAGCTGCTGTCTGTTGGTGACCTGTCCTGCTGTTTGCTGCCCATGGGCAGACTCTGCCTGCATTGCTCGAGGGAAGACTCAGCTGTTTACTTCCTTGACCTTGGACCCGGCAGCCCTCATGAGTTAAAGGACTTCCAATATATTGACTGTTCCATGGAAGTGTGTTGAATTGAGGCCTCTGTACTGCTGTATGGACTAATGAGCTGTTATATTCCTTCATGCTGTATAAATCCATCTATCTATCTAATCATAAGTATTCTGGCTTTGTTTCTCCAGAGAACCTTGCCCAACACAACTATGTTCATTACAATTTTGCCCAGCATGTTGATCTACACAGGTTAATGAAGCACAACTTTGAAAACATACATTATTGCAAAATTATTACATAGAACAACTGTTATATAAAGGTCCCATATTTTCACAATTCGCAATATTTGGGATTGTGTAAATGGTAGAAATATTAGCACTAGTGGTAGCTTATTCAGTTCTAATCCATCATCATTGATGTTCAAAGGGATTTTAACTTTCCCAAACATTTAGAAAAGGCAAGTGTTGTTGGAGAGGAGTCTCCTTGGATTATTCCTTTAGGGTAATATATGGTGTAGATAGAAAAAATACCAAAAGGGGGACAATAGAATAAACCTTTCATTTCTGAGTTTAGGTAAAGAAATCTAATAATTCTCTATTTTAACATCCCTGTGTTGATTCCAAGGAAAGAATCAGGTGAGAGCAAGTAATTTGGTCGTGTGGAAAATGTAGTAGACAGAATTTAGACCCGTGGCACTGCTAGTAGAAGGTTGATTAGAGTCTTTTGAAAATCTTGTCCAAAATAAACTTACACTCAAATCAGGATGTGATGTGAACCCAGGATTATTTACAAATATCATTCAGTTGCTCTTTCTGACACAACATTCTCGTCGGGGAATAATTTAGGTGCTAATTAGTGGGAGAGTGACTGATTTATCCCAAAAAAGGTACAAGGTGCCTATTTAAATTAGAAATTCAGACAAGCATCAGATGATTTATTATAAGCATATCCCATGAAACATTTGTGTCACACTTTGACCCAAGAAATAATTCATTATGCTTCATAAGTTATCTGAAAATTTTCGTTACACTGGGCTCACTTTATTTTTACATAGCAACTCTATGAGTATGTGCTCTCAGCTCAATTCCAACTCATGGTAGCCCCAAGGGTGCAGAACAGAAATACTCTATAGGGGTTGTCGAGACTTCTGGAAACCTGTGTCCTGAGGCTCCTCTGGGTGGGTTTGTCCTCTTCAGTTAACTGTCTGTACTTGTCTTTTATCATCTCCTTTGATCCAAACTAGATTTGGGAGCTTTGATAAATGGGTTCAAGCTCACGTACCTATGAAAGGATCAACTTTTATTACAAATGTTGATTGCTTCACCTCAAATTTGTGCTGGTGGAGGAAGTGGACCTAGATTGAAATATGGTGTTGGACAAGGAGTACAAAAATCCAAGGTGAATAAGTCTTAGGATAAACACCTCCACTTCATGATTTTAATTAGGGCTTTATCCTGCATTTCAACCATTCTTTTTAATGGATCCAGAAGATTTGTTAACTAGAAAAGAAAGCAGAGAGGTGCCTTGTCTTGTAAACCCACAAACATCATGGCTGTTATCTTGAATTAGAACTCAATATTCACAGTTTGAAAAAGTCTAATAAGTAGAAAAATAATCTAAAACTAATTATGCCCATGAAAATCTTGGATACATGATAATTTGCCCTGTAACCCTCATTCTTTTATGAGCATCAGTAAAGTATGTTCATTCACTTGGTCTTATGACCACTTTCCTTAAAATAATCCTATTCACTGGTTTAATGTAACTTCAGTATTCATGTTTAGTAGTTTGTGCCTTCTCTCAGTGTCAGATTTATCTAAATTTGTTTCTTCTCTAAAGTCAACTTTACACAATATGTATAATTATTACATTTAAAAATCACCAATGTTAATTCATTTTAAATATTATTTAATTACAAAAATCAAATTCAGGAATTTTTCTTTTTCTAAGATCATTTTATTGGGTGCTCTTACAGCTCTTCCAATAGTCCAGACATCAATTGCATCAAGCACATTTGTACATATGTTGCCATCATCATTTTCTTAACCTTTACTTTCTATTTGAGCCCTTGGTATCAGCTCCTGTGTTCTTCCCGCCCTCTCCTCTTCTCACCTTGTGACCTCGTAATAATACATTATTATTATTTTCATATTTTATACCAACCACGTTCTCCCTTCCCTCACAGTTTCTTCCCATCCTCCTCTCCCCAACTTCCCTCTACTTCCTGGTATCACTACTCCCATTTCTATTCCTGAGGGGTTTATCTGACTTGCACTCTATGTGTTGTGAGCTATATACATGCTTCTGTCTAACCTGCAGTGAAAGGCAGGATTTGGGTTCATGATAGTGGGAAAGGAGGAAGGTAAAAGGAAACAGAGGGAAAATCTAGGAAGGAAAGCTATGGATGGAGGTGTAAACATGTGTGCATTCATGTTAATATATTAATTCATAAAAATAGAGGTATTGCCGTGTGCACATATATTTATATGGCAATACATTGAGGAAGTGGATGGACTTTGGGCCTCTGCTCAAGCCCTCCCTCAACACAAGAACACTTTGTTCGAACAACCCTGCATTCTGAGGTACTCACCCTCCCAACACGATCACTGAAGACTAAATGGGTGCACAAGTAAATGTGGTGAAGAAAGCTGATGGTGCCCAAATATCAAAAGATAGAGTGCCTGGGGTCTTAAAGGATTGAAGTTAAACAAGCAGCCATCTAGCAGAGAAGCAACCAAGCTACGTGGAAGAAGCACACCAACCTGTGTGATCACGAGGTGCCAATGGGATCAGGCAACAGGCATTAGAAGACCCCAAACAAACAAACATATTGTTGAGAATGAAGGGGATGGGGTAGTCAGAGAAGTGATCTAAACCCATCTGTAAAAAATTCAGATATTTTTCATTGAGCACTGGGTCTAACCAAACAAACATATTGTTGAGAATGAAGGAGAGGTCAGAGCAGAGACCTAAACCCACATGTAGATAATTTAGGTATTTTTCATTGAGCATGGGTCTAATAGTAACTCTTATAACAAACGACCTACCCTGTGATGCTGAATCTCAGTTGCTTCAGGAAACACTATTACATACTATGCTAAATGGACACAGATCAAATGAACCCAGTAAGAACTGTAAATCTAATTATACAACCTGAATAGGGTAGATATCAGAGTACTGACTAAAATGAGTCCTGATAAATAAACAGAAGCCCTGGTTGCATGGTGGTTATGCTTTGGCCTGCTCATGGCAAGGCTGGCAGCTCAAAACCACCATCTGCTTTGTGAGAGAAAGAGTAGGCTTTCTGCTCCTCTAGAGACTTACAGTCTCAGAAACCTGCCAGACAGCCACCCCTGTGCCACAGGATCTCTATGAGTCAGAATCATGTTGATGCCACTGAGTCTTTGGTTAAGTCAGTAAATAAATTAATAATTCGTGTTCACTTTTGATATCATTGTACTTAGTGTTGATGTGTAAAAGGAATTAGTAAAGAGTTTATGCTTTGTTTTGAATGTGCGGATTATGAATGCAAGAAGCCATTCAGTAAATCTTGCCTAGAATTTTTAAATTATTGAGATAAAAAATATCACAAGTTTCACATAAATTAAGTCAATTTATTAAACTTAATAAGTATTGTCTCATGATACATATATATGTATAGATATATAAAGGTTTTTCATACTAGAAGTCTTGGGTTGGGAAAAGTGTCTGTTTGCATAAATGTTCCCTTAGAATCTTATTTAAAGGGAAAATTGTTGCCTTATTTACCAAAAAAAGTAGTTAAATTTTTTATTAATTAAATGTCATTTTATGGGCCTATTGACTTATTGTATTTTGAAAAATGAATTTGCAAAAGATATGCACTGTGACTGTCTCAATTTCTATCATTTTTTAGGAAACTTCCATATCCCTTTCAAATGAAAAATTTATGCCTACTAATCTTAATAGCCCACCTATTTCTGGAACTATAGAATTTCCACAGCATGCCTCTTTTCAGTATCTGCCATTAAGCTATCTTCTAACACAGATTTCTCAATAGTTTTTAAAATATAATCTAATGAGAGTTATCTTTGCCTCAATAACGTGGCATATATCACCATCTCTGATGTTTATTGTAGATGAAAGCAGCCCTTCATGACATGTGTCCTTTGGTTGTTACAAAAGATTCCTAAGGTGGAAAGGAATGTCAGAAACAACTAAATCTTATCCCATTGAGTGTCTACAATATGCTAAGAACATTCAAAGATGTTCTCAGTTCTAAATATGTGAAGAAAGCTATAATTGTGGGCTGTTATCAGTTGCTTTTGGTTCAATTCAAGTTCATGATAATCTCATGTGTCCCTCTGGCTGCAGTTGACAGTTCGTGTCATCCAGAGACTCTTGTGGAACACTGCTCTACTCTGATGCACATGGAGTTGCGAAGAGTTGGGATTGACCCAACTTCAACTAGCTTTATGGTTGCCTACCCTAAGTCATCAGGTGGAGGCCTACTGGCGTGCATTGTTCAGAGAGCTATCATCCTCCTCATCATCACCTGAGATTCGTAGTGACCAGGTAACCTGCGCAAGATACAATAAAAGGGTTGTGACAAAGGGACCTGACTTCTAATTTAAGGACTGCTCTCCAACCTTTGTGCCCCTCCCAAAACCAAAAACATATTCACCTACTGTTTGCACTCTTTCGGACCAAGAGCTATATGAGGGCTAAGCAAAGTCACTGTTTTTCTTTTGGTGCACTGGTTTTCAGTAGTGCATTTACTGTACACTTAAATATATAGCAGCTTAAAAAATTGGGAGTGATATGTATTATTTTCCATAACAAACAACAAGAGCAGTAATAATAATATATTTGCTGTCTTTTTTTAAATTTTCATTTTTAACTAATGTAAGAAGTTAAATAATAGAGCTCTTAGGATTTTTTGCCACTTGTGCAAAAACAACAAAAATTGATTTGTTCCATCCTTAGCCCTAAAGGGCTAAGTTTCAAGATTACAAATTATTCCATTGTCGACAGTATTCAACTTCTAATCGTGTCTGAAGTGGTTGCGACTGTCAGAAAGTAAGATTTGGGTTAAAGAATGGTACATGCTGCAGTGATAAGGATCGTGAAAAGCACTTAAAATAAGTGATCTGCCTAAGGGATTCACATGCATGATTGATTATTGATCTCTTGAAAGGCTGGCTTCAAGTAGAAAGTTTCTACAGTGCGCCTTGCTCGAGAACACAATTCAAATATCTACATTCACATCACAGCCTTTCCACAACACTTGTTTAGGGAGAAAACGGGAATGCCTGGCGACGCTTCATTTTCTGTGACTCCTTTGCTGTACTTGACAAGAGTTGATAAGTTATTCTTAACATCCTGTCTCTTGTCCAAGTCTCTGACACATAATTTTCCTTTTTGACTAGCCTTTTTGACAAGTTTTCCTTAATTGGTTCTTCTTCCTTGTACCTTCAAACTCTGGGATTATCTAAAACTGAGCATTTGTATCCCCGATTTAAAATTTTTATTTAGGGGGGAAAGGGACTGTTTAATTGCAAGAAAATTTATCTGCTCCTTTGGAAAATGTCTTACTGTTTTCTTTCCCATAAATTACTACAAATAGTAACAGCGAATTCACTCATCAGTGCCCTACCTTTGCAATGTTTTCCAATTTTCTCTTCTACTTCATTGCACATACACATGAAAACTATGTTTCTAACCATTTAAAAACATATTTCCCATTATTTTGAATATGTTCTTCAAAGTTATCCTATTTATATAGTGTGCCTTTCTGTATAGTATATAAATATACAGCTTGGCAGCCTGCTATGTAATCGTGGGTCAGACATTCAATCTGATAAGCATATGCTTAACTTTTCTTTCTCTCTAACTATGACCTATATCTTAAATCCAAGCAAATATTTAACTGGTGAGTCAGAATATTATTTAAGAATTATAACAGAGCTCAACATGTATAATGCCTAACATGTAACCTTCCCTTTCAAGCTGATTCGCCTTCTCTCTGTGGATATTATACTGTCAGTGATGCAAGATTAGAATGTCAGTAGTATTTTCTTTTCCTTCATCATTGTGCAAGATTCATGAAATATTATTTGTCAGTATTTCTTCCTTTACATAGTCTCTCATAATTTAGCATCTACTGTCTCACACCCAGAAGTCCTTACTTGGTCAGAAGGTATGGAAGCTTTTGTGCAAGTCACTGGAGAAATGATTATACAAAGAACAATGTAGCTTCAGAATTATAGAAAGACATATTAACAATCTATGATATGGAGATGACAAAATCACTTTTGCTCAATCAAAATATGAAGGTATTGAAGAGCTTGCTGATGAAGATCAAATATTACAACCTTCATTATAGTCTATAATTCAATGTAAATAGGACCCAAATCCTCAGAAATGGACCAATAGTTAACATCATAATAAATGAAGAAAGATGGAAGCTATCAAGGATTTTGTCTTGATTGGATCTACAATCAATGCTCAAGGAAGCAGCAGTCAAGAGATTAAAAGATATTTTGTGCTAGGTAAATCTGCACGAGATCTCTTTAGAGTATTGAAAAGCAAGGATGCTATTTTGAGGATTACCGTGTGCCTTGCAACCGCGTAAAAGTTGGATATTGAATAATGAAAACCAAAGAAGAACTGATGCATTTGAATTATAATGCTGGAGAAGAATATTAAACGCATCATGGACTTTCAAAAGAGCAAGCAGATCTGTCTTGGAAGAAACACAGTCAGAGTGTTTCTTATAAGCAAGGATCGTGAGACTTTAGAGTTGGACATGTTATCAGGAGAGACCAGTTCCTGGAGAAAGACATCATGCTTGGCAGAGTAGAGGGGGCAGCAAAACAGATGAAAGCCGCCATCTACACGATGAATTGATACATGAAGTGACCGCAACAAAATGCTCAGACATAAGGATGCTGATGATGGCTTTGGACCGAGTGGTGTTTCATTCCCGTGTATACCTGGTCACTGTGTACCATTGGCACCTAAAAATAACATGGGCTTTCGGTAAATAGACACCCATGTAGTTCTCCCAGAGGATCAATATTATTACATACTTTATTAAGGAAATCTAAGCTCTCTAAAACAAGAAAATGGCTTTCTATATAACTTGCTTTCTTCTAAGACTTCCTGCAAATTACTGTCAGACTTATCTTTCTAAAGCACTATCTGTACTGAACCATTAGCTTACTCTAAAACAACAGCAAAAAACAGCACTCAACTGTATAGAGAATAAAAGGGAAGAGTGGGATGATATTTTAACATCTCTTAAGGATTTGTGTTACTGAGCCACATTATGCTTATTATTATATTTAAGACTGATAACAAACCTAAATTATATGATTATGTGTTTACAAGGAGGAAATAGAGATCCATAAACATTTAGGAGATATGGGATTCCAATCTAAGTCTCTCTCACTTCAAAACTTACATGTTTTCTCTTATTCCAAATTGCCTTTATAATACCATTTTTTTCTGAAATCCAAACACCTTAACTTTGAATATATAGGTTTTCCTACAAACTCTTTTTAAATTTTATCTTCCAAACCTCTCTTTTTATCATCTTAATTTCAGCAGGAGTTATCTTGTTATTCTCCTCAAAACTTACTGTCCAATGCTTCCCCAACCCCATACGTTGCCATGTCATTTACAAGGAGAAAGAAAAAACAATGGCCTTTGTGGTAGTCACCTAATCTGGTGTCAATTGAAGGATTCAGAGTGTAGGGGTGGAGTCCAGGCTGTCAATCTGCAGATAGCCAATGAGACATGGCCTTCTCTTGAGAATTCTGGGAAATCTAGTACTTCCTCCTTGGAGGCAGAAGACACTTCTCTCTCTCTCTCACTCTGCCATTCCTTTAGGAACACTGCAGAAGACAAGCCACATGGATGCAACCAGACTTCTGAAGCTGGAGAAGCCATAGATAGACTCCTGCCAGTGCTGATATGCTTACAACGCCACTGAACCCAAAGACTTTCTCCCCACTGGCTTGTGATGGTCCTGCATTTGGCTTCATTGCATGTGTTTTGTGAGTCTGAAGAAGACTTTTTAGATTGGTATCAGACATATGGGCTAATATCGGACTTTTGGACTTGGACTGGACTGGGTTGGGATGTTTTCGCAATGTTCAACCGCTCTTGTATATAAAACTTTTATACACATATGTGTGTCCATGTATTTGTTTCTCTTGTGTACCCAGACTAACATAGCCTATTACTCTTCATATCATGCTTGACGCTATTGGCCAGAGCTCACTTTAATCTATGACTCCTCAATAATCTCTCTTGTGAGTATCCAATTGGTACTGCTAATCGTATGATTTACTGTTCTTTCTTTTTAAAGTTTTTCTGCAATCATTTTGCACTGTTATAGAGTTTAGTTCTTGCGTGTATTCTCTCTTCCCATTAAACTATAACCAGTTGTGGGAGCCATACAATTTAATTTACAAACAGCAGGGATTCTGCATCTCTCTATTTGTTGAATGAATGACTGTGCATGTAAACATAATTGACCCATTTTTCTGGCATACACTCCAACCACAGCGATTTAATCTTTATTTGCTTTAACCTGATCCCCTTGTGAATTTTTTATGAAGTAGAATGAAAAAGAGTCTTGACTTTTCCTTTAAAATACGTACTCTAACCGCACGGCTAGCCGATATCGAACCCTAAAGGATTACCTTCATTTATAATGGTGAACACAGAAATTTCACTCAAATCTGTGGTTGTCAAATAGGCTATTAGGTTTTCCTTCTGTCCATACAGGTGTCCCTCAATCAGAATAAGAGATGGTTTTGGCTTGTCTTGAAAAACAATAGAAGTAGAACTGTGCACTCTTGAACAATTGTTGAATCATTTGGTTAATGTGAATATGGAAATGTTGGAAACTATACCCAACTTTGCCACACATTCATTATCTTCACAATCCTAAACTGAACATTCCATTAGCTGATGTCTCTGTAACTGTGAGATGAGAAATATGTATTGTGCTTCTCTCAGGATTGAAAGAGACCCCCCCTCCCCAACCAGAGAACACATATACATGAAGGCAGGGTCAAATATGAAAGGCGTGTTTGTTTTATTTTTCTTCTAATATAAACATAATAGAATCTGTACTCTCCCTATGAAGAAAAGAAAGAGGCAACCTATAAAGAACTAGAAAATAATAAATATTTATGAATCCTGAATTGGTCTTCCATCTACGGCACCATTTCAGCTGGAGGTAAAAGTTCATTCTCTTATTAAATATTTTTTGATAACTAAGGTGTATCTGCTTCAAGCTATGCTGTTCAGTTGCCTCTTATGTGTGAAAATGAGACAGGGTAAAAGGAAAGACCAGAAGTATTAACTGTCAAGATTATTAAATATACCAGAGATTTCTAAATCAAAAAATACAATGATCTTGGAGGCAGCTCAGCCTTAGAAGCAAGGATGGTGAAATAGAAGCAAGGCTAGGGAGACAAAACTTTGCCAAATTTGAGCTTCTCATAAGGAGGGGACAACCGATGGTGTTTGGCGAAGAGGGCTGGGACATGGAGACCCTTAATGAGGTGAAACTGGAACTCCGACAAGGGCCTCACACAGAGCAGCGAGGAGGGTACAAGACAGGGCAACTTCTGGCTTTGTGTACACTGGACTGCTATTAGTCAGAACTGACTCAGGTACCTAACCACAGTTCACTACTCTGATCACGATCATTGCCTTTCCAACACTGTCTTTCAGGAGCACATTAGGTTTCCCTCAAATTGTATTCGCATTTAGAGATTGCTGATACCTCTGTTCATTTCAATAAAAAAGCATGGTATGCTTTCATTTCAGATGCTGTGTATTTTAGAACTAATTTAATTGGAGATATAACACAGAAAAAATACAGCTTGTTTAACTGCAGAGAGGGGACATACCTGTAAAAGCCGCAAGCAGTTCAAGAAATAGAATAATATCAACACTCCCAAAATAACCCTTACGGTGAACTTTATATTTATTTGAACTAATCATTATTCTGATGCTCTCATTATAAAAATCTAAGTGTTTGTGTCCACTGAAACTTTTCAACTTGTAATTTAAATCTATTAATTAGAGTTGCAATATAATTTAATTGTAGCTGTAATGTCTAGTCCATTTTCTTAAATCTACTTCTTTGCGTGCTTGCTGCCTTTGTTTTGTTTACTTGATCTTACCTCTTGGTACAGGTGGTGATTCTTTTAGTTTTCATTTGAATGTGAAATATTATGTAAGAAAAATTAGAATGAGGATTCAAACCTTTGGAAATTAGTTCCCTCCAGAAACAATTTAAATTTTTATTCTGGCACAAATCTAAAGGTAGATCATCTTAGTCAAAGCATGAACTTCACCTGAGGCTGGATTTGAAGTCTCTGGAGAGAGATTTAACTCGGATTTGTTGAAATATGTGTTTCTTCTTGCAGATAGGAAAAAAATAGTGTACCTTTCCAAACAGGTAGATCCACATTCTTCTTTATGTAATAGCAGTTGTATAGGCTTCGCTTCGCATTTGTTCATTATTACCAGGAAATGTAGGTTTAAGCATAGTTTTCTACTAGAATCAGTCCACATTCCCTTCCTGCTCTTACTATTGGACTCTTGCTTTTTGTATGAGTTTGTAGTGTGTTATTCTGTGTCCCATTAGCAGGGCATTTGTGGAAATGCTCTTGCCCCCAGAGCTCTAAGCCTCAGCAAAGGAAAATAGAAAAGGTGAGCCGAAGCATTTTCTACATGCCTTCCCTTAACTAACAAGTCAAAAGGACACTATGCCTCTCCCCCAACATACTTGAAAAGGGGCTGAGTCTGTGCTGAGTAGGAGCAAGCATGATTGAACTTGGGTGGACAAATCCATTCTTTCCTATACCGTGGGGTTGAGATGGTCCTGGTCCATCGTGTGAATTCTGCCTGCGTGCGGAAGGTTCGGGTCAGTGGGAGGCTTCTGCTCGGTGGTTGGCGGGCGCTCACAAGGAAATGTGTGGTGGCAACACTGGCCCAGAGTACTGAGTGGGTGTATCAGTCCCAGAAGAGTGAAGGATTAGGTAGGCCTGTATTGAGGGGGAAAATCAAAATAGGTGAGTTTCAACTACATCTCTCTTCTGACCCAGGGTTCAAAGTGGTATCACAGTCTGTCTGCCAGTCTACACCCAAATATAACTTGTGCCCTGCTCTGATATGCAGAATCAGTGAACACGACTTGGGCAGAGTTTTGGATATTCTCTGCTCGCCCCTTTGTTTTCATTCATATGGATGATCGTCCAGCACTCCCTTGAGATTCAGGAACCAGACCTGAAACCAAGATCTTGACAGAGGCAGTACTTAACTATTTCCTGATTTTGGCTCTTCCTCAGGGTAGACCAGAGCTGTATTACCTGACCACCTTTCACTCTGTGAATATAACAGGTGTGTGTGGATGGTTCTTTTGCCAGAGACAGGTATTTTATCTTTTTATCAAAAAGATTGTTTTATTGGGAGCTCTTATAACAATCCATATATCAATTGTATCAGGCATATTTGTACATATACTGCGATCATTTTTTGCCATCATTCTTTTCTAGATATTTACTTTCTATTGAGCCCTTGATTTCAACTCCTCTTGTTTCCCCTCCCTCCGCTCCCTCCCACCTTTAAGATCCTTGCTAAATGTGTTAGCCTGGGTATATTAGAGAAACAAATACACAGGAACTCATCTGTATAAGAGAGAGTTTTATATAGAGGGTAATTGTACATCAAGAAAACATACCAACCTAGTGCTGCCAAAGTCCACAAGTCCAACATTATCCCGCATGTCTGGCACCAATCCACACAGTCCTCCTCCATCTCACAAAACAGACGCAGTGATGCTGACTGCAAGAGGCAAGCTTAATCAGTGAGCATGTAAGCATCTGAGCACTGGCAGGAGTGTCCACACAGCTGCTCCAGGACCCAGGGCTGCATCGGGGTATGTCCATGTGGCTTCTCCTCGGGGATGGCTTGCAGGAAGTGAGCCTTGTCAGCTGAAGCAGGGAACTGGCTAAGGCAGCTGCACCCTGGTCCGACCATCAGAAAGTAAGAGACATGAGGACTAGAAAGGTGAGGCTCACCAAGCCATTTATCCCTCCACCCTTCAATTAACCCCACATGTGTTTATCGGCCAGGTTAGCACAATAAACATTAACTATCTCACTAAATTATAAATTATTATTCTTTTCGTATTTTACATCAACGTTTGTCTCCTTCCCCCCAATGTAAGAGAGATGCGTGTGCTTATGTGTCAATCATTGCAATCAGTTCCATTTCCTCTCGTCCTCTCCCCACCTTCTCCCTACACTTCTGCTATTGCTACTCCATTTCTGCTCCTGGAGTCTATGCATCCTGTCTCTTATCTTACCTCTGTACATGCTGCGGTCTAGACTGAAGTGAACGGCAGGACTGGGATCATGATAGTGGGGGGAGAGGAAGCTTTAAAGACCCAGAGAATATTGTGTGTTTCATCGGTGCTTTACTGCACCCTGGTTGACTCATCTCTTCCCTGTGACCACTCTG
Source organism: Tenrec ecaudatus (assembly GCF_050624435.1). Lineage (NCBI taxonomy): Eukaryota > Metazoa > Chordata > Mammalia > Afrosoricida > Tenrecidae > Tenrec > Tenrec ecaudatus. The sequence goes on from NC_134531.1 coordinate 297,087,147, forward strand.
TGAGAGGATGTCCCATTTTCAAAGATGACTTTAATGATCACCATTTGAGTCCCTAGAGGATGACAAAATTGTTGGTATGATGTATAAATCCAAGTGAGCAGATTTATCGGGTCAGTTATTGATGGTTGATGCACATGGCAACCTGTGTCAGACATTTGGCTTCCCTGTGAATTACACAGAATCCCTGGGTTGTACACAGAGTTGATGCACTTGGTCACTAACGGAAAAAGTAGAGGTGCACGTCCAACCAGAAGTACCTTGTAAGAAAGGCCTGGCAATCTACTCCCCCAAAATCAGCCACTGAAAAACCCCATGAAGCACAGTTCTCTACAGCACAAGCCCGGGTTGACTCAGTGACAATTGGTTTTATTGAATACAAAATAAAATAACTCTTCAGTGGAGTATATCTTCATCTCTCTCTTTTATTTATTTATTTTTTAGTTATGAACTAAGTTTAATTTAAATATCCAGGCAATTTTTTATGGCTTTTCTCATTTGAGTCTCCTGTTACAGCTATATTATATTCATTTTTAAATTTTTGTTTTAATCATTTTATTGGGGGTTCTTACAGCTCCTATTACTATTCATACATATACCCATTGTGTCAAGCACATTTGTACATATGTTGCCTTCATCATTTCAAAACATTTTCTTTCTGCTTGAGTCCTTGGTATCTGCTCACCACGCCCCCGCCTTCCATCCTCCCTCCATCATGAACCCTTGATAATTTATAAATTCTTTTTTTTCATGTCTTACACCAACTGCTATCTCCCTTCACCCACTTTTGTGTTGTTTATCCCCCTAGGAGGGGTTATATGTTAATCATGTGATCAGTTCCATTTTTCTCCCCCTCCCCATCACCTTGCCCTTACCCTCTTGGTATCTCTATTTTCATTATGGGTCCTGAGGGGTTTATCTGTCCTGGATTACCTGTGTTTTTGAGCTCTTTTCTGTACCAGTGTTCATGTTACAACCTAGCCGAATTTGTAAAGTAGAATTGGGGTGATGATAATAGGAAGGGGTAAGCATTAAAGAAATAGAGGAAAGTTGTATGTTTCCTTGGTTCTATACTGCACCCTGGCTGGCTCGCCTCAGACAGATATTTTAAAAATAGGGCCCAATCTAGCTCAGAAGCAATAAAGCCCACATGGAAAAAGCACACCAGCCAGTGCGATCACGAGGTGCCAAAGGGAACAGGTATAAGGCATCGTGCAAAAAAATAAATATATATATATGTGCATGTGTGTGTGTATATATATATGTGTATGCGTATATGTGTGTATACGTGTGTGTGTGTATATATATATATATATACATATATATATATATATATATATATATATATATATATATACCATAGTGAATGAAGGGGGAAGTGCAGAGTGGAGACCCGAGGCCCAAGTGTTGACCACTGGAGATCCCCTCATAGAGGGGTTTAGGAGAGGAGATGGGTCAGTCAGGGTGCGATGTAGTACCAATGAAGAACACAGCTTTCCCCCAGATCCTGGATGCTTCCTCCGCCCAACTACCATGATCTGAATTCTACCTTGCAGGACTGGATAGGGCAGAGGTTGTACACTGGTGCACATGGGAGCTGGAGGCACAGGGAATCCAGGGTGGACGATACCTTCAGGACCAGAGGTGTGAGGGACAATGCTGGGAGAGTGGAGGATGTGTGGGTTGAAAAGGGGGAACTGATTACAAGGATCCACATGTGACCTCCTCCCTGGGAGATGGATGGCAGAGAAGGGGGGAGAGGGAGACTCCGGATAGGGCAAGATATGACAAAATAACAATCTGTGGATTATCAAGGGCTCATGAGGGAAGGGGGAGTGGGGAGGGAGGGAAAAAAAAGAGGACCTGATGCAGAGGGCTTAAGTGGAAAGCAAATGCTTTGAGAGTGATTAGGGCAAAGATTGTACAGATGTGCTTTATACAATTGATGTATGTATATGTGTGGATTGTGATAAGAGTTGTATGAGCCCCTAATAAAATGTAAAAAAAAGAAAAGAAAAAAAATAGGGCCCAGTCTCAGAAGTAGCAGTGACAATGAGAAAAGAGTGCAAGTGGCTGGCAGTCTGCAGATAAGGACATACATGAGTTCACGGAGGAAGAGGATACCTTACATCTTCCTATGAGGGAGTGTAGTGAATGGTCTTCAGCAGCTTTAAACCATTTAAGGAAAAATTACTTAAAATACAGAAAATCAGGATAAAAAGAGGAACTAAGGAAAGTACTAGAAGACCACTTTGGAAAAATAAGAGCATGGAATAATTCAAACACTCCAAGAAGAAATTCAAAAGACAAACAGTAAAATAATAAAACTGGATAAGATTTTGAAAGAAGAAAGACACAATAGTTGAAATTACAGAAATACAAATCCGTGATCTCGAAGAAAAATCTTTTGAGATCAAAATTCAAGAAGGTCAAGTTCATTGAGGACCCCGAAAAATGAAGAAAACCTGGGAATTTCAAGAGACAAACATCAAAAAGAACAACTTACATTCGATAAACATCTCAGAAAATGATGGAGAAATACTAACTATGGAGAAAATAAATGAAGAAGAATTAAAGGAGAATTTTCCAAAGATTATGATAAGAGTCTCTTGAGTCAATGCTAATTCACAGTGAAGTATTGACATTGACAAGGATAACTCACAATGACAATGATGTATGGACATTGACAATGCTAATGCATAAAGACTCACCATGACAGAGTGACAGAGTAGAACTGCTCCTGCGAGTTTCTGAAACTAAAACTCATTCCACACAAGTATATAATAATTAAAGCCACAGTTGAACTAAAATATATAACTATATAAGCATGTATGCAACTTCCAGAAAGATGGCGACTGAGTAACACATACCGGGGTCTCCGCAGAAATCAGTGCAGGAGACGTTACTAAGAGGAAAATTGCACACTGTTGAGTCCCCAACTATGTGGACAGCTACCCCTCCCCCTAGAAGAATTTACTTCGAAGGGCAGCACTGAAGCTACAGCTCAGGGAGAGGGACAGGTCTGATCAGAGCACAAAGGAACAAATGAAGGGGGAGGATGAGAGAGTGGAGCACATCCTGGGCCACCAAGCCTTGAGGATGATATCACTGCTCAGAGCAGCCAATGCACAGAAAGTAACATACGGCTGGCAGCACTATGAGACAGAAAATCCACACTGACCCACAGTCCTATGGAAGACAACCCTAGAGACAGTGTGTGAGTGGCACCTGATCTGACCCCACCACACCAAGGCAAAACACTAAGGGTATGCAACAAAACAGGCAGGGAAACAGAGCAAGGAAGTCCTGAGGGAATACTAAAAATAGACTTTGGGGCCACATAGTGGTACTCCATCAGACTTGACCGGAAAACACTCCTAAAGGTCAAGAAACAGACCTTGAACTATTTACAGCCTTTTATTTTATTTGTCATTTTTGTTGTTCTTGTTTTATTTTCTTTTGTTGTTTTTTTTGCTCAGTCTTGTTTTTTTGTGCATATTATTATCTCTGAAGGTCTATCTAGATAAGATAAGCTGGATAAACAATCTGGAAGAGAAAACAACAGTACTGATAGTTTGGGTGGGGGGCATGGGAGAGGGGGAAGCGGGGGAAAGGAAGTGGGTGTTAACAAACTCAGAGAAAAGGGAACAACAAGTGACCCAAGATCAGTGGCAAGGAGGGTGTAGGAGACCTGGTAAAGCTTGATCAAAGGCAATGTAACTGAGAGGAATTACTGAAACCCAAATGAAGGCTGAACATGATAGTGGAACAAGAGGAAAGTAAAAGAAAATAGAGGAAAGAACTAGGAGGCAAAAGGCATTTATAGAGGTCTAAATGCATGCACATATGTAAACATATTTTTATTTGATGATGGGGAAATAGATATATGTGAAAATATTTATAGGTTTAGTATTAAGGTAGCAGATGGACATTGCACCTCCATTCAAGTACTCCCTCAATGCAAAATTACTTTGTTCTATTAAATTGGCATTTCATGATACTCACCTTCTAGAGATGATCGCAGAAGACAAAGCAGGTGCATAAGCAAATGTGGTGAAGAAAACTGACGGTGCCTGTATATAAAAAGATATAGCATCTGGGGTCTTAAAGGCTTGAAGATAAAAAAAAAAAAAAACAACCATCTGGCTGAGAAGCAACAAAGCTCACATGGAAGAAGCAAGCCAATCTGTGTGATCACGAGGTGTCCATGGGATCAGATATCAGGAATCAAAGAACAAAAAATCATATCATTGTGAATGAGGGGGAGTGCGGAGTGGGGACCCAATGCTCATCTGTAGGCAACTGGACATCCCCTTACAGAAGGGTCGTGGGGAGGAGATGAGCCAGTTAGGGTGCAGTATAGCAATGATGAAGCATACAATTTTCCTCTAGTTCTTTAATGCTTCCTCCCCCTACCATTATCATGATCCCAATTCTACCTTACAAATATGGCTAGGCCAGAGGACGTGCACTGGTGCAGATAGGAACTGGAAACACAGGGAATCCAGGACAGATGAACCCTTCAGTACCAGTGGTGAGAGTGGTGATACCAGGAGGGGAAAGGGAAGGTGGGGTAGAAAGGGGAACCGATTGCAAGGATCTACATCTAACCTCCTCCCTGGGGGTCAGACAACAGAAAAATGAGTGAAGGGAGGCGTCAGACAGTGTAAGATATGACAAAATAATAATATATTTTAAATTAACAAGGGTTCATGAGGGAAGGGGTTAAGGGGGAGGGGCAAATGAGGAGCTGGTATCAAGGGCTCATGTAGAAAGCAAGTTTTTTTTAAGAATGATGAGGGCAATAAATGTACAAATGTGCTTTAGTAAAAAGAGAAAAAGATGATGGCAACAGAGGTACAAATGTGCTTGATAGAATGGGTATATGGATTGTTGTAAGAGATATACGAGCCCCCAATAAAATGACTTATTTTTTAAAAAGACATGACAAAACAACAATAATTTATAAATTATCAAGGGTTCATGAGAGATGGGGGATGAGTGGGAGGGAGGGGGGAAAATGCTGATACCCAGGGCTCAAGTATAAAGAAAATGTTTTGAGAATGATGATGGCAATGTATGTAAAAATGTTCTTGACACAATGGATGTATGTATGGATTGTGATAAGAGTTGAATGAGATCTCCAGTGGCCAACAAATGGGCTTTAGGTCTCCACACTGCACTTCCCCCTTCATTCACTATGGTTAGATTTTTTTGTTCTGATGATGCCTGATACCTGATCCCTTAAACACCTGTGATCGCACAGGCTGGTGGCCTTTGTTGCTTCTGAGCTAGATGGCCGCCTGTTTACTTTCAAGCCTTTAAGACCCTAGACACTATCTCTTTTGATAGCCGGGCACCATCACCTTTATTTGCCACATTTGCTTATGCACCCGTTTGTCCTCAGCAATCATATCATGGAGGTGTGCACCCAATGATATGATTTATTGTTCTTTGATGCCTGATAACTGATCCCTTCTGAACCTCATGATCACACAGGCTGGTGTGTCCTTCCATGTGGGTTTTGTTGCTTCTGAGCTAGATGGCCGCTTATTTATTTTCAAGCCTTTAAGACCCCAGATGCTATATCTTGTGATAACCGGACACCATCAGCTTTCTTCACTATATTTGCTTATTCAGTCACTTTGTCTTCAACGGTTGTATTGGGAGGGTGAGCATCATAGAATGCCAATTTAATAGAAGAAAGTATTCTTGCATTGAGGGAGTACTTAAGTAGAGGCCCAATGTCCTTCCGCCACCTTAATACTAAGCCTATAAATATCTCCTTGAAGAGGGGTCTAGGGGAGGAGATGAGTCAGTCAGGGGGTGATGTAGCACTGATGAAGAATACAGCTTTCTCTAGTTCCTAAATACTCCCCCCCCACCCACACCCCCACTATCATGATCTGAATTCTACCTTGCAGGTCTGGGTATAGTAGAGGATGTACACTGGTGCAGATAGGAGCTGGAGGCACAGGGAATCCAGGATGGATGATCCCTTTAGGACCAGGGTTGTGAGTGGTGATACTGGGAGGGTTGAGGGAGAGTGGGTTGGAAAGAGGGAACCAGTTATAAGGATCTACATGTGACCTCCTCCCTGGGGGACGGATAATAGAAAAGGGGGTGAAGGGAGACGTCGAACAGGGCAAGATATGACAAATTTATAAATTGTCAAGGGCTCATGAGAGAGGGGGAGCAGAGAGGGAGGGGGAAAAAGAGGACTTGATGCAAAGGGCTTAAGTGGAGAGCAAATGCTTTGAAAATGATGAGGGCAAAGAATGTACAGATGTGCTTTACACAATTGATGTATGTATGGATAGTTATAAGAGTTTTATGAGCCCGTAATAAAACGTTTTAAAAAAAAGAGTTGAATGATCCCCCAATAAAATGATTTAAAAAAATAAACATCTATGCACCTAATGAGAGATCTTCGAAATACGTTACCCAAACTCTTATAGAAATGAAGAGATAAATAGACCCTAACACCATATTACTAAGAGATTGTAATACATCAGTTTTGAACAAAGATAGATTAACCAGAAAGAAAATCAACACATATACAAACAAGTAAACATTCCAATTAATCAACTTCTCTCGGACACATTCAGAACATTTCACCCAACGGAAGTACAATATACATTTTTCTAGTGCTTGTGGAACACACTATAGAATAGACCATATTTTAGGTCATCAAGCAAACACCAATAAATTTAAAAGCATTGAGGTACTAGAAAATATTTTTTCAGATCGTAGGGCTATGAAATTAGTAGTCAACCATAGGATAATCAACTCCCAAAATAACTTATATGGAATTCACACACTGCTTTCCATTCAAGTATTAGGTAATTTAATAATTAAAAATATAATTTTAAAATTCTTAGGGAAAATGGGAATAAAAATACCACATACCAAGATCTCTGGGACATGGAAAATTTATAGCAATAAGAGTACACATCAAGAAGGAAGCAAAAAGTTAAAATAAACACCCTAATACATCAACTACAACAATTAGAACAAGGCTAGTCAAACCAAACCTCAGATACTAGAATAAAGCAAATAATAAGGATTAGAGCAAAAATTAAAAAGCAAACAATAACAACGAAAAAAAACCCACTGCTATTCCAGTCAATGGGTTTCCAAGACTTTCTACTCTTTATGGGAGTAGTGAACATCATCTTCCTCTTCTGGGACAACTGGTGGTTTTGAACTGCTGACTTTGTGGATGTGCTTCTTCCATGTGGATTTAGTTGATGCCACATTTAGAGGTCTGCTTGTTTGAATACAAACCTTAATCTACTATTGCCACCAGGGCTCACTTAGAGCCAACGTTGATGATTCAGAAAATTTTACAAGGAAAACTATACAACACTTCTGCAAGAAATCAAAGAAACTTGAACAAGTAGAATGTCCCATATATATGGATACAAAGATTTCTGTAGTGAAAATGGCAATATTACTGAAAGCATTCTTTAAATCCAATGCAATTGTGATCCATGAACCAGCAGAATTCTCCAAAGAAATGGAAAAACTAATAATTTTTATGGAAAACAAACAAACAAGAAGAAACACTATTAAAAGTAAAACACAACAAAATTTAGAATGACACACTATTAAAAAAATAGAGGTCTTTCATCCCCAATTCCAAAACCTATTATATAATATGGTAATCAAAACAGCTTTGTTTTGGTCCAATGATAGATATGTAGACCAATGAATTAGAACAGAGAACCCAGATATACAACTATCACCTATAGACACTTGATTTTTGATAAGGGAGTAGAAATAGAGTAAGTGAGGAAGAATAACATTTTCAATAAATGGTGTTTGTGGTAGTTACATAATGTGGTGTCAGTTTGAGGATTAAGAGTTTAGGGGTAGAATCTAGCCTGTCAATCAGTTTATAGTTAATGAGACCTCTGGATGGGCATGGCCTCCTCCTCCTAAGGATACTGGGAACTCCTGTCTCCTTCCTTGGAGGCGGGAGACTCTCTCTCTCTCTCTCTCTCTCTCTCTCTCTCTCTCTCTCTCTCTCTCTCTCTCTCTCTCTCTTTCTCTCTTTCTCTCCCTCTCCTCACTCTCTGAGAGATACTTCTGAGGAGAAGCCACAGGAAGATACCCTGATGTAGTCAGAACCCTGGGGATCTGCCAGATGCTTAATCTGAAGAGTTTAAGATGGATTTGGGGCTCTGACTGTCCTCCATAGCCTTCATAATTTAAACCTTGGTATTTTGTTTTTCCTTTCATCATTTTTGAATTTTGTTATTGTCAATTTTGAATGTGCTTCTTCCATGTAGACTTAGTTGATGCTACATTTAGATGGCTGCTTGTTTGAATACAAACTTGTAACCTAAGACCCCAGGCACTATTTAAATTGATTGTTGGACACCATCTGCTTTATTCACAACATTTTGCTGTATCACTGTGTGTGTGCGCTCCTGCATATAGAGATTGACTGCTTTTCCCAGGTGCTATTTTCAGGAGAGCTTGGTGTAGCTGTTTGTATCTTGGTGCAGTGGGATGTTAAGTCATGTGAGGATGGTTGACTGTCAGATTGGGCTGTAAATGAAGAATAGAAACCTCTAAATGAAGGGAGTAAGAATGGAGAGAGAAAAGGGAAGAAAAAAGAGCAGGGCACAACAGAGAAAGAAAGAAAATAGGTAGTTTGGTAAAGAGAAAAAGAAAAATGAGTATTTGGGAATGAGAAATAAAAAAGTTGAGGGTCCATTAATTAGAAGAAAAAAGAAAGCGAAAAGAATAGTCTATTCAGGTGAATTCTTTCTTCAGTCCAGGAGTTTTCTAGCTGAAGACAGCAAGAGCTGGATGAGTTGTGCAGGGGTGGGGCTGGGGGTGGGGGGAGTCTTGGTGTCAGATGCACGCCGGGTCTGGTCAAAGGTTGGCACTGTGGTGCAGAACCACGCTGGGGACTCCTTCTGGTGCCTCAGATGTCCACATCAGGTCCAGCTTCCAAATATTGGGAGTGGCCCCAGGGAAGTCTGAGCAGAGTCCTGGATACAGTGCCATGAATGATCACTCCTTAGCCAGGTTTCTGGTGGCCGGTGGTCTGAGCAGAGCTTGGAAGCTGGTACTGGAGTCCTGTGCTCAAGCCTGGCCACTGGAGTGTGGTTGGCTAGGCACCAGGGAAGGGAAATGTGACAAAGTCTTCTTTCCCTTGGTTGGTTCCCTTCTCACCTCTCCCTGCTTGATCCCTCAACCTTTAGGAAGTAAGTTTGGATTCAATTGATGTTAATACGCGTATGGATAATCAGAGACCACCCTGGCCTATCCTCTTGTGGTTTTTCTCCTGGTTGATGTGCAGATAGATAGCTGCCCATGTCTCCATTCAGCCACCTTCTCCCAGAAGAGCACCGTTTCTCTTCAATCTGTCATTTCCAGCACAGTCAACCATTGGGTTATCAGACTCGAAAGAGCCACAACAGGCCATGTCAGCTCACTCGGAGATTGACCTTTATAATGTGGGGTAATTTCCAATTTTTCTGAATCCATACTTTGTAATCCCATGTTCTGGTTATTAACTGGTCCTGGTTATTAAAAGCTATTTCTTCTTATTTTGAGTCAAGCTCATCGGCAAATGAGATCCCAGCAGCAATGCTTCAACCACATCACTAAAGTCAACTCTTCCTTGAGGAGGCAGCTCTTAGCCAAACCTGAATCTGTTGAGTGCCTTCTAACCTGACGGGCTCATTCACCAGCATTATATCAGAAAATGTTCTGCTGCTGTTCATAAGCTTTTTAGTGACTAATTCAACAGAGGTGGTCTGCCTATTCTTCTTCGTAACCTTTTCTTAGTCTGGAAGGTCGACTAAAACCTGCTGACCGTGGTTGACCTTGATAGTATTTAAAATATTAGTAGCATAACTGCCCACATCAAAGCAGCATGCAAACCACCAGCATATGCCAATCTTGACAGACAAGTGGGAAATGCTTATGAGAGTTATATGCAAATAGAAAACTTGAATGTCAGAGGTAGCATTTGGGTGACTGGGAGCCACTCTCGACTTGCAGAAATATTTTATTTTAGACAGTACATTGTTTTGTTTTATTTAATCACTCTGGAGATTTAAAAAGTATAATTGCTCACTAATATTTTAACACATGTAATTTCTCCCCAACTTTTGAATAGCCAGTCTTTCCTAAAAAAAATTGGGAAACTCACTATGCTGCATCTTAATATCCCCATGGCAGCAACCATTTAAAATCACTTTGCCTTAGATGGTGCAGAGTCTCTCTGTCTCGCTCAAGCCCTACTCAGTATTCTTCATTCACAGTTTCACCTATGTTGTTATGTGCATGGAACACATACATGTGTTTTAAAAGGAAACTATATTCTTTTTGGAGCACACTAAAATCAAGGTAAATTGTAGTTTTTCTGAGGCAAGAAATTGTAAAACTCATATTTTCTTGTGATATTGTGTTTCTGATTTTAATCAAATAAGAGTTAATAAATGTGCGTAGAAATATGAAGAAGGAATAAATATATAGGTGAATAAAATTGCAAATCGTTGGTTTTTATCAAATACTATTGTCACATTTCTAACTATAAATTCTATTAATAGTTTTTGGGGGTTTTAAATCATTTTATTGGGGGCTCATACAACTCTTATCACAATCCATACAGACATCCATTGTGTCAAGCACATTTGTACATTTGTTGCCATCATCATTCTCAAAACATTTGCTTTCTACTTAAGCCTTTGGTATCAGCTCCTTATTTTCCCTTCCCTCCCCACTACCCCCTCCCTCATGAACTCTTGATACTTTATAAACTATTATTATTTTGTCATATCTTACACTGTACAAAGTCTCCCCTCACCCACTTGTCTTTTGCCCATCCCCCAGGAAGAAGGTTATATGTAGATCCTTGTAATCAGTTCCCCCATTCCTCCCCACCCTCCATCCACCCTCCCGGTATCACCACTCACACCACTGGTCCTGAAGGGATCATCTGTCCGGGATTCACAGTGTTTCCAGCTCCTACAGTACCAGTGTACATCCTCTGGTCCAGCCAGATTTGTAATGTAGAATTGGGATCATGATAGCGGGCCAGGAGGAAGCATCTAAGAACTATAGTAAAGTTGTATGTTTCATCGTTGCTACACTGCCCCCTGACTGGCTCCTCTCCTCCCCGTAAGCCTTCTGTAAAGGGATATCCAGTTGCCTACAGATTGGTCTTGGTTCCCCAGGCTGCACTCCCCTCATTTACAATGATATGATTTTTTGTTCTTTGATGTCTGATACCTATCCCTTCGACACCTCGTGATCACACAGGCCAATGTGCTTCTTCCATGTGGGCTTTGTTGCTTCTCAGCTAGATGGTCGCTTGACCCCAGACGCTTCTATTGAAGAATCATGATCAGATCAAGGACACAGGGAATGACGAATGGAATTTCAAATTTTCTTTTATGCTATTCTTTCTAGAACTAAAAGAGACAGATAAGACACTGAAATCATTGCCCTGATATGATCTTTAAATTGTAAATCGCTGTCTTCTTAAAATAAAATAAATTAATTAAAATTAAAATTTCATCACCACCCCCAAGTTAATTCTGACCCATAACGTCTCTATGGAAAAGAGAACTCCCCTATGGATTTTCAAAGATGTAAATCTTTAAGGGAGCGTGACATCCCATCATTTTCGCATTGAGTAACTGGCATGTTCAAACTTCTGAACTTTGGGTTCTCAGTCCAATGTTTAACTTATTATGCCAACAGACAATTAAGTTTTAAAATTAAATAATAATTTAACTTAACTAGTTAAAAATATACCTGACTTAAGCATTGTGCTCCTTTAAGAACTATCGATGGGATCAAGGAGACAACAGCAATTAAAAAATTTAACAGGAAACTTATGGGGTCATGAACTCATATCCATGGAGGCAGAACAGCTCAGCAGAGGGAGGTAAAATGAGTTGTAAAACTTGAAGAATATAATCAATGTCATGTAATTGAACTTGTAGAAACATTTGAATCGGTGCATGTTTCACTGTGTATGTTCTCAAAAATAGAACCTATCCTCATCCTCACAAACCAAATGCCTGTAAGAGACCCAAGGGGAACAGAAGCCAGGCCCTATGCCAAAACTCCTAAGAAGCAGGAAGTGCCTTGGGATATGCGCCCCAGCTGTGGGGAAATGTGAGAAGCCACAAATGGTTAACAGGAAACCATCTATGAGAAAAGAGACTGGTGTACTGCAGTGTTCTTAAAAGAATCCCTCTGGCTCTTTGTTGTTATTTAATACTGTGCATATCAATTTTATGTTTACTCTGTTTTACTGCTGGAGACCAAGGAGAGGCTATAGTAGATACATATTGATTTCACCAATTCTGCTGATGCTGCACCTTCTCAGCTTGCCTGAAACTTGCCCCTGCAAACACCACTGAAGTGCCAGTGAAGTGTAAAACGGCTGTTTTTATCCCTCAAATAACATTTCACTAAGGTCTCTATCTGGAAATGCATACATTTTTTCAAGAACATAGACATCATGGGACCTAATCTTTATTCTTGGGAAAGGCATATCCTACTTTAGGACTATTTTCATCCAAGGATAAATGTGAACAGAGATAAATGGATTCATCAGTTTATAATCCATATACCATGAGAAAGGAAAATTTACTTTAATTCTATATCCTGTATGCAAGGATAAAAATAACATTATTCCATTAGATTCTATACTCCTATAAAAGCAGACCCAGTATGTCATTAAATGTAACCAAACATGCTCTCTGAGACGAGAAAGCTAGAATACATATAACCAGAAATCTTATTTATGGAGTATCCACCATTGCATGGCAGGTGCACATCTCATAACCCTTGCAATGTCCTGTAATCATCAACATTGTGAGTTTACAGAATAGGAGGTGTTAAATGTGATTCATCAATGCCACTTCAAGTTCAATGCCACTGAAAGGTTAGAATAATTCAATAAATAATTTGGAGCTTAGAAAAGTGGAGAGGTTAAGTGTATTACTCAAGGTTATCCTAGTTAGAAACAGAGCAAGATAAACAGTTCTGTTGAGCTCAAAGACAGATTACTTATATCCTACTTGTTGTCACCCTTTCTTCAGAGAGAGGATGTGTCATTGTGTTCAGAATCTGTGCCTGCGCACCCTATCAGTAATAAGTACTATATTTTCTGAGCCACTCATCACAATAAGAAACTTGTCCTCGTTCTGAAATGCTTACAATGCTGAGTATGCTTTGGCATTTGCTCAACTGTTATGTGTGGCTCTGTTAGGAAGATTATTTTCAAGTTTAAAAGGATAAAATATGCATGGAAACAGTACAATAGAGCCCACCAAAAACACAGATGAAGACACAGAGTAAGAGACTAGCTATCAGCTTATCATGAGTTTATAAATCTAAGGCTAAGGAAATTTGATTATGATAAAAAGACTACAAGTTGCTGTATCTAGCATGGATTTGTATTTGGCTTTTACACTAAATGCTGAACAAAATCTGAAGAAAATACTTTTTAACTACCTTGAGCCTTGGTAATTTCAATAAGTGAGATTGACAATAAATGGGAATATAAAGTAATTATAATTCATACAGGCTCAAGACTTTATGGTTATAATTACTAAAGTGTGAAATTGGCTTGTTGAATTGACTTAGATATGATGCAACATTTGGAGCATATTCTTAATTAATAAGTGTTTTTATAAAAACTTTAAAACATTAGCATATACTAGGACCTAGCAAGTATTCACTAAAATCAAATTGTTATATTAAGCTCATTTCTTTAATAATAAATAAGCAATATTAGCTTAGTGGTCAGAAAAAGACACATTGCCTATGGAAGCGACATTTAAGATATCAAGGAATGTACTGCACTCCATAAATCTGCTGCAAAAGACTCTTTAAAGGGCTTAAAGAACAAAGATGTCATTTTGAGGACCAAGGTAATGTCTAAGACCTTGGATGAAACCATCATGACTAATCCAAACTATGATATTTTTAATCCTTGCAGAGGCAAAACTTGTGCAGATTCATACAATGTGGTATGTCAGTTGATCTCCTGACTGCTGTGTCCGTGAGCTTGGACTGGAGATCCACGCAAGAGAAAATCCCTCACAGCTTCGGTCTTTTATCTGTTCCTCATGATGGTAGCCTATTGGCTCACTTGTGAAGATTTTGGTCTTCTCTCCACTGAGTTGTGATCCATCCTGAAGGCTGCAATCCTTGAACTTCATCAGCAAGTGCTTCAAGTCCTCCTCGCCTGCAGCAAACTAGGTTGTGTTATCTTCATATTACAGGGTTTAATAAGCCTTCCTCCTCTCCTGATGCTGGTTTCTTCTTCATATAATACAGTTTATCTAATGATTTGCTCAGAGCGCAGGTTAAATAAGCATGATGAGAGGCTACAACCCTGACACACACACCTTTCCTGATTTTAAACCATTCCCTGTGCTGTTTGCACAACTGCATTTGATCCATGTACAGGTTCGCAAGGGCACCATGAGGCATTCTGGAATTCCCTTTCTTCTCGAGGCTGTCCATAGTTTGTGATGATCCACACAGTTACATACATTTGTGTAGTCAATGCGCGAGCAAGTCATTCTGAAGAAGCATCTTTCTGGTGTCTTCTGCTTTCCGCCAAGATAATCTTACATTAACAAGGATAATGCTTAATCGTATATCCTCTGCTGAATCTGCCCTGAACCTCTATCATGTCCCCATCAACATACTGCTGGAACTGTTACTGGAGAATCTTGAGCAAAAGTTTATTTGCATATGATATCAAAGATACTGTTCTATAATTTGAGCATTCTGTTGGGTCACCATTTTTTGGAAATATGAATCGCTTCCAGTCAGTTGACTAAGCAGCTGTCTTCCATATTTCTTGACACACACACTGAAATGTGTCTGTCAATATGGTCCTAGTGATGAATATTAAATATGTAATGAACAAATCTATTTTAGAATAATGCAGCCAGAATATGGCTTAGAAGAGAGGATGGCAATACCTTGTGTCCTGTACTTTGTACATGTTATCTGGAAAAACGATTCCCTAGTGAAGTACATTGTTTTTGGTAGCGTCGAAGTGGTCAGCCAAAGAGAATACTCATACCAGAGTGGATTAAAGTAGTGGATACAGGAGTGACTCAAATTTGACAGTTGTGAGAGTTACGCAGGACCAGCCAATGTTTCATTCTTTGTACACTAGAAGCTGTGAGTCAAAACCACAAATGCAATAAAAAAGAACAACAAAGCTATAACGCTGAAACCAAGTAACAATGACACCCACAGGGAGAAGCATTTCACAGGCCCACAAAGAGAGGGTGAAAAGGTCAAGTCTACAGGGTGGCTGAGGAATCTAAATATATAGCATGGGGTCATTTCCTTGCTCATCAACTGATGTGCCCTCTCTTTCATACAAAAGGAAATCTGCCATCCACTTGCACACTCAGGGGCTCAGCAGCTGTTTCTACATCTGTTCAAGAAGAGTGTGTCAGACGTGCTACTTAGATATTTTAGGAAGCTAGTGAATCGTCGAATTATGGAATGTACTACATATACTTAATTTTCCATAAGTAAAATGACCAGTTGCCTTCTTACAATGTCTTCTTAGACAGAACTCTCTTTATTTTTAATTTCATGTGTAGTGATTATTACGAATAAAACACAATTAATTTTAAAAATAAGATGTCCCTGCCTGTTTTTGTATAGTCTGAGCACTAAGAAGATTTCTTATATTCTGCAGTAGTTGAAAACTATTCAAAAGAAGAATGGCACATAAAGAGTATATACGATTCAAATTTTGTGTCTATGTGTGTTTATTGGGACATAACCATGTCTGTTCGTGTATGCTCTTCCAGGCAGAGTTGAATAGTTTTGATTGATGTCCTATAACCTGAATAGTCTAAAATATTCACCATTTGCTCTTTCAAAAAGTGTTGTAGATTTTTATACTAGAAACCCCCAAGCTCATATTTGCAGTCCTCTGAGGCAAAGACAGCCACTTGGTGAACACACTCACAGGTTCTCCTGCTCTGCTCTACACTGTTTCCTGGAAGGGGACTGCCCGCCAAGGACTGAATTTCCCAGGCCCCAGTGAAGACAAAATGACTTCTTTTTGCCAATGATGAGTGATAATTATACGCATCATTTTCTGAAGAGGGTTGCTCTGTTTTTTTTTCTCTTAAATCATTTTATTGGGGGCTCATACAACTCATCACAATCCATACATGCATACATCGTGTCAAGCATGTTTGTACATTAGTTGCCATCATTCTTGAAACATGTCCTTTCTACTTGAGCTCTTGGCATCAGTTCCTCATTTTTGCCCCTCCCTCCCCGTCCCCACTCCTTCATGAAACCTTAATAATTTATAAATTATTATTATTTTGTCATGTCTTGTACTGCCTGATGTCTCCCTTCACTCACTTTTCTGTTGCCTGACCCCCAGGGAGGAGGTTATATGTAGATCCTTGTAATCAGTTTCCCCTTTCTACCCCACCTTCCCCTTCCCCTCCTCGAATCGATACTCTCATTACTGGTCCTGAGGGTTTTATCTGTCCTGGATTCCCTGTGTTTCAGTTCTTATCTGTACCAGCGCACATGCTCTGGTCCAGCTGGATTTGTTTGGTAGAATGGGGATCATGATAGTGGGGGGTGGGGAGGGGAGAGGAAGCATTAAAGGACTACAGGAAAGTTGTTTGTTTCATCATTGCTAACCTGAACCCTGACTGGTTCGTCTCCTCCACAAGACCTTTCTGTAAGGGGATATCTAGTTGCCTACAGATGCGTTTTGAGTTTCCACTCCACACTCCCCCTGATTTACCATGATATGATTTTTTGTTCTTTGATGCCTATTACCTGATCCCATCAGCACCTCATGATTGCACAGGCTGGTGTGCTTCTCCCATGTGGACATGTTACTTCTCAGCTAGATGGCCACTTGTTGACATTTAGCCTTTAAGACCACAGATGCTATATCTTTTGATAGGCAGGCACCATCAGATTTCTTCATCACATTTGCTTATGCACCCATTTGCCTTCAGCGATCATGTTGGGAAATTGAACATCATGGAATGCCAGTTTAATAGAACAAAGTGTTCTTGCATTGAGGTAGTACTTGAGTAGAGGCTCAATATCCATCTGCTACCTTAATACTAAACTTATATGCACAAAAATCTATTTCCCCACCATCATATATAAATATGTTTACTTATGTACATGCCTGTATGCAGACCTCTATAAATGCCCTTTGCCTCCTAGTTCTTTCCTCTATTTTCTTTTACTTTACTCTTGTCCCACTATCATGCTCAGCCTTCATTTGGTTTTCAGTAATTCCTCTCGGTTACATTGCCCTTGACCAAGCCCTACAAGGCCTCCTACCCTAATTTCCACTGATTGTGCATCACTTGTTGTTCCCTTGTCCCTGGGTTTATTAACACCCACTTTCTTTCCCCTGCCTCATTCCCTCCTATGTCCCCCTGGAGCTGTCGGTCCAGTTTTCTACTCCAAGTTGTTTACCCCACCTATCTTACCAAGATAGACCTGCAGAGATAATAATATGCACAAAAAAACATAACAGAGCAAAACAAAGCAACAAAACAACAACAACAGAAATCAATGACCAAAAAAAAAGAAGAGAAAAGCCTGTAAATAGATCAAGATCTGTTTGTTGACCTTTAGGAGTGTTTTCCCCTTGAGTCTAATAGATGCCAAGCCCTGGCCCAAAGTTTATTTTTGGTATTTCCTGGGGGCTTCCTTGCTCTGTTCCCCTTGCTGTTATGGTGTGTGCCCTTAGTGTTTTGCCTTGGTGTGGTGGGGTCAGATTGGGAGCAATTCCCACACTGTGTCTCCAGTGTTGTCCCCCATAGGGCTATGGGTCAGTGAAGGATATTGTATCTAGTAGCGGTGCCAGCCATTTGGTCCTCTCTGTGCTTTGGCTGCTCTGAGCGGGAATATTGTCCTCCAGGCTTGGTGGGCCAGGGTGTGCTCTATTCTATCTTCCTCTACCTTCCTTTGCTCCTGTGAGCTCTGATCAGACACGTCCCTCTCCCTGAGCTGCAGCTTCAGTGCTGTCCTCTGAAGTGAATTTTGAAGAGGGGTTTTAAGAAACCTGTTCTTTCTCTCATGAACTTACTCAGTAAGGCCTAGGACAAGGCAGAGCCACGAGGAAAGGAGTCCCTGTATTACATGTGGAAGAAAGTCACTGACCTACCACAAACAATTATTTGAGTGAGAAATAAAGCTCTACATAATTATCACTGGAATAGGAACGTTTATGACAGCAGTAGGTGTTTCCCTCTCTAATCCTTCTCTCAAAATATTCTCCTTGATGAAAAAAGACAACGTGTACAAATATTTGCTGGACTTATAGGAATCAAACAGGTCCATGAATTTAGGAATAAAAGACTATGCCCAAACAGAGTGGGTTAATCAATGAATGCCGCACGAGCAGAAGTGACATACCACACGGTTGATCTCTCCTTTCCTTTGCTCTCGTAGCATGTTCTGAGGCAGAATTCATATTTTAAGAGTTTGGAATGACTATTTAAATTTATTATTAATGAGAAATCTCTGCGGATGTATTAGGAATTTTTAGGAAAAGTTATAAAGAGAGATATTTCAGCTCAGGGTTAATAATAAAGACAAATCTGGCCAAACAGAGCTAAGTTTCAATGTGTTGCTCTGTCTACAAAGTGATCAAACAGTAGGTGGAGAACCCTCTTTAAATCTGTCAAAGAAAATTTAAAATTATTCAAAAGGTTGGATTGATAATCTCTCCAACTCCTAACTTAAATTTCATAGTTACATTTCCTTATTTTAATCATTGTGTTAGTCTCGGTACTTTAGAGAAACAAATCCACAGGACTCATGTTTAAGAGAGAGTTTTATATAAAGATTAAGTGTACATCAAGAAAACATCCCAACCCAGTACTGCCCAAGCCCACAAGTCCAACATTAACCCATTAACCCATATGTCCAACACCAATCCACAAAGTCCTCCTCCATCTCACAAAACACACACAGTGATGCCGACTGCATGAGGAAAGTGGAGTTAGTGAATGTGCAAGCATCTCAGTGCTGGAAGGGGTCTCCACACGGCTTCTCCAGCACCCGGGGCTGCATCAGGGTAGGTCCATGTGGCTTCTCCTCAGGGATATCTTGCAGGAGTGAGCCTTGCTGGCTGAAGCAGGGAACTGCCTAAGGCAGCTGCACCCTGGTCCGACCATCACAAAGCAAGAGACCCAAGAACTCAAAGGCGAGTCTCACGGAGCCATTTATCCCTCTGCCCTTCAATTAACCCCTCATGAACTTATCGGCCAGGTTGGCAGATAAACTAACTACCTCAGTCATATATTGACTCTTTAATATTTGGAAATTTAAAGGTCAGTGGGTGAAAAGAAAAATCTGCTTTTCTTTTCTATGTGCAGAGGTACATATAAACTCCAAAGGCATTCATTTGGTCTATCTGTTCCAATGTAGTTGCTGCTTCTCCACAGTCTTTTCTTCCTTTGACATGCTGCTGACACTTGGTCACCTTGGATAACACTACTGGTATTTAAAATACTGGTGCCATAGTTTCCAGCACCACAGCAATGCACCAACCACCACCGTACAACAAACTTTCATACAAATGGTGGTGTTTCACTGCAGTCAGCTTCAAATAAGATAATGCCTACTAAAACTTGTGTCGATAGTGAAGTAACTTGATCACTTCATGTGACGGGGGCATTTTATACAGAAGACCAGTTTTTCATTAGAAAAGCTCAATGCCATCAAGTCAACTCCAAATCATAGCAACCCTACAAGACAGGATTGACCTTCCTCTATGAGTTTCCAAGATTGTACGACTGTAAGCAAGTAGAAAGCACCGTCTAGTTCCCAAGGAGCAAGGACTGGCTGGTGGTTTTGAGCTGCTGACCTTGCAGACCATAGCCCAATTCAGAACCACTACACCACCAGGGGTCTGCATCATAATAATATTAATAATAAAATAATATTATTAATAATAACAACTAAATATTACTAAGACCACCCAAAGTAAGTGATCATCACGGTTGTGTTTTTCTGGCCCCAAATACACCATCTAATCATGATACACATATCAGACCAACCAAAACTGAAGCATATTCTGTAAGTAACTGGCCAGGCCTCTTCCAAATTATTGGAGTTCAAAAACAAGACACAAGGAAAAACTGGGAAACTTTCATAGACTTCAGTTTGGTTAAGACCAACAAGAGATCAAAATGCAAGAAAAATAGGAGTGATGGACATTTATTTCCCTGGATCTTTCCATTTTAGGCTAAGGTTTTTAGAGGCTGAGTTCCTCTACTTAAAGACATGGTGACAGCTCCATTTCTAAAGCCCTACTTATAGCTCTCTGCAGGGTCTAGAAATGACTTCATCCTCTTTCTTCATCAAGCCCACTGTTAACAATGATTCGGTACAATTGCTAATTTCAAAGATCTCTCTCCCTCCCAGTTCCTTCCCACTCTGCCCCAACATTCTTAAACACTCAAGTGCCACATTTCTCTGTATAATCTAATGATTGCCAAAAAGTTGACTGGTACATCACTTCATAGTCTCAAAATAGTCCATGCTGTTCCAAGCATCGTATCTTTATTTATGTTTTTATAGAAAGAAGAGAGAAGATAGAGTCTATTGGACACCTAAACAAGGCTCAAATTCTCTCTGTCACTCATTGTCTCAAGTATGTCTGAAACAAAATATCAGCATGTTCATTTTCATTTTGTGAGAAGCTGTAAGAGGAATATATGATTCAGTTGTGAATGATTCTAGCATATTTAATGATGATCGTAAAAACCTGGTATTCTAATGTGGGAATCGGCCCATTTGTCGTCCAGCTGGGTATAAAAAATAACCATCTCAGGGGGCTTTCGCTACCAACACAAAAGATACGGGAGTAAAGGTTGTCATTTTAGACTCTGAAATTCCTATATGCTGAACCTCGTATATTCAGAGGACAGAAGAGTAGGGGCAGAAGAGTAAAGACCCAAAATATAAGACAGGGTGGTAATTTTCACATACAGGCCAGGTAAAGCTAAGGCTCTTCAAACAGGAGGCTCACTTGTGGAGCGGGTCTCTTCAGGCACTTAATTGAGGGAGTTAACTTTGCTCGTGCACAGAACTAGAACTGTATTAGAATTTATTAGCAGAGCAAAAGCACCTTTGTAGCGCTGCCTGAGCAGGGTAGAGGCCAAGGGGCTAAGTGAGAGGCTGAGTATCTGAGAGTTAGACTTGCCTGTGAGCATGGCCGACACCAAGCTATATCCTGACATAAAAGCAGTAGCCCCAGGATTTTGGGCCCCGCTTTGTAACTTGTTTCCTTCGCTTGTAGACTATAATTATATCATCTACAAATTCTGGGTGACCATTCTAATGATTCATGAAAACCAGCAGAGTCAGAAAGAGTGACTTGGGAGAAACAGATATGGTTTGAACTGTTAAGAGTAGGGTGGAGGCATATCTGACCCCCATCTCTGAGAATCAGTCTTGGGCTGATGACTGTGATTTTCCTTCTCTCTTATGAAGTCAGAGGAGGTCAGATGCCAACCACACACCCATTCTGACAGCCAAAGTAATTGTTCCCAACATAATTCAAATCACATGAATCTGTTGAGTCAAACTTTTCCAACTTACTCAGAGGAATAACCATGCTGACAGTGGCTTAGAAGGCACTACATGATCTGACTCTTTCCACTCCTCACCTAAGTTATCTCCCATACATTCCAGCCCTGCTAGGCTCCTTGCTGTTACATGTTCCCATTAAAAGTCCCTTTTCACTTGCTATTTCTCCTGCCTGGACATTTCTTTCACTGGATATCGTTTTTACTTCCTTCATCTCTTATTTCAGGTCCTTGCTCAAATTTGTGTGTGCATTGTGTTTGCATGTTTATGCATACATCCACATGCATATACTTCTGCAACACAGATGAGGTTTCAAAAAGTCAGTGAAAAATTCTATTACCTTTCATTTCACTTTCCCGCAAACTTGTTAAAGCCCCCCATGTATGTGGATATGTTTTTTTTCATTTTCTTGATGTTATAGATTTGTTCATATCCCTGCTGCCTAGAAGGATGCCTGATACATACTACTCACTGCCAGCAAGTCAATGCTGACTCATAGCAACCCACTGCAGTTTTCTGAGACTAACTGTTAATGGGAGTGGAAAGCCCAGTCTTTCTTCTGAGGAGCCCCTAGTGGTTTTGAACTGCTGACCATGCAGATCTTGGCCCAATATGTAATCACTACACCACCAGGGCTCCATAGTCCACAATAGGTGTCCATAGTAAGTGTGAAATAAATAAAAGCATGAATATTAATTAAATGCAATTTAAACAAAGCTTTTGATGTGTTTCCTCTGAGATTTAAGGGTATTTTGCTATGTGACAGAAAGAGAGACAACTTGAAAGGCACACTAATGAAGCAGCCCAGAAAATTAAAACACCCTGCTCATTAAGTATTTTTTCAACATTCCTATGAAGCTAGAGACAAGTTTTATGACTACAGTAAATAAATTATTATTGCTAAGTAAGCCAAAATGTAAACAGGAGTGCTTAATGACCCTCTGGAAACACTGGAAATGAACTTTCACCATGCTCCATACATTGCTGACATGTAAGCTACTGCACTTCACACTACTAAACAATGATCAGATCATTAGCAAGGGTTTTTAAGACCAGTTGAAACTGCTAGCTAAGAACTCTGCTTTGATAGGCATATTAGCCCAGAGTGTGGCCTGGATTTTGGACAATTTCCAACTTTAAAGACATCATCTCGTGGTCTTTTATCCCTTTATTCCTGATTCCTGAGGACATTCCTAGAACCAATTTCAAATTTCATTATAATTGGAGCCATTTATTCATAAACTCATGGAAAGCAATTGCTCAGATATCTTTTTGCTCTCAGATTCCATATTCTGATCATTCAAAAAGGAAAAAAGAAAATGACAAATTGAAACTATATTGTTATTATTGATTATATTATATGTTGTAGAATATTATATCGTTATCCATTATGTTGTTAGGAATTAAGGACAAGATTTAGTAATGTTGGTTCTGTTTCTCTCATAACTTTTATCTTCCCTCCCCTCACTGCTGACACCCAAATGCTCACTGCACTCTTGGCTGGCTTACCCAAACCACATCCAATGCTCTATCATCAAGTCAAGGGGAGTAGAAAGCCATCTTTCTTCTGCACGGATTCAGGTGGTTTCCAATGGACAACTCTGTGGATTGCAGCCTAACATGTAGCCACGATACCACCAGCATTCCTTCTGCCTAATGACTGTCATACAGCTTCCACTGTAAGAGGTCACTCTCTCCCCACAATGACCCCAAATTACCTTCTCTCCTCTAGAGGCAAAATGTCTACCCCTTCCCTTCTAACCGGGTACAGAGCAGAATGTACACTTGGTCAGAGTAGTTTACATAGATTATAAATTATTAATTAATAGGCCTAAGCAAACAAACATATGTTTGCATTTTTTAAAAAGAGCCAAACACAAATTAATTAAATGTTGCAAGACTCCCTGACTCTGAACATAACTCCAATTTTTAATATAGAAACTCAAGAACATTATTATAAATAACCAGTAAGGAAGATGTTTGCTCTCATTTTATGATTAAGTGAAAAGCTAATCATTAGTCCTTATTAGCAGATATGCTTTTCCTCACCCCCTTCTCCCAGCCTACAAGGGGGTTATTGATAAATAGGTTTGACACCCAGAGATGGATATGCATATTAATGAGATTGACTATGGTTTAGTTAAGGCATATCAGACCAGGTGACCATAATAAGTGGGGAGGAGGTTAGAGGGAGAGTAGTCTGACCTTTCCAAATTTTTTTCTAGTGCATTCTATGGCAAATTTATTACTCATTTTAGAAACTCAGGGCATGTCTCCTTACTCATTTATGGAAACATTGAAAAGTAGGCCAATGTGATTTGTAAATAAATTTTTAAGAGAGGATACACTAATACTACATGATGCCACTTACTGCAGACACAGGGAAGATAGATTTTATAACAGCTCACTTAATTAATAAGCAACACCCAAAGTCTATTGCTGATTTGGCATCTCAGACCCCATCTGGAGTATGTGCCATGGGCTCTTGCATGAAAGGTAATGAATACATTTTTCATTAGGAAAATCTACTCTTTATATCAATTCTACTTTTACCTCAGTGTGATTCCTGTAGAAAATGATTGAGTGGAAATTAGTTCTTGATGCTGTGTCCATAGAATCTTCCTGCAATCAATTTTGATTCTTCTGGGAAGCTTGGTTTCATCCCACTTCTGGACGATCAAAGTTATCTATTTATTTTTTAAAATCATTTTATTGGGGGCTCATACAACTCTTATCACAATCCATACATACGTCAATTGTATAAAGCACATTTGTACATTCATTACCCTCATCATTCTCAAAACATTTGCTCTCCATGTAAGCCCCTGATATCAGTTCCTCATTTTCCCCCTCCCTCTCACTCCTCCTCCCTCATGAACCCTTGATAATTTATAAATTATTATTTTGTCATATCTTACACTGTCCAACATCTCTCTTCACTCACTTTTCTGTTGTCCATCCCCCAGGGAGGAGGTTATATGTAGAACACTGCAATCAGTTCCCCCTTTCTACCACACCCTCCCCTCATCCTCCTGGTATCACCACTCTCACCACTGGTCCTGAAGGGATCATCCATCGGGGATTCCTTGTGTTTCCTGTTCCTATCTGTACCAGTACATCCTCTGGACTAGCCAGACTTGTAAGGTAGAATTGGGATCATGATAGTGGGATCATGATGATCTGTAAGGGGATGTCCAGTTGTCTATAGATGGGCTTTGGGTCCCCACTCTGCGCTTCCCCTCATTCACAATGATATGATTTTTTTTCTTTGATGCTTGATACCTCATCCCTTCGACACCTGTGCGATCACAAAGTTATCTATTTCAATACTTGAAAAAAGTATAGACAGTTTTATAAATTTCAACTCATCACAACCCTATATAGGATAGGTAACCATGCTCATTTTTTAATTTCCTTCAGTGCATGTGGTGCATTTGAACTACTGACCTTGTGGTTGGCAGCCTAATGCCCTGCTTGCAACATCACCAGAAATCCTTGTGTAAAGTCTTAATACTGTTCAAATAAGAAAAGTAATAATAGTAAATTCAAGTGGTAGCTGGAAAATTTTTTTAAATAGACATCTACTAGAGCCAAAGTACAAGCTTAAATGTATGCTACTTGAATTACAGACCATATCAAGATTAGATTTGATCCACTCGGTGCTAATGAATGGAGAGCAGAAGAGTTGTGGGGTTACATAAAGGGCATCATCCATGCAGGCAGGGGGAAAAAAGGCATTAAGAAGACAGGAGAGAAAAGACCAAAATTGATGTCAGAATGGAATCTTAAACGTGTTCTTCCATGGAGAGCAAATGGAAATGAGGAAGTAAAAGAGCCAGACCAAAGATTTCAAAGAGAAGCTTAAGAATTAAAATTAATAGTTAATAATTATAATGAAATGGCAAGGAACTAGAGCAGAAAAACCCAACAGAATGTTCACACTCAGAAATTCTGAAAACAACTGAAGAAAAAGAATCCAAACCTCAAACTATAATATTAAAGAATTCCCTGGAGAAATATTGAACAATGTAGGACATATCAGAAGCACCTACTTTGATTTGGTATAGATTAGTAATCCTGATTATGCCACTTTTGCACATATACCCACCGCCATTGAATCAATTCTAACTCATGATCACCTGATGTGTGAGAGAGTAAAATCTCCTTACAGGATTTTCTTTCATGCCACATGAATGGACTGGAAGCAGA
The DNA here is from genome assembly GCF_050624435.1 of Tenrec ecaudatus. NCBI lineage: Eukaryota > Metazoa > Chordata > Mammalia > Afrosoricida > Tenrecidae > Tenrec > Tenrec ecaudatus. Next base: position 297,112,974 of record NC_134531.1, read on the forward strand.
TCACCATGCCTTTCTTCCATGTTACTGCTAGGTGAGTTCAAACCTTCAACCTTCAGGTTAATTGTTGTTCCAACTCATGGCCATATCATTTGGCACAATGGGACTTCCCAGATGGGTTCCTGTAGCATACATATTTATGTTTGCCAATGATCATGTCTCCTTCCCCCTCTCAGGTCAATGGGTGGGTTCAAACTGCCAACTTATTAGTTTGTACCTATGCACTTAACTATTAACAACACCAAGGCTCCTATGGGTCAATAAACCCCCACAAAAATTCACTGCCATCAGTCAATGATGACTCATGGTGATGCCCCCCTTAGTAGATTTCCAACCTGTACCTGGTTGCAGGAGTAGAAAGCTCCATCATTTTCCCCTGGAGCTGCGGGTAGTTTAGAACTGCCGACCATGTGTATCACAGGTCAATGCATAAGAAGCACACCACCAGGGCCTCTATGGGTCAATAGTTAATTAAAAATCATCTATAACACTCAGGGATCTGTACTACAAATAGATTCTCCAAAGTGCATATATTTATACTTTAATAATCATGACTGTGATCAGATTTTTTACATCCAAGATTTACATCTCCTCCCTTAAGCACTCATTTCACAAACCGCCAGTGGAGGAAGGGAACTGGTTTTTGAAATCACATCTCTTTTCCAACATTTCCTTTTCAAATCCTTTCCTTGGAATTAGTAGAAAAGCAAAAATCTCATTAGAATCATGGCCAGCCCCACTATGAGATATGACGTACCTCACTGACCCATGGCCCTGCAGGGGACAGCACCAGAGACATGGTGTGGGAATTGCACCCGACCTGATCCCATCACACCAAAGCAAAGCACTGGGGGAGTGCAGTGGAATAGCAAGGGAATGGAGCAGCAAGGTCCAGGGAATGCTGAAGGTGGACTTTGGGACCAGGGCATGGTGTCCCAACAAACTGGACTGGAAAACACTCCTAAAGGCCAACAAATGATCCTTGAATTAACTACAAAACATTTTTTAAAAAAGAATTCTTCAGCTGTAATAAGACTTTGGCTTGAATTTTTGTGAAATATTTTCAGAAAAGCAGAGTCCTCAAAATACTAAAACAAACACACAAAACAGACTTATTGTCATCGAGTTACTTCTGACTCACAGTTACCAGGTGGGTTTCCAATATTGCAATTCTTTTGGGAAGTCGAAAACTCTCAGAGTTATCAGTCCATCTTGTGAGCATGACACCAGGCCATCTCAAAAAGCCAACTCGATCTCTTTAAAATTTACACCAGGTATAAGGCATCATGCAAAAAAACCACATATATATATATATATACCATAGTGAATGAAGGTAGAAGTGCAGAGTGGAGACCCAAAGCCCATTTGTCGGCCACTGGAGACCCCCTCACAGAGGGGTTTAGGAGAGGAAATGGGTCAGTCAGGGTGCGATGTAGTACCGATGAAGAACACAGCTTTCCCCCAGATCCTGGATGCTTCCTCCCCCAGCTACCATGGTCCGAATTCTACCTTGCAGGACTGGATAGGGCAGAGGTTGTACACTGGTGCATATGGGAGCTGGAGGCACAGGGAATCCAGGGTGGATGATACCTTCAGGACCAGGGGTGTGAGGGGCGATACTAGGAGAGTAGAGGGTGAGTGGATTGGAAAGGGGGAACCGATTACTAGGATCCACTTGTGACCTCCTCCCTGGGAGACGGACAGCAGAGAAGGGGGGGAAGGAAGACTCCAGATAGGGCAAGATATGACAAAATAATAATCTATAAATTATCAAGGGCTCATGTGGGAGGGGGAAGCAGGGAGGGAGGGGAAAAAAGGATGACCTGATGCATAGGGCTTAAGTGGAGAGCAAATGCTTTGAAAATGATTAGGGCAAAGAATGTATGGATGTGCTTTATAAAACTGATGTATGTATATGTATGGATTGTAATAAGAGTTGTATGAGCCCCTAATAAAAGGTAAAAAAAAGGAGAGAAAAAGCAAGACAGGTACTGTCAGCCATTCTAACAATGAGTTTGAAAAATGTTTCCAAGAATAAAATAGCAGATTTGACAAATGTATTAAGTGTAATGGAGAGTACATTGAAGCGTTGAAGTTGTTAAGATTACTTTGTAACAAAAATTTAAATACATAACTTTGAAAAAAATTTACACAGGAAGGATTATTCACTTGGAGAATTAGTTTACTGTTCAGCTGACTCATTTCAGGAAAATTATCATGATGTTAAACGCAATTTCCTTCTTCTCTCTCTTTTATTCCTCTCCTTTATGCAAGACTTACAGTGGCTCTCCTTATGTTGTGAAGTCACCTGACATGAGTGGGAATGCTTCGCAAGTTAAGCACTGTTTGATGAGCGAATTCCACGTGGACAAGATAGCATTTATACCAGAAACTGTACTTAGCCTCTTTTATTTTGCTTAATGCCAAACATGATGGTCAATGTCAGTCAGAATCTTCACGTTCACTGTAAATTTAGCAACCATGGAATGAATTGAGTGCTAAGAACTCTCTCGTTTTACATGGGTTTTGTAAGAATGTTTGTTGATATGTTGCAAAAGCTAAATCAGATTCCTCCTCGAGGATCTTATACTGCAGGGAGCGTTAACAAGATCTAAACCAAATTAATCGATATTCTAGATTTGACAATCCCTTTAAATGAATAACATGTGGAATTTGTTAGAAAATGATGAAGGAAAGAAAGAAGACAATGTTTAAATCAGTGGACAAGGACAACCATTTCTCAGGAAGTGTTATATGGGTTGACACTTGAATGGTAAATTTTTCAAGTGTGGGAAGAATTAGAGGAAGGGCAAAGGAGAAGACAAAAATGTAGTTTTATTCTTTCTGATTATAATTCTCTTATACATATATATCTCTGCAATGGTCAAGGTTTCATTTGTTTGTTTGCTTTTAGAGTAGGCAATTTTTAAAAAGTATACAAGAGGGTACAAAAAATGATAAATGCTTCACTGGCTGGAGCTTTGCTAGTAGCATTTTTCCCACTAGGAGATGGAACAACTCGGTCTGAATTAGTGCACCCAGTGGTGTCACCTGGGAAGATTCCCTCTGGTCACAGTGAATTTCTTCATAAAAGCAGTTTTGCTGGAACCTCGTTTTTCTGTGATGGCCGATTGAAGGGAATAGCATACAGCTATGAAATTTTGTTTCCCACTCGGGAAAAATGTCACAGAAACTGTTGTGATGTTGAACACAGCTTACAAGCACAGTGCTATGGGAACAACTCTAGTGTATGCGTGGTTTTCTCGTTTCAAAAAAGGTGAAGTGTCTTTTGATGACAAACTGCATTCTGAACATCCGTCAGCTTCCAAAACAGGCAAAAATGTCAAGTCATGGTACATTTGAGGTTCGTTCCACCAGATCAGGCCGTTCATCAAGATTTCTGGTTTATTCAGGTTTTGAGAAGATTGTTTAGCTGTCAACAGAAAAACCTGATTTGTGGCAGACGGCGACTGGTTTTGCCACCACTCCTGCTCACGCACCCATCTCAGTGCACCAGTTTTTGGCACAAAACAAAACAACAACAACAACAAAAACTAGCATGCCTCTCTTGCCCCACACACCTTACTCACCTTACCTCACTCCAGGAGACCTCTTTTTGTTTCCGTGAATGCAAAAGAATGTGAAAGGAGACAGATTTGACAATATTGAAGTGGTGAAGAAAAAAAGATGGGAGGTGCTCTCAGCCATCCAAAAGTTGAGCTTGAAAAGTGTTTCTAAGAATGGAAGCAAATTTGACCAATATATTAAGTATGACGGAGAGTACTTTTAAGGTGATAAAGTTATTTTGTAAAAAGAAATTAAATTAAATACATATGTTTTGGTTGGGGGATAGTTCTGGGTGGGGGATACACTCTCACTATGTCTACAATCTCTGTGAATAAAGCATAGGTTATATCTACAACTGCCTACATCAGACATATATGATGATTGGTAGCTCAATCATATAAGTAAATTATCCAGAATAGTATTTGACTGTCTCTCAAACTTTATCAGTTTATTTAAACTTTACAGTACAAATTGGAAAATTGAATTCCAGATAGTCCAGTAAGAATTTTTATTTGAGCAAATTACTTCATGTGATAGTTTGGAAAATGGTCTGAAGCAAGTGTTTCCAGAAAACAGTGAAGTTAAAATATACTTCCCAAATTGTGAGCTTTGAAAAATGGCAAATTGATACCCTGCCCTTACATGTTCTAAGACCTACCATATATACTCATGTATAAGCTGAGTTTTTCAGTACATTTTAATGCAGTTTTTGTGGTAAAAGTAGGTGCCTTGGCTGATAATTCGGGTTGGCTTATATTCGAGTATATACGGTAGTTCCATTCTTCCTTGTAATTCCCATAAGAATCATGAATAACTGGTTTACTTTCTTCTATAAAACCACACTGCCTTCTGGGTACCAGTATGTCATACTGCAGTAGCTTGCAAACTGTTATGATGCTGGAAGATACGATACCAGTGTTTCAAATATCAGCGTCCTCCCAGGTGGGATGGTTTCAGCAGAGCTTACAGACTACAAAGGAAGAGCTGATGATCTACTTCTGAAATTGTCCAATGAAAACTTTGTGCATTGCAACAAATGTGTCTGATGTACGGAGCCTCTAAACTTACAAGTCACTTCACCATGGCCACTCCCATGAACTTAAACATCCCAATGATCATGGAGATGGTGCCGAATCTGTCCCTGTTTCATTCTGCTCTACAGGCAGGTCACCAGGAGTCCGAACAGCTCACCACCACAGCGCCAAAGAAACCCCCATTCCTTCCTGTTCTTTGAGATGGCGCCCATCCATGAGTGTTCTGCTTCGCATAACATCCTGACCTAATTCTCACCGTGAATTGGCTGGTGTATTTCTCTTTTTGTAGTACTCCCTGAGCCCAGTCTCTTTCATGTGTATTTCTTAGATGTTTGAGGGTTACACACTTGCCACAGAGATTCATGTTTGTGAAATTTGGCAGAGGAGCCTGCTTTTTCATTCAACTTTTACAAACAAGAAATAAAATAATTACTTTCTCTGTTATAACTAAATAGACATTTAGAGCCTTTGGAGGCGCTTCAAGTGAGAATGCACAACAGGCAGTAAAAATCTGATTAGCATGCCCGTGGCTCTCACATGCAGTCTGTTTAATCACACAGCCGAGCTCTAGTAGCCACCAGGCCAGTTTACTCCTACAGAGTTTTAAATTGTTTTGATTCTTAGGCACAACTAGAATAATTTCCAGCATAATAAGTGGTAGTTAGGGACCAGAACCATATAGAACCATTTTATAAAATATCATAAACTTTATCTTTGCAATGTAATAACTATCTTGCGAATTCAACTCCATATGATCTTCATTAGATCCGTGAGTTACATCTGTCTGTTAAAAACACTCACATAGTACCTTATGATTTATATAATTTTTAAAAAGCAAACATTAAAAAGATGATATGGTACTGATAATAACTGATTCAAAAAATGAAGGCTGTCCAAAAGCACCATGTCTTTTATCTAGAGAAGTGAAAATAAATAGTAGTGAGAACATTTCTTTTATCTCATCATTTATCACCCAAAGCCAAACTTTAAACAAACTTGAAATTCTTTGAAGAGTAAATAAAAGAATAATAGAGAGAAGCTTATGCAATCAAAGATGTTCATTTTTATTTAAGACAAATGTTGTTCATTAGTATGGAAATTTCACCCTCACGACCGGGATTTCCTAAAAATAAGACACTTATCAGCATCAAAATAGTCCACTAAAATAATAAAAACGAGAACCCACAGATGGTGGGAAAATTCACAATAGCAAATTAGTCAAAGGACTAATACCTAGCATTTATAGAGAATTACAATACCTCAACACATCCTTTGGGCATGTTATAAGGAAAGACTATGACCCGGAAGAGGACATTTTACTTGGTAAAGTAAAAGGTCATCAAAAAGAGGAAGACTCTCCTCCAGGAGGTGGGTTGACACAGTGGTTTGAAACAATGGACTCAAATATAACAATTGTAAAGATGACATGTGACTACCCAGTGTCTGGCTCTCTTTTAGGTAGGTAGCTATGCGTTAATACAGACTGATAACAACTAACAAAAACATTGCAATACAACGTTAACCAGGCTGTCATTTGTTTACAAAGCTTGTTGCTAACCAGCATGCTGTCGGTTCAAAGTCAGCAGCTCATTCTGTTGGTGTTAGATGATGTCAAGTCGGTTCTGGCTCATAGCTACCCTATGTACATCAAAGTGAAACATTGCCAGCTTCCTAGGCTTGAGTCCATTGTTGCTGACACTGAATCAGTCCATCTTGTCAAGAAACTTTCTCTTTTTTTGCTGCCTCTCTACTTTACCAGCATGATGTCCTTTTCCTGTGACCAGTCTCTCACGATAACCTATCTAAAGTACATGAGAAGACATCTCTCAATCTTTGCTTCAAGGAATATTCTGACTTTACTTAATTATTTTATTGTCCTTGGACTTTCAATATTTTTGCCAGCACCATAATTCAAACTCTTCTTCATAGCTCCTTCTTCAGCAATCCTGACTCAATGTCCAACTTCCACATGCGTATGAAAAGATTGAAAATGCCATGTCATGGGTAAGACTCACTTGAATCCTGAACATGACATTCTTGCTCTTCAACGCCATGACAGATCCTGAACAGCAGACGTGACTAATGTAACATGACTTGTGATTTCTGGACTTCAGCTTCGATGAGCATTGATTGTTCTTCAGAGCAAGGAGAACCCTTGACAATTTAAATCTTTCTTTGCAACAATACATCAACAGGAAAAATGCTGAGGTTAAAGAAGGGCTCAAGTTCATTTACTGAAGTAAATTTGCCGACTACATTTTGGACGGCCCTAAACACCTAAACTCCTTCTATCAATCTCTGGGGACACATCCTCCTGCTTCTTCTAACCTCTTCTCTGTGCCTATCCCAATTTACTGTCCAAGGTTTAACTCCGTTTCTTCCTCTTGAAATGTTCTCTATGTCTTCAATCCTCATAGACATCACCAAATCCTACAACAACTTTTGTACACGTTACATAGTCTGACTTTTAAGAAACCATTGGCTTGCCTTTTTATTTAAAATATCCCATGTGCAATGAACCAGGAGCCATGGTGACATAATGGCTTGAGCATTGTGTTGAGAAAAGGCATGGGATAATGACAATCTGGAATCAACTCTCGCTTACTTTTGGGGGGCGTTAATCGTAGATTGTGCAGATACCTGCTCAGATGCAGCTTTAAATACCCGCTAACAACTCAAACCCACCAGCACTTCCAGGGGGAAATGAAGCTGAATTCTCCAGTCACCTGTAACAGTCTCAGAACTCTACAGAGCAGATCTACTGGGCCATGAAGGGTCCCTCTTAGAATGGACTCCCTGGCAGTGGATTCGATTTGGGTTTTTAAAATAAATATCTACTGATCTGTTTATTTTGAGCTACCCTTTTCTTGCATTCTAAATTCCTTTCTCATGTTAGAGAAGATTAAAATGGAGACTGTTGACTTTGTAATCAGTCTCATAACTGCATCGCTAGGTATTCCATTCAGATCCTACCAAACAGGTGCAGAGACCTGTGACTTTGAATTGGAAGGTAGGGCGATGAAAACAGAGACAATACCCACTTACAGCTCCTGAGGTAGTTAGTCTATTTTGCCAACATGGCTGATAAACACATGTGGGGTTAAATGAAGGTGCAGAGGGATAAATGGCTCAGGGAACCTCACCTTTCTAGTTCTCAGGTCTCTTGCTTTCTGATGGTTGGACCAGGGTGCAGCTGCTTTAGCCAGTTCCCTGCATCAGCTGGCAAGGCTCACTTCCTGTGAGATATCCCTGAGGAGAAGCCGCATGGACCTACCCTGATGCAGCCCTGGGTGCTGGAGCAGCCGTGTGGAGACCCCTGCCAGCGCTGAGATGCTTACACATTCACTGATTCGGCTTTCCTCCTGCAGTCAGCATCACTGCGTCTGTTTTGTGAGATGGAGGAGGACTTTGTGGATTGGTGTTGGACATCTGGGTTAATGGCTTAATGTTGGACTTGTGGGCTTGGGCAGCATTGGGTTGGGATGTTTTCTTGATGCGCACTTAACCTTGATCTAAAACTCTCGCGCATACATGAGTTTCTGTGGATTTGTTTCTCTGAAGTACCAGACTAACACAGCTCCCATACCCAGTTCCTAGAGACAGCAGGGTTTGCAAGTGCCCCAGAATCTACACAGTGACATTACTGAGCAAGCCAAAGAGGCAGTGCCAGAGAGGGCAGCAGCAGCTCCTTTTGTGTTGAGAGTTGGCCTTTGTTCTGTTGATGACCTCTAGACAAATTCTTTGGCCCTTCCAGGGATTTTTTTTAACTACTTAGTAATATTGTGCAATGAAATTATGCTCTGCTTAAATCTGGGGACGTTAATGGTAGGTACCAGGAGTTTCAGATTGTAGACTAATCTGTTTAACTCAAAACCTAGAGCTTTCAGCTATAAACTGGATTACATAAAGGCTTTTGAAGGGAGATTTGTGCCTCATACTTCTTTATTGAACTCTCTGCCATGTGTGTGGATTCTTAAATATTCGTGAGATTGTTTAAAAATCGTTTAGGCTTTACTTTGGCAAAGAGTGATGCTTTTGTGTGTCTGTATGTATGGTTTTCTGTTTGAGGCAACAGTTTAAAATTTGGATAAAAAACAGAACCGAGTTCACTTCCATCGAGTCAATTATGATTCACAGTAATGGTATAGGAAAGGTTAGACTGCCCCTATGGGATCCTGAGTATAAAGCTTAAAGGAGTAGAAAGCCTCCTCTAGGTGGTTTCTAACTGCTGACCTTGCAGTTAGCAGCCCAAGCGCATAGGCCACTATGCCCAGACCACCTATCGTTTTGCATATTTCATAATAAAATCAGATTTTCAACTTCTTTAAGTATCGGGTCTCATTTACTATGATGCGAACTGGCATTTTTCAGTGTGCCAGCATCCTCACCTAGCCTACTTCACTCACTTTTGTTGTGTCTGTTCTTGCTCTTGTTGCTGCTTTCACTGCCGGTCAAACTAATGTGGGCTCATGACAACCGCATGTGGGTTTCAAGGCCGGGATCTTTCACCAGCAGATTGCCAAGCGTGTTGCCTGGATACCTCTGGGTGGGTTGGAGGTGCCAACAATCTTTCAACGAATAGTTGAACACTTAACTGTGCCCTAAAGAACAGCAAGTAAAGGTGGTACTTCTAGCCATATTCTCTGTACCTCCCAACAAAGGAGCTGCTCCTGATGGGTCTGGGTTAGACATGGTGTGGGGCATAGTGGTAGGGTTTAGTAGTGAGAACCAGATTAACTGGCCCTGTCATCCTCCTGCATCTAAAGTGAGACCTCTCTGAAATAGGAAGGGGCGCTCCCTATCAGTGGGATCTATGCATCCTCTGCTCTTGAGGTCCCTGTGCAGTGAACCCCCTAGATCCAGGAGAGAGTTATGATGTCAGAGGGGTGATAAAACATAGTGGCCTTCCCAACCCACAAGCAAGTCATACTAAGTGTTTGGGGACAGGAGACTGGCTTATGCAGCAGGGTACCTTTGAGCACTTAATTCAGGAAGCTGAGTTTGCTAACTCACAGCTGAACTCCCTTAGGATGAGGTTTATAGTAAAAAGACACATCCTTTGGGTATTTATTATCAGCCCTACAGGGACTTTGTAACATGTCCTAACAGAACAGCTATATCCTGAGCATTTCTCAGCTGAATTGTAACCTATTAACTTCCATAATCAAGAGAGTTATCTGCAAGTTCTGCGTGGCCATTGCAGTGGATTATGGAACAAAGATGAAAAAGTAGAGAGGGTGCTGTGGGAGACTGACCAAGAAAAGCAGATAATCTTGCTTGAGACAGAACAGCCACACAGAGACTCTGTGACTTATCCAGCCATGTAAATATCTGATTGTACTATCTATTGCTAGAGGTTTCCTGGTGGGGTAGTGGTCACAAGTTGGGTTGTGAGCTGCATGGTCAGCAGGTAGAAACCACTGGTAGATCTGAGCAACCAAAACTGGCCGTGCTGCTCTGGTCAACAGTTACAGCCTTGGAAACCTTCAGGGCGTCACTGTGAGTCAGCGCTGGCTGTCTGGCAGTGAGCTTGGTGGGTGAGTTTTATTCCATTGCTAAAGAGTTTAGATCCCAGGCTCTCTAGCCCAGGTTAGAAAATATTTATTCTCTCTAGATTAGTTTGCACACACCTAGCCATCAAATATCTAACTTGCAGGTAATGAACAAGACACAACCATAATTACAGGCATGAAACCTGGCGCCACTTAATCCCTCTGTGCCCGCTGTTTCCTCATCCGTAGCATGGAGCTAATCCTTCAACATCAGGGAACCTCTGTTCAGATGATGTTAATTTAACAAACAAATCACTTAAAACAAATCTTTAATAAATAGAATTTGCTATTCTAATATTGTCCACATCCTTATGGCCAAATGAAGTGTGTGACTTTTATGATTTTAATGAAAAATTCTTGTTTTAGGAAAGATCAAAGCCTTTTAAGTCCTCAAGATATATAAGAGAATTTAAAAACCAAATATTATTCCGGAAATCAATAACTCTGGAAGTTAGCAAGAGTATCATTTTGGCACATTAGAACTCGAGGGAAAAAATTTCATAAGAAGATACCTGTGTAAGAAAATAATGCGTATCAAAGCCCCAAAGGCCTCCTCCTCCTCTTTGTGAGTTGCAATTATATTATTAGGTAATGAAGATTACCCATACACTATTGCTATAACTTGTAGTCCAAACTTATAAATTGACTCCTTTCCCACAAATAAATTAATAAAACAGGGCAAAATTCCAACTAGGAGCTCCACATGATCTATATAAAGTGAATATGCAGGATTAGAGATGACTACATCTTTTTTCTTAAGGAGACAAAGTAAAGAATAAGTGTAATAGGGCAAAGGAAAGAGAAGTCAATCCATCTTTTTCACTTTTCTGCTTCTAAATAACATAGCCATATAACACTGGCAGAACATGTAATAAATTTACTCTTTTTTCAAATTTCAGTATTTATCAGAGCACCTTTAAGATTTCTCAGTCAGTGTCCATGGAACTAATACATGCTTATCATTAGTGCACACGGAAGGTACAGTAAATTAAAAATGTATTTTTCTCCCTGGGGACATTTTGCTCCAAGTGTTCTGTTGGCTTTTATGTCCTCCTGAAAGGAAAATAGAGCCTTCTTACTGGCAGTCTTGAAAAATGAAATTCACCATTTTTTCCAGTAATTACAAATTTCTTTACACATACATTTTTTTCCAAAGCAGTGTCTTGGGCTATGGTACTAAAATCTTAAAATTTCTCTCTATATATATCTTTACATTTTTACAGAATTAATTTTAGTCTAATAGACAACAAATTCTACCTTACTTATGTGATTTACAAATGATTGACAAAAATATTAATTGCTTTGCCTAGGGTCATACAGTACATCTAGGTTGAGACAGAGATTAGAAATTTATTTTTATTGTTTCTAGTTTAAGGCACTGATATCATGCACACACACAATTTACAAGTGGAATATCACTTTTAAAGCTGTTTCAAAGATACGACAAGGTTCTAGAAAAACTCACTAGTTGTCACTGTTCCCCTCCACCTCCTTTTAATACCTCGGCATGGAGGTCCTCAAAACCACTTTCTATCTGTAAAGACTCAAGACTTTTTGTCCTACCCACAAAAATAGTGTTATACTAAAGGCAACCTCTCAAAGGGAATGTACCTTTTATGGACATAGAATATTTTAGAATAAAAGCCCTGCATTAGTCTGGGTGCTTTAAAGAAATGAATCCACAGAAACTAATGTATAAGAGAGAGTTTTATATAAAGGTCAAGTGCACATCAAGAAAATATCCCAATCCAGTGCTGCCCAAGCCCACAGTCCAACATTCACCCATTAACCCACATGTCTAACACCAGTCCACAAATTCCTCCTCCGTCTCACAAAGCAGATACAATGATGCCAACTGCAAGAGGAAATCTGAGTCAGTGAACTTGTAAGCATCTCAGTGCTGGAAGGAGTCTCTACATAGGTGCTCCAGCACCCAGGCCTGCATCGGGTTGGTCCATTTAGCTTCTCTTCAGGGATGCCTTTCAGGAAGTGAGCCTTGCCAACTGAAGCAGGGAACTGGCTACGGCAACTGCACCCTGGTTTGACCATCGGAAAGCAAGAGACCCAAGATCTAGAAAGGTGAGGCTCACTGAGCCATTTATTCCTCCACCCTTCAATTAACCCTACATGTGTTTATCGGCCAGGTTGGCACAATAAACTAGCTAACTCAGCTCTGATGTTAAAAGCTCAATAATACTTTCCATTGTGATTTTTATAACTTTTGCTGCACAAGTTCCAAAGCTGTAAAACCTTTGATTTAGATAATTGAGCACCTCCAAACCGATTTGCTAGCTAGAGAGTTCTGAGTGCCAGTTACGTCATTTCGCCCCTATTGCTGCTGCCCGTAGGTACAGTTGAACCCCGGTACTCATCCACATCAGTACTCGATACAATCGGATTTTGACACGAAATGTCATGAACATTTTTCCATAGAGCTCAAACAAAGCATTTTGTAAACAAAAGCTGTTTATGTTTCGGTCACTCCGCATTAGTTGGAGTTGTTAGTACGAGTAGTTTAAACATTTTGCAGCTGGGTTCCAAGCATTTTGCTACAATTTTCTTAGTTTTGGGGGCTTTTTGTACCTTTTTCAAATAAGAAACATGGGTCCTAAGCAGGTTTTGTTGAAAAGAATCATCATGATAAGGAACTGGTTGACCGTGTTACCGATATTGTTGATGATCATTTAGTAAGCACTTTTAGAAAACAGTTAAGGAAATGCCAACAGCAGACCACATTACACAGATTTTTTTGGTGGGAAAAAAGGTCTTAGTGGAAAAGGAAAAAGAAGGGAAAGCACTCCTGAAAAGCAGCTACCAGTTGATTTGATGGAAGGGGATCCCCTTCTAAACAATAACTCTCTCTCCATACCTCCTCTCCACATCCATGTCCACAGATCCAGATCCTCATCCATCTCAAGGTATGGGCCGTACAGTAGTTATTAAAACACATCACATCTCGATGCTCCCTCTAGAACGGATTAGCGTTGAGGTCCAGGGTTCTACTGTATCGTGGAGCAGGTTCCAACTCAAGCAACCCTATGAACAGCAGAGCCAAACACTGCCTGGTCCTGGCCATTCTCATCAGCAGTCCTACATTTGAATTCACTGCGCAGCGACGGTGCTAAGCCATCTTGTTGAGGGTCTTTACCAAGTGGAGGTCCTGCTCTCCTGAAATCAAACCTAACTTACTGCTACCAAGTCTATCCCAGCTCATAGTAGCTCTACAGGACATGGTACAACTGCCCCTCTTAGTGTCCGAAAATGTAACTGTTTGTGTGAGTAGACGAACTTGTCTCTCTCCACTGGAGCCATTGGTGATGTCAAACAACAGACTTTGAGTTTAACCTTTACATGAACAGATAAAAAAGAACTGAGAAAATTCCAAGATGAATCTACTTTCTCCAACAGTCAGGTCAGGATTCTTCATGGCCTGATCAGATTTATCCTATTGGCCTCCTTGTTATTTGACTCCGCAGGGCCCTGCTTAACAAGCTTTCTGAGGAAGCAGACTTGGGCACCTTATGCAGGTACAGGAGTAGGCGATTGTTACCTTTTCCTTCCTGTCAGGCACAGTGCAGACATTCTGGAGATTCAATGCCCTAATCTTACAGCAATGTGCTTTAACAATACCTGGAACAGAGAGACTTTCTAGGAACTTAATAAGATTGATTCTTGGGTTTAATACCTTCAAACTGAGGATGTTGATATAAATAAGTAGTAAAGTCCTTTTGAGCTCTAAATTTTAAGTCTTATCAAAATAGCATGTGTAGCAACAAAATGTTAGAAGTTGTAGGTGCCTTGGGAGGTCTGGATGGCAGGGAGAACCCCTCTATGTTAGTCACCTAATCTGGTGTCAATTTAAGGATTAAGAGTGTAGTCAAGGCTGTCAGTCTGGAAATAGCCAATGAGAGTGCTGTGTGGGCATGGCCTTCTCCTGAGAATTCTGGGAAATCTGGTACTTCCTCCTTAGAGGTGGAAGACACCTCTCTCTCTCTGCTCCTCCCTAGGTGACATTGCAGAAGGCAAGCCACATGGATGCAACCAGACCTTGGAAGCCAGAGAAACCACTGAGAGACTCCTGCCAGTGCTGAGATGCTTCCAGTGGTGTTGTCACTGGACCCAAAGACTTTCTACCCACTGGCTTGTGATCGCCCTGCAGTTGGCTTCATTGCATGTTTTGTGAGTCTGAAGAGGACTTTGTAGATTGATATCGGACACTTGGGCTAATATTGGGCTTATGGACTTGATTTGGACTGGGTTGAGATTTTCTCTCCATGTTCAATTGCTCTTGTATACACACTCCTTTCTTATGCACATAGGTGTGTCCATGGATTTGATTTGTTTCTCTAGTCTACCCAGACTAACACCCCTCTTAGATCCTGGAAGAAAATCTGGTGAGCTACTTCTCTAGTAGTTAAAGTATATATATATAAAATCCCCTATGGCACCATTCTTGATAGCCTATAGTGGAACAGCATATAGGCTGAGAGGTAGCAACAGCAATTGGTACCTTGTAGAATACTTGACCCAATGCTTTTTAAACCATAGTCCTAAGCAAATGATGAGTGAAAAAGTAAACTGGATTCTATGCCTCTAGGCCAGCATTGAGTGGCAGATGTCCTAATGTTATCAATTATATTTATTTGGCTTCCTCAGCTTAACATGTAAGTGAATGCAACAAATAATGTAATCCAACACTGAACTCGGTAGGCAAAAGCCAAGTTCCCAGAAAAATCTGAGTAGTTGTGTAACACCACACAACTGCTCAAGGACAGATTAGGAGCAATAGATAAAAATGGACAACTTCGTTTTCCCTCGAATCATGTATAAAGGAATTTTGACCACAGTGGATTAGCTTCCTGAAATCATAGGCTAGCACCCCTTCTCTGTGTGTCCTTGTCCAGTGGTAGAGAAGGTTGAGAAGAAAATGATGAGAAAGAGGTCTGCACATTTAAGAACATGAGCTTGCTATATGGAGAGATGAAGTGAAGGAGCATTTCTAAATTTTGTAAGAACTCAGTTCAACAGAATTTCCTGACAACTCATCTTAACTAACAGTGTGATTAGCAAGTGGTCAGCATAAACTGCCAATGTGGTTGAGAATTCATTTAGCTTCTACTACAAATCTAGAGACAAATTAGGAAACAAAGTAAAACATAAAAATTTTAAAGAGCACTCCAAACATCTACAAATGTTTCCAAAAATGTTTACATGTAGAAGGGTCAACAGAGAAGTTAAATATTACTTATTTACTTTTGTGATTAGAAAATATATTTATTGGTTTTCTTGAAAAGAAAAATTGTAATTTGTTATATATTTTTTAAAAAGTAACCATTCTTCCTTTTTTATTCCAGAATACTCCTAACTTTTGTTTTCAAAATGTTTATGTACATGCAGACAAAGGAGTCTTTGAAATCTTTTGAAGCCTTAGGCAGATGAAACTAATATGTTATACAAATACCACTTGCCTTTATTGTTCTTTTCCTCTTTGTAGTCTTTTTTCTTCCTCACTCAAATTTGTTTCAGTAAACACTAGGACATCTGGATAACTGGTATTTTTATTAGCATTCTGATTGTATACCAGGAAAACTGAAAATTCACAAGTTTCTCTAAAAATATATATGTAAAAACATATGTCCAGTTTTCAAAGACAAATTTTGTCATGCTTAAAAAATATTGACGCTAAAGAAGTCAACATGAATGTATCACTTGAATTCACAAATAATCAGTTTTCATAGAAAATATTTTAAAGATCTATTTTTTTAAATAATTAGGCTTATGATGTCCAACGCTGCCAAATAAACTGTATTCTTGGGCTTAGCCTTGGCAGATTCTCCTGATCCTGCTATTTGCTCCCTAGACAACTGGCTAATGAAAATATCTATATTGAGGTTCATATGACGCAGCAGGAGCCAACCCGGGAAATGAACTTCTTTTTCTCACTTGTTCAGCAGTTATTCTTCTGGGATGGAAGCATCTGGTCTGACGGATGAAAGCGGCTTTCTACCTGCATGGAGGCAGTTTGTAATCCAATTTCTAATCTAAATCCAGGATTTTCACTCTGTTGATGATCATGGACTAGTTCGGGGTGAGGAATCAGCTTCTCTGTGTTCTCAAGTGTTCTAAAACCTCATTGTAGGCCCTCGGGAGACTAAATTTTAAAGATTTCCTTGCCCTGGAGTGGAATTCCAGCTCATAGCAACTGTATATGATAGAGAAGTCCCAGAGGGTCTCGCAGGCTGAGATCTTTCTGGAAGCAGGTAGCCATATCTTTCTCCTGGGGACCAGCTGGGAGGTTCAGAATCCTTGGCCATTCAGTTAGCAACCAAGCACTTTAACCAATGTACCATTAAGGCTTCTTAGGAATTTATATAAGGAGCCCATAAGCTCAGGGGACTGTTATCTAGTTTAGGATTGTTTTTATACATTGTGGACCTTGACCTTGGTGAGTTTGCTGAACTAGTGGTATAAGAAAATAAGCTGCTAAAAAGCCAAACATTTTGTGTTAAAAGTCTCTTTCTCTCTCTCTCTCTCTCTCTCTCTCACACACACACACACCACCACCACCACCACCACCACCACCATCATACAGCTATGTTCTTTTAGTTATTGTAATTGCTGTTGTTTGGTGTGATGAAGTCGGCTGAGACCCACAGTGACCCTATGCACAACAGGAACACCACACCATCCTGTCCCATCCTCACAACTGTCCCTATGCCTGATCGCATTGAAGTGGCCATTGTGTCAATCCATCTCTTTGATGACTTCCTCTTTTTCACAGCTGGTCTCCACCCCTCCTTTACCAAATGTGATGCCCCTCTCCAAGGACTGGTTTCTCCTGACAGCATAGCCACAGTGGGTAAGATGAAGTCTTGGCATCCTTGCCTCTAAGGAACACACAGACCTTACTGTGTCCAGTACACCTCTGTTTACCCTTTGAGTAGTCCATGGCACTTTCAATATTCATGCCAGCACCAAAATTCAGATGCATCTGTTCTTCTCTACCATTTTTCTTATTCAATGTCAAACATTCACAGGCATGTGAGGAAATTGAAAATCGCATGGCTTGGGTCAGGCACACTCTAGTCCTCAAAGTAACATCCTTCCTCCTCAGTACTTTAAAGATGTCTTACACAACCGATTTACTCAATGCAATGTGTTATTTGATCTATTGACTGCTGCTTCCATGGGATTGATTGGGGATCTAAGCAAGATAAAATCCTTGACAACTTCAATTTTTTTCTCCATTTATCATGATGTAATCCATACCAAAGGCTGCATTGCTTGTCTTCCTAAGCAAGTGCTTCAAGGAAGGGTGTGTCATTTGCATACTAAAGGTTTAATGAGCCCGATCCCATCCTGATGCCACATTCTTATTCATATACTTCAGCTTATCCGATGATTCGCTCAGCATGCAGATAGAGTAAATATGATGAGAGGATATAATCCTGATGCACACCTTTTCTGATTTTAAACCATGGGATATTCCCTTGTTCTGCTCACACAACTGCCTCTTGATCCCTGTGTAAGATGAGCACTGGGGCACATGAGCACTATGAAGTGTTCTGCAATTCCCAGTCTTCTTAACACTGTCCTCACTTTCGTACGGCCCGCGGTTGGGCGTCTTTTCACAGTCAATGTCACACTAGTAAACCTCTTTCCGGCACTCTCTGCTTGGAGCCGAATCATCTGATATCAACAGCGGTGCCCCTTGTTCCATGTCCTCTTCAGATTCCAACCTGCAGTGCTGGAAGTTCCCTGTCAATGTACTGTTGTAACCATTGGTCAATGATCTGAAGTGGAATTGTATTTGCGCGTCATAGTAATGACTCCTTTCTGTAGTGGGGGTGTTCTGTTGAACCCCTTCTTTTAGAATGTGAACAGATATAGATATCTTCTAGTCAGTTGACCAGGGAGTTGTCTTCCACATTTCCTGGCGTCGATGAGTGAGTGCTTCCAGATTTCTGAAACCTTCTAAAGGGAACCCCATCAATTCCTGGAGCTTTCTGTATGGCTAATGCATTCCGTGGAGCTGGAACTTCTTCCTTCTTGATCATGTGCTAGGTCATGAAGTGGCATCTCTCTGGGATGGTGACTGTGGGTTCTTTCCATCTTCTCTTGGAAAGAACCTTCATCATCCAATATTTTACCCTTAGAATCTCTCAAAATTGCAACTGGAGACCTGAATTTTTTCTTGAGTTCTTTCGCCTATGATGAGCGTGTTCTCCCCTTTTGGTTTTCTAGTTCCAGATCCTGCATTATAAGACTTTGCTTTGTCTTCTCGAGCTGCCCTTTGAAATTTTCTGTTCAGCTCCCTGACTTCATCCTTTCTTCCATTTACTTTAGCTTCTCTGTGATGACTAGCAAGCTTCAGAGTCTCTTCTGACATCCACTTTGACATCTTCTTTCTTTCTCTGATGTTTTGCTTTCTGCATGAATGATGGTTTTGATGTCCTCTTCAGCTCTTCTGACTTTAGTGTTGAATGCGTCAAATATGCTCCTGAGATATTCCCCAAATGCAGCTGGGATAGACGCAAGGTCTTATTTTGATACGTGTGGACTTGGTTTGATTTTCTTCAGTTTTATCCTGAACATATAGCTGAGCAACTGATGGGCTGATCCAGTTTTAGCTGCTGACAGTGAACTTCTTCATTATGTCTTCCCACAGATGCAGTCAATTTGATTACTGTGTATTTCATTGGGAGAAGTCCCTGTGTATTGTTTTGTGTTGTAAAAAGGTATTTTCTATGAACAATCACAGTTTTTGCAAATTTCTATCATGTATCTCCAGCTTCGTTTCTATAACCAAGTCTATATTTTCCAACTACAGTTCCTTCCTCTTTGATTCTGACTTTTGCCTTCCTACTGCAAATCACTATCAATGCATCTTGATTGAATGTTTGATCAATTTCTGACAAAAGAGTTGGTAGATTTTTTTCAATTTCTTCATAGTGTGATCTGTGCATAAATTCCAATTATAGTTGTATTGATTGAATTCCTCTGAAGGCAGAAAGATATAAACCATTCACAGACAGCATCGTGCTTTCTGATGGACTTAGCAAGGACCTCTCTGACAGGGAATGCCAGGACATTCTTCTTGCTTATGTTACTGCATAGTACACCATATGGCTTCCTGGTTCAAGATGTCCACTGCCATTCTATTTCAGCTCATTAATGCCTAGGATATCGATCTTTGTGCATTCCATTTCAAGTGAAGCCAGGTTCAATTTTCCTAATGTTTTACTTTGCACATTCCAAGTTCCAATCATTAGGAGACTTTTGTGGCTATTTCTCTTTCCCTTGAGCCACACCCCCTCACCAATGAAGAGCCCAAAGGCTTTGCTCCCACAGGCTTTACCGGAGACACGTCACCATGGACGTGGACGTGGACGTGTCACTTCATTCACCTTTCGAGTGCTCTCCCCCCGGAGGGGCTATTTCCAACAACCTTGTGCTTCCTTTGTTTAGCCTTTCAATATTTGGTGGTGATTTGAAGCTATGAAATTCTCGGCGGCTTCTTTTTCTGAGGTGGATAGTTCATTTCTGCTTCCTTGTCTACTCTTGGGCTGGAAGCTCTGCTGAAACCTGTTCACTTTGGGTGACCCTGCTGGCATTTGGAATACCAGTGACATACTTCCAGCATCTCAGCAACACACAGGCCACCACAGTATGACACACTGATGGACAAATGGTGGAAACCAATGGCCATGTTCATCACAAGGTGTGTGGTGCTCTTTCCTTACATACACTAAATATGTAAATACTTTGTGATCCTTGGTTTGGTATCAGTTGGTAGACAGGTATCTGAGTATAAACGTGGGGTCAAGAGACTATGCAGAATGTCTTTGTAAGACAGGTGGGCTGGCTCAGCAGCCGCGGCAATGGACTTGAACATAGGATGGATCAGTAAGGAAGGCAGGCCAGTGTTTCGTTCTGTTGTGCATGGGATAGCTACGAGTCAAAACTGACTTGAAGGCACTCAAAACCACAAAAGACATGCTCATTACAAGGTGCAATGTGACACAAGCACTCGGCTCCTAATACGGAACTTGCCAGTTTAAGCCCATCAGTCACACTGTTGGAGAAAGATGGAGAAAAAGGGTCATGGGGGGTGGGGGGGTATTCCTCAGTCTTATACGATTACTGTGAGCAGGAATCAACTCATCTGCAAGGGTCCAGGTCTCACACCCACAACAGAAGAAAATGTGCCTCACACAGAGCAGCTCGAGCAGCAGAACAAATTCCCTGAGAATTCCTGTTGCCTGATGAGAAGTGGTGGGCCTCAGGGAGCATCTTTCCAAGAAGCTGTGAGTAATTTTCTTAATATTTTAAGCAGATACAGCTTACAAAAGGACATCTACCCTGGATCAGACTCACAAATGAGAAGGACAAAAGCCTGCTATTTCCTAGAAATCTTAAAAATAATAAAAAATACCACAAAACAAATCAAAAATAGTTTTCAATACTTCCTACATTCCAAACAATGATCACAATTTCATATTAAAATTTAAGCAAGAAGTTTCTGATCCTTAAAAGGAGAGATTACCCGGTTTATCTTTGAATGTGAAAAATGACATTTAATTTTTTTTTAATTCCTCTGAATCATCAATGCCTAGGAAACAAATGAAAACCATGTCTCATTCCTGGTCTCCTAAATGTTATTTTCTAGTTTGTGTGCACATTTATTTGTTTGACTTAAAGTTTTAGAACAGACTTGAATTCTCCTGTTATAGGAGTATATGAGTATCCTTGATTTGGGAAGAAAATATATTTTCCTCAGAATTAAACACAAAAGTTCTGAGAAATTGTGCTCTATGTGTTTTTCATTATATCCTTATGACATTATTCCCTTATTATGTCAATTCTGAGGCTTCATTTGGTACGGTCTCATATAATTTTCAAATATTTTCAGAAAATATCGTGAAAATATTTAGTAAAAGAAAAAATAAAGACATATGCAAAATTCTTTAGAAAATCTGATATCATCTTAGCCAAGATTCCTAACTTCCCCTACCTAGGGGGGGGGGAAGCAAAACAGATTGCTATCAAGTTAATTCTGACCCATAACAGACCTGTGCAAGTTTCCAAGATTGCAAATCTTTTCAGGAGATGACAGCCTCATCCTTCTTTCTCTTGTGGAGCAGCTGGTGGGTTTGAACTTCTGACTTTGCATTTCTTAGCCCAATATCAGATCTACAGCACTGCCAGGGCTTCACTATTTCTAAAAGACAGTTTCTGTTTTGATGTTCGTGCATGTGTGTGTGTGTGTGTGTGTGTGTGTGTGTGTTTCCCATTCTCATTATGCAGATCACACAAATATCCCCCCCCCCCCTTTTTTTCCCTGCGTTTCTGTTCAGGTTCTCATGAGAATCTTCACCCTACTCTGGGGCAATTGACTTGGTATACCAATGAATTTTGATAGAAGATGCTAGTTAGAATACAAACTATTACAACTTCCCTTTCTGTTACAGGATTTATAAAGTCTGAAAATATTACAACTTAAAACATATACTAGTCACATATAATAGTCAAGGCAAAAACTAAAACAAAAATCAATTTAAAAAGTAAAAATTTTTTAAGGTATTTTAAACAAGATGAAGTGCTCTACCATAACCTCTTCTATACCACTATAATTCATTGTAAATATATTTGTGTTGCTTTTTCATAAGCTTATTTTGTAAAGTTTCAATCATAGTGTCTGTGTCTGTTTTAAGTATTTGTTTTTAGTTGCAATCCATTATTAAAAAGATGGCACAAACGTGCCACAATTTATTTAATCAGTCTTGAAAATTTGAACATTTGTGTTGTTTTCACAATTAGATTTTAGGAAACAAATTTGTGCTGTGAATATTCTGCTGTTAAAATAGTAATTGAATCAATTATAAATTTTATTTTAATATTTTAGATAAGAAGTAGAGCAAAATATTTACTAGATGCACTAGAAAGATAAAACATCACAGCCTTACATTGGTGTGAGTGGACAAGGAACTATCCCTGAGGAAGTTACACATAAATTAAGTCTAAAGAATGCGGAAGATTATCACTGATTAAGGTCAAATGACTAAATGCACGGGTAATGCATAAATCATTGTGATACAAAGAACTTAGAGGAGTAAAACACACAGCTACAACAACAAAAATCAGCACAATTGGATGGTACAATTGAAAGATTTTATAAAAATTATGATGTCTGTGAAATAGCCAATGAATAGACTATTAGAATCTTTTTTAAATTCTTGATTTTATCCTAAATCCAGGAGAATTTTAATCTAAGAATTCTGGGGTGCTATCAAAGAATTTTAAGTGGCAGTGATGAGATTAGATTTGTCTTGTCTATTTCAAATTTTTCCAAAAAGTATTTGAATAATGGACTATAAACTGATCATAGATAAAGAGTTATCACTTAAGACTCCTGAAGGACACCAGGCTATCTGTAGCTTGGGTTAAGGAAGCAGCAGAATACATGGTGAGAATCGACAGATTGCAGATCCACTTTGGAAGATTCTTAACAGAACTTGGTAACTTCATGGGTGTGGAGAAGAAAGGGGGTCATGGCAATGGCTCCCACAGCCATGAGCAAAAGGATTAATGACTGTATCAAAATGATTGTACCAATCAAAAATGAAAATGATGAGAGCGTAATTAGAACTATTTAATTAGCATTAACAAGTTGATAGTTGAACGTATATCTCTACATTTCAGAGAGGTCTGAATTTGGATTCATCAATGAAGCCATGGAAGTGACTCATCATTTGGGGGAAAGCAAAGAGAGAGAGAGGAGAAAGATGTTTGTTTGAATGTTATTGGGAGCTCTTACAGACATCGTAACAATCCATATTTCAATCAGATCAAGCAGAATTGTGCAAGTGCTACCACCATCACTTTCAATATATTTTCTTTCTTCTTGAACTCTTTGATATCAGCTCCCCTTTATCCCCTCCTTTCCCTGTGTTATCCCTGGGGAACCCTAATATTATATTATATGTATTATTATTATTAGCCACAGCTTACACCATTCAATGTTAACAGAATCCAGAAAAAATGGAATGTTTATCAATCAGATTATAAAGATTTATAATATTCCCAAGGGTACTGAAAAAACACATAAAACGCATTGCCATCAGAAGGAAAATGGAGTTTTTAAAGGACAATTGTAACAAATGTTAACGAGTTGAACAGGGATATAAGGAGTTTAAAGAGCAGACCTATGTTTCACACACAAGTCTTGATACATTGCGGCTGGATATTTGAATGGGATCCAGTGCAACAGCCCAGACAGTTTCTATTCTATTTGTTCCAAATCCTGTCAAATTTAGAGGAGTAGAGATGGAAAGTATGGACTATTTACTGAGTGATTCTTCAAACTGGTACTTTGATGGCTAAATCATAATGATGTCAAGAGCTGAAGCCATGCCCCCACTAAAAGTCCATTTCAGGATGTCCATCCATTAGAAAGTAATTTCATAATCTCTTAAGGACTGGCTCATTCCAAAGAGCATGTTTAAAATGTTTTGTTTATCATCGTACAAGTTCAAGGGAATAGATGACCAACAACTTTGGACTTGATGGGGAGGGCACAGAGAAAGGGTAGAAATGCTTTAAGATACCAGGCAATGACAAGAGTCATTTATCAGATTTCCTCAGGGACAGCCTAATGTGCCCATTATAAACAAGAGCTTTATATTTACAGTCTTATATATACATACTTATATATACAATACATTTATGTAATATGTATTTCCATTTCTAAATAGGTAAACATGAAGCTATAAGATCTAGTTTAGCCAGATCTCCTACTCGAGAGCTCAAGATTCTTATCCTTCTGGTGTATAGCATACTGTTTTATTAAAAACATCATTTCCAATGGGGCCAATGACCCCAGAAGGTAGAAGAGGAAGAAGGAGGTGGGGAGAAGCCTGTGGTGAGTGGAAGGCATCATGGACAGGGAAACAAGCAGGGAAGCAGAACCAGCGTCTAGGAGAGGGTAGAGAGCCTGTGAGCGTTAGAGTTAGTGGAGAAGAAGCACTAAGAGGTGGAAGAAGGGGAAAATGATGATGGGGCAGGAGGCAAAAGGAAACAGAGGCAAGCTCTAGGAAGCAAAGGCATAGATAGGGAGATTAACAGAGGTGTGCACTTATGCAAATACATCAATCCATAACAATGTGGTACTGGTCTATGTACATATATTTATAAGGCAATACACTGAGGCTGTAGACAGGCCTTCAGCCTCAGCTCATACCTTCCCTCAATGCAAGAGCACTTTGTTCTAACAAACTGGCATTCTCTGATGCTCACTTCTCCCCCACCCCTATGTCCCATGATCGCTGAAGACAAAATGGGTGCATAAACAGATGTGATGGAGACAGGATGGTGTCGGACTATTAAAAGATATAGTGTCTGGGGTCTTAAAGGATTGAAGTTAAGGAAGCAACCATCCAACAGTGAAGCAACAAGCCCACATGGAAGAAGCACAAAAGCTGGTGCGATTGTGAGTCTGGGCAATGGGCATCAGAAGATACACAAAAATAGTAAACACACAAACAAAAATGCATTGATGAGAATGGAGGGGGGTTGGAGTAGAGACCCAAAGCCCATCTATGGACAATGGAACATGCCCCACAAAGGGGTTGCAGGTAGGGGATGAGTCAATCAGGGTACAGTAAAGCAGTAATGGGTCACACTCCATACTCTGACCCCTTGAGGCCTCCTCACCCCCCACTCTCAGGATCCCAGTGCCGCTTCCCAATCTAGACTGGACTAGAGCATGTACATAGGTATAGACAAGAGATAAAACTCACAACACATGGAACCCAGGGACAAGAATGGGAATAGAGATACCAAAAGGGTATAGGGGGAAAGGTGGGAGAGGTGGGGAGGGAGGGGGGCACTGTTAACAATGAACGGCACATAACCACACACCCCCAGTCAGAGGGCAGAACAACAGAAATCAGCGGGGAAGGGAGATGGCAGTCAGTGTGAGATTTGAAAATAATTAACAATCTACAATCTATGAGGGGGGCATAAGGGTTAGTGGGGGAGGGAGGGGGCAAAAAGGTGTTGATCCCAAGGGCTCAAAGGAAAGTAAATATCTAGAAAAGAAGGATGAATATATGAACTAATATGTCGGATACAATTGATGTACGGATTGTAACAAGAGTTGTAAGAGCCCCCAATATATTTTTTAAAGCATCATGTCTAACACAAATACATTTTAATTAAGCAATTTAGAAATTTCAAAACCAAGGTATTGTCCATCTTTACTTGTTTAGCATATTAACAAGTAAACTTCTAACTTAACCTTTCACATAAGCCCTTGCCTGGACCTTTGACTCGCGTAGTCTATTCTGATTCCTGGGTTCAAACAAGGGGGATATGCACTTTGTTGCTTTTCTTTTGTTGGTTCTTTCATAGGATGGATTGCAACTAGTAAACCTGCACTTTCACCTTTACGAGTCCTGCCCCAATTCTAGCATGCCCCACTATATTGATTATCTTTGGTCAAATTTCTTTCAGAGTCTATTTTTAAGAATCTGTGGTTACACTACTTCTGATCAGCTAATATTTGCCTTTCAGGGCACCTAGCAGTCCCTCCATCCCTGTCTACCCCAGTGTCTTCCATTCCAGTTTCTCTTAGCTTCCTTCCTTGTCAACTGATCTGCCCCCTGTCCCTTTCCCCTCCTCCACTGAAGTTTATCCGGGCTTCCCAAGAAAAGCGTGTCCTGTAGGTCATTTCTCGTGGTTTTCCCCTGTCTGTCCAATCTTATAGCCATATGCCTATGCCTATTTTACAACGGATCATTTTATTTCCTTATATGAAGGGTATGGGGGGGGGAGGGATAAGATGAATCCAAAAATGCACATTGCCATAAGATAGCTTTCTTCATCATACACAATTAAATTTCCTAAACTCAATTCTTCCGCTTTTATTTTCAGATTTAAGATCATGAGAGGGAATAAGTCATTTTCATTTCTCATCAGTCTCTTCTTCCAGAAAATAACAGATGCAGGGTCTATTCAGAATTGAAATGTAAATGTGGAGACGTTATGTCATGGTTAAAACTACTTACCAGATGAGTAAAAATAACACGTTTTTATGTGGTAAACCACTTAAATAGAACTATATAATTCTACATTATTTGCTTTAAAAAAAAGAAAAAGCCAAACATTTCTAGAACAAACATTTTCCCTGCGACGATTGGATTTAGAGTGCCAACAAAGTTTTTTTCTTTTCCTTAAAGCATATTTATTTTTAGACCTTTCAATCCACTATTGGAAACAGATGTGCTTTTTTTCCCCTCTTTCCTTGGAAGACAACAAATAATCGAGGTTGCAATTCTCTTTAAAAACTGAAGGGGAATAAAGGAAATGATGAATCAAAACAAACAAACAAAAAAACACAATAGGAGTTTTATTTCAGAATTCTGCTCTGTGCCAAATACCCAATCTGTAAAAGATTTTGCCCTGTTGGTTTGGGATGCTGTGGAAAGACATCTGTGTTTGCAGCATCAATCTGTTCTTTTGAAACACAGTTCTCCTTATAGAGTTTTGATCTGTTGAATGATAAACACGCTTTTCTGAAGCTATTTTTTTTAATTTTAAGGTAAGAATATCGACAGTCTAATACCACCATAAAACAAGGCTTTATCCACACCAGATTTTATAGTCTTTATGTAAGACACTGAGAAATTTACTATCTCAGATAATATTTACCTTCAAAAGGGGTGTAAATAAAAGTCTGCCATTTACATATGACAAAATGGAAAAGCAAATGGTAAAAAATTTTGTACAAATCACTTAGCTAGTTAGAATTACAACTGGGGATCACATCCGTCTGTTTGTCTCTGAAGCCAAGTATCTCTTCTCTAAGATAGCATGTTTCCCATTTGTAACCTACAGGTTGGATTTAAGAGGTGAGACTTGGGTGGATTCCTAGGCGAGTGCAGCGATATACTTTCTGTTAGGTCTGCTGGGAAATAGTAGAGGGGGAGCTAGGTATCTGTCTACTACATCTGTGCAAATTCAAAGACTCTCATGTGTTTACCTAGAAAGGTTTTTTTTTTAAACAGAAGCAACAGTGAAATATCTGGCCTCCATTCGATACTCATTTATTACATACACAGAGAGCCTTTCTTATCTGGATGCAGCAGCATGAAAGGGGCTAAAATCCAACAATTCCCTTCTTTAGGGTTGCCTTAGGGCTATGAGAGGTCAGGCTTTAATATTCAGAAAATAAGTTTTGCCTCACATTTGAATGGGGTCTCTCTCCCTAAGAGCTCTGAACACATTTACATGTGTTATCTCATTTATCTTCTCAACATCTTTATGTAATGAGGACTTCACTTTTTATACCTCAGTCAGTGCTAACCAGTGAGTTTGCCTTTCTACCTTCGTACTGAATTTTTCCTGAGTCTTTTAGAGACTAAACTAATCTCAGGATCCTGATTCCGGCTTCCCCACTAACTAACTGGCACATCTTGGCCAGTCTTTCAGCTTTACTGGGTTGCCGTTATCTCTGATCTATAATGCAAGTAATAGTATATCGGGCTAAAACGATTGCAAGCTTCCTCCCACTTCTAACATTCTAGGATTATAATGCTAAGGAGAAAAGGGGAACAATGGAAAGAATCCCAGTACAAGGGGAGGTGGAGGGCAGATGAAGACCCACTTCTTTATCACTAGTTTTCCAAAGGGAGGAATTCCCAATACTGGGAGAAGGAAGCAGTAAAAGACATGGACTGAGTCCACACACCAACTTCACAAATGACTGACTTGACCTTTGGGTTCTAGTCAGGGGAAAAGGGCACCACATGAACTTGGAATCCCACCAGTATCAGTAAAGGGGTAGTGAGCTATCAAAAGTCAGCCAAGAGCAGAAGGCCCACCATCGGCGCAATGAGAGAACTTGTGATTCCATCCAGGGGTGAGCGCTCAGCATATCTGAGGTGCACAGCTGCAGGGTCCATGCTGACATAAACCTTAAATAACCTCACTCACTCCATTGAATATTTCTTCCTCTCTATAGTCTGAATATCTTCTTTCTCGCAGGATGAGAATGGAAAACGAGGGGCCTGATGTCTTCCGTCTCCCTCAGTAACAATAAGCTAGTAGAACAGTGCAGTGATCTAGGGGGGAAGAATGACCTTCCAGTGTGAGGAACTTTTGAGTTAAATCTTCATCTTCAGTTATTGCCATTGCCATGTGTATTCTTCCTAGAACTATACTTTATGACAAGTTCCCCAAGAACATTAAAAGACCTATAGTTTAGGACGTAAAAACAGGAAAAAGTGGTGATGAAAAATTGGTAAAACTAAGAAAAGATTAATTATTAAAGATGAGAAAAATTATGGGGCACAGAGGAACAGAGGATAGGGAGGCATAAAGGGGGGACAGAAAAAAGGAAGTGAGAGAAGGAGGAAGGAAAGATGAGAGAGAACATGGGAGACATGGCAAAAGAGCTGGAAGTCTAATGCGGCCGACACTGTGTGTGTTTTTCTTTTATCATGATGACAATGGTTGTTCATAATTGTTACATTGTACAGGAGGTGGTATAATAAGAGCATACATGGGAGCTGAACTAGATAAAGGCTCAAATCTTTATTTTTTTCTTTTTAAATCATTTTATTGGGGACTCATACAACTCATCACAATCCACACATACATCCATTGTGTCAAGCACATTTATACATTTGTTGCCGTCATCATTCTCAAAACGTTTGCTTTCTACTTGACCCCTTGGTATCAGCTCCTCATTTCCCCCTCCCTCCCAACTGTCCCTCACTCAGGAACCTTGATAATTGATAAATTATTATTATTTGGTCATATATAACACTGTCCGATGTCTCCCTTCACCCACTTTCCTGTTATTTGTCCCCCAGGGAGGAGGTTATATGTAGATCCTTGTAATCGGTTCCCCTTTCTACCCCATGCTCCCCTCCACCCTCCCAGTAGCCACTCTCTCCACTGGTCCTGAGGGGATCATCAGTCCTGGAGTCCCTGTGTTTACAGTCCTATCTGTACCAATGTGGTCCCCCATAGGGCCATGGGTCAGCAAGGGACATCATGTCTCATAGTGGAATCAGCCATATGGTCCACTCTGTGCATTGGCTGTTCAGCGTGGAGATAAGGTCCTCCAGGCCTGGTGGGACAGGATGTGCTCCACTCTCTCATCCTCCCCCTTCATTTGCTCCTGTGTGCTCTGATCAGACATGTCCCTCTCCCTGAGCTATAGCTTCAGTGCTGTCCTCTGAAGTAAATTCTTCTGGGGGAGGTGTGGCTGTCTAATTACTTGGGCTTGGGACTGGCCCCTCAGAAAAGGCTCAAATCTTGGTTCTCCCACTGTCCAGCATTGTGTGTTTGGCAGAATTCTGATTTCTCGCCTTGTTTTTAATTTCAATTTATAATACAGAAAGAACATCTGTCTTCTGAGGCCACTGTGAGAATTATATGAAGGGGTTTTAAAAATTCCACTATCTTCTCCTATCATTTTCCATGAAATTCTTGAAGGTCCCTTATGTATTATCTGTCTCAAGATGCATGCACAGTATTTTCTGTAAGTTTAAAGTGCCAAAATCAATACTAGCAGCACTTAATAAAGTACACAGGTTTGCAAGATAGGTGTCCCTGGTTCCTTTATGTTTGTCTACCTGTCATATGCTTGTCACTAGTTTCTGCTCCAATATGTACATGTGCAAATGACCAGGTAACTTATCATGTGAGGACGTTATTCACTGTTCCCTGGTAACATGAGATTGCATAGGGAGATAGTGCAAAGGCTTAATTGACATTCGGCTGACTTTGTCCCTTCTATTAGATCTTTCTATCTTTATGCACTAACAATGTGTTTTAAATATGGAACAGTACAGAAATGTGAACACTGTACAGCCTGTGTGTCTACTAACTTACTCATCTGTGCACTGGGATTCCCGCTTTAATTAACCCCTGTGACTGCACTGTGTTTTGTAGAAGAAGAAAATATGCATAAGAAAAACAAGCATTTTAAGCTCTGGTCTCTAGAGAGAGAGGCAGATGTACTGGAAGATAAATTACACCACACGGCTGCACGTTTAAACCAATGGAATGTAACTTACTGCTAGGAGACGTGATCTACAGGCCCTCTCTTCAGAGTTAATATGCACAATCTCTGAACATACCAACAATTATAGTTTCATGTTCTCTTTTTCCTGGAATTCTCATTATTCATTCAACTGGCAATAATTATTAAGCTAAGTGAGTGGGCTAAGCTTATCACTGGGGAAAAAAAGAAAGATTATGACAATCTATAAAACATGACCTCTGCCCTCCATAAACTTACAGTCTATTTGAAAGTCCTTGTGCAATTTAATTCTTTCATCAATGGCATAATAGTTGACACTTATTAGTTTATAACTATTGGGTCAGCCCTCAAGATTCTTTATAAGCCTACTTGATTCATGATGAGTGAGTGGATGACCAGGAATATTCTAGCCCAGCACTCTCCAATGGAATTAGAACACAAGCTAAGTTTTCTGGTAGATATATATTTTAAAAAAGATAATAGATGAATAAAATTTAATTTAATACTGTAGTCTATGTCATCCAACATATTTTAAGATGTAATCAATATTTTAAAGCATTTTTACGAGTCTACACATCTTCCTTTGGACTCAGTTTTCAAACTCCTGTGTACATTTTCTACTTACAGCATATCACAATTTGGAGTAGCCACCTCTAATAGAAACATGCAGCAAGTGGCTGCTGAGTCCCTAAGTCGTTTATTCATTCCCACTATTTATCTATATTCCACGGGTCTCATTTGCATCACTCTTATATTCGATGCTCCATTGTTTTCTGCAGCAGAGAAGTACCTGTTGGTTAAGTGCTTTGACCTGTGCTCTAACTTGTCACTCTGTATCAATGTCTCACACGGATTGTATTCAGAGAAGTTGTAGTCTTCAGGCCAGGCAGGTCACAGTGGCAACATAAAATGATGCTTCTGTTCAGGAAGTACCAGTGGGTACCCTAACTCACTGAAAGGACACACCGGGTTGAGGAAAGCAGAGGACAGCATTGCTATGCCAGGGCAGCAAGTATCTGAGCATTCTTCTCATCATCTTGTTAGACTGCTCTCGCGGTGTCATGCTAACATTTATAGAGGGCTTTGACAAGAATGGGAATTGGGTGGGATTATGTTTGCACTTGAAACTATTTCCATATTTGCTAGGAGGTATACCCCTTCCATAATTCTTGATCCTATTTCTCTCCCTGGCCATGGCGTTCCTTGGGATTAATTTTAGACCAACTCAGTTTGAATAGCCATGGTATGTGACTGAACTAAGTGAGGAGACATGCCCTGTGTGAGGATGGATAATGTCACTTGGTAGTGAGAACTAGGAATGGTCTGATATTGTAACCTGATTTCAATCTAATAAGTTAGTTTGCCACAGTTGCATATATGCTAGTAGATAAATCACGAGACTCCTGGGTAGAAAAACAAAGACTTTATTACACTTATTGCATCTGCTTCTCAGTTCCCTTGCCCCTGCAGAATCCTCAGGGGTTACACAGAATAAACTCACATAGAAGCTGTGCAGAGTGGGTTTGGGTCGCATCTAAAAAGCTCAGTCGTTTGAAAAGTCAGTTAGTAAACCTGCCCAACACTGACCCTGGAAGAAGCTATTCTATTTGTCATTCTGGGCATTATGCTCCATTATGCGTTTTTTGGTCTTCGTTCTGTCATGCAGGAGGTCATTCTTCTCCATTTTCCAAGGCTATTTTCCATACAAACATTCTTGAAAAAATAACTAGGAACAGGAGTTATCCATGGCTTTGCTCAAAGGATTTGAGAAATAAAGACACCTCTGGAGAAATGTCCCTCAACATGCTTAATAAAATCCTTCAGTGACCCTTTCTTATCTACTAGATAAACTCCTCTCCCTCTCAAATATGCAACGATCGTATTTACATTTTAAGTGCTATTAAAATAGAATGACTTTCAGATGTTTGAGAAAACTTATAGTAGACCCATAAGAAGCCAAACCTACTTAGAGTGAAAATTATGAGAAATATTGTGGTCATTCCCAACCTAAGGATTTGAGGGATTGGATGAATGCTGTTTTCTATGAGATCTTAGGTTCCCCACAGTTTTTAACCAACTCATGTTGAAACTGCTATTATATTATATTTAAATATATTATATTTAAACATAAAAGTTGTATTATGAAATACGAGTATATTGATGTGATGGGGAGAAAGATGTCACTTTCTACCATTGTAGAGTTACAGTCATAAACCCAGCAGGGCAGGGCAGTAGGTGTACTCTGTCCTGCGGGATTGCTAGGAGTCAGAATCTTCAAGCGGTGAGTTTGCTTTCTTGAGCATCTTGACAATTCTGTTCAGAATGCACAGTTTTTCCCCCCAGCATTTTCCAGCAGAACCACCTAATTCAGAAAGGAAATGAAGTTGGGAACCACATCCAATTTAAACTTTCAGGGGAATATAGGTCAAACTAAGGTCATATTCCAAAATGGAATCAGAAAAAATCCTGGAGCTATCGCCCAACTCGGGCCCACTTTGGAAGACAAATTAAACTTGGTCTGTTCTCTGTCATTTGCGGAGACCTGAGTGGGACCCAGGTTTGGCTCCCTTTCCAGCTGACCGTAAAGAAGACTTGGGGGTAGACGGTCACAGACAAGGAGGGCCAGCCACTGAATGATCACAGCCCATGTCCTTAGTGTTTTTCAATAGTTTAGTCTCAACATCCCAGCTCTTATGGGAATCAGGTTGCAAAGCTCATGTCGATGGCAATCTTGTGTGATTTTGACAGGTTTCTGCCCTACTTCAAAATAATCAGCCTTTCAGAGGTCACTATTGGCACAATGGATGTCTGGACTTAGTTTTGCCACTGGTTAGCTCAAGCAAGTCACTGACGCTTTCTGGTTTCTCCACCTGTAAAATGACAAGAGGGAGAAGGTGCCGTGAGAAGGAGCAGTGATCTTTAGAGTCCTTTCTAGTCTTATCTTTGTATGATTTTATCTCATAATTGTGTGTCCTGGGAAGAACCTAACCTGCCTCTCAGTTGCTGCTATTATTGGTGCTTTCGGACATAACTTGTGGTCGCCCATTCACAACACACCAGGTGCAGAGCTAAGGAAACCTACATGACTTTTTGTCAGTGCCAGTAACTTCTCAGTGGCGCTTGGATCTCACAGCTCATTTCTCTTTTCTTGGGTGACTCAAACACTTATGGTCTTCCTCCGCGGTGACATGTCATATGGTGAGATAAAACATGAGGCAGATATTGTCAGTTTAACCAAAATGTAAAGGAAAAATACAATCATCCTTCCCGTGCACTCATTCTGAATCTTCTCACAGCATCAAAGGGAAGCTCAGAAGAGATTTCTTACAATTGCCCCCCCTGACAGTGTGGGACACCCCTGCCAGATGAATAATGCATGCAATCACCAGGAACATGATTCTGAACGAATCTGGCATTTACAAAGCAGCTTTGCTGGTGGAAAAAAAATAATAAAGGCTTTGAATATTCTGTCAGCATGAGAAGAGGTTCTGTGTCATCCAATCGGGTCACACAAACCATCTGATCAACTGCCACTTGAAGAGAGCATTGGCTAACGTCAGCATGAGGAAATCTCAGTTCGAAGGATGGAAAGTAGGCTCAAGGAATTACTTTCAAATTTGTGGGAATGGAAAGGTGAGGAGAAATGTCTGCTTCTCAAACAAAATACAATATGAAATTTGATTTTGATGGAATAGACCAATCGTAAGTCCAAAAACCGTATTGTGTGTGTGCGTGTTCAAAGTCATTAGGTTTCTATTTCCAGAGAGATGAAGTAGATACACATTCCTCTATTCCTCCTGTTAACTGTAGTTTCAGATCCTGTAATGAAGTGTACAGCAAGCATAACCCAACCTGTCAGGGAGAGGAGAAAATGGCAGACCGGCTGGGGACATGGGGACTTGAGTGGCACAATGGTGACTTCTTTGAGTTTACTTTTTGCCTCATGTTCCAAGACTTAACGGTGAGGAAGCTGGCAAGTCAGAAATGGAAACATCTGCATACAAAATAAAGGCCTCTTTCCCTAGCCAGAGGATCACTACAGGGACATCTTTGAGAGACTTCAAACTTTGGACCAGGGATGGGGAATCTTTGTCCTGCCATGGGCCATTTGGCTCTTTATCACATCATTCAAGGCCATGCAAAATTATCAACTTAAATTTTAGCCTGCTGAATTTGCTCAAACATAAAATCCATTCACCCCGAATGTGGCAACTGCTTCTATTTGGTGGCGTGGGTGCTGTTCGCTGGTATGGAGGATGTTGCTACCCACAAATTGCGTTTCCAGATTTGTGTCAGCACTTTGCAACGGTAAGCTTTAAAAAGAACTGCTTGCAGCCTTAAGTCGTTCCAAACACAGGTGCAGATTTTAATGCATGCCTCCTCGATGTGGGAATTCATCCCTGCTAGGGTAACATTTACAGAGCTCAAGCAGGGGGAGGCGGTTGTATCTAGCTTTCAATGCACCATCGATGTACAGCTGAACGTTTTTCTCTCATAGGTGATCAGGCAGAGTGGCTGGTTCCACATTGAATGGTACGGCATGGGTATTCGATTCCTTTGTTTACTTTCCATACTCAAAACTCTCATTAAGTGCCTTAATGATTTTCACACATCCACCCGCCTATTCCAGGGTTGTGAGAGGCTTATGTCCTTGAATGTTGGGGTGTGTCATTCTTTTTCCAGTTGTTCTTTCCGTAGTTCCGAATGATTTCACGTTTGAAATCAGGGAGCTGAGAAGCTGGTGGCGGCCGTGCAACTCGATGCTCAGCACTGAGAGGTACTGGGTGATGTCCATCATGAACATTAACACACACGGCCACTTGCTGTCCATGTGTTCCCTGGTCGCTTTTCCCTTCAACTTCATGACCTGCTTGACTTCATGCCACAGTTTATACAACCCCATGAGCAGGTTCCTGGAACTCAGCCACTGCCCTTGACGGTAATAAACAAGACCACTGGACTCAGAGTCAAGGTCGTTCAATAACCTCCTTCAACTGGGGGCTCTTAGCACCTTTGCTATTGACCAAATGTATCCATGACAGTACTGTTGGTGAGCTACCAGGACGGCAAACCGAGACTTTCTTGGTGTGTGATACAGTAACATAAAATTAAATCACTCGGATCAGAAGTGAGATGATTCAATCCTTTCTTGACAGATTTAGTGAACACTTGGTGAGTCAACCATGGCTGAAGCTTCAATTGTAGTAAGGCCACTTAACTTTTTACATGCGAGTTCAATTTATTTTCATTGATAAACTTCTCAATTAAGTCCTTCCCTCTTGTGGCGCCATGCGTGGCTTTCAGCGATAGCCGTTCCCTTCTCTTGTCAAACTTTGTGGTCACCCCATGAACAAAAATGGCCAGTTAGCATTATTTGTTATGTCTGTTTTCCGGTCACAAAATAGAGAGTATAAATTGGAAATCTTCTGCAGCACCGTTAGGTGCTTTTCCAATACCTCATTATAAATCAGTAATCCAATCGGAAACACGTCTCCAAGACTGACTAATATTCTGAAACAAGTTCATTTTTTTTGTCTGGTGCTAACCACTCTCCAGCAACCATCATGCACTTTTCACAAATTCTATCTCTATGGGTTCTTTGTGATTAACTTATTCACTACTGTAACTCATTTGAACAACATTCGCTGTCACAACAAAATAAACTCACTGCTGTGGAACAGATTTGGGCTCATAAGACAGGGTAGAGCTGCCTGTCTTACTGGTTTCCGAGACTAACTTCTTATGGGAAAGGAAGACCTGGTCTTTCTCCCATGCAGCATTATGGCTGTGGATTTGAACTGTGGCCTGTGTGGATAGCAGCCCAGTGCATACGCATTGTGTCAACAGCACACCTCCTGGCACAATGAAGTTTAGTGAAACGTGGTTTGTTGTGATTCGAAATTCAACTGAAGAGCACTGACTTTATCCAGATATAATTGACCTCCCAATTCACTACATTTTGTCCGTGTTAAGTCATAACGATGCTCCCAATTAGCTTTTTATGTTGCTCCTAGCACATCACCACAGAGTAGGCATACAGGCTTGCCTTGACCTTCCAAAAAGATTGTCTTTCCATTTTTCTTGAAACAATTGACGTTGTACATCAACCGTTCTGCTCTTTGTGGTTGCTTTTTGTAGAATGTCATCTCCCCTGAGTTTCAATCACTGTCCCGAGTGTGGGTTTCCAGCAACACAGTGCGCCCTGATTGCAGCTCTAACCCTGCATCTTGGAATTGCCACATATCCAATGTTCATGTCATCCACTCTTAAGGTCTCTTCTGTGTGCCCTAACTTTCCTTACATTCCTCTGTGATTCTGCTTTTCCTAGGATCGCGAATGTCATCAAATTGACGACAGCAAGTTAAAACGTTCGATAGACATCCCCAAGGGCTGTCAATTTATGTCGAGGGGGCAGTGGTCGTGCAGCTGAGAGAACATGGTCAATGTCACAGAACTGTACATGTGGAAATTATCAAATTGGTGTATGTTTTCTTGGGTCCATTTTCAGCAAAGTTAAAATAATTTTTGTTTTTAAAGATCCAGAGTTTTGTAATCTAATAAAAGTTCTAGATTTCAGTCAGAAACTATTCATTATATAAGACCAGAAATATCTAAAAAGAATTTTTTAAATATAATAAATACATAACAAGACCACTACACTGTAAGCATTATCAAATGATTATGATTTTCAAAGAAACCATGACAAGTATGCTTTTATTAGACATTATAAACATGCTTGAAACAGAATTTAAAAATAGAAAATATTGATCACAAATAGAAATATTAGCCAAAAAAATAAAAGCTATAAAGACAAAAATGAAAATGACTGCCATCCAGTCAAGCCTAACTCTTAGAGACCTACACAGCAGGTCAAATTGCTCCTGTGGTTGCCCAAGAGTGTAATGTTTGTTATGGGAGTGGAACATCTCATATTTCTCCTGAGGACCAACTTGTTATTTCTAACTGCTCACTTTGTGCTTAGCATCCCCACAGATAAAATACCCCACATGCCTCCACAGGAGGGCTAGAGGAGAGAATTCATTCATTAGAATAGGGAGTTAATCAGTGTTAACAACAGAATTGAACTAAACAATAAAATAAAGAGAGGAAGGAAGAAAACACAGTGCCCCAGGGCCTGTAAAAAGATGTTTAAAGTAAAGCTCCAACATTTGTATTGTTAGAGTCTTGGAAAAAGATTTGGACCAAAAAAAAAAGTGCTTGAAGAAATAACAAGTTTAAGTATTCCATGTTTAGCAAGAAATATAAACCTACAGATTTAATCAGTTGAGTGAACATAAGCAGAATAATCCAAAATTTATAAGAATAATCCCAAAGATATACATAGAAAAAGTGCAAAAGAGCCACAGAAAAACAACATACACAAAAGAAAAATCCATTTAAATAATAAAAGATTCTCTTTAAAAACCATGGATGCCAGAAACACGGGGTGCAATATTTGTCAAATGCCGAAAGAGAAGAACTACTACCCCTTGTCAGTGAGTACACATTCTTGAAATAATACACGTAGTTACATATTTGGAAATATTTCATCCTTTGTGGAAGAGAAACAGAAGAGACTGCTTTCCAGCACACCCACACTAACAGCCAGCTAAAGGAAGTCTTCTAAACAGAGTGAAAACAATGTAAGAGGGAAACTTGAAGCTTTAACCATAAAGAAAGCTAGCTAGCTAGCTAGCTAGATGATATATAGAGCGATAGATCATAGAGAGGAAGAAAGAAACAGAGAGAAACAAAGTGGATGGATAGTTAGATAGATGATAGATACATTGATACATAGATACATACATAGATAGATATTAGGCTGCGACCACATCAGCATGGTAGTGCCATCTTCATGAGCTGGCATGTTCATGAGCTGGTTGCAGCTCTTGTGCCAATCCATGCTGCCCTCATTAGCCCTACATTCCAATAAGCATAACATCCTCCAAGAATTGATACTGCCTAATGTTCAAAGGAAAGGGGTCAGAGGATACTCTATTCTGCTTCTTGGGCATGCCGTGGGCTACGATTCAAAAGGAGGTCACCACATCCATGTATCTTAATCTGAAGCTCTACTGAAATCTGTCCATCACAAGAGACCCTGCTTTTTGTTTAAACACCTGTGGTGTACCTTCTAGACTCACAGCAGCGCACGAGACACTGTAGCACATCAGTCTGACAGACGGGTGGAGAAAGGCGTCATGAGGAATTTTTAAAGATCCTTCCATTATAAATGAGAGGGAGTCAAGGGACCTCAAGAGAAGTTCAGACTCGACTCAAAATGGCAAAATGGCAAAGCCAGTAGTGTGTGATAAATTATGCGCACATAATACATTGTAGAGAGAACAAAGTGGAATTCTCAAATACATTCAGATAATAGGAAGGTAGAAAAATAAAATAGACTGATAGAAAGCAGGAGGGGACAGAAACCAATAATAAAATAGGAAACCTAAGCCTCGGCATATGGAATAGTCTAACAAGACAGACTGGTAGAATGGACTAAAATCCATGAGCCAACAACTGGCACATCTCATTTCGTTGTATTTTATTTTACTGCATGTCACAGGATCCGTGTTTTTCACAAGTTGAAAATGTGTGTCAATACAGTAATACGTCTCTGAGCACAATGTTTCTACCAGCATGTGCTCACTTGGCATCTCTGTCTCATTTTGGCTATTCTCACAACACTTCAAACGTTTTCATATTGCAACAGTACACCCAGTAACTTATAGTATAGTGGAACTATAACTTTTACGTGCCCTGGGAAAGCAAAATATTTGGATGACTC
Source organism: Tenrec ecaudatus (assembly GCF_050624435.1). Classification (NCBI taxonomy): domain Eukaryota; kingdom Metazoa; phylum Chordata; class Mammalia; order Afrosoricida; family Tenrecidae; genus Tenrec; species Tenrec ecaudatus. The sequence continues at coordinate 297,151,965 of NC_134531.1, forward strand.
ACCTGATCATGGTGGTCTGGAACCAAACCCTCAATAGCTCCAAGATGTCTGTCCAATATGCTGTCCAAAAAACTCATTTCAATTATAATTATAAAGATATAAGCAGGTTGAAAGGATGGAAAAGATACCTGAGACTATTAATAAAAATAAAACAATATCAGTATCAAATAAAGTAGACTCCAGTGCAAAGAAAATTACTGGACACATGTTGTTATTCTTGTTAAGGGCCGTGGAGTTGATTCCCACCTGGTGCTGTGCAGCGTTGTATGGACCTCTTGCTGCTCACAGAGAGGTATTAAATAATGACAAATGGAGAGGCACGGCCATCCTCAATGCGTGTGCATCCAAAATCAGAGCTATAACATGTGGGAAGCAAAATTGACAGAACTGAAAGAAACAATAAACAAATCCAAAATGATTGCTAAAGACTTCAAATCCTCCTCTCAAAAGTTGGAAGAATAACTCATCAATGATATAGAACTCAACACCATAACCAACCAATAGAACTTAATTAACATTTGTGACTACTGAATTCAACAATATAATGTACATTCTTTACAAAGGCTCGTGGAACATATATTAAGGGAGAGGAGGTTTTTGTATATAAGATCTCAACAAATAAATAATTGAAATAATACAGAGCACATTCTTGAACTTAAATGGAATCAAGCATAAATAACAAAGATAACAAGACACTCTCAGAACACACAAAAATTTAACCACGTACTTGCAAATAATCCATTGGACAGAATGCAATCTCAAGGAATTAATTAAATTTAAATTAATTAAATTTAAATTAATTAAAATTAACATATAATAGTTTTCCCCATAGTTGTAGAACACCCTAAACAGTGATGGGGAGAAAATGTAGAGTACTAAATATCTACCTTAGAAAAAGAAAAGGTTTAAAAAGGATAAGTTTTCATAGAACTAAAGGTAAACCAATTTTCATTAAGTCAATTACACCTCAAAGTGAGTCTACATAGCATTTCTGAAGCCGTAGATCTCATGAAGCAGAGAGCTTCATCTCTCTCCCGTACAGCAGCTGGTGGATTGGAACAGTTGCCTTTGTGGTTAGCAGTTCAATGTTCACCCCACAAAGTCACCAAATAAGCAACATAAACACAAAACAAAATGAGAAACAAGAGAGTGAGAATAAGAACAGAAACTGGAAACAGAAATTTAAGGGAAAAAATAACAAAAGAGCATTTCTTGAAAAAGATTTTTCTAAATGACAAATCTCTAGCAAGACTGATCAAAGAACTAGAAGAGACAAATTTTTAATACCAGAAATAATCCAAGGATGCTTCTACATGAGCTACAGACATCCAAAGATAATCAGGAACACTACTGGAGAAACTTTATATACATATTTGACAAATCAGAAAAAAATAGATTAAAATTTAGGGAGAAAAAAAATAAGAACGCCAACAATCTACTAGGCATTAAACATAATTATTTGACTATCAAACTCCCAGATGATTTTACTAGAGAAGTCTACCAAATGTTTAAAAAATAATCAAAAGAAACTTTTCCAAAAGCAGAAGAGGCTGGAATGCTTCTTAATTGATTTTATGAAGATAATATTACCCTTATACCCAAACCAAACAAGACAGTTCAACAATAAAGAGTACAGATTTATGCTTCATAAATATAGATTAAAGTTATTAATACGTTGGCAAGTAAAGTTCAGCAGTGTATAAATAGTGATCAAAATCATAACTAAGTGGGATTGCTTCTACCGATGTAAAGCTGGTTCAATATTTAAAAATCTATGTAAACTTCCAGATGAACATGCTAAAGAAGAAATATTATGCAGAAAAAGTATTTCACAAAATTCAACAAATGGTCCTGATAAAAATTATAAGGGGGTAAAAAAGAAACAGAGAACACTTGGCAAAGAAGTACAAAAATCTCATGGCTAGTAATATACTTAATGATGAAAGAATGAGTATTCTCCTCCTACATCCAAGACCAAGACAAAAATACTAGATTTTCCGACTCTTCCTCAACACAGTGCTGAAAAGTGTGGCCAGTTTAATAAGGTGCAAAAATATAATAAAAGAGGACAGGGAGGAAAAACAGATAGCTCAGAAGGAAAGCAAAATACTGCCCCCATTTGTAAGTGGTCTGATTGTCAATACAGAAAATCCTAATGAATCATCACGTGTCCTAGAAATAGTAAATAGAAAGCAGCACAGTTTAAAAGTGCACGGTTCAAGACGCCAAATCCATCCTCACGAGGCCCATCCAGACTCATAGAAGCCCTGTACACCACACAGTAGAACTGCCCTATAAGGTTGCCTGCTTGGCAAATTTTTATGAAAGCTGACTGCCACATCTTTCTTTGGTGTAGTGATTGGTCATTCAAACTGGCAGCCTTTTGGTTAGCAGGGGAGCACTTCACCACCGAGTCATCAGGACTCTTTGGATACCAGATAAACATACAAAACTCACCAGCAGTTTTATAGACTAGTAACAAACACATGACGCTGAAACTACAAATGCAGTATCGTTTACCATCACTCAAACAATAAATGTGAGTGTGTATCAAAAAGCAAAAATATATACGCAACACTCATATAACAATTTTTTGCAAGCAATTCAAGCCTTCTACATTTGCTTGCCAATCATCCCTCTTCCTCCCCATCTAGATATTTTCTTTACAGAGGCATTTAATAAAATAGCATTTCACAGCAATCGAGTCAATCCCAAGAAGTACCCCTGTGAAGTTTCCAAGACCGTAACTGTTACCTCGAGTAAAACACCTCTTCTTTCTTCCATGAAGTTTATGAAAGCTTTGAACTGGTGACCTTGTGGTTAGCAGCCCAAAGCAAAACCACTATGCTACCAGGGCCCTCCTAAAATAGCATGACTTCTAAGAAATTGCTTTGCAGGAGGAGGTGTGCTCGGCCAAAAGAAAACCCCACAGGCTCAATTTCTTTGCATAAAAATATAATACGCAGAACTATAAAACTCCAATGAAAGAAATCAAAGCAGATCTAAATAAATATGAAAGAAGACATGGTGTTTGTGGTTTACGGCAGAGATGTCGACTCTACCCAGATTCATATACAAGCTTATTGTAATTACTTTAAAAATCTCAGCGAAATCCTATTGCTGATATGGACAGGACTGTTCTAAAATGTAGATGTAAAGACAAAGACCCAAGATTGTTAAAATAATCTTAATCAACACTACGATGAGGAATTTCTCCCTTCCGGAGTAAGACAGCTCCAAAACTCTGCCATTAAGTTGACTCTGCCTCACAGTGACCCTGTGAGTACCATTGGGAAGAATGTGAATTCCACACATGTAATTATGCTCATGCGGAACTTTCACACGGACCAAAAGCCCAGTGCCTTGGGGTGGACCTGAGCCTTACATGGGAGTGATATGCACCTTTGGGAATTCTTACACTGGAGTGGTATGCACCTATGGGAATTCATTAGCCGACTTGAAATAACTGTAACATTTCCTGGTAAACCCCTCAACCCTGACCATTTCTCACTGGCATGGCAATCTGTTTCCACCTTCTTTAAACCCTTGAATCATAAAGTCTGTCTGTGAGTTGTGTGGAGCCATTGCAATGAAGATTAGAACCCAGAGAGATCATATCGAGACGATTAGGATTGAGACAGCCCAGAACCCTGCCACTATGGTGGGGAGGGATGAGATGAGCTAGACAATCCTGGGTAAGGGTAGGGCTGGAGCCCAACCTGTCTATTGGGTGGCAGCCTCATGACACTTCCTTGGTGGTGAGGTCTTTCATATAAGAAAGAGACCGAGAAGAGTTGAATCCTCTTAGGTTCCTCACCTGGTGCTGGAACTGCATCTTGTGCCTGGTTCCTCCATTTCCTGTTGCATCCTCAGCTGATCCCAGCTGACGACTAACAGTGCATTGACTCAGCCGACTTTGGGTTCTTTTCCCTCTAACTGTGTTTCTTATGCCCCCCTGCCACCTCTGTTGCATGTTCCTGCCTGCCTGAAACCGGATGGACTTACCTACAGGCAAAATCGTGTAAGCCATTTCTTGATATAAATCCTTTTCAATATACAAACGCATATAAGTGTCACTGGTTTTGTTTATTAGAGAGCCCAACCTAACAGAGTCATCTTTCATGTTAGTTAGAACACACAAATTCTTGCCATCTGGGGAATTTGGTAAATAGGCTAAGACTTTATTTACATCATTAGAAAAAAAATTATTATCAATCGACGTTTGAGTGTTTCCTCTCTGCTTTTTTTATTTGGCAATTATTGAGTAAACAGGTAGATTTCAAAGTCTATGATCTCCTTCTATGATAGACAGCCTCTTTCTTTGGGTGTCAGGTGTAGTGAATAATTACAGATCTCTTATTCTCAATTCTGGAGGAATGATTCCTTCTTCTAGGTGAGGAAGATTATGTATGTGGACTCTCTCTGTCACAGAGCAGTTTTAGAAGAAGCATTGTAGAAAGCCTAAAGAGCCAAGGGACCCAAACTGAAAAGCTCTCGATGACTAGGAAGCCTAGAAGGTCCAGAGCTGGGAATCAAGTATCACCATAAAGAACTCTGAATTCAGAGCTACATTCAGATTGAGAATTGGTTCATTGTTTTTATTATTTAATTTGCCCTTAAGGTTCGAAGTGACTTTTTTTGGGGCTAGAGCGAACACTGGGACTTTCTGCCCTACACTAGAGCTACCTGAAAGCTTTCTGCTTCTTCTATTACTTGGATCTGACAGGTGTTTTCTAAAAGAGGTTTAAATATGTGGCTTAAAATAGAAAATTAAAAAGTCATCATGCAGTGTTATGTAATGAGGCCTGAAAGCGTTGCTGCTTGACTGTTATTGCATAGCTAATCGTGTTTATTACCATTGGGGAGGTTCCAAAAATCTCACCAGCAAAAGCTCCTAAAGTAATATCTTAGTGCCTGACTTTCAGTGTCTGATATTCCAAATGCAATCAAAAGACTGACATAGAGACACTGTTTCAGTAAAGACTCAAATATATATGATTGAAGCACTCCTTCTGGTCGCTGATGCTACTCGATGTTTGCCTGCCATTTTGATCGCCCTCTCCTCCTCAATTACTCAGCCACAAATTCTGTGAATAAGTGATCTGGGTTAAATGCAACCTAGCCATGCAATTTGTTTTCTGTCATGACCTCTGCCATGGAAAATAATTTTCTTTGTATTTATTTCTAAGCTAGTTGTCTTGTAATTTTGACAAATGCCCTATGCCTGTCCTTGTAAGTGAAAAGACCATGTGGCGGTTTTTCTAATGAGAGTTCCTATTTGTCTCATCTTCACAGTTCAGAGGATTATAGTGACAGGTGATTGACAGAAGAGAAATAGAGCATATAAAATGTTTATTTCACAAAATAAAACCGTTGATGAGGCCCTGAACCGGACTGTGAGTGGAGATCGAAAAGAAGACATTTAAGACTTGAAGAAAAGGAAAAACTGACAAGAATTTAGAACTGACTGGTTTGGGGGGCAGGGGAGGATACACAGAGGAAGGAGTCAAAGATGTGTATGTGGAAGTTTGAATGAAATGAAATGATTTTATTTTATTTTGCTTTCTTGTGAGCTTTTCTAAAGCCAGTGGGAGTGTGTAAAATGACAGGGAGTTTGGACAGACATTGTTTTCACAACATGGAAATATAATACATGGATTTTGAATTTACCACGCTAGCCTGTTGAGAATCATGAGAAAAGATACTGTTATTTCTGATAAAAGTAATTTTGCTATACTGAAAAGAAATTTTACTTCCTGGTATATAATGCAACATGCTTGTTGATCTTTGAACAATGTCCATATTGCCCATGTAGACTTAGGGCAACTGAGGGATGTAATCCATTGCAATTTCCTCTCTGTATTTTGTAAGCAAAAGTACATATTTTAAGAACTGCTAAATAATCGCCTGTGGAAAAATTTGGACCTTCCTCATGTTTGAAATAGTCTGCAAGCTAAGAATGATTTTTCTGTCTTACATGGTTCTAAAAGTTTTAAATGTTTTATGATATATGAAAATTATATGCACCTCAAATTCAAGGGATTTTAATAGAACCATACTTATTTGCTTTTATTCTATTCAAGCAGCTCTTGCTACATCAGAGTTGATTACTTGCAACAGAGCATAAAAGGCTTATGAAGCTTAAAGTATTTACTACCTTACCATTTACAAAACACATTTACTACCTCTACCATACTATAACCACCAATTGCCTGTCAGTTTGTCATACTGTGGTAGCTTGTGTGTTTCTGTGATGCTGGAAGCTACGTCACAGGTGTTTCCAATACCAGCAAGGTCACCCAACGTGGACAGGTTTCAGCAGAGCTTCTAGAAGGCAAAGAAGGAATGACTATCCACTTCAAAGGAATCAGCCTCAGAAAAGATTCTGGACATTCTGGACATGGAAGCATTATCAGAAACGGACGGCCTGATGAAAAGAAGCAGAACCCTCTCAGAGATAGTACCAGGAGATAAGCCTTCTGCTCAGAAGGCATTCAAAATATTAACGAGGAAGAGTTGCCTTCTCAAATAGAGTCGATCACAATGACAGATGGCGTTAAACACTGTAGAAGTAAGACAGACTTCAGGGCCTTTGTTTGCTGATGGGGCATGGCTCAAAATGAGAAAAAAATAGCTGCAAAAAATATACTCATAATCTAAATTTTTACTGCCCAAAGTATGCATCTAAGAAAATTGGAAGTCATCAAAAGTGAAATAGAGTGCATAGAGATCAATATCCTATGCATTAGTGAATTGGCTTTGGCCATGGTGAATCAGAAAATTATATGAGTTGCTGTCCTGGGAACAACACAGTCAGGAGGAATGGGGTTTCATTCATGCTTTCAAAGCCCATTTTAAAATCTGCCTTGAAGCAAAATGATGTCTGATAGGATTATATCCATATGCCTTCAAGGATATTCAATCAGTACCATTATTATTCAATGATTATTATGTACCAGCCAATAAAGCTCACTCACTGCCATCAAGTCAATTCCAACTCATGGTGAGCCCAGAGAACAGGGTAGAACCATCCTGTGGGTATCTGAGACTGTAGAAAGCACCAGCTTTCTCCCACAGAGCATCCAGTAGTTTCAAACTGCTAAGCTTTCAGATTACAGCCTGACACATAACCACTGCACCACCAGGGCTCCTTCATTAAAGCTAGCAGTGCAGGAATTAAAGAATTCCACCAATGCCTTCAGTCTGAAGCTGATCAAACTGCAGCCAAGATGCTTTGAGAATTATTGGTGACTGGAATGCAAAATTGGAAACGGAGGAAGGGACCCAAACAAACCAAACTCGTTGCCATCAAATCAAGGATGGCACTTAGTGACCCTATAGGACAGGGTAGCCCCACCCCTGTGAGTTTCCGAGACTGTAACCTTACAGGAGTAGCAAGCAAAGTCTTTACAGTTAGGGGTTTTAAATTGCTGACCCTGTCAATCACAGCCCAACGTGTATCCACTATGCCACCAAGGCTCCTGAGAAAGGAACGTGTGGAAAATATGGTCTTGTTGATAGATATCAAGCTGCAGAACATAATAGAATTTTGCAGCACCAATATTTCTTCATATCAAATACTTTTAATCAACAATACAAACAGCCTCTATACACATGGGCTTCTGATGAAATACACAGAAATCAAATCAACGACATCTGTGAGGAGAGATAATGGAGAAGCTCAATATCTGCATCTAACACCAGGTCAGGAGTTGACTGTGGAACAGACCATCAATTGTTCATATGTAAGTTCAGATTTAAACTAAAAAAAAAAAAAAAGTCCATCTGAGCCCAAATAGAACCTTTAGTATATCACTTTTGACTGTAGAGACTATCCCAAGAACAGATTCGCTGCAGTGCGCACTGATGACAGAAGACGTGATGGGCTCTAGAAGGACATCGAGAGCATTATTCATGAAGAGCATTATTCATTGAAAGGACAGGAAATGAAGAAAGTTCATTGTGAATGTCCCAAACGATGTAAAACTTGCTCTTAATCGTAGAGTAGCTAAGGCAAATAGAAGAAATGATGAAGTCAAAGAGTAGAAAAGAAAATGTCAAAGGGCAAGCCAAGAAGACAAAGTAAAATACTATACGAATTGTGCAGCAAGGAAACTAAAAAGGGAAGAGCAGGCTTAGCATATCGCAAACTGAAAGACCTCAGGGGAAAAAACAAAACAAGGCCTTCTGTTTTAATATTGAAAGATTCTATGGACAAAATATCGAATGATGCAGGGATCATTAAAATATGATGGAAAGCATGCAGCCACTGTGTACAGTGCACAGAGTACAAAAAGAACTAGTACACAGAGTACCAAAGTATACAGAGTACCAAAAAGAACTAGTTAACATCCCACCCTTTCAGGTAGCATATTAGGAAGAACCAAAGGTGTCAAAGGAAGACATCCAAGCTGCACTGAAAGCGTTAGCTAACAAGCCTACAGGAACTGAAGGAACACCAATTGTTCAACAAGCTGATGAAGCACCGGAAGCACTCACTCATCTTTTACAGGAAATTTGGAAGTCAGCAACTTGGCCAACTGCGATGGGAAGAGATCCACATTTGTACCTTTTCCAAAGAAACGTGATGAGTCAGACAGCGTAAGTTATAGAACAATAGCTTTACTATCACATGTAAACATAATTTTGCGGAAGATGATTCAACAGCTGTTGTAGCAGGACAATGACAGGGAGCTTCCAGAAAGTCAAGCCAGCTTCAGCAGAGAAAGCGGCACAAGGCATATCAGTGCTGATGCCAGATGAATTTTGGCTGAAAGCAGAAAACACCAGAAGGATGCTTACTTGTGTTCTGTGGACTATGCAAAGGCATTCCAACTGTGTGAGTCATAACAAACTATGGAGAGCCTTAAGAAGCATGGGAATTCCAGAACACTTCATTGTAGTCCTGTCAAACTTGCACTTGGATCATGAGGCAACTGTGTGAATGAGACCACGGGAATACTACATGGTTTAACATCAGCAAAGGTGCATCAGGGTTGCATCCTCTCATCATACTTATTCAGTCTGTGTGCTGAGCAAATACTCCTGCAAGCTGCATTCTACAAAGAACGTGGCATCAGGTTTGGAAGAAGACTTATTAACTACCTATAACAATGAACTTATTAACTACCTATAACAGGTTTGGAAGAAGACTTATTAACTACCTATAACAATCAGATGACACAACCTTGCTTGCTGAAAGTGAAGAAGAATTGAAGCACTTGCTGATGAAGACCAAGAATTGCAGCCTTCAGAATGTATGACAATTCAGTGCAAAAATGACCCAGATCTTCACTACTGCACCCATAGGTAATATGATATGCAGAAAAAGGAGTAAAGTTGTCAAGGGTTTTGTATTGCTTGTATCCACAAGCAATACAATGGAAGCTGCATTTAAGAGATCAAATACTGCATCTCATTGGGTAAATGTGCTGCACAAAACCTCTTTAAAGTCTTGAAAAGCTAGGATGTTACCTTGAAGATTGAGGTGTTCCTGACTCAAGCCATGGCATTTTCAATCATCTCACATGAATACAAAAGTTGTACTTGGAATAAGGAAGACCAATGAAGAACCAATACATTTGAATTCTGATGCTGGTAAAGAATATCGAATGTACCAGAGACTGCCAAAAGGATCGCCAGATCTGTCTTAGAAGATGTATAGCTAGAGTTCTCTTCAGTGGCACGGCGGAAGAGGCGTTGTCTCATGTACTTTGGACATGATATCAGGAGAGACCAGTCCTTGGAAAGGAAAAGCATGTTTAGGCAACGAAAAAGAGGAAGGCCCTTCATATGATGTATTGACCCAGTGGCTTCAGTAATGACCTTCAAGCATAAGAATTGCAAGGATGACCCTGGACTCGGCATTGTTTTGATCATATGGACAAAGGATTGCTATGAGTTGAAATCAACTCAACAGAGCCTAAAAACAACTGCCTCCCAGCCCCAACCCCCACCAAAGAAAATTTAAAAATGGTGAATTGGGGCATTTCCTCTAGTAAGGCGTGGACTCAAAGAGAAAGTCTGCTTTAATCTTGCTTCATTAACATAACACACGACTCATTCCAAAACAGGACCAGACCCCAAACATCGAAACTTGGATTTATATCCATCACAAAATGCCGAACTATGGTTAGAAGGGCTATATTAATGTATTAACTTTACTCCAGGTCATGTTTCACCTCTTCTTCTCATTGGTCCTTTGTCACTTGAAAAATTTGAATACTACCTACTCCCAATCAGTTTACGAGTTACAATAATCATGAACAACTATTCCTTCAGTATGGCAAAGAGTCTAAGGGTGAGGTTACACAGGAACCCATCACTCAGGACTGCTCTTGGTATCCATCTGACCTGGTCCCATTCTTCAAGTTTGTCTCTTCTTCATGATCCCTTCAGGGCCAGTGGTGTGAGTGGCGATACTGGGAGGGTGGAGGGAGGGTGGGTTGGAAAGGGGGAACTGATTACAAGGATCTACATGTAACCTCCTCCCTGGGGGACGGACAATAGAAAAGTGGGTGAAGGGAGACGTCAGACAGGTCAAGATATGACAGAATAATAATTTATAAATTATCAAGGGTTCATGAGGGCTGGGGGTGTGGGGAGGGAGGGGAAAATGAGGAGCTGATGCCAGGGGCTTGGGTGGAGAGTGGATGTTTTGAGAATGATGAGGGCAATGAATGCACACATGTGCTTTACACAATTGATGTATGTATGGATTGTGATAAGAGTTGTATGAGCCCCTAATAAAACGATTAAAAAAATTAGCTGAGAGAAGTGTGTTCCTTTGTTCTGAGTCAAGGTATCAGTCCAGTGTTAAACTTTCTTTGATGTACCACCATCTGTTCATTTATTTACAGCGACAGGGAGGTAGCCCAAGGTTTCAAGCTTCTCCCCAAACCGGATCTTGTCCAGATCTTAAGAATTATTTCAGGTGAGGAACAATCAGCTCAGAGTCAGAAAAAATAATTAGGCAGAAGGAGAGAGTTCATTAAAGGGAATACTTTGGGACATAATCCCAAAAGACCCTTAGTTAGGCTTAAATATTGGGTAATATGTAGAGGAGGATATTTTATTCAGATAATAGTGGACCTCCCACCACAGGCTGCCTTTCCATTGGGTTTTCTGCTATTGTTTGATTCTCTGAGGTGTATTTCTACTTCCCAGGTATGTGCACCCCTGTACTCCTGCTGCCTTTCACCTTACACTCCACGCTATGCCCTTGTTTCCAAAACCCAACCCCGAAACCCCTTAGTCATTGTGGGGGGTCATGAGAATATTCTGCACCTTTTCATCCAGCTTGGTCACTGTCTCTGCTCTTTGCTCTTGGTGAGAAAACGTGTCCTATCTGCCCATCATTTTCTTTGGGCTGGGAAAGTATGTATAGAAATGTGTCTGCACCTGTCTTTTGAGTTACAATTCCTGCCAGATTCCTGCCATCATCATCTCTCCTGTCCTTTAAACCTTTATCTATATTTTTCCTTCAACTATTATTTTTCCTTCCTTCCTTCCTTCCTTCTTTCCTTCCATTTGTAATTTATACTTACAAATTTCCATGTTCTGATGCTGTGCCGGTCCATATTGCTGGTAGAGAGAGAGACCACTGAATCAAGTGCTTCCCCTCAGCCCACTCCCATTCCTGCTGGGTACGTTTACATAGGTACTAAGCAAAATGGCATTATTCCCTATCACCCCTAGCCTTGCAGGTAGATGGGAAAAAGGTATAATTTATCCCATTAGGCCCTTGGGAATTCTGGCATACGGGCTTAACAATTCCCTCATCTTTTGCTACGTGCAGCTGCATCGTGGCTGTGGATCCACATGATCTGGCACGAACAAAGCATTTGAAGATGATATGCAGAATAGCTGTACAGTTACACCAGAGTCCTCCCCAACCCCCTCTTCTCTAAATGCCCTCCACAAAATTTTAGGAATCTGCTTACATAATGATCATCTCTGCTTCCATGTTGAATGTGTGCACCTACTCCTGAAACCCTGTGAGCTATCCCTTCATACTTTTATTTCCCCCCTACCCCATCTTAGAGAACAAATCTTTCAATTGCCAATTCAAATTCTCTATCAAACTAATACGTTGATGGTGGTATGCAAATAGCATTTCTATTTTATTTGGTAACTCCTGGTCCACTGCTGCACCCTGAGGGCTGTAGAGTGGGCTCCTTGGTCTGAAGAAGTATTCTTTAGGGACCCAAATTGACCCGATATCTTTTGTCCAATTCCTAAAGGGTATCTTTGGCATCTGCATCTTTTAAAGATGATGTAAAACCCAGTCCAGAGTAGGTATTGATGCTTCCAAGGACCCTTGGTGCCACTGAAGTCACTAGACCACTGTAATCCAGTTGAAAACTAAGTGCAGGCCCTTCCTTCCAGGGATTCTGTCCCATAGCCATCTGCAACCTCTGTTTTGGTGGCATACGGAGCCATCCTTGTTGACATTTGTGCCTCTGAAGCTACAAGAGGAATGTGTCAGGATTCAACAAATCTCTGATGGTGGCAGTGCCCCCTTGTCTACTCTTTCAAGGGCCAAAGTGTCCACCTCAGAGGGGTTTGCCAATACACTTATTTGATGCGTCCAATCATCTTCTGATCCAAGAAGAGTGTTCTCTAAGTGCCATTTAAATTCCTGGAGTACTCCCCTTAGGTCCTTGCCCCACATGAGCCTCCCCTTTATGAATTGCTTTTCATTGGCCAATTGCCTGAACATATAGCCAGGCTGTCGGCCGCTGCTCATGAACACAAAACCAAACATATGTGATCTCCCCAGTCCCCCTTTTGTCTACCCAAACTAGGAAGGCAGCATGCAGTCCAACCGATTGTTCTGACATGCTCTTACACATTTTACTTGAGGTCTTTCCCTCTGCTGATTTACTGCAGCAACTTTCCACCTCCAACATTGTTGCTGTACCCTGGAACAGCCATCTGTTAGCGAAGCAGCCTTCTGCTGTCTGGCGGTACATCGTTCAAAGGGGACTAACTGTCCATGTGGTGAGGGGTTGTGGCCACTTCTCCAGTAGTTCTGGGTGGGACTTCTGGGAAAAGAGACTAATGGCTTTGGGTAGATTTGGTGCCTCTCTGCATTCCCCCAGTAGCACATTCTTGTAGAAACCATTTGCATCCTATTATGGATTTACTGGAGGCACTGCCTTCCTCACTAGAGGGTTTCTCCAGCATCATCTAAGACTTTATGCATGTATCTGGTCTCCTGGTGGTTGTATGTCCTTCTGTCACTGATGGAGTCTCATGCAATGTCTAATAGGGGTAAATAATAGCCTTCCAAATGGTGTACATCATGTAGCAGCATCTGGAAACTTCCTGGTCTAGAATCCTAATGGTCACGGTAGGGCAGCACCCTCGGGGTTTTTGCCATAAGCCGCAGTCTGCCTAAGCATGTATGACAGACACTGCCCAAATCATATCCGAATGTGGATTGTAAAGGCTTAAAGGCAAAGAGAATGAGGTTGGTTTCTATAACTCAGATGCAGCCTTTCTTCAGGTCCCCATTTGAATGCAGCTTTCTTCTGAGTATTTTTATGGATGGGAGCCACAAATATTCCTAGATGTGGAACATGTATCCTCCAGCATTCAAATAGACAAACCAAACATTGGAACTCCAGCTGAGTCTTGGGGTAGGTAGCAATGGCAAACTTATAATTATTGATCAGTAAGTAGAACTTAGGCTATATATCAATAAACTATTTATAAAAGTTAGTTTATTAATTAATTTTGGTTATATCACTAGGAATAATATCTACTTATAGTTTATTTGAAAAATAAGGAATTTGTAACCTTGGTCTATAATTGCGTTAGTTATGCATTCAATAAATACCTGAAGAACTTATAACCTGTCAAGCACTCTGTGAAATGCCAAAGACACAAAAACAAAATTAAATTAAACATTGTCCCATGATTTATTCATTAGACCACATCTTCTTAATGAATTGGTCTGAAAAAAATTTTTGTTTAGTTATTTCTGCTAAGAGGATGGTAAAAGAAACCAATTGTAGTTTGAATATAAACCTTCTTAATACTCAGTATAATTTGCCAAATTTAGTATGCCGGTAAAATGAGGGGAGGAAATTAGCAACAAATCCTACTTTACCCAAAGTCATAGATAATTTTGGGCTTGTGCTTATTAAGAACAAGAAGCAGGTTTTTTACATTGATTATATTTCCAGTGCCCCTTCAAAATTTATTTTGTTACTCCTAATCTTTAAAACAATCTGTCAGAGGAAGTTATCATTGCTGTTAAATGCCTTCCCTTCGTTACCAACCACAGAGAACATTATCTCAGTACAGCAGCCTGATACACTGCCTGGCTGTGAGGCGCTGTCAATCTGTCTCATGAAGGGTCTTCCTCCCTTTTGATGAGCTTACCACAGTAGGTGTCATCTCCATTTTACACAGACAAACTGATATTCTAGGAATAAGTTACCATGTTTCCCAAAGTATGCTTTTAATATAAGGTTTATATTCTAGCATTGAAAGTCGTCTTATTGTTAAGAATCAGTTAAAAATGATATTCAAATAATAGGAGTAGAAATTTTTCTGGGGAAAAAATGATGGGGAATTTTAGAGTAAATAATAGTCAAAAAAGCTTTCCTGAACTAAAGCACAGAAATTCTAAGATGTAAAATGCTCATTAAGTGTCCATTAAAAGGATATTGTATCTCCACACCAGAGCACTGCAGAGTGAAAATTCTGGCCTATGGGATAATAGAAGACTCCAACGATTCCAGAGATAAACTAGGTCACAAAAGAATGGGAAGCAGAATGACTAAGGTCTTTCCCAAGAGCACTGAGCTGTAACTAAAGGACAATAAAGTAATTATAAAGCTCTGAAGTGAAATGATTTTGATTCGAACTTGCTATTTTTGCTACACTAGAAATCAAGGGTAAAGCCACGCTGAAGACATTTTCAGACATTCCAGTTTCAAAACTTTACTTTCCGTGCATTCTTTTTCAGGAAGCTTCTGAGAGCTGCTCCACTAAATTGGGTGAGTAACCAGGAAAGAGGAAGATATGAAATACAGAAAATGGAATTTTCTTCATCGAGAGAAAGAGGCAAAGATCATACTATGGGTTAAAATGAAGAAAGATTCCCGGAATGAAACAATTCACCAGGGAGAAAGAGCAGCTGGTCTAGAATAGAGAAGCACAGGGGTTTAGGAATGATTGTCTCTAAAATATGAAAATTATCGAATACCTGATAATTTAGATAATAGAACATTATCTAATGCCTCTCTGTTGGGAGAGCCCGGTATCTTTCATGAGTGTTATTGTCAGTGGTGGTGGTGGTGGTGGTGGCGTCAGGTGTCCACAGGTACAGTCCAGCTGGCGATGATCCTGGGAAGAACAGAAAGAAACACTGCCGCATTCTCTCAGTGGTCTTAATGTTTGCTCCCATCGTTTCAGCCACTATGTCAATCCATCTCATGTACTGTCTTCCTCTTTTTCATTAAGCTTCACTTCACTGACCTCACGGAGCAGGCTACGAGTGCTGTGGGTGTAATGGGTTGGGCTACTAATCACAAGGTCCCCTATTTTACACCATGAACTGCTTCACGGGAGCAATAGCATGCTTTCTGCACCTGTAAAGATTTATAGTCTCAGCAACCGTGTTAGACCGGGTTGACTAGAGCAACAAATTCAGACACATTCACATGTGTGTAAGAGAGAACTTTATATCAGAGAGCAATTTTATATTGAGAAAACATCCCACCGCAATCCAGATCAAATCTTTTAGTCTGATATTAGTCCATGTGTCTGATATGCGTCCATAGATTCCTCTTCAGACTCACACAGCAAATGCAATGATGCCAAATTCTGGAAGATCACAGGCTGGTGGGTGAAAAGTCTTGGGGATCCAGTGGTGGTGGAAGTATCTTCAGCACTGGCGCATCCCAGCACATGGCTCCTCCGGCTCCCTGAGTGTGGTTCCTCAGGCAGAAGGTGAAGCAGAGAGAGGGTGTGGTCCACCTACAGGGGAAAACAAGGAATTTCCCAGAATCCTCATGAGAAGGCCATGCCCCTAAGGACACATCATCAGGCTGTGATGTAATGACAGACCAGACTCCACCTCTATACTTATCAGGTTGACATACAATTATGTAACTACCACAGAAACACACGGGGCCATTCTACTCTGTCCTTACAGTGTTCCTATGGGTCCAAAACAATTTCCTGGCAGTAAATTGAGTTTGAGTGGAGTGATGAAATGGGCTGGTGGGTTTAAATCGCTGACCTATGGTTAGCAGCTGAGCACTTTCCTCACGACATCCTCTGGGCGATTCTGTTTTAACTTATAATCAAACATAAAACAAAAATGTAAATAAATGCAGAGGATAACATCAGGGTGTCACTGTCGGCTTTACTCTGCGATTTCAGATGTTTGTATTTATTACAATAACCTCACTGTTAAAATCACAGAATCATAGGATGCATTTGGAAATCTTGCTTTTGAGGCCCCAGGGGAATAGAGTTCCAGCTGTGGAAAGGAAATACGAGTCTGAGAAACCCATTATTTCTCTGTGGCCAGTGAAATGTTATGAAAAAAAATGCACCTTTTGTTGTTGTTGAGAATATACACAGAAAAAAACACACACAACTTCAAGTTCTGTGACACTGACAGTATTCTTTGAGTTTTGTAGCAACTCTTAAACTTCTTTCCTGAATTGCTCCTCTCTTTGTAACTCTTAGAAGGGTAAAAAGAAACACACACACACACAATGTAAGATACTTTCTTTAAGTATCTTGACATCGCAGTAACAGAGTTGACCTTGTGAAAAAGGATCTCACTATTGATCTCTTAAACTCACTGTTCCTTGAGTGTTTATTTTTTTAATCATGTGTAATAATAGGATAAGTGGGTCATATTCTAATTTTAAAAAAATGAATTTAAGGACTAGTGAAATTCAGTTCGTTCAATGCATAGAGAAGGACAAAGCAACAAACCTGCTGCCATTAAATCGGTGCCAACTCACAGCAGCCCCTTGGGAAAAAGTAGAACTGCCCCCATATGCTTTTCTAGATGTAAGTTTTACACTAGCAGATAACTACATAGGTCTTTTCTCCAGAAGAGCAGCTGGAGAGTTTGAACATCTAAACTTTCAATTCACAGCCAAGTACTTTCATCTAAGTGGCAGTAAGGGTCTCTCCCAAGAGAAACCCAGAGAATCAATACCAGAGAGAGTGAAGGGAAACAGGGGTGGGGTGGGGGAGGCAATGAAGAATTCAGGATATATTTTTGCTTCAATTTTTTCAGTAACCTGTACTACATTATCTCTTATGAATTCTGCTATCTACTCTCTACTCCAAATTCTAATAAAAATTATAATGAAACAGCAGTTTCCCTACTACAAACCAAGTGTCAGAAAGCGCTGTGAAGTACTTAAAAGTCATAAAGCAAGTGAGAAAACTAAAAAGAAACTGTTAATGAGGTGAGAAGGAAAAATATTTTCAAATGGGCTGTGAAATCAGTAGAGGAAATTTTGAACTGGATCTTGAAATTAGCAGGGAACAATGGAAGTCACTTGGGGAACCTGCAGCTAACAAGTTCATGTGCTTTATAGAAGTCAGCAATGTGACAGTGAGTCACTCTAAGTGTGGTAAACATTATTTGAACTCAAACCTGGTGAGGTCGGAAAATCTAACCCCACTGCCATTTATTAATCAGTCACTTCTCTATCTTGTAAATGAGGATAATGGGCCGTTTCTCTAATCCATGCACTAACAGCACATCCCGAGACATCATTCAATTCATAGATATCCAAAATTTTCTTGGATTTTGGCTTGACAAATTTGTGAAATGCAAATAAGTCTTTAGACTATATATGCCAGATCACTCAACTGTGGGTTGGTTATGCGGAGGTGGCTTGGATGTGACTAAGCTGCCACTACGAGGTCCCCAACCAGCAGGGTCATGGGATGAATTGATCTTGTTAGCTGCTAGATTGAGAACAAGCACGAAGAAGGCAAAACCCTTTACTATCAAAAAATTTGTCACTGGAAACTTTATGAATGGCAACAGTATATGGGCTTATAGCGTGCCAGCAAATATGCCCCTCAGGTTGGAAGACACACTAACTGGCAATATAACTGGGAGGGGGGCTCTGACTTCTAAGAGTAGAGCTGACCTTGATGTCTTGGAGAGAGTAAAGCCTTCATTTTCAGAGGAGACATGAAACAACCTGAGAAGAAACAGGTGCAAGCATCCGTTGATAATTGGACCATGGAATGCACAAAGCATGGATCTTGGAGAATTGGAAGCAATCAAAAATTAACTGTAACACAGAAAAAAATCAATATTGTAGGTATTAGTGAACTGAACTAGACCAGCATTGGCCACTTAAATTGGACAATCATATGGCTGACTGTGCTGGGTCTGACAAATTCAAGTGGAATGATGTTACATCCGTCATCAAAAAGAACATTTCAAGGTCTAACCTGAAGTGCAATGCTCTATGTGATAGCATAGCATCTATATACCCACAAGGAAGATTAGTTACATATTTTTGGAGTTATTGTAAGAATGTTTCTTTTTCAATATCAAATGTATTTTAATTTAATTTTAACAAATTTATTGACATATAATTAACATAGTTGTGCAAGCATCACCACAATCCATTTTAAAATATTTTCTTCATTTTTGTACTCATTGTTATTAGCTACCCACTACCCCCAATAACCCTAAAAAACTATTAATCTAGTTACTATCCCTATAAATTGACCTATCCTGATTTCACATAATGAAAATCATACAAAGACTTCAACAAAGCACAATCTTGATACAAAAGAAAACAGAAAATAATAAAAACTAGAACAAGTTTCAAATGGGTCAAAGGGAAAACAAATGATAAGGTGACATATTTTAACCTAACTGTATCTACATTAAGGAATCTTGGAAGCATAGCAGTTATTCAATGGGCTGATAGCCACAAGGTGGGCAGTTCAAAACCACCAGGCGCTCCTTGGGAAAAAGATGAAGCTTTCTCTTCCCATAAAGAGTTACAGTCTTCTCAGAATCCCAAAGGGGCAGCTCCCCCTTTGGCCCATGGGGTCACTCTGAGTTGGAATCAGATCCAAGGCAGTGAGTTTGGCTTGGTAATTTCTACATGAATCCACTTTTCAGTACATTCTGTCTGAGGGCAAGACTGTTCACATCTTCACCTCCCTCATCGGTATTCAGAGGGTTCTCACCATAAGCTAATTCCACATGGGGACTCTGCAAACGGCTCCTAATGCCATCCATCGCCTAGAAGGAGGACCAGTGCCTACAACTCTTATGCAACATTATACACTCACTTCACACTGATGCCAGGGCTGAAGAAATTGAAGGAGTCTACCAACTTCAGTGTGACGGTCATCCAGCATGCACTTAAGATAACATTGATAATTACTGCTTACGGGAATGTAAAAGTTGTGTGTGGGGAGATTAGTAGTTGAATCCTCACCTTACTACAGGGTAGTAGTTGTTGATAGGTACTCTCAAGTTAGTTCTGACTTAGAGTGTCCCTATCTGTAACAGAATGAAACTCCACCTAGTCTTGCACCATGCCCACAGTCATGATGTCTCAGCCCATCGTTACAGCCACTACATCACTCCGTGTGGTCTTCCTCCCTTTCCCTGACCTTCTGCTTTCCAAGCATGAAGTCCTGTTCCAGGGACAGGTGTCTCACGACAACATGACCAAAGCACATGAGCTGAAGGGTCACCATATGGTTCCACATCAGGGGTTAGCAAATTGCAGCATTTGGTCTATTTTTGAAAGTAAGCTTTTGTTGGAAGACAGTCATTCCATTTCATTGTGCATTGTCTACGCCCACTTTCAAACAGCAGTGGCATTTACTGAGTAGCTGTGATAGTAACCTTATTAATAAAAAACTTTAAAATACTGACTAGCTGGTACTTTACAGAAAAAAAAGTTGCAGGCCCCTGTTATAAATCATAAAGCTTTTCTGAAGGCCTGATTGTTCACTTTTATGAGGGGGGTTCCTCTCAAAAAACAGAATTGCTTTGGGCGGACCACACCTCTCATAGTACATGTTTCTCCTGCTAAGCAAACATCGAGCAACTCGCTGGGAGTTAGTGCACACAATGGGCTCACCTGGGAAGGTTCTCTCTAGTCACAGTGAATTTTTTCATAAAAGCAGTTTTGCTCAAACTTAGTTTTTTGTGATGGCCGATTTAAGAGAACAGCGTTCATTGTGAAATTTTGTTTCCTGCTAGGGAAAAAGATGCAGCGAAACTGTTGTGATGTTGAACACAGCTCACAAGGACGGCACTGTGGGAAAACTCAAGGGTTTTAGTGTTCCAAAAATGGTCGATTGATGGCAAACCTCGTCTGTACGTCCGTCAATTCCCAAAGGGATGAAAATGTGCACTAGTAATGCATTTGGAATTTGTTCCACCAGGTCAGACTATTAAACAAGCCTTCTATTTAGAGGTTCAGAAAAGATTGTGTGACCATAGGCAACATAAAAGGCCTGGTTTGTGACAGATGGGGGCTGGGTTTTGCCACCACAACAATGCACCTGCTCACACAGTCATATCAGTGCATCAGTTTTGGTAAAAAAAAAAAAAAAAGCATGCCTCTCTTGTCCCACACACCTTACTCACCTGACCTCGCTCCATGCAACTTATTTTTGTTTCTGCGAATGCATAGGGATATGAAAAGTCAGTGATTTGATGACATAGAAGAGGTAAAGAATAAAACGAAGGAGGTGCTGTCAGTCATCCAAACAGATGAGTTTGAAAAAAATGTTTCCAAGAATGAAATGACAGATTTGAAAAATTTACTAAGTGTAATGGAGAGTACTTTGAAGGTGATAGGTTGTTTTGTAAAAAAAAAAATTAAATACATAGCTTTGAAAAAAATTCTGGGGTTTTTTGGTGCATATCCTCTCATATACATTTATGTTTTATAACTTCTGAGCATTTTCAAAAAGTCTCTAATGCATCTTTTTACAGCTACAAGATATTAGAAATGTAATAGATGACACTGAGCTGAAAGTAGATTTGGTCTTCTGTCACTAATTTCTGCAAAATAATCTTAGCAATCGAGATGCACCTCTTGTACAAAAAGGTGGTACAGAGACTGCACACACGTGGGCGGACTTTAGAAAATGAGAGGAATGATGAAGTTATATATATTCGATGCTTGAATCCATCATAACTCTACATTAAGGTTCCAGTCATGCATATTCACTGAGGCCCGATGATGGAAGGGCTGAACCTAGGGTATTTCTCTTCCTGTGACTTTTGTGCATGGAGGAGGGTAAGCTTGTTCCTGGTCATGGAAACCTCAGACTCTCAGAAATGTTCCCAGTTCTTGCTTGGCTCCTCTCTTCAATATGAAATAAAAAAACAAACTCACTGCTACCAAGTCAATTTCAACTCTCGGTGACCCTAAAGGACAGGGTATAGCTGCCCTCATGAGTTCCTGAGACTAATGTTTTAGGTAAGTAGAAAGCCTCATCTTGATTTCTTGGAGCAGCCAGTGGTTTCAAACTGCTGACCTTGAAGTTAGCAACCTAAGGGGTAACCACTATGTCACCAGGGCTGCTGCAGTAGGAAATTGTCTCTCTGAATTCCGTGAGCCTTTATTGAAAATGAATGCGCCCACAATGGGCAATATGCAAACCTCTGATAATGTTAGAAATATCCTACGTGGAAAACTCAATAAACAGCAGCTGGCAGGACAGTTTGAACTTGTGAAAACACCATCTCTTGGTAACTGGTCATCAGGCAAAGGTTTCCCAGAGTGTCAATATGTACAGAGCCCTGCGGATTTGTTCCCTGGCCCTATGCTGCTGGAAAGAGGGAGGCTAGCCCCAGGTGTCCAGGAACTAGATATGACCGAACTATGGTTAGCAAGGGTCAGAAAGAAAATGACGACATGGAAGGTAGTTTATGACAAAGTGAGGAAAGTGGGGTTCCTCATCTTGCCTTTCCTAGCATTTCAGTAATCATTAAAGTTGTAAAAAAAATTAAAAATGTATCTCTTCATGTATTTAGAGAAAACAGAGCATGCTATCCCTAAGTTGTATCTTTTTTAGGAGGGACTATATCAGTTTATCCAGCTGTATCTCATGTAATAAAGGTTGCTTTTTGTTTTAAAGCATTTTCTTTCCCAATGCCACCACTGAAATGAAGGGCATGGGCCTGAACTCCCAAAATACGGTCCGGCAATCTTGAGTTACAATGATCAAATGGAGACACATTTTTGCTGATTAAATTCCTATTAAAACTTTTCAAGATTGCCTTTTCTTCTTAATTGCTATGTTTCAATATTGAGTTTGGGAAAAGTAGAAAGCATAGGTCTTTTTTACTTTCCTATCAATCATTTAAATCTACATACAAATGTTTCCCTATGTCCCTGTTATATTTCTCTCAATGATTTTGGCCATCTCTTAAATCTGGCGAGCTAATTGATTAGAATGCACAAGACACTCCCCTGGAGAAAGGAGTGTCTAACTCCTTCAGTAAACACTTGCAGCCTCAGAAATCATATGGAGCAGTCCTGCTATGTCCTAACTTAGGGTGACCCTTCTCAGTCAACTCCATGACAGGCAGACGGATCAAACACCAAACCACCAAACTTACTGCCACTGTGTCCATCAGAAATCCATCATTCCGGACCCTTCAACTTGCCCTGGAGAGTTAATAGCACTCAAACGGGACTATCAGTAACTTCTTTGGAAATATGAAGAAGGGGAGTGAGTTTGGGGATTTTTTTCCCCCTTGATTTTCAAAATGACTAAGAAAAGCCAGTGGTATATATCTTGGAAAAAACAAAACCAGTTTGTTCCACAATCTTGTCACATAAACCTTTACTTCTAATGCGGAGGGAGCCCGTGAGAAAGTCATCCTTGAAGGAATCGTCTCATTTTAAGGCTACGCTGTGTACTTGAGGAAAGGAAGAAGCCAGCAATAATTCTCTTCAGTGGGATTAGTATCCTTTTCCAAAATCATGATTGAAAAACAACGAGAAATACTCTGGCCTTTCTCCTGATTATCCAATAATATGCAGTATTGCCTGGGACTAGTTATTTATTCCATTTCTCCATCTCTATAAAATGAGAATAATGTTAGAGTTACTGGAAGAGCGTCTGAATGCAATGACAATGGTGAAGTAAACGTGAAAGTTGAATGTCATTTTTCAACGTACATGATTATATTCAGACAATTCATGTGTTAGCTAGTTGCACCTTCAGTCTTCAATCGCTAAAATTGTCTAACAATTACTAAACCCAGCTATGTAGCAACTATCATGGGCTCCCCTATCTTGGAACATGTATTTCTCATTTATAAGTCTATGGAGCAAGTCAAAAAATAAAAATAAATGATGTAATTGCCTGATATAGTACCCCATTCTTCACTTTTAGCCTAAGGCAGGAATGAGCTTTTAAACTTTTCCATGGCAATGGTCTTTCTCGGAGGTAATGATCCAATGATATATTGAAAAAATAAAAACAAGTCTAATTGATTTGAAAACAACTCTAACTTCAAGTAACAGAATGCTGAATACCCTGAAGCAAGCTTACATTTTTTCTATGTCAAAGTCTCCTTTTTTTGAAAGGATATCAACCACTGACACTGCTATCGGGTGGAATTCAACTCATAGTGGCCCTAGGAGACAAAGTAGAACTTCTTCACAGTTTGCAAAACTGCACATGTTTATGGGACTGGACACGCTCCCCTTTCTCCCTTGGTGCAGTTGGTGGATGCCAACTGCTGACATTATGGATAGCAGCCTAATGCTTAGCCCTTTGGTCTACCAGGCTCCGTTTAAGAACAATGGGACTACTCAAATTCTGGAAGCAAATGATAAAATTGAGGAACTTGTTCCGTAAAATATACTTATTTGACAGTGATTTGCTCAGAAGATATCATCCTGAGGTCAAGAGTACTAGACTAGATTCTTATCACAGCTCTCTCTTTAATCAGCCTTTCTTAAAAAAAATTAAAGCAAGTCATTTAACTTCTCTGAATATCAGTTTGCAAAAGTGCATAATAAGTTTTTAATGCATTTATTGAGTTGGATAATAATATGTGGTAATAAATATGCTGAAAGTACTTGTGGGCCAAGCCAAGTCGTATCTACTTACATCATTTCATTTGAACCTCTAACAACACTATGAGTTAGGAATTTTCTTTATTTGGGGTGAGATGGGAAAACAGCGGCAGTAAGTAGGGAGACAGAGGGGTTCAGTGAAGTAACTCGAACTTTCCTTGTGATACATCCTGATTTGGCTTCAGGTGTGTTCATCCATCTGTCAGTGGAGACCTGTGTGCAATGATGATGAACATGTTTCAACTGAACTCACAGACTGAGATAGGTGAGGAACAAAGGCCTGGTGATTCACTGCTGAACAACCAAACACCCCACAATAATGTAATCCACCGCTGATTGTGGGGATGATATAGGACCAGTTAGCACTTAGCTCTGTTGTGCATGTCATCATGAGTTAGGGGTCAAGTTCATGACAGCTAACACAAAACAAACAAAAAGCGACTGGGTAAACTCAGAGTCTATGCTTTTAATCACTACTTTCGGGATGCTACTAATTGTCTTGCACAGAATAAAGTTAGTTTCATAGATGAACATGTTAAAGAGTAGGAAATGACTTCTATAAGTACAAGTAGTTGTTGGAGGACCTCAGGCTGTACAGCCTGCTAAATAGGACCTTCTCAGATTTAAAATCTTCAGAAACTATGAAGCAATCCTGCTCTATCTTATGGGGTCACTGGGTCAGAATCAACAAGCCAGCAGTTTTTTGGTTTCCTTTGATACCAGTATCAGTTCTTCCAAAGATCTAAAATAAGTAAGAAACAAAAAAACAAACAAACCAAGACATAGCATGGAATTGCCTTTTCCCTATGTACACCTGATCATTTTATTCCATTTAGGAATTTGTGATTGAAATTGCTATTAATGTTCTTACCACATCTGTAGGTGTAGGTTCTCTGACATTCAGCATCCTCTTACCTTCCCCCCAACCCAGGATCATAGCTGGTAGCAACAACAGGCTCAGAATTAGCAACAGTAAGTCAAAGGCCGAGAGGTTGCCTCAGTGCCACCATTTACCATCCAGAAAACATTTCAGTAGACTACCAGTTCCCGAACCACGATATTCTTCTCTGATTTCAGATGTAACTTTAGTTAAAATACACAATTAATAACTAGAAAATAAAATTTTAACATGATTTCTTATACTGACATCTTTATGAATAACCCAGTTTTGTACATTGAAAATATATAGGAAAGAGGGATGTCCTCCTGTTTTTATAGGGTTTCAGAGCCCTGGGCTCTCAACACTCTTCTTTCTTGATTGAATAAAAAAAATTCCATTACCTGTCATCCCAGAAAGCTTAGCAGGCCATTTAAGCTCCATCTTCCATCACAACCGGAGGCTGTGTCCCTACTAGACACTTTCAGACAGACTGTAGGAGAAGATCCAGGTTCCAACTCAGCTGAAGCTCTGTTGGTGATAGTAAGTCCTAGCTCTCATGTGTACATCACCCAGCAGTAATTCTATATAATTAGATGACTGGTAAATAGATCAGTAGGTAGGTGGATAGACAGAGTAGTCACAGATACTTTTGAAAATCTAATGAAAATTCTGGATCCCATGCACACAAATACACACACAGAGAAATAAATGCACAACATACATACAAAAGGGTTTCAAAAAGTTCGTGAAAAATGAGATTAAAAGATAGTGAAATGGACCGTGACCATTGGGGCCAGGGTGGGAAGAAAGAAGACTTCTCCGATGGTTGTTGCCACACCTTGATCTCTTTCTGCTAAGGGCAGTTCTCATCTGTCCCCTACCGTGTTCTGGTCTTGAACTCTGATTTAATTTGTGAAGGATTCTGCAAATAGGTGTTGATCTCCAAATGCACTGTACTGGCACAGACAGCACTGCTTTGTTGTCCACTGTTGTACAGAAAATAGGGAGAGCTTTTTTTGGATTTTTCTTGTGTGACAAGAAAAACAAAAACAAAGATAATGGAATTTTCCCACAAATTCTTTGAAGCCGTCTCATATCACTGTAATAGAGTTTTCCAACTTTCTACAGAGAAACTGTAGACTTCAGTCAAGCTTTCAGATTTCTTCTATCTCTCTGGTCAGTTTGGACTATCTGGACTTAAATAATATTTCCTGAAAATATTAATTAAGTGTATCTGACATTCCCCACTCTTCCCACATACATGCTTCTTCTTACTAAGTTTGATTGTTCATATGCTATGAGGCATCCAACACCCTACTTTTTTACTGTTAATGTCTTCACTCTCCAGGTTTTGGGCCCTTTACTGGACTATTTTTCACAAATCCTGAGCCTTTTGGTTTTTGAATAATTATTCAACAAACCACCAAATTTGTCCCAATTGATCTTTAATTTAGTGAGCACTAGAACTTAGAAATGTCCAGAGGCCTGGTCTCCTCAATTCTTCATTTTTAACACCTCCAAGCATATATCTTTGTCAAAGAATAAATCAATGTTTTGACACGTTCTTCAGTACTACGCCTCCCTGTATATTAACAGAAAAAGTAAAGTATTTCCTATATATAAATTTTTTAAATGTATTTCAAATTTCTTGAAATTTGAAAAATATTCATGCTAGAAGGCTACAATATAGGATATATAGATTCAAAAGTAATTTTTCAGTGATAGCTAAGCTACTTCATTCATTGACATAGTATATTGTAATATGAAATAGTGTTAACAGCCTATAATGATCACAAATAAAAGATCTAGGTTTAGTTTGTGAGGAGCAAAATTTGCGGTTGTTTTCAGCCTTTACAGTGGTGTGATTGTGAGGATCCTCAGGTTCCCCATAGTTCATTGGTGCAGTTCACAATGAATAGACAAAAGTTTTAAAATATGCTCCTGATTTGCATCTACCCCCACCCTTTCAAAATAGCCTCACTTCAATGGAATCTGTTTTGACTTACAGGGGCCCTCCCCTTTCCAGAGGAGACCTGCATCCTTCTATTTTCAAGACTGTTACTCTTGACCAAAGTAGAAAACCTCGTCTCTCTCTTGAGGAGTAGCTGCTGGTTTTGAACTGCCGACCTTGTGGTTTACAGCCCAAAGTATAACCCAATAATATGGTACAGAAAAACAAATCAAACTACACTGTATCTATGCTCATAATAGAAATCAATGGTGCCTCCTTAATTTTGTGTCGACGGAGAGAATTGTATGCCTTGAGAGCAAACATTTTGCACTAAAACTCTGTTAGGAATGCATCCATAGGAAAGGTCTCGGGCCCTAGAAGAGATCAGAAAACGCGCCATGGTGGTGTCTTTAGTGAGAGTAGAAAGATCGTACTCAAATTCTAGGTCACACAGTAATACAGAATTCATTCACCGAAGTTGGCTCGGGCTTTTCATTTTACATCATGTCCTGAAGAGTCAAAGGGTAAACCGCAGTGTACAGCTTTCAAGAAGAAACTGTGTTAACTTTCTCCTGATTAGCTTTGCAGTGAGTGAAAATACCAGATACTGTGTCAGTGGATGTGACTGGGATACGTGTTGCTTTCCTAAACAGTCGAGGCAGGAGCCATTTAAATAGACACTGCCTTTTCCCCACTGGGTGTTACCATTTTAAGAATATGATTATTGAACTTGTTCAGGGCCAATTAACATGGTTTTGAGTATTTATTTTGAGTGTCACCTTGACCTGGACTCAGTGGGAGATGACCGTGCCTCCAAAGTATTTACAACTTATGCACTCTTCTCTCTCACTCAAAAGCCACTACCCGTGTGTAGCTATTTAAATTAAATAAGGTGAAAACTCAAGTTTTTCAGTTGAGCTAGCTATTTTTCAAAAGTTCAATAAACATATGGAGCTAGTTGCCACCATATTAGACAATGCTGACAAAGAACACACCCATCGTCACAACGGTTTCTTTTGAGCTTCACCGATCGAGGGGATACTTAAAAACAACCGAATAAAAATGGTAAATGTATAGCTTGGTTCAATAATTTCATTGTTTCAAAGAGGGCAGAGATAGAGCCATGATAGCTGGTCATGCATAAAAGGCAAAATTCTTTGTTTTCAGAGTATGTAGGACGTGTGGAGGAAAAGACCGGACTGACAGTCAAATCAAGCTTCATTAATTGTCTCCCTTTCTTTTTCCATGAATAGTACAGCTCCTTCACTTGAATTTCCATGACAGAAGAAGAAACTGGGTTCTCTCTACTAAGAGGAAATGCACATCCAGTCGGAGAATTGATTTTGAAATCCTTCTGGTCCTGCTGGGAAGAAGCCCTGGTGGTAAGAGCACAGGGTGGGTGCCACATCTGACTTCCTCCAGCTCCCAGGCTGACTCCCTCCATGCAGAGGTCAGACCCACTTCCGCCTTCCATCCCTTAGCACCCTATCCCATGCTATTCTACTTCTGACTGAGTTTACTCATTCACTGCAGCGGCCATACCGGGGTCTCAGATGGTACGCACAATTATGGGGTTTATTAGATAAATGAACAAGGGACAGTACAGGTGAGAAATGCCTAAGAGATAGTTCAGTCAGGACTGTTTCTGCTGTGCCTACAGGTAGGCCTCTCTTTGGCCCTCAGCCGCTGGGCTTGCCCTCTGTCCTGCTCAGGCAATGTTATAGGAAGCTCCTTTGGGCTGCTCATAAGTGCCCAAAGGGCATGCCACTCCACTCTAGTTTCAAGCCAAAGGCATTCAACTCTACTTTCGTGGATCAGTAAACCCAGCGTGTTAGGTTGCGGTTTCTAAAGAAACAAGTGACACGCATATGTTTAAGAAAAACACAAGAACATGACATCAAGTAACTGTCCCAGCCTCAAACACGTCTATGGGTCAGATGCTCACAGAGGCTCACACGCACATAGCGGCCAGTGGAGGAATGAAGAAGGCAAAGCGGGAAGCTGGGTGATCACAGACCAGTGGGTGTCCAGTTGCGTGGATCTAGGGTCTGCAGGAACATGGCAGGGCGCCAACTGCTCGCAGGATCAGCGGCCCACCAGATGTGTGAGATACTGGAACTGGTCACTCGGAGGAAATGAGCTAGAGAGGGCCCGGCCTCCTCAGGGGCTCTCGAAGAAAAGAGTCGCACCATAAGGAGTCATCACCAGGCTAAGACTTGATTGAGAAGCTGGGTTCCACTACTACCTCCATACAGTATGACTGCGTTGATATAAAATCTAGCACAACTAGCTCCTCAAATTAAGTGGCCAGAGGTACCCCACTCCACAAGACAGACTTCTGTCCAAATGCATTCACTTTTACTTGGTTTCTGGACCAAATGGAGAACTTGGTTTCTCTATCGCACTTGTGGCCTCCTGATTCTGCCCTTGCTGCCCCTTTGCCACTCCGACAGTATCAAAGCTTTCTCATAAATCAAGAGGTTCAATGCACAGGAATCTTGGGGTCCAAGGAACAGACTTGACTCTGACCCTTCTCTGTTGCTTTTAGTTGGATCCCTCCTTTGGGCTTCTGAGATGGCTCATTTTATACCCAGGAGGATGTAATCACAATGAACTCTGCGAACAGTCCCTTGCAGTTGAGTCACACAGTTTGATTGCTCTCTTCCCCCACCTGCTTACACAGACCCAGCAGGAAATTAAAATTAAATAAATAAAGTGCCAACTGTTATCACAAAAGAGAGTCATATTTAAAAATTCACTATGGCTCAACATGAAAGAAGGAGGAATTAGAATCTCTGTGGGGAGGAAATTCACATCAAGTTCAAGTACTAGTTTTTTGTTTGTTTGATTAGAGTATTTTATTGTTTAATTGGTTTTCTATTTATTATTGTAGTCGTTTTTTGTTTGTTTGTTTTTAAATCATTTTATTATGGGTTCATACAACTCTTATCTCAATCCAAACATACATCGATTGTGTAAAGCACATTTGTCCATTCATTGCCCTCATCATTCTCAAAACATTTGCTCTCCACCCAAGCCCCTGGCATCAACTCCTCTTTTTCCCCCTCCCTCCCTGGTCCCCCCTCCCTCATGAACCCTTGATAATTTATAAATGGTTATTTTGTTATAACTTGCACTGTCCGACATCTCCCTTCACCCACTTTTCTGTTGCCCATCCTCCAGGGAGGAGGTTATATGTAGATCCTTGTAATCGGTTACCCTTTTCCACCCCACCCTCCTTCCCCCCTCCTGGTATCGCCACTCTCACCACTGATCCTGAAGGGATCATCCGTCCTGGATTCCCTGTGTTTCCAGTTCTTATCTGTACCACTGAACGTCCTCTGGTCTAGCCGGATTTGTAAGGTAGAATTGGGATCGTGAGAGTGGTGGGAGGAAGAAGCATTATGGAACTAGAGGAAAGTTGTATGTTTCATCATTGCTACACCACACCTTGACTAGCTCATCTCCTCCAGGAAACCCTTCTGTAAGCGGATTAAGCAACTCCAGTTACTAATGTGAAGGAGCCAGGATGACACTGAGTGATGCTTAGTTATGGGACTGCTAATTGCAAAATGTGTTGTTGTTGTTGTTGTTGTTGTTGGGTGCCATTGAGATCGTTTCCACTCATAGCTGCACTATGCACAGCAGAATAAAACCTTACCTGGTCCTTGCTCTCGCCCTCATTGATCTTGCCATAGACGAGTCAGTGCATCAAGTGCTTCGTTAACTTTCAGTTGCCGTCAGTCTGCTTGACCTTCTTTCTTCGCCGCCATTGGTTCTTGGTCACATGCTGCTGAAATGGTTGAATGTCAACCAGATCTTTTTGTATCCTTTTCCTCTCCCGTTGATGCTTCCCACACCATTCCATGTTTTCCCCATTGATTCTTTCAGTATGGCAACCCAAGGCTTGAATTGTTTCTTCAGACCTCTCAGTTTAAGATATGCCAAATATGTTCTTTCTTTTCAGTGAGGTGCGTGGTTCAAACAAAAG
This sequence comes from Tenrec ecaudatus, assembly GCF_050624435.1. NCBI lineage: Eukaryota > Metazoa > Chordata > Mammalia > Afrosoricida > Tenrecidae > Tenrec > Tenrec ecaudatus. The sequence goes on from NC_134531.1 coordinate 297,182,876, forward strand.
AAAGTAAGGCTGATTTCCCCTCAAAGACTTTGTATTTTCTTGTCCCATAGCTGTTGCTGTACTATCAAGTTAATTCTGATTAATAATAACTGCATGTGATGGAATAAAACCGCCTCACAGTGTTTCTTAGGCAGGGAATTTTCATGGGATCAAATTGACATTTATTTTCTCCTCACCATGCAGCCCTGGGGGCATTGCTGAATAAGTGTTGAATTGCGAACTACAAGGTCAGTGGTTTGATCCTAGCAGCCACTTTGCAGGAGGAAGATGATGCTATCTGCTCCTCAAAGATTTATAGTCTCTGGAACCCACGAGGGTCACTATCAGCCAGAAACAACCACAGACGGGTAGGGGATTTCTGTTTTCTTTTATTCAAAAAGTGTTGGTGTTAGAACACTGTTAGCAGGCAAGTAGTTAACCATTTGGCCACAAGGGATCTTTATTTCCCCCCTTAGACAAGTCTTCCATTTGGATTTAAACCACCTCCTAGCTTTCTCTTTGTGCATTATCCACCACCCATTTGTCAGTTCAGCGTATTATGGTAGCTTATGAATCCTTATGATCCTGGAGGTCATGCCACTGGCATGTCAAGGACCAGAAGTGTCACCCATGGCACACAGGTTTCAGTGGAGCTTCTAGATCAGGAGTCAGCCAACTGTGGCTCTTGAGCCATATGAGGCTCTTCCGGTACATACATGTGGCTCTGAAGTAACATTGAACATGTCTAAATGATATTATTTACATAATGGTTGTTTCATTTGTTTGTAAACCTATATTTATAGCTCTTGATTAATTTTTAAAGTGTTGTGAGAGACAGAATTGGCTCTTCCATCTCAAAAGTTTGCCGACCTCTGTTCTAGATTACGACAATGAAAGAAGGACCTGGGGCTTCAAGTCTGAGAACCAGTGACAGGAAGCCTATAGCGGTCATTGAATCTCAAGCCTTTGACTCACTCCTTTAGATGCCTTCAGGAAGGGCCAATTCAATAGTGTTGGGGAGTAAAGGAGCCAGTGAAAGTGAAGGAAACTCTCAATGAAATGGACTGATGCAGTAGTTTAAAAACAAAATCCAAAGAAGAAGAGTCAGAGAAATCAATGATCATGGAGTTGGTTCAGGACTGGGGATATTCCATTCTTTTACACACAAGATCCCCCTAGTCAGAATGAAATCCAAAGGAACTAGCAACAACCATATATATTATGCAAAATTAAATGAACATCTAATATTTGTTCAGCAAGATTTTTTACCATACAATAGAGCAGAGTGCTGGAGACAGGCAGGTTCTTAATACATATAACTGTATTATTATAACATATATTCTGCTTGATAATTGTGCCACAATTTCCTTCATTCCCACTTTGTGTATATCCATTCTAAATGTGTAGCACCAAATGTAAGAAGACCTTTAAAAGGTGTGAGAATAAGTCAAAAGTACTTCTACTGGATTTGCGGTTCACATGTTTATAGCGAGCCAAACATGTCTCAGAATGTCTCTATGATCAGTGGGTGACTGCAGACATAGTATCACAATAACAGAACTTGTCTGAATCTGGTGGTTAGCTTGCCTTCAGAAGAAAAAGAGAAAGAAAGAAAATCCAATCAAGCAGTGACTTCTAAGAGAGTCTGCTAGGCCAGTAAAATTCAGCACAGAAAGGTAACTCAAGTTTATGATGGATATTTGGGGGGATTCCAGAGGAGCAATCTTGATAGATTTTCTCAAAGGATTATGATCTGGGCTTATGACAAAGAAATTTTATAAAAATGAAAAATTTCATTGGTGAGAAAAAGGCCAAGGAATTTATTCAAAAAATGTTTTCCATCTCAACAATGTACAGTTCATTTTTAAAGGATAGCATGGATTTTCCTTGGAGAATTGAATTGGAAAGCCTCACTATACCTACCCTGCAGCACTGATCCTGTTCCTTCAGATTTCATTTTGTCCCTAAAGCTCAAATAATATTGAAAAAAAACGATGTTTTGAGTCCTGTGACTATGCCAAAACTGTCATTTTGACATAGTCTAACGAGTGCAGAGTTCTTTAGAAAAGGCTGAGAGAGATGGAATACTTTCCTTCAGAAGTATATGAACCTGATGGAGGATGTGTCAAGAAACAATAGCTTCATGTTTTTGTGTAATAAAATTTTCTATGAGTTTATAGCCAACATTATTTTATTTATTTTTAAATGTAACTTCTGTACATTAAAATTCAAGCCTTTTGTTCAGCAAAGACTTCAAATTAATGACAATTAATGTGTATTTTTTAATAAATACCCACATTCGTTATAGCTTTGTTTGCTCTAATATTGATAAAGTTTAGCTTATGTTAAATTTTCTTTGGCACTCCATGGCTTTCCTAAGGATTATATCATAATATATGATAAACTTGGTGGCTTATAAGAGCAAAACTTCATAACTTCACATTTCTGAAGCTAGAAGTCCAAATCAACCTGTAATCCAGGTGATACTTCTTCAAAATCTCTAGAACAGCGGTTCTCAACTTGTGGGTCGTGATCTCTTTGGGGGTCGAATGACTGTTTCACAGGTGTTACCCTATTCATAACAGTAGCAAAATGACAGTGATGAAGTAGCAACAAAAATAATTTTATGGTTGGGGGATCACCACAACATGAGGAACTGTACGAAAGGGCCATAGCATGAGGAAGATTGAGAACCATGGCTAGAGAATTCCTATGTCTGCTTTTCGCCTTCAGGTGGCACAGGCCTTCTTGAGTTCACAGATGCATCTTCACATGATTACCCTTTCTCTGTGTGTCTCTCTGTGTTTTTTCTAAAAGATTAAGGACACCCTTACCAGCATAACCTCCTTTTAACCGATAACATCTTCAAAGACTTTATTTGCAAACAAGCCATCTCACAAATACTAGGGTTAAGACTTCAGCATATATTTTGTGGGACATGATTCAAAAAGAAGAAGCTCTGAACCCAACGGATTGGCCCAATTTATGCAACAGTGGACTGCAACCCTAACAATTAGAAGATGGCACAAGACCAAATAGTGTTTGCTTTCTGTTGCATAGGGTGACTATGAATCAGAGCAAACTCAGCAGCGCCTAACAACAATTCAATCCTTACCAACCACTGACTTAGTCTGGGGTCTCAGGTGAAATAAATCCAGCCAAGTTTCTATGTTACACGGGGGAGAAAGGGCGCACATCTGTAGAGACAGGCATACACCAAGTGTGTGGTCATACATCAGAGTGGAGGCTGCAGGGGCTAATGAACTCAAGATCCACTGCTCAGATGGTAGGCATCTAGCTGCAGGTGTAAATGAACCCAAGGTTCATGGAAGGTTACTTATGCTCTCAGGCAGTAAGACAGGCTGCTCACTGAAATTCAAAGAACCAGAGGCCAGTGAGTCAGATGCAGGATGCAGAGGCAACACAAAGCAAGCATGCTTTCCCACAGTATCCACTTACCTTGGAATCAATTCACATTTCAAAAGTGATCTCATCAGGGGTAATTACCAGGTTGAGATTCCTAACCCAGTCAAGTTGACACAATCCTTATCTTTCACAACCACTAAATTGCTAATAAGCACCTTAAGGAATAACTATCCCTGTGCCAGTCATTTCTCGTTTTTCTCACAAACTGGACTAAACAGAACTGATTCACTGAATGAAATTGCCAATTCGTTTGATACAAAGATCCTCCAGATTCAGGGATGTAGTTATTCATGATTTACAATATTTTCTTGATCCAGAGCCATTATTTAATTATTTAATTCAACATAATTGTGTTATCTATTGCGACTTTGGCAGATACTACCGTCTGTAATTTACTCCTGTTAAAATAAGTTTTTAAAATAAATTTGTGAAATTAAATGTATTTGTTAAAATAAATTTACTAAGAAATATAGATAGGCATGAAAGACAGATAAATATCCAAGAGAATCATTGAATAAATAAGAGCACATTTGTATTACACTATTGTTAAAAATCCAAGTAGATACATCTTCCCTAAGTGTGATTCATGGAGCCTTTGACAAAAGTATTTAGAGTTAGTTTATCTTTAAAGAAAAGGGTGTAAATTCTGTACAGAATATAACTATTGGAACTTTCCAGCTTGGTGGATTGTTTTTCAGTAAATTATTTATATCTGTAGAATCCTTCACTCTTCCTTTATCGTGTCCCCAAGGTAGTGAACAGTACTGAAATGCAATTAATTATCTAATATTTTTTACTTCTAGCCATAGTCCCCTATTTTGTGATGCACTGTAAGTCCTAGCTGCTATACCAGTGGTCTGGAGATGAGCCATTATATGTGGTACCGATGTGAAAACAAGAAATAGTCTCCTGTCTTAAGCTATTCCCTTAATAATGCCTGCTGTCCGCTCCATTGCCACAGAGTATCTAATACACTGGGTAGTTTTTATATTTGCCATCTTACAATTACTTATTTTAAAATGAACATCATCTTGTATTTTATGATGCAGTATAAGTTGCTCAAGTTATTTTTAGGTATATCAAAATATTAGGAAAATAAAAATCACACTTCGTTTCTAGTTCTATCCTGAGAGCTAGAACTTCTTGTCAGGGTGAGGGGAGGGGAAGAGAACAAAGAAAAGTGACAAATATTTCCAGAATATTTTAGTCATAAATAGTGCTATGAAACTTACCAGTTAAAACTTAATTCATTTTGCTGCAAATGTTCCATTATAATCAAAAAGACAATTGTTTATACATCTATAGATTAAAATCAATATGCTAAAAAGTATAAACCAACATAAGACACTTTTAGCCACAAGTTGTACAGGAAATTGTATTAGGGACCTCTTAGAGAGAATTATAACACTTCCTATTTTAAATTGTTCCTCGTGTGCCACTGTGTGCACCGTGTCTTCCCACCTATTGCAGGTAGCCGAGTAATGCCAATCTTGGGTTCATCTTACTGCCACACTGGAAACTACCTGTTGGGAAGAGAAGGTGTCCGGCGTCTGGAGGATACATTGTCTTGGGCTTCTTGTGACTCTTTAAATTATTGCTCTCATGTGTAAGCTTTAAGGCTATGCATTGACATAAAACCAATAGTTGAAATACTTCCAGTTTCCTTCAAGCTAAAGAGTCATTGACCCAGACAGAAATCAATACAAACTCGGTGTGTATATTAGAGGGGGAAAAAGAATGATGATGTGTGGATTGGTGTGTGTGTTTGTGTGAGTTTATATGTGTCTGTAATATCTGGATTTTGAAGAAGTAGAGTAACACAGAAAAAAAACACTGACAAAAAGATGAAAGCTACTGGTGTTTTGAGTCTCACTAACTGACTGGATGTCACCTTAGGTCAATGAGTCCCTACCCCTTTCTGATACCTAATCTCCTTCGATATCCAATGCAGGGGGGAATGTTGAAGGAGTATGAAAAAAATACATGGAAAAAATATAAAGTGACATTTTCTATCATTTCTCTTCATTTTAGGGTTACAAATGGAAAGAATGATTTTAGAGATAAACAAAGCCATAATACATATCATATGCATCCCATGTGATCTCACATTTGTGAGGAGAGGCGAAGAAAAGATATATACCTTCATCCAAGTGTCGCTTTTCATTTATAGACCCCGTGATTCCTGACCCAGAACAGTTTTAGTGGTGCCGTTTTTACAGGTCCACTTGCAAATTTCTTTTTCGCATACACAAAATCTAATTAGTTTCCCCTATGAACCAAAGACTTACTGTAGTTTGAGGAATAAATACAAATTAAACTCATGCTTGTTATAGAGCCTCGTATTATAATTGTATTGCTCAGAATCTCCATTCTGTTATTCATTAATCACTGCATGAAAGCTTCTGACAAGAAAAATAAATACTGACTTATTTAAGCTAATGACCGAGGAATAAGAATCGAGTACATAAATGAGGGAAGTGGAAAATGCAAGGATCTAAAATCATCTCTAGATTATCATTGAAATCTCAATGAATCAACTTTTAATTTGTCATGTGTTCTCTTCAAATATTTTAGGGAATGGGGGCATGGTACGTAAGTTTATATCCAGAAATCATCCCAGCCCAGTCCAACTGTGTTAGTCTAGGTACATTAGAGAAACAAATCCACAGAAACTCATATGTATAAGAAAGAGTTTTATATAAAGAGTAAGTGCACATCAAGAAAACATCGCAAACCAGTGCTGCCCAAGCCCACAAGTCCAACATTAGCCTGTATATCCAACACTAATCCACAAAGTTCTCCTCCATCCCGTAAAACACATGCAATGACGCCAACTGCAGGAGGAAAGGCAAATCAGTGAGTGTGTAAGCATTTTAGCACTGGCAGGGGTCTCTACATGGCTGCTCCAGCACCCAGGGCTGCATCGGGGTAGGTCCATGCAGCTTCTCCTTAGGGATGCCTTGAGGGAGGTGAGCCTTGCCAGTTGAAGCAGGGAACTGGCTAAGGCAGCTGCACCCTGGTCCAACCATCAGAAAGCAAGAGACCCAAGGCTCACCGAGCCATTTAGCTCTCTGGCCTTTAATTAACCCCATATGTGTTTATGGGCCAGGTTGACACAATAAACTTTAACTATCTCACCAACTTAATCCATGGGTCTGATGTTACCAGAGCCTTCTTCAGAGTCACATAGCTGCAGACCAATGGTGTAGAAGGTGAAGTGGATGTAGGAAGAGCAGAGGCCAGTGGGTGTAGAGTTGCATGGGCCCAAGGTCAGTAGAAACACGGCACAGTGTGAAAAGCTCTCAGGGGTGGGTACTCAACATGGAGCTGCTCCTGGAGGCAGTTACAAAGTCTCAGAAGCAGAAAGACAAAGGGGTGTGGGACAGGGGAATTCCCAGGATCTCTCATAAAAAGTCACATCTCCCAGGAGGCATCTGTCCATCATCAGGCTGTGATCCTATTGACAGACTGCACTCTACACTTCCATACATGTGAGGTGACATACATTCTAACCACACACTATGCTCAACCTCCTTGTCAGGTTAAGCATGTTTTTGTTCCGCCAGGAAATAATTATCATAATAATATTATCTAAATAATTCATAATGAAATATTTTGATCTTTAAGAAAATATATATAATGTAGTGAAGAAAGCAATTATCCATTCATTTGGGCAAAGCTTTTTGAGCATCTACCACCATGTGCACTGTAAGTGCGTCTTATGGATGCAAACATGGGCTGGATGGATATTTTCTCCTTAAGAAATTTTAAACCAAATATTTTGAGAATGATTAGGGCAAAGAATGTACAGATGTGCTTTACACAATTGATGTATGTATGGATTGTGATAAAAGTTGTATGAGCTCCTAATAAAATGATTTTTTAAGAAAATAAATAAATTTTTATAGTAGAGTGTGAGGTTCTAACACATAGACATACACAAACATAAAATAATACACAAACCAAAAAGCAACTCACTGCCACCCAAACAATTCCGACTCATAGCGACCCTATATAGGGAATGCAGAAAATAGTCATAAATGCAGTTGAATTAGCCTAGAAAGGTTAAACTAGCCTAGAAAAGTTTTGAGCATGTAATTGGTACCCTAACAAGATACAGGAGGAGAAAGCTAGGAAGTTTGATAGGAGGTACCACACATAAAAGCAACTGGTAGGAAGTAACATTTTCCAATCGATTCTTTGGGTCTTGTCACCAAACTTATCATGTTTGAGTTTTACTACTGAATTCTTCTTTTTTTCTTTGATTTAATAAAAGTGTCTGTGATATTTTGACTCATTTTATTGGGGGCTCATACAACTCATCACAATCCATACATATAACCATTGTGTCAAGCACTTTTGTACATTTGTTGCCCTCATCATTCTGAAAACATTTGCTTTCTACTTGAGCCCTTGGTATCCGCAACTCATTTTTCCCCTCCCTCTCTGCTCCCCTCTCCCCCATGAACCCTTGACAATTTATAAATTATTATTATTTTGTCACTTTGTCTTACACCATCTGATGTCGCCCTTCACCCACTTCCCCGCTGTCCGTCTCCCAGGGAGGAGATTATATGTAGACCTTGTAAGGTGTTGCCCTTTCTCCCTTACCTTCCCTCTACCTTCCCAGTATTGCCACTCTCACCACTGGTTTTACTACTGGATTCTATTCTTTACTCTGAGGACAGAACAAAAGACAATTAAACTAACAAGTTAAGAACATATTATTTGATTTTACACCAAAAAAGCACAGAACGTTTTTTAATCATTTAAATATGTATTCATTAAAACATGGCATTCAATGTTTGTAAAAATTTGATTGCTTTGCTTTAAGGGAAAAAATAATTTTACTGCTCATGACTATAACAAGGGACTCTTAAGGGACAAAGTTAACATTTTGCTCTAGTTTTGTTTTGACCTTACCCTCTCTACCAGCAGTTTGCACCTCAAACGAGAGGTTAAATTGGAACAGAAAGAGAAAAGAAGGTGAAAATGACTATACAAATGGCTAAATTGAAAAAAGAAATATCAGAGAGGTTGAAACCCCATAAAAAGTTTTATCTACCTTTCTATCATTATTACTTTGGAGCTAACAAAAGTCTATAATACCTCCAGGCGTAGCAACAGAATCGTCTCTTTGCTCTGTAAAATGGGGCCAGTTGATAGGCAAATGAATGGTCAAGAAAGGAGAAACTGTCCGTGTCACTGTAGCATCACATCTGTGTTATCTGGATAAATGTAGGAAGCTAAATCCGCTTTTAGTTTCCTTTACATTCTCTGTAGGTAGAACACATTTCTCATGCCTACTATTACATATCAACATTTTAAATAAAGCAAATAAGGAAACAAATCATTATGACAGTTTATGAAGTAAAGTAAATGTCTTTTCTACCTGGATGAAAGAGCACCATCATGTGCTCCTCCCCTGTAAAGATTTCTATGTACCCCAGGCTCAGTATTAGTTAAAGACACAGGAAAATGTACCCAAACCAGCTTCTCTACAAAAGCCAGATCACCACCACGTTATAACCTGAAAATGTGATTTCTTCCCCTGTAATACATCATGCACTCTGACCAAACGTGTCCTGGGTACCATCATTTGTCGATAACAATGTCACAGTCCACCACAGAGAGGGTTTCCATCTAGGCATAACCCATATGTTCATTCTACCTAGTTATTTTTCAGGTAGATGATACAAATTGATTGAGAATGATCTTTAACAACTTATAAAGGTGTGTTTTTATATCAGTGTGGGATTCCTCCTCACAAACCCATATGCACTCCTTGAGGATAGGAACTCTCTCTTGTTCACATTTGTAGTCTTACCATTAATCACAGTACGTGGAGCATGGTTAAGTATTCAAATGCAAATAAAATGAGTACCTTAATGACTAAGCAAATAAGTCACTGAATGAAATTAACAATGTGTAACAATCTGTATATAATAAAGCCATGGAAGTAGTTCTCGCAGTGCCTGTGTATCTTCCAAGTGTCTCAATGTGTTTGGGTCTGCACTGATTCCTCCTTTCTCGTTACCAGACACACTGTATTTATACCAATCTTTGAACCTGACAATGGCAATGGAGTGATGTAGCTTTGTCTCTCATTCCTACATTTGTAGACACCAGAGCATTAGCCAGACTGAGAAATCCTTTATAATTTTCCTGTTACATCTTGGTTTCTAAGAGTCAATCTGCTTTAACACCGGAGGGAGAGAGGGACGCTTACAGATGAGAAAAGCAGAATGCTTTTGAGAGAGAAATGCCTCTGTTTGAAATATTTTCTTAATATTAATAAACTGGGATCCCTGGTGGTATAATGGGTATATGATGGGTTGCTAACTGCAAGGTCAGCAGTTGGAAACCTCAAACAGCTATGTTGGAGAAAGATGGGGCTTTCTACTCCCAGAAAGAGTTACTTACAGTCTCAGGAACTCACAGCAACAAGGCTATCCTTTCCTCTCTATGGGGTCTCCATGAGCCACTATCAACTTGATGGAAGTCAGTTTGGTTTGCTTTTGATTTATTAGCCATACTTCAATTATTTCTATGTGGTTTTGGTAGTTAAAGTTTTATGTTAACTTGACAGGGCCAGGATTCTCAATGAGTTGTCAGCAAATACCCAGTAATCCTCCCTGACCTGACCTAAGGCAATGGAATTACAGCTAATCAATTGTAAATCGCTGTCATGGGATCATTTTAGAGTAGAATGCAAAGTTCTCACTCAGGTCACAGTCCTAATGCAATTTATTGTCTCCTGGATATGGCCTGTTTCCAATATAAGTACATTCTGTTTGCTTTTATGCTTAATCTAGATCCTATATCTAGCCCACCAACCTGTGGTTCCTCAGATTTGCATCAGTTGCCTGCCATATTATCTGCCAATCCTGGGAGTCATCAACGATCTGTTATCTGACATGTCAACTTGGGTTTCTTTTCCTCTGTAGCCACAAGCCTGATCTGATCATTGTTTGCCGTCATCAGATCGTGGTCTCCTGTAGACCATCAGCTCCTCCCCCCCACAGCTATGTGAGTCAGGAGACGTCTCCAATCTAACATATGATCCATGAACTTGAAATCTGCCTAGACTTGGAATTTCCCACTTCTAAAACCATGTGAACAATTTCTTGATATAAACTTCTCTATAGAGATACATATAACAGTATTGCTGGTTTGCTGCTTTAGAGAGTGGTTAAAAAATGAGATGCTCTGCTCAAATATTTAGGAAGAGTTTAATAAAAGGATTATTACCCAAGGCAAGGTTTAAGGAAACCAGGAAGCGAAAGAATAATCCCCTGAATAGCTCATAACCGTATAAAGCATTACCATCTAGGAGTCCAGGGCCACTTGATGATATACCAGGAGTCGTGGTCTAGGATACAGGACACAGCTAACACACAACAAAAAGAAGCAGTAAATGAGAGGTACTCACTCTCTTCTCTCAATTTCCAGAATCCTATCATTAGTGAAGAGAAGCCATAAGTTGGTCAAATTCTGGAGGACTCTATGGGACCAACCTCCCCATACATATAGAAGAGTGTGGATGTATACATCATGGATCTGCAGAGGCAAAAGTTAGCTATTTCATTAGCCACTCCTTTCTACAAATCTACCTCCAGTCCCAGACTATGCCTCCAGGAGTATCTACAGAAATTTTCAAAGAAAATTTTCTTTTTCATCATATAAGTATATTCCTGATTTTTTTAATATGGCCCACCATGTTCTTTTAGAATGAATCAATGAAAGTGTGACTACTTACATTGTAAAATAATTTACAGCAAACTCACCTTTGTTTGTGGATCTATTTCAATGAAGTTATAAAATTTGGATTTATACAAAGTATTTTGTTCAATATCGATTATAAATGAATCATTTAGAGATAATAGTTGGGGGCGGGGGCTAGAAGGAAGGGAGAAAATCACAGCTGATAAATGAAACATTTTTATTTATATCAAAATGTCTTTTCATTTTTATGACTATGTTACTATTAGCTATTTTAGGTTAAAAACAACAGCAACAAAAAACCCAGCAACAATAACATATTAAAATATATGTATGCGTGTACCCCTCAAAAGCTTAAACTCGTCCTGATGAGAGTCTCTTTCCTAGTACTGGATAGGGGCTTTTATGAGAATAATTAATTCACTATTATTCATCTGATTTTTCTTTTGTGTTGAACTGTGCTATGGTGAGAAAAGGGAACTGCCATAACCTTCAGGGGACCAAAGGTAAATTGTGTTTCCTTTTTTTTTCTTGCTATTTAAGTTAAAAGTTAAGTTCACCCTCCACCAACTCCTGATGACTTTTTAAAAAACAGTTTGTAATTTGAGATCTGAAGAGAATATGGCTGGTTGGATTCCCTCCAGTAGTTTAGCGATACGCTTTTTGCTGGGGACAAAAAACATGAAGCGAAGTTATAAAGACCCAAGATAAGAAGATAGTAGTAGGATGTCTTAGGAATTGGAACGCCAGAGTTTGACAGAATTGTAATAGTAAAGGCATGCCATTTTCACTGTCCTCTTGTCATGCTTCCTGTCCCAATGGCCCCATGTTGCTCATAAGTAGTGCATGTTACTTATGGAAATTCTCTTCCGCTCTTTCAATGTGTTGGTGCTTAAAATGAAAAGGGGGAAGGTCAGAAGTGGAATTAGTATGCAGAAATGTCTAATAATGCTTTAGTTCCCAGAGGGAACTATTTCTTTATAAATGGGCATCCAGTTAATTAGTTACAGAAGGAAAACTCAGGAAAAGTCCAGCTCCATTAATTCTTATAAAGGTACACTCTCCCGAGGGCTGTCTCCTGCCTGGTGGTTTCCCTTCCTGGAATCAGGGAGAGCGTGTTTGTTCCTGACCTTGATATTGTCCTTTTTTAAAGTGAAATTTTGTGATCAGAAGAATGACCGCGACAGACCTGGAACTACCTGTTGGGTTTGGGATTTGCTTTGTGTTTGTTTTTTCATTCACCCTATGTCTATCTACATGAGATAGGCAAGAGGAACAATCAAGAGGAGCAAACAACAGGACTGACAGTTGGGAGTGGGGATGGGAGAGGAGGGGTTTGGAGGGGGAGTGGGGAACCTACAAACTCAGTCAAGTGCAATGTATCCAAGTGGAATTACTGAGAGCTGAATGGAGAGTGAGCATGATAGTGGGCTAGGAAGAAGGTGAAGGAAATAGAGGAAAGAAATAGGAGACTAAAGCTATGTATAGCGGTAATGCTAGAGGCACATATATAATTTATAATTAAAGGGATAGAGGCCACTGTGTGTGTATGTATATGTGTGTGTGTGTTAAGCATTAAGCTAGCAGACATATTTGGGGCCTCTACTCAAGGCCCCCTTTACACAATACACTTTGTTCTAACAACCTGGCACTCTTTGATGCTCACCTTCCCAATGTAATCACTGAAGACAAAATGGATGCATAAGCAAATGTGGTGAAGAGAATGGATGGGGCCTGGCTATCAAAAGATATAGCATCTGGGGTCTAAAAGGCTTGAAGTTAAACAAGCAGCCATCCAGCAGAGAAGCAAATAAGCCCACATAGAAGAAGCACTCCAGCCTGTGTGACCATGAGGTGTTGATGGGATCAGGTACCAAGTATCAAAAGATCCAAAACAATCAACTATATTGATGTGAAAGCCCAAAATCCATCTGTAGACAAATGGATATCCCTCTACTTAAGGTGTAGTTAACACTGATAAAACACTGAATGCTTACCCCACCCCACCCCAGCCCCCAACTACCATGACCCATTTTTACCTTGCAAATCTGGCTAGAACATACATTGGTATGGATAAGAGCTCTTGGCACATGGAATTCAGTACAGATAACAGTAGTGGGAGTAGCAATATCATGAGGGTAGGGGAATGATTGGGGAGGGGGAAGGGGGTAAAAGGCAGAACCCATCACAAGGTTGGATATATAGCCCTCCCCCCGCAAGGGGAAGAATAATGACATGTAGGTGAAGGGAAACAATGGATAGTATAAGATATGAAATAACAATACATTATAAAATTGGTCAAGGGATGGTAGGCAAGGGAGAGAAAACAGAGGAGCTTATACCAAGGGTTTAAGTAGAAAATGTTTAGGAAATGATGATGGCAACATATGCGCAACTATGTTTGATGCAATTAATGTGTGAAATAAGAGCTGTAAGAGCACCCAATAAAATGATTTTTAAAAGAAGAATGGCCCTGATTTTCTGTGTATTTAAAGCAGTGTATTTAAGAATTCCTTGTTCTTTAAAAAAAATCCCATGTATAAAGGAAAGACCAACCATATGAAATGTGCTTGGAGTTCATGGATTCAAATGCCAGAATCAACAAAATGTGATCACCGAGCCAGCAGGACTGCTCAGGTGGCATCATTCAGTACCCAAAACTTAATGCTCAGCTAATATTGAGCATGACTGGGTGCTCCAAAGTGTTTATTGAAAATTCAGGTAATATCATGTCTGTATAATGGGAAGTCTGAGAAGGGGACAATGGAAACTATCATTTTTTTAAAAGCTTATATTTTCCTTTTTCAGTCAATAAAAAGAGAGGATGTATTAAACGAAAGCACATTTTTTTAAGGTGAAAGCATTCTGAAAATATCAATTGGTGTATGACAGTGTTTCCCAGAAAATCATACCACTCCTCAGGCAAGAAAAGCATTTCCTGCATGAGTGGGTTCAACTTTGGTATACCTCATTTCTTTTGCTGTGAGTTTTTTGTTTAAAATCTCCATTTGAAAATTATTATTTTACAATAGCCATTCATGTGAAAAGTGCTAAGAGGAATAATCTAACGCTGATGAGAATAATAGTCAGGAGTGAGACCCCTCCCACTCACTCGCATATTTTACTGTCAGGGTCTTTAGGGAGACCATTGAAACTGTATCATAAAGGAGTATGATTGGTAGTTATTACTTATTCAAAAGCAAATGTGAAAACATAATGATCCAAAACACATTATTAAAAAGATTTAAGCTTTTAACCAAGACATACAACTTCATTGTGCCCGTCCTTCATATCACCAAGGATTCCTGTTTCTATCAGCTGAAATAATATTTCATTAGAAAGATTTCGGCTTGTGTTACAGTGCCCTTCACCTAGCCCAATCATCGCTAGCTCCATCAAGGGATTTTCTCCTTGTCTGCGGAAGGAAAATAACAAAATGATTTTTCTTCGGACTGATGTCAAATAAAAAGATCACTGCTATATTTTATTATCTAAATCCTTTTCAGCCTGATGAAGATTGCATTCAAGAGACAAACAAGAGCACAATTGGGATTCTCAACTTTGAATTATGTTGGACAGGGTCCTGTACTGACGAGGATCGCTTTCATTTTTCCTGGAACTGCTCAACATTGCACAATTCGGAGGCAAAATGAGGAGGCCAGTGTGCCAAAATTGTGGGCTGAGGAGGCCTTTATTTCATTTAAACCATGGTCTCCTATGTGTCGCAATTGAATACCTAAAGCTGTCAAAAGGGAAAAAGAAAGAGGCTTGCCAAAGTTGTGAAACCAGCTGCTTGAGCGAGCGGGCTCGTCAGCCATTCGTGATATTATCCTCAAAGGAGTTTCCCTTTTTTTTTTAGGAAAATCATATTGTTTGAAGCTACACCAATCTTTACATCAGTTAAGCGTGCTTCTTTCGAAACACTACAAACAACATAGTACTAGACTCTAAAACTCTAGAGGTTTGGTAAGTCAACTCTAAAATTGTATGTTAAATTCCACTTCTCCGGCAATTTGGAAAATACTTTTGTGGGCAAGAATAGTTCAAGTCTACAAGTGGCGTAAACAGTCAGTTGTAATGGATGGCCTTCGGCAAGAGAAACCAAGAAAACAATGATCTGGAACCATTACAGGACAGAGAGAAAAAGAGCTCAACATAGGTGAACAGAAAAGAAAATGTCTGGATTTCACTCCGACAGTATAGTTCTGGGAAATGCTGAGAGACTGAACAAAAAAGCAAAGATATGCCAAGCCTCACTTAACTACACAAGTAAAAGAATAGGTTTGGGTAAATTTTCATGATTTTCATACTGAGATTTCCTCTCATTAAAGATTTTAATGATGTGGCTTATTCCCAAATGCATCAGCTCATGAGGGGAGTGGGGATATACCATATTCCATAAAATAAACTGCCTGATCACTTTAGGAATAAGTGAAAAGAAGGGTACAATGGAAACAAGTAACTGAATCCAAAGTAGGTGTTTATGTGACCAGTGCTTTCATATCCATCCTTGATGGCTTTCTTGCTCATAAAATGTTCCCCCAAACCACCTGTCACTTAGTAACTCATATCACACACATTGAAAGTGACCCCAGCCAATTTCAAAGTCATATTCAAAGTCTGAATGCCTCATACAGATATTTTATAAATGGTTTTCTGGGTTATAGAATGGAATCATGTTGTCACTATGGAAAAGACACTAATGATAGTTTTCATTCTTAAATTTATTTTATTAGTCTTGAGAAAAGATAAAATATTAATTCAGGTCATTGTCAATTTTGAATTTTAAAAAGGAGATACAAAAAGTATGGCATACACACTTAAAACTATTTAGGACGGGATTTTAGGTGCATCAGTAGTTAGTAATAAAGTGGGTGCTCATCGGAAAGGCATACGGATTTCCTAAAGTCTTACTAATCCTTATGCCTACATGAATCTAAGGAATTTGTCACTGAAAATAACCTAAAACATTATGTGCAGTTCGATGGGTTTGTCAGTACTAGAAGCACCTTGAGCAGAAAGAGCTAAAGACAAGTAGATTACTTCTTAATGGGACAGCAAGAAGATGCTCTGCATTGTCCCGACTCATTCACATATAAAGACAAATATGATCAAGTAACCTCAAAGCTCAAAATCAAGATAAAAACCAGAAAGGGAAAGTTTAATAAGGAAAAATCCAAAATCCCTCCTGACTATTCAGCTAGTTCAGCAAAACAATTTACTTGGAAAAAGAAGCAAGCATTTCATTTAAATGAAACTAAATATAAACCAATGAGGGTAATTAACTACCAAAGGCTTCTGTGAAATGCAATCTAAACCACAACAAGAAAGATGATCGCCCACTAGTCTCCATGTTGGTCAGAGCACAGCATGTAAAATGCACTAGGATGAACTCTAAAGTGTTTAGAAAACGATTAACTAGAATATTGGTTTAGTTTCTTTGTTAGGCTGAGTTGTCTACAGAAACAAAATCAGTGACACTCATATATGTACAAGAAAGAACTTTATATCAGGATGTAATTGTATATCCCAAAGGCATCGCCACCCACTGCAACTCGTCTGTGGACGCTGAAATGGGAGCCAGGAGATGACAGGTGGATCTGAGGTCACTGGGACCATGGCAGGGCATCAACAGCTCTCCAAGTTGGCTTCCAGATCAGCAGCCTACGTGCCACCAACCCTGAAGGCAGAAGCAGAGTCAAGGGAGGAAGAAGCTAAAGGGTCAGAGGAAGAGAAACTCTAATTGTCTCTTATTAAAATGTCAAACTGCCCAGGACGCATCTTCAGGCTGTGATCTGACGGGTCTCCACCCTTACACTTTTACACAGGTTCAAGTTGACATAAAATGGAATTGCCACCATTTGCTAGGACTGCTTTAACAAAATGGCAAGAGGGAGTAGCTTTAAATAATTGAAATTAATTTTCCCCCAGTTCAGGAAACAAGATGTCAGAATTTAGGACTATTCTCTCTCTCTCTCTTCTCTCTTCTCTCTTTTCTCTTCTCTCTCTCCCCACCCCCCACCCCGGGCTCTAAAGGACTCTTTCTGCTTTTAGCTCCCTGTGGTTCCTGCTAAGGCTCGGCATTCATTTGCTTGTGCATAGGTACTCACTGGGTGTGTGCCCTCAGTGTCTATGATTCAGCTTAAGTGCCTGCTCTTCTTTTTCATAAGAGCTCTCAGAAAATATGATGTCTGGGCCCATTGTGCTATGGTATGACCTTATATTAATTAATACTAACAACAACCTTTTTTCTAAACAAAGTGAGATGCACAGATAAAGGAGGTTAAAAGAAGGGGGTGAAGGGAGACGCCAGATAGGGCAAGATATGATAAAATAATCTATAAATTATCAAGGGCTCATGATGGAGGGGGGAGCAGGGAGTGAGGGGGAAAAAGAGGACCTGATACAAAGGACTTAAGTGGAGAGCAAATGCCTTGAAAATGATTAGGGCAAAGAATGAACAGATGTGTTTTATACAATTGATGTATGTATACGTATGGATTGTGATAAGAGTTGTATGAGCCCCTAATAAAATGTTCAAGATAAAATAAAATAAAGCATCCAATCCAGTTTCTAAGACCATAAGAGAGGTTGAAAGAAACCAAAGATCATTATTCTGGAAGTGAGAATTAGTGGGGATATAAGAAATATCCTCAAATATTAGATGTAGTTCAGGCAGGTGAAAGTGGGAACAGAATCACTACATAATTGGTAACTTCACAGTCTAGGCCAATGTATGGGGAGGCTAGAAGTGAGACTGCATTTCTTATGTTTAACTATGATTCAAAAATTGGAATAGTTTCCTTTCAAATAGGTGATCTCCCTGGCCCCGTATGATCACATGCCAAGGCTCATAGAGGGAACCTGAAAATGTGTTCTCCACGAGCCCTTCCAAAGTTTGCAATATCTTCTACATTTGTTTTGATTCTGCCTCTTTGAATGAGAAAGTTATTCTTCTGAGGAGTCTGTCTTTGTTGTTTTACACACCCCTTCCTTGCTGTACGTAGAACCCGTCAGAACGAAGGACACGAATATCCATGTCAGGCAAGTCCCTCAGGAAACAAATGGCATGAGGAGTCCCAGCAGTTTAAAGCCAAGCCTTGGAAGAGCACTTCAGTGTGTGACCAGTCTCAGCTCGGATTTGACTGGTTAGCTGCAACCCTGATTAGAGGAGATTCCTTGAAGGGGGGTCTGCAATTTACCTCCTCCTGGTGGTTGTTCCTTCTATCCAACAGCTATTTTATCTTGCTCTGCAATAAAGATGAAGCACGGTTCTGTTCGTTTTGAAAAGCATCCATCTTAAATGCCCTCTACAGCTCACTTATACGGACACACACACACACACACACACACACACACACACACACACACACCCTTAGCCCTTCTAAATAATGTGTGTGCATACTTGAGCAACTTGAGATAAAACTTTCCTCTTTCCATTGAAGCCTTTGTGCCTGGGTGAAAAACAAACGATGAGACAGTGCAGGCTTCTATCGACCACGTTTAATTTTAATGATTCAGCAGACTGACCTTGCTAGTACCACTTTTTCTGTATTTAGAGAGTACCATAATGGAAATTGATTTATTAAAAAGAATTGCAACCATTCAGCAGCAGCTGTTGCTATTTATCATTAAAAATCCACATGAAAGAAACACACCACCCTGTCCCAACCCGATCGCTGAGGACAAAGCAAATGCATAAGCAAATGTAGTGAAGAAAGCTGATGGTGCCCGGCTATCAAAAGATATAGTGTCTGGGGTCTTAAAGGCTTGAAGATAAACAAGCAGCCATCTAGCTGAGAAACAACAAAGCCCACGTGGAAAAGCCCACAAGCCTGTAAGATCACAAGGCGTCAAAGGGATCAGGCATTAGGCATCAAAGATCAAAAAAAAAATCATAGCATTATGAATGAGGGGGAATGTGGAGTGGGGATCAAAGCCCATCTGTGGGAAATTGAACATCCCCTTACAGAAGGGTCACGGGGAGGAGATGAGCCAGTCAGGGTGCAGTGTAGCAATGATGAAACATACTACTTTCCTCTAGTTCTTGAATGCTTCCTCTCCTCCACTATCATGATCCCAATTCTACCTTACAAATCTGGCTAGACCAGAGGATGTACATTGGTACAGATAGGAACTGGAAACAGAGGGAATTCAGGACAGATGAACCCCTCAGAACCAGTGGTGAGAGTGGCGATATAAGGAGGATGAAGGGAGTGTGAGGGAGAAAGGGGGAACAGATTACAAGGATCTAGATATAACCTCCTCCTTGGGGGACAGACAGCGGAGAAGTGGGTGAAGGGAGACGGTGGATGGTGTAAGATATGACAGAAAAAAATAATTTATAAATTATCAAGGGTTCATGGGGGAGGGCGTAAAGAGGAGGGAGGGAGAAATGAGGAGGTGATACCAAGGGCTCAAGTAGAAAGCAACTGTTTTGAGAATGATGAGGGCAACAAATGTACAAAAGTACTTGACACAATGGATGGATGTATGCATTGTGATAAGAGTTGTATGAGCCCTCAATAAAATGATTTAAAAAACAATGTCACTGTGATAAGAAGTATTACAGGTGATGGATTTGGGGATTGGGTTAGGTTTAAGTTGGTTTTGCTTGTTTAAACTAACAATTTAAAAATATATATATTGCTAAAATTCAAAGGAGATATTTTTATATCATAAGTGACAAATGCTCTCTAGGTTACATTTGCTCTTAGATGCCATCGAGTCTACTCTGAATCATAGCGACGTTACATTAAACAAAGGGAAACATCGCCCAGGCCTCACCTTCCTCCCAAGTCTTAAGTTTCAGCCCATTGTAGCAGCACTATGTCAGTTCACCGTGTGGAGGCCCTCCCTCTTTTTCACGGTCCCCCTACCTTACCAGGCATGCTATCCTTCCCCAGGGACTGGCCTCTTCTGAATACATGGTCCAGAGCACGTGACACAAAGTCTCACCATCTTTGCTTCTAAGGAGCATTCTGGGTGTATTTTTTCCAAGACAGATTTGTTTGTTCTTTTGGCAGCCCCTGGTACTTTCAATATTCATCACCAACACTGAAGTTCAAATGCATCGATTTTTCTGTGGACTTTTTTACCCTGTGTCCAACTTTCACCCTTGGCTTGGGCCAGGTGCCCCTTCATCCCCAAAGTAAACACCTTGATTTTCAACACTCTAAAGAGGTCTTGTGAAGCAGATTGACCAAATGCAACTTGGCTTTTGATTTCTTGACTGCACACTGATCGTGGATCCAATCATGGATCCTTTAGGATGGCTAGGTCCAGGTGTGTGTGTGAGGAGGTGATCTGGGGGGCTATTGACGAAGATGTCCCTGAAAACAAACATAACTGGGCTTTATCTTTATTGACAGAAGGAAATTGGTTCATAAGACATTATCTAAGAATAACATTAAGATTGTTTGCGTTTTAAAAGAAAATTGTTTAAAAAATTACAGTGATGAAGTAGCAATCAATATAATTTTATGGTTGGGAGGGGGGTCACCACAATACGAGAAACTATATGAAAGGGTCGCAGCATTAGGGAGGTTGAGAACAATGGCAAACCTGCTGTGATTCCCCTGCATCAGAATGGTTCACATCCACTACGTTCATAGCCATTGGTGTAGTTTGCTACTTTTATGAATCGGGCAACCCTATGAGTGGGTCGTTCAACCCCCAAAGGGGTCACAGACCGCAGGTTGAGAACCGCTATTCTAAGGATTTCTCCAGAATGTCGAATACTCTACCATCCATACTTTTGACAACTCTGTCCTTCTGGTTAGAGGAAAGCATTTCCAGACATGATAGAAGTCTAGGAGATTCCAAAGAAAGGTTATGTCAAATGGATGACTCTCGTGATCCTCTCCAGCTGTAAACTTGTTTTCTCTGGAACAATCTGGGACAATATATATATTTTTTTTAAATGAGAGAGTCACCAGGCACAAGCAGGTAAGACTGTTAATCTTACCTGTCCCCAACAAGAATTACCGGTAAGCATGTTTATGTAAAGAAGGATGCTCATTACAAAGGTAAAGGTAACATTAAATTCTTAAACATTCCGATCTCATGTTTGCAAATAAAATTCTAACCTCGTAGGCGTAACTTTATCTGCCTATTCCAATTAAATCAAATAAATGATCATTTTGGTGGTTTGCGACTGATTTAGGTTTGTTTCTTAAGACTGTGGCATAGTCTCTATATCTCTGAATTCTTTCATTCCCAGGCTGCCTTAGTATAGGAGCCAAATGTCTCATGCCCTTATAGGACAGGGTAGAGCTTCCCCTATGGGGTTCCAAGACTGTAACTCTTTCTGGAGTAAAAAGCCTCATCTTTCTTCCAAGGAGAGCCTGGGGTTTCTAACTGCTGACCTTATGGTCAGCAGCCAAGGAGTAACCATGCTGCCAGCAGGGTTCCCTAATTACTAGACTTTATGCTTTTTCACTTTTAAGGCAAGGGTTTCCACCGCAGGATTGGGAGGTAACATTTTTTCTGTTTATTCTTATAGCTCTTTAGAATTCCAAATTGCCCTGCACCCGCCACCGCAGAAGGTGGGATCACCCACTTTAGAAGACTCTGATCAAGAGCTATGAACTTTCAGTTGTGGGAAAGTATTACATTTCAGATTAGAGGAGAAAGAGAACTCAACCATATTTAAAAGAGACATCTGCCTTAAGAATAAAGGTAACTATTTTTAAACCGTTTTAGTGGCATGTAGTTCACATGTCAGACAAGTCAGTGGTTTAAACATATTAAAAAGAATGTTTGTGCATGAATTCACATCCCTGGTCATCGGAGGCCTAATCCGCATGAAGACACTGCAGATGGATTTGGGGCTTTCACTGTCATCCAAACAGAAAACTGGACACCCCGAACCCAAGCGCTTATAACGTCCCTTTTCCGACTTGGAGTTTATTCTTTACAATCGTTGGATTGTAGCTGAGGGTGCTTTTTCCATGTGGACTTAGCTGATACCTTGCGTCGATGACTGCTTGTTTTAAGACGAATCAAGGCAACAATCATTAAATGGTTAGAAACCCTTCCGATACTTGGTTCTGCAAGAGATTTTTTTTTAAATCCATAATGAAACTCCTGGGATGGCAAGGTTTCTGAAACTATTGCCCAGCAATTACCTAAGAACAATTTAATGATCAGAAGCTGTCTCTTGAAGAACTCGGGGGCCATATTTGCTACATGTGGGTCTGCTAACTACAAAGCAAGCAGTTCAAAGCCACCAGCCACCCTGCAGGAGAAAGATGATGTTCTCTATGCACATAAAGGGTGACAGTCTCAAAAACCCACAGTGGCAATTCTGACCTCCTCTCAGGGTTGCCACGACTCTCAGTCAACTTTATGATGGAGTTTGCCTTTTTTTTTTTTTGAAGGGGGGGATTGTTTTTTTATTTAGGGGGAGGGGTAGCTATTTTTTAATGTGATAACTTTTTCTGGCAGCAAAATGGAAGCAATGATTTTTCAAAACTCAGAAATAACTTTATAAAAATTGTACCTTTATCTTGTTTGTATGTTTTTGGCAGCTAGTGCAGCTATATCACCAACACGTGAGCACATATTTTTAAAATTTTTATTATTTTAATCATTTTATTGGGGGCTCTTACAGCTCTTGTGACAGTCCATACATGCACTACGTCAAGCACATTTGTACATATGTTCCCATCATCATTTTCAAAATATTTTCTACTTGCACCCTTGGTATAAGCTCATATTCACCCCCTTACCCACCCACTTCCTCCCTCCCACCCTCATGAACCCTTGATCCTTTATAAATTATTATTATTTTTTCATGTCTTACACCAACCACTGTCTCCCTTCACTCACTTTCCTATTGTCCATCCCCCATGGAGGGGGTTATATGTCAATCATTGTGATCAGTTTCCCCTTTCTCCCCCTCCCCCACCTTTCTCTTATCTTCCTTGGTATTGCAACTCTTATTGCTGGTCCTGAGGGGTTTATCTGTCCTGGATTCCTCGTGTTTCCAGTTCTTATCTGTACCCGTGTACATGCTCTGGTTTAGCTGGATTTTAAAGGTAGAATTGGGATCATGATAGTGGGGGGAGGAAGCATTTAAGAACTAGAGGAAAATTGTATGTTTCATCATTTCTATACTGCAACCAGACTGGCTCGTCTCCTCCCTTTGACCCTTCTGTAAGGGGGTGTCCAGTTGCCTACAGGAAGGCTTTGGGTCTCCACCCTGCACTCCCCCTCATTCATAAAGGTATGATTTTTCAGAGCACCTAGTTTTTAAGCTAACATTATATCAAATCTAAGTGTATTAATGGTTTGTGATCTTTCATGAATGTATCTTTTATTTCTGAATTCTCCAAGTTTCATTAATATTTCAATTGTTATGATTATTGTGAATTGAGTTTATATTTGCATTGATCTCATATTTTTCATTATGTCTAATCACTTATTTATTCAGGAAATCATCATTGTTTCCACTTCAAGACAAGAACCACATGAGATAAATTACTCTCCAAAGGTACTACAGGTATTGGAGACTGAATTCAAGCCTGAGCCTACTGCCACCAGTGTGACTTAACAATGTACTTTGTCATTGTGTGGAAGTTCTAGCCTCTTACTTAATTTTTCTTAAAGAATAGTCACTAAATTGGTACACTGTTTCAATATTACTATTAGGAAATAAGGTTTTCAAAGAGTATTATATTGAATTATAAACACCTATATAAAACACAAATAACTACTATTCTCAGCTATATAAAAAATTATGCTGAAAATGACACAATGTGTATAATAAGATATTCGGCAAAGTGTGTAACAGCATAGCCAAAAATGTTCTGATAGAATATTTAGCGTGCTGACTACTATTAAAATGGCCAACGAAGAAAAGGAAGATAATTCCAGGGAAGTTTGTATTTTTTCATTATTTTAAAAAATCATTTAATCGGGGGCTCGTGAAACTCGTATCGCAATCATTTTTTCATTGTTTCACTGTGATAAATATGCACCATGACTCATGTTTTCAGAAATGCATCAGTGGTACTTTTCCATGCAATGTGACAGCTTATCTTTTACTTCAAAACAAATGGGCATCATGCATGTCAGCTCTTGAGAGGACTATAAATGGCACTGCCTGTGTGGAGAGGTGTGTTAGCCTAAGGGAGCCAGGTGGTCCTCGGGTCGTAACTCGGACTTAAAGGAATGAGTCTCCAGAGGCTTGGAAAATGGCATGGCATATCAGGTTATGACTGCGTATGTGTGACTGAACAGCAGGAAGGATGGAATCCTGAGTAGCTTTCATTGAAAAGAGGATTTTAGTCATGTGCTGAGTGCATGGGACTATCGATGCGAACTTGTAGTCAGCCGTGTTCATGAAGTACACATTCAACAAATGCATGTGCCTGGCGCCAGGAGGGCAGATAAGCCTGGTTTGAAATGTCTTTCTCTCTTAGGTACACCACTGTGGTTGTTGTTTTCAGTTCTTTTTCAATAATACTTTGCAGGTTCAGTTCACACACAATGAATTGTTGGTTTCTTTTTTTTGAAGAGGAGCTGAGAGGGGAGAAAATGCTTCTTTAATCCAATACCAAAGAAAACAACTCCTTTTTACAAGGATGGATCAATAATGGTCTCTGCGTTCTTTCTATTCCTTGTTTGTGTTTTCTATTGATGTGTACAGACTTTTGGCTTTAAGTACTTTTTTCTTTCTCAAAGAATAGATGAGAAAGCAGAGTAATTTTAACTACCCTTGACCTACTTCTAAAGAATTCTATTCTCTTAATAAACTCCTTCCCATGACCAAAAGTATTGATTTGTATCTATGAGCCAAAGCACTTCCTGATTTATTTTCTCAAGAGCATTAGATGCAATTATGAGAGAGATTTAATTGGAATTATTTGAGGATCTGGAATGGGCTACCCTGATGATTATTCACTTACAGCCTTCTCGCCAGTTAATTACTGTGGGAAGAGGATCGTGCCACTTTGAACTGACTTTAAAGTGCTGAACTAGAGGATGAAGGTTCTTGAGAACAGCCTGAATCAATGGTGACTGAGAACAGGAGGAGCATTCTCTTTCCCTTGTTTTAGTCTTTTTTCCATAATGTACTCTGATTAATTTTCTACCAAAATGAAAATACATATACTCAACTCCATGGAACTGTCTATTTTCACCAGGACCAATGTGGATCCAAAGCCATTTGGGGTCTGTGGTTTAAGAACTCAAAGGACAAAAAGAAAAGAATAAATTCCGACATTGAATTGCTACACCTGAAGACATGGCTTTAATGACTTCAAAGTTACATTCAATAGTGTTATTTAGGGGTGAATTGTAGAAGTAAGTATTGGGCTGTTAACTACAATGTCTGCTGTTCAAACACACCAGTCATGCTCAGGAGGAAAAAGGAGGGTAGCTGCTCCAGTCTAGATTCAGAGCCTTGGAAACCTGAATGAGAAGCCCTACTGTGTCTATAGGATTTCTATAAGTTGGAATTCACTCAACGGTGGTAGATTTCCTTTTGTATGGTTCAATTGTAACAAAATTCTATATAAATTAAAAAGTGGTTTGTGCAATGAAAGCAACCTAGATAGTGATATGATTGAAGACGATGAATTTGTCTATTTGTTCAACAATATTATTAAATATATACTATGTGGCAGTTAATATGTGAAGGGTAAGGAAAATATGTATATTATTCCTATCTTTACAAAACTTAAAACGAACCAACCTATCATAATCCCTAACTATACTATCGAGGAAAAGTGGAACTACTCCAAACGGTTGCATCGTCTGTAAATCTTTACCAGAGAAGAAAGCTTCATCCTTCAGAGATGGTTTAAATATGCACCCTGTGGCTAGTAGCCCAGTGGTTGAGCAACTACGCTGTCGGAGCTCCTGATGAAACAAATACATGAGTAAAATATAAAGCAATTTACTGTACAGAGGGTGAGTGAGTTAGTTTATTATGCCAACCTGGCCGATAAACACATGTGGGGCTCATTGAAGGGCAGAGAGATAAATGGCTCAGTGAGCCTGGCCTTTTGAGTTCTTGCATCTCTTGCTTTCTGATGGTCGGACCAGGGTGCAGCTGCCTTAGCCAGTTCCCTGCTTCAGTTGGCAAGGCTCACTTCCTGCAAGACATCCCGGAGGAGAAGCCACATGGACCTACCGCGATGCAACCCTGGGTGCTGGAGCACCCATGTGGAGACCCCTGCCAGTGCTGAGATGTTTACACATTCACGGACTCGGCTTTCCTCCTGTAGTCGGTGTCATAGTGTGTGTTTTGTGACATGGAGGAGGACTTGGTGGGTTGGTGTCGGACATATGGCCTAATGTTCAACCTGTGGGCTTAGGCAGCACTGGGTTGGGATATTTTCTTGATGTGCACTTACTCTTTATATAAAACTCTCTCTTATACATGAGTTTCTGTGGATTTGTTTCTCTGAAGTACCCAGACTAACACAGAGGGGTAGAAATAAGGTTAATTTTTGATGAGATAGAGCCCCCTAAAATTGTTGGGTCAGTTCAGGAAGTCTTCCTGAAGAAATATCAACCGGGGCTGACAACTGATCCAAAGAATATTAAATCACTACTTCCCCATAGTAAGCCATAGGATATTTGCATGTGCCTTCAGAAACACAATACTTTATTAGTTTCAAAGAGCTGTCATTTAAGAAATTTCCAAGTGACTCGGGATATTGGTCAGCTTGATTGTCTTTGAGGGCTAGGGAAGAATTGTCCCGCGCCTCTCTTCTAGCTCTGGGATCTGCAGGTATTCCTTAGCCGGCAGCTACCCTGTGGAACGTCATCCTTTTTCTCTCTTTCTTTGTCCATCATCTTTTTTATAAGGACAGCAGTCATCTAAAATTAGGACCCATGCAAGTTCAATATGACGTCTCTCATAACACACACCAAGACCTTATTGCCAAGCATGCTATTATTTACATGAATAAAAGTTAACACAGCAACGTTTCTCTTTGCAGGAGGGATTAAATAAAAAATATGTATAGGAGAAATGATCAGATCTTCATTGTATTAGTTGAAAACCCAAGGATCAGTAGTAGAATTGGATTTTATAGAATGAATATTTCTTATAGCACATTGTTAGACTATTTAGAGAACATATTATTTAAATTCCACTGAAATGTATCAAATGTTGTCACTTACATTATCTTAATATGGCTATTTGATAAAATAGTTCATTACAAAGAAACATTTTCATTAAAAATGTTATTAGAAATAAATCTCCAATGAGTTCCTAAAATAATGATCATGCATAACTCTTTCCCCAATGTTTGTGTATGATATCTGGGTGCTTTTTTTTTTTTTTAACACTTTAAGGATGTAGAGAAATCTAAATAAAGGTAGCTGTTGTGAAGTTAAAGTGTTACAAAAGCTAAAATACTACTACTCTAGGACATTTTTCCTTTAAAATAATGACAAGTCTTGCAACAGGTATCAGAGTGTTTGCTGGTTTCCAAATTTGACAAGGAGAACAATCTCCTTATGTTCAAAATGAGCAAGTTGCTTGTAAAACGCATTGCGTTCTTTTCCACCCTGTGTTTTCCAATTTTAGCTTTGTTCACCCCAGAGACCTTGGTGCTAACATGTACATCACACCTTGAGGAAATATACACTCTACTGTAATTGAGCGGAAGCCAGACTTACAGACTTTGCTGACTTACACCCATTGCTTTCTGTAGTGTTCCCTTTATTTCCTTCTGTTAAAAATGATCTACATCGATGTTTTCAAAATTTATTGAGACCGTTTTATGGCCTGAATTGTGGTTTCTCCTACTAAAAGTACCTTTGCACTTAAAAGAGGATACATATTCTGTAGTTATTCGATGTAGTGATCTATTAAATATCAATTAAGTAAAGGTGCTTCAATGTCTATATTGATTCTTTCGTCTAGTGCTAATAGAGTGGTATTAAAATGTCTAAGGGTGATTGTAGCATTGCCTCTTTCTTCCCTTAATCATATCAATTTTTGCTTCATGTAATTTGAAGCTTGGCTTATACTTATTCTATTTTTCTGATTCACTCACCATTTTACCAGCACAAAACATCCCTCTTTATCTCCGGTAATATGTTCATCTTGAAATCTATTTTATTTGACATTAATATGTTCACTCCAACCCTCTTATCTTTATGGTTTGTACAGGATGGCTTTTTCATCCACTTATTTTAAAAGTATTAGGTTTTTTATATTAAAAATGTACCGTTCGAGACATTAAATTGTGAGATCTCGTTATATATTCATTCACAAATCTATGCTTTAAAAAATACTTTTATTGGGGCCTCTTACATCTCTTAACACAATCCATACATTCCTCTAATGTGTCAAGTACATTTGCACATATCTATGCATTTTAACGGATTTAATCACAAAGGATAAAACCATTGCGTTAGAGTTGTAGGCAGAAAAAAAAAAAAGATCAGGTAAAGATGGCCTTCCCCTAATCTCTGCAACCTGTGAACACATATGTTTCATGACTGGAGACCTTGTAAGTGTGGCTCAATTGAAGGACTTTAAGATTGGAAGGCAAGTCTGGGTTATTGTGGTGGACTTACTTTAATTACAAGAGCCCTTTAACTAGCAGGAGGTGGGGTGGGGAGGGGAAGCTACAGTAGCACTTCCCCCTCCATTGATGCATTTGAATGTGTAGAAAGAAGCTGTGGACTTGAGAAGTGGGACCCATGCTAGTTAAAAGTCAGCAAGAAAACAGAGACTTTAATTTTAGATCTACAGAGAGCTCAATTCTGCCCCAAACCTGAATGATCGCAAAAATGGATTATCACCCAGAATCTTTAGAAAGAAACACAGCCTGCCAGCACCTTGATTGTGGTCCTGTGAGACCCATACCAATCATACTTCTGACCTACGCATTATAGTCATACATGTGTGTTGTTGTAGGTCACCTTATTTGGGAAAATACATTCCAGCTACATGACTCATTGTGATGTCCCAAAGAGGCTGCGATGACAATAAATGCTTAAAAACATGAACGTGGAATTGGCTTTGGATGCGGGCATTGGATAGACTGGAACATTTGAGGAATTGGATAGGAAAAAAACATAAATTTCCTTGAATAGACTCTTAGCAGAAATATGGATATTAAAGGCACTGTCAGTGAAGACACAGAAGGAAATGCGGATCACACTACTGGAAACATCAGAAAGGGGATTTTTCTTATGATGTGGCCAAAAGCTTTGCAGAACTTTATCCAGCTGTTCTGTGGAAATCGCAACAGATTAACAATACATTTGGAATTTACTTGAGAAGTTTTTTAAAAATAGTAAGATGCTGCCAGTTTCTTTTTCTTAGAGTAATGCCAAAACAGAGAAACAACATTGGGAGGAATTGGGCAACAAAAGGCAAGCATGACTTGATGTTGGAAATTTTCAGCAGACCTAATTTAAATAAAGGTCCACACTGCTTGAAAACCATGCACTCAGGAGTTTGTTGTAAAAAAAAATGAATGTAAGGTTTAATTTATGAGTTATCATGAAGGCTGTAAGAAAGAACTTAGAATTAAAGCATGCCTGTGCTTCTGTGCAAGGATGCATCATAAGGTAAGCAAACAAAAAGAAAGGAAAAAATGTCAAGATTAATAGACTATCAGGATGCAACGTGCTCTTGTGAAAAAAAGTGAATTTATAGCCATGCAAGCTTTTGTTAATATCACAGAAATAGCAAAAAAAAATTTTCAGAGTATGCATTTTTAAATTTTAAGTTAGCATAATTTGCATACTATAGAATTCAAGGGTTTATATCTATTTAAAAGACTTGCATAATCATTGCCACAATTTTAGAAGCTTTTACTCTTCCTTGTGCCCATTATTAATAGCTCCTCATTTCACCCTAATTTCCTCTCCCATAACCATAAGACATTATTAATCAAGTTATTGTGTCTACAGATTTCCATATCTTGCATCTCATATAAAGAAAATTATACCCTCCATCACCACCAACAATCACAACAACAAAATAACAGGAAACCCTTCATACAAAAGTAAGCCAAACGATAAAATATAGAACATATTTTAAATAGGTCAAAAAGGAGAGCATATGATAAGTTGTTAATTTTAACCTAATAGCATCTGCGCTATGCCACTTTTCAATGCAGTTGGTCCGACAGCAAGGTCATTCACATCCCTGGTCAATGGACAGAGGCGATTCACCAGAAACTTTGCATTTTGGATTTTCACTGTCATTCTTAGCCTCCTGCAAACCAGGTGCTCAAAATATAAGCTCTACTACCAGCCCAGAGGCACAAAACTGGTAGACACTGGATTTGGATTAGGATTTTTTTTGCCTTCACGTGCCCAAGAAATGGTAGCCTGGAACTACCATATACTTACTTAATGCCCTCCTGCTTCATTTTCACATGAATTAATCTGGCAGGCATGGCTCTGTTGTTGTGAATGAATATTATTGGAAGATTTGCCCTCTCATCAACCTCCATTGTTTGTATAAATAGTGTCCAGTTACTTAAGAGATTAATCTGTACAAGTCAACAATTCATGTATTGTAGTGAATAGTGAGCCTAAATATGTATAATTACCTCTTCTCAACAGTGTTTTAAAGTTATGCCATTAGCTAAACTAATGATGCTATCAATGCATAATGATTACCCATTGGGCTACTAACCACAAGGATGAGTTCAAAACCACCAGCTGCTCCATGGAGGAAAGATGAAAATTTCTACCTCTCTGAATATGTCAGGCTCTAGTATTCACAGGAAGAGTTCTACCTTGCCCTGTAGCATCACTATGAGTCAGCATTGACTTCGTGTCAGTGGAAATGATGTCCTAGAAGGATGATTGCTAATGTTCTGTAAGATAAAATGACAATGATGGCTCTAAGGTGAACTAGAGACATATATAAACCACAGATGCACGAACGGGTTTTGGACTTGCCCTTAATTCCAGCCCCAATCTAAGACTAATTAGTTCTTCTGACATGGCTCTACTTGCTGCTCACCCTCATGAAGAGATCGCTGAAGATGTGGGTGCTACAGCAGTGTAGTAAAGGAGCTAGATGGTGCCCAGCTCTCAGAAAGAATAGTCTGGGTCTTAAATGCTTGTTTTCTAACAAGCATCCATCTAAATGAAGTGTCAACGAAGTCCACATAGACGAAGCACACCAGCCTGTGTGATCCAAGGACTGTAAATAATTTAATCCAAATCAAAAGGAGGGGATGGAGTCAGAGCTTAAATTTTGAGATTCTGGTGTTCGGAAGACTATGGATGGCGGTGGAAGCCCGAAAATCCATTTTGAGGATCCATGCATGTTTTAATTATTTGTTGATTCTCCTGTGATCATAGTTGAGGGTTGTGAATAGCCTGTTATCTGACAGCATTGCAAAATCCACTATGGAGGATGTAGTTAGATCAAAATGTAATCTATTATCATTTGAGTTCTGTTTTGAGTCATCTTAAAGCTGTTTCTGGTTTTGTTTCTCTTGTTTTGTTTTACTTTTAAGTGAAGAGGAAATACATGTGGATTAAGCCTCTGGTGAGACCCCCTTGACCACAGACTAGGAATGTGAGTTGCTTTGCTATCATGAAAAATATATTAGAAAGTAGATTGCTGCAGATTCGATTAGGTTAAAATTTAGCACCCTGTTATTTGATCTCCCTTATGATCCATGTAAATTGGCTTTAGCTTTTGTTATTTTGCTTTCTTGTCTATTGAGTTTTTATGTTTTACTTTGTTATTGTTGGTGGGTTTTTCAATGTTTTTCTGTCTATGAAATCCAGGGTAGGTAAACGTATAAGGACAGGAACTGGATTAATAAATAGTTCCTTGGAGGGTTGTCAGAGAAGGTTGTGGGGGAAAGGGAAGCTAGTAACAATAAGCACAAGAATGAAGAAACTGATCTAAAACTGATTGTGGTGATGTACAACTCGCCTTGATGTGTTTAAACTATTGAATTGCATGATGTGTGAATTATATACAATCAAACATAAGCTCTAATAAAATTCCTTCCTCTGGTCCTGAAGTCTATTATTTATACATGTTTAATTACAAAGACTACTATGCTTCTTTGGTGTGTACTTAGCTAATGCCTCACTTAAATGACTGCTGTTTTAAGACAAGCCTTTAAAACCCAAGACACTAGTTTTATTTATTTTTTAGAATAGCCAGGCACCATCTGCTTTCTGCCCCACATTTTACTATATCACCCATATCTTTACTGATTCTTCTTTCATGAGAGCATGTCTGAAACCAAGCCATATAATAAGAACTATTATTCTTATGTTAGAGTTTATTATTAAGTTCAGTCTCAAACCATTCATATATCTATGGTTTATATATGTCTGGGCCCACTTTAGAGACATCCTCATATTGCTAGGGAATATTCAAAATATGGAAATAGAGTAATTTTATTGAGGATATCATTAATTTAGCCAATATGTAGGATTTTTTAATCATTTTATTGGGGGCTCATACAATTCTTATCACAATCCATAGATACATCCATTGTGTCAAGAACATATGTACATTTATTGCCATCATCATTCTCAAGACATTTGCCTTCTACTTGAGCCCTTAATATCTGCTGCTCATTTTCCCCTTCCCTTCCCACTGCCCCCTGCCTCATGAACCCTTCATCATTCATAAATTATTATTATTTTGTCATATATTACACTGTCCGATGTCTCCCTCCACCTTCTTCTCTGCTGTCTCTCCCCCAGGGAGAAGGCTATACATAGATTCTTGTAATCAATTCCCCCTTTCTACCCCACATTCTCTCCACCCTCCAGGTATCACCATGCTCACCACTGGTCCTGAAGGAGTCATCTGCCCTGGATTCCCTGTGTTTCCAGTTTCTCTCTGTACCTAGGTAAATGCTCTGGTTTAGCCAGATTTGTAAGGTAGAACTGCGATCATGATAGTGGTGGGGTGGATGTATTTAAGAACTAGAGGAAAGTTATATGTTTCATCGTTGCTACCCTGACTGGTTCATCTCCTCCCCACAACCCTTCAATAAGGGGTGTCCGGTTGGCTACCAGTGGGCTTTGGGTCTCCACTCTGCACTCATCCACATTTTCAGTGATAAGATTTTTTGTTCCTTGATGCTTGATACCTGATCCCTTCGACAGCTTGTGGTCACACAGGTTGGGGTCTTTAAGACTTCAGACACTATATCTTTTGATAGTCGGGCACCATCAGCTTTCTTCACCACATTTGCTTATGCACACATTTGTCTTCATTGATTGTATCAGGGACGTGGGAACCCATTGATATTATTTTTATTCTTTGATGTCTGATAACTGGTCCCTTCTGCACCTTGTGGTCAGACAGGCTGGTGTGCTTCTTCCATGTGGGCTTTGATGCTTCTGTTGAGAAAATGAATGTACATATGTATACAACAGCTACAAAATTGTCTTTAATTAAATCGTAGGGGAGGCTCACAGATTTCCTCAATCCACCAAGAGACCATTTCAGAAGTTTAAGGATTTTGTTGTTCATCAATCTCTGCAACAGTCAATATTAGAGGTGGTGTTATTCAGGAAAAGCTGTAGATAGGCTTCTTTTCTGATGGAGTGAATCCTTGTGATGTGTATGGAGACCCATAAAGTTCTTGCGAATTGTATATTAGCAGAACCTTCCCACATGAGCTTAATTGGACAGAAATGTGAAATCAAAGCAGACTATCTGCCCCCAAGAAATTATATAGACAAAAAGACATGTATAAGAATTGTTCAGCTGCAAAGATATGCCAATTTTCCTTTAAAATGGGGGAAATGCAACTCCAAGGAAAGAGCCTCAGCCCGTGGATGGTGGGGTGGGGCAGGAGGGGGGGAGGAGGAGGGAGATGGCAAAGGGGGACTTGTCTAGTGCTAGAGATGATTATCCCTTGGTCTTTAAATAGGATAGAATGTGGCTTGTTGGATTTTCAAATAGGTTGGGACCAGTGATTCCTATTTCTTTATAACTTATACCCTTTGGTAGTGAAATTCTATACCTGTTAAGCTAACCCTGCCCCATGGCTTTACTTTGGAAACATGCTGTTCTTTCTTGGCTTTGAAGTACCAAGGGAGAGAAAGGAATCATAGTCCAGGGTGGACTACGCTCAAAACCACAGCCATACATAATGCCCCATATATACTCGCATATAAGTCGGCCGGAATATCAGCTGAGGCACCTAATTTTACCACAAAAACTGCATTTAAAATGTGCTGAAAAACTCGGCGTTTCCACAAGCATGTATACGGTAGATCATTTGGATGATCAGATGTGGGTGTTTTGAATGACGGAGATTTTGAACTTTGAGTCCAGTGCTGTAATGACTAGAAACGTGTGAGTTGATGAGATGAATATTCTACCTATGGTGTGGACCTGAGTGCTTGTCAGTTACAGAGTACTGTGAACAACAAGAGGATACCCCTCAGAAAGGTTTATGCTTCCATCCCTAAAATTTATGAACATGTCCCTGCATGCCTAAAGGAACTTTATAGATATGATTAAGCTTAAGGTAATTGAGATAAGATGTAATCCTTCGTCATACTTTTGTGCTCAATCAAATCACATTTCTCCTTACAAGCGAGAAACTCTCCCAACTACAGTGAGGGCGATGAAACAAGAGAATAAGAAATTCAAAGCATGAAGAGTCCCTGGCAGTGAAGCTGAAGGGGAATGCTAAGAGCCAAGACACATGTCCCTTAGATGCTCGCCATAACCTCACTGGTCACCATCAAGAGGACAGGGATTTCCGAGTTACAACCATAGGAAACTAAAGGCTGGCAGCCATGAAAGGAGCAAGGTCTTCCTTAGATTGTCTGAAACATATTACAGCCCTGCAGAGACCTTGATTCTATCCAAGGAGAAGCAAACCTCTGTTGAACTTCTAACCTGTAGGACTGTAACATAATAGCTTTCTGCTGCCATTACATTTGTGGTAATGTATGGCAGTAATATCAAATATCAAAAATATCAGAATTAAGCAGTGGAATAT
Source organism: Tenrec ecaudatus (assembly GCF_050624435.1). Taxonomy (NCBI): domain Eukaryota; kingdom Metazoa; phylum Chordata; class Mammalia; order Afrosoricida; family Tenrecidae; genus Tenrec; species Tenrec ecaudatus. Next base: position 297,217,945 of record NC_134531.1, read on the forward strand.
AGTGTGCGCTTCATTTATCATTACTCTCTCTCGCCCGTGTGTCTTTGCTCCTGTTTATTTTTTCCTGCCTTTCAAATACTTCATAAATTCCACTTTCATTTTCTTATTCAGTGGCGTGGCATTATAGATTCTAGCAAATCTATGGAGGAAAAGGCGATAATATATCTAAGGCTCTAAAAGCCATATGAATTCTGAAATTGTCTTACATTTTACTTCACTTCCAAGTTAATTCCACCCGAATTATCATCCACTTCAAAGACAGTGCATTCTGTTTTCTGTCGTGAGTACAGCTCAATGAATTTTCGCTAAGTGACACATCTGTCTTAACAGATGCAAAAGCAAAACATAGGAGCCCTTGTTTGGCCCCTCTTAGTCACTATCTTACCCAAAGCTAGGCAGTATTTTGACTTCTAAGAACACAGATTTCTTTCAGCTGTTTTTGGTATTTGTCTAAATAGAACATATAACATATATTCATTTTTCAGTGACTTCATTTCACTAAAATTATGCCTTTAAACATGTAAAACATATTAATAGTGTTTATAGTAATAATTTGTTCATGGTCATCAATGTTCAGTATTTTATTATATAAATGTGTACCTTTAGTTTTTAACCTCAATTTTCAGTATTTTATTATGTAAATGTGTACCTTTATTTTTTTTTTACCTATTTCACTTAAATTGGATAATCCACATTATTCAAAGTTTTGGGATCTTACAAAAATTATGATTATAAAAATCTATGTTCATTTGTCCATATTGCTGCTAGATTTATTCATTGCTGCTGGAGTTACTAAATTGCATTAACATATATTCAATTTTAATAGATAATGTCAGGTGTTTTATAAAATAGTTATATCAATTTGTGTGCTTAACCACAGCATCTGAGTCCCCACTACCCGAGATTGTCTCAAATATTAAAAATTGCTCCTGTTTTATTTTAGTCATTTATTTTATTTGGTATACAGCCCTCGTGCATTTATCTTTTAATTTATATTTACCTGATGAATAATGAGGTTAAGTATTTTTTACAGATTCATTGAACACATTTGGGAACTGATCATTTATGTCAAGTGGCCATTTGTTGAGTTTGGGGCCTTTTATTATTTTAAGTAGACATTTACATCGTATGGGTGTAAGTCCTTTAGGAAATATAGCAATTTTATATTACAAATATATTTTCTGCTCTGTGGATTGCCTTTTTATCTTGATAAAAATACATTCTTAATTTCACTATGTGTCAATTTCTGCCTTTATAATTTGCACTTGGTCCCCTTAAATCTTTTATTGTTCCTATTAGATGCTATATCAAGTAGGTTCCAACTCAAAGCCATCCTGTGTACAAGAGAATATGTACCCAGTGTGTACCATCCTCACCATTGTTTCATATGTTTGAGTCATACTTCATGCATTCCAAGTTCCAAGAAATTTCATTCCTTTAACTACCCAAAGTCACTTAAAATAAGACATATATTTTATCTTCCAGAAGTTTTTGTTTAATTTAGCTTCATATCTTTTTTCTTTTTTAAATATAAGTTAGAGCTCAAAATACCTTTTATTTAATAGCAGATTTTTTTTTAAAAACCATTTTTCTTCATTGTATTGGAGGGCCATATTTGTAATAATCATGTAATTATATGTATGGGTTTGTTTTTATAATCTCTATCTTTTTTATTCTAATAATTTATTTTACTTGATGCCAGTCATCTAATTGTTGCCACATGTGAAATCTTGATCCTTATGCACTTCATGCTTATTCAAAATTTATATATTTTAAATTATCATGACTAATTTAGAATCAACTTTTTATGTCGGTATTGAGAGTTTTACTGGGATTTTTTTGACTGTACCACTCAATCTGGGGAAACTGGCATGTGGTCAAGTTTCTTCAAGCCATGAGCTTCCTGTTGTTAGGTGTCACTGAGTTGGTTTAGACTCGTGGTGACCCCATAGGCCAGAGAAGAACGCTCACACGGGATAGTTGGGGCTGTAGTGTGCGATTCGTCAAAGCAGATTGCTAGACAATCACTCTCGGGACAGCCAGGTCTGTTCTCACTGCCACCGTGCAGTCATTGTGGCCACCAGGGTGCTCGGTGCACTTCCTGTCACTCGTCACCTACTGGTTGTATTTTCTTCCCGTTAATACCATTTAGCTATTCCATTGTAAGAATTTTATACTTGTTCTGTTACATGTCTTTCGTGCATTTCTTACCTCCTAGGAATAGAAATAGCATCATTTAAAACTTTTGTTGCCTCATGGTTTATCAAAGGAGCTCCAGTGACATAATGGTTATAATGAGCTACTAACTACAAAGTCAGCAGTTCGAAACTACCAGTCTGCTCCCTGGGTGGAAGATGAGGATTTTTCCACTCATGAAGAGCTGCAGTCTCAGAAACATACAGGGACAGTTCTACCCTGCCCTTCAGGTCGCTATGAGTCAGAATTAACTCAATGGCAGTGAGTTTGGATATTTGCTTTTGGAGTTGTTTACAGATAATACATTGTAATAAAATCAATGTATACTGAAAATGTTCTGGACAGTTTTCTCAAATTAACTTCCAATTATTGTTTTCTCAAAATTATTTAAAATTTTCAATATACACAGTCATGCCGCTTGTGATGCCAAATTTAATTCTTCAGACCTCCAATAAAATGTAAATAAGAGGTAGTAAAAGTGGATCCCTGTTTTTTCTCCAATTTTAAAAAGAAAGTATTGAAAAGTTACAACTAAATATGATGATACTGTATGATTTTTATAAATATCCATTATCAAATTGATTTTTTTCTTTTTGTTTTGCTGAGAGTTTTTAAGATGAATATTTAATTCATAAATTATTTTTCTTTTGTATTTATCTGTTGAATTGGTTACATAATGATTTTCTTTTATTCTACTAACATGCATTTCCTAAGAGATTGTTTTATAAACAAGTTCAACTTTGTTATTGTTAAATGTTGCGCAAAATGGACGGGAGGAGGGCTTTTCTAAACCCATCTACCTAGACAAAGGAGAAGCCACCTCCAAGCGATCTCATGTCAGATGGCCACAGGGCAGAGGGAAACTGCCTCCCTCTCTAGCCTTATTTACTTACCTGTTCTGACACCACCCATCCCTCTCAAGGAACTCTACTTCTCAGCATGGCTTCATCATTCCTTGCAATGGTCTCACGGGGCTAGCAAAGAACACTCCCAGTTGTGGGGTTTATTAGTGAAGCAAAGCAGATTCACTCTGCTAAGCATACAGTTCTGTTCTTAACAGTCTCTTTTTTGCCACGCTGGCAGGCATGTCTCTCTTTGGTCGCTGGTCTCTTCAGCCACATGGTTGGTCTCTGCCCTATTCTGTGAGTCTGGAAGCCCACAATTCTGCCCCCCAGTCCGGAAGCGATGCCTCTCCTCTGCTTCCTGGTGTAGGGACAGCTCCTCTCTGCCCCAGCGCTCAGGGGTGGGTGATGCTTAGAGCTTAGAGCCTCAGCTCTGTCCTCGACTTCAGACTGAGGTTTGGCATGCACTCTGCTGGTCGTTTTTTGGGGTTTTTTCTTGATGGTTACAGGATTCTCCTCTGTCTTCTTGCTTTGAAGGTGCTCTTATGGACCTAAAGGAGTGACAAAACTGTCCCATCGCCTCTATTGGTGTCTCACACATCTGATTTGCATGGCCACACCCAATATTTGGTAGGAGTTGCAAAGGCATGGAAAGAAGAGCCATACACACACACTTCATTTCAGCACAGCTGCTCTGAAAGTGGTCTCAGCTATTGCATGTGTAACAGAATCCTGATTTAGTGTCATCCTTAAAATTGTTGCTATATTTAATGTCAAGCTGTCTCATGAGAGGTGGCTCTCTGTGAGGATAAGTCAACAAGTATTGCTGATACGGCACTCGTTCATACAGGCGGTAATCTGTGTCAACATGACGCTGGTCAGGGAATGGCTGCAGGTAAGTACATTTGCCTCAGTTCTCTCATTAGTGAATTCGCCTTAGTCTCATTGAGGCACTTTTAAAAACAAGTCCAAACGCAGCCATGGTTTCTGAGGAGCTCTGTTGGGCCAGTTAAAGGCAAGCTCTATAGGTCAGCTGAGAAAGTTATGGAATAGTTTGGGGCGGAGGATTCCGAAAGAGTAATGATGACAAATTTTCTCAGACAACTCGGGGTGGCTACTGTGGGTTATTATGAAGAAATTTTAAGAGAATGGAAAATTGCAAAGTGACAAAAAGCCAGAAAGTTGCACGAAGCAATATTTTCCCCCTCAGGAAAAATGCACCTGTTTGTTTTTCAAGGGTCACAAGGGTTGCCCTTGAGAAGTTCATTGGAAAACATTACCCCCACTAGCCTACAACCCTAGTCTTGCCCCCTTCAGACTTCTTTTTGTTCACAGACTCCAAATGACATTTAAAAGGAATACCATTTAAGTGTCTCTAAGGTGCCCAAACTGCCTGTGACATGATATCAAATGAAGAGTGCAGAAGTCTTCATAGAGAGGCAAGAGCGCTGGAAACCCTGCCTTCGGAAGTTCATAGACCTCAGTGGAGGATGTTGAGAGACGATCGCTTCACCCTTTTATCTTTTTGTTTGATAAGTTTTTGTAGCAATATCTTTTTACTTCCCCTTGTAGTTTACTAACCATGAGGTCCATCTCCATGGGTTGGTCCCTCCTGATCTTGCTCAAAGCCAGTGAGAGGAAATATCACAATCTATGTTTCTAATGAGCATTACATTTTCACCTTCTCCAAGATGGATTAAGCATTTTTCTGGTGGTCTTAAGATAGGCCCATCGAACGCTTCGCATTTGTGATCTCCAATAAATCATCAAGGCATAGTTTACCTTTGTATCCTGCCTTTCTCAGTGTGACATTTTTCCTCCAGGCCACCCAGATTGTATGTAACAACTGATTTCTATCCTTCAAGAAGAAAGGGGGACACTTGCCACCAGGTCAACTCTCATGTGCCGTTTTTCAGATAGTCCTTGAAGATGTTTTTGCAGCAAATCACTGGCTAAGTAATAATCACATTACATATCTAATCACATGTCAGTCATATGTGACTGACAGTATGTTGAAATATATATATATTTAGGTGGGTAACACATTACACAATTGTTCAGTTATTATTCAATATGGGTAAAATAGATACTGCTAATACCTAGCAGTCTCTAATACCTAGCAGTCTATATACCTCACCACAAACAGATGAAGGATTATGCAAAGGATTATTTGAAAAATAGATATATTTTGCCTATTGTGAACAACCAGTGTCTGGTCAAGAAAGCAAAAATGGAGGAAGGGAGAGAGAGAGAGAATGGAGGGAGGTTAGAATGGGAGAGAAGGAAGGAGGGAGAGAGGGGGTAACAAAGGAAGAAGAGATGGAAGGAAAGGAGGGAGGGAGGGAGGGAGGAAGGGAGGGAACAATAGAGGGAGGGAGAGTCAGCTGTCACTGAGTTAATTCTGATTCCCTGCTACCAATGTGTGTCAGAGTGGAACCATTCTGCACAGAGTTTTCAGTGGCTGCTTTTCAGATTTCGATAACTAGGTTTTTCTTCTGAGGCTCCTCTCTGTGGATCCAAACCTCCAACCTTTAAATTAGCAGCTGTGTATGTTCATTCTTTTTGCCACCTGTGACTCAGAGCTCTATTGAAGAAGGCATCTCAGGGAGTTAAAAGATAAGGTAAATGTAGTGTGAACGCATGCTATTTCAAGGGACTACTAGCATTGCTGAAAGGAAAATAAAGGCACATTCATGACTGAGTGATTAGAAGAAAACATTGCTTAATTACCAAAAGGGAAGAAAAAGCAATGAAGTTCTTTCCCTATAAAGAATAAATATAGTTAGTAACTTACTCCTACAGCATCTAGAAACTTTCCCATTTGAAAAAAAAAAGTATACTCAAAATTTAAAACATTTCGATGATAAAATAGCATGTAATAAGATAAAATAATGAGATATAAATGAAAAGGGGAAGTTCACGAAATATTAATCTTGCCTGTGGTCTCTTTATAGCATGCGTAGGTGGAAAAGGTCACAAGAATTACACCGCCAAGAAAAACTGGCACTAAATTTTAGAGTTGTAAAACTAATTATGGGGCAGATTTTTATATAACTAGTACTTAATAGTCATTCCATTTCCCACAGGCATTTATTTAGTTTAAAACCTTTCAATTAAATGAGCCTGAATTTCATTAATCATTATTGTATTTTAAGAAGGCTGATTTACCTATTACATCAAGGAAAACGGAAGAGGATAAAAATGTAAAAATCGCCAACTGCAATGCGTATTTTCAAAAAGCAACCAAGGTAAAACATTGGATCATTTTACGTGTAGAAAGACAAGCTTATTTTTTCCCCAGCAGATCGGGACTACGTTTCTCTCACACACGTGACACTTTATAGATCATGTATTAAACGGCATGCCCCTGCTCACACCAGAGCTTAGAATCCAGTTGGAGGGACAGATGTTAATAAAACATTCACCCTAGTGAATGTGTAACTATGAGTGGAAAAGCGACTTGGGTGAAATGAAAATGATACTCTGCTTGCATGGAGTAGAGGAATCCAGCCCCAAGGAAGGAATCAGAGGTTTTAACACGCGACGTCCCTGCGAACGTGACGGTAGCACTATTGCTGCGGTTGGTATACAAAGATTTGGCTGTTGTCTGGGAGACTTTGACTTTACATAGGAGACGGTTTAATAGGCAGAATCTATGATTACCTTAAGCAGTTGTATCACCAAAGCATATAGCTTAAAACAGATTTTCTACACATACATTTTCAGAAAATGTTCTGGTAGGAAAAAGAGCTAGCATATTATATTATTCGGAGGGATAAGTTTGTCAATCAAAATCATTGTTTTCACTTATGACAGGTATTTGATTTTTAGACAGTTGCGGCTCAGTGTATGTTGGGTGCTAGAAATAGACGGTACAAATATTTGTCAGAGCTGGTCTTGAAATAGATTTTTTAGTGTGGGTTTCTAAGGTTACAACACATCAGTTTGGCAAATTTCGAGCATTGCTGCTCATTATGGTAGCCATTAACTCAATGTAGTTAAAATAAAACTCAAACTAATTAGAGTACTTTTAAATCTAGTACCTCAATCCAGCCAGGTAACAAGGGCACATTGCCACAGGTGGGCAGTAAATTTTTGTATGGATTCACAGAAAACATTCAGCACGACAAAATTTCTATGGACCAGTTTTGGTCTAGCTTACCTAAAATATAGCCATTTCTGTAATTCACTATACACAGAAACTATAAATACTCAACTAACTCTATCAAAATCCATTCTGGCTCGGTAATTGGGAAGACAGGGAACCCAGTCACTTGACCCAGAAGTCAAGTAAAGAAACCCCAAGGTGAAAGTCACTATCATCTGGTATAAAAATGACCTTCAATTCATCAACTCAGAGCGTGAAGTCAGAGGGCTAGGGGGGGTTTAGTGGGATAGGAAAGTATATGCAGTTATATAGAATTGGGGGAAATTGATAACACTTGGAAAATATAGCACAAAAAGGTACATTTGAGTTTCTATTGTTTAATTTAAAGTAAACCCCTTGAGTATGGTTTATGTTTTTATCTAGCTATCAGTTTGTGCTGGAGTGGGCCCAGTGTGTTGAATCTTTCAAGGGCTTTGTTTTGCTAAACAGTTAAATATAGGAAAAGAATGTGATAGAGAATGATCTTGTAACCTAAGCCAAGTTGACAGGGAAGAGAACTTATGAAGTATGTAAACAAGAGCACAAAAAATAAGAAAGATAATATCCTGGTGATATCAGGATTTCATGTAGAGAGGAATCTAATGGTATGAGCTAAAAAGATAGAAAATGTTGACTAGTCAGACAGAAACTTGAAACTGATACTGAACTGGGAAGGTGGGTAATAGTTACAAACATCCAAAGTGTCAAGACCTAGACCAGAAGATCTCAACCTGTGGGTCATGACCCCTTTGGGGATCAAACTACCCTTTCACAGGGGTTGCCTAAGACCACTGGAAAACACATAAATATTTCACAATATAAAATTACATACTGTTTTGTGTTTAATCACTATGCTTTAATTATGTTTAATTATGCTCAATTTGTAACAATGAAAATACGACCTGCATATCAGATAGTTACATTATGATTCATAATAGTAGCAAAATTACAGCTATGAAGTAGCAACAAAAATAATTTTATGGTTGGGAGTCACCACAACATGAGAAACTGTATTAAAGGGTCACAGCATTAGGATGGTTGAGAACCACTGTTCTAGAGTATGAAAATTATTAGGGCAAATGTGATTTGGGAGGGGGGAAGAGAGAATTAGAACTGATTGTGATGATGTGCACACAACTCTTCTTTTGAAAAAGTGTATGTTATGTGAAGAGTATATCAAGAAAACTGAAAAAAAAAGGAAATCAAACTTGACCAGTGGTTACCATGGTGAAGGACAAAGAATATTATTTGCTCAGAAGGCATTGAGTTTAGGTCAATGATGTGGAGTACTTTGGAAAAGGATATCAATAATGGTTGTAGAGCTTGAAGAGTATCGGGCATGACACTGGATTATATATGTAGAATTGTTGGAGAATGTGCTTTTTTGATATATTTTTGCTGCAACTAAAAAATAATTACATGAATAACAATGAGTACAAGGGAGAATAAAGTGTTCTAAAATTGATTGTGGTAACGATTGTACAACTCTTCTCGACAAGATTGAACTATTGAATTGTGTGATATGTGAATAAAGTGCCAATAAATGTGGTATTAAAAAAAAAAGGGAGTAGCGTTGGTGTGAAGCTACAGGGTCCTAGTAGAGACTCCACCATTTTAGGTGAGTGAAGAAGAACCAATGGGGCTGAAGGAGGACATTCAAGCTGCACTGAAAGCACTAGCCCAAAACCAGGCTCCAGGGATACCAACTGAAATGTTACAACAAGCTGGTAAAGGACAGGAAGCACTCAGTGATCTAGGACAGGACATTGGGAAGACAACTGCCTGGGAGAAATCCATAGTTGTTCACATTCCAAAGCAAAGGGATGCAACTCAGATTATAGAAAAGTATCATCAATATCACATACAAGTGAAATTTTGCTGAAGATTATTCCATAAGGGTTGCAGCAAAGCAGTCCATTGATGAAGCTGTCAGAGGTCTGGGCCAGATTCAGAAGACGACATGGAACACGGAAGGGATATCCTTACGGATGTCAGATGGTCCCGCTTTTGGCGGGACAGTCCCGATTTTTAACAATATTTTCCCGCGCCCCACGGCGGTTTAAAAAAGTCCCGATTTTGGGAAAGAATGCACGACAAGCTAGGGTATATAGTTTTCGGTGGCCATGTGGCTATTTTGCCAGGATGTGAGTTTTATCAATGGTGTCCCACTTTACCAATGTTAAAATCTGGTCACCTTAATTCTTGACTAAAAGCAGAGAATGCCAGAAAGAAGTTTACTTGTGTTTCATTGACTACACAAAGTCATTCAGCCATGCGGACCATAACAAACTATGAATGGCCTTGAGGAAAATGGCAATTCCAGAGCACTTGATCGTGCTCATGGGGAACGTGTATGTGGATCAGAGCATCTCTCCACTGACAACCATTATATCCAATGTGCCTAGGCAACCGTTTATGCAGTTGTACTTTTGTCTCACATATATAACTAATAAAATATCATGTTTTTCTCAATATCATTCGTCATCAGGGAAATCCACATCAAAGCCAGATGACATGTAACTCCCTTGTCACCAGTGTGCTTTTATACTTTAAAAAATAAATAAAAAGAAAGAAAAGAATGATTCCTGATGAGGACAGAGATTGGAATCTTCAACTGATGCTAATGGAAAGGTAAAATAATATAGTCCCCACAGGAAACTTTAGCAATTCCCCCAAAAGTTAACCATTTGTTGTTAGATGCCTTTGAGTCAGTTCTAATTTAGAGTGTCCCTATGTACAGAGGCCCATCGTACACCTTCCTTACGGTCATTTCTATGTTTCAGTCACTGGTTGCCACTGTGACCAAGCCTTCTCATTGAAAGTCTTACCATTGTGCTGACCTTCTGCTCTTTGTAATGTGTCCAAAGTTCATGAGACAAATCTGTCCATGCTCCCTTCTAAGAAGTACCCAGTTGGATTTGTTGCACGAGAGATTTGTTCATTGTTCTAGCAGGCCATATACTTCACTAAAAAGCATCCGTTCCTCTGTTCTTGATTCACTGACCAGCTTCCACACATGAACAGGAGACAGTTTTGAGCTCCATGGCTTGGGTCAGACATATCTGAGTTCTCGAAGTGACATGTTTGCTTTTCAACACTTGGAAGAGGTTTTTTTGCAGTGGATGGTGCTCAGTGCAATGCACTGTTTGATTCCTTGTCTCCTGCATCCATGGGCATTGGTGGATCCAATAAAAACAAAATACTTGATAACCTCAACCATTTCTCTATCACCATTTTGCTGATTGTTCAAGCTATAAGGATTGATGTTTACTTTTTGTTGAGTTATAATCCATATAGAAGACTATAGTCTTTCATTTTAAACATAGAATTACTATGAAAATTAAAACCCATTGCAATTGAGTCCATTCTAATTTATAATAGTGACCCTACAGGGCATGGTAGAATGGTCCCAGAAGGTTTTGAGGGCTGAAATATTTTAACAGTTTTATTGATATACAACTTATATATAGCACAATTAACTAGTTTAAGCAAAGTAAATGTAGTTGTGCAATCATCACCACAATAATTTTGGAACATTTTATTCTTTTTGTACTCATTTATTAGACCCTCATTTCTACCCTATATCCCCTGCCATAACTCCAGGAAATACTTAATCTAGTTATTGTCTCTGTAGGCTTACCCGTCCTGAATTTCATATAAAGAAAAATATACCCCTCCAAAAGAAACAAAACAAAAAAGGGGTGCCCAATTCAAAAACCCTCAATCAAAAGAAAGCAGAAAATAGTAAAAAGTAGAATATATTTAAAATGGGTCAAAGAGAGAACAGATTATAAAGTGTCAAATTTTAAATTAACTACATCTCCCTTAATCCACTTTCCAATACAATTTCTCTGAGAACAAAATTATTCACATCCCTGGTCAATGGCCAGAGGGGATTCACCTGAGGCTTAATTTACAGGGGACACCCTACAAATGAATGTTGGGCTTGCACTGTCATCAATAACCTTCTGAAACCAGGTGCTCAGAATTTAAATTCTAATACTGTTTTCGCTCTAGTCTTGGATTTTATCACTTAGAATCATTGGGTCACACAGGCTGATGTGCTTCTTCCATTTAGATTTAAGCTGCTGCCTCATTTAGATCACTGCTTGCTTTAAGAGAGCCTTTTAAGACCCCAGATACTATTTTTTCTGACAGACAGACAGCATCTGGTTTTGTTTTTTTTTTACTACACTCTGCAACAGCACCCACATCTCCCATGATCTCATCATTAGGGTCCCAGTAGGGCTACATCATAAGAAATAATTATTTCTGAGAAAAGGGCTATGAAAGTATATGGGCTCAAATTCCATTCATAAATCTAAGGTTTATATGTGCTCTCAGTCCGCTTTAGAGACATCATTGTCATTTTCTTGAGGAGCATTATAAATCATCCCTGTGGGGCCTCTGGTAATTCTATTGAAAGTATCCTTAATTTAGTCAGTTATAAAGTCTAAACTACTGTTGGGAAAAGGAAAGTACACATGAATGAGCCAGCAGGTGTTTAGAGTAAATGCATGAATTGTTGACTTGCCCAGATTAAACACTTCAGTGACTGGACACTACTTACCCACGCAGCGAGGGCTAGAGATGGGGCAAAACATTCAATAGTACTCATTCACAAAGGCACTGATAAACCTGCTGGACTGACACACGTCATAAAACACAACCAATTCAAGGCAGTCGTGAGTTGCCATTGAGTATGCATCCTCAACGCAAGAGCTTTGAACCCAAACGCAATGACTTCCAAATCCACAATCTTGCCACAATAATCATCTGCTCTTCCCCCACTCGGGCATTTCAGCCTTAAGTCCACAGGAGGGGCTCAGTTCCGTTCATTAGAAACAGGGGTGTTTAAGGTCAAGTCCAGTTCATTTAGTGAGGTTTCTAAATTGGATCCTTCTGGTGTGGCCTATAAAGGATGAGTCAAAAACCCCATCAGTCTATAGCACGTTCCCTACATCACTAAGACCTGGATAGCAACTATGTCCAAGTTAACCACTTAGAAACATACTATCATTTGCATCCCCCTCCTCTCCGGGATTTATGAGAGTAATGTTAAGCACTTTTCCCAATGTAGGTTGACCCGCCTAGTTGGTTTACCCACCAACAGACGTGAAGTCAATTTTTCAAAGACACACATGTCTCAATCCCCTTTGCACTTGAATTTCCATTAAGGCACCCTTGGAGGGGTGTCTGTTCATTTGGGGTGACTGTAGGGTAATGTTATATGGCAGGAACTGTTTGGTTTTCTCCCCGGATCCCACCACCACCCCCAACAAGAGAAACAGAACCCAGCGAGATGAGGACTCATCTAGCGAAGTGGTTTTCAGTTGTATGAATAAAATGCTCATGGGCATTAGGCAAGCACACAGCCTTGTTGCTTGGGGGGCTGGATTAGATTGCATGACGTGAGAACAGGCACTTGCCTTGTCTTGGTGTTTATCATTATAGTAGTGGTCTGATTCCATATTTACCCTTTAGTGACTGACTGACTTAGCTCAGCATGGTTTCCAGGTCCGTTGATGGCCTGAGGTTTGTCACTGCTTCGTCATTGCTTTTTAGGTTTGCATTGCATGCCACTGAGCGTACATATCAGAGTTTCTTTATCCATTCTTCTGCTGCTGGGTCTTTGGACTATTTCCTGATCGGGCTATTGTGAATTGTGCTGTGTTGAACAAGGAAGGCCATAAGAATTTGTGTTCTCTTACTTCTTTGGGGTATATACCTAGCAGAGTTATTGCTGGATTGAATAAAATTTCTATTCCTCATTGTTTTAGGTAGTGCCATTTTGCTTTCTACAATTATTATATCGATTTACAAGCACACCAGCAATATATAAGTATTCAAATCTCTCCAGCATTTGTTGCTTTCTGGGTTTTTTAATCGGATTATCAATGTGGATGTATGGTGCTATGTCATCATGGTATGAGTATTTTCAAATAATTATTTAAATCAAATGCACAATCTATGGGCAAAATATTGAATGATGCAGTAATAGTCCTTTGGGCAGTGAAGATGTTTGCGACAAACTGCTCGTGCAGTCTGCTATCCATACAGAGCCCTCGGAGGCCAGAGATGCAGAATTTTGGGTGAGTGGGTTGTAGCAAGAGCAGAGAAAGAGGAGACAAAAGTGGCTTGGGTCACTGATATATGGTGAAGTGGAGTCTATAAGAGCCAAATAGGTGTTGCTAGTCTCCAAATTCAGAAACGTTAGTGTAGTTAGATATTTTAAGTTGTTTTTCTGGCTTCTCGGGAGTGCAGAACTTCCCTCCCAAAGAGATCTCGCCAGTAGTTGCCAAGGACATATCCCCATGTTGTTACCTGGGAGTCATAGTCCCCAAATCTGCCAAGACTGCAATCTTTCTGAACGCATATGGCTGTATTTTCCCTCTCAAGTCACTAGGGGATCCGAAGCATCGATATTTTTTCGTTAACAGCTGAGCATGTAACCACTGTCACAGCAGAGCGTCTTAGGTCCACAATATGACTCTGTAACTTCACTTCTAAGTACATACCCAAAAGAACTAAAGGCCGGGAATCACAGATACAGGCAAGCCACTGTTGATAGATCACAGAATTATTCACAGGAGCCAAAAGGTGCGAACTTAAGTGACAACCAGCAAGTTAAGTAAATAATATATATAGCAGAATACTTTTCTGTCCTGAAAACTAAATGAATATTTATGTAAGTTTTAAAGCTAAAGAATTTTCACAACTTCATGCTATCTGAAAGAAAACCAACACAAAAGAACAAATACATTATGTCATTTATTTGAAAATATAGAAGAGAAATATTAATAGAGATGGAATAACCATGGATGTTGGGGGTGGAAGAATGAAGAGTTATGGACTAAAGGTATAGAATTTCCCTTTGAATTACTAAGTTTTTAAATAAATAACGGTTGGTCAATAGTATAAATTAAATTAAAACAGAACAGTTCACTTAACAATGATCAATGTGGCAACTTTTAGAAACAATTTCATTAATTCTACACTCAAGGAAAATTTTGCTCAAGATAAATCACAAACTGTTGCAGCAAGCTACGAAGAGGAACAGTCAGAAGTTCAAGCCAGATTCAGAAGTGAAGATAGAATGAGTGTTATCCTGGGTAATGTCGGGGAGATCTGGCTGAAAGAGAGACTACAAACACGATGCTGACCTGTTTTATTGACTTTACACAGGCACTCAATTATGTGGATCTGAACAAATTATGGGTAACTTTTAGAGGCATGGGAATTAAAGATCACTTAAGTGTGCTCATATAGAACCTATACACAGACCAAGAAGAAAGAAGGTTATTTGATATTTGTGTGTGTGTGTGGATGAGTGTGACTGCAGAATCAAAAGTAAGGGACATCTTTAACTTCATGACATAGTGCCATGAAAAATTGGTTCTAGGATCCTTTTAAACTTTCTCTAGTACGTATGTGTTTTATTTATCAGATAATTTACATGGTCAGACTTAAAATACTACCAACTTTATGGATATAAATAATATTTTATTTATTGCACTTGCGTTTTCTTCAGTAGTTATGAGATTGAGCATCATTTCATTTTTGTTACATTGATGTTCACTCTTCTTTTAACTGCATGTACATACACTTTACCCCTACTTGATTACTAGAATTTTAAAATTCACTATCAGAAATTATTTTACCATTGGAGCTCCATGTTTTCAGATGCATAGGTTAAAATAACTCTTCTCACATATGTGTATCTTTATGTGTCAAGTTCACTCATCATATTGTTCCTTCTTTTCTTTAAAAAACATTTCCTTTCCACATTGAAAAATAAATCACTTAAATTTTATTCTATTGGTTCAAAATGCAACTGTTTATGTTTAGATCAAATGGGATACTTTTGTCATATATGGTTTATGATGGTACAACACATGTTAAGCTTTCCAAATGCAAAGAAAGCTGACCCAGAACAGATTACTGCAGAATCAAATTGTAATGCAATGCAGTTAATATATAGCAGTTTGGGTTTGTTTGTAAATATTTTTATTGACATATCGCAATAAAATTATTTTTAATGTGATACCTTTAAAATATGATAGACGAGGGTTAAAGACCTTCTTTTCTGAGTTTCTGGTTTTCACTCTTACCTTAAAATAATTTTTAGTCAGTATACTAGGCTTTAATTATAATTACAATAATTCTGTAAATAAATCTGGAAAAGAAATGGCTTATTTATGTTAACTTTTGCTATTCACTAATTAGTTTCTTAATTTCAATTCCTTTTATATGTTCTATTAAGATATTATTTTGTTATAATATATTGCACATTTAATTGTATTTACTATTCTGAAACATAGATTTTTATTATTATTTGAAGTTGTTACATTTTCTAGTTGGCATAGCTAATGAGTAAAAATAATATTAATTTTTTCTTGTGAATTCTTTTATTTACTCAAGTAGTATTACTTCTAGTATCAAAAATATATTCACTTCACTTTCTAAATTATCTTATTTATTTTAAGAAATTTTTTCAATGGATTATTTATGAACCCAACCACATTCTCTGCAATTCAAAATATATTTCCAATTATTAAAAAGAACAATATTTAAATACATTTTTGGTAGTTATTTGTTATAAAATTAAAGATCTATATAAATTTAATAAAACATTTTCATCTTGAACTAATACTATATTTTCTCAACTTTGTTTTCACTTTCTGTATTGGAGTAATTATATGATATCATTTAAGCTCTTATGTGATGAATCATAGTTATAGATAGAATGCTCTGAAATAATTGCAATTTTGCAGGGCCTATTAGTATTTTTTGAAGGCATTGCTGAGGCTCATTTGATAGTATTTTATTCATAAGTAGCATTGATATATTTTTATTTTCTTACACTACTTTTGTCTAATTTTTCTTTTAGGACTTGACAGAAAATGATTTGTACAATTGTGTTTCATTTTGTTTTTGTACAGTTTCTTGAAGTAGAAATTAGCTGCCTGGCTGAAAAGTCAGGAAGCGCCCGTGGTGCCTGCTTGCTACACTAATTGTACGGAAACAGTCTAAGGGAGTGGTGGCATCTCTAGTGGTCAATTGTGTGGTGGGTGACAAATCGCACTCTACATACCACTTTTGATTGGATGCTTTTTGAAATCTCAGTTTCCCTTTCTTATTCTGTTCAAATCTCAGAATACCTCCACCAAGTCATGCACTCTCATCCTCACTCACCCAAGACCAGACCAGTAATGTGGGACCCTGGGCTCTTATCTCTGTTCACTTAGTGCCTGGTTCGTGGGTCCTGTAACTGTTGGTAGGTGCTGTGCATCCCTTCCAACTCATAGAGATTCTGAGCACAACAGAATGAAATCATGCATGTGCCAGCTTGACACATACATGTGGTTAGGGTTGAGTCCACTGTTACATCCATTCGGTCAATCCATCTCATCAAAGGTCTGTCTTGTTTTCTCTAGCCTTCTACTTTACCAGACATGTTATCTGTTACTGGGGATGGGGTCACCTGATAATGTGTCCGAAGTACATAGGATGAAGTGTAACCACCCTCACTACACTTCTAAGGAGTCTTCTGGCTGTACTTCTTCCAAGACAAATTTGTTTATTCTTCAGGAAATCCATAGTCCTCTCAAAAGTCTTCACCAACACAATAATGCAAATGTATCAGTTCTTCTTCAGTGCTCCTTATTCATGATACAACATTCACTTGCATACGAGGTGCATAAAAATGCCATGGCTTGGGTCAGGCGCACCTTAGAAAGCTATATCTTTTGTTCTGGGTCTTTGATGGCTGATATCTGATCCCATCAACACCTCATGATCACACAAGCTGGTGTGCTTCTTCCATGTAGAATTTGTTGCTTCTCAGCTAGAAGGCCGTTGTTTGTCTTCAAGCTTTTAAGACCCCAGACATTATATCTTTTAATAGCCAGGCATTATCAGCTTTCTTCACCACATTTGCTTATGCCAGGTTATTAGAACAAAGTGTTCTTGCATTGAGGGAGTACATGAGTAAAGGCACAATGTCTGTCTGCTACCTTAATATTTAACATATAATATATGTATATAGATCTATTTCCCAATTGTTTTATATAAATATATTTACATAGGTGCATGCCTGATAGAACTCTATAAATGTCCTAGTTATTTCCTCTATTTCCTTTTACTTTCCCACTATCATGTTTGGCTTTCATTTGGGTTTCAGTAATTCCTCTCAGTTACATTGCCCTTGTTTTAGCCCAACCAGGCATCCTATACCCTCCTCGCCAATGATTTTAGATCACTTGTTTGTACCTTGTCCTCGGGTTTGTTAATAACTACTTCCTTTTCCCCCGCATCCCCCTCTCCCCTGTCCCCCTGGAATTGTTTGTCCTGTTGTTATCTCCTCCAGATGGTTTATTCAGTCTATCTTATCTAGATAGACTTGCAGAACAAAAAATCGTATCAATGTAAATGAGGGGATGTGGAGAGTAGAGACCCAAAGACCATCTGTAGACAATTGGACATCCCCTTACAGAAGGGTCACAAGGAAGAGACGAGCCAGTCATTGTGCAGTATGGTACCAATGAAACGTACAACTTTCCACTACTTCTTTAATAATCCTCACCCCCACTATCATGACGCCAATTCTACCTTGCACAACCAGCTACACCAGAGCATGTACAAAGGTACAGATAAGAGCTGGAAATACAGGGAATTCAGGACAGATAAACCCCTCAGCACCAATAATATGAGTGGTGATACTAGGCGGGTAACTGAGTGTGGGATGAGAAAGGGATAACCAATCACAATGTTCTGCATATAATCCCACCCAGGGGGACAGACAACAGAAAAGTGGGTGAAGGAAGACATCAGTCAGTGTAAAACTTGAAAAAAAATTATAATTTATCAAGCATGCATGAGGGAGGAAGCGTGGAGGAGGAAGGGGAAAATGAGGAACTGATACCAAGTAGAAAGAAAGTGTTTTAAAAATGATGATGGCAAAATGTGCGTTTGAAAATGATGATGGCAACCTATGTACAAATGTGCTTGACACAATGGATGGCTTATGATAAGAGCTGTACGAACCCCCAATAAAATGACTGAAAGAAGGAAAGTTGTAACTTTCCTTTTCAACATTTTGAAGAGGTCTTATGTCCAACACAGTACGGCCTTTGGTTTCTTGACTGCTGCTTCCTTGAATATTTATTGTGGATCCTAGCCAAATGAAAATCCTTGAGAGCTTTGATCTTTTCTCCATTTATCATGATGTTGTCTACTGGTCCAGTGGTGAGAATGTTGTCCTTCTTTACATTGAATTACAGTTCGTGCTGCAGACTGTAGTCTTTAACTTTCATCAGAGGGTTTCAAGTCTTCATCACCTTCCTCAAGCAAGTTTTTGTCATCTACATATCCCAAGTAGTTAAGAAGTCTTCCTCCAATCCTGTTGCCAAGTTTTTTTCATCCTCAAATTATTTGCTCACTATAGATTTAATAAGCATAATCTGTACTTATTATTAGTGTACAGTCATACCATCCTGAAAGCACCTGATCTCATCGGAATAAGTATGGTGATAAACTATTGCAATATTCTCCTGATGTGTTTGAAGGACAGCCATTTGGTCCACTAGCAGGCTCTGTATGAATACAATGAAGTATTCTGGAATTCTCAATATGATCCAAAGTAGGTAACACTCCCCCAAAGAAATCCTATATTAAACAAATATATCAAGATATAAGAATATTATTCCTCAACACCACCATGTGGTCAAGGAGAAGACAGATTTGTCTTCAACAAGGTCTACAAGGACATCAAGTTCTGAAGGTAGTTTCCATCTCCCTAATCCTTTCCAAAATAATTTTATATCCTTCCATTTACACCATGTCAAAACCACACTTCTGGCATCTCAAGGACTCAAATTGTCTTCCCTTTGCATATTTATTGTTTTTGTTTGTTCGTGTTTTAGTTTGAGGGAATGTAAAGAAGTCTGGAAGGCTTTCAGGTAGATGAGGTAAGGTTTCCTAAGGAAATTCTCATGAAATAACCCTTTCTACCCTCGAAAAATGAGGAGATGGAGAAACCTCCTGGGTGCAACGCTCTGGTCTTTTTCTCTCCAAAGTTTCCAATTTTCTTAAGATTTCTTCATAATAAAACCCCTAATAAACCTGTGTCCTTTTGGAAATTTTACCATTTTTACACTTTTGGAGTCTCAAAAAAATCACTCTCGTAGTTTTGAGCTCTGCTCTCTGCCTTGAATTTAACTGTCCCAGCAGATCCTTGTGGAAGCTACCATTTTGATCAATTTTTTGAAGGACCCTAATAGCAGTTATGCAAGTATATTGCTAAGAGATTCTGCCTAAAGTCATCCACTGATCGCAAAAACATGCTGAAACATGTTTTGTTTAAAATCAACTTTTGCATTTCTGAACTGGAATCCTATTATTCATACATTTCATTTATCCTCACATATTGTTAGATTATGTACTGGTGACGTGTAATGTGACAATTCATAACAGTTGCATGTATCTGATTGCCATGGAGTTTCTTCATTCCTATTAAGGAAATTGCTCTAAATTCTACTCTATTCAGTATTTAGTATTGTTGTAGCAATTTGGGGGGTTATTATTATGTAGGTATTTAATTTTTGTTTTCTTAATTTTGTATTCCAGATGTTTTGTGTTATCTGGTTTAATTTCTATGTTGATAGAGAAGTGATTGCTGACATATTTAGACATAGCTGGTGTGTTATTTTATATCTTCTGAGTTTTATAGCTTCTCTTCCTTCTATTTTCATCTTTAGCTATAATGATAAAATTTTTTAATTTTACTGTTTTCAAAATATATTTTGCACACTTTGGTTTACAAATCTGTCAATGTATTTCTATTATTTGAGGAGATATTTCACTGTCTTAAATACATAGTTACTGTATAATTATTCATGATTACTCTGTATTAATTTTCTTTCAGCATTATCAAAATTAATTTTATTAATATTTTAAAATTTCTAATTTTTTGAGTAAAAGTTTACAGAGAAAAGCAGTTTTCCATTCAGTGGTCGACACATTGTTTGACTCATCACAGTCACTGTCGTACGATGTAACAACTCCCTTCCTACTTCCTACGATTGTTTACTCTTTCAATCGACCCTTCTTGCCTGTGCTTTCCTGCCTTCTCAGTTTTATTGCTTGGCAAATGTTATCCTTTGATATCCTGTAGTGGATTTGATATCATATTGCTGATTGGGTACCTTCTTCGTGTTACTGCTCACCTGATAGGCCTGGCTTCTGTTTGGCTGAAAGAAGTATCCTGGCTGTGCATTCAGTTCCAGGCTTGAAGGGCTATCATCTCGAGGGGTCCAGCAGTCTCTGTCGAACCCCAAATTCCTGGGTTTTGTTGTTGTTTTGTTTTGTTTTATGATTTGGGGTTTTGTCCCTCATCGTTCTCCTGCTCTAGCCAAGATCTTGTCTTGTGATCCTTTTCAGGGTGATTTGCACTTACAGAGATTAGAAATAATTAGTAGCAGAGAAGGTGAGAGAACTTCAATTGGCCTTTGTCACTCAGTAGTATATTAAGTCTACTTTCAGCACATAAGCTTCTAGATGTTGAGCATATATCCTAAATTTTAGATTTTTCTAATAAATATAAAACTACTCAGTATATCTATGTTCCATTCAAAAACTCCCCTTCCTTGTTATTTTTCTATAATCTTATAGAATTTTCTATAATTTTGTTTTCCGCCTTTAAAACTAACAAATCTCAAAGCAAGGTTCCTTTTTTGTAATCAGATTTACATGCACGTTTTACTTTCCCCCTCTTTCTTCTCAAGTTGCTTCTTTCCTCAGAGAAACATAGGTCTCCAACAAAGCTCTCTAGGCAAAATAGAGCATCATTCATTTGCATGTCAAAATGTCTTTCTCATGCTTTTAGCCTTGGGTGGTATTTGTGAAATCCAGAAACAAAGTTTGGTAGTAAATTCCCAGAGTACTTTAAAGTGATGTCTCCATCGCTTTCCCTCTTCTGTTTTTTTTTTTTTTTTTTACGGAGATGCCTTATCTCCATTCAGATCATTGGCTTTTCTCCAATGGAAATTTTGGGGATTTCTCTTTTTGTCTTGATGATGATCTTTGTTTTTAGAGGATACAATTATTTAATTTTATGGGTCTCAATGTGTATTTATTGAATGAGGATTGAGTCTTCAGTATAGAAACATCTTCATTATCTCTAAAATACTGATATTTTCTCTTCTTTTGATGAGTTGATGGCTCTTCAAACTGACTATTCTGTAAGGTTGTCATGTTTCTCTGTCTTTCTCTAAATCAATTTTTCAGTTCTATCTCTAATGCATAAACTCCACTTTAGCTGTTTCAGGCTAATACTCCTTCAATTTATTCTTATTTTGCTGCTATTATTTAATTTCTATGATTTTTATTTCTAAGATTTCTCTTCAGTCCCTCTTTATAGGCACAGGTTTTGATTTATCACCATTTTCTTTGGAGGACAAAATCTTAGATGTGCTGCTTCATATGTTCTGAGATCTCAAATATAGGTATTTCAGGTCTTTTGTGAGTTGCTCATTCATATTTTTATCATCAGGAGTAGCATCTTCCATCATTATCTTTTTCTCTTTGTATGCCCTAAATGTTTGCTAAGTTTCCTCAATTGCCATTTCCTGGGTGATTTGGCTTGATTCGATGCTTCCTTTCTCACCTCTTCACATCTGAGAATGATACCATTTTCTTAACCTAGCTTTCTTTTTAATGACAACTAAATCTCTCTCAGAGCATGTGGTGTGTGTGCTCTACAAAATGATTTGTGGCTTGACCCAGTTAGGAGAAAGCAACTATTTGTACTTCCTTCCTCAGCTGGGCACAAACTTGATATGGGCTTTAGTTCTGAACAGTGGTAGAAGCTATGCTTGTCTGGCCATGGTACCCTTTGCCTGGCGCCTAGTTGATTTTAACCTTCAGCAGTTGAATTTGTGACTACTTTTGCCTATATCTCACCCCAGGACCCAGTAAGCTGGTGATTTAAACCACATTTAATGCTGTGTCTTCTTATTTTGCTTCTGGTCTTCAGAGATTTTTATTGTAGCCATGTCTATTTAAAATGCAAGTGATATATCACATAGCTTTGCTTTGCTCAGGGGAGAAAGGACAGCAGAAATATTCTAAATAAACAGCAGTGCTAACGTGATCAACTGGCTCATTTTCGCTCACTTTATATGCACAAAAGCCATCAGCATCCAGTACAAATCTAAATACAAGCTTTCTAGGAAAGCAGACAACATCAGTGCTTCTGTTAAAATTACAGCTCCGAATGCCACTTCTTTATCTGGGAGGATCCCCAGTGATTTAATTTATAAGTAGTAATTGTTTCTTTATAAAAACTCAGGAAGAACTTCTTCATTTGATATAAAATTACAGACATTGTTCTCCCTTGATAAAATTCACATCTTGGGTTCCATATGCCTTAAATCCTTAGGGATTATTTATGTCCTACCAAGTTATTGTGAATCAGTTTGCCAAAAAATCTGATTATAAGGACATTAATAAAGCGTTCCGCCAAGCTGTGACTGATTGAACTGTGTACCCTCAAAAACATATGTAAAATTTCCCTCCTCTACCTTTGAAATGTGACCTTGTTTGGGGAAATAGTGTAATTATTTGATAATATTATATATTAAACACTGTAGTAGGGTGGTTATTCACCTTAAATCCTTTCCAGTAGTGTTTTATTAAAGGGGGAATGAATAAGGAGAGGAAATCATACACAAAGTAGTAGGCGTCGTATGAGGATCTATCTGCAACCCAAGGATCATGGAGGAACCCTAAGGGCTACCAGAGACAAAGGAGATAAAGAATCATTTTGCCTCGAGCCAACAAAGAACCAGATGATTTCTGACAACTTCCTGAATTCAGAATTCTAGCCTCCACATGTAGTATAGCTGACATAAAATAAGACTCTACGTGACTTTAACAGAAATTTATTTTCTCACAGTTTTCTCAGCAGAAAGAATTCTCACCAGAGAATACCAGAAAGATGCTTACTTTTGTTTCGTTGACTATGCAAAAGCATTTGATTCTGTAGCTCCTAACAAATCATGAATGGCCTTGAGAAAAAGGGGAATTCCATAAAGCTTCCTTGTGTTCATGTGGAACCCACAGATAGATAAAGAGACAGTTATGCGACCAGAACAAGGGCATGCTGGGTGGTTTAAAATCAGGAAAGGTGTGAGTCAGTGTTATATCCTGTCACCATACTTATTCAATCTGCAGGCTGAGCAAATCATAAAAAAACGGGATTAGATGAAGACTAGCGTGGCATCCTGTTTGGAGGAAGACTTATTGGAAACCAGCAGATAGTGTGCTTTATGCAAATGGAGGATGTGCTGCAGCCCTGCACCAAGCAACTCTATTGGCTCCATTTTTATAACAGCGTGTGTTCATTTCCTGTTCTGTATTTTCCAAATACTTTCTCATACTTAATAGATTACCAAGACGTTATCATGTCTATTCCAGCTTATAATCATTTTATATAGAGACTATAAATCTTTACAGGAGCCAAGCAGTCTCATCTTTCTTTCCTGCAGCAACTGACAGGTTTGAACCGCCAAATTTGCCATTAGTACCACAATGCCACGGGCACAGCCCCCTGAGGATGCCTTTAATAGAATGCAGTGAAGTGTAAGTGTAAGTATTTTATGTGACTGGGAAGCAAAAAGAGTGGTGTGACTCACTTGATTCCAAAATTTGCTTATGAGGTGGTCTGAAACAGAACCTACCATATCTGTGAGGTGTAATTTAGGTCAATGGGAATGTTTAGGCATAAAGTTTCTCATAGAACTCATAAAAGCAAACACCTTTATAGCAAATTTAGGAATTCTTTACAATGTTCTTAACCATTCTGAGAAGGGATTGCTTTTGTCTTTTCAACATGGGTTGGTTTAGAGTTTCCATTTAAAATGGATTGTCAATGAAAATATTCACGTGTTATGAATAAAACCATTTTCATAACACGTGAATATTTTCATTGACAACATTCCCATTGACCTAAATTACACCTACAGATATTTATAAGACCACAAATTAGCTCCAAATTCCATTCTCTTCATAAAAATAAATCACAACTGCTTATCGTGTTATCAAATTTGAGCCCAAAGAATACTCTTAACTATATCTTATATTCATCATCTCTTGGCATTTCCAAAGCACTTTTATAGGTATTGTCTGATGTAAGACTCACAATACATCTGCAAGAAAAGATCACAGATAAAGAAACTGAGGTTGAGGAGAAGTGAAATGATGCTCTCAAGCAATTAGGCGCTCCTTCACTTAGACTGTAGTTGTCTACAGTCTGGGGTTGATTGGAAATCCCAGTGACAAGAACAGTGTCATCTACATTATGTGCGTTCAAATTTTTATTGTAGGTCTTAAAAGGAGGATTTGCTGATGAGTGTACAAGAGGGCTTCCAAAAGTTCATGTAAACAATGGAATTAAACAATCATGAAAATTCCCCACAAATATGTAGTAAAAGCAACTTATAAGTAACATTTTGAATAACGACATGCAGCCAAGTAATATGAAAGGGAAGACTTCTTATTTTTGGTCTAGTGTAACCAGTTCCGATATGTTCCCAATTATTTTATGAGGCATCAGATATGGATATCAAGTTACAACAGCTAAAGATTACAAATGGGGCTTGCCTGGACAACACGCTGAAATGCCACTTGCTAGGTTGAGTTTTGGCATGCTTAGATATAAGATAGTCCTCTTAAGCTGAGAGACTATCATAACATTTAGGAAAGTGCATATGATTATGCTCATATTTTAGCTATTTATAGATATTTACATAATTATTTTAAATGTAGTGTTCTTTCTCTAAAAAAAGAACAAATATTGTTTCTTTCTCTATTATCCTTTATCTTCTGAATCACCTACGTTGGCCTTGTGCACCTTTGTTTCCTTTCATATGCAAATATGGAATGAAATACATCAATATCAGTCTAAGAAAAGTGTTCCTGTTATACTCTAGCAAGAGAAATGCTACCATTCCACCTATTTCAGCAAATAGAACCCAGAAAAGAAATAAAATCCTGTTCCCTTTCACAGTCGGTTCTCTGTGTATGATGCGGAGAATTCTATTACCTGTAGTGTGACATTATATTTGTAGAAACGGCAAACATTATGATTTTCATGGCCGTTGGCAGTTTTGCCTTCCTAAGTATATATAGATATCGATATGGATATAGATATAGATATAGAGATATATGGTTTTGTTGTTATAAGGATAAAGATATTAATATGATATGTTAAGACATGTTCCTTAGTCTAAAAGTTTTATTTATTTATTTTTATTAAATACCTTTATCAGGGGCTCTTATAGCTCTTATCATAATATCTACACCCATTGTGTCAAGCACACTTGTAAAGTTTTATTTTTTATGATTTCAAAGTAAGTTGATATTTTGTGATTCCATAAAACTATTGTGAGGCTCATGCACTGTTTACTGTACCTAATGTATATTGATTCTCTTCTAGATGTTCAAGTGTCTGAAAATATTGATTCTCTTCTAGATGTTCAAGGTTTCCTCCGCATTTAAGAAGTAAACATCATTATGCAAATGAACACTAAAAATAATTTGTCTAATTTCATGTAAAAACTTAATATAACTCTTATTGAAGCCTTGAAACATGCTATCACTAATATATCCTCATTTAAACTGAAAACCACACTAAGGGGCAATACTGTTATTACTGTTACTGATTTCCAATTTACATACAGAGAATTTGAGGTTTAGAAGGATTAAGTAGTTTGCTGGCATCTCATAGAAAAGAGAGTAGGAGAGTCTACCCTGACATTGGACAGAGCCTTAGACACAATGCTTATTCTACATGTTATGATTATATTCTTTTAATTATGATGATGTATTAACACTATTTTTCCAATATCACATGTAGATTCCTCTTTTAAATAAATCTCATTGTCAGAATATGAAAAGATCAGGTAATCTGCTTTTATTGCTTTATATAATAAGGCGGAACACGGAGCCTGATTATAGTCTGCTTTAATCCCCCATCCTTTCTAAATACGTTTAGACATATATCTTGCATACTCACATGTATATCTTGCATACTCATATGCATCAACATATATCTTGTGTGTATATATATATATACACACACACACACACACACACACACAATCTCCCCAATCCTTCCTGCCTTGCACTGTTAGACATTTTATACAATATTCAATCTCTCTTCCTTTTAATTTTAGGTCAATAATTGTTTTATTTTAATTCATCGCCCTGTCTTTTATGCATTAAATGTGTCTTGCACAAAATTATAGTAAAATCCTAACCCCTGTCCCTGGGAGAGTAACTTTACATGTAAATAGAGTTTCTGAAGATATTACAAGTCAAGTACAAATGAAGTCACACCAGAGTGGAGTAGATGAATCTAATCTAATCTTAATTTTTTTAAGTGTTCTTATTTTAAAGACGGAGAAAGAACACAAACACTGAGAAAGAGACAAGGAGAGGAAAGATGATCATGGAAGCTGGGATGGAATTGCACTGCAGCTACAAGCCCAGGAATGCCTGCAACTTCAAGAAACTGGGACAAACAAGAAAGCATCTCCTCTCGGGAGGAGACCCAGGAATGCCCTTAAGTCATACCTTTGACTCCCTAAAGATGTTAGGCAATAAATGTCTGCAATATAAATTATCTGCTTTATGTTATTTTCCTACAGCAATCATAAGAAATTGAAACAAATGACTTTAGTTCACCTTCTACAACCTAAATTAGACATAAATAAGATGAACAAGAAAAATTCATCTGAAAAAACAAATCACTTAAGTTTCGTTCATTATTTTGGATTATGGAGTTCTGTCAGGTCATATTTTTCTGATCTACAGAACTCCATCGCTTCAGAAAACCTCCAGTCAGTAAAATAATAATGTAAATAGAAAGGCTTATACACTTAAAAGATATTTTGTTATATATTTGGTAACAGTATGCAGGGAAAAGCAGATTTCCATTGTAAATTTCAGTACATAATATTCACTAACATTAGTTGTATTCTTTATTTTATGTCAATATTCTCTTTATCCCTATTTAATGGAAGAAATGATAAAGAAGCACTGAACAGAAATTTCAAAAGTTTATTCAAGAAGATAAAGTAAAATATTATCATAAAATTTACAAAGATCTGGATTTATAGAGCCAAAAGGAGAGGTAATGCTTAGCATTCCTTGAACTAAAATAACTGGATAAATATATATAATCCTTGAGTGGCAATATTGAAATATTCTTTTTTTTTTTTTTCAGGTTTGAACGTTTATTGGGCGCCCCTGCAGGCCAGGCCTGAGCAAGGAGCCCGCCACACACAAGCTCACGGTTGACCTCACAACAGCCCTGTGAGGTAGGATGGCCCATCCCCTCTCACCCACAACCCGCGGGCTTGAGCCCTGCCCACCCGCTCCCGGGAGCAGGCGGCATGCAGTGCCCCCCACCCCCAGAACAGGTTCAAGCATGTTAGAAAATACAAAAGATTTGGTCCCAATTCACGCCCATCCGAGAGGTAAACCATCCATCGTCTCCACTGTTTGGAAAAGCAGGATATAATGAAATCAGATGGAAAAATCAGAAAGGATGTATCATTTGGAGTCTGCCAAGTTGTACCTGTTCTGTCCACCGTCCACCCCCCTCCTGCCTCTGCCTCGCCCCAGCAGGTCTCTGGGCCTGCAGGGGACACACGCTGATGTACAAACAGGCGGCCAGCAAACACCCCAAGTCCTCACCCAGCTCCTGGCGAGTGCGCGGTGTTCCCAGGACAAGCAACTGGGGTGCCCCGTGCTGCCCTCTGCTCCACTCTGCCAGGGACCCCATAGCGAGCAGCCCCACGCCTCACGGTGGAGGAAACCGAGAACCCAAAAGGGAAGAGTGGGTTTCACAATGGCCAATCCCGAGGCCACAAGCATGCCCTTCTTCGACCCAAGAGGGTCTCACTGCCAAACCTGAGCATTAGTGGGCGAGCTGTGAACACAAAACACGCATGTGCTTCTTTGGTTGCTGGGGTCAGGGCACCCCAGCTGCAGGCTCCGAGTCCTGGGGGTGGGACGGGGGGCTCTCTTGACTTTTATCTCCCCCTCTCCAGATGAGTGACACTTGCTCTAGCCGACAAGCCCCCGAGAGCTGGGGTCCAATGTCCTCTCCAGCAGGAGATGCTGCAGTCGCAGCACCAGACTCCGCGGGGGCCTGGAGGATGTGCAGTCTGCCTGCCAGAACGCTCCGGCTGCTCTTCTGGAGACTTCGTGAGGCCACCAAAGTGACAGGCAGGGCACACACCTGCCGCCTGGGATGCCACTGGAGAGCTGCCACTGGAGAGGCTAAAGGCAGTCCCAGGGCTGTGGACTGAGCTTCAAGTCAGCCTGTCTTACAATCTCCCCACTTCTTCACAAGCCTCTCAGGAATCTGGCTGAGACACACACAACAGCTCCCAAACCAGGCTCTAGTGCTCAGCTCCCGTGGCTGCAGAGAGCTGTGGAGTGCCTGCCCACCCCTGAGCCTCCTGTGCAGAGCCAGGGCTTGAGGTATGGGAGGTTTCTTCCATCCTGCAGAAATGCAAAGGGGTGCTGCTGGGTGGACACAGATGCCCGGAGAACCACGGACGCTGCTGCCAGAGTAAAAGAGGAAAGGCACATCATACCTGGGGCAGGTGCTCGGGGCAATATTGAAAGATTCTGGGAGCAAAACTGTAATGCTGCAGGAAGCATCAAAGGAAGATGAACAGGACACAGAGTCACTGTTCCAAAAAGAATTAGTCTCTGCACGAACATTTCAGAAGGTAGCATATGGGCAACCAATTATGAACAAAAGAAGACAAAGCTGCCCTGAAGGCATTGGGGAAAAAATAGTCCTCAAGAATAGACAGAATACCAATTGAGATGTTTCCACAAAAGGATGCGATATGGGCGATGTTCCTTCACCTACATCTAGATACTTAGAAAACAGCTACTTGGTCAACTCACTGGAAGAGATCCACGTATGACCCCATTCTGAAGAAGAGTGAACCAACAGGATGTGGAAATTAATGAACACTATCATCCGTGACATCACATGCAAGTGAAGTTATGCTGCAGACAATTTAAAAATGCAGTAGTCAATCCAGGGAGAACTGTAGAAATGCAGACCTTAGGGATATTATGGATAAAGTTACACAGAATGGAAATTCCAGGATATTGAATCGTGCTCATGTAGAACCTATGGGAGAAAGAGGAGACCTTCTACTCCGGTAGAGAGGTTCAGTCTCAGAAACCCACAGGGACATTTCTCCCTGGCCTATAGGATCCCAGTGAGTGAGAATCTACTCATCTACCCGATGGCAATTAGATTTTTGGTTTTATTGCTTTTTTAAATGCAGAATCTGTACATAGATCAACAAGCACTCAGGTAAGGTGTGCATTTCTGTTGTATTCTTCCAAAACACGTGTTTAAATGCTAATCCTAGAAGCTGTACTAGATGAAGAACAGTGTGATGGGTAGGAGTTATGTCAACTAGACACCCTGGCTAAGAGCAGGTGTGGAGCCCAACCTATCAGTCAGATGGCTGCCTGATGACGTCTCCCTGGGAATGTGATTTTCTCTTGGTCTGTCACCATCTGCTGGAGCTGGATCCTGCATCTGGTTCTGTGATTTCTGTGGTGAGCTCTTGCTGATCTCAGGAGCCATCAGTGGACTCTGGACAGTGGCTTCATTCAGTGACCTCGGATTTGTTTTCGCTTCCACCAGCCTGTGGCATTCACCTGCTTCCTCATTGGTTTCCAGAGCTACACAAATCAGGACTAACCGGGCTTGAACTGGACTTTTTTTTTTTACCATGGCTCAGAAATGTAAGCCATTTATTGATGCAATTCTCTTTCTATATACAAATACATACAAGCATCACTGGTTGTCCTTCCCTAGAGAACTCACCATAACATAGCATCAGGGGAGGACTAAGACTTAATAGCAACTTATACTATGCAAATGATACAACTTTGCTTGCTGTGAGCACAGAATACTTTAAACACCTGAAGATGAATATCAAACACTGTAGGCTTCAGTATTGATTACCATGCCAGGTAAAGATAACAGAAACCCTCACGCTGAAAAAATGAGGAACATCACCACTCATCCAAAAGACTAAAGTTGTTAAGAATTTCCATTTACCTGAATCCACAATCAACACCGATAAAAGCAGCAGGCAAGAAAGCAAACCAAGATTGCAAATCTGCTGCAAAACTTCTAATTTTTTTTTAAAAACAAAGGTGTTACTTTTAGAGCTAAAGTGCACAGGACCCAAGCCCTCTTATTTGAATGCTGGACAATGTATAAGGAATGTCCATGGAGAAGTAATGCCTTCAAATGGTGGTGCTGGTACAAGTATTAAACCAAACATGCACTTCCAAGATCACACAGGAATTTGTCTTAGAAGACGTACAGCCGCGTGCTCTTTAGACAGGTGGATGGCTAGACTGTTGCATTTTATTTATCAGGACAGATTAGTCTCTGAAGAAGGACACCATGCTACGTCAAGCATAAGGTCAGGAATAAAGAAGAAGGTTTGCAATGAGCTGGTTGTTACAGTGGATGCAGCAGTGGGCTCACGCATAGCAACCATTGTGAGGGAGCACGGGCATTGTTTTAATTCTATTGCACATTGGCTGGCTCTGGGTCAGAACTTGGTAGCACCAAACAGCAATAACATCAGGGTTCATTCAATGTGATATGAATCGGAACTTATGGTAGGAGTAGCCAGGCATCATCTAATTCTTCTGGTCTAAAATTTGAAGAGGTTGTGGTTCATGGGAACAATTTCTCCTCTAAATTCTTGGGCTTTTTTCTTTTTTTCTCCAGATTAATAGAGAACAAAAGTTGAGTTTTAGACATCTACTCATAAGCTTCAAAGCCCCCAGATCTATTCACCAAATTAGGATACAGAATTTGACTTTTTGAACTAAAATAGGCCCACTTACTGATGTAACCTAGAAGAGTATAACCCTAAATCTTCCAAACTCAGAAAACTAAATTCATGTGGTGATCATTTTATGTACTGATCGCCCAAATGAAAATAAAGTCATGCAAGTGGGTAAATTAAGAAGCTCACCAAGTTCAGAGCTGTCGTCGCCTAAATGGGTTTAAGGTCCATAAACTATTTGGACTACAGACCCGGTGTGTCAAAAAGAAGCACAATTGGATGTGGAGAACCTTATTTCTGTTCTTATGCACTGATGTTTTATTACCCTAGTCTATAAATGCTGCTTACCTGCAGGAAGCTAACATGCCATGAAAGATATTCAGCAAGTAATAACAATTAGCTTTGAGAAGAACAAGAAAAAAATGAGTAAAAATATGTCAAATTACATCATTTGGCTCAACCTCTTGGTTGGTCAATATGATATGCTGCATGGTCAAACACAGTGCTCTGATACTGAAAACTATACCACCACTATTTCAAATACCAGTAGGACCCTGAGGGTTCAGTTCAAGGTTTTAGAAGAAATTATATCAGTCCACATGGAAATATAGCCACTGAAAAGCCCATGGACCCCAACAGACTATTATCAACGATAACGCTGGAGGATGAACTTCCTAGGTGAGAAGGCGTTACCCAACAGCCACCGTAATGGATTCACACACACCCATGACCAGGAAGATGATTCAGGACCAGGCAGACGGTGGTTGTGTAGTGCATGGAGTCAACAAGAGTGGCAGTCAACTTGTCAGCACCTAACAATAAGTTTCCATATTTAAATAGATACGGTGTAGCAGAACAAGGGGGAATTCAGATTGTATTCACTAAATGCCATCAATCTGTGCCAAAGGGAGGGTGATACACTACTATTTTTAATGGATTTGAAATGCTGCATTTACCTAAAGAAAGGATGGCTGAATAAACACTACTATTACCATTGTTTTTTTTCCTCTTTTTAAAATCAGTTTATTAGGGGCTCATACAACTATTATCACAATCCACACATACATCAATTTTGTAAAGCACATTTGTACACTCATTGCCCTCATCATTCTCAAAACATTTGCGCTCCATCTAAGCCCCTGGCATCAGCTCCTCATTTTTCTCCTCCCTCCCCCTCTCCACTCCCTCATGAACCCTTGGTCATTTATAAATTATTATTTTGTCATATCTTGCCATGTCCCACATCTCCCTTCACCCACTTCTCTGTTGTCCATCTCCCAGGGAGGAGGTCACATGTAGATCCTTGTAATCAGTTTCCCCTTTCCAATCCACCCTCCCTCTACCCTCCCAGAATCACCACTCACACCACTAGTCCTTAAGGGATCATCCGCCCTGGATTCCCTATGTTTCCAGTTCCTATCTGTGCCAGTGTGCATGCTCTGATCTAGCCAGATTGGTAAAGTAGAATTAGGATCATGATAGTGGTGGGAGGATGAAGCATTTAGGAACTAGAGGAAAGTTGTATGTTTCATCGCTGGTACATTGCATCCTGACTGGCTCATTTCCCCCCTGAGACCCTTCTGTAACGGGATGTCCAGTAGCCTAAAAATGGACTTTGGGCCTCCACTCCATACTCCCCACCTTCATTCATTATGATAAGATTTTTTGTTCTGATGATGCCTGATACCTGATCCCTTCGACACCTCGTGATCACACAGGCTGGTGTGTTCCTTCCATGTGGGCTTTATTGCTTCTGAGCTAGATGACCGCTTGTTTACCGTCAAGCCTTTAAGACCCCAGACGCTACATCTTTTCATAGCTGGGCACCATCAGCTTTCTTCGCCACATTTGCTTATGCACACATTTGTCTTCAGTGATCATATCATAAAGGTAAGCACGTAATGGTATGATTTTTTGTTCTTAGATGCCTGATAACAATCTCTTTGGCACCTCGTG
Organism: Tenrec ecaudatus; assembly: GCF_050624435.1. NCBI lineage: Eukaryota > Metazoa > Chordata > Mammalia > Afrosoricida > Tenrecidae > Tenrec > Tenrec ecaudatus. The sequence goes on from NC_134531.1 coordinate 297,251,004, forward strand.
ATCACACAGGCTGGTGTGCTAGATGGCTGCTTGTTTACCTTCAAGCCTATAAGAACCCAGATGCTATATCTTTTGATAGCCAGGCACCATCAGCTTTCTTAACCACATTTGCTGATTAACCCACTTTGTCTTCAGCAGTTGTGTCGGGAAGGTGAGGATCATAGAATGCCAATTTAATAGAAGAAAGTATTCTTGCATTGAGGGAGTACTTGAGTGGAGGCCCAATGTCATTCTGCTACCTTAATACTAAACCGATAAATATAGACACATAGATCTATTTCTCCATCCTCATAAATATATTTGCATATGTACATGACTTTATTTAGACTTCTATAAATGCCCTTTGCCTCCTAGCCTTTTCGTCTATGTCCTTTGAATTTCCTCTTGTCCCACTGTTATGCTCTTGTTTTTGTGCATGTTATTATGTCCGCAGGTCTGTCTAAATAAGATAGGCTGGATGAACAATCTGGAGGAGAAAACAACGGGACTGACAGTTCTGGGGGAACATGGGATAGGGGGAGGTGGGGGAAAGGAAGTGGTGTTAACAAACCCAGGGACAAGGGAACAACAAGTGATCCAAATCGGTGGTGAGGAGGGTGTATGAGGCCTGGTAGGGCGTGATCAAGGATAATGTAACCAAGAGGAATTACTGAAGCCCAAATGAAGACTATTACCATTGTATTGGCATTATTTTCACTCACATGGGTTAGGATGACCCAAAGTCAGCACAATGTCAATAGTACTAATTTCTTGTTTCAATGCCTGTCCATGCAGGCAGCAATATCCCGCCTTTAGAATGAATGGCAATTCTGGAACAAATACCTCTTGTGTAGGAATGGAAAGTTCTCTGCTAAAACAAAAACAACCAGCAAGACCTAATAAAATAGTCAACACCAAAAAAATATAATAACTAAGAATTTTCTAAGTTCTAAAGACTTATTTTCAATCTGAAGAACATGTACCAGCTAATTCTGGATCAGGCTTATTTTAAGCCTTGTGCCTTTTCCCAGTGCAAAGTGGAGTTAAATTGGCATCGGGAATAAAGTGGAAACAATAGAAAGTGATGATACTGCAGTGGGTTTCCAAAATGTAAACAACCATCTGCAGGATAGTTTGGTTTCAGTTTGAGGTCTGTATAAGAAGAATGCATATGTTTTATCTTCAAAACAGAGTCATCAAACACAAGTTTTACTAAGTCAGTTTTTCTATAGAAAGAGACCACTTTCAGGGCCTTTTTGTTGATTAAAAAAAAAAACTTCATTTCAGGACATATTTTCTGAATTGTCTGTCATTCCTTTTTAGCAGTTAATAATTTGGAATCAATACTTTTGGTTGTTTTCCTGGTTTCTTATCCTACCTCCCCATTTTTTTATCATTTTATTAGGGGTTCATACAACTCTTTTCATAATCCATACATACATCATTTGTGTCCAGCACATTCGGAAGTATGTTGCCATCATTATTCTCAAAACACCTGCTTTCTACTTTAGCCCTTGGAATCACCTCCTCATATCTCCCCCTCCTCATTGCTCCCCCTCCCCGTTAACTCTTGATAATTTATAAATAATTATTATAAATTTATAATTATTATAAATGATTATTATAAATAATTATTATGCCATCCGACTCTCCCTCACCCAGTACTCCACTGTCCATCCTCCAGAGAGGAGGTTATATGTAGACCTTGTCATCTGTTCCACCTTTCTCTCTCACCCTCCCTCCACTCTCCCAATATCTCCACTCTCGCCACTGATCCTGAGGGGTTCATCTGTCGTGGATTCCCCGTATTTCAAGTTCCTATTCTGTGCCAGTGTACATTTCCTTGTCCAGCCGGTTATGTAAAATAGAACTGGGATCATGATAGTGGGGGGGGGGAGAGGAATCATTTAAGAAGTAGAGGAAAATTGTATGTTTCATCATTGCTACACTGCACTCTGACTGGCTCGTCACCTCCCCACAGCCCTTTTGCAAGGGGATGTCCAATTTCTCCCAGATGGGCACTCTGCATTCCTCCTCATTCACAATGTTGTGATTTTTTTTAATCTTCGATAAATGATACCTGATCCCTTTGATGCCTTGTCATCTCCCAGGCTGGTGTGCACTTTCCATGCAGGCTTTGTTGCTTCTCAGTTCGATGGCTCCTTGTTTGTAGATCCTCAAAAACTTGAACATAGAGCTACTGTGCAATTGGTGATCCCAATCCTAGGTATGTGCCCAGAAGAGGTGAAAGCATGAACCCCGATGGAAACTTGCGCACGGTGTTCCCTGCAGCCCTTTGCAGGGTAGTCAAAAGGTGTAAACCACAATGTACGTGAACAGATAGGTGACAGGTGAATGGATCGACAAAGTGGTCCATACCCCCAATGCAACACTGTTTGACCAGAGAGAGAAGAGGCACTCTAAGGCATGCCAGGACACAGATGAGTAGCATTAAAACTTGATGTAGAACACAATGAGTCAGGACAAAAGGAAAAATACTGACTGATCTCACGCATATAAAATGAACAACTGGACAGAGACCAAAGGTTTCGTAGTACATCTGTATATGTAAGTCTATTGAACACTGGACAAACCCATCATATTAGTAAAATACATATTATAAGATATGTGTTTGCAAAGTAATCATGGATTTAAATATGAATATTTGAGAGGAAATATACTGTATTCTCTGAGTGTATTATGCACATGGGACATTATGCTATTTATCTAAAATTTCCAAAGAATTGCAATAAGAAATGGGCATAACTAGGTCTGTTGTTATTGCTAAATGAAGGACTGAATATGAAGCTGGGTTCTTATCACAGATGGCTTACAAATCGAAATAAAATAAACACTGCAACCAAAAGAAAAGAAAATAACTAAAATTGGAAAGTACAGACAAGGAAAACCATGTGAATTAGGATCAAGAATATATTTCAAATGAATTCTTAATCCAAAGGAACCATCCTGCTCCCTTGTTTCTTGTTCCCTCCTTTTGACTCATGTCCATAACTTCCTTTGCCTGATTCAGTATTTTGGGAGCTGTTCAGAAAGGTCATGACTTTCACAGTGTAAGCCAAGACTCTTGCCAGCAGAATGCATGGATCTCTCCTCAGTTCTCATTGCATCCCTACTTCCTCATGTATAATAATCCCCTACATTCTATCACACCCTAGATGATGCCACGGAGCTTTTGAGGTGAAAGCAACTGAAGGAAACAGAATTGAAATACATCCTACAGATGGGACCAGGTATTCAGAATCTTACCAAAAAGGTTTTTTTTTAAGCAGCATGAGATTAAGTTGACACCAACATTAATGAATACTTTTTATACCAAATTGATGAGAGCTTCCTGAGGACAGAAGCTGAAAAATAAAAAGCATGAATTAAACATTTAGAATATAAGATGGAAAAGGGAATTTAGATATTTGCACTTGCCAATCTGGATTCAAATGTGTACTGCATTTGTCATCATCTGTCCTTGCTTTTGCAGTGTGGTACTTTTTCAAAATGACCAGTTAGGTAAGGCTGTCTTGTTGTGAAGCTGATGCAGCTGGGATCCCAGACTCAGACTTCTGAAGAGGAATCCTACATTTACTTGAGGAAATAGGAATTTATCATTCAGGAAATCCAGTGAACTCATCAGAGCAGGATTCCGTCTGGGAGCTGTGTTTCCTTATTGTTGTTCCTGATCCTGACTACAAACTCTTGAGGTAAGGCAATGCAAACTTTACCCTCACCTAACTTCGTGCTTCTGGGGAGGACAGGTTCTAAACACAGTCAAACTGGGCCTGGCTCCTCGGTTGAAGCATCCTGAGAGATAAGGGAAGCTCTCTGGAGAGTCTTCCTCTGCGAGTGAAAACCAGGAAGTGATACCTTTCAGATGTGGGTTCTTAGCAGGAGGACTTATCCTAAGCTGATAAAACTTGTGTACCTTTCCTTGCAACAAATGTTACATTTCTTCATTTCATCAAAAGGTCTAGCACCTGTATTGTTGATATGATCATGAGAAAACACAAAAGGCAAATGATGCTCTTTCTTCCCCCAGTGGAACAGGAAGTAGCAATGGCAAAGTGCAGCATATTGATTCTAAGGGGATTGGACGGATTCACTCAGAAATAACAAACAAGTGCATTATCTTAACAATTTAAACAAAATATTCTCTTGCTTCTCTTATAGATTTCTTGCATCTCTGAATGGGCTCAAAGTGCAATCCCAGAGTGGAATGACCTTAACTTGACCTCACCTGATCATATTTTAGGCTATGAAGACTTCTGCTTTGTCCCATTTTCTAATTACTTCCATTCTAAGTTTGTGTCTTTTCTATCCATACATCAGCGCCTTAACAGTAAATGTCTGTCTAATTTTCACATTGCCAAACAGATCATATACACATACATTGAGAAGGCACAAGTTATTCTGTGCATACTGCCTTAATGTGCATAAATTTTGCAAAATACCTGTGAGTTCATTGACCAACTGACTCGATTACTAAGCCTTATAATTTAGAGAGCGTGCATTTTGAATTCTAACATGTTTGGGGACAGGTGTACCTCTTTCATGTTTTTATATCATAATAATATTCATTCACTTTAATGCCTCTTCATTTAATATTGCATCCACCCAAAATTCATCCTCTCTCCTTCTACTGCTATTACTATTATTACTTCTGTCTCTGCTACTATTATTTCACTCTTTTGTGTGTGTTTTTGAGAATGTTTTTCAACATTTTTATTGGCATATAATTCACATATCACAAAATTCAACAGTTCAGTAACATCAAGAAGATCTGTACAAGCACATTTTAGAACATTTTCTTCATTCCAGTACTCATAGTTATGAGCCCCCCATTTCCCCTAAAGCTCTCCTGCCAGACCCGCAAGGAACCCTTAATCTAGTTACTGTCTCTATAGATTTACCTATCCTGAATTTCATTTGCAGAAACACATTTTTTTTAAAACTGACAAGAATAATAAAGTAAAACTGATAAAAACTTCAATTGAAATGAAAGCAGAAAATATTAAAAACCAGAAAGAATTTAAATGGATCAGAAAGAAGATTAAATGATAGGGGGATAAACTATAACCTAACTGCATCTACAACAATCCACTTTACAGTGCATTCGACATGTTAACAAGCTTACTCACACCCTTGGTCCATGGTCAGAGGGGATTCACCAGGGGCTTAACCCACACCCATTTCCCCTTCACTTTTTTTTAACTGAAACAACTTTAAAATGGCTAAAAATGGAGATTAAATGATCATTGCATTTTGACCTAACTGTGTCTGCCATGACGGATTTTACAATGCGCCCTGTCTGACAAGAGGGCTTGTTGATCCTTCAACTATGAGTGGAGATAATTCCCCAGAGGCTTGATCCATGGGGTCCACCCCGCCACTGGATTTGGGGCGCCCATTGTCCTTCATAGCTTTCTGCAAAGCAGGGGTTCACAATTTAACTCTCATAGCAATCCTTCTTTTGGATATGCAATCCTTGGATCACACAGGCTGGTGTGCTTCTTCCGTATGGACTTGGTTGGCTTCTTACTTAGATGGCTGCTTGTTTGAAAACAAGCCTTTAAGATCTCAGACACTATTCCTTCTGAGAGTCCAGCACCATCTAGTTTCTTCACCACACTATTCCTCTCACTGCCACCATCACCAGCAATGTCACCAATACTAGGTCTTCACTTTAGCTAACATTCCTGATAGGGAGAGTCCTCAATGCCAGGATGTGTCTATCAGTTGCTGTCCTGCCTAACATGAGTTATCGATAGCTGGGGTATTGATTGCCTCTAGCAAAACACCGATAGGAGGTCGGTAGAGTCCTCGCTGGTCACTTCTAATAATATTCTCTGCTGACCTTGTGTCCACATGCCACTTTATATGAGCACATAAAATCAACTGTGCCCTCACAGGATAAGTTGGTTTAAATCCCGCTGACATTGCTCGTGATTGTTTTCTTCCTACTATAATAGCATTATTTCCCCATTGTTTGACACCAGGCCAGCAGCAACATGCAGACAGGAGCCTCCTCTCCTTACCAATTTGGTACAGATGGCTTCAAAGAATTTATGGAAAAATAAATTTTAAAGAGAATGCAATTTTCCACGAACCATTTGAAGCCCCAGTATATTACCCATGCTCACTGGATTAGTTGGTACCTACTGAGTAATCAGAACTTATGAGTATGCTTCAAAAGGTTTATGGGAAAATTCCATTATCTTTTAATCCTATTTTCCCATGTACTTTTAAAACCACCACATATTTCCCTGCAACATTAATTAGCTGGACCATCATTACATCTCACAGTCCCCATAAAGACAGGTCTATTTGGGGTCCCACTCACTTCCTCTGCAGAGTGTAAGTGATAAAAACCAAAAGAAAGATCCCAAACTAGTTATCAGAGGCTGGAGGACTTCAGAGAACAGCACGGCTTCTGAAAAAGATAACAGAGTGATTCGATTTAAATGGAAATTGAAAGGAGGTCACAACGTGTTAGAGTAAGCCCTGATTAAGAGCAGTCCATGCTCTGCCTAGCATTTGTCACAAGAGGTGGTGGGGTGGCAACTGCTGGGTGTGAGAGATGGTAGATTTTAAACAATGCAAATGAGAAAAGACACAGGACCTAGAAAAATGTGCGTGAAGCATCTCAGTACTTCAGTGGAGCTTTACCAATATATTCAGATGCAGTAACAACATAAAAAAACACACCACTGTGTAGTATATATAGTTCTCGGGATTTAGATAAACACGAAGCGACATCACCACCACAAATCAACCATTGCTTCCCAAATTGCCTGCACTTCAGTATGGCATCCTCCTCCTGCTTTGACTACATTAATCTTTTTTCTGCCGCTATTGGTTTGCGTTTTTCAGGTGGCACATAAATGAATTCATACATAATACAGACTTGAGAAGGGCCTCTTTTACTTAGGAGAATGCATTTGAGATTCATCCATTCTATTCCATGTAGTAGTAGCTCATTTTTTCTTTTTTTCTGATTAGTAGTTCAGTATGTGACTGTACCACAGGCTATCCATTCACCAATTAATAAACCTTTGAGATATTTCAGTTTTAGATTATCACAATTAAAACTACTATAAACATCTGTATATGGACTTTTTGAGGCATATCATATGTTTTCATTTTTCTTGAGAAGACTAGCTCATATGGTAAATGACTGTTTAACATTGTAAGAATCCCATTCTGTCTTCCAAACTTATGCATGAGCTTTATTGTCTTAGATGGTATATGGCATTTTCCAGGGGTACGGGGGGAGGGGGTTAGACAAATTGATGGGAAGGAAAACATCGATCACACGTGGAAAGGTAGGTACTAAGAGGCATCGGTTGATATGCCTCCATGTTCTATACTTTGAAGACATCCACTATAATGAAGTCAAGGTGGGCCAGTATGGCCTGTAACTCACCATTTGCAGATATGCTGGCTCATTTCTTTGCAGGGGATTGAGAGTGCAACACTAAATATTTCACTTGTGCCAAGAAAAGGCAACTATATCTGTGTTGGAAGAATTGATGTTCCTGAAGGCTAAGGAGAGAGAAATCAAAATTTCAGATAAACACTTGCTTAGACAATATTTTATTTGTTGGCATGTCTTCCAGCTGGAACTAAATAAGCATGTGCCAAAATACAACTGGGAATGATTTCATGTTTGTGGGTGTTTGTGCATTGACTGGAAGCCTTCAACGTGAATGAGCACCCCCTTTGAGCTTTCCAAACCAGGGGGCAGTATCATTGGGCCAAACACTCTCGCCACCCAAAGCTCTAGCCCCAAATCTCCTGAGATGCAATTGTCAGCAGGATAGGACTAGGAACATTAATGAAGATTAGGTGGAACAGAGAGAACGTTTCTCTCCTTCGAGTTTCTAACATAGCGGGAACTTTGTCGAAAATGTCAAAGCCAACTGCCTTTGGAAGAAGAGAAAGGATGTAAGAAATGAGTCCCGTGTTCCTGGAGATGCTGTAGCTCTGCAGTGGTGTCCAGATCCAGTTGAGTGACTTACACGAGTAAGAAAATAAAATCTTGGCTGTGTGTCATTTGTTACATTCAAAACAGCTAGATGGGGCTCCGATACTTTACTCGTGATAAAGCCACTTAACATAACTCTGCACACAGGGAAGATCACCCTGGAGGAGTGACTCTTCACAGACACTGGTTAAGATTCATTCATTAGTCACCAGATCAGACCTCTCGTTGACAATGTGTAGGATGCAGCTGTTTGGGGGTGATCTCTGGGGACCTGTCTTAAAAGGAGCTGAGCAAGTCACTGATGAGTGTTTGTTCTTTAATTCCTTCTTCGATCTCTGCAAACTATATCAAAAACTGCCCAGAATTTAATACTCAGAATAGTTATCACAGAGAAATGGAACCATTTAGTGTCTGACAGAGCAGAGGGAATTTGAAAAACAATGCTCGGTTTCATTAAAAATTAATTTATTTGAGTTTAATGTATTTTGAGATGAATTTACATTTTATAAAGCACAGAATACATTTTCATAATACTTTCTCAAGGAAAAACAATGCCAGATAGGTCACTTATGTGCTGTGACAATGTTAAAGGGGTTTGTCCTAAATCTGACAAACTTGAGTATTAAATTCGGGTTCTTTAAATTATTAGCCATAATAGTATTTTTTGTCATTATTCTATAATATGATTTTTTATGAGAGCTTTCTTAAAATACACCTTTTATTTCAAGCTCATTTAATCTGAATATATCCATTCCTAATTCCTATCAAAGAAATAGGTGTAATACATTTTCTGAAAGAGCACAGAAGGAGAAAGATAAGAAATTAATTTTTTTTGCTTCTGAGCTAATGTTAAGGGCTAAATAGTTGTCATGCTAAATTGGAATTTACAGGGTTGTAATTCTAGTTTTCTGGCATGAAACTTTAATTTGTTTCTCAAACTATGGATGATGTTTCTGCTCTCCACATTTTCACAGGAAAATCCTAAGAGGGTAAGCTACAGGGGGACTTTAAATTAGTTTTTTGGGTTTTTTTAACATTTTATTAGGGGCTCATACAACTCTTATCACAATCCATACATACATCAATTGTATAAAGCACATGTGTACATTCTTTGCCCTCATCATTTTCAAAGCATTTGCTCTCCACTTAAGCCCTTTGCATCAGGTCCTCTTTTTTCCCCTCCTTCCCCGCTCCCCCCTCCCTCATGAGCCCTTGATAATTTATAAATTATTATTTTGTCATATCTTGCCCTGTCCGGCGTCTCCCTTCACCCACTTCTCTGTTGTCCATCCCCCAGGGAGGAGGTCACATGTAGATCCTTGTAATAGGTTCCCCCTTTCCAAACCACTCATTTAATGCAGAGAAATGCAAACTCTTGCTCTGAACCAACTACCACCTTAGATTTTTTTTTTGGAACACCACAAACCATCCCAAACTAACTCCATGGAAGTGACTCTGACTCATAGCATAGGATGGTCTGGATGATACATTTTGGCAGCAGGCCTCAGCCTCATCCGTCTCCCACTGATTCTGTGGTGCGCAGCCCACACCCAACGCGTCAGCACCACGGGGCCCTTTAGTGGGCTACAGGCGCATCTATTTCCTTCAGCAGCATGAATGGCTGCTTTTCCACTGTAGTTACAGATTTAAGTCGTTTTAATGGAGAATGTATGCTTTCAAATTTCGAAGATGTGTAGCAGCAAGCTTGTTCATAAATCTCTTTTCAACCCCTGATCTAGGACATCCCCTGCACTTTACACACACACTCAAAAAGCCCCACAAAATAATTAACATGTTCTGCTATTATTTGAGAGGGTGGGATGGAAATAAACTATCCTACTAAAAAATCTTGAAATGCAAAAAAATGCCCTGCATGATTACATGATTTCATGTAGATGTGGAAAGATTGTCTCATAGCTTTTTGTACTGAAGTGGAACTAAATCAGAAGGGTAGTATTGATAAATACCACTATTCCTATGATCTCTGACAGAACCTGGACTATAAAAGGATCAATAAAGGTATAGCTCCATATGTATTTATACACATACACATATATATGTATAATGTATGTAAGAGCAAGTAATGAATCAGACAAGACTTTTTAAAAATTTTCATCCCATAAAATGAAGACACATTCCCGTCAAATAAATTTTGGGATGGCAGCTGCCTCACAGGGATCCTGTCACTACAGTTTAAACAATTCTACAAAAATATTGGCTCTACGGTGCGCCTGGAGTCAAGAAGCATTGAGGATATTCTTGAGCTTACGGAGCATTGAAAAGAAGTTTTAATGTCAAATGAAATGTAATAGAGACAGAATGTAGCCTCAGTGAACTTGACCCTCTGTGAGCATATGTGACTAGTCTCTCACTGAAATTCTGTGATTCTCCCTTTGAATGCATCAATACATTTTATGAAATGAAATATATAAATTTACAAGGCAGTGACAATTATAGTATAAAAGTGCTCCACATTACTGAAGACATTCTAGGTTTATAAGAGAATATTTCGATTCAAAATCAAACTTTCATCACCACCATTCTGCCTAATATTCTTTTCAAAAGCTTCTCCCCTATAACAGAAAATGTATTTGTAACGTCATGCATTTGTGCTTTAGTTACATTAAATAGTTCCTAGCATTTGAAAATAAAAAACTGCTTTTTCGCGTTTGAAACCATGTGTGGCTGCAATTTTTGCTGTTCGGTGCCTTTCAGCTGGCTCCAATTCAGAGGGACCCTGGGTGCAATAGAACGAAGCCCTGCCAAGGCCATCGCCATCCTTCCGAGGGCTACGTGTGAGTTCACCCTTGCAGGCCCTGTCAGGCCATCTCAATGAGCGTTTTCCTCTACTTTCCCAGACATGATGTCCTTGATCGGGAATTGGTCCCTCCCAAGATAACAACGTACATGAGCTTAAGTCTTACCAGCCTGACGTCAAAAGATCAATGACTATACATCTTCCAACACATAGTTGTCCGTTTGTCCAGCGCATCATGCTATGGTTCCTGTGATTCGCCGACACCGCAATACAAATGCACCAATTCTTCTTCGGTCCCCCTTGCGCATTGTCACACTTTCACACGCGACTGAAATGGTCATGGCTTGAACCAGATGCGCCTCAGTCTTCCAAGCAATGCCTTTCTCTTTAACACTTTAATTTAAAGAGGTCTTGTACAGCAGATTCGCTCCACGCAATATGCTGTTTGATGTTCTCGCGCCTGTTTCCATGGGCCTTGGTTGTGAATCGAATTAAATTGAAATGCTTGACAACTTCAATATTTTATTTGTTTATCAAGATGTTGCTTATGGGCCCATTTCTGAGGTTTTTTGCATTTTTTATGTCAAGTTGTATCCATAAGGCACACTTTACCCTTTGATCTCCATTAGTAAGTACTTCGAGTCCACGTTTAGCAAGCAAGGTTGTGTCATCTATATTTACTATGTTGTCAATGTGCCTTTCTCTTTCTCTCTTTGAATGACTGCCTCTTTGTCTATGCATAGGATTTACATGAGGACAATTAAATGTTCTAGTATTTCCATTCACAATTTCATCCGTTATTTGTGATGATCCATACAGTTAAAGGTCTTTCTGGACAGTCAATAAAAAATGCAAGTAAATATCTTTCTGATATTTGGCTTTGGCTAAGATCCATCTAATATTACCAGTGATATCTCTTGTGCCGTGCCCCTTCTCTGAATCCAACTTGAATTTCTGGAAGTTCACTATAGATATCCTACTGCAACCATGTTTAAATTATCTTCAGTAAAATGTTTCTTGATTTTATATTTAGTTTAGGTACAAAAGAGTTTAGGTACAATTTGCATACACTGGAATGCATCCACTTTAAATATACGGTTTTGAGTAATTTGACAAATGTGTATATCTGTGTGACTATCATTGCTATTAAGATTCAGAATATTCCCATTACCCCAGAAAGGTCTCTCATGACTCTTGGCTAACGCATATTTGATATTCCCATACAAAATTATCTGCTTTACCCCCTCAAACTATTCTGTCTCTTCTGGAAATTCAGACATGGCTAATGTTGTATGCACTTATTATGTCTGCCTTCTTTAACTCTGCAGACTATTTGGAAAGTCGTCTGTACTGCCGTAGGTGCCCATAGTTTTACTCTCTTTGGCTTTATGTTAACGCTGATAAGTTTCACTTCATACTGGTTTTGTTGTATTTATTATCGAATAAGTGATGAACCGTAGTCACTCTATGCACCATAAAACAAAACATTGCTCTGCCCTGCGCCATCCTCACAAGAGTTCCGGTGCCTCAGTCCAATGTAGCCACTGTGTCCATCTACTGCTCCATCTACTTTAGCAACATGACGACATGGTCCTGGGATTGGTCCCACCGGAAAATATGGCTAAAGCGTGTTAGACAAAGTGTTGCCATCTTTGCCTGTAAGGAGCACTCAGGTGGTACTTCTTCCATGACAGATCTATTTGTTCTTCTAGCGGTCCGTGGAACTGTCGGTCTTCTTCACCAGCACCACAATCCACAGGCATCCATTCGTCTTCAATCTTCCTGATTCAGTGCGCAACTTTCAAATGCACGGGAGAGAACTGAAAATATGCTGGCTTGCGTCAGGCGCGCTGTAGTGCTCAAAGGAACATCCTTGCTTCTCGGAACTTGAAAGAGGTCTTGTGCGGCAGATTTACCTACCGCGGTATGTCTTTTGATCTCCTGACTGCTGCTCCCGTGAGCACAGATTGCGCATCCAAGCAGGACAAAAGCCTTGACACGTTATTCTTTTTCCATTTATTTTGATGGTATCCATTGATCCGGTTGTGAGGATTTGGGGTTTCTTTGCAATGCATTCTAATGAATACTGAAGGCTGAAACTCATGATCCTCATCAGCAAGTATTTCAGATCCTCCTCACTTTCAGCAAGCAAAGTTGTGCCATCTGTGTATCACATATTGTTAATAAACCTTCCTCCAATCTGGATCACACCTTCTTCAAATAATCCAGCTTCTGTGATGATTTGCTCAGCATACAGATTGAATTACTGTGGTGAGAGCTTACAACGCTTGCTGCACATCTTTCTGCTTTTAAACCATGCAGTAGTCCCTTGTCTGTTCCCAAAACTGCTCTTGATTCACGTACAAGTCCGGAATGAGCACAATGAAGGTGTCCACAGTTGATAACAGTCCACACAGTTGAATGTCTTGGAAGAGTCAACAAGTACACATCTTTCTGGCATTCTTTGCTTTCAGCCCACATCCATATGGCATCAGCAATGATAACCTTTGTTCCATGTCTCTTCTGAATCCACCCAGAATCTATGGCAGCTCCCTGTCAATGTGCTACTGCAGTCATTGTTGGCTGATCTTCCGCAAAAGTTTACTTTCATGTGTTATCAGTGATATTATTCTATGGTGTGGGAATCCTGTTGGATCCCCTTTCTTTGGGTTGGGTGCAAATATGGATCTCTTCCAATCAGTTGCCCAACTCGTTGTCTTCCAAATTTCCTGGCATGGACGAATGGACGAATAAGTGCTTCCAGTTCTTCATCAGCCGTTTGAAACATTTCAAGTGATACTCTGATTCCTGGAGCCTTTGAGGGGGGAGGGGGTCTAATGTTTTCAGTGCAGTTCGAACTCCTTGCTTCAACATCATTATTTCTTACTCATTTACTACCTCCTGAGATGCTAGAATGCCAACCAGTTCTTTTTGGCACAGTGACTCTGTGTATGCTTTCCATCTTCTTCTGATGTCCCCTACACCATTCAATAATTTTTACCATATCATCTTCCAGTCCTGAGACTCGCGATTGAAATTCTTCTTGAATTATTTTAGCTTCAGATATGCTCAGCATGTTCTTCCTTTAGGTTTCCTAACTCGGGCTCTTTGCACTTTTCATCATAACCTTTGACCCTGTCTTCTAGTAAAATGTTCGATTCGGCTCCTTGACTTCATCCTTTTTTCGATTTGCTTTAGCTGCTCTATAATTTAGTGAACGTTGCAGAGTCTCTTCTGACATCCACTTTGTTTCATTTTTTGTTTCTTTCCCATATTTCAAATGACCTTTTGCTTTCTTCGTGAATGTGTTTTTGATGTCCTCCACCACTGGCTCGTCAGGTCTTCTGTCATTAGTGTTTAATGTGTCACTCTGTCCTTGAAATGTTCTCTAAATTCGGTGGGATAGACCCAAGGTCGTGTTTTTGACCCTTATGGACTGGTTGTAATTTTCTTCATCTCAGAAATTGATAGTATGTTTCACAGTCGTCCCTTGGCCTGGTTTTAGCTGCTGAGATTAAGTTTTTTTTGTTGCCTCTTCCTACAGATGTGGTCAACTTGATGTTTTTGGATTTCATCGAAAGAAGTACATGTGTATAGTTGAATTTAGTGTTATTGTAAAAAATAGAGATTTGCTGTGAACAACTCACTGTTTTTGCAAAACTCTATCATGAGACCTACAGTTTCTTTTCCAGCACCAAGTCCATATTTTCAACTACTATTCCTTCCTCTTGGCTTCCAACTTTTGCATTCCAGTCTCCAATGATCACCAATGTGTCTTGATTGCATGTTTGATTAATTTCTGACTGAAATGGTGGTAGAATTCTCCAATTTCTTCACCACTAACTTTTGTGGCTGGTGTATAAATTTGAATAATAATTGTCTTGATTGGGTTTCTTCGAAGGCGGATAGATATAATTTTACCATTGTGCTTCATGGTTGATTTTTGCAATGTCCTCTGGATTGTGTTAGTCCAGGCATAGTCCTTTGTATGATTTTCTGATTCAAAATGGCCTAAACCCATCCATTTCAGCTCACTAATGCCTACATCTATTTTTTCTCCATTTCACTGCATGAGCATGTCATAATTTGTTTACCCATTCTCTTTGGGATAGATGTTTTGATATTTCTAAACTTTACCTAAGTTGCCCCTTTGCTTGAGCCATGCCTTTTTTTCTTACAAGAGATAAAAGAAGGGAACACACAGGAGGGGGACTTTACTAGTAGCAGCGGGAGAGCTGGAATTGAAGCCTCTCATTGGAGCCATGGTGTTTGCACTGAGGAGCTCATAGACCCAGGTGAAGATTGACACCAAGACCCTTGAAACTCTGTAAAGAACCAGGAAGCCTAAGTTGAAAAGACAAGGGTCTCCCTCCAGAGTCACTAAATATAGAGAAAGCCTTGTCTTATAGGACTATAAGACACCCTAATTATATACTTATCGCCTTTGTGTTAGTCTGTGTAAACTAGAGACACAAATCCATAGAAACTCAAAAGTGTATAAGAGAGAGATTTATATATAAAGGGTAATTGTACATTAAGAAAGCACTCCAACCCAGTCCAGTCCAAGCCCACAAGTACTGTATCAGCCCATATGTCCGATAGCAATCTATAAAGTCCTCTTCAGACTCATTAAACACATACAATGACACCAAATGCAGGAAGATCACAAGCCAGTGGATGGAAATTCTTGTGGATGCAATGATATTGTAAGCATCTCAGCGCTGGCAGGGGTCTCCACATAGTTTCTCCAGATTTTGAGGTCTGGTTGCATCAGGGTAGGTCCATGTGGCTTCTCCAGCTCAGGGAATTAGTGTAGTTCCATGTGTCTTGTCAACTGTGATGTCTCCCAGGGAGTGAGCAGAGAGAGAGAGGTGTCTCCTGCCTCCAAGGATTACCCAGAATTCTCAGGAGAAGGCCATCCCCACAGAGAAGCCTCATTGGCTATGACCCGATTGACTAGACTCCACCCCTTCTCTCTTAATCCTCTCAAGTCCCAAATTAACACCAGTTTATGCAACTACCACAGCCTCCTAAATGGTGTTTGGGGAAGCTATCCACATGATATTTCGTTAAAGCAGCACTAGATAACTAAAGCAGTTCTCTTGAATTTCTATACATAGAGCAGAAGTCTTGGTCTGAGCTAATTTTTCAAGGATGTTTCTACAGCAAAGAGCCCTGGAAAATAAAGATTATGTTACTCATGGGTACAAAAAAGATATTTGTTCATTGCCCAAAATAACAAAGATACTATTTTTCTCTTGAAGATAATGTAAGGGAGGTTTGCTGTCTGGTATAAAGCATTTAGATTCCGTAAGCTCAAGATTCTTCTCCTGTAACACCCCCTACTACTTGTGCTGGTGTTTTCGCCTTTCACTGTGGGAGACTGGAACTCAGAAATCCCGCACAAAGGCTGGTATTCTGGCTACTGATATTGATATTAATAGTCACTTTTTTGTTTTAGGTATCTTACCAGGAGTCTCATGAAACTGCCAACACCAATAAAACTTTCATAGGAAAACTTGATCTCCTGAAAGTGGAGTAAATCTTAATTCCTTCTCAGCTTTTGACAGTCTGAGAATCAATGTCTCCAAGGCTGGGATTTCGTTCTGACGGTTCTAGTTAACCGTTCTGTGGACAGTCACTGGGAAAAACATGTTCGGGAAATACTTTCTCACTTTTCATGACTGTTCATGACATGCTGGTATATGTATTTTAATTTATCTCAGTAACTTTCCATACAAATGTGAACTTAGAGATGAAGGCATACTGAAAATTGGCAGCAGAGTTTCTTGACAGAAAAAAAAATTGAATAAACCTTCCGCACATGCCATGAATGTTTAAAATATAAACTCCACATTTTATTATTTTCAAAAGAGGAATTAAAACTGTCCTTAAAGAAGGTTGGTAGCAGCAGTATTCATAACAGCTAAACTTTGGAAATGTCAGCATTTGGGACACGAGTAAAGGTAGGACTTGAATCCCTACGCGAGCTGTAGGACACCTCGGTCCTGCCTCATTCACATATGTTGTTGTCAGATGCCATTAAGTCAGCTGTGACCCATAACGACCCTTTGCACAACAGAACAAAACATTGCCTGGCCCTGTTCCATCCTCGTATTTGTTCCTGCGCCTGAGCTCATTAATGCAGTCGCTGTACCAGTCCCTCTCACTGAGGGCCTTGTCTTCCTTTACTGCCCACTGCTTTACCAAGCACGATGTCCTTCTCCAGGGACTGGTCACTCCTGACAATTTGTCCAGTGTTTTAAGACAAAGTCTTACCATTGTTTAGGGTTTACAACATATATCACGGAATGGGGATTAATTACCTCAGGTCACAACACGGAGGACAACCGCACAACACTGATGACCACAGTCTAGTGGTGCTCACACATATTTGGGGAAAGCACCATCCAACTTGTGATAAGACCATTGGAGTTGCCCCTCAACAGAGTTATTTGGTTACCCTCAGTCAACTCTTCTCCTATCTCTACCTAGGCCTTGTAATGTACCAGTAATGGTGGATAGGATAGGTGGTTCCAGAATCCTCAAAGCCATCCCTGAGCCCCTCTCACTGGGACTTGTCTATAATTTTGATTTTATATTTCCCACTACCATTAATACTTCCAGTCCAATAAGGCCTCACAGTTGCATGGCTAATATCAGAGAATGTTTGCGCTGAGTCTGGACCTGCTCTAGACTCCTCTTCCATGTCACCTGACTAATGTGCAAATTGGCATTTCTAGATATTTAATGTACTGCATCCAGAGCCCATAAAGTATATCAGACCATAAAGTATATCAGATGATTTTGTGGAAAGAAACAGAAGATGCCTGTGTTAGTCTAGGTACTTTTGAGAAACAAATCCACAGAAACTCATATGTACAAGAGAGAGTTTCATATAAAGGGTAAGTGCACATCAAGAAAATAACCCAACCCAGTGCTGCCCAAGCCCCCAAATCCAACATTAACCCATATGTCCGACACCAATCCACAAAGTTCTCCTTCATCTCATACAGTGATGCTGACTGCAGGAGGAAAGCCGAATCAGTGAACGTGTAAGCATCTCAGTGCTGGCAGGGGTCTCAACACAGCTGCTCCAGCACTCAGGGATGAAGCAGGGTAGGTCCATGTGGCTTCTCCTTGGGGATATCTTGTTAGTGATCCTTGCCAGCTGAAGCAGGTAACTGGCTAAGGCAGCTGCACCTTGGTTCGACCATCAGAAAGCAAGTGACCTGAGAACGAGAAAGGCAAGACTCTCCGAGCCATTTCTCTCTCTTCCCTTCCATTAAACTCACATGTGTTTATAGGCCAGGTTGGCACAATAAACCAACTCCCTCAATGTCCAAATTTGTCTTTTCATTTGAAGGGAACATTTTGGCATGGCCATGGAGACTAAATCTTAAAAATACCATTGAAAGGCCATTCTCTGAATCTATAACAATGTTGTCCCCCACTGTCCAGAGGAACCACCAAGATCACCCTATCCATTCAGCATGATTTAATCAATGGAAAGAAGTGATTTTAAACCAAAGGTAATTTTTCCTTCAGAGACATTTGAGTATTTTTTTATCATCACAGCCAGGGAGGAGATGGGCTACCAGTGAGTAGAGTACAGGGACACTGCTCAATATTTTACATGTACTGGTGGATTCCTTACAACTAGGAATTACAGATGAGAAAAGGTCAGCAGTGCCAATAGAAATCCTAACTTGAGATATAATTATGATTGCAGATATACAGCTAGGCCAGATATATTAAAAAACTTATTATGACAGATAGTAGAGTCTATTGACCTGCTATAAAACTATAAATGAATATTGTTTTCCATCTTTGGTGAATACTATTTCTTCTCTAGATGCAATGCAAAAGAACACATTTGCAAATTGAAGAGTTACTTCTCATGTACTAGAGGAGACATCAATCTGTTTTACCTGAGATTTTACTGATGAAGATCATAGACTGCATGGACCACAACTCAAGGTAAAGAAAATTAAATTATTCACAACTAGACCAATAACAGACAACTTTGGGTTAAATAAAGAAAAAATTGAAGTTGTCAAGGAGTTCCATTGTACTTGAATTC
Organism: Tenrec ecaudatus; assembly: GCF_050624435.1. Lineage (NCBI taxonomy): Eukaryota > Metazoa > Chordata > Mammalia > Afrosoricida > Tenrecidae > Tenrec > Tenrec ecaudatus. The sequence goes on from NC_134531.1 coordinate 297,269,817, forward strand.
ACATTCAAGACTTACAGTAACAGCAGTGAGGGAATCAAATGATGTATTGCATTGGATAAATCTGCTGCAAAACTTTAATGTTGAAGAGCAAAGATGTCCCTTTGAGAACCAAGAAGTAGGAGACCCAGGCCAGGGTATTGTTAACCATCTCATATGCATATGAAAGGTGAAAAATTAATAAGACAGACCAAAGACCAACTCATCCATCTGAAATATAGTGTTAGCAAACAATATTGAAATAACCTTAGATTTCCAGAAAAGCAAACTAATCTGGCTTGAAAGACATACAACCAGAATGTTCCATATGTTTTCTTAGTATGGAAGGTGAGATTGGGTCTCACCTGCATTGGAAATATCATCAGAAGAGATTTCCACTGCCATTAGTCAATTCAAACTCCTAGCAATCTTCTATAGGGTTTTCAGGACTAGATATCTTTAAGAGAGCAGACAGCCTTATCTTCCTCCCAAAGAGAAGCTGGTGAATTTGCATAGTTGACCTTGTAAAGAGCAGCCCCACACAACTCACAGCACCACTATGCTCCTTATTGTATCAAGAGAGGTCAGTCTGGCAAAAGGCATAATGCTGGAGAGGAGAGAGAGGAGAGGACAGGACAGGAGAGGAGAGGGGAGGGGAGGGGAGGGGAGGAGAGGAGAGGGGAGGTGAGGAAAGGGGAGAGGAGAGAAGAGGAGAGGAGAGGGGAGGTGAGGAAAGGGGAGAGTAGAGGAGAGGAGAGGAGAGGAGAGGAAAGGAAAGTGGAGGGGAGGGGAAGGGAGGGAAGGGGAGGAGAGGAAAGGGGAGAGGAGAAGAGAGGGGAGGAGAGGAGAACAGAGAAAAAGAGGAAACCCATCAGTAAGAAGGATTGACCCAGTGACTGTGAGAGTGGGCTTGAACATCATAAAAATTGTTAGGATGATATGCTAGGACTTTGTTTCATTCGGTCACACATAGACTTACTGTGAATTGGAACTTGTACCTAACAACAATAACAATAATATTCACAACTTGTATATCACTTAAAATTGTGCCTGGTATATATTGAGGTGTCTTTCCAAGTATTTTTCTTTTAACAATATTTATTAAAAGCTTTTGTTTAGATAACTACATGCTGTCCTTTGAAACAAATTCTTCTGGGGGGAGGGGCAAGCATCCACTTAATATTTGGTACTGGGGCCAGCCTCCCAGACCTCTCCACTGGTTCCCTACTCCACGCTGGAATATTGCATTCACACCTTGAGGCACTGGGTTGAAGATCTGGTCCCTCTTTCCATGTGGCGATATAAACAATACCCTCCCCTTGGATGGGTTAGTGCCCCATAGCGCCCACTCCCCTTTTCTTCCTTATATTCATCCTCTTTTTTTTTTTCTGTTTCCCACTTCCTCCCCAGTTGTCTACCATGTGCATCCCTGGATTTGATCTGGTCTCTGCAATACTACAAGGTGCTCACCCCAACAATGTTTGTATACAGTAGCTTTTTCCCTATGCCCCTTTTGCATTTATTTTAGTACTTACCTCAGAAGGCTTATGTTGTACTTGGGGGACATGGGATAGAGGGAGGTGGAAGGTAAGGAAGTGGTGTTAACAAACCCAGGGACAAGGGATTCAAATTGGTGGTGAGGTGGGTCTGGCAGGTCTAGTAGGGAATGATCAGGCTTAAGGTAACAAAGAGGTATAGCTGAAACCCAGGTGGGGACAGAGCATGATAGTGGGACAGGAGGAAAATCAAGGGAAATAGAGGAAAGAGCTAGGAGACAAAGGACATTTATAGAGGTCTAGACAAAGACATGTACATATGCAAATATACGTGAGGATGGGGAAATAGATCTATGTGTCTATATTTATAGGTTTACTATTAAGGTGTTGGAAGGACCTTGAGCCTCTACTCAAGCACTCCCACAATGCATGAGTACTTTCTTCTGTTAAATTGGCATTCTATGATGCTCACCTTCCCGACACAACCGCTGAAGCCAAAGCGGGTGAATAAGCAAATGTTGTGAAGAAAGCTGATGGTGCCCGGCTATCAAAAGATATAGCACCTGGGGTCTTAAAGGCTTGAAAATAAACAAGCAGCCATCTAGCTCAGAAGCAACCAAGCCCACATGGAAGAACACACCAGCCTGTGTGATCACATTGTTCCGAAGGGATCAGTTATCAGGCATCAAAGAACAAAAAAAATTATATCATTGGCTGCACACCTCAATGATATGATAGCCGAGGACCAACGGGTGCATAAGCAAATGTGGCAAAGAAATCTGATGGTGCCCGGCTATCAAAAGAGATAGTGTCTGGCTTAAAGGCTTGAATGTGAACAAGCGGCCATCTAGCTCAGAAGCAACAAAGCCCCATGGAAGAAGCACACCGGCCTGTGCGATCACGAGGTGTCGAAGGGACCAGGTGTAAGGCATCATCGGGGGGGGGGGGGATCTTACCATAGTGAATGAAGGGGTAAGTGTAGAGTGGAGACCCAAGGCCCATTTGTTGGCCACTGGAGATCCCCTTGCAGAGGAGTTTTGGGGAGGAGATCAGTCAGTCAGGGTGCGATGTAGCACCCATGAAGAATACAGCTTTCCTCCAGTTCCTAAATGCTTCCTCCCACCCAACTATCATGATCCGAATTATACCTTGCAAGTCTGGATAGAGCAGAGGATGTACACTGGTGCATAAGGACCCAGAGGCACAGGGAATTGAGGATGGATGATACTTTCAGGACCAGGGGTGTGAGGGGTGATACTGGGAGGGTAGAGGGTGAGTGGGCTGGAAAGAGGGAACCAATTACAAGGATCTACATGTGACCTCCTCCCCGAGGGATGGACAACAGAAAAGGGGGTGAAGGGAGACGCCGAATAGGGCTAGATATGACAACATAATAATCTATAAATTATCAAGGGCTCCTGAGGGAGAGGGGAGCGGGGAGGGAGGGGAAAAAAGAGGACCTGATGCAAAGGGCTTCAGTGGAGAGCAAAATGCTTTGAAAATGATGAGAGCAAAGAATGTACAGATGTGCTTTACACAATTGATGTATGCATTGATTGTGATAAGAGTTGTATGAATCCCTAATAAAAAGTTTTTAAAAATTAATTAATTCATTTTTTAAAAAGAAGTGGTTCCGCCCATATCAACACTATGCACAACAGAGCAAAACACTGCCCAATTCTGCGCCATCCTCACAATTGGTCCTATGCTTGAGCCCATTGTTGCAGCTGCTGTGTCCATCCATCTCATTGGGGGGTCTTCCTCTTTTTCTCTGCCCTTCCACTTTGCCCAGCATTGAGTTTTTCTCCAGGGACTACTCTCTCCTGACAACATGACCAAAGAATATAAGAAAAAGTGTCGCCATCCTTGCCACTTAGGAGCACGCTGGCCACTTTTACTCCAAGAGATATTATTTGTCATTTTGGCAGTCCATATTAATTTCATTCTTCTTCGGCACCACAATTCAAATGCATCAATTCTCTCCTTATTCAATGCATAACTTTTGCATGCATGTGAGACTACTGAAAATACCATGCCTGACCCATCAGGCACGCGTTAGTCCTCAATGTAGCACCCTTGCTTGTCCATACTCTAAAGAGGTCTTTTGCAGCAGCTTTGCCCAACGCAGTGCATCATTTGATCTCTTGACCGCTGCTTCCATGAGCATTGATTGTGGATCCAAGCAAGACAAAATTTGTGACAACTTCAATCTTTTCTCCATTTCTATAGATTTTACCTAGTGCTCCTCAAAAAAAAATGAAATGACAAACGCACTCAGTGACGCTCCAGTTGTGAGGGTTTTGGTCTTCTTTACATTGAGTTGTAATGCATACTGAAGGCTGCAACCCTTGATCTATCAGGAAGTACTTCAAGACTTCTTCACTTTCAGCCAGCAAGGAAAAGGTTAAGGAGATGGAAATACTATCTTCAGAAGGTCATACACCTAGATGGAGGCTATGTCAAGAAACAACTGCTTTGTATTTTTATATTTTTGCTTAATCATAATTTCTATTATTTTGTCACAGTGATGTTTATTTAACCTCAGATCTGGTATCCAGTAAGCACACAATTAATATGAACTACTCTTTTTATTTATCAAAATCCTGAAAACCTATTTCCATTGTTCTGTTCACTATATGGATTCTAATTCATTCGATGCCATGTCTCAGTCATAAGCTTATATCCCCTTAGTTCCAACAAGTTTGTAAACAAAATTCACACTTGGTTCCTTTTAAACTCTTGGTTTAGACCCCTTTGGCTTTCTTCAAGGCAAATGTCTGAAACAAGACCAAGTTAACATTGATTTTCAGCTTGCTCTTCACTGATTGCCAACCCTATATTGCCAAAGGACTGGCTCCACTTATGACTCAGCATACAGCAATAACGTTGACAAGGCCACTGTGAAGTCAGACTTTGGCTTTTGAAGAGGCAGCTAAGACCCCAACGTGCCAACTGGGATTGTTTGCATAAAAATTGATGAGAACAGCAAATAGGAGGTGACAGGAAAAACAAGCAGAGATTTGTGCATTTGGCCCTAAAAGGAAAAATAAATAAGCAAAGAATTCATCTTGGTCACGCGTGTTCCTAAAGAATGGTGAACAGCAGCAGAACAAGGTTCCATAAACTCAAGTGCAAAGCCACCCATTGCACTCAAGTGCAAAGCCACCCAGGGATTTCGAGCATGATGATGGCTAAAATCTAAAGTCTCTCCACACAGATAAGTCAAATAAAGCAACCTTATTAATAAACAAGCAGTTATACCCTAGCATAGAGCACTGACTCCTGCCTCAGTTGGATTAATTATAAGTCAGTAATGCATCTTATAAGTCAAGGGCATGCGCCACCATTCATCATCTCCTGAGGTTATCAATCAGTCATGCTCACAGAGCAGTTGCATGACTTGGAAATAACTCCCTGGATGAATAAATCAGTCACTTCCAGATATATGAATAAGTGGCCAGACCCATAAATCACATGACTACATACTCGTGTGTCATCAATCAGAAACTTTTTTTATATAATTGGAAATTTAAAAGCACTTATTGTGAACAACCTTCTAAACAGCAGTCCCAAATTCCCATAACACTGCAAGATTCTATGTATAAGAAATGAAAATGCTTTCTTGTGCCAACTAGTGTTTCCCAACAAGTAGAAAATTAGTGGGTTTGCTTGTCCTTGTGCTGGTAAAAGCCTTTCATTGTGCTGTATGGACAGTATGCACAAGCACAACCATCTGTCAAACATATGACTTTACATGAATCAACTGTTGCAGACTGCTATTTATTTCTTTTGAAAAATCTTTTTGAAAATAGGTCAATAATTGGTCAATAAAATTCACGCTAATAGATTCCCCCCACAAAAAAAACATATAATTATGTCTACTCATCAATGTTCTAATCAGCACATATCCTATTTTACTAATATAGTAATTTTACAAAAACATTTGTGTATGTGTTCCATATATTTATCATTATCACATATAATTTTCACCCTTGGCTATCACTATTTTATAATTTAGGAAACTATACAAGATAACTCCCAATGGGACATGCCCATCTCCACAGGGTTTACATTCCTTATTTTCTATTTTGCTTTTCTTTCTGCTTTCCCTTGTTGCCTTCCCTACAGTTATCAGAAGTACACAGATAAATAATCTTCCTCCCATAAATACATAAAATGTTCTAACTTAGACTTTCAATTCATTATTTTAAGGTTATAGCTTACTGATTGAGGCTTACATCTGTGAGCTTGTGATGTTACCACATTCTCAAGCACCTAAAATGGCTATTTTTGAAAAGCTGTGATAATCACATCATTATTTGCTACTCTATCACTGTCCATCTGACAGGAACGGAAACTTGATTACTGTGCTGGCAATGGGGAGTCCTCTCTTCTGGACAGATTCCTTACATGTCATTACAAGTTTAGATAATTTTATCATGGAACACCAACCGCCATTGGAGTTGCAGATTTTCCAATTGCCTCTGAATGTAATTTACTTCTTTGATTAATCACAAACAACTGACCATTTAAAATCTGCCCCAATGTGTCCACCCATATTAACTGATGACCAGCAATCCCCAGAGCCTATCAGGCCATTCATTCACTGCTTATCCCTGTGACTTAACATGGGTCAAGGATAAAATCTATTCTTTTGATGAGATAGGTAGCTAACATAAAAGCAATTCAAAAGCTATCAAAGGAAACTCATATTCGATGCAAGTAATAGAAATAACTCATTAGGAATCATTTTCATTTATTGGTTTGCAAAGTAGTATGATTTTACTATTCAAATTTAGTTTTCGATATTTTTCCATTAGAACTGTTGTTCTAATCAGCTCGCAGACTGTGTTTTCAGTAGATTTTAGCCCTTGCCTGCTAACCTTAGGAAAGAGAAAATGAAAATTGTGCAATAGAATTTACCACATAAAAAATGTAAATGGCATTTAAAATTATAATTAGACCCCTTTTTAGCATTGTTGCTTAATATCTTATTAAAGAATAATGTTGGACCTCCTTCCCATCTCTGTAGGGGAAGATATCAAAGACATTAAATTTTGCTTCGTTATCATACTTACATGATATTCGATATTACTTCTGCTGATCAACCAAGTGGGTTATGGGAGAACTCTGTGTGTCCGGTGATTTAGGGAAGAACACTTATCTGAAAACAAAAGCGATTCTACTTGCATCTCATGTGGAACTTTCTTGAGGATCTTGAGGGTGTCATCAATTCTCTTCTGGTCTCAATTCTCCTACCTTTAACTTAAAGCTTAAGTTTTCTCTTCCCCCTTATCTTAGAATATTGTGAGCAAGCACTGATACAATGAGAGTACTCGGAATTCCTCCGACGAGCGGTACCATGCACACCTGGAAGCATGGTGACTGATTCGTGAGGGTGTTTTAAGCTTCGAGATACAAGTTTCCATGCAGATTCAGGAAAATATAACCCATTTTGTGACTTCAAGATCTTCTGCCTTTAATATTTCTTGGGTAAATTATGCCATTAACTTCAAATGTACCCCAAAGATACTACTAAAATCCTCTTTTTATTTCCCATAGTTCTCTTCTGACTAGTAGAACCACATAACTAGTCTATCTTTGGTCAATTTTTGTTTTCAGTTTCTGAGGCTAGGTTCCCTTGATAATCAAAATTAGTGAAGCTAAAGTAGAAAGGTCACTGACTTACCAAATCCCAAAAAAAATGAAGGAAAGAAAACCTCACTACTGCCATGATTCTATCCCAATATACACTGACCTGGGGTGACTGATATCAATGAACTGGCTCACACAGTTGTAGAGGAGGCGAGCCCCAAGACCATTGCTCAGATGTGAAGTTGGAGGCTTCTCCTGACACACATCACTGTAAGGGCTGTTGATCCCCAAATCAGGAGGTTAGTCAGCAAGCTGCAAACGTGGATGAACTGAAGGTCAGTAAGTCAGATGGCAGGATACTGATAACTCCTGTCGTCAGCAGGCACTACGTCAAGTTGCTAGGTAGAATTCAACGTCAAAGAGGCTAGCTGATGTGTCATGTGCAGGTTCTAGACTTGACGAAAGGCCAGCAAGCTTTACCACAGGATCCACTTAAACTGGAAACGGGCCCCTGAGGAGATCACGGTGCACAGAATTGACGAGCCCTCAAACCCCTGTGAATCTAGGCTAAGAAAAATTGATTCAAAAATCTTAAATATCACATTCAGTAAATGCCATCCTCAGTTACAGTGGTAACCATTGCAGTGCTTCTTTGGCGTTCGTAGATTTGTTGAAATTCATGAAGAACCGCTTTCTTGCTCAAATGGAAACATGCCCTATACACTATGCCCTATACTTTTAACCAATAGTACAAGGAAATTAAATATAATGTTAAAGGTAAACGATTTTTAAAAGTATACGTATATATGAAAACTTTAAAAGCTGTTTCAGTTAAGTGCCATGAACCTGACTTGCTTTAGTGGAGCAAAACATTCCTATTTCTGTGACAAGATTATATTACTCTGGCCCCCATTCCCACACTCACATACCTTAAATAAATTTTTTTAGAAGGAGCAATATAACCCTCATTTGCCACCCCATATGTAGTCAGTCCTTCCTTCTCCTATGAATGTTAGAAAAAAATTCATTATATTTCGAAACACTTTAAGGAGTCTGGGTAACTGGATAGCATTTCATAATGCAATTTATAAAACCAGGCTCTATCATCTACATCTCTGTTTGAACGATTATTAAGTAAATAATGAAGAATAACATTTTCTGCACACTTGCTGTATTATCAGCATTTCTTTTTTTAAATCATTTTATTCGGGGCTCTTACAGCTCTTGTAACATTTCATACATCAATTGTATCAAGCATATTTATACATATGTCATCATCATCATCATGTTTTAAACATTTAATTTCTATTTGAGCCCTTGGTATTAGCTCCTCGTTTTCCTCCCTCCCCCACCTCCCACTTTTCTTGGGGGTGGTGTTATGGTTTTCAATTCTTACACAGACCGCTGTCTCCCTTACCCACATTTCTGTTGTTCATACCACTTGGGGGGGGGGCATGGATTATGCATAGTTCATTGCGATCCGTTCCCCATACTTCTCCCCCACCCCCCATCTTCTCCCTACCATCCTGGCATCGCTACTCAAAATTCTGTTCCTGAGAGGTTTATCTTACCTGGATTCCATGTGTCATGAGCTCTTACCTGTACCAGTGTAAGTGCTCGAGTCTAGGCAGAGCTAAACAGCAGGACTGGGTCATGACAGTAGGGGGTGAGGAAGCCTCAAAGAACCAGAGGAAGATTGTGTATTTCATTGGTGCTATACTACCCCCTGGTTGACTCATCAATTCCTTGTGACCCTTCTATGAGGCGATGTGCTATTGCCTACTTTCGGGTCCCTGTTCTGACCCCCCTTATTCTCAGAAATATGTTTTTGTTTGTTTGATTGGGATCTTCTGGTGCCTGTTACCTGATTCCGTGAACACCTCATGATCACACAGGCTGGCATGCTTCTTCCATGTGGACCTGTTGCTTCTCTGATCAATGGCTGCTTGTTTAACTTCAAGGCTTGAAGACCCCAGGTGCCATAACTTTTGATAGCTGGGCACCATCAGCTTTCTCCACCACATTTGTTTATGAACCCATTTTGTCTTCAGTCATTTTGTCAGGAGGGTGAGCAACACAGAATGCCAGGTTGACACTTAGAAACCCCATTTACAACAGACGGACACACTGCCTGGCCTGGTACTATATTCAAAATCATTGGTCTGTTTGAGTCCATTGTTGGAGCCAATGTGTCACTGTGTCTCAAAGAGCATCTGCCTCTTTCTGTCTGTCCATCTACTTTACAAAATGATGCCTTGTTCAAAAGACTAGTTTCTCCTATGAGCATTCCCAAAATATATCAGATTGCCATCTTCGCGTCTAAGGAACAGTACTTCCCCCAAGAAAGGTTTAATTTTTGTTTCTGGCCATAGTAAATTTTTTCTTCAGTATTCTTCTCCAACGTCATAATTAAAATGCACGTCTGCTCCTCTGCATTCATTGTCAAGATTGCGCATGCTGATGAGGCACTGACAGCGCCAAGGATTGGGGTTCGTCCTCGAAGTGACAGCTCAGCCTTCTAACACTTCAAAGATGTATTTTCCAGCGGATTTGCTCGATTCAATAAGCAGCTTGATTCTTGACCGCTGCTTCCACGAGCATGGATTGTGGATCCAAGTAAAATGAAATCCTTGACAACATCCATCTTTTTCTCATTTATCATCATGCCGCCCGCTGCTCCAGTGGTAAGAGGGTGTGTTCCTATGCTGCGTTGCTGTCCGTAAAGAGAGTTGCAGTCTTTGACCTTCATCCAGTAAGTTCTGCAGGTGCCTGCCACGTCAAGCAAGCAAGTTAGTGCTGTGTGCGTAGTCAAAGTTGTTCATAAACCTTCTTCCAATCCTGAGATGACATTCTTTTTTTTTCCAGTTGGAATCATTTTTAATATTTAAATGCAAAAAGCGATTGCTGCCATTTTTTTATACACATAATACAGGGATATCGGCCAAAAGGCAGAGGAACCAGCTCTTCCCAATACATGGGCACACAGTGGGGGTTGAGCCACGCCACTGTAATGCACTGTGCTGTTGCACATTGTGTGTCCTTCCCCCACCTCTCCACTCGGAAGCAGCCGAGCCTCCCACAGTCGGGGACATTCCTCCCAGGGTCTCAGAAGAGAGCGGGTAGTTGTTCAGGACAACTTGGGGCAATTTAGCGAGGGGTGGGTAGTGGGTAAGTAACCGCCTGCACTGATGCACTCAGGGGTCTGCAAGCAGACAGAAGAGCGAGCCTGGCGGAGTGGCAGGCACAGGTGTATCTGTAGGGCAGACTCCCACCTGTTCCACACAGATCAATGTGCCAAAGTTTAACACACAAAAAAACAAACTCCCCAATCAGCAGTTCTAACAATTGAAATTCAAACTTCTCTCACTGAGCTCAATACAGGCTAAAGCTCTAGATCTTCCCAGGCAGTGACGGCAGAGGCCCTAGCATTCCTCCCGACAGTCCTGTGCTGAGCCCTAGGAGTACCTGCCGCTGCTGGAGCTGCTGCTATTGCTCCATTTGCAGCTTCTCCGTCTCGAAGACCACAGGGAGAACCAGAATCATAAAGGAAGGGGTCCCAATCCATAAGCCTGCCCTGGAAAATCTGTACATTTTTTGAGCCACAACAAAGGAGAGGTCCAAAGTGGCTCCGGCCCCGGACCGGACTTTCTCCGGGAACTTCTCTGTCAGACCCCAGAGTCTCTCCGACAGGGTCTCATCTGGCTCCTCGTCATCATCCTCCTCTAGATCCTCCTCAGTCTTCTCCGCGTCGCCTTTCGGGAGCAACTTGTCCGGGGACGCTGGCGCCCCACGGTCAGCTGCAGCGGTGGCAGCGGCCATAGCTGGAGGGAACCCCGGGAGCGGAAGAGAGGACGGGACTACATTATTTTCTGTAGAATCCAGATCCTGTTTATTTTCTCAGAAGAATATAGAAGAAATAAATCTGTGAGCTGGCTCATATTTGAAATCTTTCTATCAGAACACTGTTGAGAATAGTTTTCAGACTTTCAGACTAGGTTGTCAAAATTCCTTGGTAGATACTTATGTAGTCACCAATACGCTGATTCTCCCGGAATCGTATTTATGACAAAATTGTATTTTCTGACTCTGTGTTTCTTTGTGGCCATAGAAATATTCTGACAAATCAGTTTGAAACCGAACAGAAATACATCACTTCTGGGTGAAAGACATCCTGGGACTGTCATTTTCCTCTGGTGGAAGATAGTCTTCCAAATGCTGTCCTCTCACTTAGCGTGAGTACACGTGATGAGCACAATAAGTTGCTACTTGGTCAATCGACTACAAGGATCCATATTCCTTTCCATTCCAACCCAAGGTGTTCCAGAAGAATATAAAATTATCACACAATACCATCAATATTTCATGGCATTAAAATTGTGCTGGAAATAGTTTTCAAATGTATGTAGTAGTGCACCGATATACAGTAATGCTGAATTCAGAAGGGTGTATGCAACAAGGAACATCACTGAAGATAGGAAATATATTTTGACTGAAAGTAGAGGATTCTAGAAAGATGTTTGTGTTTCATTGACTATGCCAAGTCGTTGCAATAAATACACAAGAATGTTGCAAAGAAGGAGAATTTGAGAATAATTTATTATGTTCATGGGAGGCCTGTCATAGATCAAGATGCAGTCATTAGATGGGAAAAATGGAATGTATGTAGTCTGAAATTCAGGATATGTGTGCTTACCTAATTTATTCAATATGCTGAGCAAATAGTCCAAAGGGTTAGATCATATGAAAAAGAATTCAGCAGAAGTGGAAGAAAACTCCTTAACAACCTAAAATGAGAATATGACCAATCTTTGCTTGCTAAAAGTGAAGACAGCTTGAAGCTTTTACTAATGAAGGAAGGGTTACAGCCTTCAGTATAGATTTCACCTCAACATAAGGAACAGAACTCCTCACAGATGGACCAAAGAGCAATATCACAATAAACAGAGAAAAGGTTAAAGTCGTCAAGAATTTTATTTTACCTAGATCCACAATCAAGTCCCATGGAAGCAGAAGTCAGGCTAACAGATGATGTTTTGCATTGAGCACATCTGCTAAGAACTTCTTTAAATTGTTTTTAAAAAGTAAGGATGTCACTTACAGGACTACGGTGAGTCTGACTGAAGCCATGATATATTGAATTGCATCCTATGTATATGAATACTAGATAACGAATACAATTATCTGCACGATGTACCATCATTAGATGTAACAATACTAGATAATGAATACGGAAGATGGAAAAGGAAGTAATATATTTAAGTGTTGGCATTGGGAAAGAATATTGACCTTACCATTCTCTGCCAGAAGAATGAGCAAATGTCTTGGAATCAGTACAGTGAAATGCTCCTTAGAAGCATGGATGGCAAGACTTCCTCTCATGCACTATGAATATATCATTAGGAAGAATGGGTCTCTGGAGAAGACCATGGTGATTGGCAGGTTGGCAGTGTAAAGCGGAAGACCTGACTCGACAAGAAGAGTCAGCACAGTGGTTGCCGCAGTGAGATCAGACCCAGCACTGATTGAGAGGATGAGGCAGGAGCAACCGCATTTCATTCTGTTACACCTAGGGTCTCTCTGAGTTAGATCTGCCTCAGCTGCAACCCCACCAGAGAAAAATATTAAGAAAGACAAGGGGATTTTTAAAGTATATTTACATGGCAAGACAAGAATAAGAAAATAGATGGCAACTAGAAGGCAAAACCATCTATTTAATCTTTTTGTCTTTTCTATACAAACTTTACCGAGTTGATATCCATGTTCCAGAAGTAACAATAAGTACGTTCGAGAGATGATCACAATTGAATCTGGAAATAACCCCATGATGAGGATACTCTTATTATCATCCTTTCCCCACAAATCAGACATTTGAAATTAAAATGATTCGGTAACTTCTCCATGGTCACACACAGCTAGTAAGCTTCAGAATCCAAGTAGCCTTGTTACAGAAGCCATGCTTGAATCACTGTACTGCACGATATGCTTCATCAACAGAAAACAATTGTCAGAATGGAAATGATACAATAAGCTATGGTATGAGATCATTTAAGCTAAGAAAATAGCTAAGAATAATCTAGACATTCTAAATAAATTTTATACTCCTGCTCAAGATAAATCACATGTTCTGGACTAAAATAACATGCTGTGAGGTCACCATACATCTCCAATGATCTGCGAAGAATCCTGGCACAGTGTTCTGGTCCATAAGCATGGGAGTCAGGCAAATCATTTCTAACATAGCTACAAAATAGAAAGTTTCAGACAACACTCATCAGCAAGTAAATATAAAAACAATCTTTAGAGTATTTGTATGTGTACAACCGAACACAAATAATCAATTAAAACTAAAATAAATAGTAGTCTACAAAAATAGGAATATTTTAGGCCAAAATTAAGCTTTTTGGTTTTGTTCACAACAAATGAGGTGTTTCAAACTTACACATTTGTATTTTAAAGTTTTTTAAGATGCTAAATTAAATGCCAGTACTTTTCAAAAGAAAGAAAGCTTTTAATCAAATAAATGCAATGAGCAGCATTTGGGGAATAGAGGAAATACTATCAGCTTAAATGGTATACGCCATATGATTTTTAAATGGTTTCGCAATTTCTGGGAAAGAGTGTTTGGTGGCCGATCAACATCAACCTTAAGAAAATATTTTAACGGCTTGATTCAGATATTTCCTCTATCCCCTTGCAGGACTAAGTTTTTTTCAATGAAGTTGTAGAAAGTTATAGAAAATCTATTTAATATCTTTCAGAATGTTTTAAAAGTAAGTAACGGACACACAGGATTTTGTTTGTTTTGGTGTTTTACTTTGCACTGTGAACTGAGGGGAGGGTTACAGATCAAATCGCCTCCCTTCAACCACATATCCACATTTGTTTCATGTCATTCTTTGCAATCCGCCTGATGTAACAACACTTATCCAAATTCTTCCCTGTGTTTCCTGTTTCCCTTCTTCCTTATTTTCTGAGGCTTCTAAACTAGGTCCTGGGGAAGATGCTGCCCTTTGGATTTAAAGCAGTTAATTATGCTAAGGTGTTGCTTTTATTGTTGTTAGGTGCCTGGGGTCTAGTATATCTCATAAGGAACCCAGGTAAGGCAAAAGGAAACACTCCTGGTCCTAGTCCACATTCACAATTGTTAGCTTGAGACCATAGTGCAGGCACTGTGCCAACCCATCTTAGCAACAGTCTTCTTCTTTTCCACTGATTCTTTCCTTTAGAAGCCTGATGACCTTTTCCAGAAATTAGTCTCTCCTGACAACACATCTAAAGTGTGATAGGTAAATTCTCCCCATCATCACTTCTGTGGAGCATTTGGCTATGCTTCTTCCCAGACAGATCTGTATGTTCTTCTGGCAGTCCAGGGAACTTTCAATATTCTTCAACAACACTTCAATTCAGATGCACACATGCTTCCATCATCTTGCTAATTCACTGTTCAATTTTCACAGTCATAGGAGGCAATTAAAAACACCATGGTTTGGGTTGGGTACACCTTAGTGGACCTTAGTCATCAAAGTAGCATCCTTGCTCTTCAATATTTCAAAGGGTTATTGTGCACAAAATTTACCCAATACAATACTCCATTGGAGTTCGTGACCACTGTTTCCATGAGCATTGACTGTGGATCCAAGCAAAATTAAATCCTTGACAATTCCAATCTTTTCTCCCATTATTGTGATGTTGTCTAATGATCCCAGGAGCCTGGTAGCATAGAGAAGTCCTGGTGGCACATGCGTTATGAATTGGACTGTTAGCTGTAAGGTCAGTAGTTCAAAACAACCACAGCCACTCCACAGGAGTGGCTTTCTATTCCCCTAAAGACTTACAGTCTCAGAAACTTACCGGGGTAATTCTACTCTGGCCTAGAGGGTCACTACGAGACAGCATCAACACGATGGGAATGAATTTAGTTTTTTTGGGTTTTGTCTATTGATTCAGATATGAGATTTTGTATTTCTATATGTTGAATTGCAATCCATATTGAAGCCTTCGATCTTTGATTTTCATATATGAAGGGGTACCTAAAAAACGGATATTTTTTTCAAAGCTGTCTATTTAATTATTTATTTTACAAAACAAATATATCACCTTCAAAGCACTCTCCATTAAACTTACCACGTTTGTCAAATCTGCAATTCCATTCTTGGAAACATTTTTCAAATGTATCTGTTTAGGTGGATGACAGCACCTCCCTTGGTTTTTTGCTTCACCTCTTCTGCATCTTCAAATTACTGTCCTTTCATGTTCCTCTTCCTTCATGGACACAAAAAGAGGTCACACAGAGTGAGGTCAGGTGAGTAAGATGCCTGGGTCCAGAGAGGAATGCTGTTTTTTTGCCAAGAGCCAGCACACTGAGATGGCTGTATGAGCAGGAGCATTGTCATGGTGGCAAACCCAGACCCCATTGGCCACAAATCAGAACTTTTTGTTACACACTGTTCTACAATCTTTCAGAACCTGTAAATATAAAGCTTGATTAACAGTCTGACCTGGTGGAATAAACTCAATATATACTATGACAATTTTATTCATTTGGGAAGTTGACATCCAGAATGAGGTTTGTCATCAGCCAATATTTCACCTCTTTTGAAACAAGAAAGCCACTCGTACCCTTGAGTTTTTACTCTGTGTTCAAGACCAGAACACTTTCTGTGGCATTTTTCCTGAGCAGGAAACAAAATTTCAGAGGCACACGCTGTTCGCTTAAATCAGCCATCACAAAAAAAAAAAAAAAATGAGGTTAAGTGAAAACTGCTTTTACAGAAAAAAAGCATTATGACCAGAGAGAACTTTCCCTGGTGCCACCAATGGGTGCGCTAACTCAGAGTAAGTTGCTGGATGCTGCCCAGCAGGAAAAATGCACGCTACGAAACTCTGCCTTGCAGAGTTTTTTCTGGTTTTTTTTTTCTGGTGTTTTGTTGGGGTTTTTTTTTGCATATCCCTCAGAATAGTGCATCAAATCCTCCTCATTTTCACCAACCAACATTGTAACATCTGCATATTGCAGATTTATAATACGCCTTCCTGCAATCCTGATGCTGCACTCTTCCACATATCGTTTTACTTCCCAGATGATCTGCTCGGTGTACAGAATGAGTAAGTATGGTGAAAAGATACCATGCTAAAGTGCACTTTTCCTGATTGTAAACTGTACAGTATTTCCTTGATCTGCTTGAACAATTGCCTCTTGGCCCATTCACAAGTTTCATATGAGAAGTAAACCTTCTGGCTTTCTCTTTTTTCAGGCAAGCTTCATCTGACATTAGCAATGATACCTCTTGTTCTATGTCCTCTTAGGAATCTGGCCTGAATTCCTGGCCACTCCTTGTCACTGTGCAGCCACAATCATTTCTGAACTATCTTCACAAAAGTTTCCTTGCATGTAATATTGATGATATTGTTTAATAATTTCCACTTTCTGTTGGATAACCTTTCTTGGAATAGGCACAAATACAGACCTCTTCCAGTTCACTGGCTACTTAGCAGTCTTCCAGCTTTCTTGGGTCAGATGAGGAAGTGCTTCCAGGGCTTCATCAGTTTGTTGAAACATTTCCATTAGTATTCTTCAATTCCTGGAGCCTGGTTGCTCGCTCATGCCTTCAGTGAGGTTTGCATTTTTTCATTCAATAACATTGGTTCTTATCTTATGCTACCTTTTGAAATGGTCAACTATCAATCAGTTTTTCTGGTACAGTGTCTCTGTGTGGTTTTTTTAAATCATATTTTAATGTTGCCTGCATCATTCAATGTTGTGCCTATAGATTCCTTCAATATTTCAACTCATGACTTGAATTTTTTGTAATTATTCCAGCTTAATATATTTCTTCACTTTCAGGTTTGAACTCTACATATTTGCTCATTTCACTATATATGTTGTCTTCTTGAACTTCCCTTTGAAATTTCTTTTTTAACTCATTTAAGTCATCATTTCTTCCATTTGCTTTGGCTACTATATATCCAAGAGCATATTTTTAAGAGTCTCTTCTGACATACACTGAAATAGTTAAGGTTTATTGTGCCAATCGGGCCAATAAACACATGTGGGATTAATTCAAGGGCTGGGATATAAGTGACTCAGTGAGCCTCTCCTTTCTAGCTCTCAGTTCTCTTGCTTTGTGATAGTCACACCAGGGTGAAGCTTCCTTAGCCAGTTCCCTGCTTCAGCTGGCAAGGCTTATTTCCTTCAAGACGTCCCTGAGGAGAAGCCACATGGACCTACCCCAATGCAGCCCTGGGCACTGGAGCAGCCGTGTGGAGACCCCTATCAGAGCTGAGATGTTTACACATTCACTGACTCAATTTTCCTCCTGCCGTCAGCATCATTGCATCTGTTTTGTGAGATTAGGAGGACCTCCAAGATCAGTGTCGGACATATGGGTTAATGTTGGACTTATGGGCTTGGGCAGCACTGGGTTGGGATGTATGCTTGATGTGCACTTACCCTTCATATAAAACTCTCTATTGTACATGAGTTTCTGTGGATTTGTTTCTCAAAAGTACCCAGACTCACACATACACTTTCATCTTGTCTTCCTTTGCTGTCACAATCGTGACCTTTTGTTTTCTCCTTTTACGGTGCTCTTGATGTCAAGCTATAGCTAGTCAGATCTTCTGTCACTAGTGTTCCATCAGTCAAACATGTATTTTAGACATTCTATAAATTTAGGTGGGATATTCTCATGTTTGTATTGTGGCTCTTGTGGGCTAACTTTAATTTTCTTCTGCTTCGATCTGAACTTGCATATAGGGAAGTCAGACCTTGGCCTTATTTCGGCTGAGAATATTTATATTTTTTATCAACTCCTCCCACTGACAGTTAATTTGATTCCAGTAGAACTCATGTGTAATTCACTCTTTGTGTTGTTAAGAAAAGACATGTACAACTAAGGAGCCATTGGTCTTGCACCATTGTATTATTCCATCTCAAGCTTTGTCTCCATCCCCGAAACTATCATTTCAAACTTCAGATCTTTCCTCTTTATTTCTAACCTTTGCATTATAATCACCAGTAGTTATTAATATTTTTTTATTTGGACGGGACTTTATTTTGACAACATGAAAGACCAAACATACCAAAAGCTGGACCACTCCCTGGAATGACGGCCCGGGAACAGGGCCACACCGCTGAGCTGGCCCTGCAGTCCCCCCACCGAAGAAAGGAGGCCTCCCGCTTTCTGACGGCAGGATGCACAAACTCCCCCAGCAGGTCCAGTGCCAGTTCCAGGGCAGCAGTGATCCATGGCACCCCCTGTCTTTGGTTTGTCTGTTGCTGTCTGGGTGCAGGGACCCTGTCCCTGGGGTCTGAGGCACAGGCAGGCCTCTGGACTCAACAGACTGCCTCCCCACAACCCCTTAATACATCTTAATAGCATGTTTCTCTAATTTCAGACTGAAGAAATTGGCAGCATTCTACAACTTCTTCATCACTATCTTTAGTTGTTGGTGAGTAAATTAAAATAATAGTTGCAGTAACTGGGCTTCTTTAAAGACATATAGATATTATCCTGTCAGAAAGAACATTATACTTCAAGATAGATCTTGAAACGTCTTTGGGGTTATGTTTTTTTTTATAATGATGGATGCATGCAATACCATTCCCCTTGAATATGTCATTTCCTCAGCACTAAACCATAAGATTGCCTGACATCCAAATCAGGAGATTTAGCTCACTAATGCCAAGGATATCAATATTTATGCATTCTATTTCATTGTTGATGATTTGTAATTTTCTTAGAGTTCTATTTCATACATCCCACATTCCAATTATTAATGGGTCTTTATAGCTGTGTCTTCCCAGTTTGAGTCTCATTGGCAAATGAAGGTCCTGAAAGCCTTATGCCATTTATCTTACTAAGGTCTACTTTATTTTCAGGAGGATGTTCTGCCCCTATCATATTTTCAATGCTTCTCAACCTGGCACTCACCATCTGGCTCTATATCTGACAATGTTCCACTGTCATGTGTAAGGTTTTTAGTGGCTAATCCCCAGAAATAAAAATCAATTCCTTCTTCCTAGTCTATTTTCGGTCTAGACATTCTGCCAAAACTTGTGCACCGTTTGTGACCCTGATAGAATTTGAAATACTGGGCGCATACTCCACACATCACAGCAACACGCAAGCCACCACAGCGCAACAAACTGAAAGATGGTTGCTACTGTTTTCTGAAAATTTAGTCCTGTGAGTGAGTTCATATCTAGGCCTGGACAGATGGAAAAGATCATAGAATCTAGGGGCATTGTGTTAGATCAGACTGAATAGAGAAACTAATCCCGGGACACGCATATATGTGTAAGAAAGAGCTTTATATGAAAAAGACATTATAGATCATCAAGAAAACATCCCAGCTCGGTCCAACACAAGTCCATATGTCTGATAATGGTCCATAGGTTCCACTCCAGCCTCACAATAATCAAATGCAATGAAGCAATGTGCAGGAACAGCATCAGCTAGTGGGTGCAAAGTCCCATTGGTCCAATGGCAGTGGCTCTGGCAGCTCTGTGAGTGACTCATCAGGAATGTGAATGCAGGGGGAGAGGGGCCAGCCTCCAGAGAGTCATTTATCTTGGTTGTTCCTCCAAAGGATGCCATCAAGCTGTGACATGACTGACAGGCAAACCTCCACTTATATTTTACAGTTGACTCGTGGGCACTAAAAAACTTCTCACTGGTGCCACTACTCTCTCTCTGATCCACTCTTTTATTAATGATTTTAATTTTGTTCTACATTTTTCTCCTACTCTCCCCAGGACCTTTCAGACTAGTAAGTATTGGAAGCCTCGCACAATCTGGTTCTCCCGGTCTAAGAGACACAAACTGATGGTGCCGTGGCCCCTTCGTTCATTGGATTAATTATTCCATACGTCTTCAGTTTTTATCACTCTTCACTCCTCTAGACAGTGAAAGACTAACAGGCGCACTTTAGATGACAGCTCATGACTTTTTAAGACTCCAGTTGCTACATACCGAAATAGAATGTAGAACACTGCCGTTGTGGATGGTGTGACGCTAGCAGCTCATTGGGTCCCTGGTAGAAGTTTTATTGAGATGCTCAACTAGAAGACTGGCATTTAGGACAGCAATTGTCATGATCAAACATTTAAAATCCATTTTCATATTCGGGATTCTATCTAGATTCTGCATAGCACAAATATGTCATCTTAATCACCATCCTAACATATTACAATACTTTACCAGTGGTACTAATCTTCATGATTCACTTAGAGAAGTAATTATTCTACTATTCTGATAAGCAGGCATAAATTTTAAAACTTCCATTTTGTCTTTCCAGCAAAATACCTCACAGGCTAGCTGTCTTCTAGCTCCTGAGAATGGTCATCCGACTAAACATTCAATGACTGGAGGAATCAGCATAGAATGGGTCCATGCATCCACATACATGGGCCAAAAACCCTGTTGAAATATATGTTCTTACAAACTGAGAAGTTGTCATACTGGAAATCAGGGTTCCCCGTAATTAGCAACACTTCAGGACGACTATAGTTTACTAATCCTTAAAAAGCCTGAGTTTCTCTCTCTCTCTCTCTCTCTCTCTCTCTCTCTCTCTCTCTCTCTCTCTCTCTCTCTCTCTCTCTCTCTCACTTGTAAACTGCCACTAATCCCTTAGAAATGATGACACTGGGATTCATTTTATGCATTCAAAGATTTATTTCAGGTTAAATTTACAAAGATAATATCTATCAGTCAGGGTGTCCTGAGTCTGGGAATTGGTGACAAGGCATCATCCTAATCATTTTGTTTAAATCCAGGCCTGTGTTTATGGAATCTCGTTGGTTATAGAGAACAAGTAGGACATTAACGGGCTTCTCAACTATTTCTGTCCTAATAATGTCACGATCAGTTGATCTCCACCAAAAATAACTGCAGATCAAAGCACTTCTGTCACCATCTTGCATTGGCTGGATTTTAGAGTAACTCTTGCCATCTTGTTCCTGGTTATTACGTGTTGACGCTTTGCCTTTATTGCCAGAGGTGTCATCGCACTGTTGAAATTAAGGAGTCTCTTTCAATTTTAGAATTGTCCACCTTAATCTCGGGCCTAACAGAGAGCATCTATCTCAGAGCTTGTGTATTTACATATACTGATAGAGTTGTGGGAAAGGAAAAATCAACCAAATTCTCTCGAAAAATAGAATCAAGATGTAACTGAGGCGTTTGCATGTTTATCAAAACCTGCTAGAGCTATCCTATTTCCCTTCGACTTTTGGATTAATTCTATATTATACTAAGAATTTTTTGACATCTGAGTTTCAGTCTTCTTAAGTCAATATTACATCCCGGCTTGTTAATGAAGATCAAGGATTCTTCAGTTTGGATTACAACTCAATGTCAAGAAGACCAAAATCTTCACAACTGACCAATAGATAATATCACAATAAATAGAGAAAAAGTTGAAGTTAAGGATTTTGTCTTGCTTGGATCTACAATCAAAACTCACCTCCCCCACTATCATGATCCCAATTCTACCTTACAAATCTGGCTAGACCAGAGGATGTACACTGGTACAGATAGGAACTGGAAACACAGGGAATCCAGGACAGATGATCCCTTCAGGACCAGTGGTGTGAGTGGTGATACTGGGAGGGAGGAGGGAGGGTGGGTTGGAAAGGGGAACTTACTACATGGATCTACATGTGACCTTCTCCCTGGGGGTGGACAACAGAAAAGTGGTGAAGGGAGATGTTGGACAGGGCAAGATATGACAAAATAATTTATAAATTATCAAGGGTTCATGAGGGAGGGGGGAGCAAGGAAGGAGGGGAAAATGAGGAGCTGATGCCAGGAGCTTAAGTGGAGAGCAAATGTTTTGAGAATGATGAGGGCAATAAATGTACAAATGTGCTTTACACAATTGATGTATTTATAGATGGTGATAAGAGTTGTATGAGCCCCTAGTAAAATGGTTTTTAAAAAAAACACATGGAAGTAGCAATAAAGAAATCAAAAGACCATTGCATTAGGCGAATCTGCTGCACAAGACCTCTTGAAAGTGTTGAAAAGCAAGGATATTACACCGAGGACGAATGTGTATCTGACACAAGCCATGATATTTTCAATCGCCTCCTATGCATGGGAAAGTTGGACATTGAATAAGGAAGACCAAAGAAAATGGACACATTTGAACTACAGCTATCCACGGATTGCCAAAAGAACAAACTGGTTTGCTTGGGAAAGGAGCGTCAGAATGCTCCTTTGAGACAAGGATGCCGAGACCGACTCTCCTGGGTTTGAGCATGTTATAAGGAAGGGTCAGTCCCTGGAGAAGTACAGCATGCGTGGTAAAGTGCACTGGCAATAAAAAAGCAGACAGCCCTAGGTGAGATGGACCGACACAGTGACTGCAATGGGCTGGAGACTAAGAACAATTGTGGGGCTGGAGTCATGATGAGTCAGACCAACTGCCTGGTATGTAACTATGGCAACAACACACCTAAGGCTTAGTACTATGAGAATGGACAGAACTGAGAACATTAGGAAGAGCATAGAGGGACAGTGAAGAATGTTCTAAACGTGAAACACACAAATAATAAACTATAAATCAATAGACAATCCTAAAAGTGTGATACGCAAATCTTAATGGAAATTCTGGTCACGGTGGTTTGGGGGTGGGGTGCATATATACATGTATGTACCAGAGAAGACAATACCATGTAGACAGACAGCCAAGTGGACAGAGACACCTTGTAAAGTCCATTATAGCAGATGCAGTGAGGTAAAAATATAATACTTTGCCATTTGCTCTCTCTTTGGGCCCGTTTTAAAGCTGTTTCAGTTTTTAATATTTTCTACCTTCTTTTTGAATGAGGTTTTGGGATGTTTTGCCTAGTCATTGTTGTTGAATTTTTTGGTTTGTTTGCTTCCTGTCTGTATGTTGCATGATTTTCTGCGTATGAAATCCAGGTTAGGTACATCTGCAGAGATAATGACTGGATTAATAATAACTGAAAGACATAATAAGGGAGCATGTGCTGAAATGGGGAACTCACACCAATGAATAGGAGAAGAAAATGTTCTGAAATTGAATGTGGCAGTGATTCAACTCTTCTGAATATGATTGAACGGCCAATTTTTTTGTTGTGTAAAATATATGCCGATGAAACTATTTTCAAAATAAAATAGAAAGGTTGTTGATGAGGCAAATGAAACAAAAATAATTAACTGTTATGGGACTCACTCACTGTCATTGAGTCTCCTCCAACCCATAGGGATCCTATGGGATAGAGGGAAACTGCTCCCTTGGGCTTCTGAAGCTGAAATTTTTTTTATGAGAGTAGAAAGCCTCATCTTTCTCCCATGTAGCAGCTGGTGGTTTCTAACTTCTACTTTGAAGCTAATCACTCTGTGTGTAATCCACTCTACTGCCAGGGTTCCTTTTCATCCATAAATAAGTGTAGTTATGTTGAAATTACTAGTGATTCAAACAAGAACATAATCAAGGTAATTATACGAATGAAAGTTTAATTGCAATAAGTGCAAGAGGCAAGGGAAGAAAAGGGAAACATAAAACGCCTAAGATAGCTAATTCTTTCCAAGACCTGTAGCTGAAAGGGAGAAGAGTTCAATCCTAAGTTATTGCTTAATATCATGATTCAGAGAGCAAAAATGGTGTTGACAGAAATAAAGGAATGATAACAGTAAAAGAATATATTTGAAAAGTCCAAGTTCATAGAAATCAGCTGGACTTCATCCAAATCTACAGAAGAGAAGAAGAAGAAATGGCAGGAGTGTTTGAAATTTATTATCTTTATAGTTTATGAGTCACCTAAGTCTGATGATCAGAGGCCAGAGATATGCTCTTATGGAGTTCAGAGGGAAACTGAGTGTGTAATAACCATCTGTGGGTTTGTGCTGCCCACTTGAAGTGAAGGGTCTTAAGTAAGACTTGTGGCCCTGGTGATGTGGTTTTTCTGGAACCTCTTTTGTGACTCAGGTCCTGTAAGAGTGGGATGAGAGTTGGACTTATCCCCAATTAGCATTTTTCCAAGTGATTGTGAAAGAGGAACAGTAAGACAGTTTAAGGTAAAGCAAAGGTGTGCTAAAAAAAGTGGGCTATGCAAAAACAATGAAAACAATAAGCTGATAGAACCTTTTTGTTCTAATCACAATAATATTTTTTCAGTTGGGGTAATAGAAGCAATCAAGTAGAAAGTTAGGAGGTAGTAAGCAGAATGGTATCTTGAATTTAGAATATAGAGATAGTACAGTTCGGGGTAGTGAAAAATATTGTACTTGATCTTGAAAATAGAGGCCAGAGATAAGGTCAATAAGAAAATAATTGGAAGCCA
Source organism: Tenrec ecaudatus (assembly GCF_050624435.1). NCBI lineage: Eukaryota > Metazoa > Chordata > Mammalia > Afrosoricida > Tenrecidae > Tenrec > Tenrec ecaudatus. Next base: position 297,294,198 of record NC_134531.1, read on the forward strand.
AAAACCTACAAAATCGAACATATTAAAATGATTATTCATGTACAATAATCAACAGAAATAAAATACTGACATCAATTCTCAATTCAATTATGACACTGTGCAGCCTCTCTTTCCCAACCACAGTCATCTAGGGAAATGTAGAGCACACGAGTTAAAAAAAAAAACAAACCTATCCAAGACTTCAGGCACAAAACTCTCAGCTCCAGACTTCAGACACCAGTGGCCATGCACCTTTGTTCTCTGGCATAGTCACTAGACGTTAGGGTAAAAATTGCAAGTGTAAAAAGGAAAATGTCGTTCAGACTGCAAAATTGGTAAGTGACATGGTAACTTTGAGAATGCACTTGACACTCTTCTGACCTGCCAGCTAAACATTCCTGGCTTCACTCTACCACTTCTGAATTTCAGTGACAAACTTGGGACACCACTCCTGGATTCCTGCACTCTTAACCTGCTGGTGGCCACTACTCTTTTGATAATTAACTAGAATGGCATCTAGAACCCTGGAAAGTACTTTATAGTCATGAGCTGCACAATGGCGGTGCAAGCAATGTCCACCTGTGTATGTTTGGTGTCCTAATAAGGTGATAATGGAATTGAAAGTCAATCAAAGAATGGAATGTAACAAGTACAATAGCTTCCTACACCCAGCATGTATATCTCGCCTCTTGTATGCAAAGTGAATGCACTTCCAGGTGTTTAATGGCATAGAACTTATATAACTTTACATTCTTCCTTTTTTTTTTTTAACTATTTGTTGTTAATTAAGTGGGCTATACATTTCAGATCCTCAATCTTGTATTCAGCAACTTACACTACTTGTCAAACCTCTCAATAGCTGGTCCTGAGCCTCCCAGCCCACTTGCTTGGTTTTCTCTGCTCCTTGTAGAACACACCTTCCCCTTCACAAGTTAACACCTGCCTACCCACAAGTCTTTCGTTTACCCTTCCCTTCCTTCCGCTCCTATATTTGGTAACCATCAACATCTGTTTCTTTTGGTATGAAAACCTTGGTCTTGTTTCTTCCTACATGACAGTGGACTTCATATGATAATTGTCCTTTTGCCATTGATGAGATTCAGTCAGCAAAATGTTGTCCAAGTTCATCCACGCCATAAGGTAAGTGTAAACTTTACCTGCTGTGATATTAAGATTTTGTGTCAACTTGACTGAACCTCAGTAGTTTGGCAGTTAAGACCCAGTAGTTCCCTATAATAAAATTTCCTTGAAGGGGTAGCCTGCTTCCAATATAAGTGTCAGCTGTGGGAAAGCTGACTTGCTTTTTTCTTGGTGTGGATCCTGCATCTGGCTCATTGATTTCCAGTTCTTTGTAAATGAGCCAACAATCTGCAAGATTGCCTGCCTAACACGGGAGTTAGCAGAAGCTTCCCATCTTACATGCCAACCTAGGATTCATTTGCCTCTTCAGCCACAAGTCTGTTGTTTTCTGTCATTTTTGTTTCTTCAGACCCTGAAAACACATGAGTTAAGGAAAGCCACCAGCACAGCATCAGACCCATAGACTTGGCACTTAACTCACTTGTGGCTGAAGAGGCAAATGGATCTAAGGTTGGACATTGAATAAGGAATTCTGTAGAGGAATAGATACATTTGAATTGTGGTGCTGGAGAAGAATATTGAAATTACCATGGACTGCTCAAAGGACAAACCAATCTGTATTGGAAGAAGTAAGGCCAGAGTGCTCCTTGGAGTCAAGGAGGCCAAGACTTCAGCTTCCATACTGAGCACATACTGTCAGGGAAGATCTTCCCCTGGAGAAGGACATCATGTTTGCTAAAGTGGAGGGGAGGCAACAACAACAAAAAAGGAAGACCTTCAATGAGACGGATTGACACAGTGGCTACATCATTAGGGTCAGGGTCAGGGACAGTTGTACACAGTGTCGTTATAGGTCAGAGCTGGCCTGAGGGCCCTAAACAACAACCACATGCACACCTACAAAAGCTTCATGGGCTTTGATTTTCCAGAGAACCCAGTCTAAGATGCCTACTTACAAATGAAACATGTATCATATAAGAGAAGGCTTTTATGGTGCTTTTACCTGTTGTAGAGTTATCTCTATGAAATTTTCTTTTTAATTTATTGGAACGAAATGCAACATGACTCCAAATGCAGCAGAACCAATGCTAGTGATAGCAGCAGCAAGAGACCAAAGTGCAATATCAACTTGCAAGTGACACACGGGTTTTTAAATGACTTGAAGGTGGGAGATCAGGGGAAGTCAATGAGGAGAAAACAATCTCTTTCACAATGGAGAAACAGACCTATGTATATGTAATTATAGGTTTAGTTTTAAGGAAGCAGATGGAAAGTGGGCCTCTGCTCAAGTCCTCTCTCAATGCAAGAATATATGTTCTATTAAACTGGCATTCCATGATACTCACCTTCCTGACACAATCTCTGAAGACAAAGTGGGTGCATAAGCAAATTTGGTGATGAAAGCTGATGGTGCTCACCTATCAAAAGATATAGTGTCTGGGGTCTTAAAGGCTTGAAGATGAACAAGCAGCCAACTAGCTCAGAAGCAACAAAGTCCACATGGAAGAACTCCACCTGCCTGTGTGATCACGTGATGTCAAAGCAATCAGGTATCAGGCATCAAAGAACAAAAAAAAATCATATCATTTAAATATGGGTGAGTGCAGAGTGGAGTCCCAAATCCCTTCTGTAGGCAACTGGACATCCCCTTGCAGAAAGGTCATGGGAAGGAGATGAGCAAGTCAATGTGGAGTATAGATAGCACCAATAAAACATACAACTTTGCTCTAGTTCTTTAATGTTTTCTCCTCTCACTATTATGATCCCAATGCTACCTTACAAATCCAGCTAGACCAGAGGATTTATACTTATACAGTTGAGAGCTGGAAACACACGGAATCCAGGACAATTAACCCCTCATGACCAAAAATGAGAGTAGCGATACCAGGAGGGTAAGGGAAAGGTGGGAGGAGAAAGGGGGAACAGATCACATTGATCTACATATAACCCTCTCCCTGGGTGATAGACGACAGAAAAGTAGGTGAAGGGAGACACTAGACAGTGTAACACATGAAAAAATAATAATAATTCATAAATTATCAAGGGTTTGTGTGGTGGGGGGAATAAAATGAGGAGCTGATATCAAGGGCTCAAGTAGAAAGAAAATGTTTTGAGAATGATGATGGCAACAAATGTGCTTGACACAATGGATGGGTGAATTGTGATAACAGTGTAAGAGCCCCCAATAAAATGATTAAAAAAAAAAAAAGACCAAACATTCAACATTTATCCAGAAGAAGAGGTAAGAAGGAAAAGGGAAAGTACATCAAAGGGAGTAAAACAAACACAATGGAAACAATGAAAATTTTGAAGCCCGGCTATCAGAAGATATAGCAAGTCTTGAAGCTAAACAAGCGGCCATCTAGCAGAGAATCAATAAGCCCACATGGAAGAAGCACACCAGCCTGTGAGACCATTAGGTGTGAACGGGATTAAGTAACAGGCATCAGAAGCCCCAAAACAAACAAACAAAAACATATTGTTGAGTATAAGGGGGTTCGGAACAGCGACCCCCAAACCCATCTTTAGACAATGGAACATCCCCTCACAAGGAAGGAATGAGTCAACCAGGAAGCAACGTAGCACCAATGGAACACACAATATTCCTCTGGTTTCTTGAGACTTCCTAACCCCCCACTATCATGACCCCAGTCCTGCCTTTCACTGCAGGCTTGACCAGCGCATGTACATAGGTACAGATAAGAGATAAGAGCTCATGACACACCAGAATCCAGGAACAGGAATGGGAGTACCGACACCAGGAGAGAAGTGGGAAAGTGGGGAGAGGAGGGGAGGAAGGGAGAACAAATCTCAAAGATTGACACATAAATAAGACACACACCCCATGTGGATGAACAACAGAAACCACGGGGAAAGGGAAACAGAGGTCAGTGTAAGATATGAAAATAATAATAATTTATCATTTATCAAGGGATCAGGAGAGGGACGCAGAAAGGAGATTATTCCAAGGGGTCAATGGAAAGCGAATGTTTAAAAACTAATGATGGCACAGATGTGCTGATGTGTTTGACACAATTAATGCATGGATTTTTATAAGAGCTGTAAGAGGCCCCAATAAAATGATCTTTTAATTCAAAGAAATTGTAAACAATCACACAGAGCAATTCGTGTAAAAATAGTTAAAAGGAAGAAATCCAAGTTGCACTGAAGATATTAGCAAAAAACTAGGCTCCAAGATTGACAGAATACTGATTGAACTGAAATATCAATTTCATCACTTCTTCAACAAACGGATGCAGCACTGACCCAGAGTGATGTGTGCCTATCCCAAAGGTATGTGACGCAGCAGGACGCAGAAGTCACTAGGCAGTAACATCAGTATCACATGCTAGTAGATGTTTGCTGATGCTAGTTCGACTGATAGTTGGAACAGTTCTTCAGCAAGGAGCTGCCAGAAAGCCAAGCCCAATTTACAGTAGGATGTGTAACAAGGGAAATTATTGTTTATGTCAGAGAGATCTTGGCTAAAAGCAGAGAATACCAGAAAGATGTTTACTTGTGTTTTACTGACTATCCCTCCAAAGGCATTCAACTGTATGGATATGAAAATATGGACAACATTGCAAAGCATGAAAATTCTAAAAGTCTTGATCATGATCGTGTGGAACCTGTGCATAGACCACAAGATCATCTTTCAAGCAGAAGAAAGGACTATTGCCTGGTTTAAAATCAGAAACCATGTGCTTCAGGGTTCGATCCTTTCTGTATGCTACGTAAATAAATGGAGAAGCTGGTCGCTATACAGAAGAACCCAGCATCAGGATAAAAAGAAGGCTCCTTAACAACCTGTCATGTGCAGATGGCATGTGCATTGCTTACTGAAAAGTAGGAAGATGCGCCACTTGATAATGAAGATCAAAGATAGCAGCCTTCATGTGGATTGTAACTCAATGTAAAGGAAGCAAAAATCCTTAGCACTGAACCAGCACAACATCGTTGTGAACAAAGAAAAACCCTTTCAGTTGTCAAAGATTTCATTTGCCTGAATATATAATCAACCCTCATCCCTGATGTCAATAAATCAAACAACCCACCACAATTGACAAATCTGCAGCACAAGACCTCTTCCAGGTATTCATGGCAAATATATCGCTTTGAGGACTACAGTATGCCTACCCCAAGTCACGACATTTTCAACGGCCTTACGTGCATATGAAAGCTGGAAAATTAATAATGGAGGGCTGTCCAAGAATTGGAAATTTGAAGTTTGGCATTGACAACGAATATTGAACGTCTCATGGATTATCAGAAGAAACAAATCTGTCTTGGAAGAAACGCATTCTGCATACTCCTTAAAAGAGGGGATGGCAAACTTTTGTAGCAAGCACTATGGGCATGTGATCAGCACAGACCAGTCTCTGGAGAAGGACACCATGCTTGGTAATGCAAAGGGTCGGAGAAAAAGAAGGCCCTCAACAAGATGGGGTGACTCAGGGCGCCCACAGTGGGCTCAAAGAGAAGAAGCAATGTGAGGATTTCACAGTAGCAGACAGGGTCCCCTTGTGCTTTCCCCAGGGTAGCTGTGATTTGAAACAGACTTGCTGACAAGCGAACCCAATGGGCAGTTGTACTGTCATCCAGGGTGAGTATGAGGTGCTATCAACTCAGCCATCCAAATGTATAAACCTTTGAAGTCATATTAAAGCTATTTCTTTCATTGGATAATTTAGTTCTTAAAGGTAATGTAAAATCTAAAGAGAACTAAGACAATCCTATGCAAATCAGTAATAAAAGTATGGTTGTTTAATGCCATTGATTCAGTTCTGACCCATAACCACCCTCTGCACAACAGAACCAAACACTGCTGGGTCTTGGCCAGCTTCACATCTGTTCCTGTCCTGAAGCCCATTGTTGGTAACGATGGTGTCAGCCCATCTCATTGAGGGCCTTGCTCTTGTCCAATGTGCCTCCACTTTACCAAGCAGGCTGCCCTACTCCAGGGGCTGATCTCTCCAGACAACATGTCCAAATTACATGAGACTACGTCTTACCATCCTTGCCCCAAGTGCTTCAAGTTGTCCTCATTTCAGCAAGCAATCTGTGTCGTCTGCATACCACAGGTTGTTAGTAAGCGTTCTTCCACTGCTAAAACCACATTCCTCTTCATATAAAGCAAATGCTCTGAGTATTGCTCACCATGCAGATTGAACAACTATGGTGAGAGGACACATCCCTGATGCACAGCTTTCTAGATTTTAAACCACAAAATATTCCCTTGCTCTATCCACACAACTGCCTCTTGATTCATGTACAGGTTCTGCATGAGCACAATGAAGCGTTCTGGAATTCTCATTCATCTCAAGGTTATGCATAGTTTGTTATGATCCACACAGTCGAATGCCATAACATAGTCAATAGAAGACAAGTAAACCTCTTTCTGGTAATCTCGGCTTTCAGCTAAGATGCATTTGACATTAGCAATGATAGCCTTTGCTCCACATCCGCTTCTGGATCTGGCCCCAAGCGCTGCCAGCTCCCTGTCAATGTGCTGCTATAACAATTCTTGGATAATCTTCAGCAAATTTTACTTGCAGGAGATATTAATGGTATTGCTTCATAATGCTGCATTCTGTGATCTGGAATGGACACAATGATGGATCTCTTCCGTTTTAGGGTACATTGGCCAAGTAGCTATCTTCCAAAATTCCCGGCACAGACAAGTGAGTGCTTCCAGTTCATCATCAGCATGTTGAAGCATTTCAGTTGGTATTCCATTAATTCCTGGTGCCTTGTTCTGGCTAATGTTTTCAGGGCAGCTTGAACTTCTTCCTTCACTACCATTGGTTCTTGTTCATCTACTACCTCCTAAGATGTTGAAATGTCAACTAGTTCCTCATGCTACAGCGACTGTGTATCATTTCCACCTTCTTTTGCTGTCTCATAGATCATTCAACATTTTTCCTATTGTTGCTGTTGAGCACCATCACGTCAGTTCCAGCACAAGGAGGCCCTAGGAGAAGCACTGCCTGGTCCTCTGCCACCCTCGCAGTTTTTCCTGTGCTTGAGCCGAATGAAGCTCCTCCTCAGGCACATTTTGAGTGCCTTCCGACCTAAAAGTCCTATCCTCTGGCACTATCTCTGATAATATTCTGCTTCCATTTTTCAGGCCTTCATTATCTGCTAATGTTTTAATGCCATAAGCCCTGGTGGTGTAGTAGTTACACATTGGTCTGTGATCCACACGGTTGGCAGTTCAAAGTCACCAGCAGCTCTGCAGGAGAAAGACTCGGCTTTCTACTCCTGTAAACAGTTACAGTCTCAGAAACCCACAGGGGGTCCCTTACCGTCAACATTGACTAAATAGCATTGAGTTTGGAGTTTGGGACTTCCTCTGAAATGGACAACCAATTCCTTCTTTATTGTCTGCTCTTAGTCTGGAAGTTCTGTTGAAACCTGTTCCCTTTGGGTGACTCTGCTGGCATGCATAATAACGGTGACATAGCTTCCAGAATCACATCAAACACAAGCTACCACAGTGTGACAAACTGACAGACAAGTGGTAGAGAAATAACAGTAGTAATAATTTAAAAAATGACACTTTTCCTGGCCATGTTGTAGAAATCTAATGGGCTAATAGCTTCGGCTAGCTAAATGTTCATCCATAAGTCAGTTATAATGCACACAATGGAAATAACTAGGGCTAGCCCCCAGTAGTAGCCGACGTGGTGTTGTAGTTATGGGTTGGGCTGCTAACTGGAAGGTCAGCAGTGTGAAACCACCAGCTATTCTGTGAGAGAAAGACAAGTTTTCCACTCCGAAAAAAAGTGACAACCTTAGACACCCACTGGAGCAGTTCTACCCTGTCCTCCAGGGTCGCTGGCTTTAGGTATCAACTCAATGGCACTGAGTTTGGTTTGGTTTTTGTTATATCCCACAGATGTAAAATGGGAAGAAAACGGAACATAAAAGCTAAGCAGCAAACAACAGATAACCTCTATACACAGGAAACCAACTCGGTAGGGATACCACCTTGACCACACTTGACCCCAGATACTTAAATTCATAAAGAAGAAAAATATTTTTATATTAAAAGAATAAAAATTCCTAGAGTAAGTCTATAGAAGACCAATTTTTTGCATTTAAATTGAGCAGCCAACTGCTGTTGATGCTGCTTCCATGGCTACCATGTTTTAAGATCTGCTCTAGTGCAAATATCATAATTTAACAGCCCTGTGAGAAAAATTGGAAATATTACCTATTGAAATACTTGATCCTTTAGCCATGTAAGTATTAAAATGTTAGTTATTACTATTTCATTTGTCATGTGATTCTTCAGATGAAGAATTATATTAATCTTTGATGATATTTCAAGAAATAGAAAATAAGAAAGAAAGATCATGAACAATAAGCTTAAGTATTGTAAATATAAACTTCACTTCCTTCAGAAAATTCCTAGTAAACCTGTAAGCTATTGTTTATGGATTTGCTGGTTCTTAATAGAGTTCCCCAAAACATGTGTGATCATATATTTAATTTAGTTACAAGATTGGGTTAAAAATCTCACCCTTTTAAATATAATCTCATAATTTCAATATAAAATGAATAGACTCGGTCCTCTGTAAGATGGTATCCTAAATAATAAGATAATAAGAACAGCAAGGCTTTTTCAAAAACGCTCCTACTCATTGCAACACATTTTCAATAGGTTGCTCAACTGTAACTGCAAAACGAAAGGCCGTACCCTGTATCCTGATGATTCAGTTAAATTATCATCACCCTGATTTAACAGCTCACTGCTTTCTTTCTTTAATATCTTCATTGAAATGCATGAGTTTTTGCATTTTCTCTTCTTTTTTGTAATTTTTAATATATGAGTCTTTATATTTCCCATTTTGGTGAAAAAAATGATGCTTGGGTTTTGAGAAGCAGCAATATTAAAAATATGATGGCAAAACTCTAGCTACAAGTAAATCTGTTCTTGGTAATGTGAAAACAGTAGTGATGTTAATTCAGGACATTCATCTCAATTCCTTTTTATCAATATAGTAATATGCAGAAAATAATAATAAACCACATCCAATTCCCAAAATATTAATCATTAGGCATGTCTAGGCAAATCATCATAATAAATCTATGCATTTCAGGCCATCATAGTTAGGCACTTAATTCTTGAGAATATGGCAGCTTCATATATAGCTCTACAATTAATTGTAAGACTTGAGTAGTGTCAGCAGAAAAAATATCTAATTTGTAGGTCCAGAAAGCAGAATGAAGGCCAATTAGTATAATTCTAAGGAGCCCAAATATTTGTTGTTATTCAAAATACATTTCTAAGAAACAACTTTTTCTTAATTTTTATAGACTTATCCAAAATTTAAAATCTTCAAGCAATGAAGATATGATCACTTCTGAGTGACATGAAGGACATTTGGATATCACATAAGAAGTTGACCAAGTGGCTGCTGAGTTCCCATCCAACTTGGAATCTATAATTCTGTGAAAATATTAGATTTTTAATAGTTTTACTACATTTAGTCCTGAAATTTAATAAACTAAAGAGACCTACAAAATTATACTCTGAATATAAATGTATTCCTTGGAGCAGTCCTTTTCATTCTTTATATTCTCCTCTAAGACTATCAGAAGCCTAATGTATCCTGAATGATTGCCTTGCTCATTTCTGAATTCACAGTACAGTACCTGCTACATTGTTAGCACAAAATTGTAACTGTAAAATATAAAGTGGACCACACAGAAATACTCACTTTTCAGAAGGTATCTATTTCCTACTTCTCCTTCCAGCCTTTCAATTAGAAACTGGATCTACATTGGCTCAGAGGATAGACATGATAAGCTCTTTTTCAAAAATGCTTTTAAGGTTTGCAAAGAATTGAGAAGGGGAAATGAAATTATCAAGGAAAAAAAATACATTGAGAGAAACAATGGATAAAGGGGACATAACTTATCCCGTGGTTTCCAGAAGCAAATTCTCCTGGGCTTTGATTGAGTTGGAGGTTAGAGTCTACCCAAAAATATCTTGGAAGAAAGGCCCAGTCAGCTACTTCCAAAAAAATACAGCCCACGAACACCCTTGAGTACATAGTTGTGCTCTGGCAAACCTGGAGTCACGAATGTTTACAACTGAGCAAACAGCAAGACCATGACTGGCCCCAAGTAGAGCAACTGGGAATGCAGCACCAAGTAGAGCAACTGGGAATGCAGCACAGGAGGGACACAATACATTCCTATGGACGAGTAAGCAGATGGGCTCCTGAGTTGCTCTGTCAGTGATTCTGTTCTTTTCTTCTTGTTTTTCTGAGATATAAGCACTTCACTTCGTGTTGCAAAAAATGTTTCCATCTCCCAGCTGATAATAAATATATAATCCAAGTTTAGGGTGTGTTTTTTTGTTTGTTTTTGAGATAGTTAAAGTTTATTGTGCCAACCTGGCCCGTAAATACATGTGGGGTTAATTAAGGGCGGAGAGATAGGTGGCTCAGTGAGCCTCGCCTTTCTAGTTCTCAGATCTCTTGCTTTCTGATAGTTGGGCCAGGGTGCAGCTTCCTTAGCCAGTTCCCTGCTTTAACTGGTAAGGCTCACTTCCTGAGGAGAAGCCACATGGACCTACCCCAATGCAGCCCTGGGAGCTAGAGCAGCCGTGTGGAGACCCCTGCCAGCGCTGAGATGCTTACACATTCACTGGGTCACTGACTCAGCTTTCCTCCTGCAGTAGGCATCATTGTATGAGATGAAGAAGGACTTTGTGGATTGGTGTTGGACATTGGGTTAATGTTGGACTTGTAGGCTTGGGCAGCATTGGGTTGGGATGTTTTCTTGATGTGCACTTAACCTTTATATAAAACTCTCTCTTGTACATGAGTTTCTGTGGATTTGTTTCTCTATAGTACCCAGACTAACACAGTTTGTTTGCTTAATTAAAGACATTTAGATCCTTCTAACCTGCAGGGAACTTTGGGCTAATTCTTTAAAAGAGAAAGTACTAAATGTGTCTCATAAATTTAGTATAATAATGATATCTCAATCTCCAAGTGAATTTTAATTTACCGTGTATACTCATATAGAAGCTAAATTTTTCAGCACATTTGTTATGCAGCTTTTGTGGTAAAATTAGGTGCCTCGGTGGATATTTGGGTCAGCTTATACTCGAGTATATATGGTAAATGTTCTTGAAGTTGAAGTTTTCTGAGTTTGACCTGAATTTTTCCTACCTGAGCTCATGACTTATTCTTTTACCCTTGCCTGGAAGAAATAATTATTCCTTGTCCTCAGTTTAATATCTTTCTAGTCATTATATGCCAGGGTTTTGTCTTCCTTCTCTCCCATGACTAGCTAGACATCACTCACATCGCTTGACCTGGACTTCTTGCTCTCCATTTTTGACCTTTTTGCTGTGTAACATGCCAACTCTCTCTGCCATTCATTTCCACCTCAAGTGTACATCTATTTCAGCAAGCTGAGCACATTGGCATCTTCCTAAAGATTAAATCTTAAAAGATGCCTATCAATCCCACAATGGCACATATGAATTTTAAAATCTATTTGAAGTAATCAACCTTATCAAATGCTTTCATGAGGCATTCAAAGCTATGCAAATTCAATGGATCTTGCATTACAACATGATGGAAATGCGCTGTGAAGAATGACGCTTGCTGAAGACTTTCCTTCTCTGATCATCTCGCTCTCTTTCTCTAAGTTACCTCTGTTATCAAAAAAATAAAATAAAACTGTAGATACATACCTTGTCTGAAGGCTGTAACACCAACCTTTCTCTTCAGTTCTAACCATGTACTTTTTCATGTGCAGTTTTCAGTTTGGTCTCATTAGATTACTCACTAAGTGGGTTTTGTTCATGCCAGGCTTTACACACACACACACACACACACACACACACACACTGATCACTTAAGAACAGTACCATGATATAAGAGCTAAGAACTAATTGTTATTAAATTAGAGGTAGGATTTAATGCGAGTCCAAAACCCATGCCTAGATCTATGCTTATTATTATTATTATAACTATTTGCTCTACCTTGGGAGTTAATGCACGTGTCATATAGTCCATAGTTCAAGCCCCTCAAACATGATTGGACAATTGTGTCCATAATCAGTGTCCAAACACTTTTCCTTCCTGGATTTTTGACATCATCTCCTTATTCCCCTCACCCCTCAATAACACCAGAATTCTTGTTAAATTTTCTTTCCCCATTGGCTCAACTTCCCTGAATTTCTCTTAAAAAACAGAGAAACTAGTAACACAGCTTCAAGTGGGTGACCCCCCCCCCACCCATGGCAGTGCACCTCTGAGATACAGTCTGATATAAACACATACAAGCATAAATAACAAAATGGCCATCACAGAATTGCATATCTTAATACAGGGTACAGGGTGTTGATATAGCCAGATCTTGTTTATCTGCCAACCAATGGTACACCATTCTTTTTTCTTTAAATAATAGTTTTATTGACATAATTTACACTTTCAGATATATCCACTCACATACAATTCAGTTGTTCAATTCTCACATACAATTCAGTTGATCAAACTGCAAAGGTGCAGTTATACAATCATCAATACTATCCTATCCACACTTCCTCCCTCCCTCCTCTCCCCACTCCTATTGGACCCTCAGGAAACCACCTCTCCTGTCACTGTATCTGAGGGCATCAACCATCTTGACCTTCATGTGCTGAGGGATCCTAAATATACAAATGAACATCTAATGAGAACAATGAGGTAAATCAAATAAGAACCTTATTACTAAGGGGAGGAAATATTAAAGAACTAGTGGATAGTTATGTGGTTCATCAGTGACACACCACACCCTGGATTTATCATCCCTTCTGTGTCACCCTTCTGAGAGGGACTGTCTAATCATCTTGCATATAGGACAAGGACATAAAACCATGTCCTGTGGAGTGTCTCTCAGCTAGAGGAGTTCACATGAAGTGGATCTAGGTACTTCACAGGGAGCATTGATGACATAGTGGACTGTGCATTGGACTGTGACTAGAAAGCTTGTGTGTTCAAACCCCCAGCTGTGCTGCAGGAGAAAGATAAGGTTTTTGCTCCTATATGGATTTATAGCCTTATCTGAATTGACTTGATGGAAGTGAGTTTGTGAGAGTTATTTTATTACTAAAAAGATTTTAATATAGAATCAAACATTATGTTGATCTTCCTCATAGGTCTTGAATATCCATTAAAAAGAACCGTGATAAGACCTATAAAGAAATATAGATAACTTGTAAAATTAGTCAAACAAAAAAAATCCACCACTTGCAAGAACTTACACTTGTGTCAGAGATCTTCTCGCCTGGCAGAGAGTCTCACTGTTAGCTCTCACTTCCATTGCCCTGAGGAGCCCAGGTGGCTGTAGTGGTTAGGAGTTGGGCTTTAAGAGCAAGATCATCAGTTCAAAACCGCCAGCCTCTCTGTGGGGAAAAAAATGGGCTTTCTAGTCCTATAAAGTTACAACCTTAGAAACTCACAAGGGCAATTTTTACGCTATCTTAAATGGTGGGAAGGGGAAGGAACACTAGAGCTGGTTGTGATTGCGCAATGCATTGTAAAGGCAATTTAACCATGGGGAGGAGGGATGCTCTAAGATGAATGTGGTGGTAACTGTGAAATGCCCCTTGATGTGATTGAATTTTATGATATTTAAATTATATGCCAAAAAAACTGTTGGGGAAAAACCAAAATCTTACAAAAGGAAAAATATTAGGTTGGAAATTATTTGCTTTTTCACTAAGTATTTTCTACAGATTTTAAATATCCCTGCAAAGAAGTGTGAAAGACATAGTACTTTGGGTTGTCAGGGACTTTTAAAACATTGTGTATGTGAGATTTATATATATATATGCCATGATTAAGATGTAAGTAGTAGATTAGGAGCTAAAGTCTGACAGAGCCTGGGTATGTTGGAATATTTCCCCCCAATGGAAAGACATACAAAATAGAAACTAAATAGAGAACTAAGATCTGCCATGAAATTGCACAGGGTTATGAAAAGAATGGGTATTTCTACCATTTGTATTAAATTACTAACTTTCATGAAAGGTTGATCAAATTTTTAAAGGAGCCTTTTATTGTAGAATGAGGTGGATAAATGTACCTCAGAAGTCTGCCCAGCTTCACTATTTAATTGAGCCTTTTATATAGAAAAATTGTTAAGGATATAAATCTCTAGATTACTAGTAGTTCCATTTTTTATTCCTTGGCACTTCTCTCCCTGAAAAAGAACATTTCTGTTGAATAGAGATCTTTAGAATACCAGGAACAATACAGGGGAGAAAAGTACAGAATGAAGAATTGATCAATAAGTCTTTACTGGTATTAAATGAAAGAAACAAATAATTAGCCATGCTTTAGGAACTGATCATCTTTTATTCAGAACTGCACACACCCAGTGGAAGATGCCAGCAAGGTCAAGTTCATTGTCCCACCTATCAAAGAATTTGCTGTGAAGTAGTAATTATTGATTATTCCATTTCATTTTTAGGATTCTGGTTTGTCTACTACCTAAATACCAAGTATAATTTTAGGCTTTGAAATGCATAGGTACAGATAGCAACTGGAAACACAGAGAATCCAGGACAGATGACTCCTTCAGGACCAGTGGTAAGAGTGGCGATGCCTGGAGGATGGAGAGAATGTGGGGTAGAAAGGGGGAATTGATTACAAGAATCTACATATAGCCTCCTCCCTGAGGGATGGACATCAGAGAAGAAGGCGGGGAAGACGTCAGACAGTGTAATATATAACAAAATAATAATAACTTATGAATAATGAAGGTCAGCCGGGAGTAAGGGGGAAAATGAGCAGCAGATATTAAGGGCTCAAGTAGAAGGCAAATATTTTGAGAATGATGCTGGCAACAAATGTACATATGTTCTTGACACAATGGATGTATGTATGGATTGTGATAAGAATTGTACGAGTCCCAAATAAAATGATCTTTTAAAACAAAGAAAATTCAGGTTGGAAATCACCATTCTCCCTCTAGAAATTTATAGTTCAACAGACAAAGAAGGTAAAAAAACACAATAGAGAAAGGGATAGGGTAGAAATGACCGTCCCGGAGCAGAAACACCCAGACAGATTCAACCTCTAAGTGACATGGTGAACAGAGTGAAAGATGAAGAGTCAATGGATGGCAAGTCACAGGAAGACTAATGAAAGATCAACAGGTACTGAAGGAGCAGTTGGTGGTAGACAGTCAATGAAAGTAATCGGTACATCCAACCACACAGATAAAGTGCAAATGTGCGAAATGCCAATATTTGAAGCTTTATGATTCAAAACATGCAAACTGATATTCATGTCTTAGAGGAAATGTATTCATGTGAGTATTTACTCACTCATTTAAGCCACCTAGTGATATAATGGTGAACAAATTAGGGAATTCTTGTTTGTTTGTTTTTTCTTTGTAATGTAAATTGGGTGAGGGACTGTGGTAGTTACATAATCTGGTGGCAATATGGGGACTTGAGAGGATTAAGAGTGAAGGAGTGGAGTCTAGTTTGTCAATCAGGTTATAGCCAATGAGGCCTCTGTGTGGGCATGGCCTTCTCCTGAGGATTCTGGCAATTCTGGTATTTCCTCTTTGTACATGGGAGACACTACCTCTCTCTTTGCTCACTCCCTCCCTGGGAGACTTTGTAGGTGACAAGACCCATGGAACTGTGCTAGTGCCCTGAACCGGAGAAGCCACATAGAGGACATGCCAGCGCTGAAATGCTTACAATGTTACTGGATTCAGAAGACTTCCACCCACTGGCCTGTGATCTTCCTGCATTCAGCATCATTGCATGTGTTTCCTGAGTCTGAAGAGGACTATATAGATTGGTATTGGACATCTGGGCTAATATCGGACTTTTGGACTTGATTTGGACTGGGCTGGGATGCTTTCTTATTGTACACTTAGCCTTTATATAAAACTCTTTCTGATACACATATGCATTTCTAGGGATTTGTTTCTCTAGTCTACCCGGACTAACACAAGGGCTATACAGTGTGTCATCGGTTTTACATTCAGCAATGCATACACATTTTGTTTTCAACTTATCCCAATCAATGCCCACTTCTTTGTGATTCCTCTTTCCATTTCTCCTTCATTCTTAATCATTTGAATTTTGTGGGTGAACGCTGCCCGCTTGATCCTAAATTCCCGATTATTCTATTATGGGGTAAATTCAGTTCCAGGGTTCCACAAAATGTTCTCTTTCTAACCAATAACCCAACTTTAATCAAATTTAAAGCATATTCATTTTAAGCAAAATTTCAATAGGCAATTCATAATTAATTAACGGTTATAATAATGACCAATGCACAAAGGTAAAAGCAACGGTACCCTTTCAGCACAGTGCTGGGGAGGTAGCTAAGCTGGCAGGAGTTAGGAAAAGTTATCCATTTAGGCTGAACAGGAGTTATCTAAGAGATGAGGAGCAAGGAGGAGAGACTGAGCAGCGTAGTCAAACTGAACATGTTACCTGGAGACCTTGCAGCGGAAAGGATCACATGCAGGCACTTCTGAAAAGCTGAGCGCACATCAAAGTGCTGAGAGCAGGGAAGAATCACATGAGATTAAGAGAGGTCAAAGGGGCAGGTCATGCCAAGATTTATAGGCCTAATTAATAATTTTGTCTAATTCTAGGAGCATTTGGAAATCGCTGAAGGATTTTTCTCAGAGAAGTGACCTGATTCAATTTGAAAATATAAAAAGGTCACTCAGTCACCAGGTGGCCAATAGATCATATTTCAGCGAAAGTGGATGTGTGATTCTACTTCAAATGCTGTATCAATAAGTCTCATAGTGCCATAAGCCAGGATCATGATCTTAGAGTTGGAAATAAGTGGGAAAAATCGAAAGGCATTTAGAAGGAATCAGCAGCAGGTCCCAATGGTTGCTAAGTGAAAAATGAAAAAAAGAAAATGAAAATGTTAATGTTTACTTTCCAGTAAATGAGTCATGTATCATTAACTCAATTGGGAACATGGGAGATGAAAAGGTATTGGAGAAATAGTCATCACTATATTATGAGTGTATTGATTTGATGTGCCTGAGTATATACAAATAATAATTTTAAGTAGGCTGCTTGATCAGAAACTTAAAGAAAATTTATACTCTGAAGATGTAAGCATGGGGGTTATCAAAGGATAAATGATTTAAAAAGTCATCAAAGCAAGGCAATCAGATCACCTAAGAGTGAGATGAAAAGAGGGTCTTTGCAAGAGCCTGTGACTCCCAACATTTCAAGTTAGACTACTGGAAGATGACTTGGAAGAAAAGATGTACAGAAATGGAACAATTTGTTAGATATAAAGAAAACCAGGGGAAAATGTTCAGGGAAATCAGAGCTAGATAATAGTGCAGCGAAGGAGCAGTGGTCCACTGAATTGATTCAAAGATCAAACAAGATTAGAATTTTGAGAGTCTGATAAACATCTTAACATGGAAATTATGCTGCTTTAAGAGCTATTTCGGTTAAATGCTGGGTATGGGAGAAAATTTGGAACATAAACAAGAGTGGATGAGAGGTGAGAGAGTAGAGTGGAAGAGAAAGAAAAGCATTTTTTAAGAATGCTTCCCTCAAGAGCAGAACAGTAGTAGAGCAGTAAGTGAAGGGAAGATGGAGTCAAGAAAGAGTCTTGGAGAGACGCAGATGTCAGCTCTTGAAGAGCCTTGCATGCAATGCTGAAGTGGTTGATTTTCATCTTCAGAGGATAGTAAAAGTAATAGAGACAGAAGCGTGTCTCTGGTGTTTCTTGGTCTGGAATCTGTACAACTCCTTGAGAGCGGGAATACAGAAAGAAAATGCATTTCTGAAAAATTAGGTACTGTTATTGAGTTTAAAGTGCTTAAGGACTCCACCAAGGCATGATCCAGTAGCTGATCCATTTATAAGTGTCTCAAGAGAACTCTATGGGTAATCAAGGGGGAGAGAGAAAAGACTAAGTACATACTGCATTAAAACCAAGTGGCACTGACCCGAAGCCTGTATGGAAATCAAAGGAAGAAACAGTTATCACTAACCAGAAATGGGAAAGCTATGTTCACAAAAGAGTTAAGATGCCAGTCCGTTGGAAGGATCGGTGCAATCTGGAGAGAGAGAAAGTGTTCATGTCCCTCTTGGCACAGCAACATGTTCTTTGTAGGAAGAAAGAAACATGCCTGATACAATGCAGAGCAAAAAGGGAGTCGGCCTGGAAAGACTTTTCCAAAATCATTTTGAGTTCAATCCTACCATCTCCACATTGATTTGTAAAGTACCATGCACACAGGCAGTCAAACATGCACACGTGCACGCGTTCACACAGGAAATTGGAACTGAAGAATGAGAATTTGCAGATGAATGAATGATCCAATTGGCCACTGAGACACACTTTTACCACATGAGTGTTATAAACTGCAGCATGGAAAAGAGTGGACTTTGAACAAAATGATGTTGCCATCTGTCATGATTAACAGATTTAAAGGTGCCATCATCTCGGTTATCTCATTTTATCTTTCTATGCACAGGGAGTTTCAGAGAGACTATAATTAATATGAGGGTAAGGAAAAACTACTCATACAGTGATATGAACAGGTTCATACCTGTTGGCACGTGCACAGGTTTATTCTCATGAAAACATGTCTAAATACGTTGCTGTGATCTCTGGATGACGGCGGAAAAGTATTCTTGGTAATCCACTTGGCTTTGTCTTGTGAAAGTGCCTTCCCCCCAAAAATGCTATTTTTTGTGTCCAGAAAAAAACAACTTGAGTTTAGGGAAAATACCAAAAACTTTAAATACATCTTCTCAAATCATTGAAGCTCTGCAGAAAATTTACAGAAATGCTGTTTCACCTCAGAGTACAGTTTTAGAGGGAGGGAGAGAACAGAGGAGCTGATATCAAGGGGCTCAATGTAGAAAGAACATGTTTGGGAAACGATGACGGCAGCACCTGTACACGTGTGCTTGATGGCATTGAGCTATGGATTGTTATGATATCTGTAATAGCACCCAACAAAAAGATTTTTTTAAAAGAGAGAAAGAAATAAAGACCCCCCCCCAAAAAGTACAGTTGTTTTGGCTTAGGGTCTTTTGGGAAAGCAGGTTGGGAAGACGTCAAAGATGAATTCAAAGCAGAGAGGTTGTCTCAGAAGGTTATGGTGACTCTTTGGAGGGGTTCAAAGGAGGAATCTTGAAGGATACCAAACAAGCATGGAGATTTAGTTTGGAAAAATTTCCAGGAAAAAAAGAAAGAAAGGAAAGGAAACTGCATTGGTGAGTAGGTCAGGAAATTTTACACTAAGGAATTCTTTATCAATCACAAATTTGTACTCGGAGTATCAAGGTCTGTCCTGTGAGTTTCACTGGGAAATTTTTCCTAGCAAAGCTATAGTTCTAATCTTACCCCTTCAGACTTATTTTTGTTCCCCAAACTCAAAGACTATTGCCAAAGAACATGATTCCAGCCCTTTGAGGACGCCCACACTGCTATGTTTGACAGGGTGTAAACTGAAGTGTGAAGACTCCGTTGGGGAAGGGTTAGAGAGAGGGAACATCACCTTCAGAAGTTTAGGGAGTAGATGGAGGCTATGTCAAAAACAATCACTTCATATTTCGCTCTGTTGGTTTCATCAAGATTCCTACGATTTTGTAGCTACACTTGGTGACTGCCTTTATAAAGTAAGTGACCTAGAGAGATTTGAACTGTGTTCTTCTTGTTTTCATTCCAAATTATTTCCACTCTTCATCTATCACTCAGCCACAAAGGTATTTGTAGACATTTTAAGAATAAAGTTAGCTTGTGTGGTACTTTTGTCCCACCACTCCCCACCAACCACCCCCACATCTGTTTTCGCAGTCAAATGTTTCAATGACTCTAAAAGACACATATTTTTCAAAGATGGGTCTTTAGCAACTTCTGGAAAGGAACCAGTGATGACTATCATGCCCAGTTTATCAGTAGCCCCTTGACTCCCTTAAATATGAGGAAAAGGGTCCTTAGAGAGGCATTTCTGTGTTTAAATGCTGTCTGGCCCTGTAAATATGTAACAAAAAATTCATGTGTAACTACAGATGGTAGCTTGGACTCAGATATACCTGTCGCTGGCGTCTCCATGGAAACGGAGACACATCCTATTTTTTTTAATTCATCTGGAGAGGCATGTGGAAATCAAACAACAAAAAGATTGTTGATGTTTGTGTATTTTACCCTGGGAAAAGAGACACTGGGTTCACACTTCAATGAGTGGTGGCAATGATAATGACTCTGAAAAATTAGGTCCTTAAACCTGTCAGATAAAAACTATATCTGAATTTAAGAAACAATCATAATGTTTGCATAACAAATTCTGGTTTCTTACCAGATGTTTGGCAGTGTGTTTGATCACTATTCATTTTTAACCAACTTCTTTCATATTTTTCATCTTTAACAAATTGCTACTGGAAGACTAATAGGTAGCACCATTTATAAAACTTTCTAGCATTCATTTGTGCCAACGAGGCCCTTCATTGAGCCATGAAATGGCGTGAATTCACAGCAAACTCTTATCACGTATTCATTAATCACATTCAACATAAACCCAGAATTGTACTTAAAGAGAAGGAATTGGGAGAGAGAATGGTTGTGCTGATATATATATATTTATAGATCCAAAACAATCGCAAGACTTTTGCTAATAAAAACCACAGAAGTTACTGAGAGGAGATGGTATCCCAAAAATCTAAGAACCTTTGCTCTGAGTGACATGTGCAGTGTAAGGCAGTGACTAGGAGACACTTGACTTCCAGCTCCAATCTGCTACTTAAAAACTGATAGGACCGGTAGACAGAAGTTTCTAAGCAACACAGAGGAATAGGCACTGTGGGAAACAACTACTGAAACCAGTCCCAGCCCGCGAAAAGCTGCTGTCTGGTTGGCGAAAGCCACCACTGATCACGGAGAGACGGGAGACAGAAGAGATTACGGGCTGCTATAGTTCAGGCTTGGGTAATAAAAAGGGCGATAAATTTAATCATGAAAATACTTAATAATAAACCGACAAAAAGGGAACAAAGAATAAATGGACAACTGCCGAGCAAGAGGCAAGATAATGGCCTTTAAGCTTGCCTGTATTAATAAGCACATAAACTGTAAGTGCTTGAAACACCCAAGCTCAGTGCAGAAATTGTCCATTGAGATGCAAAAAAAGTCCACAAAAGATCCTGCTACATGATTCATCCATTCCACACCAAGATCTTTTCTAAGGTGAAGTCAAAGCAGAGGCGCACACAAAAACCTGCATAAGCGCACTCAGAGCAGCTTTATTTGTAATGACTAAGACACTGTAAATGTTTCACAGATGTTTACAAATGCTCATTCAAAGGTGAACAAACATGATGTATGGAATGCTGAACGAGCTGTAAGAGCCCCTAATAAAATTATTTTAAAATAATAATAATAAATAAAAAGTGAACAAGCAAACAAATGTTACTAGAGTGGAATAGTGCTACTCTTCAATAAAAGGGAATCCATGCCACCATGAATTAATTTCACAATCATTACATCGGTGGAAGAAGTCAAACACAGTAAAAGCCCAAGCCGTGTTAAGGCATTTGAATAAAACTCCAGGAAACACAAACTAACGTACAGATGTAGAACACCGCTCCCTGGCTGCCTGCTGGTGGGGTGGGGGTTGTACAGGGAAAGAAGTGGTTTGGGGAGCTGTGAGTATCTTCAATATCTTGGCTGTGGATGATTTCACAAATGTATACAGTTGTCATGTGTACTTATAAACATGTTCCTTTTATTTTTATGTCAATTAGAATGCAACAAACTTTTAAAAATTTTCAGTGACCTTGGATATAGTATTAAACCTTGAATTAACTTGTCTGTGAGATGGTGATAACTCTACTGGTTTTATAGTGTTGCTGCATGGCTTAAGGGAAATATGAATGCGTAAGAGGCGTCACGCGTTGCCTAGCACATCGGAAGAACTCAGGGAGAGTCACCAGGTTTCTTGGTAGAGTACCAGATGGCATATTCTCCTTCCTCTTACTCCCCACTGTCAGTCGAGCACAGTGCACATGGCCATGAACTTGTATCAGGCCCCATAAGACAAGTCATCATGAAAGCTCCTCTGTGAGCTGGTTGACAAGACATTAATCTTCCAGCATCGTGGGGCTGTCTAAGGGCTGGCTGCAGTACATTAGCTCATACGTGTTCTTCCTGCCCTGCTGCCTGTCTGTGGAGCCTAAGTGCTGCCGGGCTGAGATTTCTGCACAGAGACAGTGTAGGATGGAATGGAAGCAAACTGCAGCTCGAGCAACTCTTAGGCATGTTGACACTTTGAGATCCCAAGCCTGAAGTGAGGGAATTTATCAAAAACCTCTGTTTTGTAACTATTTTTACAAAGCAAGTGTATATTTTTTTAATGAAACTTAGGTAGTACAGGGGGTTGCACGCTGAATCACAGTCACACGGGACAACTTTTCCAAACCACCAGCTGCGTCACCGGAGAATGATGAGGCATTTTATTCCCATAAAGAATTACAGTCTCAGAAACCCAGAGAGTCAGCAATACCCTGCTTAGAGCGTCGGTATCAGTCAGAATGGACCTGATGGTGGTGGGCAGGGCTGGGTTTGAGTGTGGTTTTTGGTCATACTAAGCCATGTCTTTGTGAGAAATACTTTCTAATTTTCTAATATCTCTCATCTGTTAGTACTTCTTTCAAGCCCAACGGGTTTGGAGTATCCTTCAGATGTCAACATATTTGTATATGAGCATCAAAACTCTCCGCAACAAGACTCAGTCTACTGGGTATGTCTCTGTGTTTGTGATTTTTCCTTCGCTGATGTCTCTGACTTCGCCAGCTGCTAATTGTTTTTCTTGGAAGTGTTACTCGTTCTTTGGCTGTGCACCATGCTCGCAGTAGAAACACAGTTTTCAGGAACCTCCCTCCCCTTTTCCTACAAATAACCATTCTTGCTTACACATTGAAATAGTTTCCTCCCACTCATTCAATTTAGGAATGCTGAATTAGTACCACAAGGAGATCCTAACCTTTCTTACAAAACATCAAACAAGCTGTTAAATGAAAAATATGCATTGCCTTTTTTCCCCCCATTGAGTCGTTACTTAATGATAGCTTTAGGTAATTAGGAATCCCTCATGGTTCAAATAGGTATCACACCTGGATGCTAACTGAGCGGCTGACGGTTCCACTCCACACATTATTCCTTCGAAAGGCAGGCCCCCATCTGCTCTTTAAACTCAGCCATGGAAAACTTGAAGAGATACAGTTCTGACGTACACGGAATTACCAGGACGTGGGATTCAATTGATGGCAGCTGGCTTCTATGTTTGTTGCCTGATGAATCCACAATTGAAAGAAATGTTTGGTACCAACTTTGGTGGCTGACTTCAAATTTTATTTTACATCCACCATGTCAATACTGGCAGCGACATTTAGTGACCAGAGTAAAGGAGCACTCTTTGACTGACTGCTAAATTAAGGCTTCCTAAGAAATATTTTTGCGTGTGTTTGCTTGTTGTTGCAGGTAGGAGTTAGAAAGGGAGAATTTAAAAGGGGTAATAAGAAATTGCTTGGAGGAGGAAGGAAAGAGCAGAGAATAAATTCGGTGCTTAAAATTGTTTTCCCTTTTGAGGTAATTTTCTCTATGTACAGGATTCATGCACTTAAGCCTTTAAATTTTTGTGTGCACACATTACTAGTGGATTAGGAATTAGGACTGTCCTGAATAGCAATCATTCTCAACCTAGAGGTCACCTTCCTGCTATCTCAAAATTACTTAGTGTCACTGGTGAAAATGGATCTTCCTGGGCCCCTCCTAGTGTATGTCTCACACTAAAAGGCATTTCACTTACTGCATCAGCATATCAAGGGCTCAGTTAGTCACATTTTTATCAGGCTTTCAATGGCTCTCCACCCTCCCACCTCTACTTTAAGAACCAGTTTCTTTAAATTCTGTGACTTAGGGAAAAGAAGATGGTGCTAAGAGTCTACTTAGAGCCAGATAGGTTCCAAGAATGTGGCAGCCAGTCTAACTGGGAAGTCCAGGGCTGTCCTGTGGAAGTCATTCATTGTAAAGAGAGGAAGGAGCGTGAAGGTGAACGCAATGTCCTATTAAAAATAGAAGAACTAGTTCAGGAAAATACTCATTTATAGTGCGAAGCTCTCAAATGTTCCATTTAACCAAAATCCAAACTCACTGCCCTGGAATCAATACTGACTCATAGCAACCCCATAGGACAGGGTAGAACTGCCCTTGTATGTTTCTGTAACTCTTTGTGGGGATAGAAAGTCCAGTCTTTCTCCCAGAGAGCACTGCCCTAGGCATATCAGCCACAATCATTTTATGTCACTATTCAATTTTACGGTAGTTAACTGTGGTCACATTAAAATAGAATGTGCCTCATCATGTCTTTAATGACTTGTTTTTCAAAAATCACTAGGCCTTTTTTTAGAGGTGCTTCTGGGTAGACTCAAATAGCCAACCTTTCAGATAGAAGAGGACCATTAATCAGAGAACATTTTTTAAAAATTAAAAGATCGGAGGGAGAGATGGGTCGGCTGAGTGGGGCCACGTTATCAAGGGCCAGGCAGGTGACGAGAATGTGAGACAGGTCTAGGCCACCGATGGAAAGGAGCCTCCCTGATGGCAAAGGCCCCATATATGTGCCTTTGGGGCACATTGTGGCCAGTGAGAGGTGGCGTGGGTCACAGCTGGCACAAGAGATGCAAGGCAAAATTAAACTCGCTTTTGAGGATGACCTCATGCCGGTAGATTTTTACTTGTCTAACAGATCCTGTATTCTGTATGTCACCGAAGCGGATTTGGTGGCAGGAAACGGCTACAGAAAGAGGCTTGTTCGGATCAGAAATTCATCTTCAAGGGATTGTACTAGTTGAGAAGACACAGATGAGTGAGCAGTACTTCCCGGCTGCGCAGAAGTTCACAGTCCTGGACCTCGGCATGGTGTTGCTTCCGGTGTCCTGCCAGATGGAAGCAGCCAGCCTCATCATTCAGTTAGTCCACGACCAAACCAAAGAGCCCAGTAAGAACCCCTTTCTCAGGAAGAAGCGCTCTCAGCTCTCCGAGCCCTCCCTCCTCCAGACGGTGCAGCAGAACCCAGGAGTTGGAAAAGTGAAGCCCCCCTTCTGCTTCAGGAATTCCCAAGTATCCAACACCTAAGTAACGCTTCCACGCAAGAGCTGGAGCGCGTTGTTGGGCAAGCAGCGGCACAGCGGATTCATGAGTTTTTCACGCAGTCCAGGTGACAGCGCACCGAGTGCCCCTGTGATGCCTTCTCCTTCAGGCCCCAGACTACATGACCTCACAGTTCAGAACTAAGAGAGAGCGTTTCCTCTGACAGCAGCTTGTGAAAGACATGGGGCGTAAAGGAGGCCCTCCTCTCTGGGTTCAGGCCTGGCAGTGGGTGGGTGTCCTCATTCTTCTTCCAGGATGAGAGAGCCTTTTAATTGAAGCTCTGTGAGTCAGCACAGCTGGCCTGGGCAGATTTTAATGTGTGACCTTGACCTGCATCTCTCCTGGAAAAGGTCTTCTCATGCTTTAGGTGGTGGGTGTGAACATGTAAGGAAAACAAACCGACACCAAAGCCCTGTGTCTCCTAAGCCCCTTGTTCCTGCTGTCAGTGCTCCTGCTGTGTGGCAGGTCTGGCTCTGTGAGGTTGCCAGTGTAAATAAACCATTGTATTGCCTTTTAAAAAAAAAATTAAAAGATCATTTTATGGGGGCTCTTACAGCTCATAACAATCCATACATCAATTGTATGGATCAAGCATATTTGTATATATGTTGCCATCATTATTTTCTAAATACTTTCTATTGAGCCCTTGGTATCGGCTCCTCTTTTTGGCCTCCCTCCACCCTCGTGACCCCTGGATACATTATAAATTATTATTATTTTCATATCTTACACCATCCACGTTCTCCCTTCCCCTGCTGTTTCTGTTGTTTGTCCCCCTGGGACTGGGTGGTGGTGCTGTGGGTCCATTGATCGATCAGTTCCTCTTCCTCCCTTCCTCTCTCACCTTCCCCTACCCTCATGGTATCGCTATATACTAATTAGGAAGGTTATCCAAATGCCAACAGACAGGATCCATTTCAGTAGGGGAGGAAAAAAAGTATAGTGAAAGGAACTAATTGGGAAATTAGCCCAGTTATCAGGGCAAGAAATAGGGCCTGCATGAGAGTTTAGCTCTTAAAATAGACGAGAGACCATTGCCAGAGACACTATGGATGTAAGTGGAACTCAGTGTCTGATGGGAAAGAGGTAATGGGGGGAGGATAATGGGGACGTTTGAAAGATTTCAAGGTTAGAAAATGAAAGAAAATCAGAATTGCATTAACAAATACAGAAATCTTGAGGGAATATGATCAAAGTGTAAAAAATAAGTTTAACAGGTACCATATATACTCGAGTATAAGCCAACCCAAATATCAGCCAAAGCACCTAATTTTACCCCAAAAAACTGCATTAAAAATGTGCTATAAAGCTCAGCTTATACACAAGTATATATGGTAATCTACCAATTTGTTTTTAAAATACAAGAAGGTACTTCTTTTGATGCATATTTCAATTCATTTTAATTATTTATATGTCAGTCTTCCTCCCACCGACACTGTTTCCCCGAAAATAAAAGTGTCTTATATTAATTTTTGCTCCCAAAGATGTTCTAGGTCTTATTATCAGGGGATGTCTTATTTTTTCATGAAGAAGAATATGGTACATTTATTTTTTATTATTTTATTGTTTTATTAAAAGAGACCTTCCTGTCTGCTCTGGCTGCGCTGCGGCCAACAGCTCAGCTGCCCACCACTATGGTCCAGAGTTATGGTAGCTTGGGGGGGCTTATTTTCGGGGATGTCTTATTTTTCAGGGGGATGCCCTATATTTCAGCGAGAGGCAAAATTATAACTAGGTCTTATGTTCAGGGGATGTCTTAGTTTCGGAGAAGTAGGGTAAGAAGACATGCAGTACCTTGAAAGGAACATATAACCCTCCGGATTTCCAGTGTTTAATTAACAATACCAGTGTAGGAACGCATGCAGGAGGATGGATTACATGAACACACATAATGTCCTGTTATTTTCATCCCATTAACCCTTATTGTCTATCATGAGTGCTGGTGCCATAGTGGTTACATGTTGGGGTGTGATCCACAAGGTCAGCAGTTTGAAACCCCTAGCTGCTCTGCAGGAGAAAAACAGGGCTTTCTACTCCAGCAGCCAGTTCCAGTCTCAGAGACTCGCAAAGACACAGTGACCATTCTATCCTGTCCCGTAGGGTCGCTGTGAGTCAGCATCAACCTGATGACAGGGAACTGGTTGTTTTTGTTTGCCTCCATGTTCTATTAATCTATGATCATATGTCTATATATACAACCTACATGAAATCAACATTCTTCCATGAAAATTGATGTTTATTCTTGTCTTTAATTTTTTTAACTGTTCACATGTAACCAATATAGCACAGGATGGGTACAGCCTTCCAAATGAAAGTACTCCAAATGTAATATGTGAAGCTTCTGTGTGGCAGAATTGACTCAATGGCAGTGCGTTGTATAATGATTTCCCTACCTGGCCTACCAGACTGTCCGGTCCAAAGAATTGCTGTCATTGTGAGGCATGTCAAGGGTTACTGAATCATGTGATTTGCCTGCGTCCCTGACAGGAGAAGCTCGGAGCTTCGGGACAACGTGTCTCTCAACATATAATTCGCTCTTGATCCCAGCTGTGTAATTACGGTTTGCCTAGAGTTTGGTCTTAGCCAGTTATGCGTGATCTTAGTTCTTAGTAATGAATCTCCGGGGATAAAGCATACACTGACAGCCTTCAGACAGCCTGGCTGGGCTCCACTTAACAAGTACGACTGAGGTCAGGACAGCCTGGTGAAGGGCAAGGACAAGCTCCCTTCGATAACCAAATCATTTGTAATTAGATTTCTTTTCTCCCTGCGTCAAACAGGAGCAGGAAGTACTGCATTTGCTCCTACTGCATCGTGTTTAAAAAATTATTCTTATGGGACCTGGGTAAAACCCATATGTCAAAAAGTCTCTGTGCATGAATGCAAAAGTGGCGGGGTTTGTCAAATAGAAGGTCTATTTTTAAATCACTCATAATACCGAGGAATTCTGGAAATCAGAGGGGCTCAGGTGGAATTGATTTGAATGTGTTTCCAAACCCCATTTTTCCTTCTGGCTAGAAGGAATTGCTTTCCTTATCTATAATTATGAGCACCACCAGCCCTAGAAGCAAGGAAGCCCTGCCCCCACACCTCCACAAAAAAGTGTCTTATATTAATTTTTAAAAAACAAATTTTAAAAAGAGAGTGCTCCTTCTAACCAATGGGTCTGACCTTCTTGAGGTTAAGGAGTTCTTATCAACCAACTGAAATCCTGCAAACGTGCAACCTGGAGGCAACTGCTTCCACTAAGAAAGCTTTCTGCCTCGATGTCTTTAAACATAAGCACAACTGTGGAAAAATTCCAACAAGTGTAACCTACGAGAAGGCTTCAGACAGTGTCGGGACAAAGTCCACTGTCTTTTCGTGTGTGTTCATGAACTCTTCAAAGGCCCCTCTTCTATCAAATCTGCAGCTTCCAAATGTCCTCTCCATCACGTTTACCTCCCCCCCCCCCACAGGTCTGTATGTTTAACTCCTACCTGATGACGCGAAGAAGACTAGTATCATCGAAGGAGAACCGCTGCCCCCTCCCAGCATCTTGGCTTTCCTTTCCCAGAGGCTGCCATCTGTCACCCTGCCCTTAAGCGCTGCCTCTCTGCCTTTGTCAGCTGCTCCGGACTGCTGGGAGATGTGGCCCTCTCTTCGGTTTTCCTACACTCGGACAGCTGCTTGTGGGGATATCAATAAACAGAATATGAACTTGTTTTTCTAGCAAAATGCATGTTACTTTAACGCCTTAAGAACTTAAATGATAGAAGGAAGGATGGGCGGGAGAGGGGAAGAGATGAAGGGAGGCAACAACAATTAAAGTTCTGCAATGTAGCAAGATAACAATTTGCCTATTACCCTTTAGGGGTCGTCAATTTCTGATGCCTTTAAATAATACATGGAATAGTATTACCTGCCAGCTGTTTTTGCCCTAACTCTGGAGACTCTGAGCCAGCATGTCTGAAACTACACCTATTTTATCTTCTCCAGGCATTTCTGGGGTTGGTAGCCTGGGGTGGGAGGGGGGACTGCACCTTGATAAGCACTGCCTATTTGGCTGGTCCTAACAAACGCCAAATCTGTATGAACATAGTCGGTGTAAACAGCCTGTACTTGTGAAGATTTGCCAGCTGATAAGGGGGCGACATGGTAAACAGCAGCTGCTTAGACTTGAATGTCTGGGGAAATAGGCACAGGTGGCAGGAGATTTAGCAACCTGCTCCTAAGGCTCCCGGCTCCACAATGACCATATGCTGCCTGCATTTCTTCCCCAAGTAGAGCCTATGCCTGCCCCCCAACTGTTGGACTGCGTTCTCAGACTCCGTTCCAATGCCTTCTGAAAAACTCTCTTCAAATTCATTCAGGTCAAGAGATACTGCTTCCAGGCACCAAACCCTTAACGCTACTCCATTGCTCAATTTCAAGAAAACTCGGGTCTCATGGCTGTGGCATGTTGTGCCTAAGAAAATGGGGTGAGAGCAGGGACTCAGAGCTCCCCACATGTTTTTTCAATCACAACAGGAAGAATTTTGGAGGTTGGATTAGAATCTCATTGTCATTATTGCATTTTTTTCCATAATAAATGATCTTATAATCCACATCGCTGAATTTAATTAAAATTTCTAACTATGGAATGGTTATCTTCTGTGCAGTCTATCTTGTTTCCCTTATAAGCATGATCATACTGATCAGTTTCAAGTAGGAGCAATGAAGAAAAAATGGGTATTCTAAGGAGGTGAAAGGAATTCCCCAAATTCAAACATCTTTCACAAAAAAGAGACCCCTTTATAAAGCCTAAACAGGACGATAATGAATCATCCTGAGAGAGAAACTATCAGCATGAAGCCATATGGTGCCCAAAGGATTCACAGCCAAATGGCAAATTCTGCCAAAACCAAACTCGCTGCCCTAGAGTCATTTCTGACTCATGATGACTGTGTAGGACTGAGGAGAACTGCCCACGGGCTTCTGAGACTGTAAATCTTTACAGGAGGAGAAAACCTCATCTTTCTCCTGCAGAACAACTGGTGGCTTGGAACTGCTGACGTGCAAACCACGAGGGCACGAGGGTTCCTTGCAGCAAATTACAGACAGCATTGTAATAACAATGGAACGGTTAAAAATCATGATTGATGGCAGATCAGTTCACCACTATTGCAGGTAGGATTAGTGAAGCCATGAGAGCATCCTGGCTGGGAAACATACATATCTGCAAATCAGTAAAGTTGCCCAAACCGGTCCTTGGGCCCTTTGACCACCTGTTCACATGATGGTCCAAATGGACTCACACTCATGCAGCTCTGAGTCATCTCCTGTCAACCCCACACTTCAGATGGCACGCATACATCGATCAAGAAGGGCAAGCTCAGACCATGTCCCTGGGATGGCCAAGGGAGTTATAATCTGCTTAGCAAACACATTCTGCCTGAGAGCAAAGAATGCTAAGTTGCTGGTTAAAGACCGAAATGAACTCAAATGGAGACTGAATGTATATCAAGACACAGAATGGAGTTAGTCCCCCCACAGTAAACCGTAGCTTTCTACAAACCAAGAACTTTAGAATTTCAGCTCTAATGTGAAGAGAATAATGGAATGTATCCACAATAGTTCAATTTATTCAACAAATAATTGCTGAGCACATAATATGTGCCAGGCACTCTTGTAGAAATAGAAACACAAAGAACAATAAAACTAAGTGGAGAAACAACAAACAAACAGACAAACAAAACCAGCTAGCTATCAATCAGGTAGTGGCCATTGCTCCCAAGGGAAACACCTAAGTGGCAGAAAGGGATCTGGCTAGTAGTTTCTATCCAGTGAGGAAACCTGTCGGATAGCGAACATTGAAGCAGAGGTCCGGAGGAAGTACAGCCCAGCATCGTTGAGCAAGATCAACGTCAGCCAGAGGAAACCACTCATACCAAAGTTCCATAGCAGGACTGTGCTTGAGAGTTTTAAAACACAGGAGCAGTGAAGCTGGAGTCAAGTAAATGAAGAAACAAGCTAACGTCACACAAATGTCTGATAACCAATCTTGCAAGGTCTTTAGGTCATTGTCAGGCCGCCATCTTTTACTGTGAGAAATATGGGGAGTCATGGTAGGAAGGCCAACAGAAGGGTTATGTAATTTGATTTCTGTTTTTAAATGATTAACTGCTTGCTATATAGAGAATAATCTTCAGAAACTCTAGAGTGGAAGCAGAGAGACTAGCCACTGTTGTGCTGTTGATATTGATTTAAACTAGAATTTTGGAGTCCTTGTGGGAACTGAGAAGCCACTAGAGAGATCTGAAAGGTAAAAACAACAATATTTGCTCATTGATTGGATATAATGTGTCAAAAGGGACGAATCAGATATGGGAACTTCAGGGAATTTAGTACTACTTCGATTGAAATAATGTGTCTGTCTAAAATAGTAACCACGGTTATTTCTAGCGACGGAGTTATAAAAAGTATGTATTTGCTGTATTTCACTTCTTTCTAAAGAAACTATATCACATATACACGTTTTAAGGAGGATACGGGTGTTTCACTGTAGAATTCTTGCTTCCCATATATGACACCTAGATTACAGCCCCCATAATACAACTGAGGTGCAGCCAACACTGATCTGTGAGTAGCAGCTTTTTGGTTGCCAGGATGCTGAACTAGCGCCAGCAAAGCGTACAGACTAAGACCAACTGATAAGAAATGCTTGTCAACTTATGTCTGATTATCAGCCAATGAAAGTCCTGTGGCTCAAGCAGCCCAACCTGTGGACATTTGTTTTATTGTGTGGGGGGATCAAAAGCAAGGGACCAACTTGACAACAGGTAATAACAATAGTGTAATTTTTCAGTTTCACAGGCACACAAAAATATTTCCTTATCACTTAAATATTCTGGAATAGAAGATAATACTTCTGTCTCCAGGAGACTCTTCTGATCTGTGTGACTGAGGTACAAGTACCTACAGTAACTGATTCGGTGGCCCCTTTATGAAAAGCACTAAACCTGTGTGTTCAAGAGTTTGATGCACTAGTTTAGAAGTGCTATTGGAAATATTGGCAAGTGAGTGAAATGAAACAATGAAAAAAGAAAATATAAAAATAGTCCGTGAATCTTTTTGAAGGAGCTGTTCTTGTTCTTTCAAGTGGTATTGCCTCTGGCAAGTCTCTGGATCCTAGAGATAAAATCAAAGGTATGACTCACCCTCACTGTGAGGAGAAAATGAAGCATCCTTTATACTGTGTATTTTTGTATTTTCCCTTTGTATTTTTATAAGTAATATATATTTAAACATCTATAGTGTTTGTGTTCATAGACACCTGGTTTATGATGGTTCTGTTATCACTGATGTAGAAGAAAAAGGATCATAAATACCAGATATAAAAAATATGGGACACTTGCTAGGCAATAAAGAATAATAACAGGTCTTATCTTAGATTCATATAAAAACTTCATTGCAAACAGGACACAGTAATTTACAGATGGTTTCCACAATGGTATTTATAAAGATTCACCAGCAAAAAAAGGGTATTGGGAAACACAGGGCTGTTGTTAATTTAGCAACTTCTGATTAGTAGTAAAGGGAACATTGGTGTCTCAGTAGGTCAGCTCCTGGGCTGTTCATTCAAAGGTCAGTGGTTTGAACACCCAGCTATTCTTTGAGAGAAAAATGAGGCAGTCTGCTTCCATAAAGATTGATAGTCTCTGATACCCTGTGGACCAGTGTTTCTCTATCTGATAGCTTCACTGTAAGTCAGAAACAATTTGACAGCAGTGTATGCTTTTATGAGTGTTAAAAGTAAGCCATACAGGGGAAAAAGCTAACGATATCGTCTTTTAATCGCCCTATGAAACAGGAATGCCATGTTGTCATTACGTGTCATTGAGACACAACAGACTGAAACACTCTCTGGTGCTATGCCAGTCTCACAACCGTTATGTTTGAGCCCAGAGGGCATCTAAACTCTAAACTCAGTGCCTTCGAGTCAATTCTGATTCACAGTGACCGCATAGGACAGGGTTTTAAAGACTATAACTCTTTATGAGAGTAGAAAGCTTAGTCTTTCCCCCGCAGAGAGGCCCGATTGGTTCGATTTGCTGGACTTGCTTGCTGTTAGCTGCCCAATGCATAACTACTACACCGCCAGGTCTCCAAGGACAGCTACGTGCCTTCTTTAATTACATGTTTCTTCAAAAAAATAAAACTAACTGCATTTTAAGTGACTACATGAAGGACAAGTAAGACAATGGTTAGGAAATAGGACCAGGTGGAAACGTCCAAGAGAAGGTCTTTGCCATAGAGAAAAATGAATTAATCAGTGAGTCAATTCCTGGTAGACATCTCTAAATTAATCAGGTAGTACTCGGTGGTCAACATAATTGAAAATAGACAAATGTGGTGTTGCATTAAAACAGAAAGCAGAAAAGCAAATTTAAATGAGACAAATATATTAACTCAAAATATTAGCAGGTAGCTTGAGGCTAATGTTTGTTATTAGTGAGAAAAATATATAACAACAAATTTATTTATTTATTTATTTGGTTGGTTGGTTGGGGTTTTTTGCTGGAGATGCCGGGGAGCGAACACCAAATTTATTTTTATATAAAATCAATGGAGAAGACAGTCCTCTTCAACAGAGTGCACAGCTTCAAAGGGACACACATTGAGCACTGAGGGATGACCTGAATCAACCCTGGAGATCAATGGGGTGACCAATCGTGGATCTCAGAGGTCTTATGTCATGGAGGTCGCCCTCTTGAAAGGGTAAGCTTTCCTTGTGTGGTTGTTTTTTGGCTTTTTTTGGTGTACGAACCCCAAGAATGATGAATCTATAGGGACAGCAAGTAATCTAAGAGTTTCTGGGGGAGAAGGACAGAGTGGTGGTGGAATAATGGGGAGAGGAAGACAAAGAGGACATTTAGAAAAAATGTTTGGAAACTGATTGTGGTAGTAACTATAAAATTCTACTTTATATGATGGAAATATGCAATGGTACGATATGTGCATTAAATCCCAACTAAGAAAAAAACAAAATTTTACAAAAGAATGGGTGCCATTGCGAACGTCCTCTACCTTCATAAGTTGGAAGAAGAATCAAAATCATCAGCCCAAGAGTGATTTCTATGGGGAGGCTGAGGTAGACTTGCTCCTACCCTTCAACCTTCCTTCCTAATGTTGACATGAGCCATTCCCCCTGAAACACTCTCCACTACTCCGAGTTCAGTTATGCATTGCAGTGGGCACACAGAACTCAGCTAGTTCTCATGTTTCTTTGAGTTTATCAAGAAAATTAACAGGTTACAACTCAGGATCAGAAGTGCTCAGGACCACTTCTTTCCACTAAGGCACCTTCTTCTCAGTCTAGCCCTACAGCACACCTCTTTCTGATCCTTGACATCTCAGTCATGTGGCCCCTTGGCCTCTACGCTGCTTATTACAAAGTTCTTCTCGTGTAGCCAGTAAGTGCCGTAAACTGACCCCCTCCACCATACGTTACAACCCAACTGTGTTCAGCTCTAGCTCCATGGGTCAGAAAACCTAACTTTCCAATTAAGGGCCTATAGTAACAAGCAAACCTCCCGCTCCAGGACACTCAGCTTTACTTGCTCTAAGGCAGTGGTTCTCAGCCTTCCTAATGCCACCACCCTTTAATATAGTTCCTCAGGTTGTGGTGACCCCCAACCATAAAATTATTTTCATTGCTACTTCATAACTGTAATTTTGCTAGTGTTATGAATCAGGCGACCCCTGTGAAAAGGTCATTCGACCACCCAAAGGGGTCACAACTCACAGGTTGAGAACCCCTGTCTCTGGGCTGGGACACCCACCATTCTGTCTCATGCTCTGACTCTTGATTCTGTTACTCCATCTCTTCAGCCACTTCTCTGGTATCACCGTTTTCTGTCCCCAGATCAAGCAGATTTGATACTAAGGGATCTTGAGGTACAAAAACGATGCGCTTTTTATTGTTGATGATCATGAGCCCCCTACTTCCTTTCCTACTTCTGAGATGGCTCATTTTATGCCCAGCATGATGAGAAACTTGACCAATCACCACTCAGAGTCCCAAATGTTTACAATTAGACCTGTTACAATCACTTGCCATTGAATTCTATAATCCATCCTATCAGCACTTCCCCAGCCTTCTCTCTCCTCGATAGGGCCTCTGTGAGTCAGAGTCAAATCAATGGCAATGAGTTTGGGTTGGTTGGTTGGTGTGTCTGTTGGCCTGTCTTACCCAAAAGAGTCCTCGTAGCTCAATCAGACAAGCTGCTTTGTAAATAGGTACCATTACTAAACATTTTGAAGAAAAATTCTATTATTGAAGAGTTTTGATTGAAAGTGGAGGAGTGAAAAAAAAGTATTTTCAAAATCTAATGAGCTCCAACTTCCTGTGTCATAAAGGTTAGATGAGCTATAAGCCAGGGATAATCTTTAAGTGTTAAACCAAAATTATCCTGAGTTCTTCTTAAAATCAAAAATAGTAACTAGTAAAAAAGGCTACCTTGAACATTATGCTCATATATATATATATATATATATATATATAATTGGCAGCAGCAACTTGAGGGAGTAGATAGAAACCTTAGGCGGCAATGATGTTATATTATGGGAGGAAAAACTCAAGAAAAAGAGTCTTAAAATGGTGTGGAACTCAAACAATATAATCAATGTCCCTAAAAGATACACGGAGAATTGAATTGGTGTATGTTTTGCTGATTATATATATTCTCCAGAATATAAAACATTTCCATTAAGAAAACGCCCCATATGACTTTACTGGGAAATTCCAAATACTTAAAGAAAAAAGAATACCATTTCTAAAAAAATCTACTTTTAAAAATAGAAAAGTAGGGATTACGTCCCAACTCACTAGACCAACATTACTCAATACCAAAACAAGAAACATGAAAAGGAAAGAAAACTGCAACTAATATCGCTAATAAGCATAGGTCAGTCAGGGTGCGATGTGGTACCGATGAAGAACACAGCTTTCCCCCCAGATCCTGGATGCTTCCTCCCCCCAACTACCATGATCCGAATGCTACCTTGCAGGACTGGATAGGACAGAGGCTGTACACTGGTACATATGAGGGCTGGAGGCACAGGGAATCCAGGGTGGATGATACCTTCAGGACCAAGGGTGTGAGGGGCGATGCTGGGAGAGTGGAGGGTGAGTGGGTTGGAAAGGGGGAACTGATTACAAGGAGCCACAAGTGACCTCCTCCCTGGGAGAGGGACAGCAGAGAAGGGGGGAAGGGAGACTCCGGATAGGGCAAGATATGACAAAACAACGATGTATAAATTACAAAGGGCACATGAGGGAGGGGAAAGCGGGGAGGGAAGGGAAAAAAAAAAGAGGACCGGATGCAAAGGGCTTAAGTGGAGAGCAAATGCTTTGAAAATGATTAGGGCAAAGAATGTACGAATTTGCTTTATACAATTGATGTATGTATATGTATGGATTGTGATAAGAGTTGTATGAGCCCCTAATAAAATGTAAAAAAAAACAAAAAATATATATACATGCAAAACTTTACTCAAAATTATAAGCAAGTAAATCAAACAATATTTGAAAAGAATGCTAAATGTTATCAATTTTACTTAGGTATGCAAGATTGGTTTATCAATGAAGACAAATTGATATAATTTTCAATATCAACATAAAAAAGAAAGCAGTATGTAATTATGTCAATACCTGTAGAAAACTGTTTGTCGAAGTCCAACAGTTCTTCAATCTAATAAGAATATTTCCCAAAACCCTACCACTATCATCAACATCATAACTAATTATGAAAGATTGTTGTTATTGTAATGGAACACTACTATACATTATTATCATTTCTATTCAGTACTATCTTATAGGTTTTACCCATCTCAACCAGAAAAGAAAAAAAATAGATAAAAGGAATACAATTTGGAAAGGAAAAAACAAAACTTCCATTTTACACCAACAGCAAGATTATTCTTACAAAAAGTAGTGCGTAATCTGTAAAAAAATATTAGAATGCATTAAGTGAGATTAGAATATTAATAAGATACAAAAGTATTATTTTTAAAAATCTGGTGTACATACATTCAATAGAACCAGTAAAAAGTCATGATGAAACCATAAAGCTCCTCATGACATGGAGGGACCTGAAAAACATTATGCTGAGTGAAAGTAGTCAATCACTTCGTTTGTATTGTGGTGTATAAGCCCACTACTATTAGAACCAAAACAAAGACATCCAGACCAAAGGGAACAGGTTTTGGAGCACACACCCCCACCCCACCCCCAAGGAAGGATTCCCGGTGGCATAGTGGTTACATGTTGGGCTGCAAACTATCAGGTCAGCGGTTTAAAACCACCAGCTGCTCCTGAGAGAAAGATGGGGCTTTCTACTCCCGTCAAAGACTTGAGTTTCTTGGAAATTCACAGGGGCAGTTTTACCCTGTCCCAGTCTCCCCATGAGACAGCATCAATGACAGTGAGTTGGGTTTTGGTGTGAGGGAGGACAATGGTGGGAAGATGCAACAACAGACTCATAAATGGTCAGATATCGACTTAGGTACAAGGGAGGATAAATACTCATTAGAGCGAGAAGAAAGCCACGGGAGTGAGGCTGGAATAGAATGGGAGTGTTGATGAATGGTTGGAACGATTGAATGCAGCTGCTGGTCTGAAATGTAAATCACCCTCATCCAACTCACAATTTAAAAATCACATATATAAAAAAGAATTGTAAAGAATCTAGATTAACCAAAAAGTCCTTGAAAGAGAAAAACAAAATGGGAAAATGAACATTGCTTAACTTCAAGACTTATTGTAAAGGTACAGTAACCAAGAGAGCAAGGTGCTGAATTGACCTGAAGATAGATACATTTTTTAAAATAATACAAAAGAAGCAGAAATGTAACATAGTCAAATATTTAAGGACCTTCAAAAAGTTTGTGAAGAAAAATAATTTTTAATTCCAGTTTTTCAAGCCTAAACATATACATGAACATTCTCTTTTTGGAAAAGGTTGGTGACAGTTACATAAACTGGTGTCAACTTGAGACTCTTAAGAGGGAAGGGGTAGAGTTTAGCCTGTCAATCAGGTCACAACTTGATGACATCATTTAGAGGTGCAACAGAGATAAACTGCTCACTGGAGGTTAGATACACATTCTCTCTCTGCAAGACATTCCTATTGACAATTCACATGGAGCTTGCTCATGGAGCCAGAGCCCTGGAGCTGGAGGAGTCATGTGGAGACCCATACCAGCCAGAGATGTTTCCACCGCCACTGGATCCACAAGACTTTCCACCCACTGGCCTGTTATCTTCCTCTGTCAGCATTATTGCATGGCTGTGAGTCTGAAGAGGAATTTATGGACTAGTATGAGATATATGGGCTAATATTGGACTTATGGACTTGATCTGGACTGGGCTGGGATGTTTTCTTAATATACAATTACTTTTTGATATAAAGTTCTTTCTTATATACATATAAGAGTCTTGGCTTTGTTTCTCTAGTCAACCCAGACTAACACAAGGTATAAAGGAAATTTGGTAGGGAAATCATGATCAATTCATCAAATTATGATAATGTGATATGCTCATCCACTTATACCTCTTTAGAAATTAGTTTCACATGGATGACAAATAAATATAAAATCCAAATACTGAAGGGCTGAACAAAATATAGAATAAAATACTTTGTCTTTGTATTTGACCAAATTACCTGAATAATGTCAGCAAAAGTACAATTAACCTCACTGGAAGAAACACACAAGATGAAATTGAATGCATCTTTGGAAAGAGACAATAGAGAAGTTCAGTATTCTCTGTCAGAATAAGGTCAGGGACCATGTATAGAACAGACCAAAAATTCTTCCTCTGTAAGTTCAATTTGAAGATGAAGAAATTAAAGCAATCAACCTCTCTACTGTTATCATTCCTCTTATAAATCTGTTAATTGTTCATTATTTGACTGAAAACAGAGCCACAAGGGGGAATACATGAACAGAACTGAAGGGTAACAAAGGACCACAATCTTCAGCGTTCCACCAGTTTCTATCTGACCTGGTCTTTTTTATGGTTTCCAACTTTGTTTTGCAATTTTCTCTCGCTCTATTGTGCACCTTATAAGGTGACGATAGTGCTCAGGGCAGTTGGGAGGGGTAGCTAGTCACCGTCTCATTCTTCTCGCCTCAGTGTCATGGGGACTGATGTTTGTCTGATCGATTAGACCACTGGCCTATTGGTTTCCACGCATCTTGAATTTTCATCACTCTGCCTTTCTCCAAAGCAGGGGAAACCCATAGTCACTCTGAGATGGCTACGCTGAGATCGTAGGACCCCAGCACGGGAGATGCAGAGCTTGATCTTTGTGTACTGTGTGAGGCCTTTAGACCTTGATGTTTCCTGAGAGTGCAAGTTAGGAAAGAAAGAGAAATAGAAATAAGAAACAGAGACACGGTGTTACATTACGGAGATTACAGTCAAGGACATGAAACAAAATGTGGGTGAATTGTTAACTCTGTAAACTTATACCCAACTCACAATAAAAAGTTTTTTAAAAATTCAGGCATGACCAGGATAAAGCAGGCTCAGGGAGGAAAAGGGCATATGAGGAAAATCTGGTGTGCACTCAGTTGTTAACTGAACAATTGAAAATGCAAGCCCACCAGCCATTCTGCAGGAGAGAGATCGGGCCTTGTGGTCATGTAAAAATTACAACCAGGAAAACCCCTGGAGAATGGACTCCATTGAACGTAATTGCTCTGAGAAGAAAATCAACCCAACAGCACCTAAAGCAGGCTGAACCTGGAAGGAAGTATGCTCCCCTTAAGTACAAGTAACAGAAACTCCCTCTCAGGTGTGAACAAGAAATATGGGCATGCAAGAAAATCAGAAGTAATTTTAGACATAAAAAGTGAAACATCAGCAAGACCTACTAAAAACGTCCCCTGACTTAATGGTGGTTTTTAATTATTGATCATATGGGCATATGTCCGATGGCTTCCGAGGAGAAACTCTAAGATTAACATTTAGACATTGGGATGAGCATACAGCAAGTCTACCATCAACAATTCCTCTACTTAGGAGCTACAGGCAATGACGATTTGCTGCTCACTGATTGAGTTGCTCATTCTACCCATGTTCTCTCCAAGGAAAGCACTAGACTATTCGCCCTCCAGAATACCTATTTCCCAAAGGAGAGTTTGTAATTCTGCAGGTTGCACCCCTCCTAAAAGTCAAAGAGGTAGTAGGAAACTCAAATTTCATACACTGTCCATTATAAAATCAACACAGAGTTCGTTGAGAATGGTGTCTAAATTAGGCAGAGGTTGTATAGTCATCAAATCATGCTCCCAAAATTAATATCTTGTGTAAAAGACACATTTTCACAATTTCTACAAAGGCATATTGTGTACCAGCTTTTACACGTATTCACGTATTATATTAAGGGTCTCTTTTCAGCATTTGATTGCCAAAAAATATCAATTTTGAGTCGCATATCATATATTTTTAAATAATACACCATGTAAATAGTGTACCTACATGTATAATACACATATCACAAATAGAAAACAAGCACAGGAAGTGGTTATGCAGTGTACAAAAACCATATACTATATACATTATTTGCATAAAAATAGTGAATGTTCCAAATAAGACTCCAGGAAAAAATGGATTAAATGTCAACTCTCATTTTATGTATATTTCACTTTATACATAGTGCTATTCATAGAAATCCAAAAGGAAATAATTTG
This sequence comes from Tenrec ecaudatus, assembly GCF_050624435.1. Classification (NCBI taxonomy): domain Eukaryota; kingdom Metazoa; phylum Chordata; class Mammalia; order Afrosoricida; family Tenrecidae; genus Tenrec; species Tenrec ecaudatus. Next base: position 297,335,162 of record NC_134531.1, read on the forward strand.
TATTAAGTATAACTTTTTATACTAAATTAAAGTTCTTGTCAAAGAGTCAGCATTTCTTGGATTTATTGCTAATAAATCTGCCTTCACAGAATGAGTGCCCATGATTTCCTTTTCTTTATTAAAATATTATTTATACCACAATAAATCTACTGCCACTTGTACTAAAGTTGAAGGAAAGTTGTACTTTTATATGCACAAGTCTTTAGGCCAGATTAGATTTACAAATAAAGGGAAAGTAATCGTTTCAAAATAACAAAGATCTGGGAACTCTTGGGTAAGGAAACCGGAAAGCAAGGGATATTCTCACTGCATTCCTCTTTAGTTTTGAGAAAAATATTTAGAATCATGGTAAATATTTATTTGTTTGAAGGAAAAAATGCATGTTTAGAAACCAAGACTCTAAACTAGAAAATGCATTAAGGAAAAGAAGACAGGAAGGGAGACAGAGCAAAAGAGGGAAGAAGCTTGAGAAGATGGAAAGGCGGAAGAAAGAGCTGGCTGATTCCGATTTCGTATATGTAGGTGGTTGAGTTAATTTCAAATCCTGCCAACCCCATGGGACAGGGTGGAAACGTTTCATTCGCTTTTCTAGACTGTAATCTTCATAGGAGGAGCTGTCGTGCTGTGATGGTTAAGTGGTCCGAGATTAACTGAAAACAAGGGGTGTTTTGTTGTGTATTGATTGTCTTGGCCATTGTCATTCTAGATTCTGAGATGTCTTCTCTTTCATTGGTCTCTTTACTGGGAAGTCTGTTTTCTCCCCAACCACTCCACCCCCCTGCCAATTTTTTGGGCAGGTTTATTTATATATTTACTATGTTTACTTAGTCTATTTAAGATACCTAGCCTAGAAAGATGATGATATCATATTCTCGCTTTTATACATTGATATATTATAGTATAACCTAAAAATTATTTAATAATAAGAATCCCAATTCTATGAGTAAATATATAAGTGTCTCTGTACTACCAATTCTCAAAGCTGAAAATTATGCAAAACTTAATTTAAAATGAAGAAACCCTATGAGTAGGAACCTATTTCATGCCTGTTAGACTGAGGCCATATAACATGTTTAATATACACTTGAAATGAGTTCAATTCACAATCATCTGGTGTTTCATTTTGAGGGATGTCAGACCCCAAAAGTACAGAGTAATAGAACACCCTGAGTTTAGAGTTCAGGGGAAAATACAGATCCAAAAAATGTCTAACATCAATGCAGACAGTAGTGGCAACCCCTGCACATATACTTAATTGGATGACGTGAAACTCTTTTGCAGATGATGTGATTCTGTACATAGAAATTTCCAAAGACTCAGCAAGACAATTGTTGGAAATAATTGAAAGCTCCAGAAATGTGACATGGTACAAGATTAACATATATAAATTAATTGGATTCCTGAATACTAATGAAGAGGACTTTGAAAAGGAAATCAAGAACACAATACCACTCAAAAGATGAAATACGTAGGAATTCTCCTACCCAGAGAAACAAGACTTGTACAAAGAAAACTACAAAAATCACTACCAGAAACCGGAAAAGATCAATGTAAATGGAAACAATATCCCATGTTCGTGGTTAGGAAGATTTAACGTTGTGAAAACGTCAATATTACAAAAAGCAATCTGTAAATGTAATGCAATTCCAACTCAGATCTTAGCATCATTCTTTAACAAGATGCAAAAACTAATCTCCAAGTTTATATGGAAAGGAAAGAGACTTAGGATGAGCAAAGTAATGCTATGGCAGAATACGAAATTTCTCATTTCCTGACCTCAAAACATACTATACAGTCACAGTAGTCAAAAGAGTCTGGTGCATGCAATGATAGATATACAAGCCAACGGGACAGAATAGAGAACCCCAAAATAAATTCATCCACCTCCAAACTGCTTATTTCCATCACAAATAAAGATGCATTGAGTGGGGAAGAAGCGGTGCTAGAAATTTTTTTATTTTCATTTGCAGAAGAAGGAAACAGGCCCCCTACCTCACTTCATATACAAAGATGACCTCAAGATGGATTCAAAGCCTAAATGTAAACCCTAGAATTATAAAGAACACAATAAAAAATTAAAGACAAACAACAGATTTAGGGGCCCTAATAGATGGCATAAACCCACCATCGAGCACCAGGGAAGTCACAGAGAGCAGAAGACAAAATAGGTGACTGGAATCTCCACAAACTGAGGCACCTGTGTTCAGCAGACAACAGTATCAAAAGAGCCTTACAAAGCCCGCAGACACGAAAAGAATACCTTGGCAATAATATATCTGAAAATTCGCTCCTCTCTAAAACCAAAAAATCCTAAAATATATCTTAGGGCTTGGGTAAAAATAGAAGAAAAAAAAAAGAAGAAAACTAAAACACTTCATTGCCCCTCAGAAAAAAGAAAAAAAATCCAGTCTGAGCGTAAAGAGAGTACATGAACAGATAGTTCACACACACTATAAATATACAGGATATATATATATATATATATATATATATATATATATATATATATATATATATATATATATATGTATATATATATATATATATATCTCCAGGCAGCAATCAAGCTCACTACCATCTAATGACCCTATTGTAGCTTTCCAAGATTGTAGCCATTTAAGGGAGTCGAAAGCCCACTCGTTCTCCTGTGGAGCAGCTGGTGACTTCCAGCTATGGACCCTGAAGATGGTAGCGTAGCATGTAACCACCGTACCAGGGCTCCCAATGAAAGACTACCCATCCTTCGAGAAGAATGACCAAACAGTGAAGTACCTCGTGTCATGGAGGATCTAGAGGATGTTATGCTTAGTGAAGCTAATCAATAACAATAAGACAAATATTCTATGAGGTCACTGGTATTTGTTCTGTTTAATCACACACACACACACACACACACACATACATACACAGGCTAAGAGGGGGGAGGGGAGGCAAGGAATGACCATTAGGGAGTTTGAGACGTTGTATAAGTTGTTGAACACAAAATAAGGATTTGATATGGAAACTTTTACTTAACTCAATTTAAAAAGGGTTCATTCCAAGAGAGACCAAAATTCAAATGCATCCCCTTCCATGGCAATCCCATACTCTTTAAACATCTGTTCTCAGGACATTGCAAAGCACAGCACCGTGAATTTCAAACACTTTGGCAGATCACAAGTTTTAGTGCATGATTGCTAAAGCCTTGTTACTTGACTTCTTCATTGCCGCCTCCCTCCCCTTCCTTATTTTACCCTTCTGTCAATCCTCCTTTCTAATTTGATTTATGGATGCATTCCTTCCTAGGCTTCTAAAGCTGTGGCCATTGATAAGGTTTCTGCACCTCAATTTGCGAAAGTCCCAGGTTCTAAAGAAGGCCATTGTTTCCACCTTTAGCAGAAACTAATCCTTTATCTTTTCCCTGGCATCATTCCTACAGTTATGTGTGGCCATCTGAGCTCAAGTCAATCAGATATGGGGGAAATCATGTCAATATTTGCAGGATCCCATGAAAAATCATCCATGCTTGTGATGGTTAGGCTTCGTGCCAATTTGGCACCTATAACAAGATATGGGTGGAGTCCCACCTATCAATCAGAGCATAACCTGATGCTATCTCCTGGGGCCTGTGACCTGTCCATAAGAGACCCTGTGGAGAATGTGTCCCACTCTCTCACTCCTCACCTTCCTACTTACTCGGATCCTATGCTTGGTTTCTGGTACAACCAGTCCATGTGGACTGCTGGCCCTAGGAGCTGTAGCCAGTCTACCATGTTCCTGCTGGCCTTAGATCCACCCAAGTCCATAACTACTGGCCTGGGATCTCTCAGGTAACCACTTCACCTTCCTGAATGGCAGCTACGTGAATCAGGAGGGCCCTGCAGTTAGCATCGTACACATGGACTTGAGTTGAACAGGGCTGGGAGGCTGCCTTCATATAAATTTCTTCTTTCTTGATATGATGTCCTTTCTTATACATATATGTGTGTCACTGATGTTATCTGTCTAGAAAACCCAGCCTTACACAGACATGCTTTCATGTTAGAAACATGTATGCAAAATAAAGAAAATCGATCATAATTTCAAAACATGGGCTGGGGGAAGGAAAAGCAAACTGCTTTTTTTTTTTTTCAAACTGCTTTTTAAGGTAAGGAATTTTACCTCATTGCATAGAACACCTCGGAAACCATTTTCTTCCTCACCATATTTCCAAATGGCTAACAGAAGCACCTAAAAAAGCCAATTTATTTAAAACTTTCAAAAGCTGTTAACAAGCAGGAAATTTGTTGTACCTTATTTGACTAGGATCTGAAAATTTTTTTTGTTTACATCTGTGCCATTGCTTTTAGGTGAAAAGTCATAATTTTAAGTTCTAACAATTACTAGTGAGTAGTGGGAATCGTTTAGGGACTTAAATGAAAATTTTCTCATTTATTTTCTTGGTTCCTTGAGGAATGGAAAAATAAAAATTTAATTGCCTTCAGAATTGTCATCGTGTTGTAATTTAATTACGAGTTTCTCTGGCCACAAGGCATTCTTTGAAATAAAACTAAAATTATGTGAGGGAGAACAGTGTCTGGTAATTGATGCTTTTGACAGGAATTTTAGGTTGTATTTCTAATGCCGCTACAGCTTCATTAGATTATTTTGTGTTCAGCAAGTTAGGGTTTCTTTCCAGGCAGTTAAGGGGCATAGCACATTAATATTATTTTTTAAGATTTTAAAAGATTGTAACTAGGGATCTTCTGCCATCACTTAAAGAATTAAGACTATATTCCTGTATTTTCACTTTATCTTTACAGTTATTCTCTTTCACCCCTATGATTCTATCTGACCTTTTGTCCCAGGTACTTTTTCCTATAAAGAAAGATAATTCTACCCTATCTGACAGTTATTTTACAAAAACGGCAGAGGTTTGGGGAAATTCTCTGGCAGCATGACACGACCATTCGTGCTATCTTGATAGAAATGTAATTATTCCATTTACATAAATATATCCCTTCTGAAATGTCAAAAATATTCTTCAAGCTTTTCCTATCACTATAGGTTTTCTCAATGATGTAAACTCTTCTCTCAAAAGAACGTTCCTTCTCCAGTTTCCATAAGAGACAGATCTAGTCCAAATTAGAGCTTAAGTGTTTCAGATAACATGTAAAAAGAAAATGGCTCCTTCCGTTTTTAACATAAATCTAAAGCAGTTTTTAAAAATCAGGTTGCAATATAACAATAGAAAACACTGTAATTGTCCAAGACTGCAATCCCTAACTTCCTTTCCTTAACTTCTCATTCAGATACAAAGACCACAACTTCCACTGACTCATTAATTAGTTGAGGATAAAATATTAAATTTTAATAATTTACTGCCCTATTTGAAAGACTATTTTACTTTGTCATTTGTCAGACACCACAGAACAATTCCCTTTGAAAAGATCTATAAAAGTAATTAAAGATAAAACCACCAGATGACATATTTCTCATCACTTTACTCAGTGATGGGCTAGCCCTAAATAGAGGAAACTGATGAATGGAAAGAAGCGGGACAGATGGTAGAGCAACAGAAAGATGCCAGCACACTCCAGCCTGCAGTCTGTTCCAAAATCTGTAAGTGATACTGGTTGTGTGACCCAGCAGGAAAGGCCCATTGGCCCCCAGGGGGCCTTAGAAGCAGGCTCACTGAATCCAACACAGACACAACCCTGTACAAAACAATGTTCCAAGCAATGTTGTTTTCTAACCTTCTGGAAAGGTGTGTGCTGAACCAGGTGGTCCATTTCAAGAGGAGGAAGCAAGAGTCTTCTTGAAATAATTGTCAAGGCAATTAATCATATCGATAAATGGATATACACAAAATGATTCTCCCTTTTGTGTGGCTTTGAGTTGGTCTTTACCCCAGTTGTAAGCAGAATTTCTTATCTCTGTGTTTGGTTCACATGGAGTTGGGCCCCCGCTAATCTTTCTAAGTTACACTGGTGATTGAAAGTATGGCTCTGTTCATTCATTCACATCAGTTCCATCTGCTAAGAAAAATTTTGTAGGAATAGTTTTGGGACAAATAAAACTGATGAAGTGAACTGAAAATGGAACTTAAATCAAAACAATTTTCTTTCAAACTTACAGATTTTACAAAGAAAACTTGGGGGAATAGATTAGCTAAAGAGAAAAAAAATCTACTTTTGATGGGCAAGATTTGAAGGTAAACGAGGGAAAGGGGCATTTTCAGCTCTTGGGAGAGAAGACTACGGTTGGATGATAAATTTTTATCATTTCTATGAAGATTAATTTATACTCAAGTTGGGTAAACCTTCCTGACTTTCCTATGAATCATGTAATAAATTATTTGGGGTTCTAGCAGAGTAAATCATGACAACTACACAGAAGTTATGGGCCTGGTGTTGTAGTGGGTTAAGCATTGAGCTAACTAAAATACCAATGACTTGAACCTGCCCGTTTCTCCTCAGAGATTGATGAGGCTAGCTCCTCCCTACTCTGTATCGTAGGGTTGCTATGTGTCCTACTCTGTATCGTATGGTTGCTATGAGGTGAAATTGACTCACTTAACAGATTTTTTTTGGTGGCCAATACAACATACAGTACAACCAATCCATGAATATATTCTTATATTGGAACTTGTATTAGTCTGGGTACATTAGAAAAACAAATACACAGAAACTCATGTATAAGAGAGAGTTTTATATAGAGGCTAAGTGCGCATCAAGAAAACACCCCTACCCAGAGCTGCCCAAGCCCACAAGTCCAACATTAACCTATATGTCCGACACCAATCCACAAAGTTCTCCTCCATCTCAAAAAACACAAACTATGATGCCAACTGCAGGAGGAAAGTCGAGTCAGTGAATGTGTTAACATCTCAGTGCTGGCAGGGGTCTCCACAGGGCTGCTCCAGCACCCAGGGCTGCATCGGGGTAGGTCCATACGGCTTCTCCTCAGGGATGTCATTCAGGAAGCGAGCCTTGAAAGCTGACGCAGGGAACTGGCGAAGGCAGCTGTACCCTGGTCCAAACATCACAAAGCAAGAGGCCTGAGAACTAGAAAGGCGAGGCTCACTGAGCCATTTATCTTTCCGCCCTTCAATTAACCCCACATGTGTTTATCAGCCAGACTGGCACAATAAACTAACTACCTCAATCCACCCCTAGGCTAGGCAGTGGCCAATATATGGTGCTTTGTCTCCAATAGCCAGGATTCATGGGTCTGTTTTGTGAGTAGTACACATGCTTTCTGTGAGGATTTTGAATCCATGGATGGTGGGGGACCATGAAGTGTTTTGTTCATTGTACTTGAGGTCACTATGAGCTGGAACCAACTTAACAATGTACATAAGAACAAAACAACAAAACCAGGAGAAAAGGACACTTTGGGAAACTTAGGAGGATTGATGTCCTATGGAGCGGGAGGTAAAGGAGGAGCAAAAGTTGTTCGTACCTGTTCAAGGTTTCCTAGAGCTCAAAGTCAATATTCAGTAGAAATGATCTCTAAAACTTAACAAGATGCTCATACTAGTTTGCGATTGTTTTAATTAAAGGATTATTTTACTGGGGGCTCTTGCAGCTCTTATAACAATCCACACATCAATTGTGTCAAGCATATTTGTACATATGTTGCCATCAATATTTTCTAAACCTTTACTTTCACTTGAGACCTTGGTAACAGCTTCTGTCCCTCCACCCCTTAATAAATGAAAAATTATTGTTATTTTCATACCTTACAAAGACCGCTGTCTCCCATCCCCCATGGTTTCTGTTGTTAGTCCCCCTGGGAGGGTGGGGTGGTTATGTGTTGATCATGGCAATTGGTTCCCTCTTCCTCCCCTCCTTCCCCCACCTTCCCCCCTGCCCCTCTAGTATTACTCCCATCCCTGTTCCTGGATTCCATGTGTCGTGAGCTCTTATCTCTACCTGTGTACATGTCCGGTCGAGCCCACCATGTAAGGCAGGGCTGGGATCATAATAGTGGGAGGTGGGGAAGCCTCAAGGAACCAGGTAAACATTGGAGCACAGTTGTCTGGCCATAGTATGTTTCTTGCCTCTTCTGGGTACATGCCCAGAAGGAGGGGTGCTGGTCATATGGTAGCTCAATCTCCATCTGTTTTAGATATCACCAGATAGATTTCCACAGTGGCTGTACATACCTACAGGTCCACCAGCAGTGGATGAGAGTTCCTATCTCCCCACAGTCCCTCCAACACTTGCTACTTTCTGATTTTTTGAATTGGGCTATCTCTGAAGGTGTTAGATGGTATCTCATAGTTGTTTTAATTAGCATTTCTCTTTTGGCTAATGATCGCAAACATTTTCTCATATGTTTATTGGCCATTCAGTTTTCTGCCCTTGAGAAACTTCTGTTCAGGTCCTTTGCCCACCTCCTCAGTGGGCAAGTGTTTTTTTTTTTTTTTCTTTTTGGCATGTAGCAGAGTATTGTAGATTTTAATAGTAAGGTCTTTGTCTGATGTGTCATTGGTAAAGATGTTTTCCCAGTCCATGGGCTCTCTTATCACTCTATTGGTGAATTCTTTCGATGTACACAGGTGTTTTATCTTCAGTATATCCCACTTGTCTAATTGTGACTCCTATGTATTTATGTCCTTCCCTATTTCTGATAACCTATGTATTCCCTGTGTCGAAGTTCTCAAGTTGGTCCCAGTTCCCTCACTGATGGCCCTAACTGTTTGGAGTTTTACCTCAAGGTTTGTGATCCACCTTGTTTTTGTTTTCTTTAAAATGAGTTGCAACGTCATATATACCAATGTGCTTGACATATGAAGGTATGGGTTGTTATAAGAGCTGTAAGTAATCCCAATAAAGTGATTTAAAAATGAGTTGCAACAACGATGACCTTTGACACTTGGCTTACAGGCAGCATAGCATCCCCAAGAGCCACATCAGAAGGACTCGGTGTGGAAACCCTACTGAATAAGCTGGGCCCTACAACAAAGCTTCCTGTGTCCTTGGACTTAAGTCTGGAATACTCTGATGGGAGAGGAAACAAAGGATGGCCACCCCAAGACTGTAGAAATGGCAGCCATTGGATCTTGGGTGGAACCCCAAGCTTCATCGGTGTCCAATGAAAGGGGACTCAGAATCACCATATATTTAGCTCCTCACTCTCCCCTTTCATTAATCTGTCAGGTTTTATCTGATAGGCAAGAATTTTCACTTGTAAGAAATGAAATAATATTTTTCCGTAGCACCAACCCCCATGCACAGTGTAAACAGAGCTCGATCAGTTATGAAATCAATCGGTACAAAGCAACAGCTCATGGGTTTCAGCTTGCAATTGGAGTAAACTTGCATAATCTCCTCAGATAAACAGTATCTTAACTTCCATGTCATTGGATAAAACTATTGATATTATATGTGCAATTGCTTCATACCCCAGGGGGATGATTGACATAATTTCTCCCCTTTTTATTCCCTTTGTTTTCTGCCTTTTGTGTGTTCTTTGTTATTGATATTTTGGTTTTGTCATGATTTGATCGCCAAAGTACATGAGTTGTTCATAGACTGTGGACAAGCAGATGGATTCTGGGGTCCAACTTAATTCGAGTCTCAATCCAAGAACAGCTAATTCTTTCTTTCTTTCTCTTTTTCTTTTTCTTTTTTTGAACAGCTAATTCTTGATACTCGCCTTCAAGAAAAAAATTACTGAAGATAAGGGTTGTTGGGAGCTATGAGGCCCGGCCATAACCTTACCTGTCCGGAGCCATGAGGCCCGGCCATTGTCTTGATCTTTATTGCCTGAGCTCTGTAACTTTCTACAGGAACTGTTTGTTCTGCGGTCATTGTTCTCAGGGAAACACCTGCGGCTTATTTCCCTTTCCCTGGCCTATATAAGCTGTAGCCTTTTACTCAATAAATGAGACTTGATCAGACTGCTGTCTTGTCTCCATTTCTCGTGTCTCTTGTCCCCCCAATTCCCACTCCCTCCTCCAGGGTCTGTGTTGAAGTTCCTGCGGGTCAGGACAAAAGGTGCTACAGCAAAGTGTGGTGAAGAAAACAGGTGGTGCCTGGCTACCAATTGGTGCAGTGTCTGAAGTCTTAAAGGCTTATATTGAAACAAGCAGCCATCTAAGCAGCCATCTAAGTGAGGCATCAACTATGTCCACAACAAAGAAACACACCAGCCTATGATTCAGAGATCAGGATATCAAAATCCAAATATGATGAAGGGAAGAGTATCAGAGTTCAAATTGTGAACACCCAAATTGTGGAAGGCCATGGAGGACAATGAGAACCCAAATTCCATCGACACGCTATCTCGTCAGATTAAACCTCCGGCAGTACTCCTCTAGCCACTGGTAAGGGACTCTAACAGCTTTTCTATCAGACAGAAATTATTGCAAACTTGATTATGGTGAATCAAACCATGGTATAATATTGTCTTGGTCTGGGTTGACTAGTGATAAAAATTAATAGACACTCGTGTGTATAAGAAAGAGCATAATATAAAAGAGTAATTGTATAATAAGAAACTATACCAGGCCAGATCAAGTCCATAAGTCTGATATTAGCCCATATGTCCAATACCAATCAATAAATTCCTCTTCAGACTCATGAAGCACATGCAATGATGCTGAATGCAGAAAGATCACAGGCCAGTGGGTGGAAATTCTTATAGATCCAGTGGTGATGGAAGCATCTCAGTGTTGGCGTGGGTCTCCACATGGCTCCTCCAGCTCCAGGGCCCTGGATCCATCAGCATGTCTCCATATGGCTTGTCAACAGGAATGTGAAGCAGAGAGAGAGTGTGTGTCAGGCTTCAGGGAGGAAGACAGGAGTGACCAAAATGCTCAGAAGAAGGCCATGCCCACAAAGAGGAATCACTGACTATGACATGATTGACAGGCTAGACTGTCAACTTTGCAAGTTGACAGGAGATTATGTAACTGCCACAAATATGATGCATGGTCAGTTGACCTCCCTCTTGACCCAACCAGAATTTGATCTAGGCTCATATCTCATTTGTTCCAAAACAGAAATATCTTCTCAGGCTTTTGAAATATTGATAGTAGTTTTTCTTTCTTACTCTTTATTTTTATTTTAATCTTAATATTATTTTTCTTGTTTTGTTTTGCTTCTGTTTTTTATTGTTTCTATTTGGTTTCTCAGTTTGTGAAACACAAAGGGAGTGGATGCATCGAGACAATAATTGATGTAATTGTTTATTGGGGATGGGGTAAAGGTTGGGAGGGTGAGAGGATTTGGGGAGCAAACAATGAACGTGGGAGGGGAAAGGGAACCTTAGAACTGATTGTGTTGATGTATATACAAATCTTTTTAAAAAGCTATTTAACTATGGAAGTTATGATATATGAATGTTATATCAAGAAAAATACTAAATAAAAAAAACAGATTTTACCAGATATCCATGGGTGAAAGAAGAGTGTTTGCTTGGGAGCACTGAGTATAAGTTAATGGTGGTGGAATAATTTGAAAAAGGATGACAAGAGTGACTGTATAACATGAGGAGTATAACCAATAGCATTGAATTATACATGTAGAGGTTGTTGAATTGGAGGATGCTTTCTGTGTATATATTTGCCACATTTATAAAAAATAATTACATGAGTACAAGGAAAGAGAAAATGTTCTAGAATTGATTGTGGTGATGATTGTATAAACTCTTCCTGATATGATTTAATTATTAAATTTTATGACATATAGATGAAGTGCCAACAAAATTATTAAAATAATAAATTAAAAATTAGTTGCGATTCATACTGAAGGATGCAGTCTTTGATTTTCAACAGCATTGATTCAAATCTCTTCTTTCAGCAAACAAGTTGGTGTCATCTGAATATCACAGGTTATTAATGAGGCTTTCTCTAGTCCTGATATTAACTTCTTCACATAGTCCAGATTTTCATATTATTTGCTTTTCATACAGTCTAAATAAGTTTAATTAAAGGATACCGTCTGACACACCTCTTTCCTGATTTGAACTCATTTAGTATTTCCTTGTTCTGTTTAAATGACTGACATTTGGTCCAGTTACAGGTTCTTCCCAGACGCAATCGAGTGTTCCAGTATTACCAACTTAATGTTATCTATAGTTTGTTAACATAGATCTAATCAAATGTCTTTGCAAGTTATAGAACACAAGGAACCATCTTTCTGGCATTCTCTATTTTCAGTCAAGATCCATATCACATTAGCAATGATATTTCTTGTTCCACATCCTCTTGTGAATCTGGCTTGAATTTCTGGCACTACTCTGTTGATGGATGGCTGTAAAATTTTTTAAATTATCTTCTGCAATATTTTACTTGGATATGATCGTGATGATATTTTTGATAACTTACGCATTTGGGGGTCACTTTTCTCTGGGATTGTCATAAATATGGATCTCTTCCAATTAGCTGCCCAAATAGCTGTCTTCCAAATTTCCTGTTATAGACAAGTGAGTCTTTCCAGTGCTTCATCAGCTTGTTGAAACATTTCCATTGTTATTCCATCAATACCTGGAGTCTTGTTTTTCACTAATACCTTCAGGAAAGTTTGAATTATTCTCCTTCAATATCATTGGTTCTTGATTACTTCTTGAAATGACAAATGACAGAACATCAAAAAATTCTTTTTGCTAAAGGTCCTCCTGGCATTCCTTCCAACTTATTTTGATGTTTCCAGAATTGTTCGATATTTTGCACATGGGATCCTATGTATTTCAACTTAGAGGCTTGAATTTTTTTTCTTCAGTTATTTCTTCTTAAGGTACGCTGAGCATGTGCTCTTTTTTTGGTTTTAAAATTGTCTTTAAACATTTCATTACAAAACTTTATTTTCATGAGTTTCCCATTGAAATTTTCTGTTCAGCGCTTTTACGTCATCATTTTTGTCATGTGCTTTAGCTACTTTATGATCAAGAGCAAGTATCAAAATTCCCGTGACACCTACTTTGGTCTTACTTTCTTTCCTGTCTTTATTGATTTCTTATTTTCTGCATGGGTAATGTTTTTTATATCAACTCACAGCTTGTCATTTCTTCTCTCATGAGTGTCCAATGCATCAAATATGTTCTTGAGATGTTTTCTAAATTCTGGTAAGATGTATTCAATATTATGCTTTGGCTCTTGTGGACTTGTTTTCCTTCAGTTTCAACCTGAACTTGCATAGGAACAATTGATGGTCTACTCCACAGTCAGCCTAGCCTTGTTTTAGCTGCTGATATTGAGGTTCTCCATTTTCTAGTCCCATCAATGTAATCAGTTTGATTCTTGTATATTCCACCTGACAATGTCCATGTGTATAACTATGATTTATGTTGAAAAAGGGTACTTGCAATGAAAACCTAGTTGATCCTGCAAAAAATCCATCATGTGAGCTCCAGCTTCGTTTCTACCATCAAAACCACGTTTTCCAAATACTGTTCTTCCTTGTTTGCTCCCAATGATTGGTGCACAAATTTGAATAGGATAGGAGGCCCCCTGTGATGGCACTGCCACCAGATGCAGCCCATTGAAGGCATCGGTGGCTGCAGAGCAGACCAGCCTGCCTGGATGGAGGTATGGGTATGGAGCCTGTCATGGCCACATATTGCCATGCCTAACCCACTGCCTAGGGTGCCACGAGGTCCCCATAGGGCCTGGCACAGAATGTACAGCCAGGCTCTGGCAGCTGCGCTTCATGCTCACCCTCCTCTCAGGGACCAGGAGCAGGCCCAGTCCACTGACTGGAGGGCCACACTGAACATCATCCGGAATAGCATCCACAAGATAGCCACATACCTGAATGCCACCTTCGGCCTCCTGGGAGGAGGGGACAGCCTCTTTCAATACAAGTGTTATGATACATCTAAGCTTTGCCAATAGAGATGTGGCTTCTCGCTGTTTGGTGCTCACCTTTACTGGAATCCTTTCCTGGCGAAGTGCTGCCAGGAGCACTACAGGCGCTGGGAGACCTGTGGAAAAAGCCTGAAGCACTGTGTGGATGAATTCCCGCATTGCCTCTGCAAGATCCAGGCAGGAAACCCCAGGACTGGGTCAGCATGTCCCGGCCTGTGCAGCAACAGTGGAGCTCCTGTTGGGCAGCGTCATACTCTTAGGCTGCATCTGTGCCTGGACAGGCAGAGTGCTGAAAGCTGGTGTGCTAGGGAGGGAAAACAACCTTTACAGAAGTTGCTGGTAGCTGGGAACAGCAGGGATGGAAGAGGATGGACGAATGCAACTTCTGACAAAGAACGAATCCTTTTACATCCAAAATCTACCTTTGTTTGTAGGTGGCGTATTTTCAAACTTTACAATACTTTGACTTGTAACTTAAAAAAACAACACTGAAGTGAGGGGGTTGGCAGAAGGACAAATCTTCCTGGACAAACCTCCTTTTCCCGGTTATTCTGGAGAGCTGGTGCCTTAGGCTGTGCAACTGTCTTCACCGGACGAGAAAGAAGTAGGTCTGACGGGGAGAGTTGTATGAAGAAGGGGTCTGCAGCTCAGAATTTACAACCATATTTGCCAACAAGCACAATAAATGAAAGAGATCCAAACTAAAAGTTTATTATATGATTTTTTTAATTGAGTAAGAGCTGTATTGACTGGATTTCCTTGTCTATAATAGATATAACCCTATTACAGACAGCACTGTGCTTCAAGACAGATCTTGAAATATCCTTTGGGATGATGAATGTGGTGTAATTCCCCTTGAATCTGTCATCCCCATGATTTTCTCATTCAAATGACCAAACCCAGTCCATTTGAGCCCATTAACATGCCTAGAAAATGAAACTTTATTAATTCCATATATTATCATACACTAACTTACTCACTCACTGCCATCGAATCCATAGTGGGCTCATACAGGTCCTGTAGATAGAGTAGAACTGCCCCTATGGGTTTCTGAGATCATAACTCTTTATATGCAGTAGGGATATGTTTATGCTTTTGTATGAATAAACAGATTAAATAATAGTAATAATGTTTTTGAAATAATAAGAAAAATATGCTTTTCAAAAAATAATAGGAAGTTAATCACCATACAATGTGATATCTAGTACTAAGGAAATAAAGTGAAAGATAAAATGTAATTATTTTCCTTTAATTAACTAACCTCTGATTAACTAGACACTTTGAACAAATTCTTTGTGGTTTATCCTTCTACCAAATTATTAGTCCTCCACCAGATCCAAATGATTGATGGTCAGTAGCTGCGTGACTTTAAAATCAAACATGAGGCATCTTAATATACCTATGTATACTCTGACTCTGCCTTTATAGAGCACTGCTAAGTTGTGATTTTTCCTTTAAGGTTTCCATTTAACTCATGACCTCCCTGACTCTTTGGCCAACTTCTGTTTGTACCTGGAGCGAGAGAGCTGTCAAACAGTGATGGCAATAAGGTGTCGATCGACCTCACCACCGCAGTCTCCTGCCGTCTTGGCCTATGGAAAATTACTCAATATTCATTTTTCCATTCTCCCGAGGTCTTCACAGGGCTGTGTATTTGTGGTCTCGCTGCTGGAATTCACTTGACCTTGAGAGAATGCCCTTTACCAGGAGAGAGAGCACCTGACACGTTTGAACGAGGGATGCTTAAAAAAAAAAAAAAAGGCTAAGGCATTGCAAGGCGTGGTGCTTACTTTATTAAATTGTTTCTGTGGCAGAACAACAAAATCATATCAAAAATTAATATTGTAGTAAAGGTCAGAATTGATGTCTATGTAAATACTGAGCAGATAAACCTTGACAAACTGCAAATAAGTGAAGTGTATTGTTTGCCTCCCCACCTCTCTTTCATGGCTGTCAGCATCACATGTTTATTGCTTCTCTTCCCGTGGGAAAACCTCAGCTTCTTTTGTCCTAATTCCTTGGAGCTGAACTCACAGGAATCTGTCCCCAGTGAAAATAGTTCAGACTGACACAGTCCCTCAAGTTTGCTTGAGAATGACTTAAAGCATAACACTCGAGGGAGTGTTGATGTTTTACTAAGGGACCCTTAAAGACAGAGAGGCCAATTAGAAAGATCCAAGGGATTCAATGGAATGCTAAAATGGTGATGTTTTAGATACAAATTTATTCTGGGATGAGTCTGGTTTGTGTCAGCCTTTCTAGGGCCTCTCAGCTAAACTAGTTAAGCCTCCCCTCCCCTCAACTAGTTAAGCCTCCCCTCCCCTCAACTAGTTAAGCCTCCCCTCCCCTCAACTAGTTAAGCCTCCCCTCCCCTCAACTAGTTAAGCCTCCCCTCCCCTCAACTAGTTAAGCCTCCCCTCCCCTCAACTAGTTAAGCCTCCCCTCCCCTCAACTAGTTAAGCCTCCCCTCCCCTCAACTAGTTAAGCCTCCCCTCCCTTCAACTAGTTAAGCCTCCCTTCCCTCAACTAGTTAAGCCTCCCCTCAACTAGTTAAGCCTCCCTTCCCCTCAACTAGTTAAGCCTCCCTTCCCCTCCCCTATTTGATGGAAGACATCAAAGACCGTTCTCGCTCTCTCTTCTAACACAGGTACTAATGCAGTCAGGAAAGTATGAGACAAGGAAGCAGGGGAGGCTGTACTAGTCCTGAGGAGTTGTGTCTATTGTTACTGAATATATCTAGGTGTGATTATATTGTTATTTATCAGTTCTAACCCACACTGTTTGTATAATTTCTTGTACTGTTTTAATTATTCTTGAAAGTCATTATTGTCCGATTTGAAGTGGAAATCGCTCCATCATTACTGGTTTTTCTGGAGTTAAGTAAAATACATATGACGTGGTTGTCAGGTGTCCTTAGTGGGCTCTGAGTCACAGGGACTGTGTGTACAACAGAAGGAAACACGGCCTGGCCCTGCACCGACCTCACAATTGTTATGCTTGAGCTCATTGTTGTGACCACTGTGCTGATCCATCTTGTGAAAGACCTGATTTACTAGGCAGTCAAGAGATGTTAGTTTCCATCCTTAAATGACCACAAACCCTTTTATGTAGCCCATCACATTAAAGCAGGCATGTGCAAAATTTTACTATTATAAGTAGAAAGCTAAATAGCATTGCATTACAAGTGGTTAGCAAATATATTTTGGTACATATATTCTAGTATTGTTGAAGTGATTTATTGCCTTT
The DNA here is from genome assembly GCF_050624435.1 of Tenrec ecaudatus. Taxonomy (NCBI): domain Eukaryota; kingdom Metazoa; phylum Chordata; class Mammalia; order Afrosoricida; family Tenrecidae; genus Tenrec; species Tenrec ecaudatus. The sequence goes on from NC_134531.1 coordinate 297,352,185, forward strand.
CTTAAATTTATTGCTTTTCTTAAATTTAAAGGAAATAAAGAAAATAATTTTCAGTATCAGAAAAGCAGGAAATATAGTCTTCAACTGAGGTTCAACCTGAAATTCTTCAAACTCAATGAGGATACTAATAAAGACTAAATATTAAGTGTACTTTTGACCTATTTTTAAATCTTAGATAAAAATATAATAGCACAATAGGCACTGAAATATTTTTAATTAATATTTTATACTAACCGATAAATGTGGTTTTTGCCATCATTCTTTTGTATAATTTTTCCCCTATCTCTGACTTGTCTTTTTGTTATTTTTTGATTACTTGGGAGTTAATACATATATCATATCACATCATACCATAGTTCAATCACATCAAGATGTATTGTACAGAGGAAGGGAGGGACAAAAAAGGAGCTGACACCAACGCTCAATAGAAAGTAAATGTCTAGAAAACAATGATGGAAACATATACACAAATATGCCTGATACAACTGATGTATGGATTGTTATAATAGCTGTAATAACCCCCAATAAAATGAGCTTTTAATAAATAAAAAGAAGTATTGTACAATTGCTATCATAATCACTTTCCAAGCATCCTTTTCCTTCCTGATCTCCTGGACATGGCTCTATTTTGTACATCTTTTTATGCCAAGTTACTAGAAGAGTGTTTCTAGTATCTAGTAGAAACTCAATAAATATCTTTTGATCGATGATTAAATAGTAAATAAACAATACAAGCAGATTAAATATAATACTTCCAAAAAGGAGGAGTGTTTGCATTGGTGGAGGATTCTGGTTTTACGACCAGTAGTTGACAGAAAGGAATGCCCCTTCCAGGTATGGAGTAAGAAGAAGGGAATAAGGAAGGAGTAAGGAAGGAGTAAGGAAGGAGTAAGGAAGGAGTAAGGAAGGAGTAAGGAAGGGCAGGGCTCCAAGGGCAATGTCTACAATGGATTTACATAGCAGGAATTCTACAGAGGGAAGAGACATTTCATAAATTAGGGGGAAGTGCATATATCTGGGTAAAAGTAGGTCTATAGCTACACAGAGGAAGGGCTGATCCATGTAGACATGTGAATATGGAAAGAAATTGTGAAGGGTCACATTTTGGTCTTGGAGAAAAGTGATTTCATACCTGCAATAAAAATCTGGTTGTTGTAAATTAAACTAAAGACAGTGTTGAGGACAAGGGGAGAAAGGAAGGAAGGAGAGGAACGAAGCCCAGGACGCAGCTGAAAACAACCGACCACAAAATCTTATGAGCGTGTTCACATTTCATAGCTTCTCGCCATGACAAACTGAAATGCTTACAGGTGACGGGGAGTGAGTGATTAGGGTCTATTGTTAAAATTGAAAACATATGTTCTTTCTAAAATCAACAGTTCATACTGAGCCTATGTGTATTTTCCACACAGAAATGTAGACTCAAAAGAGAAGTCAACAACTTGGATTTGTATATGAAATCTTCAAATTTGTGCATGCCAGATGGAGAATGATTCAACTTTGTAGAAACTTTTATAGCATACATCAACATGAATTTATAAATAATAATATTGAATTTTAAAAAGACAAAAGAGAAATGGAAAGAGTTTTAGAATGTAATGATTTCTGTAAATTGAAAACAAATACAAAAAAATTCTACAATGTTATATGTATATTGAATGACATAAATACATCAGAGTGTTGCTTCTTGTTGGAAGCAAGATTGAGTATGAGAAATGAGACAGAAATATCAAAAAATTTAAAAGATATATCCAGAAGCCTACTGAAAAGTCAGGTGGTAATAAAATACTATGGGCTGGGAAGTATGATTATAACATTCTGCACATAAATTCTAAAAATTTTCTTAAAATTCCCCAAAAAGAGAAAAACAAACAAAAACATGTGTGTAGCTGAATTTTGTCTGTAGGCCAAAATTTTTGCAATTTTGACCTATACTTTTTTCTCAGACACTGACCCAGAATGCGGTCACAGTAGTGGAGAATTTTAGAGAAGATTGACTAATAAAAGATTTCTGAGGAAATGGCTTGTGAGTATTAAGTTACTATAGCTACTGCTTTGTCATCTGTTGATGCTTCTTCTGGTGGTTTTGTTCAATAAGCAACCAAAATATATGGGGCAAAAATGAAGCAAAAAATATCTGCCATATCAGATAAAATCTGCCTCTAAGAATGCTTACACCAGGATAAATACTACAAGGTGCTCTATTTCCATGCAAAACATTTTATTAGGAAGGTACCTGACTTCTTTCTTTAAACAATTGTTGTGAACTCTCTTTGTACATAGCTTTTGCCTAAACATGGTAGACATGGGACCAACACCTATTCCTAACTCTTGATAGCATTTTTCATGAGAAGATGGATTTTCTCTGTCCTCTCATGCATTCCTCCGCAGAGGTTAAGAAACATTTTACCTATGAGAACCTTTCCATGGAGTACCAATGGTAACGCGCTTAGCAGTGTTAATTCACCCAAAGGCATCTTCGTAGGAAAGCCTGGCAATCTACCTCCAAAATTCCACAGTCATTGAAAACTCGATGGAACACAATTCTACATATGGGGTTGCCTTGTGACACAATTGATTTCATGACAGCTAATATGATACCCTTGAGTGGAGATATAGAACATGAAACAATTTACTCTTTTCTCCCTCTTCCATTTTAGAGGGAAGGCCAGCAGATTTACAGAATTATCTACACCTCATTTAGTATATTTGTCTAATTCTATAGTAATGTGTCCTGAGACCCCAAATCACATTGTCCAATAGTTATTGTTGTTGCTCTGGACTGTCAAGTTGACTCGGACTCAAAAAGATGTTAGAGAACAGACAAAGATGGCCCCGTATGCCGGGAGTGGCCTATTGAAGAATAATGATGTCACATTTGTTATGAAAAAGAACATTTTGAGACGGTGAAGAACACAGCGGATAGTGAGAGGATAATATTCACCACTTCCAAGGAAGACAATTCAATATGCGTGTGACTCAAATTTACATATCACCTACCAATGCAAAAGTTAAGGGTCAGAAAACAGTAAGGACACAGGTATTGGTCCAAAGCAACATCTCTCTCAGCAAGCAACCTAGTCTCTCTCCAGCCCTCAGCCTCTCAGCCACATGGTCTCTTGGTCTCCAAAGTTCCACAGTCTCAGCACTGCTCCTCTTGATTTGACCAAAATCTCTGATGCATCTGTTCTCGGAAATGTCCGCCACTTCAGAAGAGATGTTGGAAGAGAAGAGATCTGAATTTCTCTCGGTGTTCCAGAGTGACACTTGGACACAGAAGACTGACTTTGGTGACAGTGGGGTTTTTATCTTTTAGCCAACCATAGCCCTAAAGAAAATGATAGAGGGGTCTTCAGTCCCATCATCTAGTAAGACAGTCTTAAAGGCACCTCAAGGAAACAAAGGGTGTGACTTGGGTCACCCTCTCTATAAGGTCAGGACATGAAGCCACCCTCATCCTGTAACAGAGAGCTCCCTCCAGAGGGCTGACAGCTACAGGTGTACAGTGCAGAGTTGTCATACATTACATAAGAAATCGGGGTTGTTTTTGTTGTTAGGTGCCCTCCAGTTGGTCTGACTCATAGCAACCCAATGCACAATGCAGTGAAGTATGGCATGGTCTTGCGCCATCCTAACAATTGCTGTTATGAGCCTATTGCTGAAGCCACTGTGTCAATCCATGTCATGGAGGGTCTTCCTCTTTTTCACTGCTCTCTAGTTTTCCAAGCGTGATTACCTTGTCCAGTGACTAATCTCCCCTGACGACATGTTCAAAGTGTGTACGATGAAGTCTTTCCCTCTTTGACTCAAAGGGGCGCCATGGCTGCACTTCCTCCAAGACGGGTTTGTTTGTCCTTTTTTGGCAGCCATGGGACTTTTAATATTCTTTCCCAGAACCACAATTCAAACATATTCATTTTTCTTTGGTCTTCCTCATTTAGTATTCGACTTTCACAAGCATATGAAGTAATTCAAAATACCACAGCTTGGATCTGGTGCCCTTTAGTCCTCAGAATAAGCACCCTGCTTTTCAATTCTCTGAAGAGGTCTAGGGCAGCAAGCTCTCCCAATACAAAAGATATTTGGTTCTCTTAACTGCTGCATCCATGATCATTGACTGGGGGTCAGTAATCCAAGCAACATGAAATCCTTAACATTCAAACTTTACTTCATTTACAATGATTTCACCTATTGATCAACTTGTGAGGATTTGCATCTTCATTACACTGAGTTGTAATCCATACTGATGGCTGCTATCCTTGCCTTGGTCTTCAGTTATGGCCAGAAGTACCACGTTTATTGAGTACAGCTTAATGCCCATTCAAAGAAAGGTGATCCAACAGAATACATAAATTATCTAACAATATCATTAATATAGACTCCAGTAAAATTTTGCTGAAGATAATTCAAAAACATTTGAAGCAATATCTCCACAGGAACTGCTAGCAATCCAAACAATTCTCAGAAGATGATATGGAACAAAGGATATGATTGCTGATATCTTATGAATCTTAGCTGAAAGCACAAAATGCCAGAAAGACATTTACGTTTCATTAACCAATCAAAGACTGTGTAGATCATAACAAATATTGGATGAAATTTCATCCAATAATAGAAATTCCAAAACACTTGATTGTGCACGTGTGGAACCTGTACATGGACCAAGAAGCAAGAATTCAAATAGAATAAAAGGATACTGCATGGCATAAATCCAAGAAAAATGTCTTGAATAGATGTAAGCCTGAAGTACATTTTCCCTGGGTTTTTGCCCTGCAACATGATAGCCCTTTAATAAAGGAGCCTTTGTGGCAGTGGATCATGTGGTGTGCTGCTCCCAGGGACAAAGAGAAGACTTTCTACTCCTGCAAAGATGTACAGTCTCAGAGAACCACAGGGGCAGTTCTCTTTCCTGTAAAGGCATTATAAGTCACAGTTGACTGATGGTAATGACTTTGAATTTTGGAGAGCAGGGACAGCGGGGGCTTGGGGTGGGGCATGCGGAAAGACAGCCTGTTCAATATACTTATTCATAAGCTGAATTCTGAGTAAATAATCCAAAAAGTTAGATTATATGATGAAGAAGGCAACACCAAAACTGGAGGAAGTGCCACTAGCACCCTGAGATATGCAAATGCAATGATCTTGCTTGCCAGAAGCAAAGACAGCAAAGTTCTCAGAGATGAGAATCAAAGAATACAATCGTGAGTAAGCATCAGAACTCAGATAAGCAAAACCAAAAATCCTTATGACTGGACCAATAAGCAATGTCATGATAAACAAAGAAAAGATTTAAGTTGTCAAGATCTTCATTTTACTTAGATGAACTATCAACACCCTTGGGAGCAGCAGTGAAGAAACAAATGAAATATTGCCCTAGGCAAATCTGCTACATATGATCTTTTTAAAGAGTTAAAAAGCAAAGATGTCAGTTTGAAGACTAAGGTGATGGTGACACAAGCCATAGAATTTTCAACCACTAAGCTTGCATGTGAAAGGTGTACAATAAGTAAGAAATACAGGGGGGAAATGTATACCTTTGAATTATGATATTGGTAAAGAGAACTGATGTACCATAGGCTGCCAAAAGAATAAGCAAATGTTTCTGGGAAGAAGTATACCCAGGATAGTCCTTAGAAACAAGACCATGAGATTATATTGCACGTACTTTGGACACGTGGTCAGGAGGAGTGAGTCCCTGGAAACAGACACCATCCTTGGTAGTGTGGAATGTCAGTGAATAGAAATGTATTTCCATAGTGCGTGCTGGGTTCAAACACAGCAACCATTTTGAAGATGCTATCATTTTTGTCTTGCTGTGTGTACTGTTACTATAAATCAGAATCAGCTGGACAACCACTAACAACAACAATTACAACCTCAAAGGCTTAGGATAAATATGTGCATGCTTCTGTGTATATTTCTAAAAGCATTAACACTAATATAAGCACAAAGAATCTGTTTCATATGAAGGAATTTTAAAATGTAATATAATTTTACAAGTCTTGTGCTATACATTCAGTACGTGCTATATATCAAAATCACTTTGCAAATTTGAATCCTAAAAAAAATGCAGGTTTGAAAAAAAATACCAAAACTATATGCACTTCTTATGTTTTAGGTATGAAATGAACTCAATATATTTCTAGAGATAGATTTATTCTCTGACTCTGATTTATTCTCTGATATAATTTTTCAAAACGTTTAAGCCAATAATTATGTACAATCTTTTTTGTCGCTTAAATTTTTCATTAGTCTTTTAAATTAAGAGTTGTATAATTATTCCTTAAGGCTAGTACTGCTTAGAGAAGACTAATTCTAACAATTACATTTTTCTTCTTGCAAAGAGGTTGGTTTTTTTTTTTTGCTTCATTTTTTCATAGTTTCTGGAACCAGGTTTCTAAAAATTAGTTTCTGTTGAAATGACAAAAGAAAATTCTGAAATCCTGGGTCATCAATATAATTACATTAAGTATATACAAATAAGGAGCTCTGGAAGCAGAGTGAAATAATATTTCAGCTGTTAACACAAGGTGGGGAGATTTAAACTCCAAAGATGGAATCCCCTTGACAACAGTGGGTTTGATACATATATACATATGTGTGTGTATGTATACATATATATCAACTACAATTACTTTGTAAAGTTTTCGAGTTGGACTATTGAATTTTATATTGATTCTTTTAAAATTAATTAAAGTAATTAATGTGTGATTGATAAATCTAGAATATGAGTTATCTTTTGCCTTTTTTTAGATGTAATACTGAGTTGACTGAGTTGCGATGTATCACTTAGCACATTTTTACACAAGAACACATAACACTTTTTTGGCCAACCACTCCTTCCCCATTCAATGTATTTCATAAGCACACTATGCTGATTTTTATACTTTGCTGTAAAAAATTAACATTGTTGTAAAAACTTAATATAGCATGATTACTGAAAAAATCTTGTAAGGAAGGTGTGTTTGTAAAAAAAAACAAAAAACCCAAAAAACCAAGTTATTTTTGTGTGATGTTGGGCAAGTTACTTAAAATTCTGCCGAGGTTTATTAATCTATAGAAAGTTGCAACAATACAGCCTATCAGCCCAGGTTGCTGTAGGGTTTACATAAATCCTATACCAAAACAACCCAAATTGAACTCACTGTCACACTGTCATTGAATCAATTAAACTCATAGCAACTTCATACAGGTTTTCCAATTCTTTGTAAATATTTATGGGGCCAGACAGTTTTGTCTTCCTACAGAAGAGAAGCTAGTGGGTTTGAACTGTCACTCTTGGAGATGGCAATCTAACGCTTACCCTGGAGTCCCATACAATAAAATAAATGGTATCAACAACTATTAGCCACATCTGAAAATTAAAATTTCATTTGAAAACTTACATTATATTTCCTACAAGTATCTCAAAATTGTTTATTACCTGAAACTGAAATTTTGTTTACTATAATCTTCTCGAATATGTCAATGTTTTATAACATCATTTAAATGTATAACTAGCAACCTTGCAGTAAAAAGGTATGCCCTATTCCATTATAACTAAATCTGTTGTTTTCTGACTGTCATCATGATTCAAAATAAAACTGGAGGTTCTATCATCCAGAAATATGCATATACGACAAAAATACTTTTGAGAGTCAATGGGAGAAAAAATTATCTAAAATAATTTTATATCATTATAAATCCAGAAAATATAATACTGATTAGTCACCAAAGCCTATGTCTAAAAACTAAGGAAAACCGTCATATTCATTATCTTCTAAAACTGTATCATCCTCTTTTTCAAAATCATCATTTAATATATTAGATATCATCTCTGTGAGGTTTAAATTTTCTCATCCTCTGGACTAATTAAAAACTCCTGATTTATTTTTTCCTCATTCCATGGTATAACTTTTTTTAAGTGAATGTAGACCTTGTCATTAATTTACTTTTACTATGTTCATCAATTATAGCCATGTACACTTGTTTATTTTACTGCTTTTGTAAAGAATTCACCACTTGCCTGTCAGTTTATTATACTGTGGTGGCTTGTTTATTGCTGCAGTGCTGAAAGCTATGTCACTGGTATTTCAAATACCAGCAAGATCACCCAACGTGAATACACTTCAGCAGAGCTTCCAGATTAATAACAGACTATGAACAAAGAATGGGATATCCTATTCCTGAGGATTTAGCCACTGAAAACCCTGTGGATGTCATCAATATATAGTCAGATACTGAAAGCATCGTGAATTCAAGCAGAACATTGCCAGAGAGAGTACCAGGAGATGGGCTCTTCTCAGATTGGAAGTCACTCAAAATATGAATGAAGAAAAGCTGCCATCTCAAAGTAAATCTACCCTAAAAACATGGGACCTTCATTTGCTTGACTCAAAATGAGAAAAAACAGATGCAAAAATTAACTAATTAATGGAAATTTAAAAAATATGAAACATAACTATGAAATTTTGAAGTTGGCAAAAAATGAAATGGAACGCATAAAGATCAATATTCTAGGTGTTAGGGATTCCAAATGGACTCATGTTAATTATTTTGAACCAGAAAATCATAGGGTTTACTCTGCCAAGAATGACAGAGTCATTAGGAATATTATTGCACTCATCATCAAAAAGTTCATCTCAAGACCTATCTTGAAGTACAATGCTGTCTGTGATAGTACAATATTTATACACCTACAAGGAAATCTAGTCAATATGATTTTTGTTCAAATTGATGCACCAACCAATAAAGCTAGTGATACAAAAGTTGAAGAATTCTATCAACATATGTAGTCTGAAATTGATCAAACACACAATTGAGATGCATTGAGACATTGAAATATAGAAGTTGGAAACAAAGTGAAAGGAACAATGAACGGAAAATATGGTCTTGGGGACAGAAATGAACTGGACATCACATTACAGAATTTTGCAAAACCAACCATTTCTTCATCACAAATACCTTTCTTCAACAACATAAATGGTGACTATGCATGCGTACTTCTAAAACTAAAATAAAAATCAAATTTACTATATGTAAAAAAATGATGGAAATTCTGCTTAATATCAGCAGCTAAAAATAGGCTGTGGGTTGAGTGTGGAACAGAACATCAATTGTTCCTATGTAAATTCAAGGTAAGCTGAAGAAAACTAAAGCAAGTTCACCACAGCCAAAAATATACCCTCCAGGTTATCTCACTTGAATTTCAAGAACATGTCAATATCAGATTTAAAATCAAATGTTTAAAAAATAAAAACCACTACTGACAGAAGACCTTTAGAGCTGTGGAACTGATATCAAGCGCATCATTTTCACGAAGAAAGACAAGGTCATTAAAAAGTTGGGAAAGAAAGAAAAGACAAAAGTGGATATCAGAAGAAACTCTGAAACTTGTTCCTAATATAGAGTAGCTAAGGTAAAAGGAAGAAATGATGAAATCAAAGACCTAAATAGAAAATTCCAAAGGGTAGCTCTATATAACAAAGAAAAAGTATTTTAAAATTTGCAAAAACTTAGAAAACCAAACAGGATGAACATGTTCAATGTGTATCTTAAACAAAATGATTTTTTAAAAATTCAAGCTTCAATTTGCAATTTTGAAAGATTTTATGAGCAAAATGTTGAATATGCAAGAAACATCAAAAGAGATGGAGAGAATAAACTGAGATACTGTACAAAAAAGAACTAGTCAACATCCAACCATTTCATAAGTAGCATATGAGCAAAAACCAATGGTATGGAGGGATGAATTTCAAGCTGCCATGAAAGAATTAGCCAAAACTAAGCCTCCAGGAAATGATAGAATACCAATTAAAATGTTTCAACATTTCAACAAGTTGATGAAGCACTGAAAGCACTCTGTTGTCTAAGTCGGGAAGTTTTGAGACATCTACATGGCCAAATAACTGATAGAGATCCATTTTTGTACCCATTCCAGGAAAAGGTGACTCAACAGAATTCTCAAACTATAGAATACGGTTGGGCAAGGTGGCAACCAGATAGATAGCTGATGCCTGGATGCTGCTCCCCAAACCACCCTCTCCCCCACATACAGAGGTCACCATCCTGCCACGATGCTGCAGGCCTGCCAGGTGTCAGACACAATTCTGTCAGAAAGGTCTACAACTGCAGTGTAGAGACCCAAGCCTTTGGGGTTTGCCTACTGCATTCTCCCTTCTCCCTACTCAATTCCTTCCTTCTCTCCCCTGTTCTCTGAGCAGTGGATCTACACACTAAAAGAAGTAGCGGGCCCTTCCTCCCACACACCTACATGTGGGAAGTGTCCCTAGGCAGGAACAGAACACCCAATCCCCAACCCATCCCCTAAATTAGCTCCCCTACCCAGGGGCCAACACTCTCCATCAGACCTAAGCATGTGCAGCTGCAAACAACCCCAAAGGAGACCTGAGGGTGGCTGGAGCACAAAGCATAGGCCAAGGAAAGAGGGAAACCTCAGCAGGACAAAGGTGAAACACAGCCCCTTGAGGCAGTTAGCTATAGAAACACCAACACCAGCCTCCCAAAGAGAGAGCCTAGGGCTCTGAGATGCCCGGGAAAATGGCACCTAGTTCCAATAATAAAAAATTTTTAAAAATCTGCAATCTTTTTCCACAGCTTCAACAAGAAAAGAGAAACAAAATCCAATGCCAGAGAACCAACTAGACCTAACAGTAGTCATAGAAAAGGCAGAAGTTGACCTCCCACAGAAAGAAATCTTCAGAATGCTGCTTGGAGCCATACAGGACAGGAGGGAAGCATTACAGAAAAAGGTTGAAATGATAGAGGAGATAAAGGCCATTCACCAAAGGGAAATACAAGAGTTAAGGGGCAAGATAACAAAAACTAATAGCAAACTCACAGACTTCACCGAGAATGGAGGAGGCAGAGAACTGCACTAGTGACATAGAGGACTCACAAGCATTAATAAATGTGAGGGAAAAAGTCTAGCAAAGTCCATCAGGGAAGCTGAAGAAAGCCTCAGAGCTATGTCTGACGCTATGAGAAGGAACAACATCAGAATTATTGGATTACTGGAGGAATGCACATCAAGGAAAACAACATCCAAAATAGTGATGAATGCTTAGAGAAAAACTTCCCTAGCTTAATGAATGAAAACCAGGCAACTATCTAGGAGACTGAGAGAATGCCAGCTAGACTAAATCCCAAGGAGAAGTCACCAAGACATATCTTTGTTAAACTATCCAACTCTGAGGAAAAGGAGAAATTTGTGAGAGTAACTAGGGAAAACCAGGCAGGCAATCACATATAAAGGCAAGCAGATAAGAATATGCTCATACCTATCAGCAGACACTATGAAGAAGAGGAGAGAGTAGAGCAGCATATTCCAAAAAGTGCAGGAAAATATCACAAATTCAAGAATATGCTATCCAACCAAATTATCTATCAAAGTTGATGGTGAAAGGAGAGTCTTCCCGGATAAGGAGAATCTCAAAGAATACACTAAAAGGAACCCAGCACTACCAAATATCCCTGCTGACCCAGTATGACACTCACCTGAGAGCATTCTAGTAGCCATAGTGTCAATCCATCACATTAAGGACCTTACTAGCAAAGTTTTTTAAAAAAGAAACATGCTGGAATGTGTGTGCAGAGTCTAGAACACTCAGGTACTTATATTCACTGCCATCGAGTCGATGCCAACTCATAGTGACCCTATAGGACAGGGTAGAACTGCCTGTGTGAGTTTTTATGACCACAACTGTGAGAGGGTTCTGTCATGCACTGATGGTGGAACTATAGACTGATTCAACCCATGGAACACTGTATGAGAATTTCTTCAAAGTTGAAATGAAAACCAACCAGGAAATCCTATTCATTAATCTAGCTTGATGGTTTTTTTAGGACCTGACAACTAACTCTCTCTGTATGTTGGTGTTTGGGGCCATTGAGTCTGTTCCAAATCACAGCAATCGTATGAACAACTGAACAAAACACTGCCTGGTTCTGTGCTATTGTCACACTCATCATTGCGTTTGAATCTGTTGTGGCAGCCACTATGTCAATCCATTTTATTGAGGCTCTTCTTCATTTTTACTGACCCTGCTCTTTGCCAAACATGTGGCCCTTTTCCAGAAACTGGTACATCCTGATAACATGTACAAAGTAGGCCCTCCTCACTTCTAAAGAGCATTCTGATTGCAGTTATTTGAAGACCAAGTTGTTTGCTCTTTTTCCAATGTATGATACTACCATTAATATTTGCCAACATCATAATTCAAATGCATCAACTATTGGGTGGATCTTCCTATTAGTTTTCCAGTTTTTACATGCGCATGAGGCGATTGAAGAGGCATTGGACTGGTTCATGCACACGTTAGTCCTCAAAGTGTTGCCTTTGCTTCTTAACACTTTTGTAAAGGTCTTATGCAGCAAATATGCCCAATGGGAAATGTTTTTGATTTCTTAACTGCTGCTTCCAAGGAGATTAATGGTAAATCCAAGTAAAATAAAACGCTTGACAGATTCACTCTTGTATCTTAGTGTTGTCCATTGGTACAGTTGTGAGTTTTATTTTCTTTATATTGAGTTGTAATCCATACAGAAGGTTGTATTCTTTGATCTTTATCAGTAAATATGTCAAGTCCACTTTGCTTCTACCAAGCAAGTTTATGTCATCAGCATATTACAGGTAGTTAATGAACCTTCCTCCAATCTCAATGAGGTCCAGTTTCTCAAATTATTTGCTCAGCATAGAGATTGCATAATTATAGTGAAAGACATATCTGTCCTCATTCTAAACTATGCAGTAGCCATTTGTTCTGTTCGAATGACTCTCTCTTGGTCTATGAACAGGCTGAACACAATGAAGTGTCCTAGATTTCCCTTTCTTCAGAGTGCTATCCCTAGTTTGTTATGATTCACAGAGCAAACACCTTTGCATAGTCAACAAAGCACAAGTAAACATATTTCTTGTGTTTCCTGTTCTCCACCAAGATCCATCAAATGTTCCCTTCAGAATCTGGTTTGACTCTGCTTAGCCCTTGTTGATGTATCCCTGGAATCATTTAAAAAATTGTCTTCAACAAAATTTTACTTACATGTGATATGAATGATAATTTTCAACATTTTCCACATTCTGTGTGTGGATTTGGCATTGGCACAAATATAATCTCTTCTAGTCAGTTGGCGAAATAATTGACTTCCAATTTTCTTGGTATGTACTAATTAATGCTTCTAGTATTACATCTTTTTTTAAACATTTCAGTCGGTGCCTGATCAATCAAAAAAGTCTTGTTTTTTCACCAAAGTCTTTAGTACAGCTTAGACTTCAGTAGTTTCAGTCCTTGGTCAAATGCTATTTCCTGAAATGACTGAACATCAACCAGTTTTGTTGTGGTCCAGTGACTTTACTCCTATCTTCTTTTAATGCTTACTGCACCATTCACTATTTTGCCCATCAATCAAGTCCATTTCACAAATTATTGAATTGATAGTCTTCCCAGTCTGCAATTTTTTATAGGACTTGACAACCCCATAATTCTTCAGTGAAGCAGCTGGTCAATTTAATTCACCAACCTTGTGGTTACCAGCCCAGCATTTATCCCACAGGAACTGGGCTTTCTTAGAATTCTTCAGCATTGCCACTCAACACTTGAACTTTCTTTTCTGTTCTTTCAGCTTGAGATGTGCTGAGCATGCTCTTCCCTTTTGATTTTCTAACTCCAGGTCTTATTTCTAACGTCAGCATATTCTCATATCTTCTGATGTAGCGTTTATTCCATACCCTACTTTCAGGATATCTTCTAACATCCATGATGGTCATTCCTTTCTTTCCTGTCTTTGAAATAATCGTTCCTTACTTCATGTGTAATGTTCATGATGCCTCCCACAAGTCATCTGGTCTTCAATTGTTAGCATTCAATGCATCGGATGTATTCTTAAGTTGGTCTCTACATTCAGGTGGAATACACTAAAAGTCATAGTTTTGCCCTCATGGACTAATTACTTTATTCCTACTGAATTTAGACAATGGATGGTCTGTTTCATAGGAGACTCCTGGTCTTGTTTTGACTAATATTGAACTTCCACAGATACAGTCAATTGGATTCCAGTGTATTTCATCTGCCAATGATCACATGTATAACTACCATTTATGTTGTTGAAAAAGTTATTTGCAATGAAAAAGTCATTGGCTTTGCAAAATTCTATCAAAAGACCTTTAACTTTGTTTCTGCCATTGAGATCACACAATCCAACTATTGATTCTTCCTCATTGGTTCATGCTTTCATATTCCAATCACTAATAATTATAAATGCATTTTATTGCATGTTTGATCAATTTCAGACTGAAGACATTAGTAGGATTCCTCAGTTCCTTCATGGTTGTCTTCAGTGGTTGGTGTATAAATTTGAATCATCATATTAACTGATCTTCCTTATAGGTGTACAGCTATTATCTTATCACACCCAGCATTGGATGTCAAGATAGATCTTTAAATATTCTTCTGAGAATGAGTGTGATGCCATTCCTCTTAAATTTGTCATTCCTATCGTAGGAAACCATTTGATTATCCAACTGAAAGTGACAAATGTTTGTTAATTCTTACACAATAATGCCTAGAATATCAATCATTATGCATTCCATTTTTGATAGCTCTAATTGCCTAGAGTCATATTTTATACATTCTACATTTCAGTTAATAGTGGATGTTTGCCGTTATGTCTTCTCATTTTGAGACAATTGCTTCATCAGCAAGCGAAGGTCCCAAGCCCTGCTCTATTCAATCCTTAAGGTCAATTCTACCTCAATGAGGTAGTAATCCCTTAGTTATATTTTGAGTCGCTTCCCACTTGAGGAGCTCATCTTCTGGCATCTTATCAGACGATATTCCATGGCTATTGGCAAGGTTTCCAGTGGCTAATCCCTCAGAAGAGATGTACCTTTTCCTTCTTCTTATCTGGTCTTAATCTGGAAGTGCCTCTGAAGTTCATCATGAGTGACCCTACTGATATTTGAAATACCAATGGCATATCTTCCAAAATACCAGCCATGACTATCACAAACTGATAGACAAATGGGGAGTAATATCATATGATCCAGCAATCTTACTACTAGGTATCCTATGAAAATAATAACATGGAATAATGACATGAACGTATATATGCACACTGATAATAGCACTATTTATAATAGCAAAGAGTTTAAACCAACCTAAATAGTGACCAGTTGATACATGATTAAATTATGGTACATACATATAAAGGAATACTATCTAATATTTTTAAAGAATGACAAGTCTACCAAACTCCTTATACTATAGATAAACCTAGAGAATATTATGTTGAGTGAAAATTTTTAAAACATCCACTGCCGTTGTGTCAATTCCAACTATTATACACCCTAAATAGGCTTTCAAATCTTAACAGGAGTAGCTAGGAGTTTCAAATGCCAACCCTGTGGTTATTGATCCAATGGTTACCCACAATGAAATTAGTCCATCATAAAAGGATGAGTACTAAATAAGACCACCTCATACAAAGTCAGCAAGAAAACAGGAGATGGTTGTCAGGGATGGGAGAAGGAGAAAGGGTAAATCACTAATAAGAGGGTAGATAGGTATGAACTTTGTTGAAAGGGAAGGCAATATTCAATAAAGGGGAAACCACCATCCCGTGATCAAAAAAGAATGGGAACCTCAGAGAAATACAAAATGTTAAGATAGCAGAGGTAAATATTATTAGATACACAGCCAGCAATAAAAATAATAACAGTGATGAATGAGCCGATACCTAGATAGACGCCCAAGCTGAGCGTGCGTGGGAAGATTAAAGGGCCTATACTTATGAATATACTCACATCCATAAGTCTGACAGAGATTTCCACATTTACAGGTATATATATTATATAATAGAATATATTATATATTTAATGTTCATGATTAAGGTATAGCATTCAGGGCCTGGGGCTTTAGGACCATAGTTTCAAGTGACATCATGGTCAATTGGAACAACATAGTCCACAAAATAAAAGTTCTGCATCCTACTGTGGTGGACAACAGCTGGGATCTTGAAAGTGTGTGAGTACATCTAAGATGCAATTATTGGCCTCTGTTTCTGCCCTGCCTCTTCACCCCCAAATCTGGAGCAAAACATCCCAGAAATAAGTAGCCCATTGGACTAATGGATCACCGGGACCTCAGCTTCCAGAAGAGCTCGATGGTATCTGCTTGCAGCATAATTTGATGAGCTATAAATCTAGACATGAGAAAGCGCATGTGATGGCATGAATTGTGTGCTGGTAAATCGGTTATCTGAGGAGAAAAAGACAGAGAAGGGCCTGATTTATTGAATTTTCTCTTTTTCTTATTTCTACCATGGATGACACTGAATGCAGAATGGGAAAGATAAACACAAAAATCAACTCTCATGGGCCAGCATAAGCTAACTCCAAAAGACCATTAAGTATGCTGAATGAACTTTACTGTAACCATTCTAAAGGATATTATACAACAATTAAGCAGTACGGATTAGAACTATTCCAACTGTTTTTGAGCAATTTCCATATGTGTGCCTAATTGAGATAAAGACATAGTATATAGATTTATCTTTCACACAAAAAATACAAATGGCAAAAGTAATGCATGTGTATTTGAATATGATTACATGTACGTAGAGGGAGGTAAGGACAGATCTTTACCAAATTATTAATAGCTACTTCACAGGATTTAGTAATGGAGAAGAGAGGAGATGACAGTGGTAGAGGGGAGGGAAAAATTTGGAGTAGGGAAAAAAATCATTAGTAAGAAAACTCTGAGAAAAGATCCTGGTAAAAAACAAGGAGATCAGCATTAATGTTCTTTAATATAAAAACATTCCAATGCAAACAGGATCAAAAGCACAGAAGATTCAGACATGTCAGTGTGATTCTCCCAGCACTAAGTGTTATAGGGGTTACGAGATCTTTTGAAAATCCAAAGGGCCCTATTGGCATGTTGGATTTTGATCTACTGCTCGATGGTGTTTCTGAAGCTATGAATCTTTGTGTATGGAGATTGCCTTCCACTTGAAGGCAGTGGGGTGTTCTGTGTTGTTTTAACTTACCTTCTGGTTGTACTACAGCTTTCTTGCCTACAGAACCCCATTATCAGGACACAGGAGGTATTTTCGTGAGTCTGCTCACAAGAAAGATAGAGGAGGAAATTAGGCCTTTGAATCCATACTTTGATCAGTGTATATTTGCTCTTTGTTCTTGGTTGTGGCAACACTTGGGAAAACCTTTGGAAAAAGTTGACTATGTATCATGGTACTAAAGAAGTACCTCTATTTTATATTAGTCCTATATTCTTACAAACCTCATGGCTTGTCAGAAGGTTTCTAAATTCAGAACACTGTCTGATTTCTCGGAGCATCTCTTCAACACTATACTGCTTTGCATTAATTAAAACCCTTTGCCGACCTGCATCAGTAAAGGCACTTCTTTTGCTTGTTTTCTTCATGATCAATGAAAGATATTATATTTTGTACAAGTATGTTCAGAAGTTTCCTGTAAAAAAAAAAGTCCTGCTTTTATTCTGTTTCCAAAATCACCTCATCTAATTTTTCTTTACACTAACATTTTATCTTCACACCTGTGTTCCAACTCCTCACCTTGTCCACTAGTCTCTAGAGGGTAGTTTCTGAAGCAATGATTCCTCAGATTGTTTTTTGTTTGTTTGTTTTTTAGTGTAATACCTCTTCATTTTGTGATTAATCCTGTATATTAGTGTGTATATATTCCTGAGTCATGAGGTGTGAATGCAGGCTTCCACACAAAGCCATATGTGGCTCTGCACACACCTCCATAAGGGCTGAGTATTTTACACACTAGTATGTTGTGTGTCATCTTCCCAATAGTGAGTATGATGTATCTGTTTTATAAGTGATTCCTAAGAAGAAAGAAAATATGTCTTCTTTTCTGTCCTCATTCCCCTATGTGGCAGTTACATAATCTCCTGTCAACTTGTGTGAAGGGGTGGGTCTAGTCTGTCAATCAGGTCATAGCCAATGAGGCCTCTGTGTGGGCGTGGCCTACTCATGAGGATTCTGGGAACTCCTATCTTCCTCCCTGGAGGCAGGACACACACACTTTCTGCTTCGCATTTGGGTTGACAAGTCGCATGGAGCTACGCTGATGGAACCAGATCCCTGGAGCTAGAGGAGTTACGTGGAAACCCACACCAGTACTGAGATGTTTCCACTGCCACTGAATCCACAAGGCTTTCCACCCACTGGTTTGTGATCTTCCTGCATTTGGCGTCATTTCATGAATTGCATGAGTCTGAAGAAGAATATATAGACTGATATTGGACATATTGGCTAATATTAGACTTAGAGCCTTGATCTGGACTGGGCTGGGATGTTTTCTTAATATACAATTACTCTTTATATAAAGCTCTTTCTTACACACATATGAGTGTCCATGAATTTGTTTCTCTTGTCAACCTGGGCTATAACACCATTTGCTCAAAATATTCCAATATCTAACAAGAGGCCAGGTAAGAGTGCCCTGGTATCCAAAACTGGTATGCGTAAGCCAAGAAGGCCCTATCTTGGAGAAACTGAGATTGCTGGGAAGGTTGTTCCAGACATTCAGAAATATAAAACAGTAGCTCTGGGTCTCTGGACTTGGAATTGGGGCTCAGTATGGCAACTTATTGGGTCTGAATTAAATTTATTCTGCCTGATGGCATCATTCATCAGGCGTTGGGATGCTAAACAAAAGATTGGTGATTCAAGGATGAAACTGCTCTTTTAAATATTTGTGTTCTTAGGAACCTTATATAGGGTCATATGAATCAGGACTGACTGGATGGTGGTAGATTTTGGCTTTCAACTGGTACTACAAGGTAAGTTGGGTGCTTCTATTTGCAAAATAAGATTAGATTAAAAAGACAGGAGCTAACTAAGTCAGTTTTTACAGTTCTGTCTTTGGATTATAGCTGTTATTATGAGGGATAAGTCAGTTCTGACTCACAGATATCCTATGTTCAGTGAATGAAATGCTGTCCGGTCTTTGACCAGACTCAGAACTGTACTTATATTTGAGCCCATTATTGCAGCCACTCTGCCCATTCCTCTTGCCAGGCTTGTCCTTTATTGTCCTGACCCTACTTTAGCAATCAGGATCTTCTTTTCCAGTGACTGGTCTCTCAGAAAATATGTGCAAAGTGCATGAGACAAAATCATGCCATCCTTGATTCTAAAGAGCATTTCCGCTGTACTTATTTCAAGACAGATTTGTTGGTTCTTTTGGCAGTCCATTATACTTTGAATATTCTTCCCCAGCACCATAATTCAAATGCATTGACACTTCTTCAGTCTTCCTTATTCAATGTCCAACTTTCACATCTACATGAGGTAATTGAAAATACCATGGTTTGTATTGGGAGCACATTAGTCTTCAAAGTAATATCCTTGCTTTTCAGTAACAGAGGTCTTGTGCAATAGATGTATGAATGCAATGCTCTCTTGACTGCTGCTTCCATGAGCATTGATTGTGGATCCAAGAAAGATAAAATCCTTCATAACTTTAATTCTTTCTCTGTTTATCATGATGTTACCTATTGGTCTAGTTGTGAGAATTTTGGTCCTCTTTACAGTGAGTTGTAATCAATACTGAAGGCTGCACTACTTGATCTTAGTCGGAACGTGCTTTGAATCTTCCTCATCTTCAGCAAGCAATGTGTCATCTGCATATATCAGATTATTAATAAGACTTCCTCAAATCTCGATGTCACATTCTTCTTCATATAGTCCAGCTTCTCTAATGATTTACTCAGCATAAAAATTGAATAAATGTGGTGATAAAATATAACCTTGGCACACATATTTCCTAATTTTAAACCATGCAGTATTTTAAATTTTAAACCATTTTATATGGTTTAAATTTTAAACCATGCCGTATTACCATGTCCTCTTTCCACAACTCCTTCTTGATGCATGTAGAGAGTCTCCATGATCTCTTGACTGCTGTGTTCCATAAGGAGGCCAATCAATATTAGGGATCAGAGCAAGATGAAATGATGAATTTTGAGATTCCAATACTTCTCACTAAGCCAAAATTTTTATGGTCCACAAAATTAAATGGGTTGGCCTAGCCAGAAAAACACATGCAAACATATTTCCAGTAGTCTCTACTTTCAGCCAAGATCCATCTGATGTCAGCAATGATATCCCTTGTTCCACACCCTCTTCTGAATCTAGCCTGAATCTCTGACTGCTCCCTATCAGTGTACTGCTGAAACCACTGTTGAACAATCTTCACCAAATTTCTGACTTGCATGTGATATCAATTATATTGTTCTATAATTTGAGCATTCTGTCAGATCATCGTTCCTTGAAATGGGGACAAATATGGATCTCATACAGTCTGTTGGCCAGCTTTCTTGGCATAATTGAGTAAGCACTCCCAGTGCTTCATAGCTTGTTGAAACATTTCAATTGCTACTCCTTGCTTTTGGCTAGTGCCTTTATTGTATCTTGGACTTCTTCCTTCAATACCATTAGTTCTTGCTCATAAACACCTCTTGAAATGGTCTAATATTGACTAATTGTTTTTGGTACAGTGACTCTGTATTCTTGCCATCTTCTTTTGATGCTTGCAGTATTCAATATTTTGTCCATAAACTCTTTCAATATGGCAACTCAATAATTGAACATTTCCTTCAGCTCTCTCAGTTTAAGATATGTAGAGTAAATAAATGTGGTCCAGAAAGCTGATGGTTCCTGACTGCTAAAAGATATAGTGTCTGGGGTCTTAAAGGCTTAAAGTTAAATAAGCGGCCATCTAGCAGAGAGAAGCAACAAGCCCATATGGAAGAAGCACACCAGCCTGTGAAATCATGAGGTGTCAACAGGATCAGAAATCAGGCATCAGAAGACCCGAAACAAAGAAATGCATTGTGGCAAATGATGGGGGTCAGAGTGGAGACTCAAAGTCCATCTGTAGATAATTGGACATTCCTTCACAGAAGGGTCACAAGGAAAGAAGGAGACAGACAGCACCACAGAACACACAGCATTCCTCTAGTTCTTTAGGGCTTCCCCTCTGCGCTCCCCACTATCATGACCCCAGTTCTACCTTACAAATCCTACTAGACCAGAGCATGTACACTGGTACAGATCATAGGCTTCCAAACATGGCATCCAGCACAGATAAACGCCTGAGGAATAACAATGGGAGTAGCAATACCATGAGGCTAGGGTGGGGGAGAAGGGGGAGAAATGGTGACCCGTCTATAATGACTGAGGTGTAATCCCCCACCCCCCATGGGGATGAACAATAGTAACGTGGGTGAAGGAAGACAGTGGGCAGAGTAAAATATGAAAAGAATATCAATTTATAATTTATCAGGGATTAATGAAGGTGGGAGGGCAGGAGAGTGATGGGAAAATATTTTGAAAATGATGATGGCAACTTCTACAAATGTGCTTGATACAATTGATGTATGCATTGTTATAAGAGCTGTAAGAGACCCCAAGAAAATGACTTTTTAAAAAGATATGCTAAATTGAGGGGTCTGCCCAATCCTAACTCCATGGACAGCTGCCCCTCCCCCCAAAGGAATTTACTTCAGAGGACAGAACTGAAACTATAGCTCAGGGAGAGGGACATGTCTGATCAGAGCACATGGGAGCAAATGAAGGGGGAGGACGAGAATGTGGAGAACATCCTGGCCCACCAAGCCTCCACGACGATATTCCTGCTCAGAGCAGCCAATCCACAGAGAAGACCACATGGCTGGCCCCACTATGAGACATGACATCCATCACTGACCTATACACCTACAGGAGACAACACTGGAGACACAGTGTGGGAAATGCCCCTGATCTGATCCCACCACACCGAGGCAAAACACTAAGTGCGCTCAACAGAACAGCAAGGGAACAGAGCAATGAAATCTCCGGGGAAAACAAAAAATAGATTTGGGGGCCAGGGTGTGGCACCTCATCAGACTCACTGGAAAACACTCCTAAAGGTCAGCAAACAGACCTTGAACTATTTACAGGCTTTTATTTTTTGTCATTGGTCTGTTGTTGTTGTTGTTTTCTTTTGTTGCTATGTTTTGCTCTGCCTTGTTTTTGTGCATATTATTATCTCTGCAGCTCTATCTTGATAAGATAGTCAAGATAAACAATCTGGAGGGATCTACATATAACCCCCTCCCTGTGGGATGGACAACAGAAAAGTGAGTGAAGGGAGACTTCGGACAGTGTAAGACATGACAAAACAATAATTTATAAACTATCAAGGGTTCAGGGAGCAGGGAGGGAGGGAGGAATGCGGAGGTGATATCAAGGACTCAAGTAGAAAGCAAATATTTTGAGAATGATGAGGGCAACAAATGTACAAATGTGCTGGACACAATGAATGCATGTATAGATTATGATAAGCGTTGTATGATCCCCCAATAAAATGATTTTTTTTAAAAACCCAGTGGTAGGGGATTGTTTGGATTTTTTTCATGTCATATGAATCTATATTCAGATATACATAATTTAATATGAGATTATTTGAACTATGGGGCAGGAAATGATTTTTAAGCAAAGCTATATTACTGAACTACTTCAAATATAGGTCTCAATTCATGAGAACTATTGTACTAAAAGTATATAAAGAGTAACTATTTACTGGCTAGAGGGTTTTATTTTGGGGTGATAAAACATGTTTTAGTCCTCGATAGAGTAGGTGTTGCACAAATTTGGGGATGTACTAAGTGCCATGATATGTTTATTTTAAAACAGTTGTTTTTATGTTATGTAGTAATAAAAGAAGTATATCAGAAAATTTTTTCTATGGTTAAGTTTTGTTTGTTGCCTCAGTTACACACACTGTGGGCGGTTATAGTCTCTAACAATAAAGAAATGAAAAGTAGTGTCTGAATCTTGAAGTCAACATCTGCCGAATTTATTTTCCCCATTTTCATATGTATTATGTAAGAATTAATAGCCTCGTGTGGGCTTAATCTTCTTCAATCATACTTTTCATATTGACCTAGCCTGTGCCTGGACTTTCCATAACAATGTCTGAAGTCATGGGATGTAAGCTCTTCGCTTTCTAATGCTCAGTTCATGAAACACAGAGGCAATGAAGGAGAAAAAGCACAGGGATTCTCAGCTGAAAACGTCAGTGGAGCAGTGAGAAGATGATTTCTATTTCAGGAGGGAAAGAAGAGGAGGCTGTTAACAGTCACAACATATCCCAAGACAATTCCCGGATATCCTGTACAAACCGTGCATTAAAATCGGTAACAGGAGAGGCAAAGCTGCCCAGGGGTAAGATTATAAACTAGGCTGAGTTGCGTCACTTAATCTTGTACATCTGTGTTGCTGTCATTTTTGTGTCCTGTGGGCTTACAAAGAAGATCTTCTTCCTTACCTGCTTGGGATAGAAAATGTTGGGGAAAATTCTTGATTGGGCTTCAGACAAATGAGGCAGGACCAAGTTGATACCCTATAGCTTCCCCAAGATTGGACTGTTAAGACAAGTAATTCTTCCTGGAAAGGTAGTGCTGCTTAATGACAGAACACATGTCTGCTGTCCAAGCTAACAATAGGTTCGCTCTGAGTCAGAATCAGTTCCAAGACAGTGAGATCAGTTTCGGTTTTGTTTTGGTTTCTTTCGAAGTAAACAAGCATTCTTTTTCTCTTCCGCATTGAGTACTTCTAAACTGCACTAATCAGTGGGCTCAATAGCTCACATATTTTATCCACTTACTCTTTGTGCTCACCATGATGCTGGTACTATTATCCTTGCTATGTTTACTGAAAATGAGTTTCAGAGCAAATGAGACTTTTTCACACTTATGTACACATTGCAAAGATGGCAGATGGGTTTGAATTAATGTACTATGCCCAAATCCATGTTCTTTTGGCTGTTTTCCTCTCCCCAGGATGTAAGACTGGGAGGATGGCAGAACCTTTTTAAGTTCAGGTGCCACAATTTGCCACTGGAGTACCTCCACATCCCTATAGTTTTTTCGAAGGAACATCAGCCTGGATCACAGACCTCACACCTTTGTGAAATTCAAGCAGCAGAACTAGCAAAACCTGGAGGGCATATACTGTCTAATACAGAAGTTCTCAACCTGTGGATCGTGACCTCTTTGGGGGTTGAATGACCCTTTCACAGGGACAACCTAAAACCATCAGAAAACACATGTTTCCAATGGTCTTAGGAACCGAGACACTGCTCCTCTATCTCTAGGCGGGTCCACCCACATGCAGATACGCCCACATACGAGTACCTGGCATGAAGACAGCTACCCATGCCACACCATGCTTCAAGACAAAATTTCATTTATTTGTCATTACAAATAAATATTTCGCATTATATAACTACCTACTGTTTTGTGATGAATCACTATGCTTTATTGATGTTCAATTTGTAACAATGAAAGTACATCCTGCATATCAGATATTTACATGACAATTCATAACAGAAGCAAGATTAAAGTTATGAAGTAGCAACGCAACACAACATGAGGTACCTGGATTAAAGGGTTGTGACATTAAGAAGGTTAAGAACCGCCGGTCTAATATAAGATAAAAATATAATGAACTAAACAAGAACCTTTCCTAAACCCACAGGGAATCCAGCAATCCTCAGTGAAATCAATCTAAAAGGAAAAAACCCTACAAGTTTCCTCTGTACAAGTGCCAGCACACCTGCCAAGCTCAACGGAGAGGTATTTATGCTCTGGTCCTCCTCTCTCTGCGATTCTTTCTGCTCTCATTTTCTTTCAAGTGATTGTCCGGTGGCCTAGAACTTGGGCCTATCCTTGGTACCGGTGGTTTGTGATCATCTTTAGAACAGATTCAAAGTAGCCCCTCTGTGACAATAGTTAGTGTTTTTATTTGTCATTGGTATTTTCCCTATTCCATCCCTAAAAGGATTGTTCTAGATTGCCTCCTCTCTTCTTAAATGTCCTGATCACCTCCTATTACCCTCTGAATCAGGCTAACTCCTATCACACTTGATAATGTTGATAAATGGTTGATAAAAATGAATAACATTGTAGCCTTTAGATATGATATACCCCATATGCTAGTCTCCAAATCTACAAATATGTGATCCACAAAGACAGCAGTTCTAAACCGCCTGCCTTTCCAGAAAGACAGGGCTTTCTGTTCCCATAAAGTATCCTTGGACACTCATTAGGGAAATTCTGTTCTGTTCTATAGGCCTCAACCAGATGACAGTGAGTTTTGTTTTTGGCATTGTTGTTGGTTGTTTTTTGGTGTGACCTCCAGAAATGTGAGAGACTAACTTTCTGTTGCTTTAAGCCAACAAGTTTAGAGCAATTTATTATAGCATCCTCAGGAAGCTGATGTGGCTGTTTGTTGTTGTTGCTGCCTTCTCTCAGATTGGCCCCTGACTCATGACAAGCCCATGAGCAACAGAGGAAACCACTGCCATGACCATAATGGGTTGCAACTGTGAAAAATGTAATGTGTTGAATTTTCATCAGTTGCCATGTGTAAGTCAATAGACAAACTTTTCTTCCTAGTCCAGTTTGATCTGTAATTTTTACAAAAACTTATTTATTCAGCATCATAAAGACCAATATCCTGGGCATTTGTGTGCTGAAATCAATTGGTATTTTGAACTAGAAAATCATGTGGTTTACTATGCTGGGTATGACCTATGCAAGAGGAAAATCATCGTCCAAAATGCATTTGAAGATCTATTCTGAAGTGCAATGTTCTCTGTGATAGAATATCTATCCACACACAAAGAAATCAACTATTGAATAATATAACTATTATTCAAATTTATGCACCAACTACTAAAGCTAGTGAAGCAAAAATAAGGATTTTACCAGTATCTTCATTGTGAAATTATGCAAACATGTCATCAAAAAAATCATTGAAATTATTGCCAATTGGAATGCAAAAGTTGGAAACAAGCAGCTGTTGGAAAATAGAGCCTCAGTGATAGAAATGGAGATTTCATGATAGAATTTTGCTGACCAATGATTTTGTCATCGCATCAACCTCTCTAGATGGAATACACAGAAATCAAATTGACTATATCTGTGGGACAAAACTATGGACAAGCTCATTATCAGCAGCTAAACCCAGGCCAGGGCCTGACAGTGAACCAGACCATCAATTGTTCATATGTAAGTTTCAGTTGAAGCTAAGAAAATGAACAAAAGAGCTTGAGTCAAAATATGACATGAGTCTATCTTACCTGAAGCTTGAAGAACAGATTTGATGCTTTGAACTCTAGTAATAGAAGACCTGACTATATAAACCCCAGAAATAAAACCATCTACCTACAGACAATTTTTTTGACAAAAAAAAATTTTTGAATGAGAAAAAGACACCCTCTTGAATAACTGTTGCTGGAAAAAATGTTTTTACATGTGCAGAAGAATTAAAAAAGATCCACACCTCATCCCTTGCACAAAAATAAACTCAAGATGGAATAAAGACCTAAATGTAAACTCCAAAGCTATAAAGAGCATCAGTGAGAAAATGTACCCAATTTAAGGTGAGTATCGCAAGGTATGCACAGACTACTAAGCATAATAAAGAAATCACATACACCAGGAGTTAAAATAGATTATTGGGACCTATTAAAAATGACACATGTATGCACATCAAAATATTTCATCCAAAGAGTAAAACAAGAACCCACAGAAAGGGGGGGTGGCAGAAAATCTTTAAGGATGATACAACAGACAAGGAACTAATCATTAAAATATTTTTAAAAATCTACAACATCACACAAGAAGAAAATGAATGATCCAATTAAAAGGTGGGCAAAAGAAATGAACAGAGAATTCACCAAACAAGATGCTTGAATGACAAACAAACATAAAAGGAAATTCTTGCAATTGCTAGCCATTAAGGAGGTGCAAACCCAAATGAGGAGATGCCACTTTACACACATGATAGAAAAGCTAAAAAAGAAAGAAAGAAAGAAAGAAAGAAAGAAAGAAAGAAAGAAACAGAGAGCAACAAATGCTGGAGAGGATACGAAGTGACTGGAATAAAAACCAAGACACAAGACAGTTCCACTCTCCATTCATCTACGCTTCAAATCTGGTCTCCTAATTAACAAGCTAGAGACTCTCTGCCTTGTATCCATGAATCATGTGCTCTATATGCACACCTTTAAAATCATTCAGAAAAAAAGAGACCTCACATCAACTGGGGTCAGTTTGGGGGGATGTGAGAAGAGGGAGAGGGCCGTTCAGTGGCTGCCATTTAATAGTGTGGGTCACAGAAAATCAACAGACATGAATACAAAAGTCATAAGCGAACCTCATTGGGAATTCAAATCTGGATGGCAGAAGGGGACATACAGGCAATTACATTTCTGCTGGTGGGTAAGCTGGGATGATTTTCTGTAAAAGGAATCCAGGATGGATAAACCAATAGAGACAGTGACTGCATTGATGGCTTCTTAGGGGTGGGGCAGGGAAGGTTGTGGAGAGCTGGGGAGCTGATGACAATGAGTTTAAGAAAGTAGATGTTCTAAAATTGACTGTGGAGACGGTTATACAACTCTTATTAATATGATTGTGTTATTAAATTGCATGTTATATGAACTATATGCCACTAAACTATTTTAAATATATAAATAAATACTCTTGAAATCAGAATAAAAAATAGAATGCAAATTCAAATAATTCTGGTCAATCATTACCATATCAAGGAAGACTAAATTTTATTTTTTAAATCATTTTATTGGGGCTCGTATAGCTCTTATAACAATCCATATATCAATTGTATCAATCAAATTTGTGCATATGTTACCATCATCATTTTCAAAGCATTTTCTTTTTACTTGAGCCCTTGGTATCAGCTCCCCATTTTCCCCTTCCACCCCTGTGAACCCTTGACAAATTATATATTTTTTTCAAAACTTATACCATTTGTTGTCTCCCTTCACCCATGGTTCTAGTGGGGCTGGGGGAGGCGGGTAGAAATGTTAATATGTTGACCATTCCCATCAATTCTCCCTTTCTCCCCTTCTCCCTGCACCTTGCCCCTACCCTCATGATAGCACTACTCCCATTACTGTTCCTGAAGGGTGTAGCTGTCCTGGATTCCGTGTGTCAAGGGTTCTTATCTATATGAATGTACATACTCCAGTCTAGCCGGATTTGTAAGGTAGAACTGGGTCATGATAGTGAAGGGGGGGGGGGGGGTAGGGAGCATTGAGTAACTAGAGAAATGTGTTTCATTGGTGCAATAAGACACTCTGGTTGACTCATCCCTTCCTTCTGAACCTTCTGTGAGGGGATGTCCAATTTTCTACAGATGGGCCCTAGGTCTCCACTCCAACACTCCTCATTCACATCGATATGATTATTTTTGGCTCTTCCGATGCCTGATACCTGATCCTGTTGACACCTTGTGATCACACAGGTTGATGTGCTTCCTCCATGTGGGCCTTGTTGCTTCCCTCCTAAATGGACAGTTGTTTAACTTCAGGCCTTTAAGACCCCAGATGCTATATCGTTTAATAGCCAGACACCATCAACTGTCTTCACCACATTTGCTTATACACCCATTTTGTAAGGAAGGTGAGCATCACAGAAAGTCAGGTTATTAGAACAAAGAGTTTTTGTATTGAGGGAGGGCTTGAGTAGAGATCCGATATCTGTCTGCTACCTTAACACTTAACATATAAATATATGTGCATACAGCTATATCCCTACCTTTATATATTACATATTTACATATCTACATGCCTATATTTATACCTCTATAAATGTCTTTTACCTCCTAATCCTTTCCTCTATTTGCTTTTACTTAACTTCTGTCCCACTATCATGTTCGACTTTCATTCGGCTCTCCATAATTCTTCTCAACTACATTGCACTTGATCAAACCCCACCAGGCATTCAACACCTTCCTCATCATCGATTTTAGATCTCTTGTTGTTCCCTTATCCCTAAGCTTGTTGGTTCCCTGTGCCCTTCCCCCCTCCCATGTCCCCACCCTCCCCCGCCAGAAACCATCGATTCCATTGTTTTCTCCTCAGGATTGTTTACCTGCCTATCTTAAAGAGTTCGACATAGGAAAAGAGAGAGAGAGAGAGAGAAGAAAAAGAGGGGGGAGAGGGGAAGCCCATAAATAGTTCCAGACCTGCCTGCTCACCCTTATGAATGCTTTTTTTGATCAGGTCTGATGAAGTGACAAGCCCTGCTCCCAAGTCAGAAGTCTATTTTCAGGATTCCTTGAAAACTCTTGCTTTGCTCCCCTTGCCATTCTGTTGTGCTCCATTCATGTTTCACCTCAATGAGTATGTGGAGAGGGGTGCAGGGGGAGCATACCAGGCATGATTCCCACACTGCTTCCCCAGTGCTGTCCCCTATAGTAGTGCTGTGTGTCAATGAGGGGACATCATGTCTCGTGGTGGGGACAGGTCCTGTGGTCTTCTCTGTGCATCAGCTACAGTAGGAATGTCATTCTCTATACTTGGTTTGGGCCAGGATGCAGTTCTCTCTCTCTTTCTCTCTCTCTGTCTGTCTTAGTTTACTACCGTGTGCTCTGAGCAGAACCACCACTCTCCCCGGTCTGTATCTTCAATGCTGTGATTAAATAGTTTCACTTTTTAAAAGTCTATATATGGTTCATCAGTGTTGTTTCTCTCATATTTAATATTTCAGACTTG
The DNA here is from genome assembly GCF_050624435.1 of Tenrec ecaudatus. Taxonomy (NCBI): domain Eukaryota; kingdom Metazoa; phylum Chordata; class Mammalia; order Afrosoricida; family Tenrecidae; genus Tenrec; species Tenrec ecaudatus. The sequence continues at coordinate 297,381,802 of NC_134531.1, forward strand.
CTAAACTTCTGGAAGCTCGGATCATCCTGGAGTAGCATTTAGTGGGTGGGGTATCATGTTTTGATAAATGGTTTGAAATGTTGAATGAAGACCTGATGGTTTGAAATGTAAACATCCCACCTAATTCACAACAGAAATTCTTTTTTTTTTTTTTTTAATAAAATGAGTCTTTAGGCTCTTCTTCCATGAAACCTTATTGATGCAGAACTAATGATACAAGAATAATGATCAAAGTTGCCTTTTAAGTAGAAATATGTATAATATAAAACACAGGTAATATGCAAGATAATAATTACTATTTTTATTCTTTACTTTCTTTGTTTTCCCTATTCAGTGGTTTAATGACATAGAGATTGTTGTAGTGGGAATAAGGAGAAGCAAATCATCTAAATCACTGAATCAAGTATATAAATAATATTTTCAATGAATTATTATATTAAGTGCACATTAGGAGAATACCATACTACTCATAAAATGTGGACAGAAACTGTTTTTTTCATTTGAGTGACAAAAATGATAAGTATCTCTTATTTTGTTAACCAGGCCCCATTAGCCAATGGACACCTTTATGAATAAAGAATTAATGTTTGAGACAGAACCTGAATTTAAAGACAAACTATATAATTTCTGAATGATGAAAATGTAAGAAATGTCAAATCAGCAAAAATTTATTATGTAAATTTAGAAGCTGAAATGGGGTCATCTAACCTTTTAATTCCACTATCACACATTGAAAAATTGCAACAGCAGCAGCACCATTCAATATCAACAAACTTGTGTTATTTTAAACATTTAAAATGTTTTGATATTTAAATAGAAATTACCTTCTGAATTAACATATTTCAAGAAAGAAACTCAAATTATAATATTTTTTACTTCGAAATGAAAAACCACCTTAAAAACATTAATATGTGTCCAATCTAATAAATTAAGAAATAAAAATAAGGAGGGGTAATTTATTTTATCAAAAGTTCACTCTTTAGCTCACATATAATTATTTGTCAGGATGTAATCAGTTTCTAAGCAGTTTCATAATAATACTTTCTATAATTTGACATGCTTTGTGAAAGAAATTTGCAATAAAAACTATTCTCAGATGCAAGGAACAATTTTGTCAGTCTTATCAGATGCCATTTAATACACCAATATCAATTATACAGGAAGGGACATCGTGAGGCAAACAGGGCTTCTTAGCACCTTGAACTTTCAGTGGCATTTAGCAAATTTCTTAGAAGGGAGTGCATGTGGTGACCTCTATATTTGTATGTTTTCAAATGCTTTCATACTGTTACAGGTTAAGAGCTTAACATTTTTAGTATCCAGCATCTTGCATCTGGGTTATTATATGTAAATATAGGAGAAATTAATCTCAATGTCAATGAAGCACTAAAGTACCTTCTATATTTATCCTTCTGAGAAAAGTAGTGGTTTCATTAGGCTGCCAATTTCCTTTCCTGCTTCAACATGACTGTCTTCTGCTGTTAGGAGTTGTTAGTGATCATTTGTTCTTTGTTATAAGTTAACTAGACAGAGAGGTCGTGTTTGATAATTTTGCACCCCCTTGGATCACCTATCTTTGGGATACAATGCAGAAGCTATTGAATTTCATGTGAATTGCCTATGAAAATTAATGTCACATGCAATCAAGATTTTTCAGATGATAATTTTAAAATGGGGGTAGCAGTGTCCAGGGTGTCAAGCTTATCCAGAAGGATAGCATTGTCAACATCAGATGTGTCTTGGCTCAAAGAAAAAAAATTCTAGAGAGATGTAAATTTAGGTTTGTTTTGCTATTCGAAGGTATTTAATCAGATTTTAATGATAGAAAATTATGGATAATAGTGAGAACAATAGGAATTCCATAACCTTCCACTGTGCTCAAGTGAAACCTGCAGGTACCCCCAACAATAGTCATTCAAACAGAAAAGGGGAATATTGTATGATTTAAAACCAGGACAGATGGAGTGCAGAGTTGAATCATTGCACCTTACGTATTTATTTTGTGTGCCTGATAAATAATCTGAGAACCTGGACTATATGAAGAAGAATGTGGTATAAGGAGTGGAGGAAGTGAAAGGAAATAATACAAGCCCAAGAATCCTCTATATCCAGCAAATTATCTATCAAGATAGACAGCAAAGTAATAGTCTCCCCAGACAAAGTAAAACTCAAAGAATAAGTTAAAAGAAACCCAGCAAGACAAAAAATCCTTGCCAACCCAGTGTGGTCATTAAAAAACACCCACTAAGCACAAATAGGAGGCCACCACATAGGACAACTCCACCCAGAGGTCAAACTATTGAAAACAGCCCCCAAGATAACCTGGCCCCAATGGTGAAAAGAAAGAACGAAGAACACAGTTATTCACACAATGCTCTGATAAGAAGAGAGGTAGAAAAATACCCAACTCAAAAGTTACATCACAGAGTCCACTGATTTATGTTATAATATCAATGGATATCTGTATATCAATGGACTGAACTCACCCATTAAAAGACAGAAACTAGCAGGCTAAGAAAACACAACTCATCATTCTGCCGATTATAAGAGACACAACTGAAGCTTGCAGACAGAAATAGGCTGAGAATCAAGGCTGAAGAAAAATATACCAAGCAAATAGCAATTCAAAAAACAGCAGGGGTTGCAATCCTAATCTCTGACAAAATTGATCTCCAGGTGGCAAGCCATAACGAGAGTAACGAGGGCACTATATAATGCTCAAGGGATCAGTAGACCAAAAACCAGTGAGCATAATAAACATTTACGCACCCAACAAGACACCTGCAAAATTCATCAATCAAATGCTCCAAAAGATGAAAAAAGAAATCACAGGCTCAACAATCATAATTGGTGACTTAAATACACCACTCTCTGAGAAAGATAGATCACAGGGAAAGAAGCTTAATAAGGAAGCTACAGAACTAAACTCTACAATCAAGCTACTTGACCTGATAGACATTTTCAGAGCTCTCCAATCAAATACAAAATAATTCTCATTCTTTTCACACTCACATGCCACATATTTGAAGATAGACCATATGCTGGGACACAAGTCGAGCCTATGTAAATTCCAGCCTAGAGAAATCACTCAGACTTCCCTCTTAGACCACTACACCATAAGGTGGGAAATCTACAAAAGGAGGATTAAGAAAACAAAGGCAAACAATCGGAGGATGAATAACTGTCTACTTCAAAATAAGTGTATACCGACCCAGATCAGAGATGAAATCAGGAAGTTTATAGATACCAATGATAATGAGAACACAACACACCCAAATCTTTGGGATACAGCAAAGGTAGTTATCAGAGGAAGTTTGGTAGCGACATTCATATATGCAAAAGGAAGAGAGACTTGTTATTGATATGCTGACACAAAACCTCCAGCAGTTAGAACGGAGTCAACAGGACAATGCTACAAATAGAAAAGGAATAGAAATAATAAAAATTAAGGCGCAAAACAATGAGCAGGGAAACCAGAGAACAATGCAAAAAACCAACAAGAAAAAAAAACTGGTTCTTTGAAAGGATTAACAGAATTGATAGACCTCTGGCAAACCTACCCAAAGAAAGAGAAGTAAAAACATCAATAGTCAGGATGAGGTATGAAACGGGGGAAATTACAACAGACCCCAATGAAATTAAAAGGCTAATTACACAGTACTATGAAGGCCTGTACTCCAACAAATTCAACGACTTGGAAGACATGGACAAACACTTGGAAAAACAATCCCTCCCTAGACTATCCCAGATGGACATTAAGCAACTCAACAGACCCATAGCAATAGAGGAAATAGACAAGGAAATACCAACTAAAAGGTCCCCTATGCCAGATGGCTCTCAGGAGAACGCTATCAAGCATTTAGGGAAAATCTGACACTAATCCTATACAAACTGTTTCGGAGCATAGAAAGAGACAGGAAATTCCCAAACTCTTTCTATGACACTAGCATAACACTGATACCTAAAAGGGGCAAAGGTCCCACAAGAATTGCGAACTACAGACCAATATCTCTAATGAACATCGATGCAAAAATCCTTAACAAAATTCTGGCCAGAAGAATATAAAGGTTTATAAAACATATAATTCACCATGACCAAGTGGGATTCGTTCCAGGGATGGTTCAACAGTCAAAAGACATGAGGTGTCAATGGGATAAGGTTTTAGGCATCAGAAAACCCAAAATAAACAAATATATCTACTTGGAGACTCAAATCCCATCTTTAGATAATTGGTCATTCCCTCACAGAATGTCACGAGGAAAGAATGCGACAGACAGGGTGCAGCATAGCGCCGATAGAACAGACAATATTGGTCTAGGTCTTTAATGCTTCCTCCTTCCTACCATCATGACCACACTTCTAGTTTACAAACCTGGCTAGACTGGAGCTTGTACACTGGTAAATATAAGAGCTCTGGACACATGGAATCCAGGACAGATAAACTCCCCAGAAACAACAAGCGGAGTAGAGATACCATGAGGGTAGGGGAAAGTTGGGGTGGGGGGGAAGGGGAGACATAGGGAACCGGCTATAATGACATATAATTCCCCCACCCCCTCCCCAGGGAACGAACAACAATAACACAGACGAAGGGAGACAGTAGGCAGGGTAAGATGTGAAAAGAATGTATAATTTATCAGGGGTCCGTGGGGGTGTGAGAGTGGGCGAGGGAGGGGAAAAAGGAGCTGACACCAAGGGCTCAAACAGAAAGAAAATACTTTGAAAATGATGACGGCAACATGTGTATGAATGTGCTTGATACACTTGATGTATGGATTGTAAGAGCCTCCACTAGAATGATTTATCTATAAAAATAGAAAGAAACATATTTAATAAAATTCTTACTGTAAAACAACAAAGAAGAAAAAGCATAAGAATAGTTGCACAATTCAAATGATGCAGAAATGTCACAGAATAGTACATGTAAAAGCTTGAATTCTTTTGTTTTTGCTGCCTACAATTTATTTGCTGCCTATAAATAATTTTATAATTATTTAAAAACTATATCACATGACACTGTATTGGACTGTGTTGTAAATATCTTCTTTAAAGATGTCACTTAGAGAACCAACGTGACGTGACTCAAAGTCTGGTATTTTCCATCATCGTAGATGTATGTGAATTAGGAAAACCAGAGACGAACGGAGGCATTTCAACTATGACGCTGGTAAGGGCTATCGGAAGTACCATGGCCTGCTAGCAGAATACCTTCATCTGCCCTGCAGGACTTGTGGCCCTTGTTCCGTTTGACTTGATGGCACCTCAGAACAAGGCAGCAGGCAAGAGGAAGTTCAGAAGGAACCTAAAATCAGATCGACCAGGAGGGTTTTCTGCTTTGTTTCTGAGAATGCCAAGTAAGCTGTTATCTTGAGGGATGAACTTAACATTTTATTCTAAAATGTTATTCTATTGGTTACTTTTAATGTATTTTTTAAGTTTTCTCCTGCATTTTCCCCAGTTCGTTTTAAAAACTGTTGTGTCTTTGCTCATTACCCTTAATGGATTCAAGATTAAGCAACACTGTAAATGTGGTAGTTTTAAGAAAACAAATACACAAGCCATGATTTCATGCATATTTCAAAGTGGAACAAATTACAATAAACTGATTTTATTCATTTTTTCATGTTTAACAATGCAGGACTAAAGGATCACTGCTGAAGTATTTGATAGAATTGGACGTTCTGTGGTAAAGGTTGTGGGTGCCTTTAAATAGCACAGAGGGAAAGAACACATTTCTTCACATGTACTTCTGCCCGTATAAGGCTTCAGGAAGTGTGTCAAGGTAAACTCTTTTCCTGAAGTGTCACAGTCACTACAGAAGCAGAGAGGATCTACTTGCCCAAGTGACATTCTGGTTCTCATGGTTCAGCTTGCTGTCTGGGAAAAAAAAATCATGCCTCAATTAGTAATCCCAGTGTTTCTTCCTTTTCCTGTAAATGAAGCATTCAGGAGTAAGGAATTTATTCATTCACTTACCACCACCTCCCAAAAAGGGGTGTGCGGGGGATTGGAAATATTTATCCCATGGGAAGGAGCTGTTTATAGAACTTCCCAAAATACGTCTGCGGGCAAGTCAGATGAGAACATGCAATATTCCTGAGACGACCATTATGTTTGTACACTGGTTTTGAACGTGTGCTCATTTCTAAAATAGGAGTCATTCTGAAGACATAAGAAAATGGGATTGTCAAAGAGATTAATTGTTTTACGGCTAATTTCTTTGTATCTAGTTCAAACTAACTCTTCCATGCATGACTTGAGGACATCTGTGAAATTAAAACACTGAGTCTCCTTAAGATTTCTTACCTATGGCATTACCCTCATAATATAGTCTTACAAGTTATAATTTTTGTAATTTAGTATATAATTTTATGACTTATTAAATAGGTCATAAAAGTAACTGGGCAAGAGAAAACTGAGTTATCACAGGAGATATCCAGGTCAGAAAGATCATCAGACACAGTTGACTAGGAACTTGTAATTCCTGGACTCAGATTGCTAACGTGGGACATGACGAGAATTTTATGACAGTTAATAGGGCCCATTTAAGTACAGGCATAGTATATAGTGTAAAGACACACACTGCAGAGAGGAATCTTCATTTCCTGTTCTCACTGCAGTTCTACTATCTGCCACACAGGCAGGGTATAATCTTTGGACAAGATTTTTATCTCTTGAGAGGTCAGGGTCAAAACAAGGGGTGAAAATTGAATAATTTCTACAATTATTTCTGGATCAACATTCTGCAATTCTATGCACTATTTTTAAAAATTTTCTTTCAACTATGAAGAAAGGTTTTGTTTTGTTTGTTTTACATAAAAAGAATATTTTCATGTTCATTTAAGTCAATATCCCACCTGCAAATTAACCAAACTTTTTGTTTTCTAATATGTATTGTTAACCTTTCTGATTTACATTTATTTTTATCCATGATCCAAACAGGATGTATCACACCCTTTCCTTCAAAAGGAAGCTGCATTTAATTCAAAAAGAGAGAGGTACTGTTATGGATTGAACTGTGTCCTCCCAAAATATGTGCCAACAGCACTAAGCAATGATTCTTTGTATTATGTAATTATTCTCCTATTATGCGCTGATGTAATTATACTACGTGTGGTAAATATCCACCTCCATGATATTAAGGAGGAAGGATAAGTATCAATTTTGTGAATGAGAGAAGATATAGTATACAATATTATGTCATAATTTGTATCAGTTGATGTAAAGTTATTAAAGAGATAAACAAGCAAATAGAGCACAGAAAGACCTACTACCACCAAGAAAGAAAATCTGAGAACAGTGTGCCACATTTGGATCCAAAACACCTGCACTGTGAAGTTCCAGGACCCAAGAGAATATCAAGACATAAAAAGATCTTAAAAGAACAATAGGCCCACAGAGGGTGAAAGGTTGAAGAACTTTTCCCAAGAGCCAGTAAAAACGTAAGGCCTGAACTAGCCCCTTGAATATGCATGGCTACTTTCCTAAATTGGTAGAGAATAATTTTTATTGCTAAGATCATCCACTTGTAGCATTTCTGTTAAAGCAACACTAGATAACTAAGACAAGTGTTACCAATGATTGTCACACTCTACATGGGAAGCTGATTTCACATCCTATGTATTAGCATTCACAAAAAGCAACAGAAGAAAACAAGATAAGAATCAGATAATTCTGTTTCAATTGCCACCTCATCTCTTTAACTTCTCTTCATATACAACGATATGTGATTTTCTTTATTGAAGTGTTGGAACAATTGAAGATGATAATTAAACCAAGGACAAGAAATATTTGCGTTCAAGGGTAAATAGATTATCCTCGGGTTCTAAAGAAAATCCACCATTTTTCTGTAAGTTCGTTTTACTGTGGTGGCTTGTATGTATGTTGTGCTGCTGGAAGCTATGTGGCTGGTATTTCAAATGCCAGCAGGGTCACTCAACGTGAACAGGTCTCAGCAGAGCTCCCAGACTAAGAGCAAATAATGAAGTAGATCTTGGCTCCTCCCTTCCGAGGAAGGAGCCACTGAAAACCTTATGTATAGCTCTGGAGCCCTGACAGATACTGAAGGCCTAATGACTGGAAAGAGAACATGATGATGGTAGTGCCAGGGGATGGGCCTTTCTGGTTGGACAGCTCTCTCAATGTGACTGAGGAGGTGCTGCTTTATAAGAGTGGAGTCAACCATGGTGAAAGGAAGAGGGTAAAATCTTAGAGAATGGTGCCGTAGGGATCATCAGTTGCTAATGGGACCCTACTCAAAGTAAGGAGAAAGAGCTTCAAAAACTCTGCTTAAAACCAGAACAGGGAGCTCAATTTGGTCAACTGACTGGAAGAGATGCCAAAGACAGGCGATCCAAACAATGCATAGAACAAGACCATTGATATCATATGCAAGTAAAATTGTGCTGAAGATCATCCAACAACAGTTGCAGCAGTACATTGACAGAGAGCTGCCAGAGGTTCAGGCCAGATTCAGAAGAGGGTGTGGAACTAAGGATGTCCGATGGATCTTGGTTCAGAGCAGAGAATAGAGGAAGTATGTTTACTTTTGTTTCATTGACTATGCAAAGGCATTCGATTCTGTGGATCATAACAAATGGTATACACTTTGGAAGAATGGGAACACGTGATTGTGCTCATGCAGAACTTGTCTATGGGTCAAAAGGTAGCTGTACAGACAGAAGAAGGGAATGCTGTGTGGTTGAAAATCAGGAAAGGTGTCCTCAAGGTTGTATCTTCTGACCATACTTATTTAATCTGTATGCTGCACAAATCATCAGAGAAGATGTACTATAGGAAGAAATAAATATGGCATCAGAATTGGAGGAGGGCTGACAAACAAACTGTGATATGCACATGACACAACCTTGCTTGCTGAAAACAAGGAAGCCTTAAGCACTTGGTGATGAAGATCAAGGATTGTAGCTTTCAGTCTGGATGACAACTCAATGTGAAGAAGACCAAGATCCTCACACCTGAACCAATAGCTAACATCACGACAAAGGGAGAAAAAGTAGAAGCTGTCAAGGATTTTGTCTTGCTTGGATCCATAATCAATTCTCATGGAGAAGCAGTTGATCACTCAAAAGACACATTGCATTAGGTAAATGTGAGGCACGAGACATGCTCAGAGTATTGAAAAGCAAGGATGTTTAACAAGGAGTGCTAAGGTGCACCTGACCGAAGCCATGATATTTTCAGTGACTTCATATGCTTGTGAAAGTTGGACATTGAATAAGAAACACCAAAGAAGAATGGATGCCTTTGAACTGCAGCGCTAGCGGAGAATATTGAAAGCACCAGACACTGTTAAAAGGACAAACAGTTCTGTCTTAGAAGAAGTAGAGCCAGAATGTTCCTTAGAGGCAAGCAAAACTTCATCTTACGTACTTTGTCAGGAGAGACCAGGATCTGGAGAAGGGCATCATGCTTGGTAATGTGGAAAGGCATCAAAAAATAGGAAAGCCCTCAAGAAGAAGGATTGCCAGAGTGGCATGTCAATGGACTCAAGCATATGAACAATTGTGAGGATGTCACCGGGCAGTGTTTCACTTTATTGTGCATAGGGTCACTATGAGTCAGAACTGGCTCAAGGGCACCTCACAATGACCAAGCAAAAACACATGAAAGTTGCATTACTTCACAAAAGAATCCATTCCTAGGTAGTCACCACCATACATTTTCTAACCTTGCTATCTCCAACACCTGATGGCATTAATACATTCTCTTCCAGTGTTTTCCTTTATAGAACTTCTCTTGGCTAATCTTTGCCCATGTGACAGGAAACCTTAGCTGTACCTGTTTCCCCGATATAATCCTTTTCCCAAATCTGAGCCATTCCTTCATTCTTAAAGGGAACTGCTAACTGCTGGAATAACAAACCTTCCTGAGGGAGGGATGGGGATGGGAAGACCTCCATCTCCAGTCGAAAGTCCCTTACCTTGTCTTGAATTAGAAGAGTAAACTGAAGACCATGTTCAGAGTGAGACACCATTCTGCCTTGTTCCACTATCATGGTCATTTGGAGGAAGTCTATGTTGCATGAGAGTAGGTCAGGGAGAGAAGACCTCAGTAATATACAGCTTCAGTAACAGAGGAAGAAGCTAACTTACTGGTCATAGAAGCAGGGCCAAGTCTTAATTAGCCATGTAAACCACCAAAAGTAATATTGCTAGAATGTTGAATGGATCATCTGGTGGGAAGGAGGAGCTAGATAAATTTTGACACCTCTGATTTGAATAGATCTCCCCTACCAGTTCACCCAGGCAACACTTAATTACCCTCTGACTCTATATCAAATGGCTGGTTTTACCAGAGGTAAATATGTACATTACTGAAATGTATTAGGAATCAAATATTGTTTGAGAGGATTATTCTTATTCCACAGAGAAATATTCTGTATCATTAAGAAATAAACACAGGAGCCTGGGATAGATCAAAATAAATACCTGTCAAAATTGAGCTTAAAAACACTTTTTGCCCCTGAGATCAAAATTGACTTGTCCATAGCTCTAGGCATTGGAACTTACATTTTGAAATAGTTGGTTCAAAAAGCAGACAAATCCTGCATCGGGTAACTCACATCTAGTTGCATACAGAGAGATCAAGGGGAAGATCACATACACTCAGCCACCTTGAATGTATTGTCAGTGACCAGCAGGAAAAAAGTATAGGTCAATGTGAGTCAAACTCTCACATCTTACCATTCATATGAGTCACTCCTTCTGCCCAGGGAGGAACAGGAAGAGATCAGAAAAAGGTGAATGGTCTCTGTACAGTGTTTAAGAGAATATTAGTTCTTATTTTATGAACAAAGCAACACATGGAGAGATAGAACATTTTATCTCCTAAAATGATAATTTGATTCATGACCTTTCCAAACTAACCTAAATGTTGGGGTATGGGGGTCTCCCAACACTCATATGGGGCCTCAGGAGCAACTTTGAGATTGTGGAAAATATTAAAGACAGACAGACAATGGGGCACAGAGACTTCTTGTCCCATGTCACTACTGAGAGAGGGAATGTATTTTTCAATGGATGTATATATATATATATATATATATATATATATATATATATATATAATAAGGCTTACAAATCTCTCATAAGACATGCAAGTCACACAGCTAACACAGACATAGTCCCAAAAAAAGGGACGGGTGGGGGAAAATAAAAAAAGAAAAGACATAGTCAACCGGTAATATCATGAGCAGGTAGCTATAATAAAGAAGCAATGACATGACTCATCGTCTTGACCTAGTGCTCGTTGGCCTCAAACACCCCTGTGAGCCCTCACCAGGGGGTTGCTACATTTGACAGTGGTTTGGCTCTGGCACCCGAGTGCTCTTATCAACAGTCGACCTCAGGCAAAATGAAGTAGCCAGACAGAGAAATGATTCATCTCTGTCGGTGGCTCCTTTATGACTGCTGCTTAATAGAGGGCTATGGGGGAGGGCACATTTTCTGGCCTGGAGAATGTGTGTTGGAAAACATTTCTATCTCGAAACAATGAAGATATTTCCCCAAATAGGCTAGTTTTCTGTGCCTATGGCAGCAAGCATACAAATAAGGACAATTACTTTCTACCAAGTCCTCAGCATACCACACCTAAACATCACTATCAACTAATGTTAATTTTTCCAGATTATTACTAAGTATAAAATAGGGATTCTAATCATTTTAATAGTACTATTAGTTTCTTCAGAGCTTGTGATGAACTTTTTGTCTGTTTAACAAACCTACCCAGTTTCCCTGAAAGTAAGGCATCCCCCGAAAATAAGACCTATTTACTATTTTGCCTCTCACTGAGATATAAGGCATCCCCCCAAAATAGGACCTCTCCGAAAATAAGGCCCCCCAAAGTTATGGTAACTCTGGACTGAGGACTGTAGCGGGGGCCACCTCCGCAGAACTCTCTGTTGGCCGCGGCGCAGCCAGAGCAGGCAAGAAATGCAAGGTCTCTTTTAATAAAACCATAAACAATAAATGTGTACCGTATTCTTCTTCATGGAAAAATAAGACATCCCATGAAAATAAGACCTAGTGCATCTTTGGGAGCAAAAATTAATATAAGACACTGTCTTATTTTCAGGGAAACAGGGCAGCACTCTTATGTTTTTGGTTGTAATTTAGACAAAATAGCAAAGCAACAAAAACAACAGCCCCAAACAGGTTACCGTTGAGGTGATCCCAACTCCTACAGGCCTCAAGTGTGTGACAGTCAAATTGATTTATAGGACTTTAAGTAGCTGTTTTGTGAGAAGTAAATCACCATGACTTTCTTCAGAGATACTTCTGGATGGATTCAGACCTCCAGTGACTCAGTTAGAACCTCGGCACGTTAATTGAACGCACCACACAGGATCCCTGGGTTACAATCGTGCCCTAAAACTTGCAAGCTATACTTGGCGACATGGATTGGAGTAAATAACTCCAACAATGCTGTAGCAAGTGCTACAACATACACGAGTAACTCACTGTATTTAATGGAGAAATGAGGGAAAGCTTCACCAAGGTATAGACAGAAATAACTCCCATCAAGTCAGCTCCAGTTTATGCTGAACCTTATGTACAATGAAACGAAACCTTGCCCAATCTTGCTTCATCTTCCTAATTGCCAGCATGTTCTATTCCATGGTTGTGACTACACTGTCAATCCATCTCATGAGAGTTTCCCTCCGTTTCAGCAAACACAATCATCTCACCAGTGATTGACACCTCCTGACAACGTGTCCAAAGCATGTAACCGTGCTCAGTTGGGATCCATTAAATGTTCACTGGATAATATGCAGAAATAGCTCACCGGGTCTTCCTTCCTAGTCTTTCTTAGTGTGGAATCGATCTACCAGGCACGAGCCTGCCGGTATTTGACATGGCCGTAGCATAATGTCAGGTATCACAGCAGCGTAAAAGACACTACAGTACCGCATGCTGACAAATACGTGGTTGCCCTTGAATATAGGAACTGCGAAGAGGAATAGACGTCAACCTGAAAGACGCTGAAACTGAACACATTAGAGGTAGAGAGAATAATATGTCCGGAGGTGTGAGAGTGCTCTATATACTCCTTCGGGGTAGTCTAAAATGCAAGGAGCATAGAAAAGGTAGTTTTTTTTCCATTGGTCTCATTTACCATTGTTCTACTTCCTTGCTAGGAAAGCTCTTGATATGTTTGTGTAAATTACTTATTGGACCCTGTGGCTTTCCCTTCAAGGCTCAGATGATATTAAACATGGAGCCATATTCTGCATTAATAACTTTTTCCTAGTTTCACAAAAAGAAAAGGATTCCCTAGCAAAACCTTGGCTTCTTGGCAGCACTTCCTTTCATCTCGGTCATTGGGGATACAAATGTTTGAACTTGGTTATACACATGCTTCATTGTATTAGACAGGTGACCCTCATCTTTTCCATATGTTGTTTAAAGCTATTTATTATGTGTCTGTTCTTTGAGAACATTAGCAGAATTTCTTTTCTGAGACTCCTGTTTGCCCATTTTCACTGTACCCTCACTGAAGCCTGAGAGACATTGTGCCATCCCAGACACCAAAGTCATGTGTATACTATACATGAGAATTTAGGCAATTCATGGAAATGAGGAAAATTTAATCATGGAAATATATGCAAATGTCACCTCATTGAGATCCCTGAGTGCTTTAGAGATATTATTTTAAGGAGGTAACATAATAATGTCTTTTTTTTAAAACCCTATTGGGAATGTATTTTTCATTAAAAGATTTATGTCATGAAGATTATTTTTTAATCATTTTGAAGATTAATTATTAATCAACATTCATGGGACTGCTTGTTGCAGCTCAGATAGGGACTGTCATGGACTTCCAAAAGAACAAACTAATTTGTCTTAGAAGAAGTACAGCCGGAATTCTCCTTAGAGGCAAGGATGGTGAGATGCCTTATGTATTTTGGACATGTTATCCGAGTGACCAGTCCTTGGAGAAGGACATCATGCTTGCTAAAGTTCAGGGGAAGCAACAGAGAAGAAGGCCCTTTATAAGACAGACTGGCACAGTAGCTGCAGCCATGGGCCCAACATAACAATGACCATGAATTTGGCACAGGACTGCATGGTGTTTGACTAGTTGTACACGGGGTCGCATGAATCAGAACCCCCTCCTTGCTACCTAACAACAAGATAGGGATAATGGGCAAAGATGGCTAGAAGTGGATTTAATAGATGCTTAGAAGGCAGGTTTTACAGGATGCAGTCAAGGGGGCGGAGGTGAAGGGGTGGAGGGCAGTGCAGGATTGAGGGGTTTTGCTAAGATTAGAACCACTGCGGAAAAGGCACTGGAGTCATACGGGGTAAACAGTAGGTAAATACTGAATTTAATTTTAGAAATGTTTAGTTTGAGGTATCTGTGGGACAATTGGGGGCAATGATGAGTCAGGGGGAAAAGTCTCACTTTCTATGTGGGAGTACAGGTTCAATTCCTGGTTAATGAGTCTCACAGACTGCCAGCACTCATCCATCTGAATGTTACTGAACAGTTTACTTCTAAAATTTAACCAGTGAAAATCTGCTGGATTCCAAGGGTAGGAACATGTTGTTGCCAAGATTTGGGGCCTTCTTAGTGGTAACGAATTACAGCACCAGACAAGCAGGTCATCGTTGTTCAAGAATATTTCAAAGCCATTAAAAGGTCCTTTATTAGTGGATAAGATCTTTTGAAAAATGAAATCATTATTGTAGACGTACAACTACTATGGCAAATTACCCTTCAATACTCTTGTTATTGTTGTTGTTGTTGTTACGTTGAAGAGTGAAACTGCAAATCAGTGTTTACGTGGTTGGTTTGCTACAACCGTATCATAATAAAGTATTTGTAGCACAAGTTGGAGATTGGCATTAACTAAAGCCCAATGAAAGCTATAATATGCTTAGATAATAAAAAAATAAGATGAAAACTAGAGTCAGAAATAAAAAACAAGCAAAATTCTCAGGGGAGAAATTTCAGCAAATCTCCGCTTCCCCCTCCCTCATCTCCTTACTCAATGCCAGGATACATTTTTAGTCTTCCAAACCTCAGGTACTATTTCCAATGAACATTCCACCATCGATGCTTCAATATCTCTCCCATGGTGAAATAAAAGTTTCTTAGTTAAAATGAATCTTCTTTTTGCAGACACTAAAATAAGAAGACTTTAAATAGAAGAGAAATATATTCTTAAATATATAAATCTAGGAAATGGCTAGCCTCTTAAGATTTTATGAATAGCCTACTTTCATGGGTTATAATCAAGAATTATCTGAGAATTACTCAGAATATTAAATTGCAATTATCTACATGACGAACTGTGGGATCTTAAAATGCTATCTTTTCCTTTAGGGGATTAAGAATAAGCAAGAAAATCTGTCCAACATCTCCCTTAATTTGCTTAGTCAAGGTCATCAATTGTAGGGAGGCTGTACACATCCAGTAAATATTGCATTTCCGAAACTAATGGAATTGAATTGTGCAGTTTGTTGTTTTCAGTTGGGCAATGGATGGGGTCCCCAGGAGGTCTCTGTTTTGGCAGCTCAAGAGCGGGATGAGTTACAGTTTACCTAAATGCTCAGTATTCTAAAAGAAGTAGAAAATAAACAGAGGGTGGCAATGCTACATAGAATACTAGAAAAATTTTAAATTCCTAAATCATCACTTTTAAGAATGTACAAATTTTTGGCTGGAAGGTTAGAATTTACTATTTTATACTCTAAAATAGAGTAGTGGATTATTCTTATGCCAAATTCAAAATTTTATAAATTATGTTGTATGATGTACATTGGATAAAAAATTTAGTAACTTCACTGTAAAATAATTATTTGGATGGTCTCATAGCAATCATGAAATCAGAGAAATATGTTTTACATTATAAAGTACTAAATTTAAATAAAAATATATTTGTATTGTTAAATTATCAGACAAAGCAAAGGGAATTAAATTAAAACATCTTAACATTACCATCCCCTATCCACCAAGAAGCAAATACAGTTTTTAGTCTCTCTCTTTTAAAAAAAAATCATTTTATTAGGGGCTCTTATATCTCTTATTACAATCCAGACATACATCAATTGTGTAAAGCACATTTGTACATTCATTGCCCTCGTCATTCTCAAAGCATTTGCTCTCCACCTAAGCCCCTGGCATCAGCTCCTCATTTTTCCCGTCCTTCCCCGCTCTCTCTCCCTCATAAACCCTTGATAATTCATAAATTATTATTTTGTTATATCTGGCCCTGTCCGACTTTCAGTCTCTTGCATATCCAATTATAAACATTCTTTAGCTGTTTATATAAATACACACATATTATATTAAATACATACATATATACGGTAATTACATATAAACACACACATGCAGTGAAAGTACCTGGTGTGGCTCATCTCTTCATACTCTTTGTAAGGCTCCCCACCCAGACGGGAGCATGTAAATAAGGTGATTGTGACTGACATGAGGGGATTGATGAGTTTTCCCACTCCACTGGGTAGAATGTGGGCTATTTAGGAAAATCAAACTACAAACTCACTGAGTCAATGCTGCCTCATAGAGACTCTATAGGACAAAGTAGATTCCCCAGTTGGTTTCCAAGCCTGTCACTGTTTGCAGAAGTAGAATGTCCTGTCGTTCCACCGCAGAGCAGCTGCTGGTTTCAGATCACAGCACACAGTGGAAGCGCTTGCCACCAGGGCTCCTCAGTGAGAGAATCCCATGACCATCAAGAGCAGGGTGCATCTGAGAGTCCTGCACGAAGAAATGGCCATAGCACCCAGACAGGCATAGGGAGTGGCAAGCTTCTTTATGAACAAAGGTGAGGGCTTTGGGGCAGGAGCCTGCCTTGTTAAGTGGGATGCCCTTAAGGCATTAATCAGCATCAAAGGGGAATTGTAACATTTGCCAGAGCCGGGCACAGGACAAGGTGTCTTGTGACTGAGAGGACAAGGGCCATAGAGAGAGACGGGCTGGCTTGGCTCAGAAGAAGAGTTTCAGACTACAGAATTGTATCCTTATGTTTCTGATGCTGATTTGTAACCTATGAACTTCTCTAGGAAACTCCCACAATCGGGAACATTGTCTGTGGGTTCTGTATGACCACTACAATAAACTCTTGAACCCAAGAGTTCTGTGGGGAAACTGTTGGTTAGAATAGGGTAGAAAAGATCGGAAATTGAGGCAAGTCTGATTTATGCCTCATAAAATTATCCTTAGGCTTGTGTGGACTTGAACTCTCCTTCGGCCTTGCATAGCCTGAGGAGGCCAGACAGGGCCTCCACACCACTTCCTTACCACTCCATATATGCTTTCTGCAATAGGCGCAAACCACATATATCAAACCACACTGGTGTGAGTCACTTACAATATGATGGTAGGAATAGACAGCTCAGAATTGAAAATTGAAAAGTGTGAGATGCACAATAAGCAAGCGCTATATGATAGCTGTTCGCCTGCATTCTGTGATAGAGAAAATGTAATATAGAGATATATTTCTGTAGGGAGGCTAGAGATATTAAGTAAGTCATCAATGCTTCCCTTAATTTCTACCCTTCAAGAAAAGATGGTACACAGGGCTGGTGTTAGAGAAAACATTATTTACATATATATATACATATATATATAACTTTGTTTGTTTGTTATTATTGTTGCTTGTTGACTCTAACTCATGGCAATCCCAGGTACAAATGAGTGAAACTGAAATTGAGCTTAGACTCAATAGCAAGCAGAAATATTTTCTCTTGAAGTTTCAAGGGTCAGACTAGATTACACCCAACAATAACAACATTTCTAAAAATATGGCTCATGCATATAATGCATCTTCCTTGGACCCACAATCAATGCTCATGGAAGCAGTCGTCAGATCAAACGATGCACTACATTGGGTAAATATGCTGCACAGCGCCTCTTAAAGGTGCTGAAAAGCAAGCAGGTTCCTTTGAGGACTAAGGGGTGCCTGACCGAGCCAGAGTATTTGTAATAGCTTCGTGCGCATGTGAAAGTTGCTTAGTGACTAAGGGGAGACCAAAGAAAAGTTGCTGCGTTGGAATTGTGGTGCTGGTGAAGAATATGGAAATTACTACGGACTGCCATGTGGACAAAACAAACGCGTCTTGGAAGGAGTACGGCCAGGGGACCCCTCGCTCGAGCTGGCAAGACTTCGTCTTTGGACATGTTGTCAGGGGAGACCAGTTCCTGGCGAAGGACATCCTGCTTGGTAAAGCAGAGGGATAGCGAAAAAGAGGAAGATTCTCCACACAATGTTTTGACACAGTGCCTGTGCCACGGGCTTTCATGGAGGCACAGCCTGGAGAAGGGTGCAGGACAAGGCGGTGGTTGCAATGGCACCTCACAACAACAGCCCACCGCCCTCAAGGGTCCTAATTAGTGAAATTATTACTCACATGTGGTTGTCTCAGGCTTCCGCACTGTCTTCAGGAGGCTTAATTTTGAGAATCTAGTCTTATCAAAGCTTGATCTCACTCACATTGTGAATTGACAAAAATCATGGTCAAGACGGGTGGGTATTTTCTCCCTCTCTGCAGGCGATCTACACCTCCAACGTGTTTTGTGTTCAGCATACGTTACTTTGATCACTGGCTTTTACCAACTGAATCGTAACACAAAGAAGCATACAACAATGGCACGCTCAGGAAACTGCTTAGGCAGAGAACGATTTTGCATCTGACCACTCACAGAATTTATAAATATCATCCACTATGCCTGTTGCTTAATAGTCCGAGGCTCTTGAGTCAAAAAACTGAATTCCAGAGATATATAACCTGGGAAAAATGTTCATGCCTTTCTCAAATTCTTGTTTGATGACCATTAGTAGAAAGTATTTACCATAAAAGAACTTACAGAGAGAAGGGATCTCAAAAGTTTATTCACTTCCTAAGTCTGTGTAGGGAATCCACAAGGTTAACCCCCAGGATCAGAGCTCACAAGTCAATGTAAATACCAGCGTGCAGACTCCTGCTGTTTTCCAGCCACAGCTGCCTCCAGAAATCTCCGCCCCCTCAGCACGGCTTCAGTAGACTACAGTCCACTACACTGATGTAATAAAATTGGGAGATTTTGTGAAACTTTGTGTGTCTCAAGCAATGCTTTTCTACTGAAATGGAGAATTAACCATATCTGAATGGTTAATCGTTTAAGAAACAGTTTACTGAAAGTATTACTAAAATCGGATGGTCCTAATCCACTGCCATGGAGTTGATTCTGACTCACCGTGACCTTATACATGAAGAGTTTCCAGGGCTGTACATCTTTATGGGAGCACACAGCCTCATGTTTCTCGTGTAAAATGTGATGTAGGAAGTTCTATTGTGAAATGTTACAGATAGGATTTTGTATATCTTGAAATTTATTTTCAAAAGTACAGAAAAGATCACCCTAGCCAGGTCTTGGTTCAGGCTGGCTGCTGTCTGAAAGGAGTCTTCTTCTGAAAACAACCTGCATTCTGTTCTTTATTGACCCAGAACATTAGGATTCCGCTTGGGTTTCCTTCCCTTGGATTCTTTTGTGTGCTATTCCAGTGGGGTTTTGTATCGCTCTCCTTAAGGTCATGCCCTTTTCCAGGAAAAGAACATCATCTTTGGTACAGTCGAGGGGCAGAGAAAAATGGGAGGCCCTAAACAGGATGGACTGACACAGAAGCTGCGACAACGGACTCCAACATAGGGACCAGTTTTAGGGTGGCACGGGACTGGGAGGTGATTTCTTCTGTTTTCACGGGTTACTAAGGGTCAGCACTAACTCAATGGCGCCTAACAGCAACATATTTAAAAGCAAGGTCTAGGAATTCAATGTGAAGAGCTGGGGCCATGAAACTTATTGAGACTTTACCAGCTCATTTCCCCAGGCATGGATCCTGACTCCAATATTTCTTGCCCACATTTCTATGGAAAAAATGTTTTCTTGAAATCCATCATTTCAGCTAAGAGTAAGTACTTTATAGTCATGGAACCATTGGGCCCTGTGCATAGGGGCATAGGGGTATAGGGGCAGTTGATCATGGGGCAGTATATGAGACAGTACTTAACTGATTTTACCCATATTAAAATGTTCTTTTATGGAATAGAGGAAAGAAATAGGAGGCAAAGGACATTTACAGAGGTCTAAATACAGACATGTACATATGTAAATATATATATAATGATAGGGAAATAGATCTATGTACATATATTTAGATGTTAAGTATTAAGGTAGCAGACGGACATTGGGTCTCCACTCAATGCAAGAATGCTTTGTTCTAATAACCCCGCTTTCTGTGATGCTCATCTTCCTGACACAATCGCTGAAGACAAAATGGGTGAATAAATGCGGTAGTTACATACATACTCTGGTGTCAGTTTGAAGATTCAGAGTGAAGGGGAGGAGTCTAGCTTGTTTGTTGACTGGGTACCAGTTTGATGACCTCATTTGGAGGTGCTAAAGAGATAAATAGCTCGCTGGAGGCAGGATGCATGCTCACTCCCTGTAGACATCCCTGTGGAGAAGACACATGGAGAGAGGCTGATGGAGCGGGAGCTAAACCACGTGGAGACCCCTGCCAGCCTCGCGCACAGATTGAGTAAGTATAGTGAGAGAATGCAAACCTGAGGCTCACCTTTCTTGATTGTAAACCACAGCGTTCCTTTGTTCTGTTAGTTCAACTACCTCTTGATCCATGTACATAATCCACATGAGCAACAAGAAGCATGTTGCTCCCATTCTTATCAAAGCTTTTCATGGTTTGCTATGGTTCATAGAGTGGAGCATACCTTGGCATAGTCAATAAGACATACGTAACATCTTTATGGTAGTCTCTGATTTCAGTCAAGATGTAAACATCAGCCATGGTATCCCTTTTCCACATCCTCTTCTGAACCCAGCCTGAATTTCTGGTAGTTTCCAGTCAACGTATTGCTACAAACATTGCTGAATGATCTTCAGTAAAATTTTACTTGCCTGTGGTATCAATTATATTGCTCTATAATTTGAGCATTCTCTTGAGCCACTTTTCTTTGGAATGGGTACAAATATCAATGTCTTCCAGTCAGTTGGTCAGGGAGCTATCGTTGAAATTTTGGGGGCATTGACAAGTGAGTCTTTCTACGACTGCATGAACTTGCTGAAACATTTCATTTGGTTTTGCGTCTCTTCCTGGAGCCTTTTATTTGTTTGTTTGTTTGTTTGTTTGTTCATTTGGCTAATGCTTTCAGAGGAGCTCAGACTTCTCCCATCAGCAGAGTTGGTTGTTGACCATATGCTACCTCCTGAAATGGTTGACTGTTGACTAGCTCTTTCTGATGCAGTCACTGTAGATTATTTACATCTGTTTTTAATGCTTCCTGTATTGTTAAATGTTTTGCCCATAGAATCTTTAATACTGAGCTCCAGGCTTAAATTTTTATTTTGTTCTTTTTGTTTCAGATACGCTGAATTTTTTCTTACTTCTTAGTTTCTAACCTAGGCCTTGGTAAATTCCATTGTAATACGCGGCTTTGTCTTCTCCAGCTACCCTGGGAATTTTTCTGTACAGCTCTTTGACGTCGTCATTTCTTTCATTTGCCTTAGCCACGCTGTGGTTAGGAGCAAGTTTCAGAGTCTCTTCTTACATAATTAGAATTAATAAATCTATGCAATCAAGAAAATGTTTCTTAATCTCCTGACAGGGTTGCTTATACTTGTGATTTCTTCCATAATACCACTTATTTATGCCTATCACAACACATACCGCATTATCAAAAATTCGCCCATCAAAAATTTTGTTCTATTCCCCATCAAGTTCCAGTGTCTACCACATTTCAAGTGTGCAGTAGGCGCTCAGTGAATACTGCTAAATGAATGAAAATTGGAGTACAGGATATAGGACAATCATAGAAAGGATGATGTGAACACACAAAAAGGAAAAGAGATGTGATCTAACCATCACAAATAATTTCTCTGTGCATACTTCTGTGTTAGAAGACATCTGACACGTAGGCATGGTAAACCTCATGAAAACCTGTCCTATGTGGCAATGTGACGTGTGGTGATGGAATGAGATGGATTCTGAGTCAGAGAGACAGGACTGTTTTTGAGAGAAAAACAATGTCTATCAACACTGTCTGAGAATGAGTAAGTTCAGTTTACCACAAAATATTTTAAAGGCATCAGAGTACAAGATACTAAAATGCTACGTAAAGAATACAGTTCTGTGTCCATTGGGTGTGTCGGCCTAACATTGTGAAAATAATGGCTTTCATGTAAATTAGCAGATACAATGTAAACAATAAACAATGATGCAAAAATGTGTAAGGGATCCAAACAACACTACCTCACCCACTACCAAAAAGAAGGGAAACACCTCAAAGAGTAACAGTATTGGTGAAAGATTTATGGGTGATACTAATGATTATTTCTCAAACCCACTCGTAGCCACCTTATAGGGCAATATAGAAGTACTCTCCAGAGATTCCAAGATTATAAATCTTCATGAGTGAATAAAGCCTCCTGGTTCCCCTATGGAGCAGCTAGGGGGTTAGAAACATTGACGTTATGGCTAACAGTTCAACTCATGAGCCACTCTGAGACTTGGGCGCTTTGAAGCTTATGAGCATCTCTCTGAGTTACGTCTACTAGGCATATAGCCTCTTGATCATTATGGAGTGTATCACTTTCTCCCAGGGATGGATGTAGTGCACACGCGGATAGTGCCCATAGCAAATGGAACGTTGGCAAATCTGTCTCCTCGAGTACCCCGTAACCTTACACATGAACTTTTTCCAACGCAATAGAGCAGTGCACCTGTATCTGGAGGAAAGTGTTAATGCTCAAACCAAATATGACATCATATTTTCAAATGAGCAATATGCATTCTTACATCACTCCTTTGTTTTCCTTTCTCTTTTCAGTGCAGTAAGCCACTTCTAAGCAGAAATCTGCATTTTTCACTTTCCTTCACATGTGTCTCCAAGAATGTGGAGCACGGAAATATGTGTCCACTTCTCTTATCCTTTTCCTTATGTAGGTACATTTGTAATGACATAGTAAGGGGTTTCAACATTTTCTCTCTTTGTTCCATTTTTGCATGAACGCTGTGAAACAACCCTCTCTAATGTTGAATACAAGTACAAAGTTGATTTTAAAGGAGAGAAAACTGTATACAACTGAGTTAGTTGAGTAACTAAGCTATAAAAATTCCATGGCCATATTCTGAGTATTTGAGATGTCAGGTGGAAGTAAAAACACTGTATCTGTGGGCATAGCACATGTAGTAGTTACATAATCTGGTGTCACTTTGTGAATTTAGAGTGTAGGAGTGCAGTATAGTCTGTCAATCAGGATCTAACCAATGAGGCCTCTATGTGGGCATGGCCTTCTGAGAATTCTGGGAACTCCTGCATTTCCTCCTTAGATGTGGGCCTCTCTCTCTCTCTTTCTTTTTCTTTCTCTCTCTCAGCTCACTCCCTTGGAGACTCTACTGACAAGGCTGACTCATTGACATTTCAGACAAAGAGCCTGATGAAGTCTCAGGAGCCACATGGAGACCCCTGCAAGTGCTGAGATGCTTACACCACCACTGGATCCATAAGACCTTCCACCCACTGGCCTGTGATCTTCCTGCATTTGGTGTCATTGCATTTGCTTTGTGAGTTTGAAGAAGACTTTATAAATTGGTATTGGACATATGGTCTAATATTGGACTTAGGAGTTGATCTGGACTGGGCTGGGACGTTTTCTCAATATTCAATTGCTCTTGTATTTAAAGCTCTTTCTTATACACATCGGAATGTCTTTCTCTAGTCATCCCAGACTAAGTCAATGCACTACTATGTCAGTGGATTTGTGTGACTATAATTTCATCAAAGCCTTTCTAACTTAGAATGAACCTTTATACAATAAAGTACTCCCTGAACTTGAGCCATCCTCAAAATTGTTATGTCTGAACCCATCATTGTAGACACAGTGTGAATCTACCTCATAGATAGTATTCCTATTTTGCTGACCTTCTACTTGACCAAGCATGGTGTCCTTTTCCAGAAACTGGTCTCTCCTGGTAATATTCCTAAATAATTTGAGATGGTTTGACAGACTCACTTCTCGGGAACAACCTGGCTGTACTCCTGCTAAGACAAGTTGTTCATTCTTTAGACAGTCTACAGTATATTTAAAATTCATCATCAGTGACATAATTCACATGCATGTCAATGTTGAGCACTGAATCAGGAAGAGAGAAGAAACCTTGATGATTTTGAATTATGCTGCTGCTGAAGACCATTGAAAGTCCCACAGACTGCTCAAAGAACAAAGCTATCTTGGAAGAAGTGTAACCAGAAAGTTCCTTAGAAACAAGTATGGCAAGACATGGTCCCCATATTTTGAGCATGATGCCAGGAGTGGCCAGTTCCTGATGTTAAGGACATGATGCTTGGTAAAGCGGAGGAGTAGTCAAAAGAGGAAGACCCTTAACAACATGGATTGGCACAGTGTCTGCAACATGGGCTCACACATAAGAACAATCGTGAGGATGGCACAGGACTGGGCAGTATTGTGTTCTGTGGTAGATAAGGTTGTTATGAGTTGGAATCATTCCAATGGCACCTAACCACAACAACACATTTAAACGCATCGATTCTTCTGTGTCTCCCTTATTCGTTTTCCAGATTTCAAAAGAATGGGAGGCAGTTGAAAATACCGTGGCATGGATCAAAGTGGACCTTAGTACTCAAAGGGACATCTTTTCTCTTTACCACTTTAAAGAGACCTTTGATAGTAGACTTTCCTATTGCAATTCTTTGTTAGATTTCTTGACTACTTCTTTCATGGGAATTTATTATGATCCAAGTGAAATAAAATTCTTGACAACTTCAAGCTCTTCTGCCACCTTCAACCTTTTCAGCCAACTTCAACCTTTTCTGATAACTTCAATCCTTATCATGATACTATTTATTGGTCCTCTTGCAAGATTTCAGTTTTCTTTACATTGTGGTATAATCCACAATGAAGGCTGTAGTCTTTGATGTTAATCAATAAATGCTTAAAGTACCCTTCACACCAGGAAATTAGCTTGTGTTACCTGCATGCCACAGGACATTAATGAATATTCCTCTTAATCTTGATGCTGCATTTTTTTCTTCATATAGGCAAGCATCTCGGATTATTAGGTAAGCATACAGATAGAACAAATAAGATTAAAAGATACAATCCTGACAGACACTTTTCCTGATTTTTAACCATTCAATATATACTCTGGTTCTGCTCAAACGATTGCCTTTTGATACAGGTTCCACATGAGCACAATTAAGTATTCGAGAAGTCCCATTCTTCACAGTGTTCCCCGTAGTTTATTATTATCCACATCATAGAATGTCTTTGCGTAGTCAACGAAAGACAAGCATTTTTTTCCAGTATACTCTATTCCAGCCAAGTTCCATTAGATGACGCAATGATATCCTTCATATCATGTCCCATTCTGAATCCAGCTTGAATTTCTAGAAGCTCCCTGTCGATATTTTTTAATGATCTTCAGCAAAATTTTACCTCCACGTGACACTCGTGATGTTGTTCAATAATTTCTGTACTTGACTTGATCACCTTGTCTTGCAATGGGCACAGAAACAGATTGCTCCCAACCAATGGGCCAGGTTGCTGCCTCTAAATTTCTTGTCAGAGATTAGTAAGTGCTTCCAGAGCCACAACATTTGTTGAAATATTTCGATTAGTATCCCTCAATTCCCAGAACTGTATTTTTCAACAATGTCTTCAGTGCAGCTTTGACTTCTTCCTTCAATTTCATAATTTCTTGATCATAGGCTGCCTCTTGAAATTGGCGAGCACTAACCAATTATTTTGGGTATAGTATTCCTTTCACCTTCTTTTGACGCTTTCTGAATTATTCAATATTTTATACATAAAATCCTTATAAATCACTTAAATATTAATTTATATATGCATATAAAATAGATACATTCATAAATGTGAGTACCTAACTATAAATATATGCTCATATATAAGTACATCTATTTATCTGCATTCAAGATGCAAATATAAATATATATCAGGAGCTCATTATTTCTTTAATTTTATGACACGCATTCTCTCCTGACCTACACCCATGAGGGCACAGTGGGTAACATATTCTACTGCTGTCCATAATTTTAGCATCCGAAGCCATCAGCAGCTCCCTAGTAAAATCACGTGTCCGTTTTCTCCTGTAAAGATTTAGAGCCCTCAGATCTCTGTAAGGCAGTTCTAGTCTGCTCTATAAGGTGACTATGAATCAGAATCAACTAGATGGCAGGGATATTTTGTCTACTCGCTGACGTGGTTTTATGCCCCAAACCAGATCATCGTGTGAAAATCAGTGCTATGGGAAAATGGAGCAAAACTACATGAGATCACAAGACGTAGGATGACTATACCATTTCTTAAAAGCCAAATTATATCATCACATAACTACTATGTTACATCGATGCCTAACTACCAAACCAGTGAGAATCATATAATCAAAATATCATAACAAGTTTCAACTGATTCTAATCAGCACAATATTTCTCTTACCTTATACCTCAGCATCCATTATTGCCAGATACATTAGTAATACATAAAATAGTTAGGAAATATATATTTTTATATTAGGCTAGGTTGTCTACAAAAACAAAACCAGTGACACTCATCTATAAGAAATAACTTTATATCACAAAGTCATTTTACATCAAGAGGAAGCCCAACCCAGTCCAACTAAAGCTGTTGCGCCCGACGTAAGTAGACTGATGATGCTGAAAGGTTAAACAGGAAGTGGGAAGACCCTGGGTCTGTGGATTCAAGGTCGCATGGATCCAAGGTCAGTGGGAACATGGCAGGGCAAAGGACAGCTCCTAGGATGCTCCCGAGGGTCAGGCCCACAGGGGGCTGCCCCCCCCCTCGGAGGCAGACAGAGTCCCAGGGAAGGAGAGCTTTGTTATGCTTAGGATCACTCTCGTATTTAAAAGGCCACCCCAAAGGAAGCTTCATCAAGCTGTCACTTGACTGATAGGTTAGCCCGCCACACTGTCACACAGGCTCCAGTTACATCACATTTAACTGCCTGAGTAGATTTTTTACTATTACTGTGAAGTGCAAAATATCAAATAATGAAATTGTTGATAGGTGAATTAAAGATGTATTATCACAACTTGTGCCTTTTACATTTTGCCCATTTGACTTTTCAAAGTGAGGTGGTTGTAGTCTAAAAATTAAATTCTACTGTGCAGCCAGGCATGCCTCCTGACAGGGCGATCCCTCTACCCGGTACTCGGAAGCAAGCAGAGTCCGTTTTCTAGCAAAACAAGAAAGGATGGAGGCGAGGTTCAGCGTGCTTGCTCTGATAACCCAAGGAGGCAGGCAGTGCGGAACTGAAGACCAAAGACAGCGACTGCTAGCTGGAGGTCCGGAGCTGGCTGCAGACCGGTGAGCAGGCCAGAGATCCCAAGAAGGCCTCTGGTCTTCTCTTGACTATGGATACCGAGCTGTCACTTTCCAAGGACATCCTCAGCGAATGGTGGCAAGGTGATTCCACTGTCAGCCCTCCCTCCATCCCCTTTCAGCCCCAAACATCATAATTACGGCCGCTAACGCTAGGGGATAAAGGCTGGCAGGGTGGACTGGGGGGCAGGCTGGTGGGGTGGGGGCGCTGGCGCTGATAGCACTGATGATTGTATAACCCCACTCAAGGGGAGCGAACAATAGAATTGTCCGTGAAAGGTGATAGTGGATGGGGTAAGATATGGCAAAGATAGATGATAGATAGATAGATGATAGATAGATAGATAGATAGATAGATAGATAGATAGATAGATAGATAGATAGATAGATAGAAAAAGGTTTCCTGGGGGGGAGAGGGGTTAAAGAGGAGCTGATATCAAGGAGTGCAAGAAGAAAGAACATATTTTGAAACGAATTGTGATAGCAATTGTACAGCACTGCTTGATGGGATGGAACTATGTAATGGTATGACGTCTGTAAGAGCTTCAAATAAAATGATTTTTTTGAAAATTAAATTGTACATATTTATATAAAAAGTAACCCCTAGCTCTGTTCACAGTATAACAAGTATCACATATATATTTTCAGGCAAATGTCCACTGAAAATGGTCCAACTTATGCTAACAGAATATTGCTCATGAGCAAAATTACTTGAATATCAATTACAAGAACAGCTTTCTTTTTAATTAGTTTTAAATTATAAGTTTCCAAATGGGCATTTGTTTGCCAAAAGAGAGAGAGAGAGATAGAAACAAACCTTAAATTGTAATAACTTCTATAAATTTGTTCTCTGGCTACAATAATAAATATCATACCCATAGACATTAATTGGGCTTTGTAAGAAAACTTCATTGAAGTTAATGTTTCCAAAATCCCCAGAAAGGATAATGTAATTAGGTTAAAAATTAACTTTGAGATACATTTCATGAATATAAGTATATACTAAGTAATTCATTAAAAATTAGAAATTTACTTTTAGCTTATGTAGTAAATATTATATTCATAAATCATCTTCATAAAACATTTTAAAAATTGACAAACATGTAACACATTTCAACCCTTTCACAGCATAGGCATTTATTTCTTATAAATAAGATAGGCTAATTCAATTTTCATCCCCATTTTGTGATTTTTTTCTTCCATATAAAGATTCCTATACCAATGGTTCTTGTATTATGTATTTTCATTCCTTAACATCTTAAAATTCCTTGAAAAATGAGGAGAAGGCACAACTGCTTTGCAGATACTCCAGCCCAGAAGTGATACATAGTTATACAAGTAAATGTGGATTAATGTTTGCTCTGACAATCCCTGTATACCTGTGGTCCTTGAAGACTTATTTTATTTCTCAAATTTTTTATTGTGAATTAGGTGGGGCTTTGCATTTCAGAAAATAATTTTTGTATTAAAGAACTTAAACACCATCAAACTTCCCAATAGCTTTCCCTTCCCTCCCTTTTTTCTTTTTTGTTTTTGTTGATGTTGTTGTTTTCTTCTCTCTCTTTAAGATATTATCTTCCCTTGAAGTAGCCCCCGTGGCATAGTGGGTACACATTAAGCTTCTAATTGCAAGGTCAGCGATTGCCAACTACCAGCTGGTATGCAGGAAATTCCCATAAAGAGCTACAGTTTCAGAAACTCAGAGGAGCAATTCTACCCTGTCCTAGAAGAGTCACATAAAATCAGAGAAGACTCCATGACAGTGAGTTTGACTTTGCGTTCACTCAAGTTAACACCTACCTGCCTGCATGCTAGCCCACTGCTTCCTCCCTGCCTTCCTCCCCACCTCCACAGCCAATAAAAGCCTGTTTCTTTCAGTAAGAAAATATTTATCTTGATTTGTTCTTTGATAAGAGCGGTCCCAGACAACATTTGTCCATCTGCGGCTGAATAACGTGGCAGTCAGCATAACATCCTCATGTCCATCCATAGCATAAGGTGTTTCACAGTGTCATCTATATTCTTGATCGATCGTGTTTCATTGTGGGGATATACAAAAGTCGGAAATTCCGTATATCTATGAACCGTGCTTTGTTTTCAAAGGCAAGAAAGCTCTCCTTTTGTTTATTATTCTCTCTTAATTGGTTTAAAGACCCCACCTAGACTCTTGCAGCAGTGGACCCTCAGTGTGATACAGGTAGGTGAGGTGGGTTCATAGCTTCAGTTGCAGACTATGGGGCTTTTTCTGCGCCATCCCTCCAGCCCCTGTCTTTGCAGTTGCTACTGGCAGCAGTCCCGGCAGGAATAACAGCAGTGGTGTCAAGAACACCTGGAAGCTTCCAGGGGTTTCCATATGGTGTTTCTACAACGTCCAAATCACATAACATTTGGATCTCGCCAGATGGAGGACACAGGAATCAAATCCATTACATCAGTGGAAACAGACCATGGAGAAGTTTGCTATCGTGAGCCAAACAAGACCAGGGGCCAACTGTGAAACAGACTTTCAATTCCTCCTATGCAAATTGAGGTTGAAGGTTAAGAAAATCAGAACAAGACAAGGAGAGCCAAATATAAAGGCCAGTGTCTCCCACCTGCGTTTCGAGAATATCTCAAGAACAAAGTTTACACACCGCACGGGAACGGTCACACCCCACAGGAGCTGTGAGATGACGACAACAACACCAGACACAAAGAAAGCCAAAAGGCGTTAAAGGCGGGAAAGAAGAAAAACAAAACAAATTGGATTTCACACGAAACGCTGAACTTCTTGAATGTACAGAAACTAAAACCTTTGGAAAGAATGCCTGAGTAAAACAGCTAAAAAGAAAATCCCAAAGGACAACTAGAGAAGACAACATATTACAGTGAAATATGCAAACAGCCATAGTTGGAAAACCAAAAAGGAAGAACAAACGCACCGATTCTCAAGCTGAAAGATCTAAAGAAAATGCGAGCCTTGAGTTGCATCAATGAATGATTTTGTCAGCAAAATATAGACAATGCAGGACGAATCAAAAGAAGATGGAATCGTTATGTGGAATCAGTTTAACAAAAAGAGCTGGTCAGATCTGCGCTCCAATGTTCATCACGGCACAGTTCACAAGTGCAAGGAGTTGGAAACAACCCAAATTTCCATCCACAGGTAAATGGATTAAAAAAAAAACTGTGGTACATACATACAATGGAGCATTATGCATCCCTAAAAAGCAGCGAAGAATGCATGAAGCACATTGCCACATGGCAAGAACTGGAAGGAATCATGCTAAGTGAAGCAAGTGAAGCACAAAAGGAGATGTACAACATCAGTGCATGCGGTAAATTTAAAAAATCTGGGGTATAGGGGGAAGCTACTATTTACATACATTCCTGGGGTGAAGTCCAGCAACTGTGGCAGGGGCCAAACCCAATCCAGGGATACATACAGCAGCCAACTGAATAGGAGGGGGAAAGAAGCAAAAAAAAGACTTGGGTAGTGGGTGAGCAATGCACTAACCCACCCAAGGGAAGGGTATTGTTTATACCTCCACAGGAGAGGGAGAGAGAGACCAGGTTTCAATCCGATGCACCAAGACGTGAATACAACATACCAACATGTTTCAGGGAAGCAATAGAGAGGTCTTTGGGGCCAGCCCCAAGTCCAACTATGTGGACACCACCCCCCTCCTGCCCTCCACTCACCCTCTGAAGAATGCACTTCAGAGGACAGCACGGGGGCTACAGTTTGGGCAGAGGGGCACATCTTATTAGAGCACATGGGAGAAATGAAAAAGGATGGAGAGGGAGGGGAAGACATCCTGGCCCACCAAGTCCCGAGGACGAGATCCCTGCTCAGAGCAGACAACACACAGAGAGAACCATAGAGCTGTCCTCACCATGAGACACGAGGTCCCCCACTAAACCATAGCACTGTGGAGGTCAGCACTGGAGACAATTGTGCATAATCTGACCTCATCACACTGGGACAAAACACTGAGGGCATGCAACAAAGCAGCAAGGGGAGCAAAGTGCTGAAATCCCCAGGGAATACCAAAAATAGGCTTTGGAGACAGAGTGTGGCACCCCATCAGACACAACTGGAAGACACTCTTAAAGGCCAACAAACAGACTTTGAACTATTTATAGGTTTTTCCACTTTTTTCAGTGGCTTTCTTTTTGTTGTTTTTTTTTGTTTTGTTTTGTAGTTGTTGTTATTGGTTGTTGGTCTTGACTTCCTTTATTGTTTTGTTTGACTTTGCCTGGTTTTTGCACTTGTTAATGTATCTGCATGTCTATCTAGATAAGATAGATGGGATCAATAATTCAGAGATGGAAAGAATGGGACCAAGGGTTCCGGGTGGGGCGGGGGGAGGATACGGGAGAAGGGGAGGTGGGAGAAAGGAAGGGGTGGGGAGGAACCAACCCAGGGACAAGGGAAAAACAAATGAGCTAAAATCAATGGGGGAGAAGGGCATAGGATGGCTAATGGGGCTTTATCAAAGGAAATGTAGCAGAGAGGAATTACTAAACCCAAATGAAGGCTGAACATGATGGTGGGATAAGAGGAAAGTAAAAGGAAATAGAGGAAAGAACTAGGAGGCAAAGGGTATTTATAGAGATCTAAATACAAGCATGTATATATGTAAATATCTATATAATGAGAGGGGAATAGAACTATGTATCCATATATGTATAGCTTAAGAATTAAGGTTGCAAATGGACATTGGGCCTCAATGCAAGTACTCACTCAACACAAGAACACTTTGTTCTTAAAAAAAAAAAAAGCATTCTGTGATGCTCACCTTCCTGACACAATCCTTGAAAGCAAAACAGGTGCATAAGCAAATGTGGTGAAGAAAGCTGATGGTGCCCGGCTATCAAAAGATATAGCATCTGGGGTCTTAAAGGCTTGAAGATAAACAAGCGGTCATCTAGCTCAGAAGCAACAAAGCCCACATGCAAAAAGCACACCAGCCTAAGTGATCATAAGGTATCAATGGGATCAGGTATCAGGCATCTAAGACCCAGAACAAAATCATACCCTATGTGAATTAGGGAAAAATTATTTAAATAATAATAATACTTTATAAATTATCAAGTGGGAGGGAGGGCCGGAGAGGGAGGGGGAAAATGACAAGCTGCTACCAAGGGCTCAAGTAGAAAGAAAATGTTTTGAAAATGATGATGGCAACAAATGTACAAATGTGCTTGACACAATGGATGGATGTATGGATTGTGATAGGAGTTGTACGAGTCCCCAATAAAATGTTTTAAACAACAAAAAAGAAGGGGTGGAGTTTAGCCTGGCAATCAGGTCACAGCTTGATGACCTTATTTGGAGCCAATAAGGAGATAAATAGCTCACTGGAGATGGGATACACACTCCCTCCCTTTGAAACATCACTGCTGACAAAACACATGGACCTACGCTCCTACACTCATGCGCTGGAGCTGGAGTAGTCACATAGAGACCCCTACCAATGCTGAGATACTTCTACCACCACTGGATCCACAAGACTTTCCATCCACTGAACTGTGATCTTCCTGCATTCGACATTGCATGTGTTTCGTGAGTCTAAAGAGGAATTTATAGATTGGTATCAGACATATGGGTTGATATTGGACTTATGGACTTGATCTGGACTGGGCTGGGATATTTTCTCAATATACAATTGTTCTTTTATATAGAACTTTTTTATACACATATGAGTGTTTATGAAATTGTTTCTCTAGGTAACCCAGACTAACACAGTATAAAAAATAAAAATTTTAACAAAGAAAGTATTATTGTATTACTGTATCATGAACAATATTTCATGCTTCTTTCAATTATATTTCTTTATATTTATATTTCAAATGAGTTCTTGCCTAGTGAGTTTTTCACCTACTGATCTTAAATGATAGATAGTAGACAATAAATTTCCCTATCGCATTTTTTCTTATGTAAAGAGAATTATTAAATAGAGTTTAGTCGATTTTCTTTTTATAAAACACTTCTAATTTAGATCATTTTCCCTTAAGAATTTGGGCATTTTTATTAATGTGCTTTGCATGTGAACAAACTAGCTAAGGATTTACTATCTTTTTTCATTCTGAGTAATCTGCTTTAGGGTATGAAAAGCACACTATTTCGAAATGACTTAAAATCTACCAAATTACTGAAGTCATGATTTAGAATAGATTAATTAAAGGACATTTAGGAATATACATATACATCACAAAAATATGAAGACATTATTTCATGTTTTCATTTGCCAATCTAACTTAAAGTCAAGCATCAATCTTTATGTTTGTAATTTTATAGTGTGTTGAATCAAGTTTTGTACTTGGCCATAAGCAAGAGAGGACACAGTCTCTGCTGTCTTAATCTAATAGATTATTCATTTTCCTCATGTAACAAGATGTCTAAGGGTGGCGACGCAGAACGAGGTATGAAGCACCTACATAATAGCAATAATTTCTCAGGCTCCCATTGTTCTGCTTCACCACCTTAAGCTTTCAGCCTCTTAGTTACAAGTTGCGCGACTGATCAAGAAGCAGTGAAAATGCAAATAGCGTAGTGTGTTGTACTAGCAAGTGCTTGCCTCATTGCTGTGAAGGAAACACTCTCCGCAGTCATTGGTATTACTGCGGGTGGGGGCAGGAATAGGAGTAGAAGTGGGGGTGGGGTGAACTACACCCCCTGACACTCTCAGCAAGTGTGACTCTGAACAGGGTCCTAGGATTGGTAGCAGCAGCCAGACTGGAACCATAGCTTAGGGACAATTTAAGAAGCCCGCATTTCCCAATGCTTCAGGGAGTGGCTGCTTACTGAACAGTCTATGGGTTGATCCCATCAGCCACTCTGTGCTGTCATGGCCTCGTGGTCGTTGCTCTATGGATGACAGACTAAGGAATTCTATGGGGCATTCTCAATTGAAAGTGGCTCAATGACACACAATGACAACATAGCTATTTTGCAAATCAAGGAAAAATGTGTTTTATTGACTGATTCTTGGATACCCAAAGAGTATTCATGGCCTAATTTGGGAGTTCACATAAATGGCATTGGGGTATTCTCAAGTCCTATCATGTAAACAGTAAGAAAAGGGCGCAAATGACTACTTCAGAATCCTCTAGCTTAGGTAGGCAGCTAAATCAGGCACTGAGGCCCCTGGTCTGCCAATAACTCTGCCACAGACATCAGCCTGGGGGAAAAGATGTAATGTTGAAAGCATTTGGGCAGGTGTCCCATGCTGCTGGAAGAGTGAAAAACAGAAAGCTGTACCGTGGGTGGTTTGCTGAAGCTATGAACTAGGACATTAAATTCATTCTTTCGGTTTCAACTGGCTCATCTCAGTTTCCTAAATTTCGATTTACTGACTGGTGGATGTCAAGACCAAGAAAATGTAAAGCAGACCCATGTCTAAAAGGGTTGATAAGTGGGTTTACTGTCTCTAAATGTAAAACACCTAAAATGGGAGGCTCACAGATGCATGATAAAATATTTTCTGATATGAATTAAATAACTTGAGTTAAACTTTATTTTCTTTTGGAAATTTGAAAAGAAGTTTAGTAGATGTACAGCAAGAGGAAAAATCATCTTTAAAAATCATTTTATTGGGGGCTCATACAACTCTTATCACAATCCATGCATACATCAATTGTGTCTAGCACATTTGTCCATATGTTGACATCATCATTTTCAAAACATTTTCTCTCTACTTGAGCCCTTGGTAGTAACTCCTTCCCTCCCTCACCCTCCCTCCCTCACAAACCCTTGATAATTTATAAATTATTATTATTTTTCATGTCTTACACTGGCCAATGTATCCCTTCACCCACTTTTCTATTGTCCATCCCCCACAGAGGGGTTATATGCAGATCACTGTGATCAGTTCCCCCTTTCTCTTGCCACCCCTCCCTTACTCCCCTGATATCGCTACTCTCATTATTGGTCCAGAGTGGTTCATCTGTCCTGTGTTTCAAGCTCTTATCTGTACCAGAGTATATCCTCTGGTCTAGCCAGATTAGTAACACAGAATTGTGATCATGATAGTGGCGGGGGGAGAGGGGAAGCACCAAAGAACTAGAACTAGAGCACCTACACTGCACCTTGACAGGCTCGTCCCCTCTTGAGATCCTTCTGCAAAGGGATGCCCAATTACCTACAGATGGGCTTTGGGTCTCCATTCTGCACTCTCCTTCATTCACAATGATATGATTTTTTGGTTCTTTGATGCCCGATACCTGATCCTCTTGATACCTCGCGATCACACAGGCTGGTGTGCTTCTTCCATGTGGACTTTGTTGCTTCTCAGCTAGAAGGCCTCTTGTTTAGCTTCAAGCCTTTAAGACCCCAGGTGCTATATCTTTTGATAGTCGGGCGCCATCAGCTTTATTCACCACATTTGCGTATGCACCTGTTTTTCTTTCAAGGATTGTGTCAGGAAGGTGAGCATTATGTAATTCTAGGTTAATAGAACAAAGTGTTCTTGCATTGAGGGAGTGCTTGAGTAGAGACCCCATGTCCATCGCTACCATAGTACTAAACCTATAAATATATGTAAGTAGATCTATTTCCCCATCATCACATATAAATATATTAACATATGTACATGCCTGTATTTAGACCTCTATAAAAGGCCTTTGCCTTGTAGTTCTTTCCTCTGTTTCTTTCTTTTTTGTTTCCTCTTGTCCCACTATTACATTCAGCCTTCATTTGGGTTTCAATAATTCCTCTTGGTTACATTGGCCTTGATCAAGCTCTACTAGGCCTCCTACACTCTCCTCAACATTGATTTTAGATCACTTCTTGCTCCCTTGACCCTGGGTTTGTTAACACCCACTTCCTTTTCACCTCCTGCCCCTCTTCCATGCCCCCCACCTCCGGACCTGTCGGTCCCATTGTTTTCTCCTCTAGATTGTTTATCCTGCCTATCAAAAAAGTCATCTTTAAGTAAGAATGGAGAATATAAGAAAAAATGAGTTCAAAATGGCACATGACTGAGTTACTTTACATGGAAATCTAGTTTGTTGAGTTAATAGATCAACTAACAAGGAATAATTGAATTTATTTAAAGTTGAAATCGTTTTATAATTGAATACATTTAGAAATTTTTCATAATGTTCTCTTCTGTTATATTGTTTAGGAATTCACAATAGTAGAGTTCAATTGTGGCTGTACTGTTTGTAGCTCTTAGTCATATGTGGAATCTAAATTTGAATCTTAATTAAGGAAAGCTTTAGGAATAGTTCCTCAGTCACATTAGCTACAGTTCAAGAGGCAAAGAGTCACAGATACCTACTAACTACTGTACTGGACAGCACCGAAGGGGATATTATGTTGCAGAAAATCTCACTGCATATAGCGTGGAGAGCACATACTCTAGATTCACTTAAACCTTGGTTTAGATCTTCAACTCGGACACACGTTTTTACAAAGTTAACTTGTGGGAGCCACAATTTCAATTTTTTATATAAAGGTATTATTTTCTACCGCACAAAATTGTTGTTAGGATTGAATATTGTGAGAGCCCAAGGTCAGGAAGGCCCCTCTTGAGGGCGCAGTGTTGTGTGCCTAGCATCAGCTCTAGAATCAGAAAAACTTGGGTTCGATTCCAGGTTCTGCTTTTTACCAGGTGTAGTTTGGGAAAACTGTTTAATTTTAAAACGTGACAAACTTTAAATCACTATAATAACACCCACCTCACAGGGGGGTGATAAAATTTAAAAGGTATCTGAGAAAATATAAGGAAAGAAATGTTACATTGTGATCATAGCATTAAGTGTTTAATAAATGCAAGCTATCAAGTATTCACAATGTTAGCTGCCTACAAAATAGCTTCCATAAATACCATGAACCAAACCATGAGAGCTATATGATGTTGCCAAAGATAGACATAAGTTATCATTGTTGTCGCTGTTGTTGACGAGGTATTATAGTTCTTAAATTTCACTATTATGAAATTAAGTGCTTTTTCCTCAATTTTACTGATCATTTACTGATTACTACACCTAGTTGTTTAGTGGTTACAGATTCAAGTGTTAACAGCAAGGTTGGCTGTTCAAAACCACCAGCCACTCTTCAGGAGAAAAATGAGGCTCTCTATTCTCCCCCCTCCTCGCCCCCTGCCATACACCGCCCCCCCCCTCAGTTCAGCTGCCGCCACCACTGATTTCATGGAAGTGACGACGGGGTTTCTGACCCCACCACAAGACCCGCCCCTTCCGCAATGGACTTGAGGCTCTCCATTCTTATAAAGATTTATAGAACCAGAACTTAGAGTAATTCTTACAGGGCCCCTGTAAGAATTGACTCATTCTCAGTGATTGAGTATTTGAAATGAATCTTTTTATCTTATACATTGTCTAGATGCCTTTGTCTAAAAGCGAATGAATTAACAATCCAATGCTAAATTAATGTTCATGTCAAATAGAATAGGTTTTCTTGACTGTAATTTCATTTTTACGTTAAAGAAGAAAACTTGCTTCTTAACACATGCTAAGGTATCTTACTAGAAATGTGGCTTTATTCCATATCACATTTCAATTTTGAAAGATGACATTCAGTCTAATGTTGGTAACTTAGAAAAACTAAACTTTAAAATAGTGCCAAGATGAAGATATTTTATTTTTAGACCACTTCGTATATTCTTGCATTCATATTAAGTCTACTTCTCAGAAGGCCCTCCAATGCTTTCAGACTTTGATGATTGGTATGTGGCTTTGTGATCATGATTTCCGTATGGGACGCTTCTTTACAGATACAATTTGAACATTACACTCTATTTTCCATGTTCTCTTTTTAATCTATAAATCTTTTCTATTATGGGCATTTGGGTAACCATACTGAAGGTTAAGTTTGGCCTTGAAAGGAGAACTTGGAACATATCCACTAGTACAAATAATAATTATATGTTTATGTAGAAATAATGCTTAAAATTCAAAATAGAAATTGCTTTTAAAATATAGAAGAAAGACAAATATTAGTTGAGCTTACTAATAGAAGGACACAAACCCAAATCAAAGAGTATCAGAATACTGAATACTGGATTCAATGACAATTGGAACGCTAAAAGAATCTTTATTATTTGAGCAACATGAGCAATGTTCAGTAGAGATTAGGAGAAATACTGAAGCAACAGGAGATTAGCTATGAGACATGGTTGGGTGATTTTATAATACTCCAGGGTGGATTAAGAAGAGCCTGCCCCAGCAAAGATCGGTAAGAACGGGTTGAAAAGGTGAGTGGGAAATGTGCTCTGAAGGTAGATTCATAGCACCTGGCAAACAATTCGATGGTAAAAAAGGAGAGAGAAGCCAAGTAAAACTAAAACTTTGGGTCCTGTATCCAAGAAAAGATGAACAATGGAACATCCCCCCCACAGAGGGGTAGCAGGAGGGATGAGTCAATCAGGGTGCAGTAGTGCACTGATGGATCACATAATATACCTCTGATCCCTTGAGGCCTCCTCACCCACCGCTATCATGACCCCAGTGCTGCTTCCCCCTCTGGACTTGTCTGGAGCATGTACATAGGTGTAGACAAGAGATAAAACTCACAGCACATGGAACTCGGGAACAGGAATGGGAATAGATACCAAAAACCTAGGGGGAAAGGGGGGAGAAGTAGGGAAGGAGGAGGGCACTGATGGCAATGAATGGCACATAACCACACACCCCCATCCAGGGGGAAGAACAACGGAAACCAGAGGGGAAGGGAGACAGCGGACAGTGTGAGATTTGAAAATAATGAACACTCTATAATCTATCAAGGGGCCACGAGGATTGAGGGGTGGAGTTAGAGGAGCGAAGAAAAAAAAAAGAGGAGGTGAACCCAAGGGCTCAGTGGAAAATAAATGTCTGGAAAAGAATGATGGAATATATGCACCAAGATGTTGGATACAATTGATATATGGATTGTAACAAGATCTGTAAGAGACCCCAATAAAATGATGTAAAAAAAGATGAACAGATGTGCATAGCTCAGAAATAAATGCATTTAAAGGTGAATTGATATGTTATAAATGGTTATGTTAAAATTTACTCAAATAAACAAATTAAACTGAGCTCCCTGCTAGAGCTGAGCTATTTAATTATGAAAATAAATGTAAATTTCTAAGTGTAGCAATTTGTCAATCACGTTGTGTGTGCAAAGATACCTAGTTGCACTTGAAGCTGCTTCTGGAAACAGTGTTTCTAGTGATAGACATCCTGCCCTAAAATAGCTCATAACTTGAAATCTGAAATATAAAATAATCCACTGCCATTGATTTGATTCTACTCTGTGTAGGAGAGTAGAACAGCTCCATACATTTCCCCATCCTGTAAATCATTATGACAGCAGATAGCCGCATCTTTCTCCTCAGAGCACCTGGTAGTTTGAAACCACCGACCTCGTGTGGTAGTTACATAATCTGGTGTCAAATGGAGAGGATGACGAGTGAAAGGATGGAGTCTAGTCTGTCAGTTGAATGGTGGCCAATGAGGTCTCTGTGTGGGCATGACCTCCTGAGAATTCTGGGAGATCCTGTATTCCTTCTTGGAGGAGGCAGACACTATCTCTCTCTCTGCTCACTCCTGTGGAGATGCTCTGCTGATAAGACACATGGTGCTGTACTCTGGAAGCTGGAGAAGCCACATGGACCTACTCTGATGCATCCAGACCTCTGGAGCTGGGCAAGCCACATAGAGACCCCTGCCAGAGCTGAGATGCTAACAGTGCCACTGGATCCAAAAGACTTCCAACCCACTGGCCTATGATCTTCCTGCAGTCAGCATCATTGCATGTGTTTGGTGAGTCTGAAGAGGACTTTATAGATTGCTATTGGACATATGGACTAATATTGGACTATGAATTTGATCGGGACTGGGCTGGGATGTTTTCTCAGTATTCAATTGCTATTGTATATAAACCTCTTCCTTATATACCTATGTCTATGAATGTGTTTCTCTAGTCTACCCAGACTAACGCACCTTGTAATAAGCAGCTAAAACAACCCACTGCACCAAAAGGGCTCTTGTAAAGTTGAAGAAGTGAGAGATAATTAAAGGAGGTATCAAAAGACTTTCCAGATCAGAGATTTGTGTGTGCATGTGTACATGCTTTGTACGAACAGCCACCATCACCACAGGAACACCTTTTGGTGAGGAGGAAAGGATGGTTTTACTCACTGCAATCAAGTCAATGCCAACTCATAGCGATAAGCTAGGACTGGGTTGAGCTACCCCTTTGAGTTTTAGAGACTATTACTCCATGTGGGAGCTGAAAGCCTGCTCTTTCTCCCTAGGGGTGCCTCCTAGCTTCGAACTGCTGATCTTTAGATTATCAGTCCAACATGGAAAGACTATGTCCCAGGGTTCTTGGAAAAGATGCAATGTTTGGGAAATGGAAAGATGGCCATTATGACTGAAGCAGAGAGAGTGACAGAAGGAGAGGCATGATCAAGAAATGATGAAACTATGTTTGTCCTTTCCCCAAACCCTTTATCCAAAGAGCAATAAGATACCATTGAAAACATGAAAGAACTAGATCAGAGAATGAGATGTGAGCGTGGACTAGTGTGGTGGTGGAAGACAAGAGTGAAGTGAGCACACTTAAAGAATTATTTCAGAAGTCAAAAGAGGATTTAGAACTATGTGGAAATTGGGCATGAGACAGGGATGGGTCAGTAGGACTTCTGTAGTTCTGTAGTTAACCTGCTAGAAGATGAAGATAGGAAACAGTGGGAAATGACCACCAAGAAAAGAGATTATGAACTGAAATTTGATATACATGTTTTAAAGCACATAGAAGATTTATGTGTTAGTCTGCATACTTTAGAGAAACAATTCCACAGACACTCATGTATAAGAGAGAGTTTTAGATAAAGGTTAAGTGTACATCAAGAAAACATCCCAGCTCAGTGCTACCCAAGCCCACAAGTCCAACAGTAACCCATATGTCCGACACCAATTCACAAAGTCCTCCTCCATCTCACAAAACACATGCAATGACACCAACTGCAGGAGGAAAGCCAAATCAGTGAGCATGTAAGCATCTCAGCTCTAGCAGGGGTCTCCACACGGCTGCTCCAGCACCCAGGGCTGCATCGGGGTAGGTACATGTGGCTTCTCCTCAGGGATGTCTTGCAGGAAGTGAGCCTTGCCAGCTGAAGCAGGGAACTGGCTATGGCAGCTGCACCATGGTGCGACCATCAGAAAGCAAGAGACCCAAGAAGTATAAAGGTGAGGCTCACTGAGCCATTTACCCCTCCATCCTTCAATTAATCCCACATGTGTTTAACGTCCAAGTTGACACAATAATCTAATTACCTTAATTTCCAAATAGATCTATTTGGAAC
This sequence comes from Tenrec ecaudatus, assembly GCF_050624435.1. Lineage (NCBI taxonomy): Eukaryota > Metazoa > Chordata > Mammalia > Afrosoricida > Tenrecidae > Tenrec > Tenrec ecaudatus. Next base: position 297,423,528 of record NC_134531.1, read on the forward strand.
ACCTACTGAAAATGAAGATTGTTTTAGAGTTAAGTGTTCAGGTAAAGGTGTAAAAATCCCTGCCAGGAAAGAAGTAATAAAAGTTATTAGAGCCGATGAAATCTTAAGAGAAGAATGCAGGTTGAGATGAAGGGGACCAAAGACAGAGGCTTAAGAACTAAATATTGACACATATCTTTTAAAAAATCCCAAGAAAGGTGACAGAGAGTAAAGAATTACAAAAATAAGAGTGACTGAGAAATAAGGAACGATAGTTTCATGATGATGCCATTGCCTACATTGTTGACATAGATAATTGTTATTTATTCAAGATGTAAGCAACATTGAGATGTACAAACATTGCCTTTGCTCTTCTAGAGGCCCTCCTCCCACCAAGTACACACATGTACACACACACACACACACACACACTTGCTGTTCGGTTTGTGTGGGTGGTATGTATGGCATCAATCGTTATAAAGTTTCTTTTTGTATTCACAATAACAGGCCTAAATTTGGACCCATGTATTGCTTCTTGGTATTAAAATAAATTAAAAGTAAGTGAAAACTAAATTTGAGTCTTTTCCTTTTCCCTTGTAACTGCCTTGATGAGCTAGTGTGGCTTAGGGTCAGTGTCAGAGCCCTGTGGGGCAGTGGTTATGTGTTGCACTGCCATCTGTATGGTGGGCAGTTGAAACCACCACAGCTGGGAGGGAGAAAAGCTGGACCTCTACTCCCGGAAGCCCCCAGGGGTTCACTGTGGGTCAGCCTTCACTCGATGGCAGTGCGTTTGGTTATTTTGGACAGCCAGTGTCAGCAATGTAACAGCAGCATCTCAGGCTTCCATAATTATAAAAGGACGCTGGCTGTCTTGTTGTCTTTACATTGAGATGTAGTCCAAACTGAAAGCTCTCGCCTTTGACTTTTATCAATACATTCTTTAGGCTCACTTCACTTTTAGCAAGCACGGTTGTGTCATCTATATATTACAGCCTGTTAATAGTCTTCCTCCCATCCCGAGGCCATGTTCTGCTTTACACAATTCAGCTTCTCAGATTATGTACTCAAAGAACAAATGAATGAGAACAGGACAAGGATACAACCTTGACCTACACCTTTCTGATTTAAACCTTGCAGGGTCCTCTTGTTCTGTTTAAATGACTGTCTCTTGTTAAAGCACAGGTTCTGCATGAGCTCAGTGAAGTATTCTGGAATTCCCAGTCATCTCAATTCAATGTTGTCCATAGTTTGTTATGATCCCATTCAGTCGAAGGCCTTTCAGTGTTCAATAAAACACAACTAAACACCCTTTAGTTGAGTCTCTTCTTAGCACAAAATTATTTGTGCACTGTTTTGCATCAATAGGAGAAACCTTGCTATCCCATTTATTATTGGATTTCTACTAAGTTCAAGAGTGTTGAAGCATAAGGGAGTTTGGTAAAAAGCTATTGAATGAGTTAATAAGAGAAACTGGTTTATACAATTAAAAACACACAAAAAATAGTAAGGATACTACCTCTGAGAATTTACCAATTTTTTTCAGTATGACAAGACATATTAGAAAACTAGCACTATAAATGAAAGCTTCTACAATATTTATTCTTTCAGAACAATTATACTTTAAAATGGCAGAAATAGTAGGGGTAATTTGCATCACTTTTACATAATATACATTCTGCAAATTTAATTTATTTTGCTTTGCATTAAGATACTTCTCTTGGGATTGTGATTCATGGAGACAATGGGTCAGCAAGCTGCAACACTTGAGCCACATGTGGCTCTTTTGATACGTACATGGGGCTCTAAAGTAAATATGAAATATTTTAAAGGATATTATTGAGATAATGGTGATTTTATTTCTATGTAAAATATATTTATGGCTTTCAGATAGTTTTTAAATTGCTGTGAGGGACAAGATTGGCTCTTCTGTCTCAAAAGTTTGCTGACCCCTGCCTTGTAGACTATTAGTCATGTAGACTAACTAGTTTCTTCTTAGAGTTTTTAATTTCCTTTTTTCTCCTTTACTTCAGGTACATAGTGGCAAATGGTTGTATTTAAATGAGACAGTTGCTGACAGGTGTAATTGCCTACTTCTAAAGTAATGGACTTTGGATCTGGTTATATTTGAAAGACATGGCAAAGGAAAACTAAGTAGAACATGGTTGATAGTAGGCTACTCGGACCTATACCTCACTGCACATGTGTCTTCCTGATTAGCATATGCTAGGGTTTCCAACTCCCCTATAAAGGCCCAAATCTCGCTCGCTTAAAAATTTATGAGCCCCTAATAAAATTTGTGTTTTTTTAAAGTTTTTCTTGGAAATAACCGGACCAATGGTCCCGGAGGGACATGAGAGTGTGGGAAGTGGGGGAAAGGAGGTGTTGGCCAGTCCAGAGACAAGGGAACAATGAGTGGTTCAAAACCAGTGCCAGGGAAGGGATGGGAAGACTGGTAGGGAGTGACCAAGGGCAAGGTAACTGAGAGGAATTACTGAAACCAGAATGATGGCTGAACATGGTAGTGGGACAGGAGGAAAGCATAAGGAAATAGAGGAAAGAAGTAGGAGGCAAAGGGCATACATAGAAGCCTAAATACAAACATGTACATATGTAAATATATTTATGATTATGGGGGAAATAGACCTATGTGCATATATTTATAGGTTTAGTAGTAGGGTAGCCGGTGGACATTGGGTTTCCTCACACGCAATCCCTTAATACAAGAGCACCTTGCTCAGCTAAACGGTTATTCTGTGATACCCACCTTGCCGACATGATCGCTGAAGACAAACATGTGAATAAGCAAACGTGGTGAAGAAAGCTGATGGTGCCCGGCTATCAAAAGATAAAGCATTTGGGGTCTTAAAGGCTTGACGGCAAACAAGCGGCCATCTAGCTCAGAAGGAACAAAGCCCGCAGAGAAGAAGCACAAAAGCCTGTGTGATCAAGAGGTGTTGAAGGGATCAGGTAGCAGACAACAAAGAGCAAAAACCATCATTTTTTGATCACCTTCTCCATATAAACGCTGAAGACAAATGTGTGCATAAGTAAGTGTGGTGAAGAAGGCTGATGGTGCCCAGCTATCGAGAGATATAGCATCTGGGGTCTTAAAGGCTTGAAAGTAAACAAGCGACCATCTAGCTCAGAAGCAACAAAGCCCACATGGAAGCAGCACACCAACATATGTGATCATGAAGGGTCAAGGGGAGCAGGTATCAAGCACCAAAGGCAGGTGGGAGGGAGGCGGGAAATCATATCATCGTGAATGAGGGGAACGCGTGATGGGGACTCAATGCACATCTGTAGGCAACTGGAAGTCCCTTGCAGAGGGGTAGTGGGGAGGAGATGAGTCACTCAGGGTTCAGTGTAGCAATAATGAAACTCACAACCTTCCTCTAGTTTGTAAACACCTCCTCCCCCCACTATCATGATTCCAATTCTACCTTGCAAATCTGGTTAGACCAGAAGATGTACAGCAGTGCAGATGGAAACTGGAAACACAGGGACTCCAGGACAGATGAACCCCTCAGGACTAGTAGTAAGAGTGGCGATACCTGGAGGGAAGGCAGGGTAGAAAGGGGGAACCGATCACAAGGATCTACATATAACCTCCTCCCTGGGGCATGGGCAACAGAAAAGTGGGTGAAGCGAGACACCAGACAGTGTAAGATAAGATAAAATAATAATTTATAAATTATCAAGGGTTCATGAGGGAGGGGGCAGCAGGAAGGTGTGGGGGGGAGGAAAATGAGGAGCTGATTCCAGGACCCCCTGGGGAAAGTAAGTTTTGAGAATGATGAGGGCATCGAATGTATAAGGGTGCTTTACACAATTGATTTATGTGTAGATTGTGATAAGAGTTGTATGAGCCCCAATAAAATGAAAAACACAACAACAAAAAAACCTTTTCTTGGGAAAATAACTCCAATGACTTTATAGTCTTGGAGATTTTGCAGACAATTAAAAAATTATATATTAGTGCACACTAAAAAAAAAAAGATACTTCTCTTGGATAAGTGGTTTTCTACCTGGGGTGATTCCAGTCCTCCACCCTCACCCCCAGAGGAAATGTGTGATGTTTGGAGAACTATTGTCTTGTGACAACTTGGTGGGGAGTACTTATGGCATTTAGAGTATAGAAGTTTACCTCTCACATATAGCTCTCTCACAACACCAAAACTGCCTAATTCAAAAAGTAAATAGTGCAAAGTGTAAGAAACCCTGCCTTAGGGTTAATTTCCATGAAGATAGATTTTTGTCTCTAGCGACATTCTTACGTATATCTAGAGACATATTTTGCCAGAAAGAAAATTGTATTTCTTAAAGGCTACCAATTTTGTATGAGATACAAAGTAATTCTGAAGGGTGCATTTCGCTTGGAGGGAAAATAAAAGAGTGGGGGATATGTCACTGCCATTTGGTTTCCAAGATCATTCAGCCCATCTGATAACGTCCTAAGAGGATTCCCCCTTCAGACTGCCTGCTTGTGGACTCAGTCAAGGTTAGGTGGCTACCACATTCATGACATGAAGTTCATAGGCCAAATGACAACCATGAGTGTAAATTTGAGTTGACATCCTATGGTAGCAACGCAACAGGAAGGGAAGGAGCCAGCCTCCCAAGGGCAAAAACTATACCCCCAGTGTCCTCTTAGAGTTATCAATCTATGCCCAAGATTTTGCTATTTTACCACTGATACTGGCTCTAAGCCATCATATCTCAACAAGTCAGGTTCATGCGGGAAAAGTATTTAGATAGATGATAGATGGATGGATAGATAGAGCTATTATATTTTTCCCAGAGCATGACTTATTTAGGTATATTATGTTTTAGGGCCATTATCAGCAATGCAGTAGCAAAATTTCAGGCTTGCCTATACATACCCATTTGTGATGAGAAATTGGAAATCAACTGTGTAGGGGAATCGAACTCTTATGGCAAAAATGAGTTAAAACTAATGAGATGAGAGCCTAGTGGTGATGAAAGAGACAAATCACATCCGGTGTTGTAACACTCAAGGTAAGGATTCCCACTCCATCTGAGACAGTTGGGAGTCTGTGTAATAGAGCCCAAGTGTGTAGTCTCAGAAATATGATTTGATCCATGGAAGACGCGACCCGTTTGTGAGACCAAGGATTTCTATTCCCTTAAAAAAACTTTAAAAAAAAGAAAGAAACTGAGAGTTTAGGTAACTATTCACAAAGTAATGATCAGTAGAGTCAGGCCTAAGCTCAGGTCTTATTCAGGTTGCCTAGAGAGTTCTTATGACCCAATACCTGAGATGGACACTTGCTTTGCTTGCATTTCTGTTGTTCTTGCTGTTACTTTTTGTCTAGTGAGTGCCACTTTGGGGAAACGGGTCTCTGCACTATTTTCACTTCAGGGAGCTATAATGATGTTTGCATTACCCTGGCTCTTGGAACTATATCAAGGCTGGATTAGTGACACAAACCAGACTCGTTCAAGCCTGCTCTGAAAGTTCTCTAGAACCGCTGGAAAGGAGGTTGTTTGCTTAAGGATACTTACCTGTGAATATAGGAGTCGCTGTCTTGGTTCCATTTTTACCCCTTCTGAAATTACAGACGTTATGACCTTTACCAAGGGAGAGTAATCTCCATCCACCATTTATCTAAAAGAGGGAGTGAAAATTCAGCACTATGTAGGGTGCTTTGCTGAGGGTCACCAAAAAAAAAACCCCAAAAACCTAGGGGAATTCTCTGTTAGATGGATTGTCTACGGCTATACCACCTTGAACGTGCCCGATCTCGTCTGTTAGATGGATTGATGCACTAGCGTCTACACTGATCTCAAATACATGAAAGATCATGACCTTCCTACAGGAACAAGCACAAGTGTGTTTTGTTACACATCAGATTGCCATGGTTTAGAGCTGACTCAAGGGCAACTCATAAAAAGGTGGAATCTTGACTTTTAAGTGCCCAGTGTCAGTGTGTATAGTTACTCTGCTTTTACTTATATCTCTATAGTGTCCTTACACCATATATGGTAATGAATCTGTTTTGAGACGATGGATAAAATGTCATTCGCTGAAGTTCTGGATTCATGAAGCTCTGTAGTTACTGTAGACACTACAGAGTCCATTTCTTCTACTACTTTGTCTTTTTTTTTCCAATAGTAACTTAAGTTTTCCCTGCACATTTGGCCTCCCCTGACCCAGGGTGTTTGTTTTGTGTGCTTTTGTTTTAATTTTCAAAGAGAATATTTATAAAGTCTTAAACAGGACCAAAGACAAAGATATAGCCTCTCGATATATCATCCCTCTCCTGAGGGAGACCATTAGCGTGAGGTCATAGAGGTATCCAACACTTTGCTGAGGTTCAACAAAGCTACAAGGGACTTGGGAGGGCAAAGGACACTGTCACAAAGGCATGATGGTGGCAGATCAGCATATCACAGTTATAGGTAAGAGGATAGAAGTGGGAACAGGACCATGGCGGGGACCCATACATTGTTAGACAGAAGAGCTTACAAGATGGGACCTGGGCCAAGTAAGCGAAATACGACTATGTGACCCCAGCATGGTGATCTCAATCAAGAAAATACCCAGGAAAGCCCCCCAAATATATTGCTCCTCCCTGGGATAGCCTGTGTGGTGGAGATAACCCACATGCCAACACAGCCTGCCTCGGGACAATACAGTTCACGAGCTTGATTAATGGTCAGATGAAATGCAACAGAGGCTTGACCCTTGTGGGGGCTCTGCAAATGGATTTTTGATTTTCTCTGTTATCCATCTCCTTCTGCAAACTGTGGCCCAAGTTTGTTTCATGGAGTCAGGTGATTCCTGAAATTCACTTTGATGTGAAACTGTTTGCTTCCTTCTCAACATCTCCCCTCAATGTCCTCACTATTGGTTAAGCTAGAATTTAGAGAATATGTGTTTTAACACATTGTGCTTTAAACTTATTTTCTGTTTTGTAAGAAAGGTTTTAGGAGGCATGCATCACTAAGACCTTGGGTGAGTCCCACTTATTTCAATACCACTTAGACTTCAGGTAAATAGTTTTCTTCCTTAACCTGTCAGCGACCTACAAAAGAGGAAACGCTGTAGCATAGTGGGTTACATGCTGGGCTGCTGATCATAAGGACAGTAGTTTGGAAACACCAGTCTCTCTGCGGAAGAAAGATGGGACGTTCTACTTCTGTAAAGATTTACAGTCTGGGGAATGCACACGGGCAGTGTTAGTGGACGCTACCAAGTCTCTGTGACTCAGGAATGACTCCATGGTAGGGAGGAGTTTTTTTGTTTTGTTTTCACGTATAAAACACTCCAGGAAAAAATACTGTGAGTTGTTGCTAGACACCGTCAATTTGTTTCTGACGCATTGCACCCTATGTGACAAAATAGAACCCCAGAGGTTGAATGCTTTTGGAAGCAAATCACCACATGGTTTTCTCCAGGAGACCCCATGGTGAGTTATTCCCAATAGTATCTCAGTGAGCAGGCAAATATTTTCACCATTAGGACACCAGGCCTTCTTAAAATGTCCTCCTCAAATCCTGATTCAGTATATTCATTTAATTCTGTGAAATTATTATGAAACTGATTTTTCTATTAAATCCCTACTTCTTATTGAAGCTTTACCTGGGATCACATCCTAAAAAAGCTACCGAGGCATTTCTAAATACTCCTCCACTTTAGGCATTAAGTAAAATGTCATCCAGCGTCGTGTGGCACCTAAAAGTTGGCATGACTCAGCATGGGAAACTGACTTCAGTGGATTTGCAGCATCTTTTCCAGATGCCGGTGAAGAGGTTCTTTGAGTTGCTCTTGATAAACCTTTATTCGAGTTGGGTCAGCTGCTGCGGTTTGCATGTACTTGTGTATGCTTGTATCAATTGAGAGAGCGAGAAAATTACTCTTAACAACGAGGTTTAAACCAGTGAGATTGAAAGAAAATGGTTTATTAACTTTCTTAAAATCCTTGAGCTTAACAATAAATGAGCCAACCGACCCCAATCACATGCATTCGAAGGCCGAGGCAGCAAACTTAAGGTTTGCAAAACCTTAGGGACCAGAGAGAAATCATACAACCCTAAGAGCATGCATGAAGCTCTAGTGATTGCTACGAAAGGATAGAAAATTCGGGAGCTTTTACGATGGCGTGTTCTTATAATGGCGAGAGCTTCCAACCAAGAGGAAGAGTGTCTTTTCCTCCTCAGCTCCAGCAAGTACGCCTGAGGCCATTGAAGCCTACAGAGCAGTTGTGCTGCTTTGACTCCCAACCTCACGGCCAGCTCTTTGAAAGCACCCACGGCTCCAAGGGAAAAAGACAGGGTTCTCTAGACGCACAAAGAGTTGACCTTGGAAACTCAAGGGCAGTTCTCCTGTGTCCTGTAGGGTCACCGTGAGTCATTTGGACTCTAAGGCAGTGAGTTTTTTGAAACAGCATAAACGTAGCCCCTCACAGTTTAGAAGGCTAAGACTCTGAAGTCAGAGCCCCAACAGTGGAAGGTGCCTCCCTATTTCCAGTGACTCAGGAGGCAGGTCTTGGCCTCCTTTCAATATCCACAGGCCTGGAGTTCCTTGGAAATCTGACTGCATCTTGGCATCAAGTTTCTCCTGGGCCAAGCAGTTTGTCAGCAGGGGAACCACCCAGTTCTGAGGATGTGCTTCATTCCAGGTTTGTCTTTCTTAGTAATTGTGGCCTCCCTTTCTCTGCTCATTTTTCTCTGTAAATCTCTTATGGGGTGTGGCAAAGGAAGCTGATTCAAGATGTGGCCTTCCCCAACTCTACCTTGTGAATTTAATAAAAATACATGGTCCTTGTTAACATGATGTGTTAATCTGGGTAGACTAGAGAAACAAATTTCATGGAGAGTAATATGTGTTTGTGAAAAAGGTTTATATATGAGAGCAATTGAATATTGAGAAAACCATTCTAGCCCCGTCCAGATCAAGTTCATAAATCCGATATTAGCCCATATGTCCAATACCAATCTATAAAATCCTCTTGAGACTCATGAAACACATGCAATGACTCTGAATGCAGGAAGATCACAGGCCAGTTGGTGGTATCTAGTGGTGCTGTAATCATCTCAGCATTGGCCACATGGCTTCTCTAGCCCCCAGAGCTCTGGCTACATCAGGATAGGTCCATGTGGCTTCTCCTCAGGGATGTCTCTGAGGGGGTCAGGAGAGAGACAGTGTGTGTGTGTGTGTGTGTGTGTGTGTGTGTGTTCTGCCTCCCAAGGAGAAAATACAGGCGTTCCCAGAATCCTTAGGAGAAGGCCATACCCACACAGAGGCCTCATTGGCCATCCAATGATTGGCAGCTTTGACTCCACCCCTTCACCCTTAATCCTCAAATTGACACCAGATTATGTAACTACCACAAATAACCTAATCCTAATCCTAACCCTAACTAACCCAACAAAACAGTTCAGTCCCCACAGGGAGCATAAGGACAAGCATAGATAGAGGCTAGGATTTACAAGACATCATAAAATGAGGATAATTCACAAAGCAGAGGACAACCACATAATACTGGCGATGGTGGCCTAGATAAATTGACACGTGTTTTCGGGGACACATTCATTCCATGATAACATATTTAAGAAAAAGTTACTGCATAGTAGTTCAGTAATAGAATTTTCACCATCCATTAAATTCTTGGCTAACCCACAGTCATTGCCCATCTGTTAGTGGAGGCTTGTATCCCTTGCTATGATGATAAATAGATTGAGGGCACTTCCAGACTATTGAATCAGAAAGATGGCCTGGAAATCTACATGTACAAATCAGCCAATAACAAGTCTATGGATCACAAAGGTCAGATCTTTAACCAATCATGGAAACGATTCAGGACTGGCCACTTTTTCCTTCCCTTATGAATGGGTCACCTTAAATTGACAGCACTAACAACATCATTTCACAGGGCAGTATTAAACATTTTTAATAGATGTGTGGTATTTTCCTAGCCAAAAGTGCTGTCTTTTTGAATTCAATGAATTTATAACCAATCCATGAATAAATGTTATTTGCTTGATATTATAGAGAAGGCAGTGAATCTCAGTGAAAGTGATTTTTTCTGACCTAATATAAACCAAGGCATGTAAGAATGAGCTCATTATACCTCATTTTAATCCACTTTTGACAAGTGATAGATATAAATATAGATTGATATATATATATATAGAAGTAGACAGATTTATAGGTTTGAAAAGTTCATTTTAAAATGGAATTAAAATATGATGTGGAATTTTAGCTCCTTTGTGTGTCTATACAGAAAGCTATATACATACAGAAACATATGTGTGTATATAAATGCATACACACATAAATATATACAAGGAGAGCTTCATAAAGTTTATTGAAATGTAATTAAAAGAAAATAGAATATTTCCTATGAATTTTTTCAAGTGCTCTCACTTATAGGCTATCTGGCTGATAAGCTTGGTTTACATAAGGCGATGTCATCCATTTTTACCCTGTTCTTACACCAGCCATCCTCCCCACAGCATTCTTCCTTCTGTGCCTGGGTTTGATAACTCATTGCAATGGTCACACACAACTCACAGACGGTGCTCACAATTATGGAGTTTATTAGAGTAGGTATTTAATAGGTGTGAAAGGGTCAAGATCTAGTTTTTCGGTCAGAATCTTTCTTCTCAGCCACATCTGCAAGCGGACCTCTCTCTTACCCTCAGTCCCACTCTGCCTTACACTGAAAATGTTACAAACCTCTTTTCGAGCCACCAATAAATGTCCAAAGGGAAAGCCACTCCACTATAAAGCTCAACCTGAGCACCCAGCTCCAGCCCCATGGATCAGGAGACCAGTTCCCTCAATTAAATGCTCAGAGGCACCCTTCTACATAAGACAGCCTCCTGGCCCAAAGCCCTTAGTTTTACACTCTCTGTGACCGAGGGTCTTCACCACTTTGTCTCATGCTCTAGCTCCAGATGCTGCTGCTCCTCTGTCATAAAAACAATCTCTTGGATCAAGGAGTCATAAAGTATAGAGACCTCAGAATGCAAAGAACTTGCTCCACTCCTGGCTCTTCTCTCTTGCTGGTATCCCTCCCCGGGCTGCTGAGATGGCAGATTTTATACCTAAGAGGACAGCATCACCGTTAACCCTAGTAGCCACTGAGCTGAATCATGCAATATAATCACCATCTTCCCCACTAGCAAAATGAAGGTCAACTGAAGAAAATAACACAGACTATCCCTAGAAGAAAAGCTGGATTATACGGAGAAGAGTGTGGCATCAGGATTGAAGGAAGATTTATTAATAACCTGTAGTATGCAGACGCTACAACTCTGCTTACTGAAAGTGAGGAGGAATTGAAGCATTTGTGGATGAATCAAGGATTGTATCCTTCAGTATGGATTATGATTCAATGTAAAGAAGACCAAAATCCTCACAACTGGACCAACGGGTAACATTATGATAACTGGAGAAAAATGTGAAGTTGTTAAGGCTTCTATCTTTCTTGGATCCACAATCAAGGCTAATAGAAGCAGCAGTCAAGAGATAAGACATATGCAGTAGGTAAATCTGCTGCACAAGGCTTCTGTAGAGTGTCGAGGAGCAAGGATGCTACGTTGAGGACTAAGGTGCACCCGACCCAAGCCATGATATTCACCATTGCATCATATGCATGTGAAAATTGGACATTGAACAAAGAAGACTGCAGAAGAATAGATGTATTTGAATTGTGGTGCTGGAGAAGAATATTGAAATTACCATAGACTGCTAAAAGGACACACTGATCTGTTTTGGGAGAAGTGAGCCCAGAGTGCTCTGTAGAGGCAAGGATGGTAAGCCTGTGTCTTATATATTTTGGACATGTTGTTAGGAGACACCAATCATGTTTGGTAAAGTGGAGGGTCAGTTTAGAACAAGAAGGCCCATGATGAGATGGACTGACACAGTGGCTGCATCAAGGGCTCAGGCATAGCAATGATCGTGAAGATCACCGCGCAGTGTTTCGTTCTGCTGTGCATAGATAGGGTCGCTATGGGTAGATGCTAACTCAATGGCACCTAATAACAGTCTAGCTAGAAAAGTCATCTTTAATAAAAAATTCAGTATAAAATAAAAATAAATAATTCACTGTATTGCAAAGTAGAATCTATTCCATGTTCCTTCTCTAAAACGTCTGTCTTATGGCCATCATTTTTATTTCTTCTTCTTTTCTAGAGCTAAAGTGTGATTCCAGATCCTGAACTACTCAAATCTAATTTTGTAAGGAGTTACCGGACTCGTAAGGAAAGCCTTTGCCACATTTTCTTAGATATTTGTCTATGATAATATTCCTCAAACAGTCCATTTATTTTACCTTTCCATCCTTCAATAACTTTGAAATTTATTGTCTACAGACATAGTGTAGACACTTGATTATTGGTTTCACAACTCACCATAAGTTTAATCCCTATCACTGGCTCAATTTTATCATTTTTAATGTAAATTTTCTGGCATAGGACCTGTGACCTTTGTTTCACATGGACACATTTAATGGGTTATTTGTTGTACTTTTGTACACCCCATGTTACCACCCTTAATCCTTAATTCTGAATTTATAAGAATTTAATGATATAATGAATATAATTTATATATAATATTATATATAACAATTTATTATAATATATAACAAAATATAAATATATATAATTTATTTTAATATTATATATAATATAAATATAATGATTTATAATTTATATATAATAGACCTTAAAGGTCTATTATATTTTCCCCCTCTGGGGAATTTTCTTGTCCATGCACAATATGTTTCTTTCTTATTTTTATAGTACATATTACGATTATATACATATATGGAATTGTGTAAGAAACTACTAGGATCCAAGTAACTGTGTGTCCCAGAGAAACTCTTGATATTTTCAATCAATAATATGACTTAGTTGTGATGTGGCAATTCAATTCCATCAGAACCTTTCTTTCCTACAACCCTAAGAGATGGCGGGAGGGTCGGGGGAGATAATTCTCTGTCAATATCTGTAGGTGGAAGGAAGTACTTCTAACAATGAAATTAAGATTGAACAGGAAGATATGCGACCCACATTAGAATTACGCAAAGAAGCCTGGTTAGAAGCTGGATGAGCCATGGTAGCATCTTATACAGCGTGTTATTTTTATGGCTGCCAAGAAATAGCTAATTTCATGCAAGAATTACTTCACACCTGCTCCAGAGAGAAGACTTCCTGGCTATTCTTTATATACTTTGATGCAACACCAGAATCATTTCACACTTTAAGAGCCAAGTAAAGGAGAACATAAGAAAAGAAAAGTGACTTGTAGGCCAACAACACAGTTTTGCCCTTTTGGGGGGTACTGCTGCTGTTAATTTTGCAGAATTATTTGTAAAAGAGATTTTACAAAGGTTGCCAAGAGATTTAGCAACTGGGAAGAATGGAAGGTTATCTCTTTAAGAATTTTTGTAAACTTTTCTCCTAATGTTTCTTTAGGAATTGACCAAGTTTAGCAGGTAGTTGTGAAGTCTCTCTCTCTCTCTCTCTCTCTTTTCTCTCTCTCTCTCTCTGTCTCTCTCTCTGTCTCTTTCTCTCTCTCTCTCTCTCTCTTCTATTGATCCTCAACTCAAAGAATACCTTCACTTATACTTTTATGTACATTTAAAACTCAGGACCTGATATTAAGGGCTCAAGTAGAAAGCAAGTGTTTTGAGAATTATGCTGGCAACAAAAGTACAAATGTGCTTGACACAATGGACGGATGGATGGATTGTGATATGAATTACAGGAGCCCCCAATAAAGTGATTAAGAAAAAACCTCAATGGTCACAATTTTGATTGTCAATTAAGCAACTGAGAAGAGGCCACCTAAAGATAAAGCAAGGAGGAAGAAGGTTCTGAAGTCAATTGTATTCATCACCTCATTCTTTTTCCAGAGGCTGACTTCCAAGATGCCACCTTCTATTTTCAAATTCATTTTTGTTTATAATTAGATACAATTGTAAATGGTAAGAGAGGCTTTGATCTAGTATCCTAAGTATTATCTATATGAATATTCCAGTCCAGTTCTATGGAAACAGAAGATACACATGTCCCCTGGCCTTACCCTGATTCTCATCCTTGCTAGTTGGTCATGCAATTATGCAAAACAGTACATCTGTTTCTTCATTAATGCCCATGTTAAAATAGTATCATGAAATCTTGATCTTCTCTTTTAATGTATAGTCACCAGGCAAAATAAGATATGAGATGAAGAGGAGAGAAGATATGTAATTTGGGCTAAGAAACTCCTTGTGGGGTGATTATGGAGATGAGTGTTTGATTGGGGGCACATGAGATGAAAAGAATCATCAATACCACCTGGGTCTGGAAGACTCATTCTATTATCCCTGGGCAGGGGGTGTAATTATGAAGGAGAAAAATAACACAGTGGCCTCTTATATCCTTTCATGGGAGAAAGTTTATCATGAAGCTTCAACCAGGCAATTGGAGAATGGAAGAAGAAAGGGCAAGGAAGATCTACCATAACTCTAAACCTGAATACATTGCAGGTGAGTTTGTAGATTCTGACCATGAAGAGGTTATAGAGGAGCATCCTGGGAACTTGTTTAAACAAACCAGATTAGTTCAGATGAATGTTAGGGCCCAGTAGGGCCTATCAAGGTGTGCGCACATTCACTACTGTATGGAGAGCAGTGCTATGAAGTGAGAAATAGAAACTGCAAAACTGTTGGAAATTGTCAGATGCATTCATCTCATTAAAACTCAGCGCTGATTGACCATGTTGGATGCCCGGTTCATCAATTACTGGTAAATGTTTGTGAATCGACGCCAATAGACAAAAGATAGATATCCTAATAGACGGAAGACAGAAGAAAGAATTATTTTGTTGTTGTTTATCTGTTAATAGGGTAAAGTACCCGTAATGCTTCTACAAATCTGGGGCTTGATTAGTATGCTGGTTCCTTATCATGCATCGCTCAGTAAATAATGAAAATGAGTTCCACTAATGAAGAGAGTTAGAAATGTAAATGACATTCGAAAAATGCATGTAGTATTCCAAAACCTTGTCCTGGACAAATCCTGTACCTTTTTTGCATTCCATCCTAAAAGCCACTTTCTCTCCTAGGTTTGTACTGTCTCACATAGTGTTGAAGGTAATGTGCAAAAGTTATTAATGATGAGAACATACAAACTCATTAAAAGAAAATAAAATCCTGGTATTTTATTTACTAGTTTGTACTTTATTTGCTATTTTATCCTGTAGCAACTCGTGCACTTATAAACAACAAAACCCATTTAATTGGTTTATTTTTTTCATCTTTCATTATTTAAAAATATATTACGAGCAATTTAAATCAATATATTAAAATTCTGAGAAATAACTGGTGGTTTCCAATTTCGATTTGGTTACTGGAAAAGAAAATCTGCCATAGAAACAATCAATATTTTAATATACCTAAATAAATTTAAATTTGTCTTGGAAGAAGTATAGCCAGAATGCTCCTTAGAGGCAAGGATGATGAGACTTTTGTCTTACATACTTTGGACATGTGGTCAGGAGAGGTTAGTATTGATTGGTAAAGTAGAGGGGCAGCAAAAAAGAGGAAGGCCATTAGGGATAAGTTGACCAAGTAGCACTCACACAGGAACAATTGTGAAGATGATGAAGGGCCAGGCGGTGTTTAGTTGGGACTAGGATGTCTATGGGTCAGAACTGATTTGATGGCACCTAACACAACAACAATATAGAACTTTATATAAAAGTATATTCCCTGACATACAATACCATGTATGCACACTGACACATAAGCCCACATGTAACCAAAGAGGAATCATTTCTTTGGGACATTGATTAATATAATGTGGCTTTTCTGACAGTGGGGACACATACTCCATGTAACTCACAGGCCAAAAATTTTAATGACCTTTCAACAAGGCAAAACTAGGTCTGCAGAACTAAGGCATGCTCCAAAAAAAGCAAAGAAAATATGAAAACATCAAATAGATATTTGTTTCAAATCATCAATTATTGGACAATCTAGAAAGCAGGAGATTTGAACACAAGTCCAATGATTTGCATGACCAGTCATGGATTAGCTGTCTCCTGCTTCTTCTCACCTTGGGTGTTTCAACTCGAAGTCCAAAGGAGCATTTCAGTTCCTTTAATCTGCCATAGGTATGTTTAAGATAAAGTCAATTCATTTAGAGGGACTTCCAAGTTGGATCCTACGGATGAGGCCTGTGAAAAATGCTGTACACCTTGAAAAGTCAAGGTCTGGTCCAGGTGGTCTATAGTAAATATAAATACATGATTGCCAATGTACTACTGGGTGGATTCTCCCATTGAGGGTCTATGTAAGTACTGTTAAGCATTTGCTCAAGCAGGCTGCCCACCTTAGTTTACCCACTAACAGAAGTGAGATTTTTTCATTTCATATCCCCCATATTCTCTGATCCTAAATTTCCATTGAAAAAATACCATATCAATGCAAGGAGATTCTCTGAGGTTGGCGGTTTCAAGTTATTATTCCAGTATGTACAGACAATTTGGAACCGTTTTTCCTATTCTTATCGGGCAAGAGACTGAAGGTGTGGATTTGGATGGAGCATGTGCAGGGTCCGGGACAACAACATCTTGGGACTACATTTTTCAGAAGCCCTTGCTAACCCTGCATTCTCAAAAATCCTTTAAAATGCTTGGTAGGCATGGCTGGGTGTATTTGGATGTGGGGTTGGGTGGAAGGTGGGGGGTAAGAAGTACCAAGGCTATACCATGATGACTGGTTAGATTTTCTTCCTTCTAGAAGTTTGTACAAAATTCTTTTGCAATGTTGTATATACTCCAACAGTAAATCTTTCTCTTGGTAAGACAAGAACCTGAACCCCAGGGATATCGATCAAACGTGAAACTTAAGATCACTGAACATTTCAGGTTCTCATTGGCACCTTGCCATCAGTCATATTCCACTCCAATCCACTTGCGTCTTAACCCTCAGGGTGAACTTTCTGAAACATGAAAGTCACCGCCTTGCATCTCTTGCTCCTCTCTTCTACGTAGTGTCCCCTGTCATGAAATCCTGGGATAGATCCTCACCACGGTAATTATAAAATTCAAGTTTTCAGTTGGTCATGTTGTCATCATGAGGGGGTTCTGGTCAGTTCCATACATAGCTACCCTATCGGTAAAAGGAAGAAATACTGCCAATGTTGCACCATTCTCACGATGTTTGTTATGTTTCACTCCAGGATTGCACCTGGATACTTACATGTGTAGCTGAGGATTTGATTTTTGGTAGTTTTTTTCCCCACTAATAACCTTCTACGTTACCAAGCATGATCACTGTTTTTAGAGTCTAGCCTCTTCTGATAAGGCTCACGTCCAAAGTAGATGAGAAGAATCCCACTATCCTGGCATCTAAGAAACACTCTAATGTACTTCTCAAAAACAGATGGCATTTTTTTCTTCTGGTAACTCATGGCACTTTCCATATTCTTCACCATAATTCAAACACATCAGTTTTTCTTTATGCCTTATATATTGTCCAGCTTTGAGGCAATTAAACTACCATGACTTAGAGTAGACACATTGTAGATTTTAAAGTGACAGCTTTGCTCTTTCTCTATAGATTTACCTATCCTGGATTTTATATAGGAGCCCTGGTGGTGTGTTGGGGGACAGGTTGGGCTGCTAAACACAAGGTCAGCAGTTCAAATTCACCAAATCCATCAACTTCTCTGGGGGAAAAAGATGTAGTTTGGGTCTCCTGTAAACAGCTACCTTCTCAGAAATCACAGGGCAATTCTACTCTGTCAAAAAGTGTTGCTATGAGTTCGAATTGACTAGAGGACAGTGAGTTTGTTTTTGTAGATTTTCTTTTGGGGGGGATTTTATGTAAAGAAAAGCAAACAATAAACTCCCACAATAACAAAATACAACCAAGAGAATTCTCCATCAAAAAGAAAGCAAAAAATAATAAAAACTAAATCGGCAATAAGAAAGGATAAAATGCTAAGTTTTAACAACCTACACCTGCAATAATCCATGTTCCAATGCACTCTATCTGATAACAAGACTATCACATCCCTGGTCAGATTGATCAACTGACAAAAGAGGGGATTCACTGAAGGTTTAATCCACGAGGGAACCTTGAAAGTGGATCTTCAGCTTTCACTGTCATCCACAGCCTGCAAAGTGGATTTAGGCGCTAATATAGTTCCCTCCTCTGGTCTCGATTTCATTATACACAATCCTTGTATCACACAGGCAGGCTGGTCTGCATCTTCCATGGGGAGTTAGCTGACAGCTCATTTATATGGCTGCTTTTTTAGAGACAAGCATGTAAGACCTCAGGTACTATTCTTTCTAATAGCTGGGCACATCTGATTTCTCCCCACACGTTGCAAGAGCATCCCTAGTTTCAGTGATCTCTTCCTGAGGGCAAACCTCGAGTAGGGCCGCATCATAAAAAAAAATCATCGTTCTTGGGTTATGACAATGATTAAGTGTGATCTCATATATCTGTGACTTACATATGTATGCGTTAGGCTGGGTTATTTAGAGAAACAAAACCAGTGGTATACATACCACTTTATATCAAGAAGTAACTTTTAATATCAAGAAAGCATCTCAGCCCACTCTAACTCAAAAACATATGTTCACTGCTAGCTTGGGCCCTCCTCAGACCCACATAAGCAAAGGCCAGTGACCCAGAGAGGTGAAGAGGTATGCACGGAGATCACAGGCTGGCAGGTGCAGAGTTATGTGGAGCCCAGGTTGGTGGAAATCTGGCAGGGCACAGACAGCTTGAGCTTGGCTTTCAGGATCCGTGGCCCACTTGTGGCTGGCTTTGGAGGCAGGCACAGAGTCCCAGCAAGGATGAAAGGGAAGGGCAAGAGAGAAGGGGGGAGGAGTCTCTAGTGTGTCTGATAAAAATGCCAGGCCTCCCAAGAGCCATCATCAGCCTGCGGCCTGATTGACAGGCTGGACTCGACACCTAGTGCAAGTTGACATAAAATCTAAGTGCAACAATGTCCCTAGTCCACTTTAGAAACATCATCTTATTTTATTTGGGAGCATTCTAAATCCCCTCCCATGGCGACATATGATAATTCTATTGATAGCATTGTAAATTTAGCCAATGGTATAGAATTTAAAATACTGTTGAAAAAAGGCAAGTATATATGAATAGGACAGCTTTTAAAATTTTTTAATAAATCATCTTATTGGGGCTCTTACAACAATCCATACATCAATTGTATCGAGCACATTTGTACATATGTTGCCATCGACATTTCCAAAACATTTTCTTTATACTTGAGCCCTTGGTAACAGCTCCACTTTGCCCATCTCCCTTCACCACCCTCCCACTCTTGTGAACCATTGATAATTTATAAATTTTTTTTATTTTGATATAAAAATAGGAACTGAATATCCAACTGAATATGGGACAGCCTTTTTAGACTAAAATACACTGACTGTTGATTTGTATAGATTAAGAATGCAAATGATGAGACACTGCTGATACAAACAATGAGGGCTGGAGATAGGGCAAAACTTTCAATAGCACTCATTCACAAAGGTAGACCTATGCCTGTTGGACTAAGACACGTCATAAAAAAGCTCAGATAGTATTAAAATAGCAAATATAGTGCACTTTTTTTTCCTCAAAACCATTTTATTCGGAGTTAATACAGATACCATATCATTCCATAGTTCAATCATATGATGTGGTTGCACACCGCTACCACAATCTGTTGCAGAACATCCTTTTCCTTCCTGAACCCCTTGATATTAGCTCCTTTTTTACACCATATTCATCTGCCCACCACTGAATCCCCAGAAACCCTTATTCTACTTGGAATCTCTATAGGTTCATCAATCCTGAGTTTCATATACTGAAAAACACACAGACATATAGCAAAAACTCAAGAGGGAGGCCCCGAGTGACATAACACATCTGAGACAAACTCTAATCTGAACTAACAAAAAAGTACAGAAAATGTTGAAAACCAGATCAGGTCTAACATGCATCAAAAGAGGAATCAACTGACAAGGTTGAATCATTCAAACCAGACTTATCATGTGTATCTTCTGTAGTCATCTCTCCACTACACTCTGTTTAGTCACCACTTCCATCCCATTCTTCTATTATAGATAGACGGAGGTCGCTGGAGGTTCAAATGTATCTTGAACTCTCACGGACATCTTCACCATTTCAGCTCTGATACTATTCTCTCCTTCGATTTCAGATGAGATGATTTGCAATCCTTCAGTGACTGATGTTGGTGGTGTGCTTCTTCCATGTGGACTTCGCTGATATCTCATGCAGGGTACTTGTAAGTTGGCATTTATTGGATAACCTGAATCTAAGTCCAATAACTTCCAAATCAATAACCTTAGTAGTGATCCACTTCTTTTCACATTAGGGTGCTTTCAGCCTCAAGTTCAAAGGAGTATTTTCAGTTCCTTTAATCTGCTACAGGTGTGTTTAAGGAAATGTGCAGTTCACTTAATGGGGTTGCAAACTTGAATCATTCCGGTATAGCCTATGATGAATATTGTGCATTCCCTTCTAAAGGATAGGGGCTAAAGTCCCAGTTGTCTATAACACGCAGTCTGGAACAACAGGAGCGGGATACAAATTAGGTCAAAAGTGCCCGACTAGGATCATAACATCTATGATGTTCTTCCACCACTTGTCTGGCAGCTTGTTTTACTGTGGTGGCTTATGTGTTGCTGTGTTGCGAGTATTTTAAGTGCCACCAGAGTCACCCAAAGTGAACAGGTGTCAGTAGAGCTTCCAGATAATAAAGGAGCATTTGGCGCCCCACTTCAGAGGAAGAAGCTGCAGAAAATACTTTGCATAACTTCGAAGCATTTTCAGGTATGGAGAATCAAAACAAAGGAAGAACAACATTGTTGGAGTTACTGCCAGAGGATGGACCCTTCAGGTTCAAGGGCAATCGAATGTGACTGGAGGGCAGTTGACCATGGTGTTGTGAGTCAGGTAGAGCCTGTGGGTGTGGAGCCTTCAGGATTTTCATTTTGCTAATGAGACATGACCCAAGGTAAAGAGAAACAGCTGCAAACATCTTCTAATGACCCAAACTTGGAATGTGCAGTGTATGAATTTAGGAAAATTGGAAGTGGTCAAAAATGAAATGGATTGCATGAAGTTTTATATCCTAGGCACTAGTGAGCTGAATGGACTGATATTGGCCATTTTGAACCAGAAAATTGAATGCTGCACTATGCACAAATAACACAACCGTGAGGAAGGGCAGGACGTTCATTGTCAGAAAGGATCTTGCTAAGTGCATCATGAAGTACAATGCTGTCTGTGATTGGATGATATCTATCCTTCAAAGAAATCCAAGCAATGCAAGTATTACCCAAATTTATGCACCAACCACAAAAGATAATGATGAAAAATTGAATAATTCTACCAATGACATCAGTCAGAAAATGATCTTGCAGGCAATCAAGTTGCATTAATTGTTAATGATGATTGGAATGCAAATGTTGAAAACAAAAAAGCAACAGTAGTTGGAAAATATGGACTTGGGGATAGAAACTAAGCTGGAGATCACATGAGAGATTTTTGCAATCCCAATGACTTGTTCATACCAAATACCTTTTTTCAACAACACAAAAGGTGATGGAATACACAGAAATCAAATTGACTACATCTGTGGGAAGACAGCTAAAACCAGACGAGGGGCAAACTGGAGAACAGACTGTCAATTCTCATAGGTGAATAAGGAAACGATGAAGAAAATGAAAACCAGTCCCTTAGTAAAATACGACCTAGAGTCCATCCTGCCTGAATTTTTAGAACAACTTAAAAACAGATTTGACACATTGAACACTAATGACAAAAGAGCCGATGAGCTGTGGGAGGGACATCAAGACCATCATTCTTGAAGAAAGCATGAATGATGCTTAAAAAGACAGGAAAGAAACCAAAGATCCAAGTCGATGTCAGAAGAGACTCTGAAACCCGCTCTTAATCATAGAGTCGCTGAAGCAAATAGAAAAAGGCTGAAGTCAAGGAGATGAACAGGAACTTTCAAAGGGATTCTCAAGAAGACAAAGTCAAATGATGTAACAAAATGGGCAAGGAACTAGAATTAAAAGGGAAAAGGGAAAAACATGCTCAGCATCTCTGTAAGTGAAAGAACTGGAAAAAAAATTCAAGCCTCAAGTCTCAGTTTTGCAATATTCTCTAGGCAAAATATTGAATGATGCAGAAAGCATAGAGAGGATAGGATACACAGAGTCACTGTACTAAAAAGAACTAGTAAAGAAAAAAAAGAACTAGTAGACGTTCCATCATTTCAGGAGGCAGCGTGTGAGTAAGAACCAATGGTGCTGAAGGAAGAAGTTCAAACTGCACTGCATGCGATAGCTCAAAACAAGGCTCCAGACAACATTGGCGGAATAACAACTGAAATATTTCAGTAAGCTGAAGAAGCTCTGGAAGCTCTTGCCTGTGCCAAGAAATCTGTAAGACAGCTACTTGGCCAACTGACTATTAGAGATTCATAATTGCTCCCGTGCCAAAGAAAGGTGACTCAACAGAATGTTCCCACTATAGACTGATATCATTGATAGTACCCACAAGTAAAATTTTACTAGAGATCATCTAGCAATGGTTGCAGCAGTGCATGGACAGGGAACTGCCAGAAGTTCAGGTCAGATTCAGAAGAGGACCTGGAATAAGGGATGTCATTGCTGATGTCACACTAGATGTTGGCTCAAAGCAGAGAATACCAGAACGATGTTTGTGTTTCATGGGCTATGAACAGGCATTTGACTGTGTGGGTCATACTAAACTGTGGATCACCTTGAAAAGAATGGGGTTTCCAAACTTCAGTGTGCCCACGATGAACTGCTACATAGGTTGTGTTAGTCTGAGTAAACTAGAGAAACAAAATTTATAGACACTAATATATGTATAAGAAAGAGTTTTATGTACAAGAGCAATCGAACATTGAGAAAACATCCTAGCCCAGTCCTCTTCAGACTCAAGCAACACATGCAATGGTGCTGAATGCAGGAAGATCACAGGCTAGTGGGTGGGAAGTCCTGTGGGTCCAGTGGCATTGTAAGCATCTCAGCGCTGGCAGGGGTCTCCATGTGGCTTCTCCAGCTCCAGAGGTCTGGCTCCCACAGCATCTCTCCATTTGTCTTTTCTACAGGAATGTCTCCCAGAGAGTGAGCATATGTCCCGCCTCCAGCAATCTATTTATCTCCTTAGCACCTCCAAATGAGTTCATCAAGCTGATCCTTGATTGACAGTCTAGACTCCACCCCTTCACGCTGAATCGTCAAATTGACACTAGATTGCGTAACTACCACATGGGTCAAGAGACAGTTTTGCAAAAAGAGCAAGGTAATACTGCCTGGTTTAAAATCAGGAAAGGTGTGCATCCAGGTTGTATCCTTTCACCATACTGGTTCAATCTATATGCTAAGCAAATCTTTGGAGAAGCTGGATTCTATGAAGAAGAATGTGGCATAAGGATTGGAAGAGGGCTAATGAACAACCTGTGATGTGCAGGTGACATAACTTTGCTTGCTGAAAGCAAGGAGGAATTGAAACCCAAGCTGATGAAGGTCAAGGATTGTAGCCTTCGGTATGAATTACAAAAAATATTTTTGTCATTGAAAATGGTGATGGCAACATGTACGAATGTGTTTATACAATTGATGGTTATAAGAGCTGTTAGAGCTCCCAATAAATGATTTATTTTTTTAAAATGATATGCTAAGCATGTTTTTCTTTTTTTTATATTCTGACTCTAGGTCTTGGTACATTACATTATTCTTCATTTAGTCTTTGGATTAGTTTTGGGTTTTTTTTCAGTTATTTTGCAGTGGGAAGTATATAAGAACTTCTGTACTATTTTTCTTTCACATACTTATGAATACAAGTTTATGAATACAACTTTATAATTTATTACAATTTTAAAAGATAGAGACCTGTAATTCCAGACATCTAGAATTAGAGACCAAAATGAACATAAAAAAAGGCCCCAGTGAAAGGGGATTGTTTGGATTTTTTTCATGTCGTATGGATCTATATTCAGATATGCATAATTTAATATGAGATTATTTGAACTATGGGGCAGGAAATGATTTTTAAGCAAAGCAATATTACTGAACAACTTCAAATATAGGTTCCAATTCATGAGAACTACTGTACTAAAAGTATACAAGGAAAAACTATTTACTGGGTATAGGGTTTTATTTTGGGGTGATAAAACATGAAAACTTGTTTCAGTGTTTGATAGAGTAGGTGTTGCACAAAACTGGGAATGTACTAACTGCCTTGGTGTGTTTATTTTAAAATGGTTGCTTTTATGTTATATAGTAATAAAAGAAGTATATCAAAAAATTTTCCTACGGGTAAGTTTTGTTTGTTTTCTTATCACAGATACCACTGTACTTCAAGATAGATCTTGAAAGGTTTTTTGATGATGAATGTGGTGCCATTCCTCTTGAATTTATGTTCCTGACATAGGAAATTACCAACACCAGCCTACTTCAGTTCACTAATAGTTAGGATATTGATTTTTTTAGGAGTTTATTTTTGATGTCTTCCAAGTTTCCTCAATTCATACTTTGTACATGCCATGTTCCAACACTTAATTGATGCTTACAGTTGCTTCTTCTCATGTCGAGTCATGCCAAATTAGCACATGAAGATATCAAAAGCTTTACTCTATCCATATCATTAGGGCTGGCTCAAATTTTAGGCCACCTTTCTCCCACTATATTCGGAGTGCCTTCTAACCCATCTACCAGACTCATCTCCCAGCCCTGTATCTGACAATGGTCTGGTACTATTCATAATTTTTCCAGTGGTTAATCACTGAGATGTGGACTCCCTTTTCCTCTTCATAGCATTTTCTTAGGACGGTTTCCTGAACCCTGTTCACCAGTAGGGACCTAGCTGGTATTTGAAATCCTAGTGGTATGGTTTCCAGCATCACAGTAACATGCAAGCCACCCTGGAAGGTCAATTGACAGACAAGTGGTCATAATTGGGCATATGAAGCCTTATTTTAATTAACTCGTCATTTGCCCCTCTTTGCTTTTATTCGCTATTCTCAACCCATCAAATGAAGCCACTTTATTTCCTACTCATTAATGGTTCTTATTTCTTTGCTCTTTCTCATATTGTTCTTTTATGTCCTTGTGTCTAGAATGACCCTCAAATGACTGTCACATCCTACTTATCTTATACAGCTTGTCTTAGTAATTGCTATTTCAGAGCTGGGCTAGATGCCTTTCCTCAGTGATCTTATAGTGAACTCTGCTACAGAAATAATTGCTCTTACTACTTGAGTTAATAATAATCTCTTTATATGCTTGCCTTCTCTTTCAGAACAATAACTGTATTCTCTCGGGTCTAGCAAAATGAATGGTATATATTAGATGCTCAAAAAGGGTCGGTCACTGAATAAATGAATCAGTGAGCAGTTAGAAGTCATCGCTGACTTAAAAAGATGAATAACCAATAGATGCTGTTTCCTGAAACCATAAAGAAATGTTTTTAATGTGGAAAAAGATAATTTTGCAAGTTGAAAATGGGGAGTTTCAGAACAAATAGGAGAAACATTCTGTGGACTTTGACAATATTTGATTTATAGACACATTTTTAAGTTATTTTGGTAGATAATCTACTTCTTTTGATTTATATATTTTCAGATCTTTATGGCCTTAATATGACATTATGGGTGAAAAATGAATGTACAATTGGTCTACACTAATATTGGTCTGATTAGCTGCTCTGTTTCTCACAAAAAGTTCATTGTTTTATATTACATATTAACCTCTTATGAATTTGGATTTATGACTGATATTTTTCTGGGTCCAATCATGTTGGAAAAATTGAGCAATCTCTATGGCTGCCAAATGGAATGATGAAATTAGTACCAAGATCCCTTGAATTCCTAAAATGATGTCTTTTTAATTTGATTTAATTTGGAAAAGAAAAAAAAATCAATGTTGTATCACTTTTCTACATTTCACACTACAAGAATTATTAAGAAATTATCACAAATCCTATAACATTTTACACTTTTTACACACACCATTTTTTTAATTAAAAGGTCATTTTATCGGGGGCTCTCACAGCTCTTATAACAATCCATAATCAATTGTATCAAGTACCTTTGTACATATGTTGCCACCATTATTTTCTAAACAATATTTTCTATTGAGCCCTTGGTATCGACTTCCCCCCATGGCACCTTGATAAATTCTAAATTATTATTGTTTTCATATATTATACTGACTTCTGTCTCCCTTCCCCCATGATTTCTGTTGTCTGTCCCCCTGGGGCATGCATGTATGAGTGTGTGGTTATATGTAGATCATTGTAATTAGTTCCCCCTTCCCCTCCTGCTCTCCCCACCTTCACCCTGGTATCTGGTATCTCTACTCCCATTTCTGTTCCTGGATTGATTCCGCATGTCATGAGCTCTTATCTCTTATATGTACCTGTGAAAATGCTCCATTCTAGCCCACAGTGAAAGGCAGGACTGGTGTCATGATAGTGGGGGGTGAGAAAACCTCAAGGGACCAGAGGAATAGCGTGTGCTTCATCGATGCTATACTGCGCCCTGATTGACTCTCTCCTTCCTTGTGACTCTTCTGTGAGAAAAATATCCCATTGTCTACCCAGGGGCTTGGGATCTCTCCTGTGACCCCCCCACCTTGTTCTCAACAATACTGTTCTTTTTGTTTGTTTGTTTTGGGTCTTCTGATGCCTGTTACCTGATCCTGTTGGCACCTCATGATCACTCAGGCTGGTGTGCTTCTTCTCTGTGGGCTTGTTGCTTCTCAGCTAAATGGCTCTTTGTTTGACTTCATTGCTTTAAGACCCCAGATGTTATTTCTTTTGAGAGTTGGGCACCATCAGCTTTCTTCACCACATTTGCTTATGCACCCATTTTTTCTTCAGTGATTGTGCCAGGAGGGTGAGCATCACAGAATGCCAGGTTGTTAGAAGAAAGTGTTCTTGCATTGAGGGAGGGCTTGAGCAAAGGCCCAAAGTCTGTTTACTTCCTCAGTGTATTGCCATATGAATATATGTACATTGCTAAAACCTCTATGTTTATGAATTAATATATTTACATAAGTGTACACCTATGTTTATACCTCTATCAATAGCTTTGCTTCCTAGATCATTCCTCTGTTTCCTTTTACCTTCCTCCTGCCCCACCATCACTCTCACCCTTCTTCCACCTCTTAGTAATTCCTCTCAGCTAGATTGCTGTTGCTCCAACATCCCCAGGATCTTTATATCCTCCTCATTGTAGATTTTAGTTCCCTAGTTGCATTGTTTGCTCACCGCTCCCATCCCCCACTTTCCTCTCCACCCTAAGTCCTTCCAGAACTGTTGTTCCTGTTGCTTTCTCCTCAAGCTTGCATCCCATGCCTATCCTTAAAAAAATCATTTTATTGGGGACTCTTACAGCTCTTATCACAATCTATCCATCCATCCATTGTGTCAAGCACATTTGTACATATGTTGCCATCATCATTTTCAAAACATTTTCTTTCTACTTGAGACCTTGGTATCAGCTCCATATCCCCCCTCCACCCACTCTCCATCCCTCATGAACCCTTGATAATTTATAAATATTTCCCCATGTCTTACACTGACCACTGTTTCCCTTCACCCACTTTTCTGTTGTCTGTCTCTCTGGGAAGGGGTTATATAGAGATCATTGTGATCGGTTCCCACTTTCTACCCTACCTTTCCCTTCTCCTCCTGGTATTGATACTCTCATTATTGGTCCTGAGGGGTTTATCTGTCCTGATTTCTTTGTATTTTTCAGCTCTTATCAGTACCAGTGTACATACTCAGGTCTAGCTGGGTTTGTAAGGTAGAATTGGGGTCAGGGTATTGTGGAGATAGGAAGCATTAAAGAGCTAGAGGAAAGTTGTATGTTTCATCAGTGCTATACTGTGCCCTGACTGGCTCATCTCTTCCTTGTGACCCTTCTCTAAGGGGAGGTCCATTGTCTACAGATGGACTTTGGGTCTCCACTCCAAACCCTCCCCCCCATTCACATTCATATGCTTTTTGTTCTGGATCTTTGATGTCTGATCCCTGATCCCATTGACACCTCATGATCACACAGGCTGGTATGCTTCTCCCATGTGGGTTTGGTTGCTTCTCAGCTAGACGGTTGCTTGTTTATCCTCAATCCTTTAAGACCCCAGATGCTATATCTTTTGATAGCTGGACAACATTAGGTGTCTTTGCCACATTTGCTTATGCACCCATATTAAAACAAAGTGTTCTTGCATTGAGGGAGTACTTGATTAGAGGTCCAATGTCCATTTGCTACCTTAATACTTAACATATAAATATATATAAATTTATTTCCCTATTATTATATATATTTACATGCCCGTATTTAGACCTCTATAAATGCCCTTTGCCTCCTAGTTCTTTCCTCTATTTCCTTTCACTTTCCTCGTGTCCCATTATCATGTTTGGCCTTTATTCCTCTGGGCTACATTGCCCTTGATTAAGCCCCACCAGGCATCCTACTCCCATGCCTATCTTATATAAGTAGGCAAACCAATAATAACAGAGACTGAACAAAAAGAAAACAAAAGAATGAATAAATATTGAAAAAGGGGGGAAAAGAGAAAAAAGAAAAGAGAAGAACTAGCAAAAAATAAAGATTGAAACAAACAAAAAAGCATATATAATTTCAGTTCTGTCCACTGACCTTTATGTCTGTCTCCCTACTGGTCCTGGGGAATTCCAGGAGCCGCCCTTCCTATCCTGAAATCTATTTTGGGGGCACCTCAGGGATTTTGTGGCTTTGCTTTGCTCCCATTGCTGACCTGTTATGTTATGTTTTCCCCTTTGTAGGGTGTTCAGATCAGATTAAACCCTTGCCGTGTGTCCCCCGTATTGTCCCCTGTTGCATATGCTCCGGTGAGGGGACATCATGCCTTGAGCTGTTGTCGGTTCTACAGTGCTCTCTGTGCCTTAGCAGCTCCATGCAGGCAGGCCATCCTCCAGGCTTAGTGTGCTGGTATGAGATCTAGATTGGCCCTCTCTCTTTTTCTTCCGTGATTTGCTGCTCTCTATCTATAGATATAATCACAAGTGACCTGGTGACCTGGTTTTGTTTCTCTAGAGAATCCTGTCTCACACAATATTGATTCCTTAAAAAAAACAAGCAATCCTTATAGGTATTAAGAGACACAGTACCGGGACAACAATAACTTTATCCTAAATTTGGAAATTGCTATATTTCATACTTTGTATCCCACCATAATCTAGAGACCATGTCAAGAATAGACTTGATACAAAAATACTAGTGTTCAAAGAACAGAAGAGTGGTAGGATGATATCATGGATATCATATATCATTTAAAAGACATGAAATAAATAAAACACAAAAATGGATGTAAAAAAATACTATGAACTTCCTCTTGAACATAAAGGAACCAAAGAAAATGGATGAAGTGATGGGGGGAAAACTGAATAGATTTCAAAGCTTAGATAAGAAGATAAAGTATTATAATTAAAATGTGTAAAGGGAAGGAGCTGGAAAGTCAGAAGCAACACATGCTTGGCATTCCTCAAGCTGAAGAACTGAAAATAGGAAGCAAATGCAGAGTTGTAATATTGAAAAATTCTGTGGGCAAAATATTGAATTTTCTAGAAAGCGCAAAAGAAGATGGAAGCCATACACAGGAATATGTAGAAGATGGAAGTACTCCACATAATACAGTACTGTAAGTAACTGGAAGCTTTTAACTATTTCAAGAGGTAGCATGTGTATAATCAATAACTGATAGCGTTGAAGGAAGAACTCCAAACTGCAGTTTAAAAAAAGATAAGGCTCCAGGAATTTAAGGAACATCAATTAAAATGCTCCAACACACTGATGCAATGCCGGAAGCACTTATTAACCTATACCAAGCGTTTGGAAGACAACAACTATTTCGCAAACTGATAGCTCGGATTTGTGTCAACTTGGCTCCACCAGAATTCACTGCCGCTTGGCAGCTGAGGCCTCCCTTTGATATGCTCCAATATATTGTAATTAACTCCCTAATAGAATCTGCTCTGAGTAGTCAGGCAGTTGTGGGAAGATTAGAGTGGACTGTAACTCTTTACTCACCCTTCTTGATTGTTCCGCATGGGCGTGGCCTACTCTGTATGCAATTTGTTGCTGTAGAGTACTCCTTTGCTTCTTGCTGGTCTGTAGATAACCTTGATTGTGAAAAGCAAAAAGGACTTGAAGCACTTCCTGTTGAAGATCAAATACTAGTCTTTTGAAAATATTACACCCCTTTTCAACGAGAAACAAAACCCCTCATAGCTGGAACGATAAGCGGTATCATAATAAATGAAGAAATGATTGATACTGTCAAAAGTTTTGTCTTATTTGGATTGATAATCCATGAACATGAAAGCAGCAGTCAAAAAATTCAAATGGTGTCCTGTATTGTGAAAATCTGTTGCACAAATCTTCTTTAAAGTGTGAAAGAGGAAAAAAAATATCACTTTGAGGGTTACAATTAGTCTGATCCAAGTTTTGCAGTTTTCAATCACCTCATATGGGTGTGAAAATTGGACTGTGAGTTATGAAGAGTGAAGGGGAAATGACATCTTTGAATGATATTGTAGAACATTGTAGAATATTGGCATTGTAGAAGAATATTGAATGCTATTGTATATGATACTGCAGAAGAATATTGAATATACTATGGACTGCCAGAAGAATAAACAAATCTTTCTTGAGGATGTGTAGCCAGAATGCTACTTAAAAGAAAGACGGTGAGATTTCACATTTCATCTCATGGATATGTTCTTAGGAGGAAACAGTCCTGAAGATGGACATCATGCTTAGTAAAGCAGAAGTGAGTATGCAAAAATGGATAAAACCAACAAAGGAAGACCCTCAACACGACGGGTTGATATGGTGGTTGAAACAAGCTCAAACACATATAGATGACATTGTAAGGAGAGTGCAGGCCTAGGCAGTGTTTTGTTCAGTGTTATAGGGTCACTAAGAGTTGGAACCAACTCAATAAGCATGTTGCAGTGTGCGATATTACATAATTTTGTTTCAACTTGAAGATAAATAAAAGTGTAGGAGTGTGTCACTGGATTTGTTTCTCTAGACGACCCAGCCTAACACACAGGATTAGTGAGTTATTTAATTTGGCTCTTCTAGCAAAAGTATCTAACTCCCACCAGATGGCCTTTTCCTGCATGGGTCTCGTAAGAAGGTGGGGGAAGATATTGGTAGGATTTGCCTATGAGCAATTGTGAACAGGATTCCCTGGCATGTCACACTGCAGTGTATAAAATGAGCCCTCTGAGAAGAAGGGATCTCACTACTAGTAAGAGTCGGCAGTGATATGTTTTTGCTGGATGCAAGAGCTCTGCTCAGTGAACCTCCTGGCTCCAGATGACAGCTACAGCAGAGGAGAAGCAGCAGAACCAGGAGCCAGAATATGAAACAGAGTGGTGGGTTTTCCCACGATGAGTTAAAGCGTGAATGCTCTGTGCAGGAGGCTGGCTGGCAGTGAGGGGTGCCTTGGGTCACCTAATAGAGGAAGTTGGACTTGCTTTACACAATTGCTGCTGGGTTTGCTGACCCTAGAAGCTTAAGCTGAACTCCTTCTAGTAAAGGCTCAGAGAAGAGCGCTATGCCCTTTGGGCATTTCTTAGCAGAGTTGACAGAACTTTGCAACATGTCCTAATAAACAATTCAACGTTGAGCACTTCTCACTGGTAGTACAGCTTGTTAACTTCCTTCTCAAACCCTTTTATCATGAATTTTGTGTGAGTTTTTTGCAGTCATTCCAATGCATATTAGGACCCAGAGATCAAGATGTAAAATAGAGAACATTAGTCAATACTTTATATATTATATATATCTATCTAGATATGTACATATGCATATGTGTTATATACACAGAGGTATAATCACATGCCACAACATCTGCCATGTCTATCAATGTAAAGTTGATACGCTAGGCAGTGCCATTTTCTCATGGTCACTACTTTAAGTTGCATATATAATGTAATATAAAAGAAATGGCATTCTGTAATATGCATTTTAATTTTGCATTCATCATGTATAAATTAAGCCATATATTTAATTATAGTTACCCAAGCCATTGGTTTTCTATGTACTGAAAAACTTTCTGTACATAGTTTAGGTTCTTTGTTGATTTCAAGTTTTTCTCCTTTGCAGTTTCATTTTAGTAAGGGTGGGTACTGTTTCTTTTAATAAAGGAGATATGAATGGGTGGGGGTGAACACGTTTGCAGATAAATTTCATGTGGAACTAGGAACTACTCAATAATTATTGACATAGGAATAATGACCAAGAAAAAAAAATAAAATTACTTCCTTGACCACATTTTATCTCCTAAGTTGTAAGGAGCACATGTTCTCTGTTTTTCAGCAAATAAAAATCTTAACCATCTGAATTTAGGGCTGTATATCATGCTTACAAGAAGTAAGATTCCTTTGCAGAAATAATTACCATATTAAAGTATTTACTAGTTAGGAAGTAACTAGATCAATTGACAAATATTTTTCCAGGTTGACTGGTTGAAGAAAGAGAAGACAAAATTAAAACCACACAAAATAAAGTCAAATAGCAAGATATCTGAAAACCCCGAGGTGTAATATGTACTCAATACTGTTGATCATCAACAAAGTTCAAAGCTTCATGATGTAGAAGGCATTTAGCCCAATGGTGGTATGGTAGCAATTAAATAAAGACATTTGTTTAAACTATGATCTTATTGAAAGAAGGTCCCAGCACTGTAGCTATCTCTTTGTAAGAGAAAGCAGATGCAGCTCTTTTTAAAAACTAGTGGGGACACAGGAAGAATCAAGACCCTTGTTTCTAAGATAGAAAAAGTGTATGTAGAGAAAAAGCAACTGGGACAAAATTCAAAGCTGTTTTCTCCTGAAAATATGCAGACATTTGTATGAAATAAAATGGTGCAAAGCGCTCACTGGAAATTCCTTGGCGTTTGTTTTCCCCTCCGTGAGTTTCTTATCATCTCCAGGCATTGATAGCAGAAGCCACGTGGGCAGTGTTATCAATGTCTTTGAGGTGATAGCGGCTTTATATTTGCATCTCAACCTCTCTAGGAACTAGCCAGGAAAAGAGAAACAACCCTTAGCAATTTAGGAAGTTTTGCTTGGCAACTGTAGTCTCCTTCAGGCGAGGGGATACTTTAAGCTGGGTGACTCTTGCTTGTCTTTGATCCGTCAATGAGAAGAAACGTCTTGACACCCGTCTGGCGGCTGTTGTGGGTAGAAGCCTTGAGTAGCCTTAAGGAACTCAATATGTCCAGCCTCTGAGCCTGGCCCAGCAGACAAGCAACTCTCTCCTAGGCACTACTCTGTTGCTATGAGACAAAAGAGTGGGAAGGTGAGCGAGGCAGGAAGTCCCGCCTTTTAGGCACAGACCGCTTTGGTGCTCCCTCCTAGCGTCCACGCCCACCTGCCCACCTATTATTGGTCAGCTCCCAAGTGCCTTGGATCCCTTCGTTCCCTTTTCCCACTTTCATTCCAGGGGCAGTCCAGGCCCTGTCATTTTCCCTCCGAGTCCCTTTTGCGGGACGCAGGCGAGCGGGCCTTCCTTTGGGGCCATTGTGTACGGTGGAAGACGTGGAGGGGGCGGGACTGCGGGGGGGCGGGCGCTTCCCGGCCATTGCTGCCGCCCGCTGTCCGTCATCCAAGGGGCTCGCGCGATTGGTCCTGCCGCGCCCGGCCCCGCCCGGCCCCGCCCTCGACCCCGCCCCGCGCCGGGCTCTCCGGGAGTCTGCTATGGGGTGGGGTGTCCAGCGAATGGTCTCCTCTCGGTGCTAGCGCTGCGGCGGCGTCCCGCGGCCTCCGGCGGAGTCGGGCGGGAGGGAGAGCGGGTGTGGATTTGTCCCGACGGTAATTGCTGCGTTTCTCCGCCTCGGGAGGCCGCGCTGCGGGCTGCTCCTGGCTGGGCAGCGGGGGCTTCGGCGAGTCCACGCTCCCCGCTCGGGCTCGCCGCGCTCCGGGGCGGCGCGCGCGCGGAGTGGGACCGCGCACACGCGTGTCCCTGGGCACCGACGGCGCGCCAGGCCCGGAGCGCGGGCGGCGCCGGCGGGGCTGGGCGCTGCGATCCGGCCGGGGGCCCCGGAGCGGAGGGGACAGCCCCGGCTCCCCGCTCGCGGACGGGGATTCAGACCCGGAACCCGCGCCGGGCCGGGCCGGGCCGGGGGAGGGGGTGGGGAGCGCCTGCACCCGGAGGTGCGCCTCGGGCGCCCAGGGTGGAGCGTGCCCGGGCTGCGGGCGCCGGGGCGGCGAGGGCCACTTTGTCCGCCTGACGCCTCCCTCCGCTCGCCGGGGCCCCGGGCGGCCCGGGAAGGGGCTTGGGCAGGGTGGGGGCCCACGCGTCCCGAAACAAAGCTCAGGACTTTTCGTCCTCCAGCTCCTCCTGGCACTTGGGTGAGAAGCCAGCGACGTGAACGTAGCTTTTCTGTGCCCTCTAGACACTCTCCGTCTGTTTAAAATGGTATTTGGTGTGCCGGTTAATTTGCTCCTGAACTTGGAGGTAGCCACGCTTCGCAGTCTGGACTGCTCGTGTGGGTCGGTACCTGGCGATATTAGCGGGGGAAGCTCCACTCGTGCGCCTTTGTGGACAGCAGAGGTGCCCCCCTGGTCTACTCGCTATGCTTGTTGAACTTGGCGAAAGCTACCGGAACGAAGGCTCCTGGGCTGCCCTGGTGGTTCTGAAAATTTTGAATTGTGATTCAGAGAGAGAAGGGGAGAACGTGGTGTTCTTAGCTAGTTTGAGGAACTCTTGTTTTACTTGCTTTTTTTTTTTTTTTGGTTCCAAGTTGAATATTAAGGAAGCCTTTACGACTTGCCATGTCAGTGGGATATGTACATCGTTCTGTAAGCGAATTTGAGTTCACTGCCCTTTAGCCTACTGTGTTTCCATTTGCACACTCCTTGAAAAGTTGAATCTGGGACCACCTTGAGTTCTGTCGGTGGAGGACGGGATGGGTATGAGTCTGTTCAGTGTTCTGTTGGATCAGTATTTTCATGACTAATTTCTTTTTTTCTTCTCAAATGTTTCGAAGAACTCGGATTCCAGATGGCAAATTCTATGAATGGCCGAAATCCTGGTGGCCGAGGAGGAAACCCCCGGAAAGGTCGGATCTTGGGTATTATCGATGCTATTCAGGATGCAGTTGGGCCCCCTAAGCAAGCAGCTGCAGACCGGAGGACTGTGGAGAAGACCTGGAAACTCATGGATAAAGTGGTGGGTTGTGTCTGACTCTGCCTGTACACATCCCTAGTCATCTTGGATATGGTTTTCCTGATTGATTTATATTCTTAATGTCAAATAATTCTCATGGCTAGTCTTGATTTTTGCGTGTGACGTTTTCTTACTCCGTATGTTTTGAGAAGTTGCATTCAGAGCAAAAACTTACATATTTTTTAACCTTTTGTCTGACTCTTCAAGGTTCAAAGTTCCTCTATATGACTCAGATATGCAAAGCTTTTACTCTTGGCTGCTTTCGGTTGGTTAAGGTTTTAGAATAATTTGGAAGTGTTTGCTCTGTCTTAGGCCAAGTTGCCTTGCTGTTAGATGATAACAAAAAGAGTGTAAACAAGTCATGTAAGGCAGGCTCCAGTGGGACTCTCATGACAACCACATGTGTACTGCTAAGAATAGTTACTTGGGGAAAAAAATCAGATTAGCTCTGAGTGAGAAAACAGCATTTGAGAAAAATAGTTTCCATTGTGATGTTTTGAGAATTCCTCTTCATTAAGAAACTTTCTTGTTGTTGTCGTTAATGGTAGAGTTACGGTTTCTTTCATCTTCTATTCCATTTTGAAACAGGAAACCTTTTCGCATGTTGCTTATTGTGAAAGGAAAATTTATGTTGTGGGTGGTGGGACTGAGACTATCAGAAACCTCTGTGGTTTCTGCATGTTGCTTTCTGACGAACTTAACATTTCACAATAACAAATTAGGGTAGATGTCAACGTCCAGGGAACTCCGGTTAAATAGGCAACCTGAATTCCTTGCAGGGATCTACTGCTACAAGGTAGTTCTCAGTGTTCTGTCTTACTAGGTAGGCTTATGCAGTACATATGATTACAGTGCGGGATGACTCTTGCTTCTGAACCAGGAGCACTGTCCTCACACATTCATGAGTGGTCACAGCACCTCTTGACTTTACTTCAGAGCGCTTTAGGGCTGATTGCAAATTCATGTGCGGCTGTTCATATATTTATCACCACAGAAATAGAGGGTGTCTCAGCCCCTCTCCCTACCTCGTTGGTAGGGATGTGTTACACCCTTCACAAGGTCCAGTGGTGGCACTCACCATTGCTTGGTCTTGTAACTGTGTGCAAAAAAGTGGCCACAAAACAACACAACAATGACAAACACCCCCCACAGTCCATAGGATTAGCAATACAGGAAGGTGACACAATTTATTTTCATATAATGGTCTGGAAAGTGAAGGAGGCTAGAGGAAGAGCGAGACTGCATTGCATGGTCTATGGTGGTAAGTCCGGTGTTAGAATGTATTTGCCAGATAAATATCCGTAGTTTTGAGCTACAGTGTGACCTATTTAAGCTTCTGCCAATTTATTCCAATTGTGATATTAAAGTGCCCCAGACAGAATGATGTCATGGTGTCAGAACATTGCTACTTTTGGGTTGGGGTCAGGTTTTGATTTTAGCATTGGATATTTAAGAATGAGAAGTATTCAGCTTGGTAACTCAATGCATTTGGCAGACACATACTAAGTCTTTTTGTTTTCCTAATGTCTATGCAATTGAA
The DNA here is from genome assembly GCF_050624435.1 of Tenrec ecaudatus. Taxonomy (NCBI): domain Eukaryota; kingdom Metazoa; phylum Chordata; class Mammalia; order Afrosoricida; family Tenrecidae; genus Tenrec; species Tenrec ecaudatus. The sequence goes on from NC_134531.1 coordinate 297,460,330, forward strand.
AGTCATCCTTTTTGCCTAAATTACAAGTTGGGGTAAGAGAAGGAACTCAAAAGTTTTTCTATGCTTGCCTGTTATATTAATTAGTGGGCACAAATGGATTGGAATCTATTTCTCTCTCCTTATCCCTTCTTTGAGTAGTTAACACTAACTCATTTGTTAGTGAGAGTTAGAACATCAAATCAAAAAGATTTATATAGGGATGTGGTGAGCTATATTAACTATAAAGTCATCATTTTTGAAACTTTAAAAAATAGATGGTGTGTATAATTTTGGTCTGTGACTGATTGTTAACCTAAATCATATCTACTTTTAATGAGTAGACCATGAGTTATGCCAACTGGTTGGTTATTTGGCAGTTAAGCATCTGCTGTTGCTTATTTTATTAACCCTGCCTTGTGTTTTGGGTTCAGCCACTCTGCTTAAGACACTGACAAGATCATCTATTATCTAAAGTGGATAGGTGGAAGGTGGGTGCGGTATTGGCAAAGGTGCGTTGCTGTGGCTTTTCCTATTTTCTTCATTATGCGTATTTGTCAGAGATGAAAACTTGTTGCGCTCAGTTGTTAATATGTTTGCTGACTTTATGGCGGGAAATCCCATAAATTACTACAAAGGAAGTTTTTCTGCTCATTTCTACCCTATCCCACAGTAATAGCATGGCATTGGTAGTTTCTAATTGGCAGTATATTTCATTTGATAGTGTAATGTAGAAGTGTTCCCATGTGTGTTTATCTTCTCTTATTTGTCACTGGTGAAGGAAGTGGTTTATAACATCCACATGGTCCTGCTGATTACATCAGGAGCTTTATTATTAGTCCAGAAGTTAATCCCTTGACACATTACCTAACTGTTTTGTACAATAACTGCCATGGCGTGAGTTAAGCTTGAGAATAGTAGAAAATTATATGTTTCAAGTCCAATTTGGACGACTTGTTATTTAGTTAGTATTGTTGCTTTATTGAGCATTTTCACGGGGCAGACAATATAATATGACATTAGCTTATTTTTATACAAATAATGGGTACATTCTATGACTTTTCAAACCATATAGCCCTTCTGTGAGTCCGTGCCCTACACGCCTTATGTGCAGTATATGTATTTTTGTGCTGTATATGTGAGTGCACCAGAAATGGTGAAAACACATCGTAATGTGAAAACAAACTCCAAACTCTTTTGTTTTAGTTCCTTAAAAGTAAATTAACTAATTTTAAAGCACATGATGAAGCAGTCTGGAATGGTAGAAAATACCTAGTCAATGTGTAATTTCAACCGTCCTGGACCTCTAGAATTTGCACTGGTCAGCTGAGATTTTATTTTAATTGTTATGTTTTCCGAAGACATGCTTTCTGTACTTGTTCACTGATAAGAGAGAGTAACTGCTCAGTTATGTTCCTTGCACATTGCAAAGCGTTTTGTAACAAAATATCATGCACATGGGGTTAAAATAGTCTATGTATTGAAAAGACTAGCCCGATTATCAAAAGTCATCCATTTGACACGTGTGCTGTCTTTACCTGTATGTGTCATGGGAAGTCTGAACAAAACTCAAGTGAGTGGATCCATTTGTGAGACAGTAAGAGAACTGTTAGCCTTTACATTCAAATATACCCTGAATGGTGGTCTGCCCTGACACGGTTTCTTAAACATGTAACTAAACATTTTTTTTTTTTGAGGACCTACTATGTTCCTACTCAGGGCTTATTATAGGAGCTACAAAGTGAAACCAGACATAATCCTACCCATGAAGGTGCTCAGAGCACACCACCAAAGCCAGGCACATACATGGATAATTGCCACGTAGCACTGGGAAAGACTGTCGGACAGACTTTCCCAAAGCCCAGAGGCAGCAAGGGAAGGCGCCCCCACATGCCATTGCAGAAGCATTGTTTTTCTCACCACTCATCAGACTATGTCTGTGGATCCTGCTGGCCATTGGCTTTCAGGAACAGCTTTATGGTGCTCTTGTTCAAATTGCTGAGGTGAGGGTAAGGAAGTGGTTGCTAATCAGGACGGCAGGAGTGATAATTTATTAATGTGAATTTCCTGTGAGCAAAGGTTTTAACAAGAATCTTAGCTAGGTGATGGAAAAGGGAAGGAACAATTGCCCATTTAATAGATGCTAAATGTACTGAGCACAGAAGGAAGTTTGGGAAATTAAGCAAATGGTTAATTGATGCCAAAGAGCAGAGCCAGTTAAGTACCCACCTACATTTGGGTTTGTTGTCCTTATCATTTATTTGAAATTACATTACTGAAATATTTTTAAAAGGCATTTAAAAATGTAAGGATGCTAAGTAGCCTTTTCCTTGCCTGGGTCTTGAGTACATTTAGTATATTTGCCAAGCACGTTTGTCAGTCAAAGGTAACTAGATATTGATCCTAAAACAGAGTAAATACTCTTCTCCTGCTTAATTCACAATAAAAAATTAATTTTAAAAAAGAATAAATACTCCTAAGTTGAATTATTTAACATTTACTGAATGTAAAGTTGCCTGTGGGTTGCTAGTTTTGATTATATCTCCTTCCTTGGGCCCTTAGGAAAGGAAATCTCATTTACTTGAATTTTAACACAACTATTTCCTCAGTCTCATAAGTTAATTCGACATTAGCAGAACCATAAACTCTATTAGACCTGGCTAGGGAGTTATATATAGCACATCAAGGGTCCATATAAGTTTGGTGAGTAATGGTTAGATATTATTGCCTTGTGCTGAAAGGTATGAATCAATTCTGAAGTTCGCCGTTTTTAACTTCTAGGACAAACTTTTGATAAAAGATTTGAAGGAATTCTACCAAGAGGTATCGTGGATTATCTTTGTGATATAAAGCATATGTATCAGAGGGCTTTGAAAAGTTTGTGGAAAAATGGAGTTATGAGACAATAAGATATCTCCATGAACTTTTGTAACCCTCTTGTATAGCAGAATATTTCCCGAATTAGCAAACTATTAAATTCACGCAATTTTACAATGCAGAATTTGAATCAACTCTTTCTCCCTCAAAGTTGCTTCATTCAAATGCATATTGAGATACTCCTTCATTTATCAGATCTTGAACTCTTGACAGGCTGACATTTCATCAAAAAGTCAGGCCACACAGTAGAATAAAGAAACGCTGTACTCTAAGTAAAGTGTTCTGATCTAGCAGGAGGGGGCTGATGTGTGCATTTGTATAGGATGGAGCATGGAGGAAGTGATAGGCAGGATTATTAGCTGCTCATTGGAAGGAGGTAGGGATTTGAGTGTGTTGGAGAACGTCAGGATGAAGACCTGGTGGGTAACGGAGGTTGTTGAGTGAGAGAAGGTAAATTAGAGAATGGCCACAGGAGCTTTGAACACCCCATTCAGAAATCTGGACTCTTATCTTGTGACTAAGAAGCATTACAGCAACAACAACAATTATTATTGAAAGTTTTTAGTAGGAAAAATGAAATTCAAGGCTGTGCTTAACTCCCTTAACTCGGAGGGATGGTGTTTGAAATTTTCTCATGCTGCCATAAAAGAAGTACCAACGTGCATAAGTTTACTTTCTCCCGGTTGAGACAGCTGAAAGCCTCCACCTGAATTCGGGTTACTGACTTTCTCTCTTTGAGGTCAGGGCCTTGTCTTTTTGAACATCTGCTCCTGCGACAGCTCCATGTGGCCTACTATCTCTCTGTCCTTTCTCTCTGTTTACAAGCTTGCTTTGAATCACATGCACATCTCTAGAGATTGACTCAAGATAAGCTCTTTATTAATCCTGCCTCATTAACATAACACAGACAAACCCTTCCCAAATGGAATTGTAACCTCACACTAGAGATTGTGATTTACAGCACATATTTTGAAGGGGAGTTGCCAGTTTAATCCATAACACAGGGATTGAAAGTAAAGAAACTCAACAGAAGGAGAATGATAAGTAATAATTAAAGGAATGGGCAAGAAATCATGATCCTCACAGTTGGCATAGCAAATGTTAGGTTACATAGGGGAGACAGTTTGGAGATTTAATCTGTGGGTCTTGGTACCTGTCAGAGATAAAAGGATGACACAGGCTAAGTGAAAGTTACTTTTTTTTGAAAGTGACTCTTGAGGCTTTTAGTTTAGTGGACTATGAAAGCAGCCATGCCATTAATGAGACCAGGAAGGGAGGAAGAAAAAGAGGAAGCTTGGGGACTGGTGCATGATAAATTTGTTTTTGACCAAGTTGAGTTTGATGTGCTACAGTGAGATCAGAAAATTGAATGTATATAGGTCAAGTGATAAGTTGCAATTATAGATAAAATAATTTTATGTAGGGGTATTGGAGTAGCATTTCAAGTGTTGGAAACGGATGGAATCTAAGGCTGATTTTAGGAGTCAAGGGCAGAAAAATCCAGAGAATGACCTTTTTGAAGGGTGTGTGGTCCATTTATACAGCCTTAGGGAATGATTGTTTTACCTTGAGGACACATGATTTGATTCAGTATAGATTAATGTTCCACGAATTGAGTTGTGTTTTTAAATCAAAGTCTGCTATTGTACAGACTCAGTTCCTTACTATTTAAAATTTCGTTTGTTTCAATCGTTCTTTTGTGCAGTTCAGAATCTGCTTTGAACCTTGCTTGCAAGGAATATTTTAGCTGACCTAATAACTCTTTAGTACCTTTAGGCTGGAAATGTTAAGTAAGGCACAAGTCAGGAAACGCTTTAAATGCAAGTGCATCCATGAAAAATTAATGTCTTTGAAAATTGTTATGGCACTAGTAATTCATATTTTTATATTTGAGCCTTTGTTTTGATAAGGATAGGTTTTTGGAAGAATCCTATTTTCTTTAATATGAAGCCCCCTCATGTTTTATGTATGTGTATATTGAATAAATATTGACATGTGCATTTAATTACATAAGTGGGTATATCTATAAAAGACCTCTTTAAAGTGTTAGAGAGCAAGGATATCACTTTGATGACTAGGGTTTCCTTGACCGCAGACTAAAAAAAAAAAAAAAAATTACATACCTAACTGCCGTGGAGCTGATTGAGATTCAAAACTATGGGATTTTCGATATTTTCAATTGCCTCATGTGCATGTGAAAGCTGGGCAAAGAGTAAGACTGAACAAGAATCAATGCATTTGAGGTATTGGTGCTGGCAAAGAGTATTGAAAGTACCATTGGACGGTCAGGAGAACAAACAAATCTGTCTTGCAAGTACAGCCAGCATGCTCCTTAGAATCCACAGATAGCGTTGTCTCCCCTACGTGTGATGCCAGTCGCCGCAAAGAGACATCATGCTTGCGTGGTAGAAGATCTCAGGGGAGGGCATGGAGAAGAGGGGGGCCATTAAGGACGTGAACTGACACAGCGATGTGTTCAAACACAATGTTGAGGGTGGCCAGGGCCGGGCAGTGTTTCATTTGTACAGAGGCTTGCTGTGCGTGGGAACTGCCTCTACAGCCCCAAAGATCAACGAGGTGGGTGTGCTGGCGAAAACTATTTTATGCATGGATACAATCAGACAGGTACAAAGAGGTCTGTGCAAAAGTCTTTACATTTCAAAAAAAAAAAAAAAAAGTCTTTACATTCCTTTGACTCAGCATTCTGTAGAGAAACGGAACCAAGAAGGTAGATTGATGTCTAATGATAGCTAGGAAGGGCTCCTGAATTTTTAAAAGGAAATGACACACAATTGTAGGAGGCTGGGAAATTTATGGGTCAGGCACCAGGCTGGAGATTCCTGCAGACTGGTGTCTCAAAATATGAGTCAGGTAATGGGAAGGGTAAAAAGAATGAAGGAATTCTGGCCAAATGTCTATGTATAATTTGGGGACAGAACATTCCCTAGAGAAAAGTATTTTTTTTTAAGCCTGCAGTTGACTGGAAGAGGCCTACCCATATTGGGTAGGATAATCTTCCACCATTTAAGACCAGTTAATTTAATCACATCTAACTACTTTGTAACCACATTTACAATCAAGTTTGACCAAACAACTGGATACAATTGCCTAGCCTATTCGATACATACAATTAAATGCCATTGCTCCCTTTCCTGAGTTGCCATCACAACAATCTTGAGTCAGTTTTTAAAGCCCAACCTTTTTAACCTTGAACAAAACTAAAAGAAGCCATTATTCACGTACAAGAAAAGCAGTTGTAGGAGTACATTGTAGCGGAGTGAGAATTACCATGGCTCTGAACAGTGGATTACCATGGCTCTGAACAGTGGTGTAGGCTAGGGTTCATTCCTTTGTTCCGCTGTTGGCCTCATGTGAAAATGAGGGAGTCTGCCTTAGGGACCTCAATCGTCCCCTTCAGCCCTAGAATCCTTTGAGTTATATGATTATAATGGGATTTTAAAGCCAAAATCTAATACCAAATGCTTTGTCTTTTCACAAGAGGAGTGTAATATCATGAATGCATAATGGGCTGGTACATTCTCGCTCTCAGTCATACAGTTGTCACTCACTCACTGTGACCCGTAAGACAGGGTAGAACTGCCCCTGTGGGTTTCTGAGACGCTACCTTTAAAAAAAAAAATCGTTTTATTGGGGGCTCATACAGCTCTTATCACAATCCATACATCCCTCCATTGTGTCAAGCACATTTGTACATACATTGCCATCATCATTTTCAAAACATTTGCTTTCTACTTGAGACCTTGATATCAACTCATTTTCCACCCTCCTCTACACTCCCTCCCTCATAAACCGTTGATAATTTATCTTTTTTTTTCATGTCTTACACTGATCCCTGTCTTCCTTCACCCACTTTTCTGTTGTCCTTCCTCCTGGGAGGGGGTTATATGTAGATCAGGATCAGTTTCCCTTTTCCCCCCACTTTCCCCTTATCCTTCTGGTATGGCTACTCTCATTATTGGTCCTATGGGGTTTTTCTGTTCTGGATTTCCTGTGTTCCCAGTTCTTTCTTATCTATACCCATGCACATGCTCTGGTGCACCTGGATTTGTAAGGTAGAATTGGGGTCATGACAGGGGGTGGTGGTGAGGGAGTATTAAAGAACTAGAGGAAAGTTATATGCTTCATCAGTGCTATACTGCACCCTGGCTTGCTTGTTTCTTCTGTGTGGGGATGTCCAATTGTCTAAAGATGGGCTTTGGGTCTCCACTCCATACTACCCCTCATTTGTATTGATAAAGGATTTTTTGTACTATGTCTTTGATGCTTGATCCCTGATCCCATTGACACCTCATGATCACACAGGCTGATGTGTTTCTTCCATGCGGATTTTATTGCTTCTCAGTTAGGTGGTTGCTTGTTTATCTTCAAGCCTTTAAGATCCCAGTCACTATCTTTTGATAGCTGGGCACCATCGGCTTTCTTTTCCACATTTGCTATGCATCCATTTTGTCTTCAGAGATTTTGTCGGGGAGGTGAGCATCACGGGATGCCAGGTGATGTTCTTGCGTTGAGGGAGTACTTGAATAGAGACCCAATGTCTGTCTGCTACCTTAATGTTTATAGATATATGTACATTTATCTATGTTCCTATCTTTATAAATAAATATATTTTCATATGTACCTGCCTATATTTAGATCTCTATAAATGTCCTTTGCCTCCTACTTCTGTACTTGATTTCCTTTTGTTCCACTACCATGTTCAGCCTTCATTTGGTTTCAATAATTCCTCTCAGTTACTTTACCCTTGATCAAACCCCACCAGGCATCCTATGCCCGCCTCATCATTGGTTTTAGATCACTTATTATTACCTTATCCCTAGGTTAGTTGATAGCCCCCTTCATTTCCCCTGCCTCCTCTTCTCCTTTTTCCTCCCCAGAACCTTTGGTCCCATTGTTTACTTCTTGGAATTGTTTATCCCGCCTATCTTATCTAGATAGACGTGCAGAGACAATAATAAGCACAAAAACAAGACAGAGCAAAACAAAACAACAAAAGAAAACAACAAGAACAAAAACCAAGGCAACAAAAAAAACAGCGACTCAAAAAGAAAAACCTATAAACGGGTCCAGGTCTGTTGACTTTTAGGAGTGTTTTTCTGTTGAGTTTGATACAGTGCCATGCCTTGGCCCTAAGTCTATTTTTGGTATTCCCTGGGGACTTCATTGCTTTGTTCCTCTTGCTGCCCTGTTGCCTGCCAAAGTGTTTCACCCTGGTGTGGTGGGGTCAGATCGGACACAATTCCCGCACTATGTCTCCAGTGTTGTCCCCTGTAGTGCTGATGTGTCTCCTGGTAGGGGCAACCCTATGGTCTTCTCTGTGCATTGGCTGCTCTGAGCAAAAATATCGTCCTTGGGGCTGGGTGGGCCAGGATGTGTTCCACTCTCTTTCCTTCCCTCTTCCTTTGCTCCTGTGTGCTCTGGTCAGGTGTGCCCCTCTCTCTGAGCTGTAGCTTCAGTACATTCTTCTGGGAGCAGGGGTGGTTGTCCTGTGGTTGGGATTAGCAGACCTCACTGTTGGTTCCCTGCTTCATGCAGGTATGTTGCACTCAAGTGTTGGTGCACTGGGTTGAAGTCTGGTCTCTCTCTCCCCCTCTCCTGTGGAAGCATAAACAATACCCTCCCCTTGGGTGGCTTAGTGCCCTGTTCCCCGGCTACCCAGAGACTGTAATTCTTACAACTCTTTTTTTTTGGTGTGTGAATGTGTGTTTGTATTGGGACCGACTTTTATTCTGGAGCAGGACCTAGACATTTGTAAAAGAGATCTAAGACATTTGAGTCTGAACTTGAACTTTATGGTGAGCTTCTCCTCATACCCTCCTTAAAATTCTGCTTTTAGAAAAGCAGTTTTTCTTTCCCAGCCTTTCTCAGATTATTCTGTATAAGCAGACACTTGAACAATATTTATGGAATTGATGTCTTAAAAACTTGTGGAATAACTAGTGTAGGGTTATTCATTTTGCCACTTGTCATAAATCATTGGGTTTAATGCTACTCCGACGGATGCACTGTGCACTCAGCTGTGTGTTGGAGCTCAGCATTGTTTAGCTCACCGCACTTTTAGAGCACTGTGGGGCCTGTGAAGGCCATGCCGAACTGACCTCAGTCAGTTTCAGATCTTGTACCACTTTTACAGAGACTTCCTAAACTCCCAGCTTATACTCTGTATACTTTCTTAGCCTGCTATGCTATCACGTGCCCCATAAACCTTTCCACATGCCTTTACCTGGAGTATTCCCTTTGACAAATCAGATTTTCTTGGTTGTAGTTGGACAATCTTGCGGAGCTATGAACCAGCTTCTGATTTCTTTTTTTTCCCTGCAGTGCTTTGGATTCTCCAGTACAACATTTAAATTCTCCCTGTGTTTGTGTGCTTGTATGAAAGCCATTGACCTTCCACTGCTCAGGAGCTCTGCTGATGGAGCAGTGAAAAGCTGTTAGTGATCAGTGTACCAGCTGCTCCATGGGAGGAAGACATGGCCATCAGCTACCTTAAAGGTCACAGCCATGACAACCCGACGGGTGGTTCTTCTCGGTGCTGCGGATACTGCTGTCCGTCCTGATGGCAGAGCAGTGGTTCTTCTGCTAGATGACTCTTTGAGGGCACGTTTATGATGCCTTCCTTTGTGTATTCTTTAGGGCCCAAACCAGTGCCTTCACCTTGATGAATGAACAATTGTGTCCTGAAAGTCAAGTAAATTTGCAAATAGACTAAAGTAAAAGTGTAAATGAGTTTAGCAGCTATCATGAATTATATGCCTAATTCTAATTAAATTGTATATTGAGAAAGAAAGTTCTGCATAAGATTTAGAAAATTTAAGCTGTTGTGTGGACTAATGATTGTATAATAGTTCCTTAATCTTGATAGTTCTTACTTTATCTAGAAATGAATGCATTGGATGGTATCTTTTACTCAGATCCCTTAGAGCAAGAATTACACTGCTCCTAAGTTAATTATAGAGGACTAACTTTCTTCTGCCAGACTCCCTGAAGCAGAAGTATGTCTTAATAATCTATAATTCCTTGGCTTTAAGCTCTGCAGTGCTACCTAGTAGTTATTCAAACAATCTAACTGCATAAAGCCCTGAATTTCTTAGAGCTAAAATTTTTTTATTTTTATTTTAACAATTTATTGGGGCTGATACAATTCTTTTCACAGTTCATACATATACATACATCAATTGTATAAAGCACATCTGTACAGTCTTTGCCCTAATCATTTTTTTCTCTTTTCTTCTTTTACATTTTATTAGGGACTCAAACAACTCTTACCACAATCCATACATATACATACATCAATTGTATAAAGCACATCCATACATTCCCTGCCCCAATCATTCTCAAGGCATTTGCTCTCCACTTAAGCCCCTTGCATCAGGTCTTCTTTTTCTTTTCCCCCGCTCCCTCCCCATTCCCCCCTCCCTCATTTGCCCTTGGTAATTTACACCTCGTTATTTTGTCATATCTTGCCCTATCCGGAGTCTCCCTTCCCCCCTTCTCTGCTGTCCCTCTCCCAGGGAAGAGGTCACATGTGGATCCTTGTAATCAGTTCCCCCTTTCCAACCCACTCACCCTCCACTCTCCCAGCATCGTCCCTCACACCCTTGGTCCTGAAGGTATCATCCACCCTGGATTCCCTGTACCTCCAACCCTCATATGTACCAGTGTACAGCCTCTGTCCTATCCAGCCCTGCAAGGTAGAATTCGGATCATGGTAGTTGGGGGGAGGAAGCATCCAGGATCTGGGGGAAAGCTGTGTTCTTCATCGATACTACCTCACACCCTAATTAACCCATCTCCTCTCCTAAACCCCTCTATGAGGGGATCTCCATTGGCCAACACTTGGGCCTTGGGTCTCCACTCTGCACTTCCCCCTTCATTTAATATAATATATATATATACATACATATATACATATACACATATATACACATACATACAAACACTTATTTCTTTTTTTTTTTTTTTGCACGATGCCTTATATCTGGTCCCTTGGGCACCTCGTGATCGCACTGGCCGGTGTGCTTCTTCCATGTGCTTAGAGCTAAAATTTTGATAAAAGCAAATGAGAAAAAAAGTCAAGTAGAAAATGGTAAATTAAAACTATGAAACTTGAAAGTTTCTATTGAAAGTTACTTCGCACATCTGAAAAAAATATTCTAGACACATTTTACATTTATTTATCAGCTAAAAAATTTACCAGTGGAAGAAATCAGTTTGAAGCTTCCTGGTCCCCAAATAGGAGTGAATAATTTATCAATCTGTGACATGTTATTACCAAGTTGTATGTTTGGTGAGATTAAGTTTTGCCTGCTATAGGATTTCAGTGGTTGGATATTTGAAGTTTGTGTATACATTTTATAGTCTTTAATCTATAGAATTGAAAAAGTACCTCCTATTTATAACAGGATTTGTGTTCTCGTTGACATATTATGAGACTTTTTCTGTCTTCAGAGCTAAATGAGCTTCTGTAATACCAAAGTATTAGAAAGTAAGCAAAAGAGATTTTGTCAGCTCATTCAGCTATACTGTTGTGAAGGGTTCACGTTATTACAATAAATACAATGTCATCCCACTTTTCTGAGGGATCTCCCTCCAAGACAGGATTGTAGCCACAGACATGGAGTTTAGAATCTGCACTCCATCACTTAAGGAAGTACGGCTAGAAGGGCCATATTAATAGACTGCCTCTCAGTAGTATATGTAAACATTGCATTTTTTATTTTCAAAAATAAAATGTTAGCATTCAGAAAAATAACCCAAATATACAGGCTTAGATTAAATTTATGAATATATATTTTTTATTTTATTGTAACCCACTACCTTCACTTTACATTATGTGGTGATTTTTTTTTTCATCACATAAAGTTGTAATCTGTGTTGAAGACTACAATCTTTGATGTAAACTTAATGCAAAGGCAAGTCATCAAAGCTAGAACAATAGGTAACACCATGATAAAATATAGAAAAGATGGAAATTGTCAAGCATTTCATCTTGCTTGGATCCATAATCAATGCTCATGGAAATAGCAATCAAGAGATAAGTGACACATTACATTAGGATCCAAGCCCTCTTTAAAGTGTTGAAAAACAAGGTTGTTATTTTGAGGACTACGGTGTGCCTGGCCCAAGCTATGTTATTTTTAATCTTCTCATATGCATATGGACGAATGCATTTGAATCGTGATTTGGTGAAGCGTATGGAAAGTAGCGTGGACTACCAAAAAAACCAGTACATTTATCTTGGAAGAAGTATAGCCAGAAGACCCCTTTAAGAGGCAAGGATGGCGAGCCTTCATTTCATGTATTTTCAACATGGGTCTCAGCACAGAGAAGCTCCTGGAAAAGGACATCGTGTGGAGTAAAGCAGAGATAATTGCTGCCTTCATTAGTATTTCCTATTTTATTGCCAGGTTTAATATTCGTTGCAGTGGCTACATAAAACTCACAGACAGTATTTATGATTAAAGGGTTGTGTTAAACTGGGTTGACTACAGAAACCCAGAAGCACTCGTATATGGATAAGAGAGAGTTCTATATCCCAGGGCAGTTGTATAGTGGGAAAACATCCCAGTCCAGTCCAGATCAAGTCCATAAGTCTGATATTAGCCCATATGTCTGATACTAGCCCACAAATTCCTCTTCAGACTCACATTGTCACTCGCAAAGAAGCCGAATGCAGGAAGATCACAGGCCGGTGATTGAAAACTTGTGGATCCAATGGCAGTGGAAGCGTCACAGGGCTGTCTCCACAGTTCTCCACTACATGGCTTGCTCAGGTCTCAAGGTGGCTCCACGTGGTTTGTCCACTGGAAGTTAAGGACAGAGAAAGAGTGTGGCATAGCAACTAGACTAGACACTGATGCTTATTTAATTCAAGCCACACACCTTTCTACACACACACACACACACACACACACAAATGATTGCCTTACAGGGGTGTGTGTAAATTATTGAATATCAGGGTACCTTTTTTCATTTTGGAGATCCCTTTATTGTGTTTGTACTTTTTGAAATGATCACCATTCAGCTATTTTATAGGTGACTCGGGCACTTTTTTATGTAACTAAGGCAAAACATGTTTTGTAGCATCGAAAACACACAATTTGGAAAAGTCCTTTAAAAAATAAAAGAAATGCTTATGATACACAATACAAAATTGGGGATCACAATGAATTTTGCTTGCATGAGGAAACAGTCATAACTTCATAAATTTTGGAAAGCTGACACACGCACAGTATCTAGAGGAACAATGTAAACTACGCTGGTTCTCTTCCATTATGTCCATGCTTCTAGTGATTGGGCCATAGGACACGGTCAGTCACCAAATTTGAAGTAGATAATTCTTTCCATATAGTGAGCTAGTTGGTACTGTGGGCACCTAAAGTATTCTGAAGACACTATTTTATTTGTCAAGATTGTTGACAGTTTGTGATCACAAGTGTTGAAGGGATCAGGTGTCCAAGGAAAAAAATTCATATCATTGAGAATGAGGGGCAGTGTAGAGCGGGGATCCAAAGCCTATCTATAGACAACTGGACATCCCCTTCATTCAGAAGGGTCACAGGTAGGAGACGAGCCAGTCAGGGTGCAGGGTAGTAGCAATGAAACATACAACTTTGCTCTAGTTCTTTAGTGCCTCATTCCCCCACTATCATGATCCCAATTCTACCTTGCAAATCCGGCTAGACCAGAGGATGTCCACTGGTACAGATAGGAACTGGAAATACAGGAAATCCAGGACAGATGACCCCCTTCAAGACCAGTGGTGGGAGTGGCGATACTGGGGATGGGGTTAGGGATGGAGGAAGGGTGGGGTGGAAAGGGGGAACCGATTACAGGGATCCACATATAACTTCTTCCCTGGGGGACAGACAACAGAAAAGTGGGTGAAGGGGGACGCCAGAATAATAACAATTTATAAATTATCAAAGGTTCAAGAAGGATGCGGGTACGGGGAGTGAGGGGGAAAAATGAAGAGCTGATACCAAGGGCTCAAGTAGAAAGCAAATGTTTTGAGAATGATGAGGGCAACAAATATGCTTGACACAAATGGCTGGATGTATGGATTGTGATAAGAGTTGTATGAGCCCCCAATAAAATGATTTTAAAAAAGATTGTTGACAGCTATTAAAGTGTTTATATAAGTGACTATGTGGACGTGTGACACATATTCCTCCCACTAAACATTAACTAAACATTTCTTTAACTAAGATTCACATTAGCCAGATTTCACAAACACCTTTGGCCATTCCAGTGCTATCTAGTAGGAAGTTAAGCATAATGAAAGTGAAGTTACCTTGGAAAAAGATAATCATCTTGACCACTTGGGCTCATGATATCTTGTTCATGAAAATCTATTTTAAATTATGATTTATACCTTAGAAGAAGGCCAGGCATTCCATGACTACACGATCACTGGAGGCAAACGTGTGCATAAGCAAATGTGGTGAAGAAAGCTGATGGTGTCTGCTACCAAAAGATAAAGCGTCTGGGGTCTTAAAGGCTTGAAGGTAAACAAGTGGCCATCTAGCTCAGAAGCAACAAAGCCCACATGGAAGAAGCCCACCAGCCTGTGTGATCACAAGGTGTTGATAGGATCAAGTATCAGGCATCAAAAAACACAAATAATCATATCATTGGGAATGAGGGGGAGTGCAGAGTGGAGACACAAAGTCCATCTTAGGCAACTGGACATCCCCTTATAGAAGGATTGCGGAGAGGAGACGAGCCAGTCAGGGTGCAGAATAGCATCGACAAAACATACAAATTTCCTCTTGCTCTTTAATGCTTCCTTCCCCGTCCCTCCCCCTGCCCCACTATCATGATCCCAATTCTGCCTTATAAATCTGGCTAGACCAGAGGATACACACTAGTACAGATAAGAGCTGGAAACACAGGGAATCCAGGACAGATTATATCCCTCAGGACCAATAATGGTATTAGCGATACCAGGAGGGGAAGGGGAAGATAGGGGTGGAAAGGTGGAACCGGTTACAATGATCTACATATAACCCCCTCCTTGGGGGACAGACAACAGAAAAGTGGGTGAAGTGAGACATCAGTCAGTGTTAGACATGAAAAAATAATAATAATTTATAAATTATCAAGGATTTGTGATGGAGGGAGGTAGGGAAGGAGGGGAAAATGAGCTGCTACCAAGGGCTCAAGTAGAAAGCAAATGCCTTGAAAATGATGATGACAACAAATGGACAAATGTGCTTGACACAATGGATGTATGTGTGGATTGTGATAAGAGTTGTACAGCCCCAATAAAATGACTTTTTAAAAAAAGGCCAGGTTTGTGAGGAGCCCCAAAGTTCTTAATCTCCATTAGCTACCTGTTGCCTGCAGATTGATTCCAATTCAGAGTGACTGCAGGATGGAATAGGACTACCTTAAAGGACCTCTAGGGTGTCCGTCTTCACAGACATGGAGTACCAGCTCTTTCTCATAAAGCAGCTGGTGAGTTCACACTGCAGCTTAGGGCGGATCCACTGCACCATCAATTGTTGTAAACATCCTTTTGAGTACATTTTGCTTCTTATTAAGAATCTTAGGCAGTTAAGAGTGTGCCTGGTCATGTGCAATTCTCAGTGGTTTATTGAGTTTTGGTTTTTAAAGTTCAGGAACACTTTTCCCTGTAAATAGAGGAATAAGAATGAGCTGGATTTGGTCAGAGTTACATTAAATCACATGAATACACAGGAGTCACAAGTGAATGTCAGAGAACAACTACCTTTTCTTGTTGGCACAGAATATCTTTAGCTCTACCAGGAGACCCGAATGCCCCGGTGGTGAGGTGCCACCTGATGGATTACCAAACCGTTATATAACATGTTTATGGGCAAGGTAGAAAGTATGAGGGAAGAGGAAAGAACTCGTTCTGGCTTGACATCTATGTACTACTTAATGAGTCAGTTATTAAAATTGCACCTCTTTGTTTTATTCTCCTCAGGAACAATATGCTGAAACACTAATTAGAATCTATGAGAGCACTTTAGTTGGGAGTTCAATGTAATAAAATAATGTTTAAATATGAAACATTGGTTACCAGAAAAAGAGGCTCATTTCTTCATTTTTATTTAAAACAGGACTCTAATATACAGGATTTCAATTAAGCTGTGAACAGTCAGATGTTTTAGCAGATAGGATTGAGAGCATTTGGGTTTAAAAGTAAGAGTAATAAAAGAATGAATGGGAGAGGAAAATAGGGATTGATTATATTAGGATAGAAGATAATATTTAATAGTTCTGTATAGATAATAGTAATTAGTTTGAGATGGTATTTTTTACTACAGAAAATTAATTCTATATATTTGTCTCTTCTTTGAAATAGAGGATTGTAGCTCTCTATAAAAATGTTTTATTTCTGTCTTTGTTTTTAGGTGAGACTATGTCAAAATCCCAAACTTCAGTTGAAAAATAGCCCACCATATATACTTGATATTTTACCTGATACATATCAGCATTTACGGCTGATCCTAAGTAAATATGATGATAACCAGAAGCTCGCCCAACTCAGTGAGAATGAATATTTTAAAATCTACATCGATAGCCTCATGAAAAAGTCAAAACGCGCAATCCGACTCTTCAAAGAAGGCAAGGAAAGGATGTATGAGGAGCAGTCTCAGGACAGGTAAGCAGACTTCATGTGTTTCCCTCCTGTGCTTTCCAGCATCTGCACAGAGGGCCTGCTGCCACCTCGCTTACGCCAATTAAGTGATCTCATACGACCGAGTAGAACTGCCCCTGTGAGTTTCTTGAGCCATAAATTTGGGGGGGATTAAAAAGCCTCATCTTTGTCCCTTGGGGAGGCTAGCCGCTTCAAGCTGCTACACGTGTGGTTAGCAGCCTGGTCTGTAACTCACTCTGCCACCAGGGCTCCTCTCTGCATCCTCACACAGGAGGCCCTGGCAAGCCGGAGAGATGCGCTGCTCAGCAATGGAATCCTGCTCTTCTGCGAGGACGGAGGGGATTCTTCCACTGAAACTCCCCTGCCCCTTCTCTGGCTTTTCGTTTCCTTGTGAGAAACAGGAGGACCCCTGTGGCCTAGCACGTTGGGCTGCTAAATGCAAGGTGTGCAGCTTGAACCACCAGTCAGATTTATAGTCTCGGAAGCCCACAAGAGCAGCTCTGCTCGGTTCTGTTAGGTCCCCATGAGATGGGATCAACTCACGGTCAGTGACAGGGAGCGCATTCTGCAAGGGGCTTCAGAGAGTTTATGGAAAAGTGGAATGAAAAGACAACGGAGTTTTCCATCAACTTTTTGCAGCCCCGGCTTCAAGAGCTTTCAAGGAAAACTTCTAAGAGCTGTCTCATGTTTCTTATCGTTCTTTAATACATCAGAAGTTCATTCGTTTTTTGACTTAACATTCTATTGTAAGGAGCCCTGGTGGTGCAGTGGTGAAGCGCTTAGCTGCCACCTGAAAGGTTGCCGCTGGTTGATACCCTCTAGAGTCTAGGCACTCCAAGGGCAAACATTACTGCGTTGGAAACTCCGCGCAGTAGTGGCAGTTTGTTCTTTAGGGTTGCCGTGAGTTGGGCATCCACCGTGGGAATGTGTTTGGGAATTTTGGAATTCCATTGTCTGTACAGAGCACACTTTACTCATACATTTATGTATGTGTTCCTGAACACAGCGGTTCTACTTTTTGGTTCTTCTGACGAGTGTTGTAGTGACTATTGGTGGTCAAGTCTTTGCATGGATGTTTTCCGTTCTTTAGGGATACATGCCTCATGTGCTGATTCTATGTTTGCCATTCTGGGGAATCACCAAACTGTTTTACACACCGGGGCTGCATCATTCTACAACCTTCCGTCAAGGAATGGGGGGTGCACTCTTCCCACATCACCGTCATCATCATTTGTGTTCCATTTCCCAGATACTTCACCGTCACCCTATTGCATGTGAAGTCTTATTGCGCTTCTGGCTCTAAAACACTTACTCACTTTTTCCTTTGAATTTCCTTCCAGTCTGCACTTGTTTTTTCTCCTTGTTGCTAAAATCCTTTAATCCACAAATGTTTCTGATTTTGATAATGTCCAATTTGTCTGTTCTTGTCTTATGTTAAGTGTGCTTATGGTGTGATGGCTAAGAAGTCATGATTAAAAAGCATATCCGGTCCCATGTCCCTTTTGTTTTCTTCTACGAGTTTCATGGTTTTAGTCGTTCTCTGTATTTAGAAATCCAGTTCCAGTATCATTCTTCCCCACAGTGAATGGATTAGTGCCCATGTAGAAAATATAGGTCTGTAGATTGTCTTAGTTAATCTTAAGATTGATGCTCTTGCACTTAGCTAGGTGTCTTTAATTCTTCAGTAATGACTTTCAGTTTTTAGCATACTGGCCTTTCACGTTCCTGGTAAAATTTATTCGTAGCTAATTGTATTTTTAAAATTGCTATTATAAATGGAATTATTTTCTTTGGTTACCCTTTAAATCTTTTCCTTGTCTAATTGTTCTGATTAGAATTTCTAGTACAATATGGAATAGCTGTGATAAGAATAGGCATTCTCTCTCTCCTTAGTCTTTATCCATTGCGAATGATATACATTTTTGATGAATTCCCCTTATCATAGAAAGGCGTTTTCTCTTCTGTTCCCAGCTGCTGAGTGTTTTTATCATGAAAGGGAATTGGATGAACAGAGCCTGTTGAAATGAGTTTCTTCTGGTAGAATTGATTTTTACACAGTCCTACTAGGATCTGTTAGGACAATCATTTGCAAGCAGGCTACAGTGAGGCACGGCACACGAAGCTCTGGACATTTTCTCTGTGTTCCATAGAGCAGAAGATAATGGTCTTTTTATAATGGCCTCATGTTCGATAGATAGCAAAATATGCTATTTAGTGGGCTAACTTTAACATGTTTGACATTCTGATAATAGGAATATTTTAGTACTGTGAACACCCTTTTGTTGATTCTTCAAAGGGCTTACTACGATTAAGATGAAAAAGTTTAGCAATCATCAAAATGATAATATGGTGTTTATTGACTACACTTACAGTGCCACAACTAACTCTATTTTTATTGAAGAAAATGGGGCTCAACGAACACAAATTGAAATGTGTATTTTAACGTTCTTGCATATATGTTTTGTCAAAAATAAACAGAATAATGAAATATTTCTGAATAAATACCTGTATGTTTAAAGTATAAATGGGTCTGCTTTAAAGAGAGGGTAAATATTTTTAAAAAAATCATGTGTCAGTTTTTAAATACCTATCTTAATTTTTGGCTGAGGAATGAACAATAGGAGTTTTGAAAGTAGCTTCCCAGAGAGGCATGTTTTTTTGTATGTTTGTATGCTGTAATATGTATGTTACTACATTTAGCCTATGTGAAAGGTATATTGAAATTATAATTAGGTAAAGATATTTGCTGCTGAAATAGGAAATAAGACACAGCAAACGCCTTTTGTTCTGTAGTGATACTTTAAGAAGAGGTGGTAGAATGACTTCTAGTAGAAAAAGGCTCAAGTTGACTTTATGCCACAAGTGACTTTCATAATTCAGTTTCTTTTCCCTGGTCGCCACCCCCCACTCCCCCTCCCCGACCCCCAACTCCCTACCAGAAATTGAAAACTGTGTTTGTTGGTGGGCCTCCAGCAGGGCGTCTGAACCATTGGGCTTGCATTTCTAAAAGAGTCATCCATTATTTTTTGACCCACATGAACTTGCTTGTGTCTGTGTATGGTGAGAGTATGTAAAAGCATATATACAGACTTGGGAATTTGTATTTTCAAGCCCAGTGAGTAGGAAACTTTATATTATATTGCTGTTCTAGCTGACAAATGAAAAAAAAAATCTCTGAGAAACTCCTTTCTGCAATTGGCCAGCTAACTTCATCCGTTGTCCATTTTAATAGCAAGGGTTAGCATTTTATGTAAATGTACTTATTACCTGCTCTGTGAGGCATGATGTGTATTTTGCAGCTTACTCCAAGAGGATGATGGCTTAAGGATATTCATATTTTTCTTATTTTAGAACTTCCTCAGTGAACCAGCATCCGATAGCCCGTTTATCCATCCTGTAGTCTAATCTGCAACCACTGAAACAAAACCTCAGATCAACTGAGGTGGAGAAAATAGCTCTGTGTTTGATAAACAACCTGTGAACAAATGAAAGGCACTTAAAAAAAACATACCAGCAAGTAATAGTGTCCTTCTCAGAGCCCCTGAACTAGTGGTGCTGAAAATTAATCAACCTCTGGACAGAATGGGCATAGGAAGATGGGTGAACAAGTTTGAATGGTTTGTATAGCATTCAAACCTATTGAGATAAATAAACAATTAAAAGGTATATCAGCTTTAAAACATTAGTCTTAGAAGATGCTAGCTTTTGTTTAAAATCCTTCAGGAGCATCAGGCAAAAATATTTTTCTCCACTGACCCCTTGGTGAGAACAAAGAAAATCTGTTCCATTAGCACTTCCCTTCTCCGATATCACAAATCACTACCTGCTTTGTATACCTGTGTGGTAGCTTATCAGATAGTCTAGGAAGAACATCTGGAACTGAATAAAGATACATGGTCAGGTGAAAAGTCCCATCAGAAACAACAGTAACGAGGACAGTCTTTCTTCTCCCACCACCCAAACTCAAAACCATGAACACAGCTACTTGCTTCCTTCCCACCACTGGACAGCCTCATTGCACGGAACAGAGTGATCGGCTGTTGATTTAAATGTTTACATTTGTGGAAACAAACACATGTTGGTCAAATAGACATATACGAATGGTCATTGAGTCGTCGTGAGATTCTTCGTGAGTTTTCAGTTCACTGCTTAGAGTGCTAGAACTGTATGTCTTCCTTGGAAGAAGTACAGTGGGAGTGCTCTGTAGAGGCAAGCATGGTGCAACTGTGCTGTACAGGCGTGGGACGTGTCGTCAGGAGAGACCAGTCCCTGGAGAAGGACATCCTGCCTGGTGAACTCGAGGGCAGGGAAAAGAGGAAGGCCCTCAGGAGATGAATGGGCACAGTGGCCGCAACGTAGGCTTGAGCATAGTAGCGATTGTGGGTGGTGCCTCACTGGGCAGTGTTTCGTTCCATCGTGCATGAGTCGCACATGCTGTGCTTGGATGGGAAACTGACTCAATGGCGCCTAACAATGTGTACAGGACACCAGAGGTTACTGAGCTTATTTATAATGGCCCTTGAGTATAACTTTTTTTTTTCTTTCACAAGGAACCCTGTAGTTTGTGTGAAGAAACTGGGGGAAAGAATGTAGTCTGAGCGAGTAGAGGATTATGGAACTGAGAAATGTCATAGCCTCATGCTACTTCTGCTTCAAGTGCTCATTGCAACTTGATTTTCTTTCTGGCTCCACTCTATGTTCATCACTGTTTAACTGGCATTTTTCTTTTCATATGTTCTCAAGCTTTTGTTTCTTAAAACCATGATGTAGGTGTTTATTTCTAATTAAACGTTACTGTTGCTACATTTGAGACTTGACTTTGTTTTAGACTAAATCTTGCTATTGCTACACCTCGCTTTTTAACTAGTACTCTCCTGAATGGCTCACATTTAGTTCACGAAGTATCAATTGTTTTATGGCTCATGGGAGGTAATGCTTTATTTATTTTATAAATTTATATTTAAGAATTTGCTTACTGATGATGATGATTGAACTTCATGAGGGCAGGGAATAAATTTCAAGTAGAACAATGAGTGAGTATTAAGTTATTCCAAAGAACTTACTGAGCTCCTTTAAATTCAAGTATTTGTATAAATATTTTAATTTATATTTCATTGTTTTTTAAGAATTTTCTGTATTTGTCCCCATTCTGTCTCCCCCCCTTTTAAATAGAAGATGAAAAAGATGGAAAGATTCTTCTTTGAGATTTTAAAATATCTAGCTTGGATTTTAGAGAACAAATTGTAATGTCATATTCAAGCGCTTCTTTGAGATAGGAAATAGAGTTTCTTTTATAAAACTTGAATATCTTCTGGATATTGACATTTTTTCATTAATGAATGAAAAGTTTATTTAGTCTTGAGAATGCTTTCATTCATATTTCAAGTATCTGAAGGACACACTTTCCTGAAGTTTGGAAATGAAGAACTTATTTCAAAACACCATGAACGTGGAGGCCACAAGAAAGCTATCTACACAGTTTTGTTCAGAGTTAAACAAAGGGAGTCTGTTTGAGTGGGCAGGTGAGAGCTTGCAGAACCTTTGACTAGTAAGAACTTTTGTGCCCTATCCATTTGACTAACTACATCCCTTGGCATGCTGGCTAGAGTTGAAGAATTTTCTAGTTGATTTTTCTTTAGTTGAAGTAGGGTTTCTCCAGCAAATTCTCTGTATTTTTAAAAATAAAAATAAAACTAAAACAAACTTATTCAGATGTAATTTAAAACCGGTTTGTTTCTATTGATATTTTCCATAAAATGTTTACATGTAATTCTACGTAATAAACATTGACCCATTTTCAGCTGTGTTGAGCTATTTTTCAACTCTTGGTTTCTTAGTAAAATTTTATTGCAACTGACTTAACTTCTTCCAAGTCAGATTGTATACTATGGCCACACAATATATTTTGATTTAATAAAAGGGGGAATTTTCCCCCTGCAAATTAGAGCGTATTAAATATTTATAAATTCCTGAGATAGATAACTATTGTGTTATAAGAGAGAAGCAAATCACAAGACACAGTGAACTTGGCTTTATGGTTGAATACCTTTTATGTTTTTCAGTCTTAAGACAGCTTATTAAAATTGATGTTTTCCTTTCAGTAAATATCTGGTGACATTCAGATTTGATAATTAAAATCCAGAAGCATTCAAGAAAGAATGCCTGTTTTTAGTTTCATAATAACAATACTCCCACAAAGAAGGTTGATGAATGATGCCTTTCAAGTGGCAGATTTGTTATTTAGTTAATGAAAGATCCTTTGGCAGTTTCTGACAAAACTCAATTAAAGCCTGTTTATAAAACAGACAAGCTGCAGCGATAATCCTATAGCCCGAGGAATGCTTGGAAATGTAGCCCGAGACAAGATCCCATTTTTTCAGTGGTTTAACAAAGAAGTGGAATTTCCAGGACTCCAAACGGATTAGTATTCAACGTTAATTGGGTACCATGTTTGTGTCTGTTTTGAAATGAAGTGTTTCAGAAATACTCATTTTGCTAAATCTGTTTTTAACATTTATCTTTTCTCTCTTTAGCTCATTATTAAGAGTATGTTGTTGAGTATGCATTTATACAGCTGTTCGGTAAACATGTGCTAATTTATAGTAGGATACCTATATGAAATCATTAAAACTATTCATTAGGAGTTTAAAATAATAAAGAGAAATGAAACTGTTCACTAGTTTTAAATATACCCACTGAGGCGTGGATTAAAATGAATGATAACTTAGACTTGTTATTAAAATGCATTACTATGAACATATTATATGACCATAATTTAATCACAGAGGGGTAGTCAAAAAGGCAATGTAGAATTTAAGGGAGGAGGAAGAAGAATCTAAATGCATTAGACTATTTTCATAAAAATGTGAAAACCTTTGCTCGATCTAAGATAGAATCACTTAGTAACGTAAAGTTTTTGGTCTGTTTTTAGATGAGCCTGTAGCCCAAATACTTTTAGTAGCTTTTCTTCCAAGTTTATAGTACAAATTATGCATTTATTTATTATTAGTGTATGCCTATATTAAAAACATGGCATGTTTGATAATCATCGATAAAGTTTAAACATGTATTAAGATAAAGTACTGATATAATGGATATAATGCTGTTCTTCTTTAAAACTGGTCAGTCATAGACATGTATATTGAATTAGAAGTGGTATTAATAACCCAGATTGTCCCTAGATTAAGGATCCCTGTTTTGTTCTTTTATTTTATTAAACTCTAGAGGATTCATTTAAATAATTAACGATAACTTATACCATCATCATTAAATCTGTTTACAAGGAAGTGGGAGGTTTCTGCATGTCGGTGCCATAGAGACGCCCGGAGGTTGAATTCACCTTGTGCCTTTAACATGAGAGTGTGTTAGGGATTGGATTATGTATCCCCCACCCCAAATATGTGTTGTAATTCCCAGCTGCTGTCGTGGTGCTGGTGATGGCATGGTTACGAGGTGGACTGCTACCCACAAGGCCAGCAGTTCAGTATCACTGACCCATTCGTTTCTTGGGAGAAAATGAGGCTTTTCACACCCATGAAAAGTTAGTCTCAGGAACCCACAGGGGCAGTTCTCCCCTGTCCCAGAGGGTTGCTATGGTTTCAGAAACCTCGATGTCCATGCGTTTGCTTGGGGTATAGTGGACTACACGTTGAACTGCAGGTGGGCATTTTGACCCCAGCGGTTGCTCTGTGGGAGACAGGGAAGGCTCTCTGCTCTGTGCAGATTAAAGTCTCCGAAACGGAGCTGTTTCCGGCAGCCCTTGTCCACGTTGGCTATTTCTCTGGGGAAAAGGGTTGGGAGGAGAAGTAGTTTAGGAAGTGCTGCTTGTCCTGTCGGGCTGCGGTGTGTGGGATTGGACTCAGTGGCCGCGAGTTTGTGTGTTTTGGGAGTGTGCCCACGGTGGTTTTACTCTTATTTTAGGATTCCTTGTTTTTAATATGTTAATGATGCCGTGTAGAGAGATTCCCAGGTACGGGAAGATGGCGCAGGAACTGAGGCCCAACAAACAAGAGCCTTCCTCCCAAGCTCTCTCTCTCTCTCTCTCTCTCTAACACACACACACACACACACACACACACACGATTCTCCTAAAGCGGACACTAATTTTGGACTTCTAGCCAACTAAATTTTGAGAAAATAAAGTTTGCCTTTTACACTATTCACTTGCATTTCTTTCTGTTCAACAGAACTGTACTGAACATACAATATAAAGTATCATAATTGTGGTTTCAAACCAAGTTGTAGGGAATCCAAAGATTTTCGTTTAAACCAGGGCACATGATGGTTTGAAAACTAGCATTTTGAGTAGTTTTAACCCAGGGCTGGCAAATTGTCCAGAGCCAGATGGTAACTGTTTTAGATTTTGCCAGATTACCTCTGTGGCAAGTACACAATCCAGCCTCTGAAGTGGAAAGATGGCTGTAGAAATTGTGAAATGGAATGGATATGACTGCGTTCCAGTGAAAGTTTCCACGTGGTAGACAAGATCTGTTCCAGGGAATCAGAGTTTTCAACACTTGAGACAAAGTATTCGTATATCTTTTTTGACAATAAGAAGGATGTTTTATGAATGTGGACTGAATAGATCTAGGTTATGCGCAGGATCCCGGATGGCACAGTGGTTTAGGAGTTGGGTTACTGATGGAAAGACCAGCAGTTGGAGACCACCAGCTGCTCGGAGGGAGAAAAATGAGGCTTTTTTACTTCTGTAAAGATGTAAGAGTCTCGGAAACCCTACCTGGGCAGTTCTGCCCTGGCCTACCGGGCCCTTGGGGTCAGAACTTACAGGATAGCACCGAGCGAGTGTAAGATGCTGTGAGACAAGCGCCGCACTGCTCACTGCAAGATAAGCAGTTCAAACCCACCTGAAGCTCTCAGCAGAGACAGTGAGGCTCTCTGCTCCCATGAAGATTTACAGACTTGGCAATTTTAGCGAGGGTCACTTTAAGTCCGAATTGACTTGATGGCACTAGGAGGCAAATACACGTTTTGCCAAGGAGAGAGCTGCATCTCTATAAAACTAGCACCACCTAAGTCACTGTAGTTTGCATGCATGGGAGAGCACATTTTTCAGAAGATTCGAGCACTTTCTAGTTTTATCATTGCCTTCTGTAGTACGCTGGCTTTTGTTCTATATTTGTCGCATCACTGTTGGAGAATTTCTTTTGTAGCTTCATGTTTTTAAGGCTAAAAGTCAGAAGACGGGAAGCAGATGTGACTGTCCTATTTTTATCACAGATCAAAAAAACGGGTACAGAAACTTTTCACCCCATCTGCTCTCCCCAGCACTTTCTCTCAGGCCGTTTTAGGTCAGTGGGTCACCCCCTTTACAAAGACAGCTGGTCTCATGACATTTTTCGACCAACTAGAGGAAGGCAAGAGAGTGTGAGGCGTAACAAAGACTGTTGAGCCAATTTACAGGTTCTGTAAAAATGGGTAATAAGATGTCCACAAACAGAGTTTATTTAAACATAGTTGATGGCCTGCCTCACCTTAGTGCTGACTTCGTTAGGAGTAAAATCATCAAGAACCGTGAGAGTCTGCCACTACTTTGCCATTTTACTGAGGCTAGCAGAAGGCGCAAGAATATTTGTTCAGAGAAAAAGGACAGTTATGAGTCATGGCAATAGCGTAGGACATTCTGTCATCACTTGTGTGTTGGGGCTTCAACCCCCAACTCCTGCCAGGTGATGTGAATGCTTAGTCACACAGGCACACAAAGTCCATTGCCCTACAGGAGGAGAGCCACTGTTCTACGGAGCCTACACCTCTTACAGTGAACATAAAACCTGTCTGACTTTCGTCCTCAGCACTGACATGATCTTTATTAACTGGCCAGTAAACAGACCTCCCGTTTATTGCTCAGAGATACTATCTCTATCACCCAAGGCTGAGAGATATACAGCATTCTTAAAAGGATACTCCCCAAACAAAGGCAGTCCAGATCTCTGATTACCTCTGATTACATGGCATGGAGGAATGTAGGCTGTTAATAGAGAATTTTACCCCAAAGTAGACATGCCCTTTCCTGGACTTCTTAACTGTGTCTTACGTTCTTAGTTCGAGTTTAACTTAAGAGAGAAGGATATTATTAACACTAAGGTTCAAATCTTGCTTTTAATAATTTCTAATCAATTCTACCTCTCTGAGTAAATTAATTAGATGAAATGTTGTTTATAACTTAGAAATCATATAGTCATCTAAACACACAGACACACACCTGAATTTAGTTGATCCATGTACTTTTAGACACAGAATTTGCAAATGCACGTACATGCAGCTCCCAGATCAGTTAGTCACTCCACTGCTTTTGTGGTCATTTACAGGCACTTTCGTAGCAGTGAAACATTTTAGTGGCCCTGTGTGTATATTTTTCAGTTCGGAGGTCAAGGTAATGCTGTGCCTTCTTGTTTCCGCTCTCACACTGTAAACCAGTGTCTTTCTTCAGTCCACTTAGTGCCGTGATTCTTCATTTTTGTACTTTTGTTAGTGAATGCACTATTAAAGACGCCCCCACAGTAGTGCTAACGTGCTCCCAGCCCTCCTGTATCACAAAGCTTTAGTGTCTATTTTGGAGAGATACGTGCTCAGTAAGCTTTGTTTGGGGCATAAGTTATATGTTTTTAACCGTGAACTTAATGCTTGTCAATGAATTAACAATATGTATTAAATATCTGTCAGAAACGTGGCATTTTAAATGGAGAAGAAAGCAGCATGAGGATTGGAGGCAGGTGTATAACAATATGTGCAGATGACACAGCCTTACTTGTTGAAATGAGGAGGACTTGAAGCTGATGAAGAGCAGGGCATGCCCAGTCAGTGTGTGGTTTACAACTCAATGTAAAGAAAATCGGAATCCTCTCTACTGGACCAATAGATAATATCATGGTAAATGGAGAAAAGCTTGAAGCTGTCAAGGATTTCATCTTGATTGGATCCACAATCTAGGAAGCAGCAGTCAGGAGATCAAATGACTCATTGGTCAATCTCTCTGAAGGGTTGAAAAGAGGACATTACTTTGAGGACTCACCTGTGCGTTCCCAAGCCATGGTGCTTTCAGTGACTCCATCTGCGTGTGAGCCTTGGACACTGACCGAGGAAGGCAGCGGGACCGATGCGTTTGAATTGTGATGCGGGTGAAGAAGATTGAGAGTACCACAGACGGCCAGAAGAACACAGAAGTCTGTCTTGGAGGAAGTAGTGCTAGGATGATCCTTAGAAGTCAGGGTGGCTAGACTCTGTCTCACCTCCTGGGACACACTCTCCGGAGAGACCAGTTCCTGGAAAAGGACTACATGCTTTGTGATGCAGCGGGGCAGCGAGAAAGAGGAAGGCCCTCAACAAGTTGGATGGCACAGTAGCTTCAAAAGTGGGCTCAGACACAAGAAAAATTGGGAGGATGGTGCAGGATCAGGTGGTGGTTGTTTTCTGTGGTTCAAAGTGTTGCTGTAATTGGGCACTGACTTGATCACCTCTACTAGCATTACATTAGCTGGCTTTCAGTAGAAACACGCTGAAAACAAGGGTTTGTATTGATTGGCAGGTGAAAATGTTGTGATTAGAGGCTCTTAGGAACCTAACCCTCTGTTTCCCCATGAGCAGTTGTTTAGTATCAGCAAATTCAATGACCAAATTATCTTTATAGAACACAACACACACGCACAAATGAAAAAAGAGTCATTCGGAGTAAGAGAAAACCTTTTAGTGTTCACATTTTTATACTTGTTGGGCTAGGAAGAAAAAATGCAGAATAGACACGGAATGCAGATGCTGAAGGCCTATTTGAAGGTCATTAGTCTTCAAAAGAAAAGTTAATTCTATTTCTTTTCTTTTTTCACAAGTGTAATACCTCATCTTCTTTTTAAACTTGACTACCATCAACTTGCGTTTAGCCTGAAATAGTTGGTTCCAGTAGGGAAAGACATTTAAAATTACAAGGTTATGTTCGTTACTAATGTTTAACCGGATGAGTTTAGTAAGTATAGTCCAGTTCTGTCTTCTGCTTGCAGAAGCTACAATGAGTGGTGGTTACATGACTTGACCTGAGTTATAAACACGCACGTGAGCTGAATTTCTAAGTGATGTCTTACTCTTGTTAACCAGGTAGAATGGCTGAGCTGGAAACTATGGGCATCTGAAGGGCGCTGTTAACCAGGGATGTGAACTCTTTTTATACCTTGCTTTCGGATGACTCTCTTGAACAATTAGAGTGGTTCACAGTTGTCAAAATGAGATGTTTACTCATCTTCTTTAATATCCAGGTGCTAATTGTGTACGCCAGCAAGTATGATAGCCAGTGTCACATTAAAAAAAATTAAATGGTCTGTATTTTTTAGTTAAATTTAAAATTATTTCTTAAAATTTTACTTTGCCATCATACCATACCATATATACCTGTGTGCATGTATTTCTCTGTGTGTTTTTAGCTTTTAATCTATCTACATTAGCAAAGTTGTTACTCTTTCCTTCAAGGAAATAGGGAAGGTAACCCAATTTTTTACCCCTAACATTTATTAATGCAAATAGAGAATTTATTTACAATGCACTGTTCACATCCAATTGGTGATTAAAACTGACTAGCCTGTCCCACAGGAGAAAGAGTACCCTCTGGGCTTCCATAAAGATTTATAGTCTCAGAAACCCTGGACAGTAAGAGTCTGCACTGACTCAGTGGAAGAGGTTTTGTGGGGGAGGGTGTAAGGGACAGTTTAGGAAAACTTCAGTTTTTTCCTTAAACCTTTTTTTTTTTTAAGAGTATGTTGATTTTCAAAGAGTATACAGCATGTGGTCTGTGAAACCCACATTTCCCCAGAAAATTGATAAAACAATGTTGGCACATATGAAGGGACTTCTGAAAGTTTCTTTCTGTAATAGTCTCCTAGGTCTCCCTTATCTAATTCCAGTGGGTTTGTCCTTCCTGAGGTCCTACAGAAGAATGCTCACTCACTGCTGTTGAACCAAGCCTGACTCATAGTGACCCTATAGGTCAGGGTAGATTTCCCTTTGTGGCTTTCTGAGACTCAATCTTTGCAGGAGAAAAAAGCATCGTTTTTCTCCTATGAAGTAGCTGATAGGTTTGAATTCCTGACCCTGTGGTTAGTCACCTAAGAAAGAACAAATCACCTTCTGCTAATATATATATTTTTCAGTATAACCTTAATTTGTTTTTCTGGAGATTTTATATGCAAAAAAATATGCGAGTGAACTCTGAGGTGAGTGATTTACCACAATGCTTTTTCCCACTGTATGGGGATTTGGCAAGCTGCATTCTTTGGGCCAAATCCAGTTTGGCAGTTCCTTCTGTGAGTAAATTTTCATTGACACAGGGCCATGCTCATTTACTTATTTATTGTCTGTGGCCGCAATGGTTGAGCAGTTGCCACAGAGACTACATGGCCTGCAGAGCGGAAAACATTTGCTCCCTGTTTCTTTGAGGGGATGTCTGCTCTCCCCGGCACTGTGCAGATTCTGCCTTTTCCATAGCAGTGTTAGAAACGGGGAGCTTTACAGGTCGAAACCTTTTCTCTCTGCTGTGTTCCCCCCTGTTCTACTAGTCAAGCTTGATGAATTACCGGCCATTGTGATCATATAAGGGCGAGACGATGAAAAACCTTATTTGTCTCTTAATTCTTACATTGGGTCAGTATTGAAATACTTTCCAAATGCAGGAAATTTAGGCCCTTTCATAGTTTCATTGGGTTTTAGCAGAAAATATGTCACAGGGGTTTTGCTGCAGTTATTTAGTCTAGATTGTAGACTCTAGAAGGTTCTGTGGGGAAACCATCTCTAGATGCTTTCTCATACTGTGGCAAGATCATTAAAAAGGGTTCTCCATATTGCATGCATTAATTAGGGAACTTACAAACGGGCATTTGTTGTAGCTGTTAGGTGCTGTCAAGTTGCTTATGTCTTATTCTACACCATCCTCACAGTTTTTCTTGATATCTGAGCACCATATTTTTAAAAAGCTCCTTCGCTCATTCTGATAGCCTACTTGCTCTTAGAGAATCCATTTGAGCTAGTCTTTTTTTTTTTTTTACACTCTTCTTGGCACCTAATCTGCATGTCATAAATTCAATACTTTAGTCACTCATTCATATCGAGAATTGTACATTCATCACCACAATCAATTTTGTAACATTTTTGGGTTGGATTTTGCAACGAATTGCATGTAACATCGGAGGGCTGAGAGCGGGATGTCTCCGAGCACTTCACTGGGGAACCGACCTTGCTGGCCTACGGAAGTGGGGCTCACTTAGCCTAGTGCCTTCAGGCGGGGTGCTCACTGGAGTGCGGTGCCATTGCATACTTACTCAGGGAGCAGGGTTTGCTGACCGATGAAGCTTGAGCTGAATCCCTTTGGGTTGAAGTTTCTAGTGGAGTGGTATGCCCCTTTGGGCATTTCTTAGCAAACCTGAAAGAACATTTTAACATATCCTGATAAACAACTATACCGAGTGTTTCTCATTGGCGCTACAACCTACTTACTTCCTTACCAAAGTCTTTAATCACGAATTTTGTTTTTTGGGGTTCTGTGTAGCAGTTGTTGTGGACATGAGAACACAGAGAGGTAAAATTCCCCCCAAACAAAACCATACTCAGTGTTACCAAGTCCAGGCCGATTCATAGGACCCTATAGGACAGGGTAGAGCTGTCCCTGTAGGTTTCCTAGACTAACTCTATAGGAATTGGAATCCTCATCTTTGTCCCATGTAGCAGGAGGTGGTTTTGAACTGGTGACCATGCAGTTAACAGCCCAATGAGTTACCATTATGCCACTATGGCTCCTGTAATTCTTTATGGAAGTGGAAATCCTCATCTTACTCCTGTGGAGCAGCTGGTGGTTTTGAATTGCTGACCTTGCCCTTAGCTGAGCCAACACATAACTGCTACTCCCCAATGAAGATGAGTAAGACAACGACAATTGGTTCCAAGAATGAAATTTATGGAAATGGTTCCAGACTTATGGAAGCGTTTTATTTTTCAAAGAGACAGAACTAACAAGGCATAGGAGTAAAACATTACATTTTTAGAATTGTTATTTTCATTACTGTTACTTGTAATTTATCTAAGGAATGATATGCTCCAGGTGAGAGGGGAAAAGCTGGTGCTGGAGTGGCCTGGGGAGAAAGTCTGATTTAAGATTAGTAGGAGGCCAGTGCCTGCTGGAACTAGCCAGAACCCCGGTCAGATGTGCACATATAGATGCAGTTCTTGGGTACTGTTATAAAGCTTAAGGGTTATGTGTTTATTTGGCTTGCACCGTTGATACTATTTCTCCTACCTGGTATTGGATTATGGAAATCATGTATGATTACAAGAAATTAATCATGATAACACGAGCTTTCAAACCCACCTTTAGTTTATATTTGATTGGGTATGCTAAAAGCAGAGAGAATTGCCTGAAAAGAAACGGCATTTTTTTGTTTGAAGCCAGGGTAAAGGGCTCAGAAACCTGGGCTCCAGCCAGGACTCTGAGAGAGTTGTACATTTGAAAGGAAGGCCCGCAGGAAAAAGATTGTCGGGCTTTTGAAATTTTTGAGCAAGCAGTTTTTGCCATTGAATGCATCGAAGCATGAAAATCTGTACCCATCAGAAAAAGCTCTCTATTAGAACTGAAAGTTAAAGGGAGCCAGAGAAATTGGTGTGCTTCTTATGGTAACCATTTGGATCCACTTGTACAGAGTGGAAGTGGGGAAAGTGTGGCCTTGAAGAGATGGCCTGATTTGGACATGTCCCCTTGGTACTCATTAATATGAGGCTAAAGATGAGAGGGAAGAGGAAGGGCTGACTGGTGTGTAGTTGAGAAAGTTGTGTGAATACCGAGCCTATGGGCATCACCTAGTCCCAGAGGCCGTCTGGTCTGCAGTGTAGGAAAGTATGCGTGTGCGTCCAAGCTGACAGCTGTGGCCAATTGATGTAGCATGGATGGCTGGCGCTGTGGTGTCCAGAACCTAATCAAGTGAAGACAAAGCTGCCTGCCTCTGTGCGCTGGTGCACATTGCTGCAGTTTTGATGATCGGCCTGCGATAGGCTGCCCTTTGCTTATGCATGCAGGTGGTCAAAGGTCCTACCAGAAATGAAGACTCATCACTTCAGGAAACATTCTTGATGCTCAGCACTGGGTTGGAAGGGGCGGGCAGTTCAGAAATTGGATATCTAAAATGGGGAAGATGGCTGCCTTCAAAGCTCTTATGAGTGTGTGAAAAAAATAGAAATAGAACAAAAGAAACAAGGGGGGAAGTTAATCCTTCAGCATGAAAGGGAAGATGGCTAGAAGAGACAAGGAGTGGCCTGCAGAGGCAGTGAATTTTTTTAATGTGACTCTTCTAGCCAATGTCTCTCACTGCCACCAAATGACGCTTTTGTGCATGAGTCTAGAAAGCAGGTGGGAGAAGATACTGGTAGGATTCACCTGTAAGTAATCTTAAAGATTCTCTGGCACGCTGTCCTTCTTTGTGTGATATGAGGCCTCTGCAAAGCAGGAGGAAAGATCCCATTCCCAGCACAAGCCAGGAGTGTAACATCCCCTGGACCCGAGATCCCTGTGCAGTGAACCTCTTGGATCTAGAAGACAGGTATACCTTTAGAGGAGCAGCAACAGAACCAGGAGCCAGACATGGAGCAGAATGGTGGGCCTCCCAGCTCACACGGAGCAAGTGAAGCCCAATACTTGCTTGTAGGAGGCTGTTTTGAGGAGGTGGGTGCCTCTGGGTGCTCAGTTGAGGCAACTAGTCTTACTAATCCGTGTGAGTGGAGCTGATTGCCTTAGGACTGAGGCTTATCGCAGTGGGGTTGGGGTGTCTCTGGACACTTAATTCAGGTAGTTGATTTTGCTGACTCGTGTCACTTGAGCTGAATCGCTTCACGTTGAGTTCGCCAGGGAGTGGCATGCCCCTTTGCGCATTGTGTTTGGCTGTGTTGTCTAGAGAAACACACTCAGTGGCACTCATCTGTATGCAAGAAAGAACTTTATTATCAAAAAGTAATTCCTTATCAAGAAGGCATCTCAGCCTAGCCCAACTCAAGTCCATGAGTTCAATGTTAGGGAGAACCCTTCTCAGACTCAGAGCTTCAGGCCAATGGTGCAGAAAGATGAAGGGGGATTCAAGGAGACCACCGGCTGGTAGGTGTCGAGTCATATGGATCCAAGGTCTGTGAGAACATTGCAAGGTTCCAGGAGTTTAGAGGCTCCCAAGGTCCAGCAGTGCGCACGCACGTGACTACACCTGGAGGTAGACATGCAGTCCTATCAAGCAGGTAGACAAAAGGCCCAGGGAGAGTATTTTCCAGTGTTTCTCTTATAAACAGACCCCCACCCTGCCCCCAGGAGGCATCATCAGACTGTAGCTTAACTGATAGGTTGAATTCCTCCATTACACTTCAGCACAGGTGCAAGTTGACTTAAATCTAACTACCGCAGGCAGACTTGAAAGACCCTGTAGCATGTCTTGATAAACAATTATCCTGAGTATGTCTCATTGGCATTACAATCTTTTAACTTCCTTAATAAATCCTTTAATCATGACTTTTATCTGTGGGTGCTGTGTAGCCATTGTGATGGATAAAATAGAGAATATTCATTAATGTTATGGAGAATGTGTCCTTGTTCTCTTTGCAGAATCTGAATATCCAATTCTGTCAGCATCATTTGTTAAAAGAGACTGATTCTTCACCATTGAAAAATCTTGAAGCTTTTGATGGAAGGAGTTGCTGCCCATAGATAGGAAGATTTGTTCCCGGGCTCTCAGTTGGTCCATTGGTCTGTGTCTGTCATTGAAATAAGACTAGACTCCTAGAGTCAGAAAAGATGCATTGTACTATTCTGATGTTTTTAAATATTATTGTAGTTTATATGGTCTGTTACACAGAATAGTTCACATTGTTAGAGACGAATACATACGGGGGTGCATGCTGTTATGTGTATTTAAAATTGGTTTGGTTGATTGCTGTTTGGATCTTTTGTGTCTTTTTTGAATTTCTAATTGTTCTTACCCTCATGAAAAGTGATGTGTTAGTCTTCTACTATTGTAGAACTGTTTCATTTTTCAATTTTGTCATGAGTTTGTTTTACGTATTTTGGAACTCTCGTCATTTTAGGTACATAAATTAACAACTAGCGTTGCCCGTTTAATTTGCAAGTAATTTGGAATATTGACTTATTTCTGTACGGCAGGGAGAGTTGCTGATTTTAGGAGGGGAAATAATGCCCTAACGATGATCATAATACCACTATTTAATATAGAGTACATTTTCAAGCAGCTCCTAATTACGTGGGTTTATAATTTGTCCTTAAGGTAGTAACTGTAATGACCAATGAGCATATTTCACAGACTTCCTATTGACTTATTAGTCCGCTATTTGAATTGTTATGAGTGTTTTCACTTCCTCTCAGACTTATTTTAACATTTCTTGAGAGACTTTGTCTCTGTGCTCTGGTGTACTTAGCTACTGAATACAGCTTTCCAGTAACTGAGGAACCTCCAAAGAGCTGCGCTTTCTGCATGAGTCGCTCAGTTCTGTTTGCTACCTTGACTGACAGCATCCGTGCACCTTCTAGTGTGTTGTGCGACTCGGGGCACTGTGGCAGCGCCCTGAGGAATGCGTAAATGTGCATTCGCCAATAGAAAAGTTGGTTATGCAAATGGTTTCTTGTGGAATCCTCTGAGACAGATGTGATTGTTGCTGTTAGGCACGGCCAGTGGGTTCCACTCAGCAAACCCTTGTTCACAGAATACAACCCTGCCCCGTCCCGAGCCCCCTCACAGTTGTTTGGGTTGCCCACTCGCTGTGGCGGCCCATCTCCTCTGCCCTGATAGAGATGAGGGTGTTGGGGCAGTTCAGTCAGTGAGAATTCGTTTTCAAATGTGAGCGTAGTGAGAAGCATACATTTAAGTGAGTTAAATGCTATCACCTTGTCTTTTATTTTAAAAAGTAAATTAATGGCCTAGGTCAGGTATTTCTGCCGCATACAGACTGCTCAATTTTTTTTTTTTAATATGTTAGCTTAGCAGCTTTGAGAAACGTTACATACGGAGACAGGGTTTGCAGAAAGGCATTGCTCTTCTCCTTGATCAACAGTGCAGACTTTGGAAGAAGAGAGAGACCTGCGTGTCCCCACCGTATTGTTGCTGCTGTCCCCTCAGACAGCTGCGAGGACTTGTCAGCAATTGGTTTCCACTCATTAGACCAGGTGGGGGTGGTTTTGTGTGTTTGTGTAAGTTAACTCGTGTGGGAGGTTCGTAATCTTGACTTCACGATTTGGGTTGGCCATAGGCCCTCTGTACAAAACCGTCACATTTGTCTAAGTTTTCCGTGCGAATTTTACTATAGATATTTACCCTGTTTGTCCGTTCAGTTTTCCCTTTCTACAAGCCTGCACTTCCAGCTTATAATAATATTTTTGTGTCATTTTCCTTCTGCAGTTTAAAGGTGTTCCTATGCCGTATCTGAGAACCTCCTTCCCTGCATTGCCTTGTCCTTACTTAGCAGGTCACCAGTCTTTCCATAGTCTTTGTCAGAAAATTCAGTTTTACTTATTACAGCAAGATTGGGCACATTGAAGCACACCGTTTCTGGAGTGGTGTATTTTGGCCCAGATAATCATGCTGTGTTTTTTTTTCACTGTAAGAAGTTTTTCTTTTTTAACACTTTATTAGGGGCTCATACAACTCTTATCAAATCCATACATATACATACACCAATTGCATAAAGCACATCTGTACATTCTTTGCCCTAATCATTTTCAAAGCATTTGCTCTCCACTTAAGCCCTTTGCATCAGGTCCTCTTTTTTCCCCTCCCTCCCCGCTCCCCCCTCCCCCCTCCCTCATGAGCCCTTGATAATTTATAGATTATTATTTTGTCATATCTTGCCCTATCCGGCGTCTCCCTTCACCCCCTTTTCTGTTGTCCATCCCCCAGGGAGGAGGTCACATGTAGATCCTTGTAATCGGTTCCCCCTTTCCAACCTACTCACTCTACTCTCTCAGTATTGCCCCTCACACCCTTGGTCCTGAAGGTATCATCCACCCTGGATTCCCTGTGCCTCCAGCCCCCATATGCACCAGTGTACAACCTCTGCCCTATCCAGCCCTGCAAGATAGAATTCGGATCATGGTAGTTGGTGGGGAGGAAGCATTTAGGATCTGGGGGAAAGCTGTGTTCTTCATCGGTACTACCTCGCACCCTGACTGAGTCATCTCCTCCCCTAGTCCCCTCTGTGAGGGGATCTCCAGTAGCTGACAAATGGGCTTTGGGTCTCCACTCTGCACTTCCCCCTTCATTCACTGTGGTAAGACTTTTTTTTTTTTGATGATGCCTTATACCTGATCCCTTTGGCACCTTGTGATCGCACAGGCTGGTGTGCTTCTGCCATGTGGGCTTTTGTATTGGATAAGAATGTTGACATCTTAGTAGGTCTTGAACTTGATTGAAAGAGTCTTAATTAGAGTCATTAAAAAAGCAAAGCTGTCCTAAAGCAGCTCTTCTTTTACTGTGTTAGAAGGATTCTCGTGAACTCGTACAACCAGTGGTGCTGGTACATCTTTGACATGAGTATTTTGCAGAAGAAGGTTGAGAAATAAACCTGTAGAGACAAAGCTGTTACAGCACCAGTGTTTACCCTGGTTTACCTGAGATCCTGGTCACATCTAAGATCATCTGTCTAATGCACAACATCTCAGAGAATTTTGCATATAGGATTACTCTCCATTTACTCTTGCTCTTATCCATGAGGTGTCATTCCAGCAGCAAATTAAGTTCTCCTATATATACATTTATTGTAACCTGTCACATGTGTAGAATGAAAATAATTGGAAATGCTAAATTCCTAGACTTCTTTTAGGATTTTCAGTACTTGGTAGTTGAGAGGACAAAATGGCAAGTAAACCAGGTGGTTGTAGAACTTTATTTGCTGTACTGTACTACACTCTCAAACTTCTGTCATGAATCTTAATTAAATGTTATTTTAGGAAGTTCCTAATTCACTGCAGGCCACTGAAGCTTAGAGAAAAGCAGAATGCCAGCCAAGTATTTTAACGTGTTAGCAATTCACTGAAATGTGGTTGGTTGAAAGTTCAGCAGGAAATAATAGGTAGATTAATATATGCAAAAGAAGAAAACACTGAGTCCCCCAAATAGTTTAAATCATGTATAATGTGTTTAATAACCTTTTTAGCTTGCAGAGATAAAGTTGGTTTAGTTTCAAGTTTGAACCGCACCCCTCCCCATATCTTACCTTTTCTTACTATTATATTGTTTTCATTTTTCTTCTTGGTATTTATTTCTAATTTTCCACAGATCCATTGTAGAGTGGTCTCTCTGTGAGATAGTGGTGGAAATGTATCATTCAAAAACCAACTCTTAAATTCTCACAAAGTATTTCTGGCAAAACTAATTTCAGAATATTTTTTTCCAGATCAAAATTTCTTTTTATAACTAATTATGGTATAGGAAAATAAACTGGTATATGAAGTTGTTATACGCATTCTTTATGGAATTATGTGTTGCTATTCAACTGTGCAAAAACAATCTGAAAACTTTGTTAGACAGTTGCATTCTCACCAATTAACACACATAACCTTGGGCAGTGGTTGGTCCTGATAGTTTCATAGGCGTTAACAAGTACTATGTAAAAAGTAGCCTGTCATATTACATACTTTATACATCTAATCAGCTCTGGTTGTATTGCATGCATTTTTTGACTAGTTAATACATAAAAACAGCTTCCAATAAACAGCTGCTCCTCTGGGGAAGATTGATGCTATCTGCTCTTAAATACTTACAGCTTTGGAAAAATCCTACATGGATTACTGTAAATGGGAATCAACTCACTGGGCAGTGGGTTTGGTTTGAGTGGAGTTAGTGATTTATTTTCTTTTGAGATTGTAGGAATATAGAATATCTCATAGTATGGGAGTGATGTTACAGTTGATAAACGGCTTTCCATAAATTTGGAAAAAGTAACATTAGATCTTTGAAAAGAAACACTTTTAAAACAAAATCAAACATAAATGATTCTCATTTTGTTTATATTTTGGCTTCATAGACAACTTGGTCAACGATTTTTGTGCTAAAATTTATTATACGTTTATTGAAACTATTATGTGTTTTTTCACTAGCTAATTGTTTTACTGGTATGTTAATTTGTCTTTGTTCTCTTTAATTGTTAGTAGTATATACGTTTTTCCTTGGATCTGTGGTTGGTGTGATTCCGTAGCCATTAGCATTGTTTGGTTGGAGGCGAACCACCGTCTGTGTACAACCGTACACGAAGTGGGGTATCTTGGATTTCGAGTGCATGCTTTAGGAAAGAAAAGAAGACTTCCGTGCTATTGTGTACTGTGGCATTTTAAGAAATACTTCTTAATCAGATGAAGTCAATAAGGTAACAGAAAAGTAGAATTCTGACATTCTTACATGGGCTAGATTTCCCTCTGTCATTTCTTTTGTTGTTGTCATTATTTAGTCATTCCCATCAATTCTAGAATACTCAGCAACTTATTCTTATGTACAGTGGGAGTGCTTTGATTGGAGCAAGTTTTAGGGCTACTGAGTTCGCATCTGTTCTTTGCTTTAAAATAAAGTAATACAAACAGTGACCAACAGATAAAGCTGAAGAGCGCAAATTAATTTTGGACTTTGGACCATTAAATTGAGAAAGTTATTAATTTTTTATGTAAAAACTTAATTATCAAAATAACCAGTTTGTTATTGATGTTAGGGCATTATGATCCAGTTGTGACTCATAGTCACCACAATGGAGCATTTCCCAACCCTGCTTCATTCTCCCAATCATTTCAGTATTTGAACTTGTGGCAGCTAGTGTGTCATTCTATTTTGTTAAGGATCTAATTCTTGGTAAGCGATTTTTCTACTTTGCCAAGTATTATGTCCTTCTCCAGGGAACAGGCCCCTCCTGTTAACATCTCCAAAAGAACCTGTGAGATAGTCACTTCATCCTTGCTTCCATGGAACATGCTGGTTATTTCTTCACACATGGGTTGTTCACGCTTCTCCCAGTCTGTGACATAGCCAGTGTTCCTTGCTAACACCAGGATTCTAATTATCAACTCGCTGTCATCTTTCACATCCATTTCCCAGCTTTTGATTGTTTGGGAGCTGTTGAAAATGCCATGGGTTGGATTAGGTTATGTGCGCCTTAGCCCTCTAAGTGGACTAATCTGTTGTTACTTTTTAAATATCTCAGTAGAAGAAACTGGTAAAAAACTTAGAAGCTTCATTTTTAAATTTATGCTTCAGAATCAAAACAAAAAGAGCCCAATCGCTATACATTATATACGTGATTTATTTAACAGAGAAGCATATTAACTTCGGAAGCTTCTATGAGGAACACTTGAATTATGAGGAAAATGCCTAGGCGTGTAAATCTTTATTCTTTTCAACTTCTTCTTGACCATTAAGGCATATGCCATTGTTGGATCCTAGAGGCAAATGTGAACAGCATTTCTGAATCAAAAAATGAAGCGGATTGCGTGCATAAAAAGACTATGTCCCACTGAGTGCTGCTTTGAAAGCCACATGAGTTATATACAAGTAAAAGGCACTAATTTTTGTTTTATATTGACGCTTACTTATTTTGTTTTTCTTTTAGCTGGCCGTGTAAAGTAACAGTTCTATCTGTATTTGGAATGTTTTCAGCATTCTTTGAGACAGGGCTCTACAGTGCTTTCCAAAACCGTCACGCTGAAGGAATTTTTGCTTTTATTTGCTAGTCTTGAAATCTCTGTATAAAAAAATCATGTGATTGAAATGAACAGAAACTTAATGGGTATCACCAAGGGAAGTAACAGGACAAAAATACTAGTTTTCATATGAATACTTTGATCGTCTGTCTTTATCCACTACCTTTCTCCTATGACTGACCTCAAGATTTTCTCCCTCAGGTCTTTCAGGACATCCATGTCTGTCAGTCCAGCTGTCTGGTTTTTGTCCCCCCGCTACTTACCTTCTGCGGATTCTTCAGCTCTGAACTTAAATGTCAATTCCTCAGAGAAGCCTTCCTTGACCCACACATTCTAAATCATTATGCACATTATTCTCTTTCATTATTCTTTCCAGAATCAGTCCCAATTTCTATTAGGTTATTTCTTCACCACTTTCTCCTTCAGTATCTACTCTCCTCAGTCCTCCCGCCTAGTAAGTGGGTACTCAAAACCGTGTACTAAAAGAGTGAAGCATGAATGGCCACCCCATCTCTTGTGATATACCATTTAAGGAATGTCATAAACTTGGCAGACATTATTAGGTTCATTTAGAGAGGAGGTGTTGTTATTTTTTTTTTGTTCTTGTGGTTATTGGTTGGTTTTGTTTTGCTCAGTTTTGTTTTCTTTCTGTGGTAAAGAGGAAACAGTAATGAATCAAGCTAGAGAAATTTTATTAAATTGTGTTTGTTAAGCTGGTGTGCATTAGAGCCAAATCTTTCAGTCATTTGTAGCTTACATTTTTCAGTGACATTTTAGGAAGGTGAAAGGAACTTGCGGTCCCCTGCCTCATTCTTGCCTGCTGGTCCCTAATTATAGCCAGTGCCTAGACTTTGTCCTCGCATGTCATTGAACCATCAGATTTGCCAGTGCAGCCATTCGCCACATC
Source organism: Tenrec ecaudatus (assembly GCF_050624435.1). Classification (NCBI taxonomy): domain Eukaryota; kingdom Metazoa; phylum Chordata; class Mammalia; order Afrosoricida; family Tenrecidae; genus Tenrec; species Tenrec ecaudatus. Next base: position 297,501,448 of record NC_134531.1, read on the forward strand.
TGTAATTAGTTTCGTGCATTTACTGCATAAAATGAGCATATCTAAGTTATACTCAGAATACGGAATTGGAACCTGAGGTACCCCTATAATTTTCCTTCTTAATTAAAACTAAAATGTCAGAATTTCTGTAGCAACGGTACTACTTGGTAGTTTCTTGTCCTTGACTCGAGCAAATATTGCCATAGGAGGGAGCTTTTAAAAGTTTCTGGAAAAATGGACGTAAACAATCCTGGAATTTTCCCTCGAACTCTTTGAAGGTCCCTTGTATTATGAGCATTTTATAAATGAGTATCTTTGTATGAAGCATATCTCTTCATGAAATCAGTAAGTGGTATCCAGGCATTGCATGCGTTTTCTTGAAGAAATTGTCTTCTTTTCCTTTAAATAGTTTACAACACATTGTAATGCTTCCTTATTTTTAATCATTTCAACGTGTAACTATTTTGACCAGTTTCCTTTTGCACCCCCGCGTTTTTCTTAGCCCGGCCCCATTACTCATATCACACGGCACACTCTTCTTGTTGCCTACCTTTGTTTATTTGGTTCCTTTAATTTTTTTTAAAGGTATATTTTGGTTTTCTTTAGTTTACAGTCTTTTGGTGCATTCCCATAATCTCAGGCTTGCCTCCCTTGGAATTTTGGATTATATTAAAGTTACTTCCACCTTGTCTCCTTAAATTATTTCCCCTCTCTGAACAGTTCTAACTCTGACTCCTCTTAGTTTTAGGATACGGACAGTTTGAGTGTCCCCTCCTAAGAAGGAACGCTATATACAATGAGCCATACCTGTTTCCACTTTGATGCTTCAAAGGTGGCTTCTCCCTCTTCCTTACGGGAAGTTACAAGTCATTCTTGAAGTGTTTTCTGAATAAGCACATCTTAGAAATTGAGGTGTTTTTGTGTTTGTTTTGAGCTCTTACCACTTTTCTAAACGCCAAGGTATAGAAACAGAAGTCATTTTTAGTTCTTTGGATGTTGTGGTTATTAGAGGGACCCCCCCCCCCCCACCCCAGGATCCTGGGCCTCACATAAGAGAGTGTGTAAGGCCACCTGTGGGTCAGGGAAGACTTTCTGGTTCGGGCAGGATTCAGCTATAAGGAAGTCAAGGGCCTCGCAGAAAGCCTTTTACAGGCGTGAGAAGAGCCTTCGTGTAGCCCAGCCATCCGTGGGAGCACATCGAGTTTGCAGTGTGGATGTCTAAGTAGTGGGTGCACAGGGAGTTTGCAGTGTGGATGTCTAAGTAGTGGGTGCACAGGGAGTTTGCTCTCTCCTGCTCAGCACCCACCCATGCCTTTACTCTTCTGACTTCTCCACTGGACGATTATGTTTATGATCCAGGGGCACAGATACTATATATGCGGGGTGTGGGGTGGGGTAGATCAATAACATTTAAACGATACATTTTACCTTTTAGATATTTCATGTTTTAGTTGTGCCCATCAATTGTTTTTTTATTGTTTAGTTTCTAATCATTTTCATGGGTAATGCTACTGAGTTGTATTCTATTTTTAGCTTATAGTACATCATTTGTCATAGGTATTTGGGGCTCTCAGTGAACACCTGAAAGGATGAAGGGATGACCTCCTGAGAACAGAACTGGCTGTGTAAATTAGGTGATATGTCTTCAGTGTGCCTGCTTGAAGGTGCACTAGACTCACCCCTTTCCCTTGGGCTCCTTGTGATTTAAACCCTCTGTGGGACCCTGTTGGGTACCATTGTGTGCCTCACTTTTAGCGTCTATGGTAGCTTTGGCTCAGCAATTAATATCAGATATCTTACTGTATAAAATTGAATCTAAGATGGCATTCCCCCCCCCAAAAAAAAACAACAGTCTTACAGAAGTTGAGAAAGTTGTTCCTTTAAAGGAAAGAAAATTTCTAGTTTTCATCAGTCTTATCTCACAAACAAATCTGATGAATCTTTTTTGTTGTTGTTATCATCTAAGACCGATTCTGTTTCAGAGTTACCAACACTTCCTGCGACCGTAGAAAATCATTTGACTGCGGGTTGTAGAGAATCATGGTGGACGGTGGGACAAGTGCGGCATCAGCGGAAAAACCTTTGATAGGAAATACTGTTTCCTTCAGGAAGTAAAGCACAAAGAGCTATGTGTCTGTCATGTAACAAGGGATTCCTTAAAAGGGACATCTACTTACTGGTGTTATTGGAATGGATTTCCCTTCTTTTTTTTTTTTTTTTGTATTTCCCTTCATGATTGTCAAAGGTGGATCAAGTAATAACAGATACTTTACAAATTGTTTTAAGGTGACCATCCATGTACCTTGTTGCTTCTTTGCTGTAAGGTATTAGAATCCCCCCAAGTCAGACTAGTGACGAGAAGAAAGGGAAATATATTCCTGGTAGTTGGAATCTTGAGTTTACAGGGATTCTGATTAATTTCATACAAAATGAGATACTGTTTAAAACAGTTTGACAATTGCACTATTCTGTTATGACAGCTATTTTTAATTAATTTTTCAATAATGGTTCATTTCCACTTGTAATGGCTTGCAATAGCAAGGATTTTCATTCAGAGGGATAATCAACTGAAAAAGTGAAGAAATGTTTTCAAAATAGTAATTTGCTGGTGCATTAAATTTTTTGTGATACTTTGCTCTAAGTGATATGAAAATCATTCAGTTAAAGTGAATGCTAATTAATACTCTAGAATTTTGAGCCATCCTAAAAGTAATGGGAAGACGTGATGTGACTCACAGCTAAGAATCACGGACGTAGGCTCTTGTTCTATAGGTGCATTTGGGAAGAACAGGACAGAACTAATTATAAAACAGTAAGACTGCCTTGAAGACTGGGCATGACCTCTTCAGGTTTCACAAAAGAACAGGAGAATGCAGCTTCCTATCAGCCCAAGGTCTGTTGCTATGTCAGCTATGTCTCCATCCTCCATCCTCCATCCTTCTTTGATTCTGTTCTGAAACCAGCTGTTCCTCCCAAGATACTTTACATTTCTGCTGGCTTTGATAACTCATCATGGGATTTATGAGGGACCGGTAACCGGTTACTTATTCATCAGGATTAGGAAACAGTAAGGATGTAGTCGTCTGTAGGATGTAGTCGTCTATAGCTGCGTCTCTCTCCTTCCAGCAGGCAGGTCTCTCGTCTGTCAGCCATGTGGTTCCTTGATTGCGCATCCACCTCACAGTCTCATAGTGGCCGTGCTGCTCCTCTGCTCTGTCTCACGGTCTCTATCTCAGCTTCAGTCTGGGCAGTATCTGGAGGGATCTTGAACATTCTCCACTGGTCTCTCCTACTTTGATAGTCCCCTGGGAACTTTCTCTTGTTCTGCTTCTGAGATAGCTCTCGTGTATGGAAGCGTGGTTTTTTATCTCCCAGCAAACCTGACCTCCAAGGAAACAAATGGGGCCTATTCTTTAGTAAAACGGAGACTCAGAATATATGCCACCTTAATCCTGTTTGTAACAGGGAACTCTCTCCAAAATGGGATTATCACCACAGTCATAGAGGCTAGAAAATACGTCACAAAAGGAATATTGGCTAGAAGGGTCATGTTAACTGACTACATCTCAGAAAAGGAGTGTTGTGTGTAGAATGCGATCTTGGCCTTCACTGGCAGAAAACATCTGCAGAGAAAGGCCAAGGTCTTAATTAATCTGTCTCACCTTTTCTTACAAACTTCAAACCCAGATTGACGCGTTCACCTTGTATTTCCTGGGTGGACCGATTTTGTGAACTTTATAAAAATAACACTAATTTTTTAATGGCTGACTCAAACGCTAGTAGTTATTTTGTAATTACTACGGTGGGTAGAAAGCGAAACAAAATCGGTTGCTACTTAATTGTTTTCCTCCAGGAAGATGTACCTTTAAAGTGCCCATGCTCGCTCTTTTTGGTCTGGAAATGTGGCACACAACGTGCCTAGAAGCTTTTGTTCCGTTGTGGTTGAAATGTTTTCTCACCTTTTGAACTACCTGATTACAGTAAGTCCCTGTGCTGCTGAGCATCAGTCTTACATGGACGTGTGCTTGCCCTTGAATGTCACGCACATCTGCCCTTCCTCTGGAAAGACCGAACTCACCCTTACTCGCAACAGTTGTTTTTTTATTCACAATCACTTTGTTGTACATGCAGCCTTAAAATCATTGAAGAAGCTATGAGCCTTTCCTTACATTGAAAAAAACAAAACAAAACAAAACAATAAAGCAGTTGCTGTGAAATTGCTGACGGAGTGGAACTGCTCCTGATGGTTTTTGAGACTGTCAGTCTGTCTGGTTTCTCTCTCATCTCCTATCTGAAAATAAGTTCGACCCACCTGGATCCCTTCCTGCACTAAAGTCAGCTTCAAGAAACAGGCACGTGTCTTGACTCAGCCCGAATGTGCCTTGAGTGGACGCTCAGCAGTGGACGGTGCTGGTCGCCCAGGGACAGCCTCGTGCCGAGGAAGGGGGCATGTTAAAAAGCCTAGGAAAAGTAACACTTTCCTTGAACACTTTAACACCTTAGACCTGTCGAGTAATATAAGGAGAAGTAGGCTATCGTCATAAACGATACTTTATCTGCAAAAAAATACTTTAATTTGCATTTTATATAGCATTGCCTCCTTTTTGTGAGCGAATGCTAGGTCGTTCTACTCCTGTAAGGGAGGTCCGCTCATGGGAACTCACAGGAGCCGTTCCACCCTGCCCGAGAGGGTCCCCATGAGATGGCAGGGAGTTTGGTTTTGGTTTCTCTCCTCCTTGTGAATTTCTAACTCAGAGAAAGGGCAGAGACTACTTTGTCCAAGGATCAAGAGTGGTGTTCTTTAAACTCACTGAAGCCCAGTGGCGTAATGGTTACGAGATGGGCTGCCGACCGACCGCGAGGGCCTTTCTGCTCCAGTGAGCAGCCTGTAAAGAGCTTCCGAAACACACGTACCGTTCAGAACCTCACAGGGCACTTCTGCCCTGCCTTCTAGGGCCTCTGTGTGTGGCCTGTGCCGGATGGCAGGGAGTTCGGATATAGACTGATTTTCTATCATGTGTTTTCAAAACGTGTGTGACCAAAAGGGGAGATATAGTCATTTTGTGTTAGGTTTTAAAAAATGTTTAGTAATTTTTGTGATCACTGAACATTTCACTATCTTACCACTCACCTTGGTATCTTTTTCTATCATACGGAAAATCTTAAGAATCTTCTACTGTGGCTTCATTTACCCGATAAAGCATCTTTAAAAGTTACTGAAAACCATTTTGTAGTTTCCGTTGTCATCTGTGTCAGTTATTGCTCCTAGAATTCATTTCATTTCTTTCCTATCATAACAGATTTCCCATTTTTATTTCCTCATAGTAAGAGGGTGTTTCCTCGCCTTACATGGGGCTAGATATGTCCTGGTGAGTAAGTTCTGACTAACTGGATGTGAGTAGGAGGGACACTCCGCCTCTAGGTTCTGACCTTACAGGGTGGCAGCAAGCCCCCTGGCTCTCCTTTTTCCTGCCGGCTGGAATGTTTGCATGGCCATGAATCATCTTGGACCACGTGGTGAAGGAAGCTCGCTAGCATGGCAGCTGGTCCTCGGAACCTGTTTGAGAAGGAGGGACACACGCCATTCTTGTGTCTGTGACGCACAACCAATTAGTACCTGAGAATACATACACCCCCATGCAGAAGTTACTTATTATTTGGCTACATTTTTAAAGGTTTAAATATTCTCCTATTAGAGGCTTAAATATTCTCATATTCTGTTTGCAGTAATAGTAAGTAAAGACATTTTCATGTGAAATAAAGCTTTGCCTGAACTAAAATCAAGCCCTGAATTCATGCTAAAGGGTCTCTTTAATACTATATATTTTGTGATTTATATAAGATAGTTATACTATATTGAACGGCTTTTGGTGGCCAAATCTGTTGGGCTTTAGGACCCTTTGAATGTTAAACAGGATGCTTTCTACTCATGGTTGAGACTTCCTGTCTCTCTAGTCTTTCTGTGACTGCCCTGTTATACTTAGTTTATTTTCTCCTCCACATTTCTCCTTTTGCATTCAGCCTGTGTCTGGGCATGCTCTGGTGTAGCTCTGCTGGGCCTTCTATTACAAGTCCCGGGCCACAATAGAGACCAGATGCCTGGCGTTATTCCTGTACACACACACGCACACACACGCACACACACACACACGCAATCCAGTGACTTGCTTGGGGAGTTTGTGGCCTTGAATTATAATCGGTGGAAAAATGCTGTGTGCTTTGCCACTTACAAGAAATCGTGAGTCTTTGGGAACCAAATTCTGTGTGGGAGATGAGTACTGAGAAGAAAAGTTTTCATCAAGATGAGCGAGAACATTTCAGTAAGCATTGGCTGATTTGTCAGTTTTAGTCCTGAGGACAACTTACGTACATCGCCACACGGGGGATGGAATAGGTCTTCACTGAATGGTAGATGTGGTTTGGCCTAACTTTATATAGTTATATTTCATCCTATTGAAGACTCTGCCCTTGGCAGAATCATTGCAAATTACTTGGAAAGCTCTAGGCTGGGGAAAGTTGAAAGAAGGACACAAATTACATTAGAATAGTATGTGCTTTCTATTGTTCCTTCTGAGCGCTGTGTTTGGGACTGCTCTGACGGTGCCAGTTTCCATCACAGTGTCACAGTAGCTGCATGAGACTATAAGGCATGTTGCTTTTTAAAGGAAACCAAGGAGTGGCCGCACATAATCTTATTTGTCGGTGATTGATTCACATTTAAAATTTCCTTTTAAAGACTCATGAATGTATTGTAGTAGAAGGAACGTTTCCTTCCTTGGCCATACAGAACACCTGGCTGCATCATAGCTCCTGTGTCCTGCTCCTTGGATCAATTGTGCAATTTTCTTGTTTCACTGAACGAGCCCAGTGGTGCAGTGGATTATGTCCTGGGGTGCTGAATGACAGATCAGCAGATCAAAACCACCAGAATGCTCCTCGGGAGAAAGAGGCGCCTCTCTGCTCCCACAAGGCATTGGAGTCTCAGAAACCCACACTGACAATTCTTCTCTGTCCTATGGGGTTGCTATTTGTCATAATCCACTCAAGTTTGGAGGTTTTCTTGGTTCACTAACCAAATTTGGGAACCAAATATGAATCCCAATCATATACCCTTACTCTTCCACTAACATTCAAAAGCTTTTTCTGTTAACGTTTCCTAAATCTTCTGATTGCCAGTATGTGTCAGGCCCTTGTACATGTCAATACTAGTTGCAAGCATTCCTCAGCACTTGACTGGAACTTTCCCCCAATAACATATATATGTATGTGTGTGTATCTATCTATCTATCTATCTATCTATCTATCTATCTATCTATCTATCTATTTTTACTCCCTTCACTTTTAATGTTGCCTTCATTCTCTGCAATAGTAAAACCTATTTGACTGGCCTAACTGTCAAGAACTCAGCAGCATGTATGTCCTCAGTCACATCTTGCTATCAAAATCTCATTCTGTAAATACATTCCCTCCTACGTTCCATCTTTCTTATTTTCTTTTACCCGTGAAACTGGGTTTCTTTATTTTTTTCTACTTTCTGTTTCTTTATATTATTATTCTTTTTCTGGTTTCTGTACCTAATTTGGATTCTGTTACGTGGCGTCATGAAGAATTAGAATGGACTCAGTGGCAGTGGGTTAAGTTTTTAAAAAAATATTTTTGTTGTTTAATCAGGAAAAAGGCTAACCTAACTTCAACCCCTGGCACTCCAGGTGGCTCAGAGGATAACCTGGGTAACTTCTACAAACCCTAAGCCCCAATATTCTTACTCATAAAAAGGCTTTGGCATCCACCTACCTAGTGGAGTTGTTGAGAAGCTTTAGAAGATAGTGATGGTCAAATGCTAGTGTAGGTCAAGCACTTAAAAAAAAAAAAACCCAAAAAACTAGACTCACCGTCGCCGAGTGGATTTTGACCTCTCAAGAGTAACTGTGAGCTGCCTGGATGGTTAATAGGATTCTCATTTTAAGAACATTTTTTTAAGTGTGATTCAAACAAGGAAAACGTGGAACTAAAATAATGGAAGGTTGCGGTCCGTGACCTTCCTGCATTCTGCATCACTGCTTGTGGCTGTGTGAGTCTGGAGAGGGACGTATGGACTTGATCTGACCGGGCTGGGACGCTTTCCTGATACACAATTATTCTTGATAGAAAGCTCTTCCTTATACCTAAAAAAATAATAATGGAAGGTTACGGACTATAGAGTTGATCTTCTAAAAGTGTGAAGAACCATATTTCATGGTTAAGCAGTGAAATGGTATTATGTACAATGTGTGCAGAAGATTATTTCAATACAGTGCATGGAATGAACCTGAATAGGAAGTTTGTTGAATTTCACAGTGAAGAGCTATGGGTTCCCCTTTGCTACTAGCTTGTCTTGTGTAGCACTTTCTTACCTTTTCAATGGAGATAATATTTTATGCTGCATTTTTACATTTGCACAATATGCTTTTCTTCTATAGGCATTGCATAACAGGAAAGAGTTTACCCATGTAGTCAATGTAAGAGTAAGAGGCTTTGTGTGTCCGGTTCAATGGGGACAGTGGATTTCTTTGGAAGTATTAACCATCTTGTTACCCTAAAGGATTTGTACAGTGAGTTTTGATTTTTGTTAACATTGTTCAGATTTGAAAAGCAATCTGAGTGGAAACATTGTTGACATATTGCACAATTTCTGTTATACTGTACAGTGAATGCTTTAATGGGGAGCAGTGGTAGATGCTTATCTTTCGACTCTGAGACTCAGTTTGATTCTTCAAGACAACGCAGCTCATGTGCTGCCTCCTAGTGGAGGCCTGCATATTGCTATGATGCTCATCAGAGTTCAGCACAGCTTCCGGACTAAGATAGGCTAAGCAGAAAGACCTGCCAAACCATGGGAATCCTTAGCTTACAGAAGTGTGCTGTGTGTCTGATATTGGGGCCAGTGCAGGACTGCGCAATGTCTTGTTGCATTTTGCATGGGGTTGCCATTAGATGCCATGGCAGCTAACAACGGTCACATGACGGGGACGTGTTGCTAGTTTAACATCTTCACATCTTTTTATGAGGAAGTCAGTAAAAAACATGAACATTTCTACCAGTGGCAAAGGACTTTATACCTTTAAAACTATTTAATGGAGAGGGTTTTTTTTTTAACTCCAAAACATAGGCAAGAGATTATCGGTAGTGAAATCTGTGAAAATCTTTTTATTCATCAGTTACTTCAATAATTCTTTAACGAGTGTCTCCTCCATTCCAGCAGTATATGTGTCACCAAGACAGCGATGAGACACTGACCTCGATTCTGCATCTGTATGGATTAGAGAGCAGCTTTAAGCACCAGAAAAGCGAAGTGCTCTCTACAGTTTGCTCCGGATGCCCTCTCCTTTCTCCCTCCCCTCTCCCCTTACCCCTGTGCCAGGAGGTGATGAGGAGACGGTAAGGGGACACACAGGAAGAATAGTGTGTAAGAGGACAATCTTCCCATCCTGAGTCTGAATCTTAGACGTGTCATGCATTTTTAGTTGTGAAACTGTGAAAAGAAGATAGGGCAATTCTGACTGAATTCACTCCTTCACCCCACTATGATCTGTTGTGGGCCATCAAACTCACCACAGGTGTCCTAGGTGTGAGGGACTCAGTGCTGAGCTACTCAGACACAGCCCAATTACCTTTTAGTGGGGGGGGGGGCAGGCAACCATGAAATCAAGTTACACAAAAATGCTCAGTGAAGGATAGTTTTGTGATGAGCAAATAGAAAACGAGAAGCTAGCTTTAGAGTAGTGCTTTCAGTGCGGTCTGACAATACTTTGGTTTGGGCACGTGGCTCTCTCCTTTCTAACAAGTTGATAAGGAGTGTGGCTGTCGAACAAGGAAATCTCCCCATGGCCGGTGTGAAGGGGAAGGATGAGGGAGGTCTCTGTGCCGCAGGCCTTTACTGATCGGAGCCAGCAGATGTCCAGGCTGTAGAGTTCAGCTTTCTGCTCCAAAGCTTCATCTATACCACTGGGACTTTCACCCCCCAAATCCCACGGCTGTTCAGTAACTTCTGACCTGCTGCAGTCCTTTCGCTGGGTGTCAAATCCTATTGGAAAATTGATGACCTTAAGCCAACTGTGTGTAGGAATGGCCGGTGTGATAGGGATCCCAGTGGACCAAGAGAGCTCATAAGAAGAAAGGGCTCAGAAAGACAGGGTCAGGCAGAGGAGGACCCAGGTGGTGTAGTGGTTACTTGTTGGACTGTGAGCGCGTGGTTCGCAGTTCAAAACCACAATGGGAGAAAGACTAGACTTTCTACTTCCGTAAACAGTTACAGTCTCAGAAACCCACGGGGGCGGGGGTGGGGGTCACTAAGAGGCCTCACTGACTCTGCAGACTTAGTTACCTGAGTTGTGATTATGTTTGTGGTGGTCTGGCAATTTATATGTCAGAAGCATGTGATAATTGATGTAGGTTCTAGAGCTGGTCCTGCAGCCATAACTAAAGGGGCCGTGCATTGATGACAGAAAGCCAGCCTATAGTCTTTTTATGTACATGAACATAGAAGGAGTATGGCAATTGAATGAGCCCCCGAAACAGAGAGGGCATTGTGGCTCAGACAGAAAAGGACCCTCCTCTTGAAAGGTCAAGGTTACTGAGAGAGAGTGTTTAGCCCATGAGCCAAAATAGAAAGACTAACCTGATTAGTAAGACATGTTTATCCAAGGATGCAAGGGGGTTTGGAATAGATTGAATTGCAAGTAGGATAAATTAATAGAGTCAAATGAAACCACCTAAAAGTTCCTTAAATTTAGTACTTTCAACCTCAAAATCCCTACAATGTAAAAACGTCTGTATATTTTACAGTGCTTTTACTGAACTGCTGTGGCCCCAAAGGGGGATCAGTTTAGTCAGAGACAGGAAAGCCAAGTGATTTAGTACAGGAGCCCTGGTGGCAAGACTGTGTTACACGCCAGGCTGCTAACTGAAAGGTCACAAGTTTGAAGCCATCAGTCAACCCTCAGGAGAAAGATAGGTTTTCTAATCCCGGGAAGCATTGCAGTCTTGGAAACCCAAAGGGGCGGCTCTACTTTGCCCTGTAGGTCTATGAGTCAGAATTGACTCAGCGGAGGGGAGTATGGATTTTTTAAAGGTTCGGTAAAGAGCCTTGGTGGCGAACTTTAGGGTTAGTAGTTCAAACCCCTCAGTCACTCTACAGGAGAAAAGCGAGGCTGTGTCTGAAAAGATTGGTGGCTTTGGAATACTTTGCCCTGGAGAGGCACTATGAGTTAGAATCCACTGGAGGGAGGCCGTCTTTGGCTGGTTGCTTGGTTCAGTCTTGGAGCGGGAAGCTGTCCCCCTATTCCGCCCTTCTCTTTGTGGATGGAGCATCCCCAGGAGAAGCCGAGATCCGGGAGTCTTCTCAGCCCAGCTCTATGTGGTTTTGTCAGGGCAGTGATTATAGCCAGAAACAGCTGTCGCAGTGGAGTTCAAACTTGACCTCTATTTTGGGTAGAAGCAGGAAGAATGTCAGAGGCAGTGTTTGAATTTCAGAGCCTTTTATAAGGGTCTAAGATAAAGCTGTTTAGACCTTCTGTCCTCTGTCATCTCACTTATCAAATTCAAGCACAGCCTTTTAATTTCAACACACTTAACTTCTGGGGATGAATAAGACATTGACCGGATTCTCTAAACAAGTACTTTTCCAAGACAGAAACAAGGACACACAAAGCACAAAGAGAGCATGTCAACAAGGCAGACAGTATGTGAGAGGGGTGAGGCTGAAGAGCTTTCTCTGCTCTAATCCGGGAAGCAACTATGTTCTCCTTGAAATCAGCAGCAGTGAAGGTACCAGTAACAGAACATGCTAGTGTACATAAAGGCTGTTATTTAGATTTTCAAGGAGTGTTACAGGGTGAGATGTGAAGAATATTCTACATTAATGAAGGAATGTTGCTCTTTTACAGAAACCACAAATCCTAGTGTCCTGGAACTGCAGTAACAAATATAAGGGGGCTTCCAAAAAATTCATGGAAAAGGGGAATAATGAAATTGTTTTATGAACTTTTTGAAGTCCCCTGGTATATACAAGAAATGGGGAGCTTTAAAGAGTAAAAAATTTGTTGTCTCATTGTTTTGGATGTCTGCATCCAAATTAGGAACAGCTGTTGAGAGCCCTTGCTGATAGCCCACGGCATGTCTTGTTGTTCCTTGGCTGTTTGTAGATGCGAATTTGTCTGTTTTCTTTCCCTTTTGTGTGTTTGTGCCTATTTTGTTCTTTTTATGTCACACCACTCAGAACAGATTAGGTTTAAAGAGAAGAAGCCTTCCTCCAGAATGATCCCATTAACTTCACAAAAACCCCTCCTCCCTTCCAGAAAACCTAACACACTACCATCTGGTTGATGCAAACTCATTGCAACCCTGCAGAATTAGAACTGCCCCCGGGGGTCTTGAAGACTAATTCTGCATGGGACTAGAAAGCCTCTTCTCTCTTTCTCAGAGTGACTGGTGGTTTCGAACCACTGTTTGTGCAGTTAGTCCAACCTGTAACTACTTACGCTACTAGGTCTCTTTTCATACTGGGTCATATTTACAGGCTGAGGGGCCAGGACTTCATACTTTGAAGCAAAATTAATTCCATATCGCCACAAGGTTGAAAAGTAAGACACCACGTTAGAAATGTTTGTGGTACTAAGAATACAGAAGAGGTGGGAGGAGGGCCAACGGTCATTTTCAATCCTAGCACTTTGAAGGCTTAGTTTCCCATCTTTAAGGATCCCTGTTGTTGGTCCTTCATTCCTATAAAGTTTAATTTGTTTGTTTAGTTTGGACCTGATGCGGTTCTCACCCCTAGAAAATATAAATGAGTTGAGAACAGAGTTTTTTAGTTCCTTCACTAAGGGGGAAGGTGGGGAGCTGAGATCCATTCATATTACCCAAAATACGCATGCGCAGTTCCAGATTTAACCCAGCCTGGGAACACAAGGCTCTTTGCCGTTTGTAATAATCGTCTGAAGACTATGACCTGAACTACTAGAGGCGTTAGAATATTAGGCTTGACAGTTGTTAAGGCATTTTTATTTATTTTTCACATTTGATCAGCTTTTTTCGATCTGCTCTTCAGTGTTGGTCAGCAGACTGGGCCCACATACTTCTCTGTGCTAAGAGGAGGATTTGTACTCCCATGAAGATTTTTAGTCTTGGAAAGCACCCCCAGGGCAGTTCTGCTCTTAGCCTGTATGGTCGCTATGAGTTCAAATCAACTCATGGTAGTAAGTGAGATCCCATTCAAAAGTGCACTTTATTATTAAATTGGATAAAGACAGGAACTGTGTGTGTGTGTGTGTGTGTGTGTGTGCTGTAACACATACCTTATGTATCCGTGCATAAAAGCCTATTAATAAAATAATAAACTCTAAAGGATCCCTTCAAATCACAGAGTGAGCTGAACAACTATGCATGTGCATAACAATTATGCACGTATACTTTTTTCCATTTGTAAAAGTAATGAGTTGTTTTTCTTTGTGCTATTATGGAACAAATCTGAATGCATAAAACAAAAATATATAAAAACAAGGTGTGGACATGTCGGATTGATGAGAAGAAGGACATATACATCCAGACGCACACTTTTACATCTGTGCTAGTTTCTATTTGGACCATCAGGCGATGTGAAGGCATGGAGTCATGAGCCTGCCACTAAGCAGCTCTCTTGCTTCCCCAGATTTGGAAGGAAGGAGAATGCTAGGTAAATACAGACATTTTGAGATAATGAAAAAAGTCACTTGAAGGAAGGAAGGGAATTCATTGAGCACAAACCTTGTTTTTGTGTTTGCACATTCACCAATACCGACAAAATCTTGAGAAAGCTGTCATGGGGGTGGCCGGCAATAGCAGTTCTTTCTAGTGGGTTGAGGGAGGAAGACACAGACACACATTTACTGTTATATCTCTCTCTTGTGGGAGCTATGCCTCGGTCCTTGGCTCCGCACACGAGAATTCACACCGAAGCCTGGCGTGTGATCCAAGCGAGTTTTATAAGAGATAGAACCAGCACCAGTGCGTGGGCCATGGTCCAGTCACGCTGCACTGTGTAGCAGCCTCTGGTTGAGGAGAGCGCCCTAATAAACTTCTGGCTTTTCAGGGCCCTGTTGGGAGGCGCAGTTGACACCATTGGCTGAATCAAATTTACCTGGCCTAGATGGGCCCGTCCAGGGGTACCACCCACTTCGTTGTACCACTCTTTCCTGGCGGGGAGCGCAAACCTAACATTACCATGCCATGTCAGAAATGTTACTGACTTCTATAATCAGATTCTTTTCCTACCCATTCTGCAAAGATTGTGTGTGTGTAACTTTTATGTGAATTTTTATCCTTATTATGAAATTTTAGCATCCTGTCTATAGATCTGTTTTTTGGAACTCTGTACCCTATATTTAGTGATAAGTCTAGGTAAATTATTTGCCCTGGTATCTGACTTTTAGGAAGATGAATGTGTAAACTTGTGATATTGAAACATTTCTGGAACTCTTAAGCCTTTTGAATTGGGTAGGGTCAAATTACATCTAGTATTTTGCTGGTTATATTTGAAACATGATGTGATTATTGCGTATAAGACATACCCCATCATCCAGTGCAGTTGACTCAGGTCCTTCTCATACCAACTCTATTGAGAACTGCTTCTTTGGGTAGCCAAGGCTATCAGACTGTATGGGAGCGGGAGCCTCATCTTTTCCGTCGGAGCCACTCGTGGGTTTGAGCCGCTCATGTTGCAGTTAGCCGCTAGATAAGTAACCAGTTACACTAAAAGGACTTCGTTTTGCATATGATTAATAGGAGTTATGTTGTGAAGGTTAAGATGTGAGGTTGTGAAGTTAAGTCAGAGAGGGTTGTGTTAAAGCAATCATTGCGTTCACTGGAATTTTGCTCAAATGCTGCCATCAGTTTCATGAATAATAAAAGTACTTATATGTATATTTTAATATGCTGATATAGTTTCCAGAAACCAGTAGTATAAGTTAACATCCTTATCTCATTAAATATAAATCTGGACCTTAATTTTTTTTTTAGACCTTATACTTTATAGAATATACCACGTATTTAAGTGATAGGGGTTTGAAATAAATTGTGTACTCTCTGGCTCGTACTTGTTTAAATATAGCTCACCTTAACACCATCCACTGTGGATTATTCATATTTTAATTTGTTAATTGGGAAATTCTTGCACCTATTTTGTTTAGAATTATTTAAAGGTTATTCACATTAAATTGAATGATATATGGTTGCTTTTATGATGTATTTATTAAATGTGATTAAAAACATACACAAATATTTTTGTAAAATATTTTTGAGTATTTTCTGTCTTTGTTTCATAAAAGTCTATGTACCTTCTTGGCATATAGATTGATTTCAAAAATATATTTATCATGCCTTATTTTTAAATTGGTCTTTTACTTGAAATTGGAGATACTAGGACCATGTACCTATTTCATTACTTTTGAAATGTCTTTTTTCAATTCCCCTAACTTCAGTGTAAATACATGGGAATTTTTTCCCCCTCTGAATTCTTCTTTTCTTAAAAAATATTATCATTTTATTTGGAGCTCTTACAAATCATATAATAATCCATCATTCAATTGTATTAAGCACACTTGTACATACATTGCCACCAACATTTCCAAAAAATTTTCTTTCTACTTGAGCCCGTGATATCTGCTCCTCCTTTTTTTTTGCCTTCCCTCCCTCACCTTCCCACCCTCATGAATCCTTAATCAATTATATTATTATTGTCGTTATTTCGTGGTGTATACAGTCCATTGTCTCCCTTCAGCTACATTTCTGTTATTTGTCCCTCTCGGGGGTGGGTAATATATCCAACCTTGTGATGGGTTTCTCTCCCCTGCCCCCCCCACCAACCCCCTACCCCCATGATATCTCTATTCCCACTGCTGTGCCTGCTGGTTTTATCTTTCCTGAATTCCATGTGTGGAGAACTCTTATCTCTACCGATGTGTGTACTCCAGTCCTCCTGGATTTGTAAGGCAGAACTGGGTAATGGTACTGGGCGGCGGGGGTGGGGAGGAAGGAAGCACTCAGGAACTAGAGTAATGATGTGTGTTTTCTCTGTGTTATACTGCATCCTGGTTGAATTGCCCCTTCCTAATAACTCTTCTGTGGATGGATGTGCTTTGGGGTCGCCATTTCAGATTCCCTCATTTGTAGCAATATAATTGTTTGTTTTGGGTCTTTTGATACCTGATCCTGTCTGCATCTCAAGATCGCACAGGCTCCTGTGCTTTTTCTATGTGGGCTTATTTGCTTCCCTGTTTAGATCATTGCTTGTTTAATTTCAAACCTTTAAGACCCCAGATGCTATATCTCTTGATAGCTGGGCACCATCCACTTTCTTCACCACATTGATTGTGTTCAGAAGGTGAATATCAAAGAGTGTCAGGTTATTAGAACAAGGTGTTCTTGTGTTTAGGGAGGCCTTAAAATAGTAGAGGTCCAGCTGTTATTTTAATACTTAACATATAAATATATGTACATTGACCTTTATCCTTTCACTATAAGTTAATATGTTTACATATATTCATACCTATAGCTAGACCTCTATAAATAGCTTTTGCTTCCTAGTTCTTTCTTGTAAGTGAAGAACATACAGTATCAGTAAATGCTGATTGCTGATGGTGATTAGCCAGTAACTCTAATGGATTATTTACTAAATGAATTATTATAGCATGAAAGGGTTTTGTTTTTTATGTCTAGAATCCAATTCAAGTATACCGTATATACTCGAGTATAAGCCAACCCGAATATCTGCTAAGACACCTAATAATTTTACCACAACAACTGAATTAAAAATGTGCTGGAAAACTGTGCCTATACTCCAGTACATACGGTACCCTTAAGCATTGCTAACATTTTATTATTACCAAGTTATTAACTGCTATTCTTTGGAATAACTGTCTGAAGTTTTTGTGGGGTAAGTTTGCACTGGTTCCAATGAAGTGTATGGTATTTTGTTAAAAGCCACTTTAGTGATGTTATGACATATTTAAAGAAAAAACACATGGAATTTTGGCAGCTAGAATATTTAAACAAAATATGCAGTTAAGTCTTTTGAAATAATAATTGCTTATTTGAAGATGTTTATTTTTCTAGGAACCTCGTTTCAACAGAATGATTTACAATGATAAATTGATGGACATTTAACTTAATTATGTAAATTAAACATTTTCAATTGTGATAGCATGCCTTGCTTAAGTTTGTGTAATACTTTAGCATATAGTAGTTTTGCTTAGTATGCAAGACATCCAAAAACATATTTACCTGGAAAGTTTTCTTGCCTTCATTGCCACGAATTTTGCATTTTCCTCAACCAAAGCCTTTTGTTATTTCTTTTATTTTAGCCTCAGTGTGTTTCTGTGTCCACTGTTTGCTTCGCTAAGATTTCCTTTAACTTTATTGACTGCCTCCGTGGCTTGACCTCTGCCACACCTCCTCCTGCTTGTTTTGAAATGCTGACCTCGTTTGGTTTGATAGTAACATTAACTGTCCCACTGGTTCTTTTCCTGACTCTAAAACATTCCGTCTATGTCACTGTGTTGAGCTTTCTTCCTCACGAATGCCAGTACCTCTAAGGTCAATCCCTGACCAAGGCTATAGTCTTCTTGATGATGCCATTTCGTCGCTGCCTGTCCTACGGCTCAGCCGTTCTTCTCCGTGTACGGAATCTGGGTTGCTTCTCCTTGCCTCCTACTCCTCCAGCTGTGATTTGCCAGCTGTCTGTCCCTCACCCACGGCTGGCCTTCCAGAATCGCAGCGCTTCCGCAATAACTATCCCAATGCTCATTAACACTCCCATTCCAACGGTAGGCGTCTGCTTTGGCTGCAAAAGATTAAATGCCCTCCTTGTTTCTTGCCACTTCTCAGCTTTCTGAGTTTTGTGTAGTCTTGTTTAATTTACACAGCCCATATCATTTCCTGTTACTGAAAACTCTCTTCATCTTTCTTTCATTCTCTCATACTCCAAGAAACAGATCATGCTCAATTCTTACCTCCATGCCCTTGGTCTTGATTCCCTCTCCTAACCAGTTAGAATCTGTTCGCCTTACTCCCTTAATTCAAGCCCCAGCTCCTCCTGGGGCACTGGGCTTGCTTTTTTCTGCTTTCTTTTTCCTGAACTTGCCATATCCTTTAAGAGTATGAATCTCAATGTATGCCAAATATTTCATAATTTTACATAGCTTGCACTTGCAATTTCAATTAGATATTAAGTTCTCTGAGCAGGTAACATATACTTTCTGTATTTATTATTTTTTAGGGGGCTTCATATTTTGATATTTTAAAAACTTGATGTTTGGTTGATATAGTCAATTAATGATGTAATTCACTTTTCAGATCGAGAAATAGAGACTTATTTAAAAAAAAAAACTCTTAGCTTTACATTAGTTGAGCTTCCCATACATATGAGCAAATAAAATAGGATTCAACTTATGCCTAATTTACTCCTCTAGCTACTTCTTAAGAGAATATTGTCTGTTGTCTCTTTTTAATTAGAATACTTTGCCAGAAACTTTTTTATTTAATTCAGTGTTTTTTAATTTTTTTTTGTTTTGCTTTTTGGCAGGGGAAGTAATGGAAAGTGCTTGTGAGAGTTTCATTAATTGACCTCTACTCAGAAGCACATGGGAAGAAAGCCTTTGTGATTGCCTTCTAAAAACTCAGCTGTCTAAAACTCTATGGTGCACAGTTACACTGAGACAATATGCTACATAAATCAGGACCAGTTGAACACAGGTGTTCAACCCAGCAAAATTTAAGTTTTTGATGAAGTTTAAATGTGAAGATTGGGCAAACCTGCTTAGTAGCTGTCAATAGGCTTACCTGGACTTGACTGACATGTGTGTTTCATGAAGCATTAGGGTAGTCGATCTTCTTAATTTCATGGATTTGCAGAGTGGAATGGTGACTTGACTAGGATTCCCATTATTGGTTTGTGAAGTGGAAAACCAAATTACATCCGATGACACTATGTAATGCTAGCCCAGAAGTTCTCCAATGAGAGAAATCGTTGTGGATAGCATGATCTTGCAGAGGGTGTGATGGGAAGCTCTTGAGAGAGGTGTAAGCAAAGGACTCCTGAAGAAGGGCAGCCTTCTGTTGTCCGACAGGGTTGATTCTAGAGTTTGGTGGGAAAGCCAGTGTTCTAACTTGGTCGTGCTAGAACAGTGGTTCAAGCAAGCAGTCGCTCCATGGGAGAAAGATAAGGTGGCCTGATCCGTAGAGACGTCAGCCCTGGAAACCTTATGGTCTCATGGTCGTGTGGAGCTACTATGAGTTGAGTCCTTTCTGATTCACAGTGCTTCTGCCTGCCTGTGTCAGACCAGAGCTGCGTTCTAGAGCGTCTCCAGTGGCTGATTTTTCTGTTGTAACCCCCAGGCTTGTCTTCCGAGGCGCCTCTGGGGGAACTAGAATTTTCAACCTGTCCGTTACCAGTTAAGCAGTTTGCACGTGGGAGCTGTCTCCATCGTCACAGCTTCACTTGATTTCTCACCTCGTCTTTAGGGAAGCTGTTCTAGAGTTCGCTAGTTCCAGTCTCTCTGCTTCGTCCTGCCAGCCATTGCGGTGTATCTTGTCTTTGTAGTGTTGATTTAACAAATATACCACAAGTGGGTGTCTTGAAAGGACAGCCATTTGTTTTCTCATAGTTCTGGAAGCTAAAAGGTCAAAACATGGGGTCTTGGCTGCAGGAACTCCTTCACTGTAGGTGGCCCTGCACAGTGGCTTGTAGATGATCCTCCCATGGCATCTGCCTTCCCAGGGTTATGCAGCTTTCTGTGTTCCTCTGTTCTTTTTGGGGGCACTCAGATAGTGATTACATTTAAAAGCTACCCTCAATTGTGTATCGTTAACATAAAAATAAAACCGTATATCCAAATAAGATTACATCCACACGTATTGGGGCTATTAGTATTCCAATGTATATGTTTTTGTGGACACTGTTTAATCCACGCTACACATGGTTCTCATTTGAAATATCGTTTGGTACTGCACCATAAATTCCCAAATCACAGTGAGATGTCTAAGCCTTTTTTCAATTGCTCTCTTTCTCCTCAGGACTGCTTAGAGCTGCCGAAACAGAAACGATGCTCAGTAAATAGTTGCCGGCCGGCTGGATGAATTTATGAACTATTTTTGGCTAAAATTTTTAGCCTAGTCTTTTCGCATGTGTGTGTTTTCAGTAAAGCCTTTTAATCAGCTGCTTGTGTGTGTGTGTGCTTTTGCGTTTACTCCCATGTCTTCTATTACTACGAGCGCCGCTAACAGCAAAGCAGAAATGCAGGCATTGCTGGCGGGCTTCTGTCATTAGACGGTCAATGCAAGCGGCGCATAAATGGAGGAACAAGATTTTTCAGAAGGGCAGTGGGAGGGAGGAAGGAAGGGCAAGTCAAGTGGAACGCAAGGGAAATGTTTGTCACAGGGTTATAGGTTCTGAGAGCGAGCTGGAATGCTGGGATTGCTCGGGTCTAGTCAGCCCCTTCCTCTGGCCTTTTGACGCTGCACTGAGCCTCCACCAGTAGTAACATCTTCCTTAAAGTTAGTTCAGAATTGCGGACAGGAAGTGGACATTGTATAGTCTACAGAGCAGATTTAGATTTATCTAGTTTGCTTGTACTGTGTGCGTGTGTGTGTGCATGTTTGCACATGAAGTGAAAGCACTGCTTCTTGGACTCCCTGATGCTGTCTGTGCACCAGCCATGAGTTATGTCATACTATTCTACACATGTCAGAGACTACTCATTAGTGTTAGTGGCAATGTTTGACTAATCTTACATTGAAAGATATTAACTATGCCTTTTAGCCATCTGTGTTCATACAGACTTAAAAAAATTAGTTTTATCAACTTGGATCACAGTCAAAAATAGGAATTAAAGCCTCGCTTTTGTGTTTTGCTCAGCAGGAGACCTCAACTATTCAGGGAAAGACCTAATTAAGGTTTCCTGAAACTACTCTTTAATCACTTGGATTAGAATAAAAAAGAAGTGTTTTTAATCACATACATGTCTGCTAATGCTTTTCTTCTGGTGTCTAATTGCTTTGCTAATAAAAGTAGAATGAAAGAAAACTAGAATGAAAGTGGATATTTAATGGATTTTAAGCACGCGTTTCTGAAGTCTATATGTTATAGGATATGCATACTTTAAGCCCATACCTGTATAGCACGTACAACGTGATAGTGAGCACTGGTCAATCATAGTGTTTCCTGGAAGCAGCAGGCCTTTGCTACTAATAAGAAGAGCAAAGAAATTAACATAAGAATTTGGTGTTAGAATCTGCTAAAAGAAATAAAATTTATGTTGTTGAAGCATTTCTACTTAATCTCATCTGCATTGTTTGATTGTAGAAAAATTGCTTATGAATGTTTTTCCCCAAAGGTGGAATATATCTGATTGTAATTGGGTAAATTTTCCAGGATTGACATGATCAGCAGTGTTTGATCTTTCTCTCATTTTACAGTTTGAGGTTCAGAAGTGATGTATCATCAGAATTGGCTGTGTCCCCTGTAAATGACTCAAGTTATACTTTCGTAGTAGTTTATTTGGTTTTGCAATTTCATTGGGATGGTGTGGATAAAAGCTTGCCTTATTTATTTTTTTATGTTTGGCCCTTAAGAATTTGTAGTACAAAATATTTAACTACATTAAGTACATCTGATTCACACAGTCACATATAATAATTTCCAGAGTATTTTTATAGAATGTTTTAACTTTTTACAAGATAAATCTTTTGTAGGGTTTTGGGCCAAAACTTTTATTTTGGTAGTAACATAGACCAAATGATATCATTAATTTGGTTATATAACATGAAGAAAAAAATTTTCCAAGTAGAATATGCCTCTTAATTTGGCAAGATTTCCAGGCAGTTAGTGATTTCAAGATGGCTTGCATCTACCACAAAACCCATTTTCAGTTAATTTGTAGAGTTTATAACTAGAGGTTGAAGTATGTTTCTAAGTGTCTGGTTTTTGTACTTGGTGGGACACGAGGCAGGCTGTTCTGTCTCCTTCTGGAAGTCATTGCAGAGTTTGAATGTTTCTTTGTCTACAATCTGGAAGGGCATGCTTCTTTGGGTATGTTAGACTTGTTTTGCAATGCTAATCCCCAGATTTGTGCTCAAGTACTAACTAAAAGGTTGGTGTTCAACTCCATGCAGTAACACTGTTGAAGAAAGACCTAGCAATCTAATGCCATAAAGAGTACAGCCAACCACCCCCACCACCCCCACCCCGCCCCAAAGAGCACTTCTACTTTGTAGCACATGGGATTGCCATGAATTGGAATGGATTTTGGACATGGGTTTGGTTCTTTATTTATTTTAACTTCTACTTAGTTGTTAGAAGTGCCGTGTGTCTATTTGTAAACGTCCAATTTTATTTTTCACCCTATCTATTCATTTTAGAAGCTTTAGAATCTGTTAGTAAAACTATCAGTGTAACTTAGCACAGCTTTTATTGTTTCGTTACATACCATTAAATAGTGTAGACGACCTTTGCCCCATCGGAGCCTTCATCTGTTTGAGAAAGCGGTGGAGCAGCTGGGGTTTGCAAAGCAAAACAATAAGAACAGTGTTTGGGGTTTGCAGGACCGGCCTGGGATTTGTACACATTCCTATCAACTAGTCCTTGGTTTGCTGACTGTAATGAGCAGAGGCAGGGGAGAGCATAAAGCAGGCCTTTCTTTCACTAGATATATTGTAATTTTAGCAAGAGGTCAAGATAGTGGAGTGGTGTGGTTATTCTGTTTCTTGTTTTTCTTGAAGTGCAAGTTTGTATGTATGTGTAAAGTAAGGCAAGGTCTGAAAGCACTTTACGCAACATGCTTCTGCTTTCTAGAAAGAAATAATATTTTCTTTTAATTGTATTTCTCTGAACATCGAGATGTTCTTTTCCAAATGAAAAGCTATGCATTGAAGTGCTTGCAGAAAGCATAACAAATTCTCAGGATTCTTTTCAAAAGATGCTTGCTATTGGTGCACTAATTGGTGTGACGGTGATGGAAGATATCTCTCCTTACCAAGCTTTTGGGCTAAAATGTAGATCCTATAGGAAAGTCGTGCAATTAATTTTTCTATAAAATTTTATTTCGTAAAATTTCTTTCCATGAAATTTCACTCTGTACAGAAGTTTACTTGAAGAGATAAAATTTTCCTGTACATAGGAGTATTGTACACACACATGTTACTGTTCTGAATTGTGATAGATTCAGATGTTTAGTTCAGTCATTGCTGTGGTTAGAGAATGAGTAAACTTGAATGAATATTTTTATGTGTCACTGGACAACTCAGTAGCCGTCACCAACTAACACGGTTCCATTTTGCATTTGTAATAAAAACGAGTTACTAAAATAAAATGTAGCTTTATTTTTGGAAGGAGTAGTTTATGTTTAACACAAATCTATAGCTAGAATTAAAAGCCCTGGTAGCCCTGAGTGTGGTGTTAAATTGCAAACCATGTGGTTGGTGGTTGCAGGCCACCAGTCACTTTGCAGGAAAAAGACGCGGCTGTCTCCTCCCATTAAGATTGGCAGCCTTGAAAACCCCGTAGAAGGTTATTGGTAGTTGGAATTGACGTGCTGGCTGTGGTTTTAGTGTGATATAGCTAGAATTCCTTTGTTAAAAATCTGGTTAATTCTCTGAGTAGCTTAATATTGCCGTTGCTAGGTGCCTGGGACTTGGTTTTGACTCCAACCTGAGTCCACAGAAAGAAACAATGCTTGGTCCAACACCTTCCTTATAATTTCTGCTTGCGCCTTTTGCAGCCACGATTTCAATCTATTTCGTTCAGTGTCTTCCTCCTTTTTGTTGTGGTTCTTCTTAAACAGGATGACCTTAGCCAGGTTGGGTCCTTCCTGATATCATATTGGTGTTAGTCTAGGTAGACTAAAGAAACAAATTCATAGACACTCGTATGTTTATAAGAAATAGCTTTATATACAGGAGCAATTGAATATTGAGAAAACATCCCAACCCAGTCTAGATCAAGTCCATAAGTTCAATCTTAGTCCATATGTCTGACACCAATCTGTAAAGTCCTCTTCAGGCTCACGCAACACATGCAACGGTGCCGAATGCAGGAAGATCTCAGGCCAGTGGGTGAAGTCTTGTGGATCCAGGGTGGTAGAGAATCCCTATGCTGTCAGGGCTCAACGTGGCTCCTTCAGTTCCCAGGACACAGGGTCTATCAGCGTAGTGCTATGTGTCTGGTCAGTAGAACATCTCTCAGGGAGTGAGCAGGTAAGAGGGCGTGTCTCCTGCCTCCAAGAAGGAACTACAAGAGTTCCCAGAATCCTCAGGAGAAAGCCATGCCCACACAGAGGCCTCATTGGCTATGACCCAATTGACAGCCTAGTCTCCACCCCTTCATTCAATCCTCAAATTGACAAACGATTATGTAACTGCCACACATGTCCAAAGCACATGAGGTAAATCTCATCCACGACATAGATTTCATTCTTCTGTCACTCCATATTTAAAATTCTTCATCAACATCATACAGAACTCAAAGACATTCATTCTTCAGTTTTCATTACCGTCTTACTTTCACATGCATATGAGGTGATTGAAAATACCATACTGTGGGTCAGGAAAACCTTAGTCTTCAAAGTGACATCTTGTTGGGTTTTTTTTTAAACTTTAAATACATACATATTACTCACCTATATTTGAAGCAATTTTAAGTAAATTTTGCTTTGAGCTCCTTTTGGAAATTTCTCCTTATTCATTCTCAATGTTTAAAAATGACGGTAACCTCGTATACCATTTGCTGCTTCCTGGGTCATATCTCTTTTCCCTGAGTTGCTTTTCAAAGCTTAAGTAAGGCATATCATATCTCTGTGACCTTTAAAAAGCATATCCGCTTGCTGATAGCAGATGGGGTCACATCCTTGTTATCACTGTCTTTTATGAGATGGGTCCGTGTGTGAAACCATAGAAATAAAGTAATTCTTTCATTTAGAAATGCAGTTTGTTTGGTGTCTGTTTGTACCTATAAGCATCTTCCCTTTGAAGACTATATACATGGCATTTAAATTTTATTGGCAGGGTGATTTTGGTTAAAAATTATGAAATTCTCCCCATATTCCCTAATTTGCCTATTCAAATCATGCTGTATTTAATGTCTTAAAGTGAGAATTAAAAATCTCCCTGACTTTTTGTTTTGTTTTTAAAGCTGAACAAATTTCATTAATAGGACGTTTCATTTTAACACATTTATCCAGAGTGTAGGTCATGGCATTAGCTACCATGGGGACATTGTGGTTAGCATGACATGGCTCCTGTCCTTAAGAATTATGTTTTCTTCCCCCTGCTCCCTTTCTGCCTAAGGTGATATAGGACACATCAGAAGGGACGGTGATTAATTCTAGTTTTGAGATTTCATTGAGGAATTAGGAGGAACTTTGTTGATCACCCCAAAGAGGGTTTTGTTGCCTGAAGTATATGCCAGGGCACCCCAAGGGAATAATACATAATAGTATAAAAAGTTGGGTTATGTGTTTTAAGGAGAGATACAATTAAAAATGGGACTGGGAGTGTCAGTATAGGCTAAAGAGAATGAATGACATACTAAAAATACGAATTTGAAAGGAATTAGGGTACCATTAACAGTGGAGTGACCTGTACTGTGCTGTAACCAATAACCAATAATATGACCGTGACTGTTGCTTGGATGAGAGATGATGAGTGAGAGCCTGACCCCTGAAAAGGAAGTTACTGGTGGGGGTGGGGGTGGAAGATAGAACAGATGGTTAAATTATTACTTCCAATACCGTGAGAGTCACATTTGAGCTCTGATTCGACAACCTTCAGGCTGAATATTGAGACAAATAAGAGGCACTAGCAGAAAACTTTGAGCCAGACAATATTTCACTTAGCTTTGAGTATCATAAAGAGGCATTCCACGCCATGAAAATAAACTTTGTATTGTTTATGGCGCCCATTGACCTTTTAGAGGAGTGTCATTAGATAGCAAGTAATGGTTGTGGAAGACAATCATACAAACAGCCATCCAAAATAAATCACAGAGGGCTTGAAAAATACATACTTGCCCTATAAATGCATAGCCCTCAAGTCATTGAGACTACAGTAAATAGGAGTTCTATAATTATTCTGCAGCTGTGTATTCTAAATCTCTTGGGTAATTACCAAAACTAAAAATTACACATTAAAATAATTACAACTAGAAAATCACCTGGAATTGCTTGCTCAGTGAATATCTTTCTGTAGCTGAAATTTGTACACAGAATGACTATGTATGAGAGCTAGTTATAATGGACTACTTGTTCACGTCAACTGGCATGAATACTTTCCTGATTTCTCTAATTTAATTTTCATCAACACTACAGATTTAAATGTTATCTGCCTTAGTGTCTTGGCCAAAACAGTTATCTTAGCCTTAGAAGAAAACAATATATATATATATTACATTACAAATTAAAGAAATACTTCAAAAATCAATTTATTGGGGGCTCGGACAACTCTTATCACAATCCATATATATATATCCATTGTGTCAAGCACATTTGTACATTTGTTGCCACCATCATTTTCAAAACATTTTCTTTCTACTTGAGCCCTTGGTATCAGCTCCTCATTTTCCCCCTCCCTCCCTGCTCCCTACTTCCTCATGAACCCTTGATAAAAAATACTTTCTTCATTCATGTTAATTCCCTGCTAATTTTACTTTTTTTCTATTAAATGAAGATTTTAATGTGTTCTAATTGCTTTACTGAGCAATTAATCTAATAGTCAAGTCCCTGATAAATAAAAATATCTGGGCTATTCTAATAAAAGTTGCAACTTGAAATATTAGTTGAAGCTGTCTCTAGATGGGGCCAAGTTCATATCTTGTTGTTTTCCCCAAACTCTACCTCCCATTACATGGGAACAAGTGATTGATGTTTTTATGGGAAGGTCATTTTAGAAGTTGAGGAAATCAGAAATCGAGTACTATGCCATGTTGGCCAAAAGCGGTGTCCAGCACTACAGCGGCCACAGCACGGAGTTGGGCACAGCGTGTGGCAAGCACTACAGGGTGTGCACGCTGGCCATCATTGACCCCAGTGATTCTGAGAAGCATGCCAGGCTAGACTGGTGAATAGTTTTCTTTAATAAAGCTGGCCAGAGCTTGTTTGTTGTTGTTCTTTTTAAGTTGAATAGTTTGTCATCTTTTGGCCTGGGATGTTAACTTCCTTGGAAATCTTATAGCATCTGCTGCCTTCATAGCAACTGTTAGCGTCTTGTTCTTTAATTTACTATTTGGCACTTAGGCATGGTATATTTTGTATTTACGTTTTCCGTTGTCAACTCTGTCAGATCCCCGGTTCCCTCACCTCTTTGGGTTAGTAGCCCAACACTTGACCACTGCTACATCAGTGACCCTACCCTATTGCCAGGGCTCCATGGTGATTGCAAATTTTATGTGTAGACATTGTAATTAGGAGTGAAATTAGTATCAGGGACCAAGCAATGAAAAAGGGACAGGGATCTGACATAGGGTCACCGAGTCAGCATCGACTTGATGGCAATGAGTTTGCTCTTTGTTTTTTTGGGAGTGGTTTGTTATAAAAGCTTGAAAATTATTAATGTGAGTGAACTAATTATTTTTTAAGAAACTGATAACCTGTTACTGTCTGTGACCCCCCCCCCCCCAAGTCTCTTCAAATCCTCTTAGAATATCTCCTTCAACTTCCCTTGTATCTTTTAGGACTGTGTTCTTGGTTATAGCTGAAAGTGGCCTGGTGGCAGAGGTCGACTCCCAAGCCTGTTGCCTCTCTGAGTTGTGATCTGAGTAAATTCAGTTATCTTTAAATTTGCCCTTGAAGAAGTTTTAGCAAACTTTTTGTTATTGTCAGCAGTAGGCTAGATTACTAACTCTGTCCAAGTTTAAACAACAGTGACAAAAGTTGCAAGGTGTCTTCAAAACGGTCAGTGGGCAAGGACTAGCCTGTTTCAGGAAGTCCCCTGACTGCTCAGCATACCACACAGAGTGAAGGAAGAAGTCCCTTCCATGTAAATGAGGGCAATGATGTGGTTAAGCACATCAAAGCTCTTTGTAAAATGAACATTAAAATTGTTCAGACTTGTCTTCATGCTTAATGCTCACTTAAAAGGCTAAGTGACTAATTTGACTAGTCATTTGCCAGAGAAATTACTCATTTCAACCTTCGAGTTCTTGTACTTTCAGTGCTTAAAAACATCTCGAATAATCCATACTGCATTTAACTATTAAAATATGGCATGCTTTTTCATGAAAAATGCTACTTTTATAACAAATTTATCATAACACATTTAACACATTTAACAATGATTATCATGTTAGTCTCTCATACCTAGGTTTAAAAACTACTAAAGCTATAGACCATTTTTCAGTTAATAAGAGCTGTTACTTCTTTTCATGCTATTTTCCTGGGTGCTTTAAAGGTTGTTTTGGTTAAAAAGCCAATAGTTTGACCCCAAAGCAAGGGTAAATCTTGTCTACACTGTAGCATCCATTTTCTTTTTTCACTGGTGCTTAAATAAAAATTTTAAATGAAGTCCCATCAGTCATTCATTCAAGAGTTTATTCTAAATCTTTTTTTGGACACTTAAAACTTTATTTTTCTAATGTCAAAATAGTATTTTCTTTAGCTCACATTTTCAAATAGTAAAGCAAGCATGTCAACTTCTTCTCTTGTTGATGAAGTATGCGTTTGACTGTTCACAGTTTCATTTCTTCATGTTTACTTACTGATTTGTGCAGTGAATAGGTTTGGGCCCCGCTCATGTGTTTTTACACATGTTCACCTACTACCTCTCCCCACAACCTTTGACATTATTATGAGTTTTCCAGTGAGTCAGATCATATCAGGAATTGATTTTAGAATTTTTATTAGCTGTCCTTGTGGTATTGCTTCATTTAGTGGCTTGGTCTTAGTGGTTTTTACAGTTTCTTTATCTGGAAATTTAGCATGTTATCCCAAGTTTGTAGCAATAGATCTGTTGAAATCAGTTAAGAATTTGCGGTTTAATCTAAAGAGTTTTTGTTTTAAATTAAACTGTCTTTGACAGGGGTTTTCAATCGAGGTGATATATTGGAATCCTCCGGTGACTTATTAAGGTAACACTAGTGCATGGATACCTGCCAAAAAACCTGAATGACTTTTTTGAGTGTGCCCCGCTGGGAGTAGGGCACACCAGCTTCTAGGTAATTCTGGTAGGCAGCTCATTCTGTGTGTGTAGGGTGGGGTTGGGGCTCTTTCTTGGAGCAGGTTTACCAGTCTAACCCTAACCTTAAAACTGACTTCAGGTTTGGGGTGTGTGTGATGGCGATAGTTGCTGTGAACATCGTTCCAAGACACAGAGTAAAATCCAGTTGCTGGGAGAATATTCTTTTTAACATGTCCAACTCAGACGATGAAATCGAATGCTTGAAAATATAGGTTATGCTTTATCAGATTATAAGGTTAATATGTATTCATTATAGAAAATGAGTATTAAAAAATTAAAAAATCACTTGTTTGCATGTAACCTTACCAATCAGAGGTAGTATGGCATTAATATAATTTCTGAATGAAATGCTGAAGTGCCATTTTTTTGCTCATCATGCAGGATATTTAATTGTGGATGAGAGCAGTTATAAAAATTGTACTAATTTATAAATAAATAGTTATAAATTATAAATAAATTATACTAAAACAAGTGTCAGGATTCAGTTTTATCTGTTTAACAAATGTGTTTGAATTAGGCTTAATCTGTGTAGCCAATAAAAACATAACGACAGGCAAAAGCTTGCTTTTCCTTGTTGCCTTTAAACATGGAATGCGCCCTCTATGGGGCAAGTACTTAAAAATTCTCGTTCTCATGGTTCTTATTGTTAATCTGCTTGTTTTGTGTGGTAACTCCCTCGTGATGCCCTTCTCCATTATTTGATTAATTTTCTCCATTGCACAATTTTATTTTCTCCTTTTCTTTTTGGTTCTTTCTAGTTTGGCCTCTTGCTGTTCTTCTCCGCTCCTGTCCCTTCATTATCTGCTCATGGTTTCCACATCTCATGTTTTCATTGAGACATGTTAGAATTTGAGAGATTAACAACGAATTACCACCCTTGAGTTCTCATTTTATCTTTTACCATTTCTTTCTTTTTTTTTTAAAGATATTCTGATGGTTTTTTAAAAAGGAACTGACCCTTCTCAACCGCTTACTCCTGAAACTCCTAGTGTTCTGAGAACACCAAATTAAACAGTTGTTCTTTTTCTGTGGTGCTCTTATCAACCAGAAAATGGTTACCTGCTTCCCCAGATTCCCGATCCCTACTCCTTGGCAAAGCCCGCTCACCCACCACACCCTGTGCACCTTCTCATTTAGGTGATCTTGACATATTGTAGCACGGAGCTGTAATTTTTCATTTGCAATCTTGCGTGTTTGCATAAACTCATATTACCCAAAGTAGACAGGGAGGGGAGGAAAGGAGGACTTCTTAGGCTTTAAAAGAGGAAGTTTCCTCTCCCCCACCCTTAATCTCCATCTGTAACATGTGCTTCTGACTACAGGTGGCAGGGGAAAGAGTTTAATCCCTTTTCAGTTTGATCCTGCACCAAACAGTGTGATTTCGGGTAGCATTTCTATGTTTATTGGGGGGGGTAGGATCATCTATCTATCTATATATCTATCTAGCAGCTATCTACTTATACATAATTGTAAACAGATATCTGAAGGTGGTGCCTAATGTTTTATACATAATTAAACAGTTACAGTGTCCATGCCTGCAATTTAAATCTTTGGATGGGGCTAGAATTAATCATCTTCAATGAGCACTTGAGGGGAAAAAAATTGTTGAATTTCCAAGGTTTTTAATTTACATACAGACCAAGCAATACCCATTTTATATCTCCTGATGCCATTGTTATTTTAAAATTTTAATTTATTGTCACTTTTGAGTAGGCAATATTTCTTTCCCCAGGATAAAATTCAAAGCAGTGCTACAGGCATATCTGTGCATTATTAAAACTTCACTTATCCTTTTTTTCAATGGAACAATTTTAGTAGCATTTAAAACAGAGCTATATGTTCAGTTTGCCACGGTTTTTCTGTGCACTTGTTCATCACATGTACAAATCAAATGTTCGCCTACTTCTGATAATATGTGGGAACCTTTGGAATGACCCAAAATGGCTCTGCTCTTCATAAGGCACTTGAAGACCTCTCAGTAATATCCCTTGCCAGGCCCACATTCCTCCCATTTGCCATTGAAGTGGGATAGAGTAATGGGAATATGCCCGCTTCCACTTAGCATCCCTCTTTCTGTTTTAGTGGCACATTAGAGGATGGCAAGGGAAAGGGAAGGGCCTGGTGTCAGAATAGGTTAAGGGTTGGACTGCTACCCACCTGGTGATTGGACAGAACCCACCAGTTGCTCTTAGGGAGAATGACGCTGCCGTCTGCTCAGAGAAAGAAAGATGTTCCGTCTTGGAAAACACGGGGAGCAGTTCGATTTTGACACATGGGGTTGCTGTGAGTTGAAATTCACTAGACAGCAGTGGGTTTTGGAATGACAAGGGAAGTCCCCAGCTGGTAAGAACCGTGATGAAGCATGAAGCTGGCAACTGAAAGTTACCTGGCTTCAACACACTAGCATCTCTGCAGAAGTGATGGGAGGCAGTCTGCTTCCATATAGATTACAGATTTGGAAATCCTACATGGCGGTTCTCTGTTTTCAGGGTTACTGAAAGTCAGAATTGACTCCCTAGCCACAGGTGTTTTTGCTGTTGTTTTGCTATTTAAATAGTATCTGGGAATGATGTGTCTGATTCATTATGTTCTGTGTTCAATGTTCAGTTTCAGCTAAGTGAATTAAATGCGGACCACTGTCTCTGGTATTGGCTAGATAGGGTTTAGTAGTGTAGTCTCTATCTTCATGGCCTTTCTTGTACATAATCTGTGTTCGCCATTTCGTTTCAGAATTGTGCAAAGATTTTAGTATTTCATAGATGAAGAATGACTAAATTATAAGCAATCCATATCTAATTCATTTTTTATAAGCTCCTGTTCACTTTTTATTTCATTTATTTTTCAGAGCTCTTCGTGTGTACCTAACTTAACTACTTCCGGGTGTGATTAAAGGACTCTGGAGGGTACAGTATAGTGAAATGTTGACACGCTGCAAGCTTCTTTGAAGTGCTTGTGACATGTTGTTTTAATACCAGTCTGTGCACTGGAACTGGAAGCTGTAGCAGGCATTTCACGGTGTCTTTTTCATTAAAGTGAATTATTCAGTTCAACTGGATAGTTGAAGTTGAGATGTGTCCTTGTTGTTCTATTGGTCTGAACATGTTGTTTAATGGCAAGTGGGTGATCGTTTCTTCTAAAGGATACTGATGGACAATCTCGTACCATTTTCCCAGCTACGTAGGGTTTCCAGCAATTCTGGATTTATACGTGCAGGTTTTACTTCTGCTGTCAAATGGTTGTCTTCCCCGGATGTTCCCGCCTTTGTCTCGTCCTCTCTTCCTAAAAAGGACAACAATTGTATTGCGCGATAGACCCACCCTGGTCCAGTGTGACCACATCATAACTAATTACATCTGCAGAGACCCTTTTTCCGATTGATGTCATTACAATACAGGTACCAGTGGTTAGAATTTAAACATAACTTTTGAGGGACGTATCCGGCCCTAATTGTACTCTTAATGGTGAAATCAATAGGAGTTCCAGAGAAGCTTCGCCTATTTTTGTTAAAAAAATGTCCAGTTCTTTACAAAGATAACAGCTGGATAACAGTGGGCTGCAGAGCACTGTCCGACACCAACTCTTTCACGTTAGAAAGCCATCCTTCTGGGCAGCACAGACCGCAGCGGTCTTTAGTTCATTTGCCCTTGATTTATTACTTCGATCTGCCTCTCAAGGCATGCTTGGCATGCGTACCTGGTCTGCCAACAGGTCTCGCTGGCTGAGTCTGCCGCTGCTCCTTTCAAAGCGCACTGCTCCTGGCTCTGTCCCAACTCGCACGGAGTGTTCACCACTCTACCAAAGGCCGCGCCGAGCACCTTCCCTCCTGGATCAGAGGTTCTCCTCCTCAAACTAGCTGGCTGCGTTTGATTGACGTTTCCCAAAGATATTTATGCGGATGAGATAGGCAGGGATAGCTTGCTCTTTAATTATTAAATAACAAGGAGATATATAGCAGAGGAAAATCTATTCAAGAGGAAAAACAGGCTCACTGTCATTTGGGGAAGGTTGTGTGGGTGTGTCGTCATGTCTCCCCCCACCCTCACCCCCACCCCAGCTGGCAGGTCTGTCTTTCTATCTTTTCCCCCTGATGATCAGTCATGGAAAGTGAATTACTTACATGTAAGGATCTGAGAAGTTAATGACGTTGAAGGAGATTATTGAAAGACAAGTTAACTTGCCACAATGTCAAGTTAAACACGTGTGAGCCACCCTCAAACTGATTCAACTAGTAACATGTGTGGTCAGCTGGTATTTCCGGCAGTAGGAGGAAGCAAGGAAACAGTTCTCTTCCTTGACCTCGTGTAATTTGGTTATGTCTGATGGGTCAAAACGAGAAGTCACGTGTTCCTCTCCCTGGCTGGAGAGATGAAGTGTGCGGTGGTGTGGAGGTGAGAGCTTTAACCGTCTGGGTTGATATCTACTGGTGGGAGAAGTACAAACTGTATCCAGGCGAAGCCACCACCAAGGACTAGGAGTGCGTTCTTATTGAGCAAGAATGATGACTAACCGAAGTTACCCTGAAGGAGAAGCTTAATCACGCTAAAACAACGAGGCTCTGGCCTGGAGCGGTGGTGTTTGCAGCCTTCCAGCACGTAGCCTGTGGATGGAGGGAGATAGGAGAGGTGGTTTTGGGGACAGTAGAGTGGAATCTCTGTCACAGATCTCTAAAACGTATTTGGATTTTGAGACTGCTTTAGATGTAGTTTCACCTAGAGGCAGAAAAGTGAAAAATAAAAGTTATTTTGAAGTTCTTGCTAACACAGTGTTTTTCAGATGTGTGAAGCATACATATTATCGACAGGTTCTGACTCAGCAGTCCAAAGGAGGGGCCTGAGGTACAGCATAGTTTTAACCAACTCTGAATCATCTTTACTCCTGGTCTGAGGACCCCATTCTGAGTCTCCTTTTTAGCCATTTTTGGGGTTCTTTTCCCTACGGCACTCATCCTTAAACACAGTTCAGAGTCGATTCAGATCCACAGTGATCTCCTAGATCGGAGTAGAAATGTCGGGCAGAGCTGCTAAGGCTGTATCAATCTGGAAGCAGGCAGCTGCTCACCTTTCTTCCATGGAAATGCAAACACACTTGGCTGGTGGGTTTAAGCCACACACTAACTCTCTGGTTAGGAGTCAGACTCTCAATTCTGGGCATTTGGATTTTTCAATCTGACACTTGCTGTTTAATAATTGCTACTCACAATGACGATATACTTTATCATGCCCTGTGCTATGCGTAATGTAGTCATAGGAAGAATGGAGGCAGTGGTAGTTCAGTTATGGAATGTTCGCCTTCTTTGTGGGAGAGCTGAGTCAGAGTCGAACTGATGGCAGTGAGGATTTGGGGGATGTGGTAGAGCTGGGTTGGATTCCGGTCCAGTGAATTTCAAACACAGCCACCACCCATAATCATCACTGGAGGCCTGAGTATTACTGTGATGCTGAACAAATTTCAGTGGTTCTTCCAGACTAAGATAGATTAGGAAGCAAGGCTTGATGGTCTACTTCTGAAATCCAGCCAGTGAAAACCCTTGGCTCACAACTGTGTGACCCCTTTTAGGCGTGGTGTCATCATGAACCAGGTGGAATCTACAGCAGCTAACAACAACATGGAAATAACCGTTATAAATTGTACATTATTAATAGGATCCAAATGAAATCTGACAGCTAACATACTGAACTGCATTCTGATCGGACACCAAATATTAGGCTACACATTGCTATTTGCAGGTGCCTCCAGACGGTACCCTATTCACATGGGTGTGACATCAAACAGCTGGAAAGCATACTTTTGCAACAGATTTTGGCATGGCAAACACATCCAGCCTTCACAAAACCTAATAGACAAATGTATTGCTGATCTGGACTCCATCTTGCATGAGCAGATTGCAGCATATCCAGTGGGAATAAACAGCTCATTCTAGAGACCCTCGGCAGCTTCTCCATCAAGGGAAGGACCAAAGAGGATGTCAGCTGGTGACATGGAGCTTAGCTGATTATTAGTGATCTTATCATATGTTTTAGGTTCGCCGTATTCAGCCCAGTGTTCTATTTTAGATCCCAGAAATCTGATACATTATTATTTTTGTTAACTACCCAAAATATTTATCGGGTGAATCATTTTTGGAAGTGAGTGGAATTACGGTGGCATTTAAACGTGGAAGTGCATTCTTTCAGCAGTGAGTCAATAGTGCCATCTCCAAGTTTGTTACAGACGGTAATACACCAGGGGCCAAGGAGCTGCCAAAGCAGAACATCTGTTTCTAAGACATGGGCTTTTGGTGCGTTCTTCTCTGTGAACGATTATTTTCTCAGTTTGTTAAATCTAAATTATATCCCACTAAAAACAAGGAAAAGCACTCTGAAGTGTAATAATTATTTTTAAAATATGAAATAGTCCTCAAAAATAACTAAAATTTGGGTGAAGTTCTAAATATTCCTTGTTATTAAATTATACCCTTTGATACATTTTATTCAAAGTGACTTATCCATTTAAAATTCTCTATGTACAGTCTGTTTTAGTGGAGTCCTGGCTTGATACATAATCTTCAGGTTCGGGGCGGGGACGGGGGGCAGTGGATGGGGATCTGTGCTGGTTAGGCTTGTGTGGCTTAGCCTGGGTAGGGAGGTACTTTTAACATCTATGACTTGACCTTACTACCCATTTAGCTTCTTCCTGGCAAAAAGGTCACTTCTGACCCTGCACTCGATGGACTCATCCATACTTATAGGCCTTATGCCTACCCGGTTTGCTACTTTTTATCTGGCATAGTCCACCTACCTGTACTCTGTCTGTTTACATTCTTTCAGAGAGGTCTCAGAATTGAGCACTTTGTCCCTTTAGCTCCAGTGTTTCTGTAGCGCCTTGAATGTACTGCATGTCTACAGCTACCATATATGGTGTCATTGTGAGTGTATATGTGCTCGTCCTAACGTAGAATAAACACCAGGACATTCTGGCCTTCATCTTGTGTCCCACAGCTGATGTGACACATCATAACAAATAGTCAAAAATATAACCGTCAACAAAGATTAAAAGTCACTGAGATTCCATATATGTAGAACACAGCTTGTATAAATATGAAATCATTCTGAACGCAAAGAGAAAGTCTAGACTTTCAAGGATCATTTCCGTAGTAAATGAAAGCATGGAGAATGGTAAGGAAACTAGAAATTTAGACAGAGTGGAGAGCTGTGTCAGGAGTAAGATGTGTTGGAAAATGAAATTATTATCTGATGCTGGTTTTCTGCCTGACCTTTGAGCATTGTTTGTAGTTTTGTTCCTCTATATCATTCTTTCAATATTCAATTTTTAAATAAACACTTGGTTAACAGGAAGTAATCAACTAAGCAGGAAATAAAATATATTAGTAAAATTTTTTTATTTATCACACTGTTTAACTGAAATCTTAAAAAACATTCTCTTCTCAAAGAATGGTATTTCTTATTTATAGCTCCAGGAGAACCATGATGATTGATTCCGGTACTTAGTGTATAAATTAGTTTCTACTAGTCATGAGGTTAGCAATGCATCTACTCAAGTACCGTGTTCTTAAAAACAATTACACGGGCAGACAGGCACAATGATCTCTTCAGCAACATTTTAAAATATCTTCCCAAGATTATTATAATGGGGGTTCTGGTACAGCTGGGGACCAAAATGAATTATGCTAAAACAACTCATGAATGTGTGCACTTCAGTGTTGATAAGGAAAGGACTATTAATAGAGCTTGACTTTTAAAAAGAGACCCAGGTGAATAGAATTAGACAAGCCAACATCCAGGATGATTTCTTATCTAGACACATGTCAAACCTAGTTATGCTAAATCATCTTTGAAAATACATGATTCAAATGGCAGTTGGATTAAAAAGGCTCTGCTCTACATTCTATAAGCACCCCGTGTCTTTGCTTACAATTTACCTAGTTATAATGAAAAAAGGACTCTCTGACTTTGAGTATTTAAGAAATAGAAAATTAAATCTATTGTTTTGTGAGCATAAATTAGTGGATTAGGCTAATGGTATTTTCACAGTTCAGTTCATGGGGTAGTTATCTAAATAAATATGTTTGGGCAGTGAACTACAGCAGATTCCTTCTGATCCCAAACTGGGTAGGCTGCCTTCCAATTAATGTTACTTCCATATTACTATTAAAAAGCTTTCTTGGTTGGCTTGCTGTAGAATCAGAGAAAATATAGAGCAGGTGAGGAAGTGAGAGTGGCGCATATCCTGGCCCACCAAGCCCTGAGGATGATAATCCTGCTCACAGCAGCCAATGTACACAGAAGACCATAGGGCCAGCCCCACTAAGAGACATGATGTCCCTCCCTCACTGATCCATAGCGCTATGGGGGACAACACTGGAGACAAGGTGCGGAAACTGTGCCTGATCTGACCCCACCACACCGAGGCAAAACACTAAGGGTGTGCAACAGAACAGCAAAGGGAGCAGAACAATGAAGTCCCCAGGGAATACAAAAAATAGACTTTGGGACCAGGGCATGGCACTCCATCAAACTCGACCAGAAAACACTCTTAAAGGTCAATGAACAGACCTTGAACTATTTATAGGCTTTTGTGTGATTGGCTTTTGTTGTTGTTGTTTTCTTTGTTGCTTTGTTTTTCTCTGTCTTGTTTTTGCGCATATTATCTTTTCAGGACTCTCTAGATAAGATAGGTGGGGTAAACAATCTGGAAGAGAAAATAACCATTGATGGTTCTGGGGGGACATGGGAAAGAGGGAGGCGGGGGATAAAGGAAGTGGTGTTAACAAACCCAGGGACAAAGGAGCAACAAGTGATCCAAAAATCGATCAAGAGGAGGGCATAGGAGACCTGGTAGGGCTTGATCAAGGGCAAGGTAAATGAGAGGAATTACTGAAACTCAAATGAAGGCTGAACATGATAGTGGGACAAGCGGAAAGTAAAAGGAAATAGAGGAATGAACTAAGAGGCACAGAGCATTTGTACAGGTCTAAGTAGAGGCATGTACATATGTAAATATATGTACATGGTGAAATAGATCCATGTACATATATTTATAGATTTAGTATTAAGGGAACAGATGGACATTGGGTCTCTACTCAAGTATCCCCTTTAAAAACAAACACTTTGTTCTAGTAATCTGGCATTTCATGATGCACACCTTCCCAACATGATTGCTGAAGACAAATGGGTGCATAAACCAATGTGGTGAATAAGGCTGATGGTGCCCAGCTATCAAAAGATATAGCATCTGGGGTGATAACAGCTTGAAGATAAACAAGTGGCCATCTAGCTCAGAAGCAACAAAGCCCACCTGGAAGAAGCACCCCAGCCTTTGTGATCACGAGGTGTCGATAGGATCAGGTATCAGGCATCAAAGAATAAAATATCATATCATTGTGAATGAGGGGGAGTGCGGAGTGGATACCCAAAGCCCATCTGTAGGCAACTAGACATTCCCTTATAGAATGGTCGCAGGGAGGTGACCAGTCAGGGTGCAGTGTAGCACCAATGAAACATCCACATTTCCTCTAGTTCTTTAATGCTTCCTCCACCCCCACTATCATGACCCCAATTCTTCCTTACAAATCTGGCCAGACCAGAGTATGTACATGGGTAACGATAAGAGCTGGAAACACAGGGAATCCAGGACAGATAAACCCTTAAGGACCAATATTGAGAGTAGCCATACCAGGAGGGGAAGTGGAAGGTGTGGGGAGATACAGGAAACCAATCACAATGATTTGCCTGTAACCCCCTCCTAGTGCGATGGACAACAGAAAAGTAAGTGAAAGGAGACATTGGTCACTGTAAGACATGAAAAAATAATGATTTATAAATTATCAAGGGTTCATGAGGGAGGAAGGGTGAGGGAGGGAGGGGAAAAAATGAGAAACTGATACCAAGGCCTCAAGTAGAAAACAAAATGTTTTGAAAGTGATGATGGCAACAAATGTACAAATGTGTTTGATACAGTTGATGGGTGTGTGGATTGTGATTAGTGTGTAAGACCCACTCCACTCCCAATAAAATGATTTTACAAAAAGGAAATATGGAGCAACCAAAACATAAAAATTCCAATATAGAAACAGATATACTATTTATAAATATCTTTGAGCATAATCCAGGGTTTTTTTTAATGTGTATTGGTAGAAAGCACAGGGCCCTCTTTGTTCAACTTCCAGAATTGATGATAACAGTAATATATTGATAGCACTAATACTAACAATCACTAACATTTCTCAAAAGCATACTATATATTGGTTACCTAAGTTGACTATTGTTTATTGTGTATCAAACCAACCCCCAAATGTAGTAGCTTAATACATGTAACAACAATTGATTATTTTTCAGTTTATTGACTGGATGATTCCTGTGAGTCATGTGGTTTTGGCTAGGTTACTGGTTAAGCTGAAAGGTCTAAAGATCTCAGTCCCATGGCCAACATGGGAGCTCACATGGGCCCTTCAGTTGTTGCTTAGTTTCTCTCATAGTAGGGCAGCTGCATTCTAAGCTTGTTTTCTAAGAAGTAAAGACAGAAGCTACAGTTGAGTTAAAGTGTAGCCTTAGTGGTTACATGGGTGTCATTTCTACCACTTTGTGTTGTTATAGCAAGTCCTAGGCGTGCTGCAGACTCAAGCGGAGAATGACAGAACATTTTCAGCCATTTCTCATCTTCCACAAAGCCTACTATAGTTACAATTTGTATTTCACAGACCAGGAAACTGAGGCTTTAGAGAGGAGAAGTCATTGGCCAAGGTAATATCGCTACTTGGAGGCAGGGCTGAGGTCAAGCTCAGGTTTAAGGCAGTAGCTACTAGAAATGGAGCTTTTCATAGAAATATACTTTGTAACATTGTACATTGTCATGTAATGCATTGTAGTTTACATCCTTCAGTGTTGTGTGCAGATTGCATATTTTTGTCTTGTCATTCCATCCAGGATGGTTTTTGTGATGTGGGTGATGTTTCTTTCACTTGCGATCAAAGATATAGCAAAGGGTTTGATTCAGATCCTTGAATGGCTGTAATACAGTTAATATTGTCTTTGTCTAAATTTAATATTTTATTTTTCTGAACTCTTGAGATGAAAGTTATAGTTTTTAGGTCTAGCATTATCCATATATTAGCGTGTTTCTTTACCAACGACAAATAAATAAAATCAGCTTTTGGAATCATAATGTTTCAGTGAGCACACTCTGTTCAGCTGTAGCCTACAGTGTTCATATGTTTTCAATATTCTAGTGTTTACTATTCATTAACATGAAACATGGCTCTTTTAAATTGGCTTTTTCTGCGTGTGTTATTTCTGCTGTTTTGTGGTTTGCTTTACAAGTCAGTCATTCATGTTGAAAAGAATAAAACGAAAATCAGAGATGCCAGGGATGATGAAGAAGTTATAACAAATAAAAGCCTTCAAATACACTAATGAAACATTTTAA
This sequence comes from Tenrec ecaudatus, assembly GCF_050624435.1. Taxonomy (NCBI): domain Eukaryota; kingdom Metazoa; phylum Chordata; class Mammalia; order Afrosoricida; family Tenrecidae; genus Tenrec; species Tenrec ecaudatus. The sequence continues at coordinate 297,542,077 of NC_134531.1, forward strand.
TACTTCAATCTCAGTTTTTTTTGTGCTTGATTCTGGAAATCAGGATGTCAGGCTTTTGGTAGTTTAAGCCCGAGACCTCTTGAGAGGAGTCTTGAAGTTGGAAAGGTTGTGTAGCAGGTAGTTTGTGAAATGGAGTCACAACTTCTACCTCACAACATACGGGACTTTCGGTGCTGGAACTGTGGCGTCACCTCCTGGTGGCCTGAATAAAATTGTGACGGCATCGGAATGTTATGAGGTCTCAGAATTTATATGTGCCTTACCACTCTCTCATTTTATAGAGGAAGAAGCCTGCGGTAAAGAGTGCCGCCCAAGTCTTTCTCTTCTCAGGCCACGTGCGGGTCCCCGCACTGTGTTTGTCCCTTAGTGCCTCTCTGTTTCTTCAATGCAGAAAATGTTTGTTGGACAATCCTGTCACCACCTTTAGTTTCAGAGTAAGTTCCATCGATCTTTTTTGCCACTCAAGGTGGTTTATTTGATCTATGCATACATCTGTTTTTGCTGTATTCAGAAACTTTACGATTTAAAAAAATACAAGTCCACGGGGACTGTATTGCTGAGAACTATGAGAAATTAAATCCATGGTGTTTTTTTAAAAAATTGCCCTGCCTTTTAAATTATTATTTTGGAGGAACTTCACCCAAAATAGTCTCATTGCTTAAAAAGTAAGCATTTCTTCAAACAAACAAGAACTTATTTATGAAGCCATGTACATCTAGTTTAGCAAATTCTCCTGGGTTATTGTTATACACATATGTGTTTGTGTATGTGCACACACATGACATGACTGACTTTTCCATATCTTTTAATCCTATGATATAGTTTAACCATATATTTGTGTGTACACGCACGCACATGTGCATGTACACACACACACACTGCTGACAAACTAAAGAAAATGTATTATTATTAAACATTCATTTCTTTTACAGTGTTGTATTGTGATTAGTAGCACAAATGATTAGGCACTCTATTATTAATGGAAAAGATTGATGGTTCAAACTACCCAGAATCACTCACAACACTGGTTTCCTTAAGGCCACAGTATCAGCGTAATTCTTTCTCCCATCTCACAGCAAGATGAACAGAGCCTGCGGTTTGCTAGCTTGTATATATATAAAGCCTAAAACCACCCAGGAGCTTTGTTCTCCTAAACTTTACTTGCAGTTTTGGGAACATTAATAAAAGTGTATAAAGGAGTCCTGGTGGCATGGTAGTTAAGCTCTTAGCTGCTAATCAAAAGTGGTGTTTCGAACCCTCTCAGTGTTCCCTGGGAGAAAGGTGCAAATAAAGATGTACAACCCCGGAAACCCTATGGAGCAGTTCTCTAGTCTCTGGGATTGCTGCGAGTTAGAATCATCTCAACTGAAGGTACAGAAAAAAGACAGCAAGTAGATTCAAACATGCACACTACTCATTCTGTTCAAGTAGTTCCTAGACTAAAGTCTTAACTGTTTTTGAAGGGTGGGGTGGGGAGTGAGATGATAGTTAGGTGACCTTTTGGGGGAGTGCGATTCTGAATGACAACGATGCCGTGCGAGGATGTACTGTGGGTAGATGAGTTGGGGTACTCTCTAGAGGTCTCTTGCCTGGAAAGCCAGTGCCATATGTTGCCAGCGCAGAGTGCCACTCAGAGGATGAAGGACAGTGCATTGAGCCTGGAAGTCTGCTCAGTTCCTTCCCTAAAGCACATTGCATGATTGTCTGACAAGAGCAGTGTAGTGACTTTTCAATGGTATTTCTTTTTCTGGTTGGAAAAAGAAAGTTTAAATATTGTATAGGAAGAAAGCCATTTGTAATAATTTTACTACACATAAGTTACTAGTTTTAATGTCTTTTCCCCCATTTTATCTAATAAATTTTATCTATATGCAATCTATAATACCACATTCAGTCTTTTGATAGAATTTAAATTATACTAGGTGTCTACTCTTTGTCTTTTAAAAAATATTTGTGAGTTTTGAAATTTTGGATAGCAAGTTAGCTTCTTCATGATTTCGATACATACTGTAAAGTGACCTTACTTTCCACAATGTGTCAGTAGTCTCCTTCCTTCCATTCTGGCTGCTCTGTTTCCATTAATCAATGGCTTTGTTCCCCTTTATTTTTGGTCTAGGGAAAATTAATGTTATAATCAGTTTGGTTTGGGCTGTCTTTCTTTCTTTCTTTCTTTCTTTCTTTCTTTCTTTCTTTCTTTCTTTCTTTCTTTCTTTCTTTCTTTCTGCTTATAGGTGATCATCAGGAGTGGTTGAGCTGTACATTAAAAGGATATCCCAGAGCAGAAGTCTCTATACCAGTTTAGTTATTTCCCATTTTAGGAATTTTAATTTTGCTTTACTTTTTACCCCCCCCCCCCCCGCGACCATCTATTACTCCGCTCTGAATAAGTGATAGTGGCAGCTAATACCATCTAATTGGTCTCAAGGTAGGTTGAGGCCAGGGTTCATGTAAACTATTAGTCCTTCAGGTTCATTTCTTTTCAGGGTCTTTAACTTCGTTCTTTTCCCTTTACTCCAGACGCATGAAGGTGGATAGTTGTATCTCAGCTGCAACCACTTGCAAACTTGTAGACTCCAGATAGTAGTGGGGAACTTGTCATTGTTCTTTATGACTCTCTAGTATTCTCTGGTGTGTATGAACTGCAGCCATTTATCCATTCATCGATTGATAGTATTGTTTCCCTCCTCTGTATTGCCGAGAACAATGCTACAATGACCATAAGTATGCACACATCTGTTCATGTAAGTAGTCTTAGTTCTCTTGACAATATCTAGGTATAAGATTGCTGGATTATATAGATATTCTATTTCTACCTTTTGAAGTGTCACACCATTTTCCATAATGTTTGAACTAATTTATAACCTCACCATTTCTGGAGAAAGCATCTTACCTTCCCACAATATCAGTAGCATTTTATTTTTGTTTTTTCTTAAAAAAAAAAAAAAAGATCTTGGCCAGTTTTGCATAAAAGGGTAATTTTGATTTGCCTTCCTCTGATGGCTAATGATCTTGATTGAGCATCCTCTCATGTGTTTGTTGGCGCTTTAGTTAAGTGTTTTTTCATGCTCATTTTTCAATGGAGTGGTTTTGCTTTTGATTGTTGAGTTTTAATTTTTTTATATATTTTGGAGATTAGATAGGCCATTTCCAAATACTTTACCCCAACCTGTAGGTTGTCTTTTGATGAGAAGTATTTAATTTTTATTCTTTTTATTAATTTCATGCTTTTATTTCTTGCCACAGCATTTAAGTATACACACACACACTCACACAACTATGAAATGGTATGAATATCAGATTATTCCTAAAATAGTTGGAAATTGTTTGGAAAAATTACAGTTTGGGCCCTCTTTTTGTATTTGCCCAGTCATTAGAGAAAAGGTACTTTTTAACCCCAGAAGACGATGCAGCCTAAAAGACATGGTTTAGTTTTCTTGAGTTAGTTCTTCTGTTTCTCATGTAATTCAATACTATCTCTTTCCTCCTCTGGGTCATTTGTCTTCCATTTGTTCTGTTCAAAGAAAGCTGTGTAGAGTGAGAAAAAATGTATCAATAAGAAAGATTTCCAGAGCCCAAAGGCAGAAGCAATTGTCAGGAAATGTAATGGGAAGCTATGTTGCCTTCTCAGAAAAGCATAGATATTCGTTCCATTTATTTGCATTTCTGGGAACTACATATGAAGAGCATAGCATTAATTTCCTTTTTGTTACTGGTATTTTATTTTACCATTCAGGAAGAAATTTTTTTATTCGGCACTCACAGAGCAAAGATTTTTTGTCTAATTTAAAAGCCAAACTACCAAATTTTTAATTCTCTGTTAGAGTATTTGGAAATCTGATGCTTTAATACACACTTTTCTATAAACCGTTTCTATATCTTATTCCCTATCTGTTTATTAGCGTTGTTTGCGCATCAGCAAATCTTTCCAATTTTTTCGTCAATCTAATATTCTGAAAAACTGAATTCATGTTTTTTCCTGCATATTTTTATAGCCCTGGAAATTTAAAAAACATTTACTGGAATACATGTCACTTTTAGAGACTATTATGGAGGGTACGTTGTCTTTCTCTGTGATGGTTGCCTTCACTTTGATGGAGATAATTGAATCGCATTGTATATGCCTCAGAAGAACCTCTGTGTTCTGGCAGAGAAGTATGTGACAGGTAAAGCACTGGGGGCAGGTTTCGGGGTGTAGTGTGTGGATTGGTACAGTCTGCATTACCCTGACAGTTCACATTTGGAAAGGGATATAGAAAAGGCACCATAGGAGATCTTTAACCTAAAACTTGTGTGGCATGACTCCAGTTGAAACACCTTGTCACAAGAGAAGGAGGGGAATCACAGAGTTCAAGTTATCTGTCCTGGAAAGGAGGAAAAACTTCCAATGGATGGAGAGCTTACAGAAGTGGTATGAAGCATGATGGGAAGGTGCCTTGGATCCACATGGTAGAAATCTTTGAGGAAAAGAGGATTTGAGAAGACTGGCGAAGTTCCAACAAGAGTCATCATCGAAGTGTAAAATGATAAATAAAAAAGGAGAAGTAGGGAATTCACATAAAAGATCATTCAATTTTTTCCATCTAGACTTGGGATGGAAATTGAAAAACAACCAACAAATTATGTTCTTTGCAGTTTATGTATTTTAAATTACTATGGTGAGTCTGAAATGACACATAATGAAACCTTTCAGATTCCTTCTCTCTCTCTCTCTCTCTCTCTGTGTGTGTGTGTGTGTGTGTGTGTGTGTGTGTTCCGAAGTGGAGGGATATTGGTAGACTTTTAAGGATTGACAGGGATGAAAAAGTGCTTCTAGTCTATTGTTTCTGATGAATTTGGTTTTACTGTATATGCTGATGATATTTTAAAAAAATCAAATAGCTCCAGGTCATAAAAATATTTTTTGAGATTCTAATTTGAGTTCCAGTTTGAGTCTATTTTCATTTTGATGAAGAATTTATGAAAGAATATAAGGGAGACAGTGTTCTATATGCTTTGCTTGCTTCCATATAAACTTTACAGCAAAATGTAACTGACCAATTAGTTGAGGGAATATTCATTATATTTTATCTTAAGCAAGGAAAGCGAGATTGCTTGTTTTTCTATTGTATCTATTTCAGAGGTCTTTTCTTTCCTGCCTGTCTCTTGCATCCCACCCATTCTTTCTATTACATTTACAAAAGATTAGGTGTGATCAAAGCAGGTGGAAAGTGTTCATTTAATTGAAGTAGATTTAGCTAATTTTATAAACCAGATAAAATCATGAGTAATATCATAGGGTAGCAGGCTTTTGTCATAAATTTTCTAGCTATAACTTAGTTCAAATCATCAAATGGATGTTTTAAATCTCATGTTGGCTTTACGGCACAGTTAAAATAACGGACATTAAAGCACAACCTGGTGGAGAGGGTCGGGGCTTTACGAAGGACAGTGCAATCAAGGCCCTTATAGCCCCGCCCTTCATCTGAACTACTTGCTGCTACAATCCTAGGAGACTTCAAAGTCTATATCAATGGCCCCGCTCTACCCTTCCAAAAGCCCAACTCACTGCCTTTGAGTCAGTGCCAACTCATAATGACCCTGAAGGACAGAGTCAAACTGCCCCTGCGGGTTTTCGAGATTCTAATAGCAAGCCTCTTCTTTCTCTGTCCTACTTCGAAGCCCTCTGATACTCGGAAATCCTGATAATTTGACGAAGTGTTTTCCAATGCTCTTCTCCCCCCTCTGTCCCTGTTCTTATCATTTTTTGTTTGCTGTATGCCTTCCTTATAGTTATGAAGTTTCTCCACCCCTAATCTTATCTTCCTAAGATTTATTTTCAAAATCACTGGTTCTCCACCTTCCTAATGCACAACCCTTTAACACAGTTGTTCCCGTTGTGCTGACCCCCCCCAACCAAAAATTATTTCCGTTGCTACTTCATAACTGTGATTTTGCTGTTATGAATCGGGCAACCCCTGTGAAAGGGTCATTTGACTCCCAAAGGGGTCACGACCCGCTGGTTGAGAACCACTGCTCTAAATGATTGCCCCGATGAGCAGTAACCTCAAACTCAACTCTGTTTTAGTGCCTCCCCCCCCTTACAGGATGAAGGCTCACTCCTTAACAGTGTATCTCAGACTCTCAGTATTGAGTGGACCCATGATCCTCCTCGGAACTCCCGCTTTGCACGCTGACAATAGTTGCGGTTGCATATACTGTGCAGTCCTTCTGCTTGTTCTGCTGTGGCTCTCTCTGAGCCACTCCTCTGCTGTTGCTCACGCAAGCGTCTATCATTTAATACGTACCTCATACATCTGCTCCCTTCAGGACTCCTTCTTGGAGCTCAAACTGAAGTAGACACATCCATTTGGTGCTCGCAGGGCTTCCTTCTAGCTTTTCTGTCGACGTCACTTTGTACTAAAAGACTCTCGTCATGTCTCCTTCTTCCTTGATGTGTGTGATACATTCCTTTTATGTACTCTTCATATCCGTTTCATCAGTCTCTGGATCAAGCTTAGTATATAACGGGCACTCATCATGATTTGCTGAATGAATTAATGAATAGAGGAATTAAATATTCGCCAGTTTCCACTCTTTGAAGTTTTTGAATGGCATAATATATGAATAATTATTCTGATGTTAGATGATCATTAATTTCTGGACAAGATAATTTATGCTGCATGGGAAACAGAACAAGAACTGCTATGTTATATTTTTTGGGATTTTGAACAGAAGTGGGATATATGATTAATATACTGCCTTTACTCGAGTATAAGTCGACTCGAATATCTGCCAAGGCACCTAATTTTACCACAAAAACTGCATGAAAATATGCTGAAAAACTCCACTTATACTTGAGTATATAAAGTAATCGTAAAATGGCTATTAAGTGTATTTTAAAAAATTATTATATTAGGCTCTTATGTGTTTTATTTACTCTTCACAACAACTCAGTGGCACAGGAATTTTTATTTGAAATTTTAAGAGGTTAAGTAATTTGTTCAAGACTACTAGCAGAGTAAGAATTTAGATCTTGAGCACTCCAACTACAAGGCCAAATTCTTTAATATAAAGAAATAGAAAGTTAAGCAGAGTATATTTTTACTATATACTGGGATTTTCTCAAAGCACGTTCCATTTGAACATCTGGCAAAGAGAGTTCTCTTCAAATAGTATTTGTATCCATGCATGCTTGTTTGTTAGGTGCTCTTGAGTAGGTTGTAAGTTTTGCCTCATAGTAATCCTATGTATATATAACAGAATGAAATTATTCAGGCTTACAGGTATTGTTATGTTTGTGCCCTTTATTGTAGCCACTGTATCAGTCCACCTTGTTGAAGGCTTCTTCTTCGTCATTGACACTGTGCTTTACCAAGCATGATGCTGTTCTGTCCAATCCAGAGACTGGGCCCTTAGTAACATATCCAAAATACTCAAGATCAAATCCCACCATTTTTACTTCTAAAGAATATTCTGACAGCACTTCTTCCATGACAGATTTGTTTGCTCTTCTGACAGTCTAAGGGATATTCAGTACATTAGAATAAGGCATTTTGGGGGGTATTATCTGTGTGTAAACATTTATTGTGAAAGGCAAATCTGTTGGCCAGGTGAGCAGCCTCCTTATCTGTCGTTAGCTTGTTCAAGAATATGCTACGGTAAGGTCAAAGGGTGCCTATCTTGCTCAGCTAGAATTTCTGCTTTCTCCTCCCTGGTAATGCTAATGATAGATGATTAGACTCTAGCAAAAGCAATATAAGGTCTTTCTTTATATATATGTTAATAAATTTCTGGACTGAACTGGTTTTCTAAATTCCACTTTAAGCATATCAGTTTTAAAGAATTAAATGGTTGTTGTTAGTGCTGTTGAGGCCGTTACGATTCATAGTAACTATGTACAGCAGAACAGAATTTATCCTACTGTTTGAGTCTGAAGGTAAACAGTATTTGGGTAGATTTCTGACTTATGACTTGGGACAAATGGAGTTTTCATTAGTAGTTTGAGTTAAAAAATCTATTTCTACTTCCCTCATGAGTATCAAAAAGTTTAATGCATTTGGGTACTGAGAAGTGAGGAAGGATCTACTGTCATTCAAGACTCTCCTGAGTCTAGTTTAATGTATGGGGCCCAAAATAGACCTGAAAGGCAAGGTTTACATCACCTACCCAAACGTTCCCAAGGTCAAAATCAGTGTGAATTAACTGACTCCGCAAACACATTGTGGACTGAACTCCACCAGAACTACAGAGTAGAAGTTGGTCTTTAACTAGACCCAAATATTACGACAAGTTACATTGTTTATATTCTGTATGCCTCGCCTTTCTTTTTGTGTGTGCTGAGTTTATTTCACCTATAAAGATTAAAAAGAATATGTTCTAGCTTTTATATGTGAAAAGTGGACTTTTAATTGTTTGTGGGTAAATTAAGAAGGTATCTCATTTCTTCTATTAAAAGTTGAATATTCTCTCACAGTTGGTACCATAGTATAATCAACATATCACAAACATTTTTCATTGATCCAGCTTTCAAAGTTGATTCTTGATTTATGGCACAGCTATTTCTTGCCTAGAGTAAATGCAAAGATAACATACACCCAAACTAGAGTACATTCTTCATGTGTCTCCATAGTTAATGGAGACTATTAATGAAGTCTCATTATAGTTTATTTTCCTGTATAAAATTTTAAACCTCACTTAATTTCAATCTCAGCCTTGCAGCTGATCTGCTTCCAAAAGTTCACTGCCGTGAAAAGCTTAGGGAAGACTTCTATTCCCACAGCTGAGCTTTCTTCAGGCCGGATTTTCTGATGGCAGCGACAGGATCAGTGCTAGTTCAACTGCACACTCTGATGTTTCTTTTCTTGAGAAGGCCATTCATATGCTTAAAGAAATACAAAAAAAGTGATTATATTTAAAATAAAAGGAAAACCTTGTTTCTTAGATGATACGCTAGATATTGCAAATCTGTTTTTCATACTTTTCCTTCCTCCCACTTTTTCAAGGTTTTTCTAGTATTAACATTTTTGCAAGTTTGCCCAAAATTGATATTTATAAATTGACATTTCATTACATTTGGTGTCTTAAAACACTTTTATTCTCAGTTTATTTCTTATGATAAAAATCCCACACAAGACAAATTTGAAATACTTAGATCATGTGGTGAATGGATGATTCACAATAAATAGTTTAAAGTTCATCTGATCAGTGAATGAAGCAGTGGTTGTAAAATATCATATAAAGTTAATTCAAGCTATATTTCAGACAAACTTTAATTGCTCTAGTTTTTAGAGGGTAGAGGAGTTTTAGTAACAAATATATTCTTAATTAGTGAGCATTGTTAAGAATGCTCTGTTAAGGAGTCAGTATTTGACTTTGACATGAAGGAAAATCATATTCTTGGGTCTAGGGAAAACTTGACTATGGGGAATTTTCATAATATGGGGAAAAATCCTTTCATTTTCAAAGAAGATGTATAATTGCTCCTCTCTCCCTCCCCCGCTATATATAGATGGTTGGGATGACGATATTCGTGGAATTACTTTTCCAACACGGGTACAAAATAGGGTGGAAATAAAAGAAAATGCATACTTTATAATAACACAGAAAACAAAAGAAACCTTAGATCATAATATTAAAAAGGTAAATTGAAATAAATTAAAATGGCTTTAAATAGTAGACTTAGCTGTCAAACATTTTATGTTTTGATGTCAAATGAAGCATCTTTAAATAATAGTCTTTTGATAATAGATATCTATAATATTATACACACTTGTACATGAAATTTAAATATACAATACATTTAATTATAAATGCATATGTTAATATGTGAAAAAATAAGACAATGCAGATTTGATGCATTTAAATATTTTTAAAACAGTTTCCTTGAAGGCTAACTTCATAACTTCAGATGATACAAAAAGACATCATCTGTAAGTGTATCAAGTTAATGATTACTTACAACAAGAAAATAGGACTATAGGTTTATCCGGAATTTTGAAGGGTTGCTTTAGGAACATCCATTTTCCACAAGTCCCACATTTTACAAGAGCGTCACACTGCTACTTGTTTTCCTGTCAGCCAGCAGAAATGCAGAAAGGACCGTTGCTTTTACAAAAGGTAACAAAAGTGAAGCCAACATTCAGTACTTATCCAGTGGGTGGTGTCACGTGCTCCTTCCCTGGGAACTACACTTGTATCTCCGCTTGCCGCCGTCAAAGCTGTGCACTGTGTCTGTGAACACTATATTTTAGTCTTCATCTCGGCTTTGTGTATGTGTTATTTGGTATGATTGGTACATGCTATTTTAAATCTGGAAACACTAAACAATTTTTCCCTTCCTAATTATTGCTGATTACTTCGTTGCTTTATGCTATTTCAATTTATGGAAGGTTTCATCGGAACATTCTACTTTCATTTGTGGGTGAAACCTGTATGTACATCATTTGTAATTAAGTAGTGAATTTGTTATATAGTTACTAATGTAAGTTGTGTTTATACTCTCTAAAGTATAAAGATAAAATTTTATTATTTCTTAAAATGGAATCTTTCATATCCTATGGATGAACCCTCTAGAATGGATAACTGTTGGCATTGTATTTCAAATTTTAGATCTAACAAGGGAGAATGAGAAACATTTGGATGTGATGAAAGACTAAAGAGCAAGGGGACCTAGAGCAATTGGTTTAGAAAAAAAGAAGAGTTGGCTCACCGTAATTGTAGTCATCTTGATTTTCTGTTTTCTTCTGTATGCATAAATTGAATGTTTGGTGGTAAAGTAACTGTTTAGGCTAATTGATTGCAGATTTCCTAACGTGACCTTATATAATCTTCGTTATACTGCAATCTCAACAATAGTTACATTTGCTCTGACCTAGAGTTCATTTCCTGATGCCAAGTCACAGACATCCGCCATCGTTGACATGAGGATGTGTCGCCATAAACTAGAAGTCCAAGTCAATAACAAAGATTCACTGATAGGACTTTCACACTTGGATCGAGTTGATCTGTGCAGAGAAAGCTCAGGAAAATGTTGAAGAATGCTCATAACAGTTTTGTAGTTTGTTTATAAAATTTTTATAATATAGGTTATTGAATTAAGACATATAAAGAAGATTCAAAAAATTCATGGAAAAAATTCCATTGTTTTTCAATACCATTTTTCCCTGAGTGTTTTGAAGCACCCCTCCACATGAATTTCTTTTTCTAATAGCTTGGGTATATCGAGATATAAAACACTTTGTTATTTATTGCTCTCCCTTCTTTTTACTTTTTCACTTTTTATGATGAAATCCTTAAATTAGTCTTTATGCATCTTAGGAATTATAGGCGCTAAGTATCCTTTGTAAAAGTTTTCAAAAGAGTGAACACTCATTGACCTTCATTGATAGGTGCATATTGTATATATATATATATATATATATATATATATATATATATATATATATATATATATATATATATATCCCAGATATGTGTGTGTGTGTGTGTGTCTTATATGAGAGTAAGTATACCAGAATAAAAGGGGAAATGAGCTCTTTGTCAAAAGTCTTTGAACCACTGCATGGTTTTATATTCATTACAAATTTTCTGTGTTTTTTTTTTTCCAAATGTGAATTTTCCTCTCCAAGTTGTTTGATCTCCACATCAATTACCTGACCAAACATGCCCCCTCCCCGAATAAAAAGCAGCAAGTACTTCAGAGTGGAAATATTATATTCTTTATCTACATATTCATTTGCGACTCTTAATAAACAGGAATTTGAAGAAAGGCCAGTTTTTAAAAGGTCATTTAGGGGCCTTTAGTTTGCTTTCTGTCAGTTGTCTCTTTAGCGCTGGTTCTGTTGCCATCAAGTAGATTCTGACTCATAATGGCTCTAGAAAAGTAGAGCTGACCTGTATTATTTTCAACACTGTGTTCTTTCTGGAAGCCAATGGCCACATGTTTTCCCTTGAAGTGACTTGACCATGAACTGACCTTGAGCTGGGAGCTGCATACTTTAGCTACAGCACCAGCAGGACTCTTTCTTTGGTGTCTAGCCCCACAAGTGTGCGCCCATTAACCAAACTATTGGAATGACTGGATACTCTTGGAAGTTTGAATCCTGTATTAAGCCGTGCCAGAATTCCTAGAAATTTAGAGGGACATTAGAGTAGAGGGAATGCTCTTTAATCTGTTGTGTGTACTGTAATGGCTTCTTTTCGAAAACAGATACTTGATCCCTGTTTTTCGCCATTCATTATAGCACCAGCTTTTCACCAGAAACCATGTTTGAATTTTGTTAGGTGCTCCCCAAACTTGCCATATCTTCTATCATTCATCCCCAAATCTGGTGTTTAGGGGATTGACAAGTATACTTGGAAAAGCTTTACCCATTGCTTCAGCTGTCTCTTTTATGCCCTGTCTCAAACCTACTTCCCCATCCTGTCTCCTGTCTTTCCCTCCCGTGCCCCGTCCTCTGCATCGAATGAGACCCTATTCACATCCTTAGCATTGCTTCCGACTTCTGCAAGCACCTGCCTGCTATTCCTACAGTTTGAACACTGAGACTCTGCTGCCCCTTCCCTCGTTTCCTCCTTCTCCATGGACGCTTGCACCTGTCAGGCAACAACTTACCTTTATTGAGCCTAGTCTAAAACAGACTGTTCTTTACTCACCCACTGCAGCTTTTATGTTTGCAATTCACAATGCATTATGACTTTTTAAGGTGTGCATGTCTCCCATTAGTGAGATAAATGACAGCATATTATGTGTCTTATTTATTCCTATATTACATGACTACATGAATGAATAATAAAATAATAATCTGTTAGAAATATGAATGTACATTGGTTTTGTGCACATTGTATTTTGGGGCATCATTGAGGGATTGGTGACCATTTTATTTGTCTTACTATTCCTTCCTGTTAACACATATTAATTTTTGCCTTCATCTTCTCCTTTTGTATCTACAGAAGAAATCTCACAAAACTCTCCCTCATCTTCAGTCACATGCTGGCAGAAATCAAAGCAATCTTTCCAAATGGCCAGTTCCAGGGAGATAACTTTCGTATCACTAAAGCAGATGCTGCTGAATTCTGGAGAAAGTTTTTTGGAGACAAGTAAGCAAAAATTGTTTTCATTGTTTGGATATATCTTTGAAAGGTAACCTGGTCTTATTTCCCTTTCATGGTGTAGGTTGTACCTGTGTACATTTTGGTAATGTGCTTGAGTGTTATTGCTAAGCATCTTGATAAGTAATTTCTCTGTTTAAGCACCAAAAGTAGGTGTCAACATTTTAGAACTAAATAACTTTATAATATTTCAGTGCAATTATAACTTTATACAGGGTTATTTTAGCAAGGATTCATTAAGTTAAATAGTCTATATTATGAGAAACTGGTAATTTCTCAATTTTTTTCCTAACTTGAAATTTTAATATTTGTGTGATTTTAGTGAAAGGTTACACAGGAAATTAGGTGAATACTGAACGATATCTATTCCTCTTGTTCAGTGACATTGGCTACATTTTTTACAATGTGTCAACATTCTCAATACTTCCATTCTGTTCTCTCTTTCAATTTAGTTGCCATTCCCCCTCTCTCCCTTCTCATCCCTGCTTTAGGGTAAATGTGGGCTCGTGTAGGTTAAGGCTCATATAGATGATTTTTTAAAGGACTACTCATGGGTGAAAACATCTATTTTATGAGCTAATCTGTTGCTTATTTGAAAGGTTAAGCAATAGGCATCGTTTAGGTAAAACATTTTCAAGAATATCTCCAGGCAGTAAGTAGTCTTGTTGGCTTCTCTAGTCTTAACTGGTCTAGTTTAAGAATTTGCGTTTTATTGTACCTTCTTCTTCCCATTGTACCCCAGTCATCCCTTATGTATGTCTGAGGACGGTCACTAGTGGTATCCAGCCACCATCTGGGGCCTCTCATCTCGAGACTGGTTCGTGTAAACTGTTAGTCTTCGGTGGGTTTCTTCTTTGAGTCCTATGTTTCCTTCTTTCTCATTTTCTTCAGATACATAGAGACTAGTAGTTGAATATTAGAGAACTGCTCACACGCTTTTGGATCCCCAGCTCTTACTCACAGACCAGGCTGTAGATCATAACATTTGTGAACCACGTTATGACAAGGAACTGAGATGTCCCGTGAGACTGTGGTTCTAAGACTTTAGTCAGTAAATCAATTACCAAGTTGTTTGGTCATGTCTAGGAACTAATCGGTCTCTATACCCCCATGTGATACACACACACACACACACACACACACACACACACACATGCATTTGCCTACAAATATACCTATATCAATAGCTGCATATACACAATATATATTCCCATGTACGTGTTTGAATACATAACTGGGTGTGTAGTTTATATCCATATTTTTGGTTAATTGCTGTTACTGCAGTAACTATTGTTGTATTACAACTTTTACCAAAAATGCCGCGTATTTTTATAAATGTAGTGTCATTGTTAACTTGGTCAGGTTTGGCATATTTCCCCCACATTCTCTATCTACTGTGGTAGGTCAATAGTTTGAAACCACCAGCAGTTCCAAGGGAGAAAGATGGGGCTTTCTACTCCTGTAAAGACTTAACAGCCCCTGAACTCACAGGAGCAGCTCTGTCCTGTTGTCCAGGTTCCCCGTGAGTCAGGATTGATTCAATGGCAGTGAGTCTGGCTGGCTGTGGACTATCTAAAGACAGCCTCCTGTCCTTTCCCCTTGAAAATTGATCTAACAAAGGACAGAAAGAAATATGCATTCTCTAAATATAGCATAAATAACATGCTATGCCACTTTGAGGGAGGGGAATAGACTTTTAGGAATCTAGCACTGACTCCTAGAGGAGTGGTGTATAAGCTTGATTTGACCTGGAACTGAGGTGGGGCAAGGCCTGTGCACTGTGATTCAGGCTTTCCTTGCATTTTTGCACAGAAAGTGTGTGAACAAAATACAGAGATGAGATCAGTTTTATGCTCTGTTGTTGACTCAGGATAAGCACTGAACTACTATCGGCAAGGTCAGTGGTTCAAACCCACCATCACCTCCTGAGGAGAAAGTTGGTCACCCCGTATAGCATTTTTATGAGTTCACATGGATTCAATGACAGTGGGTTTGGAGGCCATTAGATTACGTAGCCAACGAAGTTTTTTTCTCCCGCCTTTAAGTACTTTCTTTCAGAAAAATAAATAATTATATGAGTTTGATAAATAATAACCGAATGTCTGAAGTCAGCATGTATTAAAAGGAACTTACAAAATTTTGTTGAAATCTAGTTAGTTGAACAAGAAACACATCTCAGGATGCAAATGCTTTCTCGTCCTTAAAAAACACAATCCCCTTTTGTTTGATAGCACACACAGAAAACGCAGGCTAAACTCAGAATAGTACGAAGAAAGAGTGCTTGCTTACAGATTGACATAGGTTTTTATTTTAAGGTCTCTTAATCCTTAACTTTGAAAAATTGCCATCTAATACCCTTTTAATGATTTTAGCATTGTTCCAGATAATTAAGGTAATATGTCCCCTGTAATTTATTTTCGCTTTTATGAATTATGCTTACCTATAGTTGTCCCCATAATTAGAACATGTTTACATAGATTTATGTGCATTTTATTAGATACATAACTTTCTTGGCTTAGAAAATAATCAAGCCTATTTCTCACTTCTTATTGCTAGAATTGACTCTAAAACAAATGTTATTGATTACAACACATTCATCATAATCTGTAGGAACTGAAGAATGCAATACTATTATTGACATTGATATGGACGTTCTATATGACAGAAACCTAGCTATTTGTAATGGTCTTATGTCCATTTACAAATTTTTGATAATAATAATTAACATGTAATCCCAATCTGAATACCTAGATAAATATTCGGGAAGGGTTGAATGCAGTGAAGGAGTTCCCAATGTCCAGGGGAGAGACCCGAGAGGATTTCATGCGGGGGGATAGCTGTTGCACTGATACTGTGAGCCTAAAATAACATGTTATTACCCTTAGGCGTAAGCATCATCGTAGCGGTTTTAAGAAAATCCTCATGGCAAATAATTTGTGATATTTTTCTTTGAAAAGTGAAAATTCTGACTGGTTGAGAAAGTCACTAAATTATGGAAAGATTACTCAGGTTTTTCAAATGGGTAGTTTGTTGTCACCTTAAATTACAGAAAATTCTGCTTTTCAGGTATCTCTGTTGCTCATTGTTTGTAATATAAAGGGTCTAAAGTGTGTGTTTAACCTATACATTGGTGAAAACCCTACTAAATCTAATCTTGAATTATTGATTAAATACTCTTTACTCTGTGCCATGTTTTCAGACTTGTAAAAGCTGCTTCAGCTGCCGTTTGTCTTTAGCATGTTTGTTTGACATGAGATTTAAATGACAAGCCGGCAGTAGCATTTATGAATACGAATATGTCTATAATCATCAAAATGAGTGTTTCTTTTATTAGACCACTAGAGAAATAATCTTTCTATTCACCTTGTAATATGAGAGTATTTTATTGGATAACTGAAAATGTGAATGAATGGTGTGACCTTTCAAACACACTGCCATCGAGTCAGTGCCGACTCACGGTGACCACGTAGGAGAGTACAGCAGCACCCTTGTGGATTTCTGAGCACATAACTCTTTATGGGAGTGGAAAGCCCGGTCTTTCTCCCAAAGCAGATGGTGGTTTTGAGCTGCTCACAGCCCACATTGTCACCACCATGCCACCAGGGCCCCGTTTTCAAACGGTAGACTTTTAAAATTTCAATTCCACTCTAATATCAGTTTCTATTTTCTCATAACTTAGTTCTCATATGGAAGCATTCCTGTCATTTGTCCTGCCAAACAGTGAGACCATCCACGAGTGCATTCTTTTGATCTAACCAGTGCTTTTAAAATTGAAAATAACATTGTTTCCAAAAAACAGAACTATTGAGAGGTTGGATCTAAATACATGCAAAAAGATCGAGCTTTATAAAGCAGCTCATAATTTAGGTCTGTTGTGATCATCATTACAAAAGAAAAGAGTCAACAGGAAGAATAAATTAGAGTTGAATTAACACTGGTTGCAAGCTGTTGATCAAAGGATGTTGAAAAACTTCTAAAGGCAATGTTACAAATGAGATTGCACAAAAGTGGAGAAAACAATTTGCTCCTTCCTATGCCTACTGTTTGTTTCAGTCCTTTCTAACCTTTTTGAAGCCATGACAGAGCCCACCCACATTTCTGATCAGGGCCCAAGCCCAGTGATGCAGAGACTCCAGCAGCCCCATTGGTGGACATTGAGGAGACTAGCTGACCGATTGGAGACAAACCTGGTGCTCGTCCTCCAAAAAGTCCATAGAACAATGCTACTCAGTACCCATGGGATCACGATGATCTGAAATACATTTGGTGGCAGCTAGGGACAACACTGTTTGCCAAGCACATTGGTGGGGAACACTGAATTTACTAGATTTCTTAATGCAGATTCACTGAGTCTTTAATAATTCAATACTGCTTTTGCTTTCTTGGTCAAGGCATATATAGTAGAAACATCTAGGAAAAGATTAAGGGACATTATTGAATAAGTATGTTTCAGGAAGTTCTGCTAAGTAAAGCCAATAGGCAATTTAATCTAAGTAAGCTTTAGGAAATTGAACTCAAACTCACTGCCATTGAGTTGATTCCAACTCATAGCAACCCTATGAGGGGCGAACTGCCCCTGTGAGTTTCTGAGATTGTAAAAGTCTCATATTTCTCCTTCGAAGTAGCTGGTGGTTTTAAACTGATGACCTTGTGGTTAATCAATCCACTGTGCCACCAGGGCTCCTAAACTCTAGGAATGATAGTTTATAAACCAGAAACATTAAGCATAACACTCCAAATCTGTAATAATTTCCTTTTAAAGATCCCAAAGGACACATTAATATGATTGGGCAATCATTTTACTAAGTGACCAGGTAGCAGTTCTCAGGCTACTGAGCTGAGCACCTCTTGATATTGAAGATATTGAAACACGAATTTCCAATCAGATTGGAATTCAACTAACACCACAGAATCCTTCTGAATCCTCTTACTCTTACTTTTTTCCTCCTCCTAACTTCCTGGGTTACTGTTAGAACCTTCTAATTGGGCTCCTATCCTCACATCCACCTTAGCTTGTTGTTCTCTGTTCAGCTATTGTGCTTTCTAAACTCTAAAGCTAATCATCTCAGTCTTTTTGCCTGAAGTTCTCTGTGAATCCTTATTGAGTCTGGGTTAAAGACTAAAAATCTCATTAACATGTCAAGCTTTAGGAACTGTCTGTTTTTTTTCCCTTCAGCTTCATCTCTGTATTCAGCTAATCTTCAAAGAAATAAATGAAAGTACTCAATATTCCTATTCCCTGAAGTACTTCTATTTTCGCACCTTGGTATCTTTATCTCTCTAATTTGCATTAGTTGCTTGGGAAGCTAGTCACCTGTGCCCCACCCAGTGTTGTCTCTGTGTCCCTTTGATTTGACCATCCTAATTTAAAGTGGAGCTCTTTATGTGTCCAGGTGTTTTACTCACTTCCTTCATACGAGATTCTAATGCTTTGATCACATCAACTATACATCTGAGTAGACTATACAGTGTCCTAGAAGACAGGAAGCTTCGTGCCCCACCCCCCTCTTATAGCCCCCTCGGAGCCTGCCATATTTCCTGAAATGTATGGGGACTAGTAAATGTTAACTCTATCTGTGAATACTTAAATGCATGCATATGCATGAGTGAATAATATCTATCTTCGCTCACAATTTGAAGTAATACATACAACTTGAAAATTTAAAATCAGTTCCTCTTCCCTTGAGCATGCTTAGTGTGCTCTAGCTGAAATAAGTAAAAATTAAATCCTTGATTTGCAATCGCAGAGATTTCCATAGGCAAAATATTGAATAGTGTAGGAAGTGCCAAAAGAAGAGAGAAGGAAAGAGCATAGTTATTGTATCAAAATATATAGCTACCCTACTCAAATGTTGCTCCTTGCTCACTTTTTAAGTTAAAAAATTAGTAAAAAGACACATTATAATGGCAAACTGTGTGCTCAATTATTTTACATATGCCAGATCCATGTTCAATATACCGTATATACTCGAGTATAAGCTGAGTTTTTCAGCACATTTTTAATGCATTTTCTGTGGTAAAATTAGGTGCCTCGGCGTATACGCGATTATATTTGGTAATCTTTAGACAGTCTTTAAATGGTAATGGAACAAGTCCACTGAAGTGTACATAAACAACACATTGAGTAGTTGTGATGAAACGGGGTGTGAGTACATGGATGTGGGTTTGAGCATTTAAGCTCTCCTTTTACTTACTTTTCCACAGGTAATACTAGACTTTGCATGAAGATAAAAGCAAAGCCCATAGTTAGTTTTGTAATGTTGTGTGCATCCCTACGTAAATGTGGGGTAGACGTTAGGAGACCCCCTGCGTGACATAGGGGAGAAAAAGTGATTTGTTTACAGCCCTGTTCATTGTTTCTGCTCTTGATTTCCTGGGGAAGTGATATGGACATTCTTTGGATTCCTGTATATTTTTTTCACTTTTAATAGGAAAGGACAGTTTTTGTTTTTTACTTTCCAGTGAATCATATTTTTCTAACATATTAACTAGATCGGTTTTCTATCTAATCAAAGAAATGGAATGTCAATGTACTTAATAAAAGGAGGACGTGCAGAATAGTATTTTCAGCAGGAAACGATGGCATTAGGAACTTTGGGAAGATAAAAAATAGAATTGAAATAGAACTGAAAAGCTAGCCAATGACTGTTACTGTTTAGCTACCCTCTTTTACTTTTCCTCTCAGTCATAGTACCTTCATATCTGTAGAGACAGTAATATCTCAGCATTTGTTACCGCTCCAGGCGGTGCAACTCGTTGTGCCAAGATCCTAGATGCTAAACCAAGGGGAAGAAAACCAATACACAACCATGTAGTTTTCTACTGATAAATCTTCCAATGTAGGAAGTCAGTTTCAAAGATGATAAATATTTAAAACAGGTTCTGTGCAATTAGAGAAGAGTGAAAGACTGTCAGAAGTCATATGCTAATTGTTTACTTGAGGAGCTGGTATTTGTATTAGGCATGCATGTATTTTTAAGAGCATCTAAGAAGTGTGTACAGTGGGAGATGTTAGTGGTGACGGAATTGTTTATGGTGCTTATTATAGTTCAAACAAAAAAAGGTATGCAGTAACCTCAAGGAAACACGCACGACTTTTTTTTTTCCATCTTAATTTTTTTTGGCCTTCCTCCTGTGTGCTTACCTATTGGAGTTGATTCACCGAGTTGATTTGACTCATCTAATGCCCCTCTATGATGGAGTGGAAATGGCACTCTCGAGTTGCTAATGCTGTACATCTTACTGAAGAATATTGCCACACCTCCTCTCTGTGAAGCAAATAGTGGTTCCCTTGGCAACTGGGCACTTCAGCCACCACGCCACTAGAGCCCTTCCCTTCAGCCCTTCAGAAAGTGCCATTTGTCCCTGTAGATTCACCCCATTTAGATTCTGATTCTCAGCTTTCAAACTTGATGTTTTTAAGAGCACTTTTGGAGGATAGGCCCAAATTAACTGAGCTCAAGGACTTGTTCATAATCCAGAATAATGATTTTACTAACTTATAGTGATTCGTGCAACTATCAGACAGATGCCAGTGATGCTGTGCCTTGTGTGTAAAAGCATGTTATAGTCAGAACATTCTGTAGTGTCCATGGAGTGAAACCATGAGGTGACGGTTTATGATCCACGACAGGCACTCCCTTAACTCACGGAACAGATCACTGGAAACTGTTGACTCTTACAAATGACGTCAATGCTTCTGCTTCTGTCTTTAGTACATTCTTGTGTCATCTCGATTTTTAATTTTTATTCATTGCTCTTACAGATATTATAACAATCCATATTTCAATTAGAGCAAGCATAATTGTACAAATGCTACCACCACCAGTTTCTATACATTTTAATTCTTCTTGAATTCTTTGATATCAGCTCCCCATTATCCCTCCCCCCACCCTATCTTATTCCATATTTTTAAGTTGAACTGTAACACCCTTGTTCCTTGCATGTGTGAGAGCAAGGTGAGGATCCATTGATAGAGTTTTAAGTAGGAATGTAGGCACAGTTGCATTTTAGATGCATCACTTAGGTTATCATTTGCATGGGTTTGATGTGGTCTCTAAACCTGGTCGATTCTATGCCCTTATTCTTATTATCGGAAACTTTTAAGCACAGCCTCAACCTATCCATCGACCCATTTGTAGATATACATATAAATTATAGACATCTTCTATACAAGTAAAGCACATTAATTTATTAATGATAATGATTAAAAAGTAAAACATTTATATGATATAAAATTCAAATATAATTTCACCATCTCTTCTGATCTGGAAGAGAATCTCTCATGTGCTCATGTGCCTTAGATTCACTCTGATGCATGCCGTAGAGGAGGAGAGATAATCTAGAGAGGTGGGAGATTGATGTAGAACACTGGGTGATAGTGGCATTGTCTAAATTAAGAATCCCTTAATCTTCAGAATATGAAGATGAATTTAATATAATCATGAACAAGATGTGTTAAAAGGGAGGCAGGAATGAAATCTGATGCCATAATTTCTGATGACTAATCAAGTGGGTACTTGCCATTGAGATGGGGAATATAGGAAGAGGAGAGATTAGGCAACCAGGTAAGTGCTGTCAGACAGCTGAACAGTTTTATGGACATAGATAAATTCAAGGAGAGTTACATATTAGAAGATTGGATATTATCTTAGGCTGGGTTCTCTACAGAAGCAAAACCATTGAAGCTTAAATGTGTGTACAGAAATAAATTTATATGAAGAAAACTGCTCACACAATTGTAGAAACAAGTAAGTCCACATCCTGGCACATCTGAAGTCCGTGGGTCAGATGTTAGGCTGGTGGCTCTGGGGATGAGTTGGACCCCAGAGTGGCAGAAAGCTGGCAGGCTGCTGGGTGCGGAGTGGAGTGAACGCAAGGCTCATAACTGCAGAGGTGAGTGGTCCTAAGGTAGGTAGGTAGGTAAGTCAGATGGTGGGCAAGTGACAACTCCCAGGACTGACAGGTTGTTTCCTTCAGTCTAAAGATCCAGAGATACAGATGCTGAATTCAGACCAAGCAAGATTTTCTACATTGTCTACTTTAATTGGAAACGGGCCATACCACGCAAGTCCTCTCAGTTGATAAAGGTTTTATCTCCCCTAATCTTGTAACCGATTAACTGCTCTTAGAGGATCTGATGATGTTGCTGACTACATCATGTTAGATCACATCATGAGGTTAGTAGGTGTTAAATGTCAAACCACCAAGAATCTTGGCCCAGTCAAGTTGACAAAATCTTAGCTATAAAAGATACCGTATATACTCATGTATAAGCCGAGTTTTTCAGCACATTTTTAATGCACTTTTTCTGGTAAAATTAGGTGCCTTGGCTGATATTTGGGTCGGCTTATATTCGAGTATAGTAAAAAATGGCAGAAATAATGCAGAATAGAGGTAGAGATTTTAAAGGTACTATTCTAGCAATCAGAATTTGAATTTTATGACAGCCTTTAGAATGTTTTCTTGGCCTCATGAACTATTTACATTAAAAAATGCTCACGTTTAAAAATTTAATTTGATATGAAAACTTTACTGTTGGAAAAATGAGATGTTAGGCAAAATAACTGAATTCTGATAGGACTGCAATTGGCTGGACCTCGGTGGCAGGTCTCCCATTTAAATGTGGTCGCTCCCAATATGTCACTAAAACTACCCAGATCAACACACTCATCTGTATAGTTCTTGGATCACCTCTGAAATGGATAAGAAACGACTGGGCGAATGGTACACCCAACACAGAAGTGACAGTGAACATACAGAGGCCAGCCCTTGAAGAATTTTTATAAGTCAAGTATCCAGTAGTGAAAACGAAGGATGTGGAGTAGTTGCCATGAAAGTAGGGGGCACAAAAATGTGGGGGAGTGGGGTTTTAATAGAAACAAGAGAAAGGCAGAATTTAAAGAGAAATGGACTAGGTAATAATAATGACCAGCCAAACTAGATAGAGAATGGAAAGTTTTCACGAGCTGTAGTTGCAAAGTAGCTTTTGTTACCTATTTTTAATATTTGCAATTTCACTTATTACCAAAACCATATAATAAAACTCAGAAAAACAGCCACTGAGTCTATGCTGACTCGAGCGCCCCCTAGAGGATAGGGTAGAACTCTTCCTGTGAGCTTCCGAGATTGGAGATGCGATTTACTGGGAATAGAAGGCCGGTCTTTCTCCCGAGGAGCTGCTGATGCTTTCTAACTACCGACCTCTCCGTTAACAACTCAACTCATATCCCTGTTGCCACCAGGCTCCTCCTAAAACCCCAATAGGCTCCATGTTAAAAATAAAAGTGTGCATTAAGGTAGGTACAATATTTTTCTGGTGTGTAATAATGAAGTAAATTACTAAAATGTTGAGAACACTTGTTTTTAACATCATTTAGAAACCAAATCTGTGCAACGCCCTGCTTTAAAACAACAACTCAAATAACCATGCACACTTCTCTAGTCTGTAGTTCTAGTAGGTCATTTTATTTGATTTACTTTATTAACCACGATTTTGTAAAACTTTATGTTCTCATCTCAGAACTTCTTATGGTCCTTTTCTTACCCCTGGATAGTTAACATAGAGAAACCTGAGACCCATTACTTCTAAAAGCGTTTTCATATGTGGAGTTGAATTTTAAACTACGTTTTGTTAAAATTTTATTTTATTGAAAGATACCCATATATAAAATATGTAGAGAAGGAATTAATGTATTAGATTGTATTTAGTAAGTGTGTCTGGATTCAAAGAGGCCCTGGATTTTATTCGCTAGTTCATTTCTTTTTAAAAGATTCTGCTATATTGAAAAGATTGAAATTGTTTCTCATTTAGAAGCAAAGAATACATTTGTTAACAGCTTTGGAACATAGAGGAAGTGGTGTCTGTGTGCACGCAGGTATGCTGTTTTGTTTGGTTTTTTTTGCACTACATTGTCAGAATTAGGGTTTAGGGAGCACAAATGTAAGTGCAAGAAATTAGGGTTTGCAAGAAAATGTTTATGTTCTTTTGTTTTGCCCTTCTCCATATACTTTGTGCCTTTTGCTACTGCTCATGGAACTGGGATAGACTAGCTTGTTATTTGTCAGTAGAGCAGAGTCTCAGATCTTATAAAATCAACCCCCTCCTCCCAATGAGGAAATATTCCTATTTCTCCCCAATGAGGAAATATTCCTATTTCTGTTCATAAAAGCAATTGAAATTGCAAAGGCAAAGTTATGTAGCCACACATCAATCACACAACAAGAGGGAGACGAAATGTTCCAGAAGCCCCTTGACAACAGTTCCCAAGAAACACTGTGGTTCCACAGCAGGATAGGTTTATTTCTGTACTTTATCAATAAATTCTCTCTGGCATTTGCTCTCTTTCCCAACCTGTCAACTTTTGGCTTTATGTTCAAGAATTTTATCCCCATCCGTGGCCATCTTCAGCCTGGTGATGATCACCTCTCCTGAGTGAATGCCCCCGTGGACAATTGGCTTTTGTGCAGCACCCACTCGATGTAGGTGACGTGCTTCTTTCTGTAAACTTGGACTACCTGCTGATTTGCTGGACTTTGTTGTGTCCTTGACTCACCTGGACCTCATCATCCTCATGGATGAAATTGTGGTTCTTGCTGTAGTTGGAGATCACGAAGGGGTTGAAATTCATGGTGACCTGTACAATTCTTTAGAGTCATCATCTTGTTCTGTCAAATGAAAACGTTTTGTGACTTAATGGTACAACTCAAGTTTTAAAAAATCAATATAGGAATTTATATTTTATAAATCTGTTTCATAGTAGATAGCTAATATTTTGCCTTTCTATCCTTTCTTATTTTGAATGTTAATTATTTTTTAAGAACTAGTAGGAATAAAAATCATAACTCTTTCCATTTAGAGCTTTGTTTTTTCTTTGTTATTCTTCGTTTTTTAATAGTCTCTTATTAGAGGCCATTTTAAGGGATTTTAGACATAGCAGTATAGGGACCCCTTGTGTGTAGTGATTACATCTTGGGCTACAGTCTGAAAGGTCAGCAGTTCAAAACCACTAAGCGCTCCTTGGAAAAAGATGGGGCTTCCTGGCTGTGTGACAGTTACTGTCTGGAAAGTCACAGGCCAATTCTACCCAGTCTATTGAGTTGCTGTGATGCGTCAGCATTGATCCTATGGCAATGAGGATGTTTTTTTCTTGTTGGGCAGGTGATGTGGGGGGGATAGCTTTACATAGCAGTATATCATTCCCATGTGACAGATGGTAGATGTCTCAGTTTTCTCTTGGTTCAATTTTATTTCAATATCTAACAAACTTAACCTAATTGGCCTTCTTACAGAGATATATGAGAAACTTTGTCTTATTGCTGAGTTAGTTGCTTGTTAGAACAGCCCGGGCTATTCATGCCCAAGAGAAAATTAATCTAAAGCCTACTTAAGACTTCCTGTAACAAAGGTTAATAATTTGGGGGTATAAAACAATAATAAAAGCCAAATCCACTCCCATCGAGTCTACTCTGCCTCACGGATACCTTAGGTAGGGTTTCTGAGTCTGGAAGTCCTTGCACGGGCAGGCAGCCTGATCGTTTCCCATGGAGAGCAACTGGTGGTTTAGAACCTGTGGCTAACAGTCCCATGCTTATCCACAGCACTGCTTGGATAAGCACTGCTTGGCCCCTCTGTTTTTGAGTATATTTCTATTGTATTCATTTAGTATAACCTCAATAGACCAAAGACCTCTTCCCCATGGCCCATGTACTGTTACATGTACTGTGGCTCATGAATGTGCTCTGTATCATCGACCTTTCAGAGACAATGCACAGAACAGTGGTGCTTTAGGAAGAAAAGAGTGAATGTGCATTCTTAAAGCATGAACTGTATTCACAGATTTTCCTTTCTGCGCTTTCCAGCAGTAAACTTTTTAATTTCCAACCTAGAAAATAAATCTTCACATGCACAAAGTAATTTCATGGCGATTGTAAATTTAATCCTTACTGTGTTCAGAAGCAGAGACAGAGCCCTGGTGTTGTAGGGAGTATACATGGGGCTGTGACCTGTAAGAGCCCACTGGTGACTGTCCCAGAGAACGATGAGGCCTTCTCAAGGCTCCCCAAAGACTTGCAGCTTCAGAAACCCACAAGAGCAGCTCTGCCTATCCTGCAAGGCTGCTATTGGGCAGGATTGACTCAATGGCAGTGAGTTACATTCAGAAATTAGGATATGAGGTTAACAATTAGAAATCATAAACTGTAATGCATGGATGAGGTTACTGTGAAAATCAAGCATAATCTTAGAGAAGATCTTTTCCTTGTTTACTTGTTATGACTCTAGATTTAAGTTTCAAAGTGGGAAAAAATGAATGATACTCTTTTACTGTATGGAGAAATAATATTGTCTACATTGTAAAAGAAATAGTATAAAGCACCCCCCTCAATTACCTAACTTTTTTATCTTTTTCTATCAGACCTAGCAATGTTCATTTATTGGGAATGAGGAATGCATTTCAGTCCACTGGGTTTCGTAACCATAGTTACCATTCTACTAAAGCTAAGTTGTTGTGAGGCTCACTGTGTGGTTTAGATGCCTTTCAGTGGGCTGCTGGCAAGCTCTTGTTTTTCTTCATGAAACAGTAGTGATAATCTGCTAAGAAATTGCTACTGTTGTATGTTCTAAGGAATACTCATTAAAATTATTTAAGTAATAAATATGAATAAACTATCAACAGAGTGTAGGAATCATACCACTAATGCTTTGTGTTTATAATAACATAAGAATATTTCTATTCCTTATGAGGACCCTGTTCTTTTTCCGAAAAAAAAAAAAAAACTGGCTCTGACTTTTAAAGGTACTGACATCTAATATATTTTGTTGATTCAAGTGAATTTATATGTAGTTCAGATAACAATTCAAAAACGGGAATTGGTAAAATGAATAGGAGATTTTTGATGTATTTAAGGTCAAAATGGCATTTTTTATCTCTGAGCAAGAATTGATTTTAATAAACTATAACCACCTATCCTTCTCTGCCTTAGTTAGTGTACAAAATGTATAATCTTGTCAGTGTTACACTTCAGTTGTCTTGGTTATTCTTAGCTCTGCATTTCCTGGAAATTTAGATTCAGTTTATCAACTTCTGTTAAAAGTGTCTAATGACATCTTCTATAGGGATTATATTGAATCTGTAGATCAATTTGGTGAGAATTGATGTCTTCACAGTTTTGAAGAAGTATATATGTAATATCTCTTTTAATCTGACTGTTATGTGTGTGTTTCTAATGTTTCCTTGCACTTATTTTGTTGCCTTTATTTTTGTGTAATATTTTTAGATGCCTTTGTAAAAGTTAGCACTCTTTAAAATTTCCTGTTCTAGTTGTGTATTGCTGGCATTTAGGAATTTAGCTAATTGTGGTTGTTTAGTACCATCACGCTGGTTCTGAGCCGTAGCAAACGTATGCACAGCAGAATGGAACACTGCCCGCTCCTGGACCATCCTAGCCATTGTCCCTGTGCCTGAGCCCACTGTTGCAGCCACGGTGTCCATCGTCTCACTGAAGGCCTTCCTCTCTGTCACCAACCCTCCACTTTATCTTGATGGCCTTCTGCAGGCTCCGGTCTCTCCGGACAACATGTCCACAGTACGTGAGACAAAGTCTCACCATCTTTGCCTCTAAAGAACATTCTGGCCCTCCTTCTTCCAAGACAGATATGTTTGTCCTTTTATCAGTACTTGATACTTTCCGTTTTCTTCTCTGCCACCATAATTCAAATACTTCTCTTCTTCTTTAGTCTTCCTTCTTAAGTGTGCGACTCTCACGTGCATATGAGTCGATGGAAAATGCCATGGCTTGGGTAAGGCCCTCCTCAATCCTGAAAGTGACATGCTTGCTTTTCAATACTCTAAAGAGGTCTTGTGCAGCAAATTTATCCAATGCAATGCATCTTTTGATATCTTGACTCCTGCCTCCATGATCATTGATTGTGGACCCAAGGAAGACTGAATCCTTGAAAGCCTTAGCCTTTTCTCCATTTATCACAATCTTACCTCTTGGCTCCTTTGTGAGGATTTTAGTCTTCTTTACATTGAGTTTTAATCCATACGAAGACCACAGGCCTTGATCTACATCAGCAAGTGCTTCAAGTCTTCCTCCCTGTCAGCAAACAGGTTCGTGTGATTAGCATAGCACAGGTTGTTTAGAAGCCGTCCTCCAATCTTGATGCCGTTCTTCTTCAGAAAAGCCAGCGTCCCTGATGATTTGTTCAGCGTACAGATTGAGTATGGTGAGAAGATGCAACCCTGACACCCACCTCTTGATTTGAAACTCTTGTTCTGTTCATATAATTGCCTCTTGAGCTTGCTGTTGGGTCACCTTTCTTTGGAATGAGCACAAATGTGGTTCTCTTTCAATCACTTGGCGAAGTAGCTGTCTCACAAATTTCCTGGTCTAGAGGAGCGAGTGCTTCTAATGCTTCATCAGCTTGCTGAAACATTTCATTTGGCGTCCTATCAATCCCTTCAGCCTTGCTTCTGATTCATGCATTCTGTGCTTGAATCTCTTCCTTCAGCATTGTTGGTTCTGCTCATGCTACTTCATGAGATGGTGGACTGTCAACCAGTTCCTTTTGGTACTGGTAGAATCTAGCAGGGCCTTGTAGCAGGGCTTTCTACCCAGCAACCCTGTCAATTGTTAAATCTATTATTATTTTTCCTAATTTAATCTTTAGTTTCCTTTTGGTCTCCCGTAGTTTCACGCTACATGAAAAGCCTATGCTAATTAATTTTTTTTACTTTTTCTGTGATATGTTTTAAAGTACTTTTAAGATACATTTTACGTATTCCTTTTATGCATTCATTCTACTAGAAGTATAGAATTAACCCCCATACATATTTTTGGAAAATAAAAATCATAATTTCACTCAAATCTTGTTAACACTACTTAAGGTATTGTACATAGTTGTGAACTGTGTAGATCATAGAGGTCAGGCAATTTTTAAAATGCTAAAATAATATACTTTTCCTTGGCTGTGAATGTTTTCTAAATAATTTTAATTATAAATACTCCAAACACTGGATGTACTATAGTATGTCCCGTTATTGCTATGTGTAAATATACATACATATCTATGGGGTTGGCATCTGATGATCGCCTGCTAAGCAATGGGGAAGGGAGAAAGCAAACTCGACATCAGTAACGCCTAATGCCACTTTCTATGAGATGGAGCTCAGACTTGCCCCTCCTAAGGTGCACTTTCCCGTGCTTCACTTGAGTTTTGTAATTCATTGCAGTGGTAGCACAGACCACACAGACAATGCTCACGATGATGGGGTCTACTAGACCTGTTGACAGGTGAGGGATGCTCAGGATGTAGTTGTTCAGTTAAAACAATTTCTTCTCTGCCGAGCCTGCAGGCAGAACGCTCTCCTGCCCTCAGCCACTTGGCCTGGCCTCTGCCGTACTCAAACAGTGTCACAACACTTAAGGGGTTGTCAGTAAATGGCTGGGGCATGCTGCGCTGCTGTAAGCCTCCATACCAGCTCTGTCCATCAGTAAGCCTAGCTTCTCCTATGAGTGTCCCAGAGACACCCCACTCCACAAGCCAGACTCCTGCCCCACAGAACTCAGCGTTACTTGCTCTGTCAGCTGGCAAGTCCACTGTTCTCTAAGGTACACAATGGTTTTGAATAATTCACACTTAGAAACTACACATCATTATGAGACTTGTAGAGAAGTCTTTACATTGTAGTGCACATCTTTTCTTAAGGAAACTTTCTCAGAAATTCCCAGGAAGAGGCTTTCAGGGTTTTTAATGTGCCTTAAAAGTGTCTTCCTGGGATGCTATGTAAATTCTTATTCACACCAGAAGTTGACAGAAGTTCTTGTTTGCAAACACCTTTGTCTTTTTTGACATTCACACCATTGTTAAGTGGAACGTTTTGGTTTTGCACATCCTTAAGTACCGGGCTGCCAAATCAAAGGCCAAAGGTGCAAGTCTACCGGCTGTTCTGCAGGAGAAAGATGCTGCAGTCTGTTTCCATGGAGATCCCAGCCAGGAAAACTCAATGGAATAGTCTCCTCCGTCTTACAGGGTGACTAGTAGTTGGAATGAGTGTCGCCCTGTACAAGTTAGTATCTTGAAATTATTTTCCCTTAAAATGAAAAGTGTCCTTGTATTTTCTTTCTTCTATTCCTCTCACTGCTCTCTTCAAAATTGACCTGGTGACCCCCTTTTCAATGTTTTCATATATGAAGTAGTTCTGATTTCCTAACTTTTAAATCTTTAAAATTTGGTTTCTCTTATTTTGGGTAAATAGATTAAGACCCATTAGATATAACATAGGCATAATTTCATTTCTCAATAAATTCCATTTCAACATCTTTCACTTTTCAAATCACCCAAAGACTTCTTTATTAATGTTAGCATAGTTAAAACTCTAGATTTCTTCTCCGATGAAACACTTCTGTCTTCCCTGGACACAGCATAATTTAACTTTTAACTGTATAACTGATCTGTCTTTGGCAAAGGTGAATAAAAAGCAATCAGTGTCATCAAGGAATCCATGGGGCCCCCACGTGACATGCACCTTTTTTCTTATGATCGCACTAGGGCAGTGGTTCTCTACCTTCCTAATGCCACGACCCTTTCATACAGTTCCTCATGTTGTGGTGACCCCCCCCCCCCCATCATAAAATATTTTCATTGCTACTTCATCACTGTAAGTTTACGACCATTATGAATTGTAATATAAATATCTGATCTGCAGGATGTATCAGGTGACCCCTGTGAAATGGTCCTTCGACCCCCATAGGCTGGGAGCCGTTGCACGAGTGCGTTGCCAGCATTTGCAGTGATGTTCTTCCCACTTCGCTTCGACTTGCTTTTGGGTGGTTTCTTATTTATTTTTCTGTTCTGCACCCAGCATAATGCTTGCCACATCGAGGGTCTCTTTATCGTCTCCCTATGCCTCAGTCTCCTCATCCGTTTGCCTCATCGTGTTACTATGGCGAATACAAACCATGCATATGATGGATGCACTTGGGCATTGGCAAATGGTGAGCAGCCAATACGTAGCCATTTATCTTTACCCCAAGTCTCAATCTACCGTCTGTTGCCATCCAAATCAATTCATAGTCAATGTAACCTCAGGTGTTGTCAACTAGAACTCCACTTTGCAAGGATTTCTGTGGCTACTTTTTCACAAATAGGTTTCTAGGCCTTTCTTTTGAAGTGCCCGTTGGTAGACTTGAACTGTCAACTCTTTGGTGAACAGCCAAGCCTATTAACTCTTTATACTGCCCAATACTCCACTGGAAGTCTAACAGTCCTAAAATCAGGTCATTATTACAAGTGCCTATGGGTTTGAATTGCAGAATTTGTGTAGAGTGATTTTGATTTTCATTTTATTTTAGTGGTTATATAATGGGAAGTAAAAAAGCCAAATAGAATAAAATACTTTTGTTGGAATTTTCATATTCTATTTTCGTTATTTTTCCCTATTCCTTTAGTCTTCTTATCTCTCCAGGTATTTGTCAGCATGCTGAAATTTCTTCGTTTAAATATATACATATATATACTTTCCTCTCACTTGCTCTGAGGGGGAATGGTTAGTAGAAGCTACCACTGTGTTGTTGATGCAATTTAATCAGAGGTACAGAAATCCAAACTCTCCCATTTATTTTATCCTCATGCATCTTGGGAAAGACTGTGACAGCAATTTGTCATTTTTTGGTGGATATTTTACAGCCTTAATATAATTTTTTGATCTTTATTATTTTCAGAATTCACGACGCTTTATTTGTATTCTTTAAGCATGAAAAACACCGCCCCCCCCAATCCTGTGGTGTGTATGTGCGCATGTCATCTACACCCCACCTCCCACTCTTACACCTTCTCTGTGGTGAGTGGTTTACTTGGCTGATCAAAGCAGGGATAACTGCTAAACACATTTTTGAATACGTGTTCATCAAATAACACCTTTTCTTCTTAATACCTACTACCATCACCCAACAACCCATCATCTGCTGTTGAGTTAGTGTTTAATTACTGTCCTTAACGATGATTGCAGCGAATGCCTGTTAGGACAGAGATTTCTCCAGAGTGGCCCTAGACAGTCTCAGTTATACAATTACTGTGGCAATGCTGTGTGTCCTTTTGTAAACAATGAACTGTAGTGGTTTATTAGAGTACGCATTTACAAGTCTGTACGTTTTTATAGTTTTCTTGAGAAACCTTTGTTTGCCCAAAGGAGTTGTGAATTGCATTTACCTTAATGCATGGTGGGGATTATCTTTATTACAGATATTTAGGCAGTGCACTTACTTTCTATAGTTCATGCGCAGAGGAAACTCCCTGTATGTTTTCCATAAATGGATAAAATAGTCAGTTTTTAAATAATTAAATCTTCAGGTACAATGATTCTTGTTCACTTTGGATATTATAGTCCATGCTCCTTTTGTATTTGAAACTATAATTTAGAAACAAACAACAAAAAATGTGCTCCCCGGGTACTGTGTTAATAACTTCAGATAAGCTTGGGATAATTACATGTCTACCCTTCTCATTACAAACTTGCAGCGTTCTAATCTTATTAATGGTTTTCCTTGTTCACTTAAGATGACAGCACTTTGTTAGCCTTAAACAGAGACTGACGTGGTTTCTTCTAAATGGCATCTGATGCGGTGTCTGTCTTCAGTTCTCTGTGGTTTCCTGTTGTTTTTTTGTTTTGTTTTATTTTTTCATACATAGATAAAAGCTTTCTGAACTATTAATCCTCATTTACTTAACAAATTTACAAGGCTACATAAAGTATAAAATTTGCTATAAATACAAAATAGTCCTCTAAGTATGCCTACACATTCAGCTACACCGGGCCTTACTGTGTATTCCATCAACCTCATACACCTCCTCATCCATTCTTTAACCTATGTCTTACTTCAAAACACAGCGTTCTTCAAGGACATAGATGGTACCACATATTTCCATAGTTATGCAAATGACCCCTCAATACCTGGCGTTTAGCAATTAATAAATGCAGCAAGTCTGTCAGTGGTTCTCCAAATATGATTCCCAGACCCACAGCATCAGCATCACTAGGAAACTTAACAGACATTTTAATTCTCAGGCTCCACCCCAGTCTTACTGAGTCAGTTTATCTAGGATTATATCTCAATAATCTCTATAAATAGCTGCTGAAAGAATATGAAAGTTGTACTTTATAGTGATTCTTCTCTGAAAAGATTGCCAGCGGAGGAGGGGCAGCCACATCCACTTCATCCAGTCAAGCCTGTCTTTTATTTGTCAAGAGATACTAGTAAAGAAAACCCTAAGATTTGCATAGTTGCAATCTATATTTGCCGTTATATAAGAGGGCTTGCATTGTGTTCATGTTCTCATTTTATGAAAAGTAATTTTAAAAATGCATAATTTTCCCTCTCTACTTTTTAACGAATGATGGGCTTCAGCAAAGCATGGAGTGTGAGGATGGCCAAGGACTGGGCTGTGTCTGTTCTGCGTGTCTGGGGTTGCTGGGTTGAAACACCACTTCATGGCACCTAACGAGAGCAATCCAGAAATAAGAAAGCAGCCTCCTAAATGCCAGAAGGTTAAACTAAATATTGAGTGTTTCTCAATGGTAGGGGCAGATACTGAATGTTGGAAACTGCTCCAGTAGAGGATTGGTTGGGAAAGAGGGTTTTGCTTTTTGTTTTGTCCACTCCTCTTGCTCCTGAATGCTGTTCTGGGCAATTCTAAAAGTTTGAACCATGCTAATGTATCATCTATTCAAAATGTTGATAATTGATACTTAATAATCTAATGATTCAATGTAGAATTCATTTCTGTGAAACAGTCTGGTAGCTTTTCTTTTGCATTAAGAGTAAAGATTAGATACATGTTGGATACATTAGATACATTTATACTTCCATCTCTTTAGCAAACACTGGATTGCAAACCAGAAATGTCTTTATAACTTTGCACCATAACGTTCTTGAAATGATAAATGCAAATTATTATTTTATATTATGGGTTAAGTGCTACTATGGTCTCATCATTTTGTAACTATTTTCAGAAAGTAAATTTATTGTTCAAGTCCTACCCTGAGGCCGAGTAGCCCTGCGACATAGGGAGAATTTAATTTGGACTCACGGTTAAGTGAACTGGTAACAAACTGAAGAGCTTCTGACACACAGGACTTTGTTCTTCCTTGTGATTTTTTTTCTAGGGAAATCTTAATGGCCAAGGGCTGTTTTGAGTATAAAAATGATTTAGATTTTTATCACACTGTTTGTAAATAATTGAGTTACAAACCATTGCATATGTTCTGAATTATGAATAATGTTCTCAACTGTTTGCCTTTTAATTCCATTGTAATTGCATTAATATTATGATTAAATTATACAGTTTAAATAAAAGGTCTGTCTTAATTGCCGCTAAATTCAATTACTCTTCTTTTCTTTGTCCAGAACTATTGTCCCCTGGAAAGTCTTCAGACAGTGCCTTCATGAGGGCCATCCCATTAGCTCCGGCCTAGAAGCTATGGCGCTCAAGTCAACAATTGACTTAACTTGCAATGATTACATTTCAGTGTTTGAATTTGATATTTTTACTAGGCTGTTTCAGGTAAGTGAGATAGTGCATAATCTTCTTTCTTCCAGCCCTCCCACTCTGCTCCTACTCCTCCTTATTTCCCCTCCCATCTTCTTTTGTCTTCTCCCTGCTCTCTTTTTTAAATCTTACCTCTCTCCTCCACTCCGGCTTCTGCTCCAGTTGTGCATGCACATAGGTACACACACACACACACACACACACGCATACACACATGCACATATGATAAATATCCTCCTTAGTAGCCTGAAATTGTAATGCATCTCTTGTTATGTTATTGTTCCAGCATTGCCCACTTTACGGAGACTCATCTGGTTTAAATTCTACAGTGTCAGAACTGTGAGCCTTGTCATTGCTTGTCAGCTTAGAAGATTCATACAAAGACGCTTTATTGTAAACTTCCTCTTTAATTTCTCCAGCCCTGGTGGTAATGTTGTTAAGCACTCATCTGTTAACCAAATGGTCAGCAGTTCAAATCCACAGGCTAATCGACATTTCAAAGTTGCAGCTGTCTGCTTCTGTAAAGATTAAAGGCTTGGGCACCCTCTATATTCTCTCTGTATTCTTTTGAATCAGAATCTAACAGACTGTAAGAGATATTTGGTTTCTGTCTTTATGTTGTTGCTGTTTTCAATCCAGTAACTATCAGAATGCAACAGGTAAGGGCTTGCTAGTGGGTAATTAAGAAGGGCCTAATACCACAGTCCTGAGAAAGATGGGGCTTTCTACTCCCGTAAACAGTCCCAGCCTCGGAAATTCACAGGGGCTGTACTACCCTGTCCACTGGGATGGCTGTGGTTGCCATCAGCTCCATGGCAGTGCGGCACTGGTGGTGGTTGCTGCTTTGTTTTTGAGTTTGGTGTTGCAGCGGCTAAGCACTGCTATTAACAGAAAGGACAGTGTTTTGAACCTGCTCTGTGCAGGGTAAAGAGATGGTCATCTGCTGCTGTAATTCTACAACTTTGGAAAACCGACAGGGCAAATCCACTCTGGCCGATGGGGTCACTGTGTACTGAGATCAACTTGACAGCAGTTTTGTTTTGTGTCAGTGTGCAGTTGGTAGGATTTTATTCCATCTCTTCTCATTTGCCCTGCTCATTGCTTAGATCAGCAGTTCTCAATCTGTGGGTCGCCACCTCTTTGGGGGGGTCAAACAACCCTTTCACAGGGGTCGCCTGATTCATAACAGTGGCAAAATTACCATTATGAAGTAGCAATGAAAAGAATTTTGTTGTTGGGGGGGGGGCAACACAACATAAGAAACCTGTCTGTGTTAAAGGATTGTGGCATTAGGAAGGTTGAGAACCACGGCCTTACCTGAAAAGGGAAATAGGAAGCAGAAATCACAAACTATTCTGTCTAGTAGAATTGTATTGTTGTTTAAAAGCTGTTTTACTCCTTGAGTTACATATTTTGAACATGTTTCATCTAATCTTTTTTCATCTGCATATTTTAATTTTCAGTTTCTACACTATATTCCATCAAAACAGTATACCTGTATTAGTTTAATAAGTTACTCTTGGGAATGTATGCATCTTTCCTCCCTCACTTTACAACGCAATCAGTGTTAGATGTGAACCTTCATTTGTTGGTTTTATTTTTAAAATCATTCCTCCATAGTTGTCCTCCTTTAACTGTTGAGAAGCAAGTATAATTATGAGGAAGGCCAGGTGTTACTTTGCTCATTTATATACTTTAATGGAGTTATTTTGATTGTAAAGACCTGAAATTTGAATTTTGAGATTTGGGTCTGCTATAAAATTATAATATGTATGTAATTTCATTCAAATAGTCACAGAATAAGAGATCCATACTCATAATTTCCAGGGATATAATAATCCTAATGGTATAAGTTATGCAGCAATATAAATTGAAACGGATGTCAGCCTTGTAGTCTTTCCCAGGTCTTTGTTATTTTAGCCTGAGGTAAGGTTTATTCTGTTTGAAACATGCTTTCAACAAATGCACAGTACATCATTAGTTTTCTTATTTTCCACGCTATAAGGAGTTTGCTTCTATGATTTATAACTTTTCTTGACACTAGCCTGAAAGGATTTGAGTGATTGATTTATATGTATAATAAAACAAAATCAGGTAGGATTAGCTTTTAATTTAAGAAAGAGCTCATTAACAGAAGGCAAATTAACTTGTGTCAACAATACTTGTAAGTCATAATTTATTTTATTACAGTCTTAAAGTCATAATTCTACCTATGCATCTGGGGCAAGAAATCGCATAAATGACTTTAGAACATGGATTTTTACTTATTTTCATAGCTGTTTCATGATTATTCTCATTGCATATACTTTGTCTGCCTTTGCATTTTCAATAAATTAGTGTATGTTAAAACATAAATGGGGTACTTGATACTGATCCCGTTGTAATGGAACGTCTCCCCTTTTAAAAAGCTCTTGGTATTTTTACTGAATAATAGCCCATTTATTTAACATGAATCAAAGATTTTCTAAATGATAGTGTTGCTGCTGTACCCAGTGAAGGAAGGGAGCAGAAGTAGTTTTCCTACTTGATACTGATGTTCCATTCAAGGAAAGTGTATGGAGCTGTGCTCGTCAAGATGACTTCTCAGGGTATATCTTATGTACAAGAAGACACCCTATTTATTAGGTGTATGAGAACAACAATATGAGTTAAAGGGTTATTCAAATGTATACTTACTATATACGCGTAATACGCTGTCCAAGTAACCTTACTGCTCTAAGTATAATATAGTTTATATATGTTCAATAGGATGAGGGAGGAAAATGAGTAGAGCTACTATAGAAAGTTTATGTGGCAAAACCCAACGTTTTACTTGTGAACCAAAAAGTGCCCAGTCACTTTCAAAGTATGTTAATTTTAGAAATAGCTGAAAAATTCCTATTGATTTCTATGTGCTTCTGAAATTCTTCACTTCCTTTTACTTGTATATCCAATATTCAAATAATTTGATTATATTCTAACATCTGCCTTAAGATATAAAATTAGATCAATTAGTTTTTATTTTTACATAATTAAAAATATGCCATTAAATTTTAGTAAGTTTCCCTAAGATATATGCATTGTATGTAAAAAATGGACATTTTGCTAATATTGTTATTGCCTGAATCTTATATTCTGTTGCTACAGTGACATTGGTGATTAACTGGTAGTGGCTTTTTGAGTTCTCAGTTATTGAAGGCTAGAGTATTTCCTGGTGTCACTGTCAGTTATGTGCCCACAAGTTAACTTCAGGTCAGCGGTTCAAATCCATGAGCTGCTCCTCTGGAAAGAGGCCATTTGCTCCTCTAAACATTTACAGTCTCAGAGCCTCTGGGAGTTGGAATTGCCTCGGTGTCAGGGAGTAGTAAGGGTACCTTAGCAGAGTTATATCTGAGAGGGGGGATAAGGTATAATGTTAGGATTTGGATCTGGGGTAGTGAAACTAGCATAGGGATATAGAGATGGAATCAACAGAAACAAGGGGCTGAAGTGGAGGATTCTAGGGACTGAAGGAAGTAAGCCTTACTTTCCTTTATTTTGCTATCTGGCCAGAACTCGACAAATTGCTGGCCGTCATCCGAAGGATTTTGTAGTGGCTCCCTTTCTTGGTCCCTTTTCAGTGCCGTCCTGCCACCTGCTTTCTCCTTGCTCAGTAGTTCAGGGATGCTGGGACTGATTGCAGGAATTAGAATCCAGCAGTGGAACTGTGCGGACTTTACTTCTCTCCTCCCCGTGCTTGGGGATGCCCTGCTCTTCCCAGAAGCCTGGGTTGTTGAGTAGTGGGAAGTGAATGGAAGGTGAGTAAAGAAAGAATAAGCTGTGTCTGGAGTATCTTGAACTAATGGAATAAAACAGGGAAAGAATTAACGAAGGAGCATTACTACTTTTAGCAAGGAGAAAGAATTTCTGAAAAGATTAGCCAACCCTCCTCATCCTGTGTGCATTCAATGGCTATTCATAAAAATAGTACATTGGGGAGATTAGAAGGATTAATCTCTTTCACTCACTTTATTAATTTTTATATCATTTAAGAACGGGAAGATAATCTTGTTTTGATATGTGGTATAATATTTTAATCTGAAAACAAATTCCAAAAATAAGTTTTATTCTTTAAGCAGGTTGTTTTGTTTTGTTTTTTTAAACCGTGATTTGGCAAAATGCATAAAAAGGGGGGAAAACCCCACCCCATAACTACCACACGTTCCAGACTGTTTGAGTGGGTTGCATTTACCAGAGAAACCGCACACAGACTCTCTCTCTTACATAAACATGTTTGCAGTAGGAAACTGGCCTTCTGGATGATGTACGGAGAGACATTGTTGCTAGATACTCCAGCCTTCCGCTCAGAGCTCAGCTTGTATTATTTGCTTGTATATTTGATCAGTACATTGGCTCTTCTTTAAAGTTTAGCATTTT
Source organism: Tenrec ecaudatus (assembly GCF_050624435.1). Lineage (NCBI taxonomy): Eukaryota > Metazoa > Chordata > Mammalia > Afrosoricida > Tenrecidae > Tenrec > Tenrec ecaudatus. The sequence goes on from NC_134531.1 coordinate 297,581,111, forward strand.
AAGAGCATTCATTCCTTCCATGAATTTACATGGATTTTTATAAAAGTGACCCAAATATGTGTCTGATATTCTTTTCCATTCTTGCCCTCTGTAGCTTGGGGAGGGGGAGGGTTAGCTTAAAAAAAAATCCAATGCCTAAAATAGGGCACAATTTCTCTCTCTGTCTGTCTCTCTCCCCACCCCTCAAAAAACAGTTATGTTGACATTCTTCCAAGTATTGTTTTATGCAATTTGAGCCATGCCTTAGGCAGAAAATTAAAAATATTTCATTTTTTCAAGATTATAGGCAGAGTTTCTCATGCTCTTCCAGAAATCGTTTTCCCCCTCTCCCTAATTAGATTACTTAATGTGATAGGGAAATGCCCAGAAGATTTTTCTTGTTATGTCAAAGAAAGAATAAATCGCTTCAAGACTAACTCATTCTTTCCCTTGTTATCCTCATCCCAAGGGATATATAATCCTTGAAGAATCTGCCTAGTAACTTTGAAACTTTCTGAACAATAATAAAGAACAAGTCTCAAAGCAGTCAAAAGAAACATTCATATATAGGATGACTGTTTCAACTACTTTAACATACCATCTGAAAATGTTCTTTTTTATGTAGAAAACTTAAATGAATAATCTGGCATATCAGGTTTAGTATGCTGCCAATTCACTGACATTAAGTAGCTTCCACATTAAAAATGTTGCAGACATGATCCATCTATCCCTTTAGCAAAGTTGTCCATCACCACCTGCGTTTTTCGCTTGCTGTGACATCTGGAAGGATAGTAGACTCCAGTAAAGAGGGAACCATACAAGGATGCAAGCCATTGTATTTGGATTTTTATAGAAGGTTTCTGTATAACTTTTAAACCCCAAACCTCTCAATTTTAATTGTATCAAGAAACATCTGCAAGTTTAATATGTTACTAAGAGGAGCACTAAGCTGGGAATGCAGGCCTTTAGATATGTCACTAATTAGATAGCGGGTCTGTTGAGCCGCAATTGTTGCTGATTGATCACCGTGTAGCCGAGACTAGGCGTAGGTCTCGATAGCCCACTGGCAGGCGTAGGTTTCGATAGCCCACCGGCGAGTAAAGCAAGCCTTTTCCTTGCCCCCACGGAGCTTGTGGTTAATATGTAACTATTGTCAAATTGTTCCACAGTGTGCTTTCTTGTCTCTAAAATAAGGAGCCTGACAATAATAATCATATAATATTAATTAAATTTTCCAAATGCCATTAAAGTGTCAGTACTTTAAAATATCATTTCACTTAGACTTACATTGCTATGAATTTGGTTCTATTGTAATATTATTTTTTTCTGGGAAAGAAAATTAAGATTAGAAGATGAATAACTTGTTGATGACCACAAAGGAACAGCCTGGGAGCCTGGGTTTCAACACTTTCGCCACATGTGTAACTGCCTTCTCTCTCTCTTTCCTCTCTGTCGATCCTACAAATGTTTATTGAGCATCTGTTAGATTCAGGCATGAGCCTAGATTCTTAAGATGTGGCTGCAAACAAAACAACTTCATAGACAAGTAAGACGTGTGATGGGAGGTTGCCGTTTTGCATAGGGTGGCCTCTGAATTAGTGGCATGTGGAGAGAGGAATCAGATAAATGTAAGAGGAAAATGTAATTCAGGTAGCGGATAAACAGCTCTTAGGTTGGAGAGTGCTCCTCTGTGTCCAGTCAGTAGTAAAGAGGCCAATAGAAAGTAGGAAAATAGAAAGCCATAGAAACAGAGGCAAAACCGGGGAGCCAGATGTTGTGAAGTTCTTTCTAGGCTATTTATAAAGGTGGTTTTACTCAAAATTGTGAGGATTTTGCGCAGAATGATGTGATTTATTTTCAAAAATGATCACAGATGCTGCATTTATTAGAGACTCTGTTGAGAAGAGATACCCTGCTTTTTCTTTTTCTTTAACCTTTTATTAGGGACTCATAACAACTCTTATCCTAATCCATACATGTACATACATCAATTGTACATACATCAATTGTATAAAGCACATCTGTACGTTCTTTGCCCTCATCATTTTCAAAGCATTTGTTCTCCACTTAAGCCCTTTGCCTCAAGTCTTGCTTTTTCTTTTTGCTCTCTGTATTCTGTCCTCAAACCGGCGCTCTATCTATTCATATTTCTCTAAAAACAGAATAAACTAACTATTGCTTGTCTCCTATCAGGTGACAAGGATTGAACCAAGCCACATAAACACATAATAATTTTAAAGGCTTCCAAGGGAATCTTGCAAGTGTATTAGATGATGAGCTGATATGTTATAGGTCATTGTTTTTTTGTGGATAATTTCATTTCATTTTATTTCTATTTTCAGCCTTGGGGTTCTATTTTACGGAATTGGAATTTCTTAGCAGTAACACATCCAGGTTACATGGCATTTCTCACATATGATGAGGTTAAAGCACGACTACAGAAGTACAGCACCAAACCTGGAAGGTAAAACTTTTCAGCAGTTGTATTATGCCATATCACTCAGGAGTAAAAATCCTCATTGGTCATTCCTAAGTAAATCAGTAATACCGGGGGTGGGGGCGGGGTGGAGAGATACTGTTAATAAATCAGGCTACTGCTCCTTCAGTGAATTCTTTAATTTAATACATTGTGTTTATTTTGAAACAATTTTTATAGAGCGAAGAAAATGTACTAATATATATTTTCTCATACATTTAGAAATTTCAGTAAGCCTTGATTTCTAATTTTCTATTTGGAATAGAATATTAACACATTGACTCTTTTGTGACACCCATGTTTGTGTATAAAATCGTAAGAATATTTTTTTCACTTTGAACACATGAATTTAGTACTAAAGACTTGAGTTGCATATTAATTTATTTAGGGTCTTTTTCAGGTCATGTACTCAGTTTGACTCTATGAGAAACATGTAAGTGTTTGTTACTGCTCATAGTTAGAATCCTAACCAATATCATGCCTTAGCAGTCTTCTTCTGTAATACCTGAAGAAGCTGTGTGTTTGGTTCTGTTTTTAATCTTCCAAATGATGAAGCTAAGCAAGGCGCGGAGACGTTTAATATCTACTGAAAGACTGGTTCTTTTGATTACGTGTTTGATAAGTTTCAGAGTAAAGAAGTTGGTAAACATCTTTAATTTCCTCATATTTGACATTTCTCAGTGTATGGAGTTGAGTAAGACGCAACTTAGCTGGTTTTCATTGTAGACAGGTGTACGGCTATTATCTGATCATTTGCAGTTTTGCACTTAAGGGTATTTCTTGAACTCTTTCTGCAGAGGAATGAATGTAATATTGTTTTTCCTCAGTTTGTCATTTCTGTTAGAGTAGACCATCGCAAACCTCAAACTAGCTGCTGTTGACAAAATTCTGACTCCTAGTGACCCTGTGAGACAGGGAGGACTGCCCTCGTAGGTTTCTGACCCTGTAATTCTTTATGGGACTAGGAAGCCTCATCTTTCTCTCTTGCACCTTGAGGTTGTCCAATTCAAAATGATCAATACTAGTCCATTCTCTCACTCACTAATGTTTAGAATATGGATCTTTATGTGCTCTGTTGCATTTTTGTCTACCTTTAATTTTCCTAGATTCACCCTCGATGAATTGCTTGTTTTGCTCTTTAGTGGTTGTTTGAAGTTCTTTCTTCTCATTATGAGTAATGCCATATCATCCCATGGAGGTCCGGAAAGTCCTGCTCCATCACATCAGTAACATCAGACATACCCGAGGAAGCCACTCTTTCCCAGTGTGTTCTGAGTGTATTTCCACCTCTAGGGCTCATCTGCTGGCATCTACCACACAGCTGTCTGCTGCTATTCAGAAGGTTGGCATGGGCCAGCTTTCTTTCTTTTTTTTTTTTTTAACAGTTTTATTAGCACTTCATCCACTGGCATGCAATTCAATAATTCATATCAAGAAGAGTTATGCAATTGTCAACATATTTAATCCTGGAACATTTTCATTCTCCTGTAGTCATTGTGATTCATGTCATTATTATTTTTTCTAATTGTGGCAAAAATATGCACAGCAGACATTCTCCAATTCCACAAATTCTAGTTGTGTAATTCACTGTCCTTGATTATACTCTCCATGTTGTACACCCATTATTGATAGCCCTTTTCACATTAGTCTACCGCTATTGAATTAAACTCAATGGCCCCTATGCAGAAACTCTTTCTCCTTCACGTATGCTAACCACTGGTCGTGTGTGTGTGTGTGTGTGTGTGTGTGGTTTGCTTGATATTGGATCCACATATCAACACTTCAGTGGTTAAATTGCTTTGAAAAAGAGTTGTGAATACATAATCACAATCAATTCTAGTTCCCCACCCCCTGCTTTTTTAGACGCACATCTCCAGCTGCTTCTTCTGTTGTCTTCGTCTGTCTTGGTCGGGAAGCTCTGCGGCTACCTGTCTACCAAGGGTCACCCTTCTATTATTTGTGATACCGGTGCTTCCGGCACCACCGCAATACACCATCGACCGCAACATACCGAAGTGAGCGAAGAGTGGTGGAAGATCATGAAGCCATTAGATAGAGAACATTAATTTGTAAAATACTTTGGAAGTATACTGATTCATCAATTACTAATGTCTATAAAGAAATATTTAGTTCTGCCACATATTTGTAGAAGCTAAATTAAAAAATCTACTAGTTGTCAGCAAGTGGATCCCAACTCTTGGCAAGCCGGTTGTCTCAGTGTAGAACTGACCTTCATAGTGGCTGACTTCTTTGGAGGCAGATCCTGAGAAGAGTTGGAAAGTAAATCCAGATACCAAACAGTTGAGCATGGTCGTCATTGCAATACCCAGTGACGGCAGCAAGAAAGGGTACTCCGATTTAGCCAGCAGTTGACATTCTCTTGTTCCATATTCTGTCTCATAAAATTCAGATATGGAAATCATTATGACAAGTGCGAGTATAATGCACTTAGGAGATAGCTAAATGAACAAATAAATGATAAATTTATAATCAAGACAGTATCTCTTATTTGGCATTAGTTTTTGTTTGTGTTGGAGTTAGTTTTAATGAACTTAACATTCAACTAAATTTTTTAACTCCAAATGAAGATGTCTGATTTGTCATGGTCAAATAGTAGCCATGAACATATTTACTTTGCTTTCTCATCAATACACTTCAGCTCCTTTGAGCTTTTGCGTAAAAATGGATGGCTAGAATGCTTCGATGAAAAGTATTATTTTTAAACAAGATATTTAACACCTGAAGATAAAATAAAACATCCCATATTATGTACTGAAAACCTGCTTATTAGTTTATGTATAAGGTGAACAAATTAGATTTTTTTGGTATTTATTTATTTATTTAACAATTTATTGGGGCTCATACAATTCTTATCACAGTTCATACATATACATACATCAATTGTATAAAGCACATCTGTACAGTCTTTGCCCTAATAATTTTTTTCTCCTCTTTTCTTTTTTTACAGAACAAATTAGATTTTTGCCTTTTTATTTTTACGTGGCTTATTTCCAAAAAATAATTTATTTCAGAGCTGATTCAAACTATGAGCATTTTCATACATAGCACTCCCAATGGCAATAAATCATTAGATAGATAACAATTCCTTTTTTCCCCAACATTATCCTAGAGTATTCTAAAGAAGAAGAAAAACATTAGTGCCTCTTCTATAGAAAAGGAGAATGACCGAGCTTTCTATTCCAGTAAAGAGTTACTAGCTCAGAAAATCATGAGGCAATTCCGTCCTGTCCTCTAGGATCACTGAGTTAGCATCAACTTTGGCAGTGAGGGTAGTTTTTTGGTTTTAATAGAAAGATAAATGTTTACTTAAACAAAATGCCGAAACTGCTGTTGAGTCCATTCTGGCTCATAGGGACTGTAGAACTTACCATAGGACTGCTAAGACTGTGTATCTCTACAGGAGCAGACTGCTACATCTTGCTTCTACAGAGCTACTGGTGGGTTTGAACCACTGACTTTTCTGTGAAGAAACAAGTGCTATGCTAGGGGCGCTGGCTTAAATGAAGTGCCCAAACTCACTGCCATTGACTTAACAACCGTTTAGGACAAATTAGAGCTGTCCCCAAGAGTTTCCACAGCTGTAACCTGCACAGAGCCAGGCGCCACATCTTTCTTTCTGTCTTTTGTTGAGAACTGCTGGTGGGCGCGAAGAACTAACCTTTCAGTTAACAGCCAAATTCATAACCACTGGGCTACTGGGGCTCCTCTAACTGGTGTCACAGTGATAACAAAGATAAATTTAGAGATTAACATTTATAGCAAGACTTATTAGTCACTGTGTTGTTTTCTTTTTCTATTTTGTTTTTAAAAACTTGAATTCTCAGCAATTGGCATATGTTTGGAATGGGATTTAAAGTTATTTTTTCATGCTTTGCAGCTACATTTTTAGGTTAAGCTGTACTCGATTGGGGCAATGGGCCATTGGCTACGTGACCGGGGATGGCAACATTTTACAAACTATACCTCATAACAAGCCATTATTTCAAGCCCTGATTGATGGGAGCCGAGAAGGATTGTAAGTATGAAAAACATGAGTTGAGATATTTATTGTTCACAATTTGAAATTCTTGAGGCTGTGTTGTGGGAAAGACAGTGTTTACAAGTAAGCAGTGATTTTGGTAGGAGGGGTTGTTGATAGTTGCTTTTTGTTTTGTTTTTTATTGTAACCTCATTTTAGGCATTTTAAGTAACCTAATTGTTTAGTTCAACTCTACATTACAACTAAGTTTCAGCATTGACTTATGCCATGAAGGCATTTTTTTATAGTAAAAGAAATTGAAATTGAAGAGTAGTTTGGCAATGCATATAAAAGTATGTATATATTTTCGCTATCGTATACGGTTGCATTAATTGTGACTCAGCGATGCTATAGGGCTGAGTCAGGTAGCTCCATAGGGTTTCAAGTTGCAATACAGAAGTGTGCAATAGGGCAACTATTGAATGCTGCAAGAAGCACCAAAGCAGTTGGAGGGAATGCACAGTCACTGTACCAGAAATAGCTCATCGGTACACAGCCGTTTCCAGGGGTAGTATGAGGGAAATCTGGTGGTTCTGGAAGAAAACGCCCATACTGCTCTGAAGGCCTTCACAGAAAACAAGGCTCCAGGAACTGAGAGAGCAACCGTTGAATGTTTCAACAAGTTGATGAAGCTCTCGGGGTACTCACTGGTTACCTGGCCAAGTGATTGGAAGAAATTCATACTTGTACTCATTTCAAAGAAAGCTGACCCTACAGACTGTGGAAATTATTCAATAATATCTTTAGTAGCACAGGCAAGTAAAATGTAGTTGAAGATAATTCAACGATGAAGCCATGCAACCACAGAGGACTACCAGAAATCCAACCATGTTACAGAGAAGGACCTAGAATGAGGGTTAATACCACTGTTGACATCAGATGGATCTTCGTTGTGTTTTCTTAACTAGACCAAGGCATTGCACTGTGTGATCATATAAAATTATGGTAGCATTGACAAGAATGGGAATTCTAGAATACTTACTCGTACTCATTGTACACATGTGGCACATAGCATACATACCGTATATACTTGAATATATACCTACCGTATATACTTGAATATAAGCCGACCTGAGTATAAGCCAAAGTACCTAATTATTACCTGGGAAACCAGAAAAACTGATTGACTCGAGTATAAGCCTAGGTTGCAAAATGCACAACCTATTGGTGAGTTTCAATAATCAAAACAAATGAAAATAAAATTATTAAAAGTTGAGATATCAGTGGAGTAATGTATTTAAATATTTATTTTAAATAAAAACATAAATAAAAGGATAACAAGTCATTCAACATTAGTAAACCAACACAGTAAGTGGAAAATAGGTTCAACAAAAACAATAAGGTATCAACACTGACACCTTAAGAGTACTAGTCCCTCAGTTCAATCAGCAACCAAGCTAAAATGTAAAGAGTTAAAATCCTGCAGAACTGGATTCTTCATCATCATCCATATCCCATTGCAGAGCTTCAGCTGGTGTGAGGTCATCATAGATGCTGTCCTCACTGATATCGCCGTCAGCACCATCACTGCTGTCATTTCCTTACAAAACGCAGTCTTCACTGCCATCCATAGCATTACTCATACTACATTTCTGGAAGGCACATCGCACCATGTCTTCTGGAATGTCTTCCCATGCATCTCGAACCCACTTTGCTATTGACTCTATGTCAGGCTTCATGAGATTTCCTCCTTCTGTTAGTCGGGCTTGACCAGATGACATCCATTCATGCCACATCCTTTGCGCATGGTCTTTAAAAGGCTTATTCAAAGATACATTCTGAGGCTGCAGTACACATGTAAGCCCACTTGGAATAACGGTTAAAGTAACTGTACTAGATTTTTCCAATTTTTTTATGTCATCCGATAGGTGGACTCTGAACATATCCTCAACAAGTAACAATGGCATTTTCTTTAAGGCTGCTCCTGGTCGTCAGTTCCAAATTTCTTCCAGTCATTTTTTTGTTCTGTCTTCATCCATCCAGCCTTTAACATGTGCATGCACAGAAATTCTTGGTGGGAAATTGATCTTTTTAGGCAAGGTCTTTCTTTTAAAAATAATGACAGGACGCAGCTTGGTTCCATTAGCTAGAACAACTGTGACGAGGTGTTTTGTTTTCATTTCCTGTGGTTTTGAGAAAAATGTTTTTTTTCTCCTAAACTTGCCACAGTTCTGTTGCTTGGAAGATCAAAAGTCATGGCAGTTTCATCCAGATTCCCAATGTCTGCCAGGTCATAATTATATATCCTTCTTTGTTTTATAATAAATGACTAGAATGACATAATTTTTTCTTCAAAGTCTGTGGCAATTTCTGGGAAATCTTTGTTGTTTGTCTCAAACATAGTAGGCCAAACCTATTCATGAAGTGGGTACACCATCCTGCTGATGCAGCAAAGTTTTCAATGCCTGGTGCTTTATATTTATCATCCTTAGCCATTTGTAGAGCATGTATGTGGATTCCCATGTGTGTTACATGGTAACCATTTTGACGACCCTCCATAACCCATCTATGCAATTCACTCTCTAGAGCCCCATAAAACGATGTTAAACCACTACAAGCTTTTTTAGGTTTTGGAATCTGTTCCAAGTCAGCCTTCAGTTTCTGCCACTCCCTCACTTGCTTTTCGTCAACACAGAATTCCCTACTTGCAATACTGTTATTGCTCTCTTCTGCTCTTGACACACCCTTCATTTTGAAACCAGCCTCATATGATCGGCATTCTTGTTTTGGTTCAAGAGTATCCATTTGTAATAGGATAAAAAAAATAAGACTTTAAAAAAGTACTTTCATGGTAATGCCCTCCCCCCACGACATGTTAGGGGGTGGGGGATGAGTCTGTGCTGGCGGGGGATGCAGGATGTGAATTAACACAGAGACCAGAGGGGAGAAATGGATCACAGCCACAGACACATCCTTCCCAGTTCAGCTGCCAGCATAAGTGAATCACTATGGGTGCTTCTGCGAATTGGAACTGTCCACATCATAGAACGGCTCTGATTGGTTAGATGTAAGTCAACAACCATTCAAAGCCCTGCAGTGTCAGCGGCGCTTTGAAAGAACAGCGGAGAAATGACAATCACCTGTGAGGTAATGGGCGCTTGTCCCGTTACCTGGGTCTGGGCAGCGAGATGTTACACCTTGCTGGGGTACCACTGACCTATGTATAATCCAAACCCCAGGTTTTCAGCACATCTTTTGTGCTGCAAAGCTTGGCTTAAATCAGGAAAGGCGTGTGTCACGGTTGTGTTTCTTTATCATACTTCCTTATTCTGTATGCTGAGCAAATAATCAGAGAAGGTGAACTATATGAACAAGAATGAAGGGTGTCAGGGTTGGAGGAAGGGTTATTAACAACCTGAAATATGCAGACATACGGCTTGGCTCCCTGAAAGTGAGGAGGTATTTAAAGAAATACTTGGTGATAAGATCAAAGATTGCCACATTCAGGTAGATCACAACTCAGTATAAACAAAAGCAGTCTTCTCAGCTGTACCAATAAGAAGTAACATTATGGCAAAATCTCCTTTTAGTTTGCATCTACAATCTCATGGAAGCAGCAACCAAGAAATCAAATTCCTCATTAAATTAGGCAAATCTGCAGAATACCTCTTTAAAGTGAGAAGATTAAGATGCACCTGATCAAGCCACAGTATTTTCACATGTGTGTGAACGGTGGACCATGAATAAGGAAGACCCAAGAAGCAGCAATGCTTCTGAATTATCGTGCTGATGAGGTCATCGAAAGTACCACGGACTGCCCGAAAAAGCAACAATTCGGTCTTGGCAGAACTTGCACAATTTGAATGCCCCTTAGAAGTGAGATGGTGAGGTTTCTCTCGTAATACGGACAGGCTGTCATAGGAAATCATTTTCTGGGAATATGGCCGTGAAAACGCAGAAGACCCTTGATTAGATCATTCTTAAAGTAGCTGCAACAATGGACTCACACATGACACTTGTGAAGATGGTGCAGGATCAGTCCGGTCCCCGTTCTGCTGTTCATTGGGGTGCTGTGTGGGGGCTCTAAATGGCATGGCACAGCCGTCTTTACAGCAGCAGGTGAACCAGGCTTCTTTTCCTAACCAGAGGCTGGTAGGTTCAAACAAGTGACCTTTTGCTTAGCAGATGCGCATTGAACCATTGCACTATCAGGGATACTTAGGTGTATGTGGGGACTTCTAACCTGTTATGGAACAATTCCATTACCTTACCACTAAGTCTGAAGAACCCCTCCTATATCTAGAGGAAATCAGTACAAATATTTGACGTCTCTCGCCGGTGTGCGTATGAAATGGTCTTGGTTGACTTGACTGGTTGTGCTTAAGTGCTCTTAGTTTCATTTTCCTCTGTGTACCCCCTTGTTCCCTTTTTCTTTGCAACCTCATTCCTTTTATTAACACGAAAATGAAACATATCAATGCCATGTTTATATTGCAGAGGCAGCATTTAATGTGTCTGCTAGTCTTTGCTCAAACTTAAAGTCAAATAAGTGCTCCCCCTTTGCATTTTAGTTTGTGACTTTTTGGCCACACAGACCTTGACCCATATGAGAGGTCCCTTTACAGTAAATCTGTTTGGTCCTTCCTATGTCCTATCTCTGTGTTCACAGTGTCACTTTCTCATGCTGAGTTCTTTGCCCTCTGCCTGACTGACTAGCTCAAGGACATACTGAGATCCCATGTGCTGCAGAGTGCATTGTGACAGATATCTGGGAAGAAAAGGTTCGCTGGATTGAGAAAAGACCAACTGAGTTAGGCTTTTACTTCTCCAAAATAGTTGGAATAAAATAATAGTTAAATTATACGTAGAAAAAATTTCAATTGATGGACTTTTAAGAAATATTTATACATGAGGTGTATGGCAAGCTATTAGATGTGTCTTTCAATTTTTTTAAAAAAAGAAGTATAAAAACACTTCATTTATTATCTCAAATAGACCAATGATTCCTTTCTATAGCTTATGAATTATCATCATTGCAAAATTTTCATCTGTAAGAAAATAAACTGTAGAGTTTCAATTCATAAATAGGGGGCATGTGTGGACAAGACTATAAATGGAGTAATTATGATATTTTTAAAAGTCAGCCAGGAGTAAAAAATTGCAATATTTTAATCAGAGTAGTCTACACTCTAGTCTATTAATCTCTTTGAAAGTCAACTTTAATGTTTACACACACACAAATCTTTATAGGAACTTGGGTAGCTGAATTTGATCTTTATGGAGAGATTAGATTATAATAGATTTATTGTATTAATTAAGCAGATTTCCTTCAGATCAATGAAAACACATTTCATCTGGCACAGCTGATATCAAACATGAAACAAAACCTGTTGACATTGAATGAAATTTTGATGGCAACAGCCCTGTAGGATAGGGTTGAATTGTTCCTTAGCGTTTCCAAGGCTGGAAAACTTCCAAAAGCATACTGCTCCATCTTTCTCCTCTGGAGCAGCCATCATCTGGACCAATGACTCAGTCCTGTTAGTTCTTTCCACACTTTCTGATCTAACTGTTAAATTTATTTGGATAACTAGTCCCCTCTTTACCCCTTCATTGCCATAGAAAGGTGAGCCTGGCAGAATCCTTTTTTATGAGATCAGTAGTCATGGAATCAGAACCTTGTACATTAAACCCCAGGCCACACCAAACACACCTCCATCCCAACCCTTATCAGCCAAATACGAGGCCTCTGACACATCAAATCTGTATGAACATTCATCTTTCTCCCAAGCTAGTAGCAGCTGGTAGGTTCAAAGAACTGACTTTGCAATTTTGCAGTCAGTGCTTAACCCACAGCAACACCAAGGCTCTTTATAGCTTAAACAAAACCTTTTAATCTTCCCTGTAGGAATCTTGCTGTCCTTCATCTCTAATTTTTAATCTATTGAATTTCCTATATATTTTAAAACTAACAGAAAAAATGCTATATGCATATGTATGACCTTTATTCGTACATATTTGATAATGTTTAGAGAATATAGTAAATATCATATATTTTACTCTGGGCTTTGATGGTCTGGAAAGAAAGTTACTTATCAATTTGGCGCCTCATTTAATGTTTAGAATATTGTCACCCTCAACCACAATAACATTAAAATTGTTTCATAGTCAGATGTAGTCAGCTCCATGTCCATAATATTAAACAAGAACAACAATAACAACAAAACTTATCTCACATATCAGTCTCTTACTATATGACAACACTGTCCTGTAAATTCTTTTTTTTTTAGTTTTTCTGAGTAAATTCTAAAACTTGCATTAATTTACTAAAATGTCTGTAGACTCTTCATTTAAGAAAACTAGTTGCTTTATTCTTTAGTATAATTTTAATACATTTTTCTCTAGGAACATATTTTCCTCTCTAGTATTACGATCTTAATTTTCACATATGCCATAAAGAATATTCAAAAAAAGTAGCCAAAATAAAATTATTTAGAAAAAAATGTAGTATGAATTTATATTGTCATTTGACAAAATTTAAAGCAGAGAAAATGCTATATCTGCATATTTATGTTAACATTATTAGGTATTTAATAACACTTGTTTTCATTAAAATATGTAGCTACTGAATGAAGAGTAAAACTTTCTTAATACAGTAAGCTTACATTTTTACTTCAACTTTTATTTCACACATAAATCTTTTTTTGGGGTGGTCAGGTGCACCTTAGTTTCTTATTTTTAAATCATTTTATTGGGAGCTCGTACGACTCATCACAATCAGTACACATATCCATTGTGTCAAGCACATTGTATATTTGTTGCCATCATCATTCTCACATTTGCTGTCTACTTGAGCCCTTGGTATCAGCTCCTCATTTTTCCCCTCACTACCCACTACCCCTTCCTCAAAAACCCTTCATAATTTATAAATTATTACTATTTTGTCATGTCTTACACTGTCTGACGTCTTCTTTCACCCACTTTTCTGTTGTCCATCCCCCAGGGAGTGGGTTATGTGTAGATCCTTGTAATCAGTTTCCTCTTTCTACCCCACCTGCCCTCCACCCTCTAAGTATTGCCACTCTCACCGCTGGTCCTGAAAGGGCCATGTCATGGATTCCCTGTGTTTCCAGTTCCTATCTGTACCAGAGTACATCCTCCAGTCTGGATTTGTAAGGTAGACTTGGGATCATGATCGTAAGGGGGAGGAAACACTTAAGAACTAGAGGAAAGTTGTATGTTTCATCGTTGCTACACTGCACCCTGATTGTCTTGTCTCCTCCCTTAGGCCCTTCCATAAGAGTATGTCTAGTTGCCTACAGATGCACTTTGGGTCTCCAATCTGCACTCCCCCTCTTTCACAATGATATGATTTTTTGTTCTTTGATGCCTGATACCTCATCCCTTCGACACCTTGTGATCACACAGGCTAGTGTGCTTCTTCCATGTGGGCTTTGTTGCTGCTCAGCAAGATGGCCGCTTGTTTATCTTCTAGCCTTTAAGACCCAGACACTTTATCTTTTGATAGCCGGGCACCATCAGCTTTCTTCACCACATTTGCTTATGTACCTGCTTTGTCTTCAGCAATTGTGTCGGGAAGGTGCGCATCATGGAATGAATGCCAATTTAATAGAACAAAGTGTTCTTGCTTTCAGGGAGTACTTGAATGGGACCCAAAGTCCATCTACTACCTTAAAACTAAACCTATAAATATATGCACATAGATCTATTTCTCCATCATCAAATATAAATATATTTACATATGTATATACCTGTATTTAGACCTCTATAAATGCTGTTTGCCCCTAGCTCTTTCCTCTATTTCTTTTTATTTTCCTTGTGTCCCACTATCATGTTTAGCCTTCATTTGGTTTCAGTAATTTCTCTTGGTTACATTGACTTTGATCAAGCCCTGCCAGGCCTCTTACACCTTCCTCCCAACCAATTTTGGATCACTTGTTGTTCCCTTGTCCCTGGGTTGGTTAACTCCACTTCCGTTCCCTCTCCTCTCCATCTCCCATGTCCCCCTGGAACTATCAGTCAATTTTCTTCTCCTCCAAATAGTTTATCCCACCCATCTTATCTATAGAGACCTGAAGAGATAATAATATGCACAAAAACAAGGCAGAGAAAAACAAAGCAACAAAAAAAATACAAATTAGCCGCAACAACAAAAAAGCAATGACAAAAAGAAATGCCTGTAAATAGTTAAAGTTTTGTTTGTTGACTTTTAGGAGTGTTTTCTGGTTCAGTCTGATGGGGCCCCAGAGTCTTATTTTTGGTATTCTTCATAGTGGGGCTGGCCATATGATCCTCTCTGTGCATTGGCTGCTCTGAGCAGGCATATCCTCTTGGGCAGGGATGTGCTGCACTCTCTCTTCCTCCCCCTTCATTTGCTCCCATGTGCTCTGATCAGAAATGTGTCTCTCCCTGAGCTGCAGCTTCATTGCTGTCCTCTGAAGAAAATTCTACTGGGGGGAGGGGCATCTGTCCACGTAGTTGGGATTGGGGCCAGCCCTTCAGACCTTTCTACTGGTTCGCTAAATCTTTTTTAATGGAACATGTGTTTATATACCACTCTGTTTCTAGTTTGATTTGTAGTAAATGGAACAAAAGACTATTTTTTTTCTACTTCTTTAAACTTTGTGTGGGTCTGATTGGAGATGAAGCAGAAGAATGAAATTGAGAAACTGTAGAATAGGCTTATCACTAAGGTGTTAAGGTTACTTTGAAAGAAGATTGTGATGTTAATCCTGTTTTGTCTGCCTATGATGAAAAGGTGGTATAAAATAATGCAGTCAGCATTAACCATGCTTCAGGAGAAAGACAAAATCTTTGCACATCGATATAATATTCAAAGTGTTAGGAAACAATAGAACATGAGTGACTACTGAAATCAAAATTTTACTTACCTAAAGAATACATATATATTATAGGTATTGAATTCAAGTTATATTTGGATCCTGAACCCATACTCATTTCTCATAAGAAAATGATTTTTAGATTCTAAAAGCTCTAAAAATAACCTGTAATATAGGAACGGGTATCAAATAGGTATAAGTTAAATGAAAAGTAAACATCCAAATGATTATATAAGCTTAACTGTCATTTAAAAATTTTATTTATGTCAATGATGTTTATGTTTCAAAATGTAGCTATCTTTATCCTGACGGAAGGAGTTATAACCCTGATTTAACTGGCCTATGCGAACCTACACCCCATGATCATATAAAAGTTACACAGGTAAGAACAATTTCTGTAAATGTATGTATAATCAAAATCAGGTATGATGCTCTCAAAATAAATGAACATTCTATGTCTCTACCGTCAAGAGCCCTGGCAGTGCTGTGCAGTGGGCTTTGGCCTGCTAAATGCAATGGCAGCCCTTTGAACCTTCCAGCTGCTCCAAGGAGAAAGGCAAGGCTTTCTAATCTGTACAGACTTCCTTTCTCAGAAACCCTGTGCTGGCTCACCGGAAGTCGACATGGACTCATTGGCAGTGGATTTTTAAATTTTTGTTAAAACCAGTTTATTGGGAGTTGATACAGATATATCATTCCATAGTTCAGTCACATCAACAGTATTGTATACAATTGCTACCCCAATCGGTTTCAAAGCCATCTCTTCCTTGAGCTCCATTTCATCAGCTCCCTTTTCCTACCCACCTCCCATTGGGCCCCTGAGAAACCCTCATTCTACTTGTTGTCCTTATAGGTTAAACCACTCCTGGGTTTCAGATACTGACACACAAACAAACATAACAACAAAAGCTCAAGAGGGCCAACCCCAATGACAGAACACTTCTGAGATAAACCCCAGTCTGAACAAACAAAAAAAATCAGAAAATGCTGAAAATCACATCAGGTCTAACATGCATCCGAGTGGGAACCCACTGACAAGGTTTTAGCCGTTCAAGTCAAGTTTATCATTGGGATCTTCTGTAATCATCTCTCCATTGCACTCCCTTGGTAACCAGTTTCTTCTCATCCTTCTATTATGGACAGAGGGGAATCGCCAGAGGCGTATTCCCTATGCTTATCCCACAAATGTATCTGGGGCTCCCACTGCCATGCATGGCCTTCTGCAATCCGGAGTCTTACAGCTTAGGGTCTGACACTATTTCCTCCTCCACCTTTGAATGATATGATTTACAATCCTTTGGTCACTGAAGTTGGTGTGTTTCTTCCATGTGGACTTAGCTGATATTTCAGTTAGATGGCTGCTTGTTTGGAAACCAGCCTTTAAGATTCCAGATGTCATTTTATCTAATAGCTGGCCACCATCTAATTTCTTCACCACATTTTCCTATAGTACCCATATCTTCTGAGTTCCCTTCCTTAGGGCATGTATGGAGCAGGCCTATGATGTAAGAACTAATTGTTCTTATATAGTAGCTTGGGTTTTGTGCAAACCCAAAGTCCATTCCCATTCCTATTCCTGGATCTACGTTTATGGCTCCCTTTGAAAACCTCCTTGTTAGTTTATGGTAGAGTATCTTATCAAACATCCCCCCACCCCGGGAAATAAAGAGTTTTCGTTAATAATGTCTTTGATTAGCCCCTGGTACTAATTTTTAAACCTTGCTGAGAGAGGGATATTGGGCCGATGTAGGCTAACTGCATTCTTGAATTCTTCATTGCTAGAGATCCATCCTTTCATGGCCGGACAACGGGAGCTAGTTGTCATGGAAAATTTCCAATAATATTTACTGTGCATGTCAGTCACAGGTGTACCGGAATGGGATGTATCTTAAACGCACCACCATCAAGTTGATTCCAAGTCATCGTGACCCTTTGGACAGAGTAGAACTGCCCGTGTGTTCCAAGACTAGCTATCTATGGGCGTAGAAAGACTGGTAGTTCTCCACCAGCTGGCAAGTGGTTCCCAGCAACAAGTAGTCCACTTTGCCATCAGCACTGATTTTTAAACATTTGTTGATGCATAAAAATGGAGGTCCCCCCCCCCTTTTATATGGTTAAAACATGTGCAGATATTTAATGCAAAATATACTTAAGGAATTCTTAAAGTATTTGAAGAGAATTTCTCATCTGTTGGAGCTGTTTCTGCTATTGTTATTCTTGATTATAAAAAATAAAGACAAATTGGAAAGAGGTAGATAAATAAGTACATAGAGCTTGTAAGATAGAATCTTGCCTTTAGAAAACTACAAAAAAACACCAGAATAATTCATATAATAGCTTCTAAAGGAGTCAAACAAGTAATTGCAATCTAATACAGATAATAATTACATCTTTTAATGAGAACATTGCTGGAAACCTCTTAGATCGTGAGCAGGAGTTAACTTGATCAAGTCTTTCCTGAGGACAGAATGTCACTAATCATTTGGCAAAGTGTTCCAGATGGACAATGATCTGTGTATCCAAGTTTTCACTGTAGGAGTTTTACATAATGGGGGAAAATTGCACAATAGAAAATTATTCAATAGGTTAAATGCATTGTAGTATACTCATTCATAGTTGTCCTATGAAATTATTCAAAGGGTTGAGATACTCGATATACATGGAAAGTTGTAAGTTGCATGCTTATGGTTTCATTTTTGGAAACCCCCCTTTAATGTTTCCTTTTGTAAACATTTTATTTGTATAAGTTATAGATGTATAAGCAATTGCCCTCGTATAAAGATAAGGATGTATTTCAAAAAAGTAAAATAAAAACATTCAAACCGGTAACAATGTTTACTTAATTCAGGGGATGTGTAGCAGGGAGGGAAAGAAGGGGAAGCTTTACTGTATTTCATTTTAGATTCCATCGGTTTAGAAAATCTCATATAATTTAGATGTGTTCATATTTTATATAATAAATCATACAGATCTTAAAAAGCATATATATTTGTTTTTGAAGATATTAATATTATTTCTAATTTTTAAGACTTAATCTGTCCAGTCATGACATTTTGTTGAAGTGCACATTTATACTTTGTATTTATTTTACTATATAATTACCTTTTTAAAAAAATGTAGCGATTCTCTGTCTTCTAAGATCTACAAATGAACACCTTTCAAAGATCATGCCCCTCCCCACTCACTGCCATTGAGTCGGTTCTGAGTCAGAGCGACCTGCTTAGCATCCCCAAGGCTGTGGGTCTTTATGAAGCAGACCGCCTCAGCTTCCTCCCGTGGGATGGCCGCTGGCTTTGAGCCTTACAGTTAGCAGCCCGTACGTACTGCAGAGCACCCCTGGGATGTCTTATCAAGCCACTCACAGCAGCCGGAGCTTTCCTTACATGACTCTGTAAATATTCTGAGGTGTATTTCTTAGGTTGCATTGAGTTTGGCATTTGTGATATTAGTTTATTGTAATTATTTTACAATTGTAAATGGGCCCTCTGGGTAGTTATAAACCATTGCTATTATTCAGGGACTGTGGTAATTTACCTTCTGTTTTAGATTTTTTCCCATCTTGTTTCATTCTTTTTAGCCTTTTTCCTGGAGTTTCATTAAATATTATTTAAATACCTGTGCTACTTACATATGTACAGCATGGTGAGTAGTGTGTGTATGTGTGTTTGTTTACTCACTTCTAACTTATCAACATTATTAGATTCCAAAGACCAAGTTTTTAAGTGAAAATGGAGGATTTTTTATTTGTCTGAGTTTTATAAAAAGGAAACAGATGGTAGAAGTAATAAAGTCTAAGATTTTCCTTTGTGTTCATCACGGTGACAGGTCTAGTCATGGGCTTAGAAGAAGGTTTGGACGGAAGCATAGCTGTGTAAAGCTGGGCGGTATAACTCTGGGAAGTGCAGTAGGGAGAGAAGAAAGGGCGAGTGGATGGCCCATCCGCGGAAGCACTGACCGACTTCCTGTGTAGCTCTGACTTCTCTCAGAGTCTTAGAAGACTCTCATCTGCAGAAGCACTGACCGTCTTCCCTTCTCCCCCTGCAGAGGTGCTGGGGACCCTTCCTGCATTAGTTTACCCCACTGAGACAGAGACTGCATGCACAGTTCAGCTCAGTTTGGGATGTCATTAAACCTGTACACCTGCCCCCCAAATATTTACTCAGTGCCTTGTGCTTTCCTGCCTGCCTGCCCCATAGCAACTTTGAGTTCCCAGACCTCAGGCCACCTAAGACTGGGAACGTAGACTAGGTCCCTGCCTGGGGACCAACCGTGTCCCCAGGAGACCAGCACCACATGGCAGCTTTCTGTAGTCCCCCTGCAGCCTTGAGGGAGCACAGGGGTTTTGGCATCCTGGTCCAGTTTCCCGGAGGCTGCTGGGCGCCTTGAAGGAGATGCTCCATAGCATTGCCACCAGGCCTGCCACCTTATTACTATGTAAAAGTGTTGGACAGGCTTCTTAATATTGTCATAAATGCAAGATATTGACTATCAAGGTCTGTACATGAATAAGTATATATGCATACATATTTTATATATTTTCGTTATTTATGATATTTTAGTAGGCTAAGGGCTAAATCTTGTCATTTGTCCTATCCAATACAAGGTACATTGTAAATATTTTGGTTGATTTCTATTATTACTGACCTAATATTTCCTGCAAATTCTATTTATGTTAATAGGCTATTTTCAAACTTTCTTTTCATTTGCAAGTTTATATGTATTTTCTTTGTGATAGGTCTTTTCAATAGCTCAATACTGAAGTAGATGTTTTACTATTGCAAAACATTCTAGGCTCATAATCTTAATGAACCAAAAGAATAAAAGTTTAATAAAATACTTTTTATTGCTTGAGTTATTTGTTTCACTAGTGCTAGGTAGGGGGAAGAATATGCACTTAGAGCCAGAGACCCAATTGAGAACTTGGAGAAGGCAATTGTAGCTTACTGGGATTATTAATATATTTAATTCAATGTACCTATGAGGCTTTGGAAATTATAGAAAGTAAAAATTGTGCATTACAGACCTGGCATGTGTTCAAGTAAAATAATAATTTTTAAATGTAATTTAACAGTGAAATTAGCTGAACATGTAGCCTTTGCACAGCAATTTGAAGTCATTGGATTCTCATGTGAAGCCCTGAGTTTTATCTTTTGAATCTCTGTGACTATTGGATTATTGCCCCTCATAGAGTAGTAGCCTAAACATGCATCTGAAGCATTTAAAACTCAAACCCGTAGCCACCGAGTAGGTTCCAACCCATTGCAACCCTGCAGGACTGAGTAGCGTTGTCGGTTGCGTGTCCAAGGCTGTATCCCTTTACAGAAGCATACTGCCTCCTCTTTCCCTCGTGGAGCAACTGGCGAGTGTAGTCAAATGACTGACGACCTCCATGCACAGCCGAGTGCTTGCGCCGCATGCCACCAGGACTCCTGTCAGCAATAAGTAACTGTACACAAAATCCAGTACAGGCACAAAGATTTCAAAAACCCGATTTTTGCTGACCAAATTGTACTTATCAGTTTAAAACAAATCCTAAATGGTAAAAAAAAAAAAAAAAAGTGACAAGCCAAAGTTTTATTTACTGATAAGTCATTATCATTTACGAATATTCTGTATGAGTTGAACATGCTTAGAAATATATCAATATACTATTATTTATTATGACAATATATAATTGATCAAGGACTCATGATGGTGCAAGGTGGGAGAGGGAGGGGCAAAAAGAGGAGCATACGCCAAGAGCTCAAGTATAAAATGTTTTGGAAATGCTAATGGCAACATGTACAAATGTAGTTGATCCAATTCATGCATGGAATGTTATAAGAGCTGTAAGTAATAAAATGATTTAATATATATTAATATAACTTTAAAATGTGTTTTAAATTCCAGGAACAATATGAATTGTATTGTGAAATGGGCTCCACTTTTCAGCTCTGTAAGATTTGTGCAGAGAACGACAAAGACGTCAAGATCGAGCCCTGTGGACATTTGATGTGCACCTCTTGCCTTACAGCCTGGCAGGTAAAATGGTCTTGCATTAGAAATATGGACATCTTCCTTTGTTCTCTATGCTATTTCACATTTCAGGTTTCCTCAGCATAATGTTGAAGAAGTGATGCATGCTATTAGGTTCTTCATTTGAAATGTTATTAAAATCTCAAGTGTTGCTATTTCTTCTATGTAGGTAATCTGTTTGTCTTATATTTTGTTTGCGTGTTTAACTTAGTCTCATTATATTAGCTATCCTTGCTTTTATAGCAGGGTTGTTTTCAGCATGCTATTATACAAATTACCACTTACTGATATTTACATCGTTTTTAGTAGGTTAAATTCTGAAGAAATGTAAAAACCAAAAGTCACTACCATTGAGTCACTGCTGACTGCTAGTGACCCCTGTGGGTGTCTGTAACTGTTTATGAGAAGGGAAAGCCAAGTTTTCCTCCCTAGGAGTTGCTAGTGGTTTCGAACTGCCAACCTGTGGACCGCAATCCAACGTGTATCCACTGTACTACTGTACCACTGACCACCAGGGTTCCTCTAAGAAAAGCCAAATAAATAGACTTTATGTTTGTGTTTCCAGCCAACCTTTTTTTTCCTCTAGGGGTTTACTCCTGCTTCACTTCTGTCTCTGGCTATTCTATAGGGGCTAAATTAAGCGAATCAGACTAAAAACCTTCTAAGAAGTCGACAATACATTTTTAATTTACAGAGGTTGACTCTGAGGCCAACTGCTTAACAATTTAAAGTTCAAGCCTTTTAAAGTAAATGAATGTTGTACAGTTGGCATACTCCTATCCCATTCCTGAGCCTTCTCCCCCTTTTAGCTCTGAAGGCTTGCACTGTGTGAGGAAGGATGGGCATAAGAGATCATTAAAGGGGCGAGACGCTCAGAGGATTGTTGATCTCTGCTGGGCTCGTTACTTGGAAATAAAATTAACTAGCTTACAGATTTTAGTCATCAAATGAGATAAAATATGATGGCTACTGATTTTCGTAATATTATGCAAAAAGACCTTCCTTTGAGAAGATTTTAAAGTGGATAAAGAAAAGAATTAAAATACATTCATGTCTGAATTCCAAGATATCTTTGCTGCCTCTTTATTTTATAGAAGCACCTGGGTGACTGTACAGTTCACAGTTATATTAGGTAGTGGCTTTTAAGAAATTTTGTTTTGTGCCATTGATTAAATTCTGACTTGTAACAGTCATGTGTTAGAGTAGAACTACTGGATAGAGTTTGCATGACTATCGCCTTTCGAGAGCAGAGTGTCAGCCATGACTACAGCCTTCCAGAGCAGAGTGTCAGCCATGACTACAGCCTTCCCAGAGCAGAGTGTCAGCCATGACTACAGCCTTCCCAGAGCAGAGTGTCAGCCATGACTACAGCCTTCCCAGAGCAGAGTGTCAGTCATGACTACAGCCTTCCCAGGATAGAGTGTCAGGCCTGTTCTCATGGAACCATGGGATAGGTGTCAGTCATGAGCAACCTTTTGTTACGAGCTGACTGCACAACACTTTTTCATCCTCTTTTGACCCTCCCCTTTTCTTATGATTAGTTTTCTTAGCAAGCTCGCAGAAGGAAGTTGCTTCCTCTCACTAGCTTGGGAAAGAGTGCTGGTGGCATAGAGCTGCCCACTGAACAGGGTCAGTGCTTTGAACCTACCAGTCATGTGAGAGCGAAAGATAGGCCCCTCTTTTGTTGTAAAGATTTTTAAAGTCTTGGAAGCTCACAGGGGCAGTTCTGCTCTGTTTTACATGGTCACTATGAATTAAAATTAGCTTGGTGATAGGTTGTTTTTTTTAACTCGTTTGATAAAAACAAACACGATTGCCTTATTCATCATTCTCCAAGGTTTTGAATATACCCATTCACGCATTTATTCAGCAGATATTTATTTAGTTGCTGTTATGCCTCAGGTTCTGTAGTGACCTGTGAAACTGTGAAGAACACTGAGATACCACCCTTACCTTCCAGAAATGCATCATGAAAGGCATGATATCAATGGTTCCTTGACTTGAACATCAGACTATTCCTACTGTTTAAGTATGATTTTAAAGCCATGCATGTATGCCAAGAATTTATGATAAGTCAGGAGAGTCCAATGGGAAATATTAAACCCCGTCTAAAGCATTATGGGTTCAGCCAATGTACATATTTAGCAAGCCCTTCTTCACCAACTTTCCCTTCCATTTGTTGTCCTACTTGGGTTTAATTGAAATTCATTGGAGATTTAAATTTTCTGTAATTAATAGAAAACCTAAGAGATGCACGATAGCAATGTCAGTTAGTTGGTACGGACTGCAAGTGGTTATTCTTTATTTTGCTGTCATAATGGGCCATTAGTCATGCCCCTGAAGAAGTGTCAGATACTATTTTCTCCTTCTGAAACGTCTGTGTTATTTAATAAAGGGAATAAGCAAGCCAGAGTTTGCCTAGAATCCTAAATGAGTTGACTAATCAGTGTCTGGAGGCATTCATTGAAGCAGTATCACCGTGGACGCCACATTTCTGTTCTGCATTTGGCAATTGAAGTTGTATCATTCTTTCAGCTCCAGGTGTTAACAGAGATGAACAAAGCAATTTTTTTCTTAAATCTGAATTCCTCCATGCCATTCTTTTTGTAGTGATTTATTATGTAGCTGGAACTACTGCCAATAACTTTAATTTAATTAAATGAAAACTTCATTTTTCCTCTTATGTTTCTTCCTATAGAATATGTTAAAGGAAAGATATTGGACTATTCAGAAGGAAATTCACAGAAAGTCAGTAGATGGAAATTAATCTCTCCTTTCCACATGACATGTGATGAAAGAGTTTTGTAACCAGACCATTTGTGCCCCGTTAACTGTGATTAATAACAACTTCTATGTATGCCACAGAAAAACACTGCTCCATGCGGTTTTCAATTGCAGATTTTTGGAAGTTGATCACTATGCCTTCTTTCCAGATACCTCTAGATGCACGTGTATCTGTAACCTGTCAATCAACAGCGCAGGCTATGTTTCCATTACCTGTGGACTCTAAAGCACTGTATACATGCTGGCTATCCATAGAGCATTTCCCATGCATACATGGGGTGGGGGCCATATCTGACCTCCTCTGGCTTTTGTGTTGCCATCCAGTGTAGGAGCCAGACCTGTCTTCACCCTCCATCCTTTGTCACTCTGTTCTGAAAAAGCACTCTACTTATACCGCGTCTGATCATGCACTTCAATGGCCACACAAAACTCACAGACAGTACACACAAGTCAGGGCGTTTATTAGTGGAGTTACTGGGTTATAGCACAGGCAAGTATTATTAAATAGTGAGAATGTACTCATTAGTTCCCAGAAACACCTATCCTTAGCCTGTTAACAGCAAAGCCTCTCTCTAATGCTCAGCTTCTGAGCCATGTAGCCCTTGGCCTCTTTGTCCACGGTCCCTAAAGCCTGCCTGCTACTGTTTCAGAATCTCATGGTCCTTGCCCTGCTCCCTGTTCTGTTTCATTGTCTCCTTTCCTCAGTTTCTGGTGCCTCTGGTCTTGTCGGCCATGACTTCAGACAGAGACCGTGAACTTGTTGCACTGATGGTTTTTCTTTGAATGTTTCTGGGATTTTTCTCTCCTCCTGATTTTAAAGATGCTTGATAGCTGAGGGGTGGGGAGTTGGGGAGCTGATACTAACAAAAACTGACCAAACCACTCTACTTGTGTTCCACATGCCCTATTTGCGTAGCCCAACCCAATCATTTGGTAGGAGTTAGACATGGGTAGAAGAATTATACTGAGAAATTTCATTCTACTGCATGCAGGAAAAAGGTGTCATTGTCTAAATGAGGCAAGAAGCAACTTCGAATAACCACATTTAAAGCACTAAGGAGTGATCTTTTGCTGTCTCCCCGCAAAAAGAAAAATACAAAACATAGCAAACAACTTGGGCTGGACCCATCAGGTCTACATTCTAATGAAAGTGACTGGGCATGTTAACCAGAAATATTTATGGTAGCATCAAGGCTACAGGAAGTGAAGCAGGATCATGCATGAGGGTAAGTCAGACAGTGCCGCTGCTAGGGTCCCAGCTCTCCCGTGCCCAGCCAGGGTCTTACGAACGGACTCCACTGACATGCGGTTCTGCAATCAGGGGAGGTCACCGAAGTGTTCTCCAAACCACGTGCTCTCCGTCTTAGTGTTGTCAAGGTGCCTTCAAACAAACAACAGAGAAAACCCCCAAAGAAACCTTTGCAGCGTGGAAAAATGAGTTTTGAGATCAGGGTCAATATCCAGTATGTTAATAAAACTCAAGTGAAATCGTTCTCTGTCATTGAAGCTTTGAAGCAATTTATAGGAATGTTGCTTCAACTAAGAGTTTTTTGATTATTGAACCATTTTTTTAAAGGTTGTGAAGATACCAAAGATAGAGAAGACTGTCAATATCGATGAATAAAGAAACCTCTGTTTTAGTGTAGAATTCGGTGGAAGAACATCCCAGAGTGATAGCTACCAAAGTTGGGCTCTCACACATTCAGCGTTTTCAGTGTTAAGGGAATTTCTTGACCGCAGTCAAGGTAATTTTCAACTTGACATGTGCTCAAAAGCTTTGGACCAGGATCTGCCATCTCACAGAGCTGATCTTTCCGTCGGTATTTGAAGGAGGATTGAAGCTAATGGAAATGCCTTTATGGAATTAATAATAGAGATGGATGTTAGGTTTGTCATATGAACCAGAGAGCCGGGTCCAGTAAAACTGTGACTCCTGAGCGTATCTACTCAGTCAGTTAAATTCTGCTTAGAAAGTTATGATGAGAGGACGCCAGGGGGCAACCTTCATTTCCAGGAGGACAGGAGGTGGTCGTGGGGGTCCTTATGAGGAAGAGGTTGGAAGGACGTTGAAACCTGCATTGGTGACAAAAGGACAGGGAGTGTTGTGTCGCAGGGTGTTGGTTGCAGGGTTCTTCCGTCATGACAGTTAACCAGCTCATTCTCAAGGGTACAAGGCGCGGTCCTCTGAGAAGTGTGAGGAACTTTGCCCCGTCCACCTTCCACCCTGAGCTAATACCTTTAGACTCGGTTGTGTTCCCCCACCTCAAAGATCATATCATAGGAACACAATTTGAGTTCCTTGAAGTTGCCAAACTTGACCTTTTGAAATAGTTTAAATTGAACAACAGAATTTCCAGGGAAAAGGTTAAGTATATAAATGGCAACCCGCCTTCAGGCATGCATAGTCTTATACATAGGAAAAGTCAAGAAACAATAATAACGTTTTGCTACTTTCATTTCATGAATGTTTCTATGATTTTGTAGAAATACTTTTTAATTTACCCTGGTAGTTTTGAAGTTTCCAAGAAGGAGCCATACATGCATATACACACGTAATAAGTTCTATTATTACGTGTGGGAAAGTGTGGAGGGCTAACTCTGAAGTCAGAGTATATTCTCAAATAATTATCCCGAGAGCAAATATAAAGGGGCTTCAAAAAGTTTGTGGGGGCAATTCCATTATATTTTAACTACAATTTTCCAGGAACTTTTAAAGTACTCTCATATTATATTGCTTATAAAATGTCTTAGCTCACAAAACAAAATATTCAGGATTTAGTATTCACCTGAATAAGTGACCATAACACGGGGAGTGATTTATGTAATATCAGTAACTTATACAATTATTGGTCTGGGTAGAGGTCTGAATATGTTTTTCAAGAGTGTATTACATGGTTAAGTTTTAGGTACATACAGTACTAACTGACTACTTCCTTATCTTTTCATTTGAAAGTACTTATCTGAGGAAGTAAATCTAAATTGATCAGAATAGATGGAGTACTAAGTACTTTCTCTTAACATTCTCAGAATATGAGTATTTTGGGGACTAGCACAGGTGTTATTAATTGGTGTTTGTCTTCATTAACACATGTTTTTTGATCTTCATTAAGAACTCATAGAACTCAAAAATAATGTGACTTTAATTTAGGTTTAGTAGATTAATTTTAAGGTATGCTCTTTCAGAGATTTCTTATTTTAGGAATATACATAAAGATTTATGTGATTAAGATTTGTGTAAATCAAAATACTGGTAATTCAAGAACAGATGAAGTAGGTGAGGCTGTAGATGAAGCTAGATGGCATATGAGTTAATAATTGTTCGATTTAAATTTTTAGATTCTTTAGGGCACAAAGTTTTACTGTGCATTCTTTATGCACTAAAGACAGAGGAGCCCTAGCCCTTTCAGTTTTGTCTTTCCATGTCGATGAGGAAAGAGCACAGGGGCGCGCCTGACTTCCTCTAGCTGCACAGAGCAGGAGGACCGTCCAACTCCACGCAAGCCCAAAGCCATTGGTCATGAAGCAGAGGTCAGACAAGCCTCCACACTCCATCCTTTACCCTGTTGTACTATCAGCTCTACCCCTCGGCTGGGTTTAGTAATCTATTGCAGCAGTCACACAGAACTCAGTCAGTACTCAAGATTATGGGGGTGGTGGGGCCTACCCGGTTACCACAAGTCAAGATCTGAGAACATAAGGATGCATAGTACCTCTTTGTGCATAGTACCTCTGCTCAGCCCTGCTAGCAGGCGTGTCTCTGGTGCTCATCCTCTTGGCTGGGTGAACCCACAGTCTCTGCCTCTTTTGGCCAAAAAGTTTGCCTGCCTTTCTGCTTCGTGTTCTTGATGTTGCACCTCTGCTCTGCCTGGTGATCCAGCATGGCTCCTCTGCTGTCCCATGATCTCAGTACAACTCCTCTGCACTGTTTCATGCCCTTGGTGTTGTGGCCTCTGGTACCTCTCCTGCCTCCACCACGTCTCATAGTAATCTGTCACAGACTCCACTTGTGACAAAACAACCTCATCACCTTCAAAGTGCTCTCCATTACACTTAATACATTTGTCATATCTGCAATTCCATTCTTGGAAACATTTTTCAGACTCATCTGACTGGATGGCTGACAGCACCTCCCTCATTTTTTTCTTCACCCCTTCCAAGCCATCAAGTTGCTGTCCTTTCATGCCCCTCTTTATTTCCAGAAATAAAAAGAAGTCGCACAGAGTGGGGTCAGTTGAGTCAGGAGCGTGGGGCATGAGAGGCATGATGTTTTTTTTGCCAAAAACTGGCACACTGAGGTGGCTGTGTGAGCAGGTGCATTGTTGTGGTGGCAAAACCAGTCCCGTCTGCCAAAAATCAGGCCTTTTTGGTCACTCACTGTTACACAATCTTTTCAGAACCTTGATCAACAGTCTGACCTGGTAGAATGAGCTCAAAATGCACTGCCCCCACTCACATCAAAAGAACAAATGAGTATGCCCTGATCTTGATTTCACTTGATGAGCTTTTTTCGGGGGTGAGGTGATGACAGTCTCTTTCACTAGCTTGATTGATGTTCGTTTTCAGGTCACAGACTGGCTCCATGCCTCATCACTAGTAATGACCTTGGGGAAAAATTCTGGGTTGCTTCAGTGATGTTCTTTCAAAGCACAGCATGTTTCCAGTGGACACTTTTTGCTGGTCTGTCAGAACCCGAGGCACAAATTTTGCAACAACTCTTATCTTCCTTTAAATTCCCTGAATGGAGCTGCAAGACAGTCAGACAATGTCCCCCTCTCTTCATTGGTTCCTCGTCAGTCTTCGAGCACAAGTGCTCGCATTTTGTCCACAGTTTCATCCATTTTGGGAAGTTGATGGACGTCCAGAATGAGTTTTGTCATCCATCAACATTGCACCGTTTTTGAAATGAGAAAACCACACATACATCTCAAGTTTTTTCCCAAGCAGGAAACAAGATTTCACAGCCACACAGAGTTTTCTTAAAATGGCAATCATAAAACACAAGGTTGGAGCGAAACTGCTTCGACAAAAAAAATTTACCAACCAGAGAGAACCTCCCCAGGCAATGCCACTGGGTGCACTAAATCTGAATTTTCACCTAGCGGGAAAAATTGTGTACTACAAAAGCTCTACTCAGCAGCACATTTTTCTGTTTTTTAGGGGGTACCCCCCTCATATTTCCATAGTCACACCCAGTCATTTGGTGGGAGTTAAAAAGACATGGATGGAAGAGTGATTAGTAAATAATTTTACTTCACCACAGTTGAAATGTTTGTGAAATTATCGTATACACTTGTAGGAAATTTCCACCTAGTCACCTAATGCCAGATTCCTTATGACCATTATAATAATGAGCTGTTATCTGAGTGATAGCCTGTATTGAAAATACTCTTACATTTTAATGTACTTGCCACTGAACGATAGGGAGGGAGGCTTAGCATCCCTTAAAAACTCTCTGTTGTGCTAGATTATGTCAACATGATGAGATTACAGAAACCAAAATAATTGTAAAGTTGATAAGCAAACAATATTTAACCCCATTGTGAACCATGGTCTACAATATAGGGTCCACCTGTCTATTCTACCCTAGGGTTTAGTGGAAAGCTGCTCAAACCGAAGTCAAACTTGCTGCCCTCAAGTCGATGCCAACCCATAGCAACTCTATGGGACATGGTAGCAGTGCTACCCCTGTGGGTTCTGAGGCTGTGATGCTGCATGGGAGTAGAAGGCCCCTCTTTTCCAAGTGCCAGCCTTGCAGATCCCAGCTCAGGGCCTCCTGGGAAGCTGCTTGCCCATGTTTAACACATGCTTCCACCTGGTGGTAGTTTATATAACTGCACGAATCTGACTAAACACTGCCACCAGAGACCCCAGCCATTTGTGTTCCGCTAACTTGTAAAAAATGTTATTCCATTTATTCAGAATGCCTTGAATTGCTGAAGACACACCGTTTTTTAAAAAAGGAAAATACCCCAAAATACCAGAAAAATGCCACAAAAAATCCAGTCTCGGGAGGTTCCTTGAGACCCATCATATCTAAGTATATTTGGTTGTACCTATCAAGCCTCCTGTATTCGCACATTTATATTTTTCTAATTTAGTTCAGCCACTTTTCCATGGTAGGTCTCTTCCCTAAATTCCTATAGCAAATGAACAGCAAATGTGCAATCTTTATTTATTTGTTGGCTTGTTTAACAATTTGCGTGGTGAAGAAAACACTGTATTTGTGAATCTGAGCACTGCTGAAGAAAAGAGAAGCCATCAACTGTGGGATCTACCACAAGTGCATGCTCAGTTATTGTCCAGTGGCAGGGGCACCAGGCTTAATCCCGATGCTCCTCATAGCCTTGCTCGCAGGACAGGAAGGTGATCAATTTTTCATCCTACCAAATGAATAATAAGACATTATTTCCTGAAAGATTCTCTGCTCTCTGGGCACTCTTGTCTCACTTTTAAAGTAGTTATAATGTATCCATTTTCTGCCCTAAGACGATTTTGTGATTTTTTTTTACTATGTTTAATAATGCTCTACTAAGATCAAGGTATCTGAGAGGAAGAAATGGTGAGTCTTCACTTATATACTTGGGACATGCTGTCAGGAGAAACCAGTCCCTAGAGAAGGGCATCACGACTTGGTAAAGTGGAGGGGCAGCAAAACAGAGGCAAGCCCTCCATGAGCTGGATTAACACATTGGCTGCAGTACTAGGCTTAAGCACAGGAAGAATTGTGAGGCTGCGCAGGACCAGGGATTGTGAGGATGGTGAAGGACCAGAGATTATGAGGGTGGTGCAGGACCAGGGATTGTGAGGCTGGTGCAGGACCAGGCTTGTGAGGCTGCTCAGGACCAGGCTTGTGAGGATGGTACAGGACCAGGATTGTGAGGATGTTCAGGACCAGGATTGTGAGGATGGTACAGGACCAGGATTGTGAGGATGGTGCAGGACCAGGATTGTGAGGATGGTGCAGGACCAGGGATTGTGAGGATGGTGCAGGACCAGGGATTGTGAGGCTTTTCAAGACCAGGATTGTGAGGATGGTGCAGGACCAGGCAGTGTTTCATTCTGTTGGGCACAGGGTCACTCTGAGTCAGAACCGACTTGATGGCACCTAACAATAACAAGGTTAAAACATAACACAAACACAGAATTCTGGTGGTGAATATCGTATTTTATCTTTAGAAAGCATGGATCTACAGGGTAATAAAAACAGTCTTGTCCTCTTTTCCCTGCCGATTTTGAATTCTTAATGTTGTATGTTTTGAAAATGAATTTGGGAGCCTGATCAAAAGCTTATGTAATTATAGTAAGTGAATTTCTGGGCCCAAAGTATTTTTACATGTGGGACAAACTTACTATCTCATGTAGCACAATGCTACAAATGAGCTGGCTGGTTGGCAGTCCAACAGACATACAATGACTCAATGCAAAGTTAAACTTTCCCAATCTTCTTACTATTTATAAATCTGTATTTCAATATCCCTAGACAATGCAAACAATTCTTTTGCTATAGTTCTATGTCCAGGAAGTTTCCGCAAATGGGTTTTGAAACAGCATTCTCATTGATGTCATTACTTTATGTATTAATGTATTAATGTATTAATGTGTGCTTTTTATAGACCGATTAGTTAGCCCTTTTTGATTAATAATTTTATTTCCGGTTTTATGAAGAGCTCTGGCACTGTAATTCATGAAACCCTGTTTGTAGGTGAACGTTCACAAGGGCAAAGACAGGCTGTGGCAAATCAATCTTTATTTTAGAAAATGATCTCTTCCTTGGGACGTAGGAAATGCAGTTTTTCATACATTTTGTTGGCACCTTGTTCTACAAGAGGCTCTTGCCCTTCATAGGATTTTCTGTGTTTATCCAGGAATCAGATGGCCAGGGCTGTCCCTTCTGCCGCTGTGAAATAAAGGGAACTGAGCCCATAATCGTTGATCCCTTTGACCCAAGAGATGACGGCTCCCGGTGCTGCAGTATCATCGACCCCTTCGGCATGCCGATGCTGGACTTGGATGAGGATGACGACCGAGAGGAGTCCCTGATGATGAATCGATTGGCCAACGTCCGAAAGGTAAAGCTAGAAACCATCGTTGCAGTTGGCGTTGTGTGCTGGCTTGAAGAACTGTTCCTGGGTTTGGGAAAGAAGGATTCAAGAATTCAAAGAAAAGTAAAATGTAAATGTTGACAGGCTGATGCAAATACAGTTTTAAGAAAAGACTGTATTCAAAGTACCCGCTCTTGGTTTTAAACTTCATAACGGAAGATGCTAAGATCTGTTGTATGACATTAACTATTCTCTAAGATTGGTATTAACAGTTCTTTGAAGAAAAATGTAATTATTAGAATTTGGAAATGATGCAGTTGAACTTAGGTTCAAAAGATATCTCTGGTGGAATGATTTTCTTACTCGAAAACCAGCTTGCTTTTTGACTATAAGAGGTCACACAGCTTGACCTTTATGGTGAATTTTCCATAATCTAGGGTTTCTTCATTAATATTGTAAGTCTATCAAATCGATGACTCATTCAGTGAGAATGGTTATGCTCAGTTGAAGTTTATTTAACCACACTTACAGGATACTAGTCAATGAATGAAAATCATAAGCATGCCAACTGATTCAGGAAATATAGTAGACAAGAGAAGGGGACTCCTGGCAACTGGACTATTCTCTTCAAATAGAATGGTCCATAGAATTCAGATTACAATGAGCAATTCTGTACTGGCAAAAGCAAAGCAATGGGAGTGGCATGAATAGGTTTACCCTGTTTTGTCCAGGTGCCCCCTCCAACTGACTCTTGGTAGACATGGCAAATCAATCATGTCACTCATGCCTGCTGAGTTCAGACTTGGCCTACAAATCCTTTCAACACAGCTCTACAGACCCTACA
This sequence comes from Tenrec ecaudatus, assembly GCF_050624435.1. Taxonomy (NCBI): domain Eukaryota; kingdom Metazoa; phylum Chordata; class Mammalia; order Afrosoricida; family Tenrecidae; genus Tenrec; species Tenrec ecaudatus. The sequence continues at coordinate 297,614,091 of NC_134531.1, forward strand.
CTCCAATTCATTAGGACTTGGCAGCAAGCAGAGATCTATTTGCCATTTAGGTTGACTGATGATCATTTCTCATGGCCTGAGATGTTATTTGGCCTCTGTATCTAAATAGAAGTGAAAGACTGACTGCAGAGAAAGGAGGAGGAGGATTTTCTTTGGCTTGCTTTGATTTTTTTTTTTGAAGGTGTGGCAGATTTAAGATTTGGCCTCCTATGTGTGCTGTGTTTAGACATTCTTTTCCCTTAAAACGTTTTGGATATGGATACATATTAGTATATTCAATATGGCTACCTTTCCCCCCCCAAAAAAAAAACATTTTATGGGAACTTTTACAGATATCATACCATTCCACAGTTCAATCACATCAAACAGTATTGTTCGATTGCTACCACAACCAGTTTCAAAACCTTTTCTTCCACTTGGAACTCCTTGACATTAGCTCCCTTTATCTCCCCTCCCTTGTCTTACCCCACAGGTACCCTCATTTTATATGCTGTCTATTGAGGTCCATGTGTCCTGGGTCTCATATAACAAAACACAGAAAAACACAGAGGAACAAGCACTACCCACAATAACAAAATACCCCAGAGATAAATCCTACTGTGAAAAACACAAACAAAAACCACAAAGTATTGAAAACCAGATCAGACCTAAAGGGTATCTGGGAAGGGAACGAGTAACAAGGTTTTAACCGTTCAGTCAGGTTTGTAATTTTGATCTCCTATAGTCATCTCTCCAATAGTCTCTGTTTGGTAATCACGTTTTTCCCATTCCTCAATTAAGGATAGAGAGAAACCACCAGACTTGTTTCCTGCGTCGATCACTTAGATGCATGTCGGGGTTCCGCTGTCATCCACAGCCTTCTGCGAACCAGGATCTCACAGCTTAGGCTCGGATTCCTGCCTTTGGCTTCAGATTATGTGCTTTATAGTCCTCAGTCACTGCTGTTGGCGGGCTTCTTTCATGTGGCCTTAGTTGACATCTCAGTTAGATGGGTGCTTGTTTGAAAATAAGCCTTTAAGACCCCAGGCCTTATTCTGTATGATAGCCAGGCACCATCTAATTTATTTGCCACACGTTGCTATCGCACCCATCTCTTCTATATTCCCTTTATGGGGGCACATACTCAGCAGGGTCACATTGTAAGAACTGCTTGTTCCTAAATTGGAGCTAGGATTTAGTGCAAACCCCAGACTCACTCCTAAATCTAGGCTCCCCTTAGAGACACTCTTGTTAATTTATGGTAGGGAATCTTATCAGTGGTCACCCTAAAGCACAAGGAGCTTCCATTCAATACTGTCATTGATAAGCCCCTGGTACTAATTTTTAAGATATTGTTGAGAGAGGGATATTGGACGAGTGTAGGCTAACTACATATCACAATACCCAAATTATTCCTGTACAGAGTAAATCCTTACGTGGGTGGATGCATTTTAGACAGACACTGAGAGTTGGTTGTCAGGAAAAATTTAATATTCTCCGGCAATGTCAATCACACGTCTGTGGGAATGAGCTATATCTTTGTAAGGTAAGTAGGGCATTGCTGTGCTAAGTGCACGTTTGTCTGAATGTGGTGACTTTTGAACTTTGATCTTGGAAGGTTTTTGTTCTTTGCCTCATTGGTAAATTTCATAATTTCATCATTTAAGTCTCAGAGAAATTATACTTGAGTCTACCTTTTAAATCCATTCTGCTACCTTTAGGTTTTAGTTATGAAGTATGGGAAGGAGGAAAAAAAGACTAACACTCGCCCTTCCTTTAGGACTAAAATGATTTGTTTGTTTTGCACTTTTCTGTTTGAGGATAAAAAACAATTGTTCTATCTGAGGCTGCCAAAAATTGCAGTCTACTTCTGGTTTCCATTAAGGACCTGGAAGCTTGAGCCTTTTGGTTTGTTTGCAGTGGTGACACTGGTAATTGCAAGGGAATCATTAGTGACATAAGTGAAGTGAAGAAGTAGAATTTGTAAAGTTACATTAGTGGCTGACCCTGATCTTTTCAACCCCACACAAAGTCAGCCATACTTTGCTCTCAGGGCACACTGGTGAGTGACCTGTCAGAGTTGCTGATAGATTTTACAATGATCATCTTGCATTTACCAGAGAGTGTGTTAGTCCAGCTTGACTAGAGAAACAAATCCAGACACACTCGTGTGTGTGTGTGTGTGTGTGTGTGAGAGAGAGAGAGAGAGAACTTTATATCAAGAAGTAATTAAGTGTCCATAAAGCATCCCAGTCTGGTCCATAAGTTTGATATTAGCCCATAAGTCCAATATTACTCCATGATTTCCTCTTCATATTCATGCGGCACATGCAATAATGCCAAATGCAGGAAGACCACAGGCTGTTGGGTGGCTAGTCCTGTGGGTCCAATGGCAGTGGACGCATCTGCAAGGCTCTGGCTGCCATTAGCATGGCTCCATGTGGCTTGTCAATAGGAATGTGTAGCAAAGAGAGGGAGGGAGGGAGAGAAAGAGAGAGAGAGAGAGAGAGAGAGAGAGAGAGAGAGAGAGAGAGAGAGAGAGAGAGAGAGAGTGACCTGCCTCTAATAATGGCAGAATCAAGAGAAGTTCCCAGAATCTTCATGAGAAGGTCATGCCATCCGGAAGGATCTCTCAGGCTGTGACCTTATTTACAGGCTGGACCCCACCCCTTCTTCATTCTTTGATCAAGTTGGCATGAAATTGTGTAACTACCACAGAGGGACACTAAAGATGCTCTCAGGTGGTTGTGTCCTAGACGTCACACGGTAGTGGCTTATTTAGCCATCAGAAAAAAATCAGTTCATAAATCTTTGGCTGCATCTGGTGGTTTTTATACATTTTCCTATAGCATATTGATATTTGAGAAATTTAAACTTATCATCAATATTCTTTGTCAGTATCAATTCAAATGCATCAGTTCTCCTTCAGTTTTCCTTATTCATTGTCCAACTTTTACATGCCTGTGAGGCCATTAAAAATACCACTGCATGGGTCTTTTACACCTTAGTCCACAAAATGACCTACTAGCTTTTCAACACTTTAAAAAGATATTTTGCAACAGATTTACCCAATACCACGCATTGTTTAGTCTCTTGACGGTTGCTTCCATGAGCACTGATTGTGGGTCCAAGCAAGATGGGCTCCCGAACAACTTCAGTCTTTTCTCTGTTTATCATGATGTTACCGACTGGTCCAGAGGTGAGCATTTTGGTTTTCTCTACTTTCCTTTGTAATCCACCCTGAAGGCTGTTAGCCTTGCTCTTCATCAGCAAGGGCTACAGGTCTTCCTTACCTTCACCAAGCAAGGTTGTGGTATCTAGATATCACAGCCTGGTACCACATTCTGCTTCAAAAACCCAGCAACTCTGATTATTTGGTCAACATAAAGATTAAATATGTGTCGTGCGAGGGTTGTGTTAGTCTGGGTAGGCAAGAGAAACAAATCCAGGAAAACTCCTATGTGTATGAGGGAGAACTTTATATAAAAGAACAATTAAGAAAACCTCCCAGCCCAGTCCGCGTTAAGTCTATAAATCTGCTATTAGCCCATATGTCCATTAGCAGACTCTAAATTCTTCTTCAGTCTCACGCAGCACATGCAGTGACGCTGAATGCAGGAGGACCAGAGGCCAGTGGGTGGAAAGTCTTGTGGATCCAGTGGTGGTAGAAGCATTTCAGCCCTGGTGTGGGTCTCCACGTGCCTTCTCCAACTACAGGGCTCTGGCTCTCTCGGTGTAGCTTCATGTGGCTTGTCAACAGAATGCCTCTCAGGGTGAGAGTGTCTATGTGCATCAGGCCACCAGTGAGCTATTTAGCAAATAGGTCATTTACCAAATGAGGTCATCAAGCTGCTACCTGATTGACAGACTAGACTCCACCTCTCTACAAGTTGACACCAGATTATGCAACTACCTCAGGTATACAACCCTGACACACACCTTTCCTGACAGCAAACTGTTTCTTCTCAGTTTGAGTTTTACCCCATCAACAAATTAAGGTCCAAAAGACTTTGCTTCCACATGCTTTATTCCATTTAACACATGATGGTTAGCAGGCTTCCTCCATCACATTTCAAGTGCCTTCTGTCCGAGGAGCTCATCTTCTGGCACTGTCTCTGACAGAGCTTTGATGCTACACATAGGCTGGAAGCACATCGACCTGGAGTTGCCAGAAGTTCAGACCGAATTCAGAAGAGAACGTGGAAGAAGGGCTGTCTTTGCTGAAGTCAGATGGATCTTTGATCAGAGAAGAGAGGACCAGAAAGGTGTTTACTTGTGCTCCATTGACGATGCAAAGGCACTCGACTGTGTGCACATGCTGTGCTAGCTGTGGAGGACCTTGAGAAGAATGGGAATTCCAGAACATTTCATTGTGCTCACGGGGAAAGTGCATGTGGATCAAGAAGCAGTTGTGCGAACAGGATAAGGGAATGCCGCATGGCTTCCAACCCGGAAAGGTGTGCTTCAGTGTTGCATCCCCTCACCATACTTGCTCAATCCTTAGGGTGAGCACAATATCAAAGAAGCTGGATTACATGCAGTTCAGTGTGGTATCAGGACTAGAGGAAGGCTTAATAACAGCCTGTGGTATGCGGATGGCACAACATTTGCTCAGTGAAAATGAGGAGGACCTGCAGCAATTGGTGACAAAGACCAAGGATTGTAGCCTTCAGTCAGGATTACAGCTCAATGTAAGGAAGACCAAAATCTTCACAATTAGAACGATAGATGATGGAGAAAAGGTTTAGGTTGTCAAGGATATAATCATACTCAGATGTACAATCAATGCTCATGGAAGCAGCAGTCGAGAGCAAAAGACATACTGCATTGGGTAAATCTGCTGCCCAGTCATCTGTAGCATATTAAAGAGCAAAGACATTACTTAGAGGACTAAAATGCACCTGGCCCAAGCTATGGTATTTATTCTCGATTGCATTATATGCCTGTGAAAGTTGGACATTGAGGAAGGAGGACCATCGAAGGATTGATGCATTTGAAATGCGATGCTGGAGAATATTGAGAGTGCCGTGGTCTGCCTAAAGGACAAGTCCATCTGCATTGGAAGAGGTAAAGCCAAAGTGCTCCTTGGAAGCAAAGATGGAAAGACTGCATCTTACATACTTTTGACATCTTGTCAGAAGAGACCAGTCCCAGGAGAAGGACATCATATTTTGGTAGGGTGGAGGGGGAGCAAAAAAGAGGCAAGCTCTCGACGAGATGAATTGGTGCATTAGCTGCGCCAGTGAGCTGAGGCACAGGGACAAGTGTGAGGATGAGATGGAACAGGACTGGCTAGTGGGTTCGTTCTTTTGTCCATATGGGCACTATAGGTTGGAGCCAACGTGATTGCCCTGAGGAACAACATTGGTTTTCCAGTGGAAAAGTCCTCAGAAAGGGACAACCTATTCCTTCTTCGTAGTCTGGAAGCTCCACTGAAACCTGTTCACTGTGGGTGACCCTCCTGGTATACCAGTGATATAGCTTCCAACATCAGAGAAACACACAAGGCACAACTCTATTAAAAAAATTAATGAGTGGTGGTAGGTATTAGTTGTTATTAATGATATGTGTTTAAATAGTGTTTAAAGTTTCTGAAATCTTGCTCTACTTTTGAGAATGAAACAATAATTTAACGATATCTTTTAAAGTTTTTTTTACAGAAATTATGACTTATCTTTCTTATAGGAAGGATTAGAAATTAAAACTACATTGAATTGGCAAGTATTTCATTCTGTTTCCTTAAAATATTGAGTACATGACTGTATTAACATCATGTGCTATTAACGCATATTTCAATTCAGGGAAAATTCCAAGATGCCAATTTGCCAGCACTAGAGTACAATTTTAAGGACTAAATACTTTACATAAGCTTACAGTGTCCAAACTGAATGATTAAATATTCTCTAAGGTCAGGTGAAGAACTACAATAGCAAATCATAATTGCTTGTTGCTCAAACAGCTTTACCTAGTGTCTTGAGAGTAATAATGAGTTTCACATGAGGGCATTTTTCAGTGAGTGAAGTTTATTCCTTTAATTCCTAGACTGTTCTTGTGACTGATCCATCATTATGGTAATATTTCAGAATTATATGTCAAATCTTCCCTGCTTTCTCAAAATTGGCTATACAGCTGGGTGAACCAAAGGGTGTAAGAAGCAGGACTAGGAACCAGATCATTCCTGTTTGAGCCCTGCAGAGACTTTGCCTTTATACCTCTTTTAATAGAGGGAACCTTTAACAAAACTCAGAAACTCCAGACTCACTGCCATGGACTCCCTTCTGATGCATAAGGACCTTAGGGACTAGGTAGAACTGCCTCTTTTGCTTTCTGAGTGTAATTCTTTGGGAGAATAGAAATCTCTTCTCTCTCCTGTGGTGTAGTGGTGGTTTTGAACAGCCAACAAGACCCCAGGATACCTCCTATCACCTGGGCATCTTGTTAAAATGTAGATACTGGTTTTGTGTGTTAGGGTTGAAAGCCAGATTCTCACAGGGGGTTGTGCCAGAGTGAACTGCTTTAGTTCAATGTAGGTGCCTAGATTTTCTTCCTAAGGGTTAAGGGACACAGAATTTTTTCCCCTCTCTATGAGAGGATTTTTCATTTTGGTTCTGGTTTCTCCCTAAATTTTTATTTTTTAAATCATTTAATTGGGGCCTCTTACAGCTCGTATCACATCTACCCATCCATCTATCCATCCATTCATCCATCCATCCATCCATTGTGTGAAGCACCTTTGTACATTTTTTGCCATCATCATTCTCAAAACATTTTCTACTTGAGCCTTTGGTATCAGCTCATTTCCCCTCCCTCCCTCTCTGATAAACCCTTGGAGGGGTTTTTGTTGGTCATGGTGATCAGTACCCCTTGTCCCCTACTGGTATCGCTACTCCCATTATTGGTCCCGAGGGGTCTATCTGTCCTGGATTCCCTGTGCTGTGAACTCTTCTCTGTACCAGGGTACCTGCACTGGTCTAGCCAGATTTGTAAGGTAGAATTGAGGTCATGATGGTGGTTGGGGAGGGGAAGCATTAAAGAACTAGAGCAGTGGTTCCCAACCATCCTACTGCCATGACCCTTTAATACAGTTCCCCATGTTGTGGTGACGCCCCAACCATAAAATTATTTCTTGGTGCTACTTCATAACTGTAATTTTGCTTACTGTTGTGAATCAGACGACCCCTGGAAAGGGTTGTTTGACCCCCAAAGGGGTTGCGACCCACAGGTTGAGAACAGCTGCACTACAGGAGTGTTGTATGTTTCCTAGGTGCTCTCTCTCTGTGTTTACTAAGTAAAGCTTCTGAAAATGTGACCGTGGATGAGCACGTAATGATTGTATTGTATTGCTGTACACAACATTCCTCAGAAAGCTTTTAGGTTATTATCTAGAAGGGTACAGTAATGCTGATCCTTCAAAATAGGTCCCATAACAATTACACTTATACTGTGAACTACATATGTGAGTTTTGAGTTTTACCTTCTAGAATGTATACTATATAGGTTATTACATTAAATATTTTGGATTTAGTTATCTCTGCAAATTAGTATGAACAAATGAAGAAGCAGAACAGTTTTCAGCAAGGAAATCCTCTTAGAGTATTACACTTTCTGTGGTACTAAATCAAAGGTTTGTCCCTCATCGATTTTTATGCAATGATAGGCAAACATTGACATTCTAAAAGTCCTTCCCATCACCCTGTTATAATCCTGTGTCTACCTTGTTCAGGTATAACAATTCATTGAGTAAAAGTCTTGTTAGGCGTGTTGTAAAATTGACTTTGATTATTTCTGGAATTGTCAGAATTCTCATCTCATGAGTAATTGGAGAGGCTTTGCTCTTGTCCTAGTTTTATAATAGTCTGGCTGGAGCTGCAGTTTCCCATCAAATGTTCTTCCATTTCCATAATCATGGATTTTATTAAAGGGCTTATGAAATCACTCTTTAAAGGTGCGGAAGAAACGGACAGTGACTGAAATAAAATGCGCCCCGATTACTGTTTGGTAATCACAACGCGTGCGAAGAAGGCCTTTGACGACTCTACTTCCCGGACTCTTTCTGCCAGGAGTCCTGTTAAAACTACAAATGGGAATTTCTGTATTCGGTGTGGTGAGCATCACCATCCCGCTCTGAGTACTAACGAGGTCTGTAAGTTTTGTTAGAGAAATAAAGAATAGCATTTATTTCATAAAGCAGAGGGCTGGTGGGGAGGGGGGTGGTATATAGACATAAAAAAATCAAGTGCAGTTTTGAAATTCCTGGAGCTCCAGGACTCTAGTATGTAAAAGATGTACTCATTCGTTACCAGTACTAAAGAATTTAAGAGAAATTGCTAGACAAATGTGCTGTGTGTGATAATCATGGAGGCAGGTATCAAAGCAGGCCCAGAGTTGTACTTTGAAAGGTGCTAAAACAAGAAAGGAAGATGTAATTTGGTTCTGAAAGCAAGTGTAATGTAGGGGGAAAGTGAGAAGTACCCACAATCAGGATAACAGAATGGAATTCCACTCATCAGCTGCCCTGCAGCTTGACCTGTTGGCCCTGTTCTTCCCATCTCACTCAGCTACTTCTACCTAAGTGATTGGGACATTTATTGTACAGTAACTCTAGTAGTTAATTCTGTCTCCGTGGTTTTTTTTCCTGTACATTCTTGTTAATTTTCTCATAGATTTTCAAGTTCTTTCGAGCCCTAAATAGTAGACAGCTCAAAGGAAAGAAATGTGAAAGAAAATAATCTATGTGTGTAAGTGGCAAAAAATACATCTTTTTAAAAGATTTTTTTAAGAATCCCTTAATTTTTTATAGTTCTATGTTCTCATTCTACTTTTTCATTTACTATTGATTTTTTTTTGTGCATTCAAGTTACAAACAGAGCAAATAGGAGAAAGAAAAATATGTACTAAAGTCAAATCTAGATATTTTGACTATTGGAAACTGTCAGTGTTAATTACAGCAAATAATCTAAGAGACATTTCTATTTGATGTATTGATGATTTATAAGGCTTTTAGTTGAATTCTTTCTTTAGACATTTTTGTTCATTGCTGTTGCTTTATTTAGGCCTGATGAACTGTCTCAGCCAAAGAAAAATGTATGGGAAGTGTTTTGGTTAAAGATTTCCCTGGTAGCGCAGGTAACCTAGGCTTGATAAGACCTTTAGAGATGTTGTCATACATTGCATGCTTCTTTTCAATATCAAAATAGTCAACTTTCTCTAAGCATGTCACCACATAAAATTTAAATGTTTTGTAGCAACATTTATTTTGTCATATTAAATTATAGTAAATCACATAATGTCTTGATGAAGTAGATTAACTTTATTCTGTACAGGTATATTGAAGTCTATTTTGATGGTTCACCACTATTGAAATTCACACTTTTCCTATATCAAAGAAGTATATTCCTGCTTTAAACATATTATTTATCATTCTTCTCTTCTTAATAATTCCTTATTTTTAACCCAGGATGTGGTATATCTATGGACCGAGACTGTATTATTATTCAGAATAGAATTGATCTTGAAAGCAGTAATCGTTAGGAGGACTGGACTAATTAGTGAGATGACTAAGGTTTGGTATATGTTGTTAGAGAAGGAGGCTGGTTGGCTGTGGTCCACAAGCCTGCCACTCGGAACCACCAGCTGCTCCTTGGGAGAAGGGTAAGGCTTGCTACGCCCAAAAGAATTATGGTCCTGAGAACCCACCGGGCCAGTTCCACCCTGCCTTACATGGTTGCTATGAGTCAGAATTGAATTTACTCAAGGGCAGTGAGATGTATTGCTAGAATTTCAACCTGACCCATATGCTTGGTTCTGGGTTTATTGTTGTTGATTGACTGGCTGGGGTTTTTTTTTTTGTTTCATTTTTATTTTTCTTGCAAGAACTTCATGGCCCAGATTGAGGATCAGAGAAAAGTATTGCCATGGGTGACTGTGGATGTTGTTAAGCACCCTCAGGTCTTGAGCAAAACCCCGCAGGGCCCTGCAGCATCTCACAATTGTTTGAATGCTTTAGTTCATTGTTGCAGCCACAATGTCCATCCATTTCCTTTAGAGTGTTTCTGTTTTATGTTATCTTTTACTTTATTAAGCATGATCTCCCCTTCCCGACGCCCACCCCCCTAAGTTCTAGAGCCTCCTGATAGCTTTCCAAAGTATGTGAAATGAATTCTCTGCATTCTCATTTCTAAAGAACATTCTGGGTGTACTTCTTCGATAGATGTGTTTGTTCAAAATGGGATTATAGCCACGGGCATGGAGTCCAGATTCACTGTACATCACACAGGGAATTTTGGCTATAAGGTCCATATTAATTAACTATCTCTCAAGAGGGATGTCTGACCCTTGCCTCATGGGAATGGGCCCTGGACTGATGTGGAGTTTGGCTCTCCTTGTCCCTAGTGCAATTACCAAAAACCAAAGAAACTCACTGCCATAGATTTGATGCCAACTCATAGCGCCTGTGTAGGACAAGGCAGAACTGCTCCTGGGTTTCCAAGACTGTAACTGTTTTCAGGAGTAGAAAAATCCCCATCTGTCTCTCAGGGTGCAGCTGGTGGTGCCTTCTGACCTGGTGGTTTGCAGCCCAACCATAACCACTACCTGACTGGCTCGATGTACCGTGTGTCTTTTTCATACTAGGATCCTGATCTTTAGATGTTTCATTTCCTTTGTGACAACGTTCAATTTTCCTAAATCCATCACTTTGTACTTTGCATATATATATATATTTTTTTATGGTCCCCGCCCTCCCCCGCCCCATATTTTTTATTATTAATGGATGTTGGCAGCTATATCTTCCTGTTTTGAGTAGTACCTCATCAGCAGCAGAAGGCCCCCAAAGCTTTGCTCCATCAGTTTCGTTAGGGACTGACTCTACACTGTGGAGGCAGCTCTTCCCCTGCTGTAGATTGAGTTTCTCCCAACCCAAAGGTCTCTTCTTCTGGCACTACATCAGACAAGGTTCTACTATTCATAAGATTTTCAGAATTCATAATACCTCAGAATTGGAATACTTATTTCTTCTTTCTAGTCTCTCTTAGTCTGGAAGCTCCACCCAAACCTGTTTTCCATGGGTAACCCCATTGGTATTTGAAAAACTGGTAGCAAAGTTTCCAGCTATGAGCATTGGCTCCAGCAATACAAGAACCACCACTACAAGAAACTGAGAGATGAGAGGTGAACAGCGTAATGTAAAGTCCTTTCAAATAAGTCAATTAGGATCTTTTAGACTGGGGACCCTATGGGAAGCTCAGAAGGAGCCAACTAGGAAACCCCAGCAGTTCCACCCATGTCCTCCTATTGTGCAGGATGCTTCTGACAGACTTGTGTATCTTTGGTCTCAGAAGTTTTCTCTATCCTCTTGTCTCTCAAAGTGACCTTAAATTTTTTTCACCTACTAAAAATGTTTATAATTGCTCGTAGTATTTGTACTTTATTGGCAATGCACATTACTGCAGAGGTCCAATAACTTGATTGCAGAATTTCCCCCCAGACGTGACAAACTATTCAGCAAAGAATGCATCTATGCAAAGGGCACTGCTATTTAATCTACTGTTACATGAGAATGTTACTGTGATTTAAAGGAACTCAGAGAAGATGAGTAAGTGTGGTGAATTTAGTCTATTTAATTAATAAAAATATCCCTTCACATACCAATATACCTTTCATAAAATTCTTCTTACTCGACCAACTTTCACATATCGTAGTGCTTCAAAATGAATTAGTTCTTTAGAAGGACAGTACATAATCCCCCTTGAGAAGACAATATGAATTGTGCTAAGCTAGGTCTGCTTCCAGTTACATTCGAAATGCTGCACAGAGATGGCTTGTCTGCAAGTATCTAGAAGTTCAAGGTCACTGTTGCATCACACATTGGTTTGGATGTCTGCCCTGGGATTTTCCGTGCAGTCTTTTCACATCTTAACACTCCTTTAACCCATTCAAATCAAATATATCTCACTATTTGGAAATACTAGGAATCTCAGTAATACTTAAGAAGTATGGCCATGAATGAAAAGCACTTGAGGAGAGGTAGGTTTTCTTTTGCAGTCTTAGTAGCCGTGTATGGCCAGCACACGTTTCTTTGTAAGTAACCAAGTGAAATGTTACACATTCTTAGCATGTACGGGCAAGTTTCAGCAGAGCTTCCCGGCTAGGAACTGACTATGAAGAAGGACTAGGTCGTCTCCGTCAGAGGAATTAGCCACTGAAAATCTTGGGGATAGCACGGAAACGTCAGTTCCTGAAAACCTCCTGAACAGAAGCAGAACCGTTGTCAGAGAGAGTGCAGGGAGGTGAGTCCCTCAGGTCAGAAGGCATTCATTCAATAGATGATGGATGTCAAAGGGAGAGTTGACCATGATGAAGGTCGAGGAAAGCCTTCAGGGCCACCCCTTACTGAAGGGTACCACTCAGAATACGCAGAAACCGCTGCAGAGGGGACTCAGACATACGAACAATGGTGAGGGTTGCTCAGGACTGGGCAGCGTCTCCTTCTGTTACGCAGGCGGTTGCACTGGGTCTGAACTAACGCGACAGCACCTAACAACTGCATAGAAAAGTCAATTGGGCTAAGAACTACGGCTTTGCTTTGTGATTCTTTGTAAAGAATCAGAAATAAAATATCAACAAAGCATTTGAATCAGACACCAGTTTCGCCAGTTCAAAGAGAATCTACTTTCTCTTATAGTACTTGTGGAAAATTAGATGGCCCCTTGCTTGCATTGTGATGATTCTGCAGCATTTACAGGTGTGTGTCAGGAATTTTCTGTTCCCTCTGTGGACCTTTTTGGATAGAATTTTTTTTAATCTTGCTTTATGGTTTATTTTAAATTGAGCATTAAAGGAATGCAATATTTTAGTTCTAACTTTGCCCATACCCTTATCTAAAGGCCTGTTTTTTTAAACATTTTATTAGGGACTCATACAGCTCTTATCACAATCTATATATACATCAATTATGTAAAGCACATCTGTACATTCTTTACCCTTATCATTTTCAAAGCATTTGCTCTCCACTTAAGCCCTTTGCATCAGGTCCTCTTTTTTCCCCCTCCCTCCCCACTCCCTCATGAGCCCTTGATAATTTATAAATTATTATTTTGTCATATCTTGCCCTGTCCAACGTCTCCCTTAATTTTTGGATAGAATTTATGCCATATGGTTCACATTTGTGTTCATGTCAGCCCCATGCTTTTCTGGATAGGATTGTTGTTGTTTTTAAGAACCACTGATAGGCATTAAAATCTGTTTAGATTATAGAATTTTTATCCTAAAAATTTGCAATAATTTTTTTTGCACAAAAAAACAGCTATCAGAAGTTAGGAGATAGGAAGAAAAATCACGGAATTCATAAAAAGGAAAAAAATAAAGCCCAAATTCACTGCTTTCAACTTGATTCTGACTCATATTACCCTATAGGACAAAGTGGAGCAGCCCCGCAGGGTTTCCAGGCTTGTGAATCTTTGTAAAAGAAGCCTGCTGCCACAGCTTTGACCTGTGGAACAGCGTGTTTGAGGCCCTGGCACTTTGTTGAGCAGCCACACGCTTTGACCATGTGCTGTGCAGGCTAGGGCTTCGGCACTAAGAACTTAAGTTCTGAAAACTTCCCTGTTAAATGACACCTCTTTTTATTGACCTGATTCCTTTCACACCAAATGAAAAAGACAAACTTTGATTAGTATTATCTACCATAGATATGCTGTGGTAAAATAACGTCAGAACACTGGTTTAATTTAAGGCTTTCCTTTCCATGTGAAAGTGTAGCAAAGCGTAATTGAGTTTAAGCCTATTTGTTTTAGTATATTAAAAGTATCTTTTAACTTATCTGACATATTGGTTTATTGGAGCATTGACAATAGAGTTGTTTCATAGTCCATGTAGAAGAAAGATATTTCTACGTTTTGAATTACACTGAAAGCCTTAAGAAAATTCAATCTAATTGTAGTAATGATTTCTTATAGAAGAAATAATTCTAAACTAGTCCCAAGGAGTTGGAGAGTAGAGAGGTCCCAAATACACCTCTTCCAAGATATGCTAGTCTCCATCCCCACGCCCCGACTCCTTCCTTCCATAAATTCGCTCACCTTCCTGGCTTCTTCAGTTCACTGCAATGTCTCACAGAATTTCATGAAACGTGTAGGCAGTGTGTCACTGGGGGTGGGGACTGCTCAGTCCCAGATGTGAAGGTCAGGCAGAGATGAACCAAATGCAAGACCCACGGCCAGGAGCCAAAAATGCCCCAGAACCACCGTAAGTCTTATTGGTTCTACCAGAGCTCAGTCAGGAAATGGAAGCCTGGCTTTCCAGGCGATGTGATAGGTACTAGATCGAACTGCACCTCATCCAAGGAGAACAAAGGACAATGTCTGAAGTCACACCCTCCGCAAAGGTCAGGGCTTACTCCAGCCGAATCCTGTCCATTAGTGCAGTAGAGAGTACCCTCCAAACTGGGACTGTAAGCACAGGCATGTGGAGTCCAGAATTAGGATACGTCTCACAGGCATTATGGCTAAGAGGGCCAGCACCGTTGAGTGTCATGCAGCCACACATCATCCACACTGTGTCATGGTTACGTGAGGACAGCTTTCTGGTTTTCTTGTAAAATGCATACAGGTTTCTGAGTGGGTAGATGCAATGGTCTTCAGAAAACAACTTGCTTTTGTGATTTCCATGAGTACAGAATCAAGTGGTTTTCCATTTAACAGCACATTTCGTTTCACGTCCTTGATAGCGATTCTCACATGTTCAAACCACACTTCCCACTTCCTGTGTGTGTTTACCATCCCCATTCCTCCATTCCTTCGACTTCCTGTCTTCTGAGCGTTGTCTCTGGGCCGCTGCTGCCATTTTGATGTATGTGATTGATCATACTAAGGAGTTCATACTTACCTGTCAGTGGTTTGGCTGAAAGTCACACAGTGACCAGGATGAGTTCCGTTCCAAGGCTAAACCGTGTCCAAGGACAGTATGCTTCAGGCGTTGCTATTCCTGGTCTTTTCTATTATCTTGAAAAGTATCTATTATATACGTTTGTTGCACACTTCTCCCCCCCCCCCCTATATGAGTCAGAATTGCCTCAATGGCAGTGAGTTGGAGTTTTGTTTTATTTGGAGTTTCTATTTAGGATCTCTGATTATGTGATCCATTTCAGAGGCGGCAGCAGTGGTGGCCAGGCATCCTGTTCTGGTGTTAGGATCGTGGAGGACAGGGTCCATGTGGTCCACTGCTTCCTGCAGTAAACAGTGTTGTGTGCATAGTTGACCTCCTCTGACTCCCCCACTGCCGTGAGACACAGGACAGACAAGCCTCCACCATCCATCTTTCGGACACCAAGCCCTGTATCTGTGCAGGGGTAGAGCAGCTTTTGTTTCCATGGACACACAGAACCGAGACAGTATTCGTGGTTAAGCCTCTATTACCACAAGTTGGGACCAGCCAACAGTATGGTTACAGTCATTGGTTGCTTCGCTCCGGTTCTCAGTCTCTCAGCTGTGTATTCTGGGAGCCTTTGTCTGCGTGGGCTCAGAAGCCCACATGTCGCTCCCTCTCACAGGTCCAGCTCTCAGGCCAGAGGAGAAGGTATTCCTTGATCTCCATTGCAACTCAACCCCAGTTGCTACTCGATGAAGCCCCACATAGCAAAGTGCCTTTGTGAAATTTAATGACCTTGGATCTTGATGTCCCTGAAAACTATAATTCTGAGCTCCCAGATCCTATGCCTAGTTATTGTTCTCAAACAGCTTCCATAATTGTACCCCTATATGCTCTACTATATTCATGGATATATTTACAGCACATTTAATTGTGTTGAAAATAGTCTATCAAATGATGGGACTTCAAAAAATGGAATTCCATTGTTCCACAGACCCGTTTAAAGCCCCCTTGTATATTGGTGGATATAGTTCCAGCCACCTTTTTACCCATCCACCCTCAGCTTCAGTGTCTCTGTCTCCTGATAAAGATGATTGCGAATGCAGGATTGGATATGTGATAGTGGTTACCTTTGTTGCCTCTTCACACCGACGCTCCTTCTGGGGGCTTCATTGGCCTGAACCCTTATTATCTTTAAACCAAAGTTGGGCAGAGTGTTCTCCCGGGTCCTTTGTGTGCTACGTAGGAGAGCCTTTTCATTGTACTCTCTGTACCGCACTGCCCTGGAGGGACAATGCGAGTCCCTTCTGTCTATTCATCACTGTGACCTGAGTGAGCTTATTTTAACAGGTGTTCAACGGCAGGTGCCTTGCAAGACGAGATGTCTTCCCTAGGAGTGAAAAGGCCTGTGTTTCCTCCCTCAAATAAATAGCAGGCTCTTTCTCTTTTGCTCTTTCAGTGCACTGACAGGCAGAACTCACCCGTCACGTCGCCAGCATCTTCTCCCCTCGCCCAGCGAAGAAAGCCGCATTCAGACCCTCTTCAGATCCCACATCTCATCCTGCCCCCGGTGCCCCCCCGCCTGGACCTCATTCAGAAAGGCCTGGCACGGTCTCCCTGTGGCAGCCCGACTGGCTCACCGAAGGTAAATCACCGTTACTTAAAAACACAGGCAATTATTTTACGTGTCCATTTTTAGTCATTTTTTGTGTGTTCTTTTAAATTCCATTACTCGTGTCTCTTCTTGTGCTCTCCATTGTTTATGACCAGCTGTGGTGGACATTGTTTTGTATATCGAGGGACCATGCCATATTTCTTACTTTTTTATGATTAAAGCTACACCCCTGCTTACAGGGAGCACAAGTCTGTAATGGACCAATGATTTGCTAAGTAAATAGCAGAGTAAGTATGCTTATTCGGTAAAGTGGATTTAAAAGGTCATTATGTGCGTTATAATATATACTGCAAGATGTTAGCAGCTGTATTTTACACTCTTTCTCACAGTGTCAATGCAAGAAAAACGTAATGAGAGCGTATTTGCATAAGGGCTTAAGTTGTGATAAATTACCGCCCATGTTTCAAGGTGACTTAGAAGAAGGGAGAAATATGCATACTTTTTTATACAAGAGGAATTAATTACAGAGAAGTATGATATTTGTAAAGCAATTACATTCCTGTTTAACATTAAGCACATAATTCTGAACTCTACAAATGTGCAGTTTATTATTTAAGTTCTGTGTGGGATTTTCCCCATATTTAATAATAAGCTTATATTTTACTTTATTAAATATAAGATTTTTGAAGTTATTCAGCTAATACATAAGATGTTTTAGAATTTAAAATTAGTAAAGAGCACAGTATACTTACAAGTATTTGATTTTTATACATGATACTTGTTTTTCAGATTATATATCTATATAGATATGCACACATACAGTTTTCAGATTTATTTGTGTGTGTGTGTGTGTGTGTATGTGTGTGTGTGATTGTTTGAAGTGAACTTGTTTGTCCCAAGACTCCAAGTCCACTTCAGTGTCACTTTCCTCCTTTCTTCTTTAAGTCGCTCAGACCACTGTGTAGGTTTGAGGCCTAAGGAATCTGGAGGGACCGATTTCTTTTTCTCTCGTTTTCTAACATTAAAAATACAATCACTTATCACATGACTCAATATAAATAAAAACTAAATGCCATGGAAGGCATGGCAAATTCAAGTTCTTAGACATTCATATTTTCACATAGGAATCAAACTGTTTCAATTTTTTTCATTTTAAGGATCCATACAATTCAAGCATGCTATATAAATAGTGCTATATTAGTATTTATGATGTTTAAAACTATTTTTTTAGTAATAAAACCAAACACAAGCTCATTTTTTCTTCTCATCAGTTGTTCTACTGTGGTAGTGGAAAACAGAAACAGAATGAAAAATGCAATGTTCATTCTTCCAAAAATACCAAATATCAATTTGTTATCTTAAAAATAATACCAAGTTTCTTCTACTCCTAAATCATTAGAATATGCAAACAAGTGAACTCTTTGCAGACATTAGTTTAATATCATAATTCAAAGCTCTTATGTAATTCAGATACTTTTAGTTGGGTTTTTTTTTTTCATTTAAAATTTTTTTCCTAACTTCCTTGCCACACAAGTTAGGATGTATCTACCTTATAGTCAGTGATACACCCTTTTTCCCTTCTCACCCCAGGTAAATGTAAATCATTTTGATATTCTTGTATTTATATCTATATCTTTTTTAATGGTCATGACATTTGATTTTCAGTGCTCACTTTACAAAAAATCATAATGTAGTATGTTTGCATTTCTCATTAATTTTTTTAAATGTCATTAAAGTGTAATTTAAAATACCTATTAAAATATGGCATGGAAATATAGTAACTCCATCATCGCATAGAAATGAAAAACCATCAAATCGTAATCCAAACGTTATGGCAGTACATGATACAAGTATAATCTTTTATTTTTCTATCTCTGTAGTCGTCCCCTTGTATGGTGAGGAAACAAGACAAGCCACTCCCAGCACCACCACCACCCTTAAGAGATCCTCCTCCCCTTCCTCCAGAAAGACCTCCGCCCATCCCTCCTGAAAACCGACTGAGTCGACACTTCCATCCTGTGGAAAGCGTGCCTTCCAGAGACCAGCCCATGCCCCTTGAAGCCTGGTGTCCTCGAGATGTGTTTGGGACTAATCAGTTGGTGGGCTGTCGACTACTAGAGGATGGCTCTCCCAAGCCTGGAATGACAGCAAGTTCAACTGTAAATGACAGACACGGTAGAATGGGCTCTGATCAAGTGCTTATGCGGAAACATCGACGCCATGATTTGTCTTTAGAAGAAGCCAAGGTAAGAAATACGCAAAGCATAAACCAAAGCTTCTGTTTATAAACTCTATGATTCAAGGTGGTATCAAAGGCTGGGCCCCGTTTCTTTGCTTGTGTGGCACTTCCCTACAGGTCTTTAGTTATCTCCCAAAGTACAGATAATCAGGAGCTCGTTAAATCTTGAACGGAAAGAAGTCTGGAAGAAGATTCTAAGTAATGATCTAACTTTAATATGCTGCAGGAAGGTTTTCCAGATTTATTTTACCTTTCTTTCACCTGTCAAATAATTCTCCCCATTAGTAACTTGTTGTTTGGACACTCAGCACTATATTTGCTTTTAACTGTGGTACTTTAGGCAATTTGAAGCAAATGCTTCAAAATCATAGCATCTAAGAAATCAATTGTTGAAAATAGTTGTTCTTTAGGACCTCACAACTGGGGAGCTAGAGTAAGTGAGCTCAGCTGTTTCTAATGCCATACTCAGTGTGCTCTTACAAAATCAAGTTATTTTCCCCTAAATCTGAAAGAAACTTTCACACATCTTGAGTTCTGTGTTGGAGGGATATCCACTGGGTTTGGTAATACGTTGTAGATATAAAGTATTGTTTATATGTATGTGAAAGAAATTGTACATTATTGAAATTTAAAAGCTACAAACAAAAATAACTCAATTTGGAACTATTCATGTACATTTACCTCCTATAATATTTTGGCTAAAGATGAAGTCCTTGTCATATTTCATCTGCCAATGGAGAGCTTACCTCTTTTGAAGTTTGTGATTTTTAGAAGTCTGTTGATCTCTATAGATCGTAAATTATACTTTAGGGAAGTAATATAGTTCTTCAAAATTGTGACTTGCAGTTGATAAGATCATCCTATATTATATTAAAAACAGAAAAGAGGTATGATGTATCGCTGTACTCAACTCCTGTGTGTGTTTGGGTCTCTCTGTGGTGTGTGAAAGTGAAGTTACTTTGGAAACATTGGGCAGCAATATGTAAACCTTCAACATAGTCTAGAGTAGGGTAGAAAGGCTAGGGTTTCGTGTTGGAGGAGTGCAAAGGGGTGATGCATGTTGGGGTTTGGCTTTCCCTCACTTCGCAAGGAGGAGGAGGAGGATAACACTCCACATCAGCCCAACATGCTCACTGTTATACAACCAGGACCAGGTATGCCAATGTTAGCAATTCTGATACCAACCATCTTCCCCAGAGCATCCTCCGCTTCTCAGATTTGTTTGAAAATGCATTGCAATGGCCACACATAACTCACAGACCGCGGCCACAATTGTGTGCTTTATTACGGAAGTTAACAGGTTACATTCAGGTGCAGAAATGCTTAAGGCACAGTTCTTCAGTCAGCCCAGCCTCTTCCCAGCTATGCCTACAGATGCCAAAAGAGCCAGCACTGGTGGGTACGGGGCAATAATAAGAGTTCTAACATGGACCATGGGGAAGGTGTAGCTTTTGTGGGCATGTTTGATCAATTGAACTGTACCTGAGAGGAATTACTGAGAGGTGACTGACAGCCAAGCATAACAGTGGGGTAGGAGGGTAAAACAAAAGCAACCCAGAATATATATGCATATATATATATGTGTGTATATGTATTTATGAATGTGTATATTTGTTTATGTAGGTTTATAGATAGGTAAATGCAACAGGGAAGCAGATGGATATTGGGCCTCTACTTAAATCTTGCCTCTGTACAAGAATGGTTTGTCCTAACAATGTGTAGGATACCCGCGTCCCTGACACGATCGCTGAAGACCACATGGGTGTGTAAGCAAATGAAAAAAAGCTGTGACATCTGGGGTCTTCAAGGCTTAGAGTTAAGCAAGCGGCCATCTAGTAGGGAAGCAGCGAAGCCACGTGGAAGAAGCACACCATGCTGTGCGTCATGAGGTGTCGACGGGAAGAGGTGTCAGAAGTTCAGCACACATGCCTCCAAACTGCTCTGAAGGGCACTGGATGCAGTGGGGACGCCAAATCCACCAGCAAGGCAATTGGGCAGTGCCTCTTAGAAAGGCCTCATGGAACACAGGATAAATCCAGGGTGCGGTGTGGGATTGATGGACCACGTAACTATCCTCTAGTTCAGGCGTCCTCAAGCTACGGCCCGCGGGCCACATGCGGCCCACCAAGGACATTTATCCAGCCCACTGGTGGTTTTGCCCTGTTTGTTTTTTTACTTCAAAATAGGATATGTGCAGTGTGCATAGGAATTTGTTCATAGTTTTCGTTTAAACTAGAATCCAGCCCTCCAACGGCTCTGAGGGACAGTGAACTGGCCCCTGTTTGAAAAGTCTGTTTGAGGGCCCCTGCTCTAGTTCTTTAATATTCCCTCCCCTTGTATGTCGCATTGGTCACGCTAGACTTGCGTGCGTTCATTTGTACAGTGAAGACCGTGTGGTATAAGGTGGTCGAGCTAGATGAGCCCTCAGAGACAGTGACAGCAGTCAGGCTCGGGAGGGAGGGAGGGACAGGGAGAGAGGGGGTGCTAGCACGGATGATTGGCTAGCCCTGCCGGAGGAGGTTGAGCAACACAGCCGTGTGGGATGGGAAAGGAGATAGCAGACTGCGTAAGATGTGTTAGTAGAAATATTATTCACAGTTGTTGACGTGACTGTACACGATTTACCAGCGCGGTGAAGATTGCCTGTGGGGCAGCACTTTCAGTAATACTCATTCACAGAGGCAGACCCCTGCCTGCCTCGCCTAATGCATGCACACATTAGCAAAGAAAGCTTAGAAATTGTAATTATGTGGTTGTCTCGGGCCACAACTCATCTGGCATCCTCAAAAGCAAGAGATCTGAGTCAAAGTCCACTGGCGACCAATTCCATAACCATCCGCTTCTCAGACTGGGCTGTGTTTCAGCTTTAAGTCC
Organism: Tenrec ecaudatus; assembly: GCF_050624435.1. Classification (NCBI taxonomy): domain Eukaryota; kingdom Metazoa; phylum Chordata; class Mammalia; order Afrosoricida; family Tenrecidae; genus Tenrec; species Tenrec ecaudatus. Next base: position 297,635,663 of record NC_134531.1, read on the forward strand.
AATGGACTGTGCCATTCCTTAAACTTACTACTTTCTAGGTGAGTTTAAGGTTGCAAAAAAACCCCAGCAAAACCAGTTTGCTTAGTGAGGTTTCCATATTGACACCTTCTGATGTGACCTGTGAAGGATGCCGTGTGCCTGGAAAGGACAGAGTCTCAGGTCCCCGTAGTCGGTAGTGCGCAGTCTAGCTCACAAGGGCTGTCCGGCTAGGAACTGAGGAGCAGAGGGCCTTCTTCCCTGGGCTCTGTGTAGACATCGTTAACGTGCTCCTTTGCCAGATGGAGGTTGCTTGGCTTGGTTTAGGCACCAATAGAGGTGTAATCACCTTCCCTGAGACATGCATGTTGTGCTCCCCCCTCAAAATCTGGACTTGAATTTCTATTAAAGTTCACGTATCACTCTTAATTTTTTATATTAATCATTTCAATGGGAGCTCTTACAGATGTCATAACATTCCATAATTCAGATGGATCAAGCACAATTGCTACTACAATTAGTTTCAAAACATGTTTCTTCTTCCTGAACTCTTTGATATAAGTTCTCTTATCCCCTCCCCCCAGGAACCCTTATTGTTGTATATTCTGTTTATTCTGTAATTATATAGATAGGTAGATATGGAAATAGATATCTAGCCATATCTTACCCCATGCAATATATATATACATTCACCTAAAATCCTGTTAATCACTCCCCTCTAGTGGGGTTATACAGTTAACATTGCTAAAACCCCCTGCCCCTGCATGCCTCTCCCTACCCCCGCTTCCCATGTCTTCAGGGAATCATTACTCCCTTTGCTGTTTCTGAAGGGTCATCCATTCTGCCATTCCTGCATCATCCAACCTTAATTATACAAATGAGCATATGTAGGTCTGACAATATTAATGAGGTAAAACTTAAGCCTTAATAGTAAGGGGAGGAAATAATAAAGAACCAGATGATAGCTGCGTGCTTCATCAGTCTTCTGCCACACCCCGGATTTGTCATACCTTCTGTGTGCCTCTTCTGAGAGGGACTGCCCCATTATCTTAGGAGGGTTTGGGTCTCCACTATATCTATGCCCCGTCACATCGATTAAGTTGCTTGTTTGTGAACTTATGATACCTCTGCCTGCCTACACCTTCCATGTGGGCTTTGTTGCTTCCCTGCTAGATGGCTACTTGTTTAAGTGCAAGCCTTTAAGACCCCAGACACTAGAGCTTTCTTCACCACATTTGCTTATGCCCCCATTTTGTCGTCCGTGATCATGTCAGAAATGTGAGTGTCCCACAGTGCCACATTATTAGAACAAACCGTTCTTGTTCATGGATAAAATTTAGAGGCCCAAAGTCCATCCACTTGGTTATTGTATTTACATGTATGTACATGTTTAGACAATTACACCTGTGTTTATACATATATATAATTTTTACTTTCTTTTTTCTTTCCTCTTGCCCCACTCTCTTGCTTAGCCATCATGCACCTCTCAGTAATTCCTCTGAGACACTTTTAGATTAGTCAAACACAACCAGTCATTATTGGCTCACGCCTCACCTCCCCCACCTTAGCCCCTCCTACGCCCTCCCCCTCACCCCCTGCCAACCATTGGTTTCATCACTGTCTCCATGGGATTGTTTATCCTGCCTTCTCCTATGGATAGACACCAACAAGAGAGAGAGAGAGAGAGAAGAAAGACCATATAAATCATTCCAAGTCTAACTGTCATTCTGATCCAGAGTAGATGACTCCTGATGGAGCATCTGTTGGCTTGGGGTGACCTTAGAGCAATGGTCCTCAAACTTCCTAATGCCGCCACCCTTTTACACAGTTCCTCAGGTTGTGGTCACCCCAACCATAGCATTGTTTTCACTGCTACTTCATAACTAATTTTGCTGCTGTTATGAATCGGGTGACCCCTGTGAAAGGGTCATTTGACCCCCAAAGGGGTTGTGGCCCACAGGTTGAGAACCACTGCCTTAGAGCAATATTGTATGTCAGCAATTGATTGACCTCATCTCTTTCCATCTTGCGAAACTGACCCTGGCTGAGGTGAGACCTCCTCTGTCGAAGTGGAGTGACATATGGGCAAGGGTCATGGCTGCCCGATGCCGGGTTTCTTGGAAGACCAGATTAGAAGATTATATAACCTGAGGGCAGACACCTGCCTTCATCTCGGTGGTTATCCTTACAGTAGTAGAACTTGTGTAGCATTTGCCTCTTTGACTAGCTACACTCAGCAGAATGGTTTCTTGGCCCAACTGTGTCACGAGGGGTTTCGTGGTTCGGTAGGCAGACATAATGTTCCACTGTGGCGTTTCTTTATCCTTTTTTCTACTCGTGGGCATCGGGGCTTTTTCAGCTTCGTGCTATTGTGAACTCTGCTATAGCGAACATCGGAGTGCTACATGTTTGAATTCCATCTCTTATTGGTTTGGGGTTATATGCTCAGCAAAGGTATTGCTGGATCTTAGGGGATTGTTGTTTCCATTTGTTTTAGGTAGCACCACATCACTTTCCACAGTGGTTGTACGTGCTTACAAGTTCATCACAGGATAAGAGTTTCAGTCTCTCTGCACCCTCTCCAACATTGTTTGTTCTTGTTTTTTGTTTTGTTTTGTTTTGTTTTACTTCAACTATCCTAGTGGATGCAGGGTGATGGCTCATCATGGTTTTCATTGGCATCTCCCAGATGGCCTGTGATCGTTAACATTTCCTCATGTGTTCCTTAGCTATTCGAGTGCTGTATCCTGGGAATTATCTATTCATGTTGTCTTCTCATCTCTGGATTCTTATGTACCAGTGAAGAGAGCTCCAGAAAAAGAAACCCAGAGAATAATACCACTCACAATAGTCACACAAAAGGTAAAGAACTCAGGAATAAAGCTGACCAAAGGAAAAAGACCTGTGCAAAGAAAACTTCACAGCATTATTCCAAGAAACCAAAGGAGATCTACACAAATGGAAAAATATCTTCTGTTCATGAATAGGAAGACAATATTGTCAAAGTATTAATACTGCTCCAAGCAATCTACAAATACAATGCAATTCTGAAGGAATTGAGAAAAGTGATGGAGAGAAAAGTGTCCAGGAATAAGCAAAGACCTTCTCAAAAAGAACATTGTCGAAGAGCCGTGCACTACCTGGCCTCAAAATACAGACGTCACCACAGCCTGGAACTGGTACAATTATAGCTGCATAAACCAACGGAACAGGAAAGAAAGCCTAGAAACAGAAGTATGCACCTACACAGACAACTGGTTTTCCAGCAAGGATCAGAAACCATTAAATGGGAAAGTGAAACTGTCTCCAACAATTGGCCCTTCAGGAGTTGGAGCTGCATCTGCAGAAGAGTGAAGCCAGACGCATACCTGCCCTGTGCACTAAAATGGACTCAAGGTGGACTGGAGACCTAAATGTAAACCCAGGGATATGAGGATTATCAACGAGGAAATGGGAAAAAGCCAAGGGCCCAGTTGCATTACACTACACAGACTACCAAGTAGAGAAAAGACTCACACAAAATGGAAGACAAAATAGATGACTAGAACCTAGTAAAAATAAAGCATTATGTACATCAAAAGACTTCAATGACATGATAGACAAGAGATTACTAACTAAAACTTATAGAATTCTACAACACTTCAATGAGAAAAAACAAATACAACTAAATGTGAGCAAAAGGGAGGAATTCACAGTTTCCACACCTCTTTTAAAGGAATACAACCAAAGAGAATATGCTAGACTTTGAGTGTCTGAATAAGTTGTAGCTGATGCCACTTTCACTAAAAAAAATAGCAGTTTTATTATTTATTTCTTAACCACAACCATGTTTTCTTTCCTTCCTACCCCTGCCCTTGGCACTCAGAACCTCCAGAATAATAATTGTCACTATTGTAAGACTGTGTCGTTGAGAGGACAGAGAGAATGTCTGTCTTCGGAGGACTGGGAGAAGAAGGCAAATGGAGGAGAGTGTACGCATGGATGTGCAAGCTCAGGCACACTCCTCGCTATCTTTGATTGCGGCCTACGCTTAGAGCCTATTGAGGAACATACTCTTCCCATGTGAAAGGGAAAGTGTTTTTCTCTTTAGACGAGTAGTTGTTTTCTGTTTTGTTTGGAACTACACTTGCTGCTTGTAGCAAGCTCTGAGAGAGGGGGAAACACCTGTCATTCATAGTAAAATGAGGTCTAAGGCGTTTCTGTCTAAGGAGGTCTAAGGAGTTTACTGTCTCCCCTTTTTCTTTTCCTTCCCACCTCGCTTAAAATGCTAAGGTATTCATATACTTTTAAATGAATCAATAAACTAAGAATTATGAAATTTGTCTTATTAGTAAAAAGACTTTCTACAGAACTGTTGGCATACTTAAAGTGAGAAAAGGGTACAATAAGGGGAAGACAATTTTGACTGAAAAATAAAATTACTAATAATGTAAATGAAAATGATGAGTGTTACAATATGTTCACAGCCTTCACACTTAATGCGCTGATTTTTTTTTTAATCATTGGAACAAAATGTATGTTGATTTAAATAGTTGACATCTGGATATTTATTTACTTAAATGATTAAGTCATACTTTCCCATAACCCATTAGTCTCTCCCGATTTAAGCACTTTTGTCAAAGAGATAATGCTTCAAATTTACTATTATTTTTCCATGTGACAGAAACTTAACAACTAAAATATTAAGTAAAATTTAGATGTGCCTATGGCACAATGTAAGACTAATTGGTAAGAATAACCACCCTCTAAATGGAATGCAAACTCGCTCCCCTTCATGATTTGTCCTTTGTCTATGTGCCAATTCTCACCAACAATTAGGATCATTTTCCTTTTTATTTGAATTTTCACCAGATAACTGCTATGGGAAGGAAGAATAAATTAAATTCTAATTACTCCATTTGCTAATTATAGAGAGCGTTGATTGGTGGGGGGTGAGGGCTGATCCTAACCATTCTGTGACTAATTTCCCCCTTTTCTCTTCTCCCTCTATCTTTGTGTAATAAAATATCAATAACTATATTCCACTTTACTTTTCACCAGAATCTATATGCTAAGATTACTAATTTGTTTTATTTTATCAGAGAAAAATATTTCAGTGACTCTGTGGTCATTCTTTGAAATTGTACATTATAAACTTGTTTCTTAAAAGATATGGGTCAGATATTATTTTCTGTTGTTTGCATATTTTTGTTATCTGAGGTGAAAAAGTTTACACTAAAGCATTTCAAAGCATCACTGAAAATTTTAAATTTATCAACTTTCAGACATCAATATTGTATACAACTGAGTCTTCTTGAGGACTGAGAGTTTTCTCTGTTTCTTAGGTGATAAACGTTATCTTTGACTTGTCATGTTACTTAGTGACATGGATGTAATGATGACCCCGTTTATAGTCATCTTTTGAAGACGTGGCAAGTACATCTAGCATGTCCCCTTTTAAAGTGTGTGGCTTTAGCAATTTTAGAGGAGAGGCACATGTCTACTTGGATGATTTAATCTTATCTGGATAACTCAAGGACTGTCGTTTAGAAAATAATTACTCTGGATACTCTGGGTTCATTTCCAAACACACTTTGTTGAAGAACCAAGGATAGGGACTTGGGGATGGTGCTTTTAGATAAGAATGCATTACGTGATAGAAATTTAATTTTGTTTGGAGGTATATTGAAAACAAATAAGCAAAATGAAAATATTTCCTTCATTGTCATGGTGGTCATAATGTCTTTCAGAAGAGTGAATACCAGATTAATCCTAAAGAATTGGAGATGGATGATGTCTGCCTCTTACATGATGCTATTCAACTCCATCCACCGCAGGCACCGCCCCTACGCCCCCCTTGAGTATATTCCCTCATGTTTCCGGGTTCTGTGAATCATTGCAGTCTCCCACAGAAGTCATGAAAGTTTAAGGAAATGTCTCCCATGGTGGTGGGGCTGGTCAGTCCAGAGTTCGAAGGTCAGGCGAGGATAAGCCAGATGCTGGGTCCGTAGCATGCAATTCTCTCCAGCTCTTGTCTGTGATGAGGGCATTCTACTTTCTTAGAGGGTTCCCTTTGTATGAAGAAAGATGGCCTTACCAGGAATCCTGTTCACACTCACAGGCCAGTCCGATCAATACCTCCCCCCACCGTCTTACCAACCCACGCACGGAAAGGTGGTTTGGTGGTAGTTGCATTGAGTATCAAGAGTGCCGTCAAATTAACATATAACCCTTCTCCTTTTTAATGATACCTAAATATAATAAGTTATACTCCTGGACTGTATCATATTTTGGCACGTATGGCCTGAGGCCTCTGGCCAGGATGTTCCCCAAGTTGTTTGAGAAACAGCTTCTCTCCTCTGAGCTTTAGCATGTCATTTATCACATCCATTACATGTAACAGTAGCCAGGATAACTCTTAAACCAAGAGGGTCCCTGGATCCGCACCCTATCCTAAGGTCAGGAATAGCCTATTCATTAGCATTCAATGCCCTCCAGAATGGGACTATATCTACAAATGTATGAAGTCCAGAATGATAGTATATCACATACAGAATAAGGCTGGAAAAGCCGCCATATTAAATGTGTATAACTCAGTCATAAGAATGTTACAAATTAATTGTGTGTGTTTTTTCTGGATTTCTAGTGTCCCAAACTTTTAAATATCTCAGACAATATATGAACCCTAAAACTAAATTTCTAAAAATTTCAGACTTTAGGATTAGGAATACCGGCTACTTTGAGGAATATAAAAAAAGTTATCAGTGATAGAATATAATTTATGATGCATGATAATTCAGGTGTTACTTCTTCCAAAAATGTAAACTTCCTCCAAAGCAGCTGTTCCCAACCTGTGTGTTGAGACTCCTTTGTGGATTAAATGACCATTTCACAGGGGTTGTCCAATTCATAATAGTAGCAAAATGACAGTTATGAAGTAGCAACGAAAATAATTTTATGTTTGGGGTCACCACCACATGAGGAACTGTATGAAAGGGTCGCAGAATTAGGAAGGTTGAGAACCACTGGTCTAAAGGATCCTTTTTATTGATTCTGTATATGAATGTCTGTGTTTGCATACAAAGAGGTCCAACATTTTATTGAAAAATAGAATTAAAAGATAATGGAAATTTCCCATGAACTTCTCCTGTACATGCATGCATGTACAATTTTGATATTCAAGACACTGTGACATATAAAGATAAATAACGCACGGTCCATTAAACAGAATGAGACGGGTATCCTATTAATTTAACAGATGAAGCATATAAACGAAGCATCTAGAAAATGCACAGGACCCCAAAGAAGAAGAAAAATAAACCCAGGAAAACATGAAAGCCCAAGGAAGAAGAACATAATTAAAGTGAATCATGTTGTAGAAAGGGAACTACAGGAAGCTATATGCGAGCACATCACGAACTATAGACATTAAGCATTCATAGTTGTGGTTCTTGTGAGAGCCGAAAGAAGAGCATCGGGTTAGGAAACGATGCACCGTGATGGAACTGTAAAAGTGTAGGTTGGAACCATTTATGGAACGAATCAAATTCTACACTGTAATTTGATGGACAGGGAAGTTCTTAAAGTTTGGCTTTTAAACTTATCAGAGTTCTGATAAGTTAAAAATTATGCTTAGAATAGTTGAAATTGGTAGCATTTGTGGTAGATACATGGAACTCTGAATTATACAGGTAGCGGGGTATTTTTCATTGACGGAGAAATCAAAGAAGGCCTGAACTGTGTCTCTCCAGTGTGTGCTTGCTTCACTGGATACTACCAGTTTGCACCTTTAAATACTTGTTTTATTCTATTTGTAAAGATGTTTAGATTTATAGAATATAAAATATACTTCTTCACTGTTCAATTTGGTTATGTTCCAAGGACCGTGCTATTATGTGAAATTGCGGGTGATGTGAAAATCAAGGCTGATCATATGAGATCACAAAATGGATTATTGCGTAACCGCCAAATCACTGAGCAGCATGGCCCAACCAAGTCTATACTTAGCCCTACCCACCTCAGGCAGCACTCTTCCCTCCAGCTTGGCCTTTGTTACTGCCAGATGTGGGAGAGCAGTGCTCAAAATTGTTGGGTAATCAGTCATTTACTTACTTTAATATTGCACTTTTGTATTATACTTTAGCTGAGCGTTTACATAGAAAATTGGGTTTCCATTTGACAATTTTACGCAAATTGATTCCATGGCATCAGTTACAGTGTTTACAATGTATCAGCATTCTCAGTTCTGTTTTGTTTGTTCTGTTTTATTGATCACATTTCCCATTCCCTGCTTATCTTCTCACCTTTGCTTTTGGGTAAATGTTGACTTTTTGTTTTTATATAGTTAGTTATTTAAGGCACACATTACACAGGAGTGACACTGTTTATTTTGTAAGCCATTCTCCCGTTTGGCTGAAAGGTGAATTCCAGGAGATATACCAATTCTAGGTTAAAGGGTAGGTAACTTAAGGCATTATTCTTGGGGCTTTCAGCCCAGTAAGTCTGTCTAATCTTTTGTGTAAATCTGAATTTTGTTCTGTTTTTCCCCATTCTAACCAGGATCTTTTATTGTGTTCATCGCCAGACAATAGGCGATGGCTTCCAGACACTTCCTAGTCCCTCTGAGCTTGGATTCGAAAGAGGCTGTGATTCATGAGGGCTATTAGCCCTGTGGATTAGTTTCTGCCTTCAGACTTTGGTTTCCTTCGTTCTCTTTGACTACAGATGAGTAGAGACCAATGTTTGCACCTTGTATGGTGCTCACAGACACTACTCATAAATCAGTTGACTAAGTTAGTCCGCACATCTCAGTTTGTAGGTTCTTCAATTCAATTAACCAATTCCATGAGTTGGATATGTATAAGAAGGCTTTATAACTGTGCCCCTATGTGGGCTAATGCGTGTTTGGATATATGCAGCGCATACAAACATGTATTGATGTATGCCTCCAGGGACTCTGAGGAGCTCTGGTGGTGAAGAGGGCTGCCTACTGAGCCACAGTGACAAAGGCATTGAGTCTAAATCACCGGCCATGCACCGAGAAAGACGAAACTGTCTGCTCTCACACAGATTTCAGATCTCAGAAAACCGAAGGGAAGTTCTAGTCTGTCCCTTTGAATCTCTAGGAGTCAGAATTGACTCAATGGCAGTGAGTTAGGTGCTTTGAGCTATTGCAGGGGAATGGACTGGACGCAGTGGGTTGGCTGGCTTACTAGTCTGGTGGTGCAGTAGGATAAGCAAAGCCATCAGTTCAAACCTACCAGCCACTCCTTGGGAGAGAGCTGAAACACTCCTAAATCTACTCCATGGGTTTGTAGTTAGGTTTGGGGTTTTATGTTCCATCTACTAATTATGGTGATGTTGTGGGATCTGCGGTGGACTGCTACCTGCGATGTGAAATGTTGGATAATGAGAAAATCAATACGTGAGGAGTGCATGCATTGATTTTTTTTTTTTTTTAGCTAACCTAGTTGTGACTTATCCTCTCTCATATAGTCGCAGCTAAAAGGATTCTGGTCTGATAAAATGGATGTAGATGGAAACAAGAAATTCACAATGACAGTGTTAACATCTTGTCATCTAGCCGCTAACATGAAATCTCAAGAAGTTCTTTAGACAAACAGAAACACATTACTTTAGTTCTTGGCTGTTTGCATTACAATCATTGTCTCAAACTTTCAATTAGTAAAGAAATAGGAAGAACGCCATGTTGATGTTTGACACGTGAAGGTGCCCTGTTTGGGGTGCAAACAAGGTCAGCAGTTTGAAACCACACCCTCCCCAGAGGAGAAAGATGAGACTTTACGTTCCCCTGCACGGTTACAGTCAGGGAAAGCCACAGAGGCAGCTGCTCTAGTCCAATAGGGTCACTGTCAGCTGGATGTTTGTTTGTTTGTTCGGGTTAAGCGTGTTATAAGTACATACTTTAGCACAGACTACAGGAATATCAGCCATTAACTGATCTTTAATGATAGTATATTAATTCAGTTAGGCAATCATCTCTCATTGCTCTTCCAGAGGGAAGTCACTTACCCAAGGAATCACTGGTAACGTTTGTATTGACACGGTCATGTAAACCCATCAGCATTCAGTGTTCTTTATGCCCCACTGTACGGGAAGACCTGCTGGAGCTGTGGGTTAGATGTTGAGCTGCTAACTCCAAGGTCAGAGGTTCAAGGTCACCAAGCAAAATGAAGCTGGGTGCTTCTGCAAAGATTTACAGTGTAGGAAACCCTGTATAGAGTTGTTCTGAGTTGGCATCTTACTCAATGGCATTGGGATTGAGTTTTGTGTTGGTTTGGGGGGTGGGAGTGGAGGAGGCATGGGGAACAGCCCTGAAAGTAGCGCCAGGGTTACGTGTTCAACTGCTAAGAGAAAGGTCGAAGATTTGAGTCCACGGATTATTCCGTGGGAGACATTCGGACTCATGACGACCCTGTGTTAAAGAGTAGAACTACTCCACGGGCTTCCGTGGTTGTCATCTTAACAGAAGCAGATTGCCAGCCTTGCCTTCCCCATGACACCGGGGAGGGCTGACAGCACAAAGCTCTAGGTGAGCTGCCAAGCACAGACCGTGTGTGCCCCTTGGACCTTCCGCAGAGCATAGCCAGCTTAAGATCAGCCACAGGCGAGTCCTGAATGAGTGACTCCGAGAAAGCACGCCGGAGTTTCAGAGGCATGAGAAATCTTCTCTTTATGATGCGTCCATAATAATATGTTTTTCTTTTCATCTCTTAAAAAATTTTAAACAATTAAGCGGAAAAATGTAGGTAACACTTTTCCCATTCAAATGAACAGTGTTTTTAAAGTAGTTACAGACAGTGCGATTTCCATCTTGGAGCATTTTAGTAGATTATTACACTACATTGGGAACAAGCCGCTTAACTTTCTAAGGTTATTTATTGCTCTTGTAGAAAATAAATCATATCATTGGCTATGTGGTCTTAGCAGTGATAGACATCATTGCCTGAGGGACTTTCTTTATGAAATTTTTGATGTACATAAAAAGGCTGTTCAAGTTCTGTTATTGATAGTTTCTCATTTGCCTAATGTGCAAGATGAGAATATATTTAATATCACAGTAATGTTTGAGTGTCTTGATAGGCTTTTATTTTTGCATACGGCCTCAATGTTCAGCTTAAGAAATTGTTAAATTGGAGCAAAATATTGTTCCTAAAACTACCTTTTATTATTGCGGGAATTATTACTAAGTATGTGTGTTATATTCTTCCTCCTAAAAGAGCAAATTGGTTACCTATAAAATCCATATTTCTGAATAAATTTCAGTTGTATTTGTTACAGAAACGTGAAGGAGATTTGAGTGTAAACATCTTAAACTGTGTCCGGTCACTATGAGTTGAATATGACTCAATGGCAGTGAGTTTTTGAGCTTGATCCTGACAACATGTTCATGACCCCAGTTAAGATCGACTTGAAATACTCATGATCGCAATGAGAATTTGGGGCTGGATACATGTCTTTATTGTTTCAAAGACATTTTTAAATGTAAAAGTGTCTCATTTAACTTTGCACTGATTCATATCTGTTAGAAAATGCCCTCTTGCTAGCAAAGTTCAATCAACTCTGCCTTGTTCTAATATTTTGCCCACAGTTAAAAATTTATGAGAAGTCATTTAGAGATACCGTTTGTCATGGAGCTACTGTAGAATATTGAACTAATGCGGAGACATGGAAATGAGAGATTGTAGCAAAAGCATAGGATCTAGGCTTAGATTGAAATTTCAATATTATAAAGCGATAGGTAGCCAGGAAATGCAAAGATGAATATATTTCAAGGGTATTCTTTAAACTTGTTTCTTATTGTAAGTTGACAGAGAACGATACTACCTTTTCAGTTTTGCCTTCTAGAGTTTCAGCATCAATTTAGAACTATCTGGGGTGGGGAAAGAATTTTTTTGTTCTCTGATTGAATATTTAAGACTATTCATTATACCCTTCTTGCCTTGATAGCAGTCTCTATTTTAAATATGAATTGATAAGAAATTAAGAAATATGAATTGATAAGAAATTAAGAAAGAGCTGTATGACCAAAAAAAACAAACAAAAGTGGGTGAAGGGAGACGCCGGACAGGGCAGGATGTGACAAAATAAAAATTTATAAATTATCAAGGGCTCATAAGGGAGGGGGTGCGGGGAGGGAGGGGGAAAAGAGGACTTGATGCAAAGGGCTCAAGTGGAGAGCAAATGCTTTGAAAATGATTAGGGCAAAGAATGTATGGATGTGCTTTATACAATTAATGTATGTATATATATGGATTATGATGAGTTGTATGAGTCCCTAATAAAATGTTTAAAAAAATAATGATCCCTCTTCTTTTTCGCAAGTTGCTGAATAGGCAAAGAGTAGCTGTTTGGGCAAGTTATTGCAGTGGAACTGAGCAACATGGAAGTTAGAATACCCAAATTCTGAGTAATTAACACAGACTTTCGGTGGGTACTTATGAGCAAGTTAGCAATTTTGGTCACACACTAAGAATTCTGTTTAAATTTGACTTCACTTTGAAAACCAGAACAAGTCTCTTTACTGTTAGTGCCAAAGCCCTTACCTTTGGAAGAACAAAGGTATTTCTGATTATAGTCATACAGTCAATTATACTGATAAAATTAAGCCTCATCTGTTAACTCCAAAGAGACATAGCTTATTATGTTTCATTTCAAGGAAATTGGAATAAGAATTCTCCAGGACTGTTTTTCTTAACCAGACTTCACAGAGAATGCTTACCCTTTCATTTAAACTGGCATTGGAGAATTTATATAAATTATAGTATTAACTCTTCAGTATGTTTAGGGATTGTTCTGTACCAAGTTTTCACATTTAGCATGGTCTACTTTCAGAGACAGTAGATCACTAGTAGATCACTAGTAGATCGAATAATCACTATGATACTACTAACTCTTAAAGAGTGCATATGATATTTCACTTATGAAAATAAATTGAAAGTACACACATTCTTCAAAATGATGGGATTTCTAAGAGCTATCATTGTTTGATGTCTTTCAGAAGTTCAGTGTATCAAAAGTAACTATTTAATTATTTTCAGGTTTATTCCAATGGACACCTGGGAAGTGAAGAATATGACGTCCCTCCCCGGCTGTCCCCACCTCTTCCGGCTGCTGCCCTGCTCCCCAGCATAAAGTGAGTGTTAATGGATGGGCTGCTCTGCCCGATAGGGTCGCTGTCAGTGAGAACCCACTCAGTAACAGAGGCTTTGGTTGAGTTCCGGTTAATGCGAGAAAGGCGTCCATGCGCCCTCTCGCTGACGTCAACGCTGCAGTCACAGTGCCACAGGGCAGCAGCAAGGGAAGGGGATTGTTGAAAGCAGGGACGGATCAGCCGTTTCAAAGTGAGGACACATTTAGATAGCAGTAAAGGGCAAGTAGGGATTGTCCTTAAGTTAGCCATTTTTACTCAGGGTCAAGCTGTAGCTTGAAGATTGGTCCAATAAGGCCTATCGTGAATTGACTGATATAAGGAATAGTAGTCAGCAGTGACCTTTACATGATATTTTGACGAAAGAAATGAAGTGTTTTTGTCTTGGGGAGATTGAAGGATAGGTTTGGGAAGTGAGCTGTGGGGCTAAAGTAAGGTTTGTGGATCTCTGTTACACATTCAAGTAGCGCTTTTGAGAATACAGTTGGATAGACTATCTAAACTTCAAACTTTATGTGAATGTTAAGGTAAATATTTCAGTATATATCAAGAGATAGTGAATTGATTACTATGTGTCCAGTGTCCAAATACAATCTATACATTTGTGGAGTTGTGATTTATGTATAAAAGCATTCTCTTGAAGGAAAGCTATATAGTTAGCTCGCAAATGCTGATGTTGCTGAAAATATACTTAGGACATTTCTTTATGGTAAAAATCTCAGTCATTAATTAGTGATTATTTTTATAATCTCCTTTATATACCAAACTTCTGGGGAAACTACAAATACCGATTTCAATGCAGACTCAACTATATCCTCCTTCCAACCCTTAGAGTAGTCTAAGAGGGACACACCTCCGAACAGCCTGTAAGACATCTGCTCGTGGCTGTGTGGGGAGATAGCTGTCTCTAAGAACTTGGTGGTTAAAATAGTCTCTGGGTAGGATGAGCGTTAAACTATTTTCACTAAAACAGAGAAAAATATAGCAATTTTCATTTTGTTTTGCTTGGTTTTAACTGGAGAATATGTGATAGAAAAAGAAGAGGAAAAATACTAAGGCAAAGAAATCTTTTTTTAAAAAAAAAAGATCACATCATAATTTAAAGCAATTTAAGGAGAATGAGCTTAGAAATAGACGTTTTTCCTCTGGTACATGGTATATAACAGATTCCATTACTTATTCTTGACATCAACGGTGCAGAAAAAATATTTCATTATAGTTTTCTTGGGGATTTGTGTAGATAATATGCACTTCCATTTTACATTAATCCTGTTTATGTTCAGTGATAAAGAATAAGTGACATTGGATAATATGAGAAAAAATCCTAGAAAACGTTTTTAATAGAAAGCATAGCTATAATTAAATGAGCACTTACTCTCTATTTTCGTAAGCTTACTGAATAAATAATACTCTTCCATTCAATTTTGAGCTAGCTTTCACGCTAATCGCTGAAACGGTTCTAAAATTCTTACAAAGATGATGGGTGTATCGTTGGTGCTTTGTTTTGCTTTGAACTGTAGTAGAAGGAAAGGTGTGCTATTGAGAGATGACAGCCCTATAGAAATACCAGGTGATGTGATACAGAGAGGATGATGCAGATCCGATACTTAGGTTTCTTCTCTGAGATCTCTCTGTCATTCAGCTCATGCAGAAATGATTGCACATTTGGTTTTGACTTACAAATATAATGCATTATTTGAAACTGAATTAACTTATAAGTCGATAAGATTATAAAGAAACAATAAGTCTCTATACAAGTCTCCTCCCAACCACTGTGATTATTCTAACAAAGATTTCAGACTGCTGTGTTGTGAATCCCCAAAGAAACAACTTGGTGACACGTTGATGGGGGAAAAAGGTATATCATCTAAATTATTCTAAACAGAAACAAGGAGCGCTGATAACACTGTGGGCTAATAAGAACTGGGCTGTTGACCAAAAAGTTGGCAGCTCAAACTTACTAGCTGCGCCAAGGGAGACAGATAAGGCTGTCTGCTTTGGTAATGGTCTTTAGTCTTGGCAGAAACCCTGCGGGACAGTTCTACTCTGGCTGATGGGGTCACTGTACGTCCACATGGACTGAAGAGCAATAGGTAACAGGCACAGCACTAATGTAAAAAGTATAAAGTAAATGTTACCGACATTAGTTTCCTTCGTTTAGTTTAATATTATGATTTCTTAATACATATAGAATTTTATTTCCCCTTTTTCTTTTGTGGGAAAATGACCTTTGGAAAGTGGTTATACTCTAGATGGGAAGACATGCCACTAATTCTTTAATTTTATCTAATTAAATGCTCTGATTTGAACTGATAGGAAACATTAATCCCTGGAGTCTAAAAAAACAATGGTTTTCATTTATCACAAAACTGATTTATAATTAAAAAATAAGTGAATGTAGCCATTAAGATGTCCACTAGACAGGCACATGGGTGGCATAACTGATTACATGCTGGGCTGCTAACTACAAAATGAGCAGCTCAAACCCACCAACATTGAAAAAAATGATATGAATAACAATAAATGCAAAGAAGAAGAAAATATTCTAAAGTTGGTTGTGGTAAACATCATTTTATGACTGAATTATTGAATTGTATAATATGTGGATGAAGTGCCAATAAAACTATTAAAAATAAAAGGATGAAGAGAGTACCAAATACTGGAGAGGATAAAGTTTTCTAAGAAAACTCTCTTAGAATAGTCCCTGTTACCCTACAAGAATGATCAAGTACATTGTTGCAATGGAAGAGAATTTCTTGACCAATGTTCCTGCACTTATTTTCACCAAAGAGATTTTCAGTTTTCTTAAAATATTTTCATCAAAAACCTTGGCCAGGAAGAGATTCTATCAAGATCACCTTCTTTAAAATGCCCCTTACCAGTAGCTCTGTGAGTCTGGGCACTTTAGAGAAACTAATCCACAGATACTCCTATGTATAAGAGAGTTTTACATAAAGGTTAAGTGCACATCAAGAAAATATCACAACCTAGTGCTGCCCAAGTCCAACATTAACCCATATGTCTGACACCACTCCACAAAGTCCTCCTCCATCTCACGAAACACACACAATGACACTGACTGCAGGAGGAAAGCCATATCAGTGACTATGTAAGCATCTCAGCGCTGGCAGGGGTCTCCACACGGCTGCTCCAGCACCCACGGCTGCAACAGGAAGGTCCATGCGGCTTCTCCTTGGAGATGTCTTGCAGGAAGTAAGCCTTGCCAGCTGAAGCAGGGATCTGGCTAAGGCAGCTGCACTCTGGTCCGACCATCACAAAGCAAGAGACCCGAGAACTCGAAAGGCCAGGCTCACTGAGCCATTTACCTTTAACTAACCTCATATGTGTTCATCGGCCAGGTTGGCACAGTAAACTGTAGCTATCTCAGTAGCTATAACATTTAGAGCCAACCCCCTTAACTTGCTTTTCGCTGGTCCAGCAGAACCCTGGAGACAAAGCGGGGAGAGATTAAAGAAGTGTGATGGCACTTCAGCTCTGAGCGCAAGGTCTGCAGGTTGCAGTTTCAGAGCAATCGCTGCTCCTCTGGAGAAAGATGGGCTTTTCACTTCCCGGAGGAGTTCCTTTCTCAGAAACTCACAATGGCGGTTCTACCAGGTTCTTAAGGGTCTCCTGTGTGGGCATTCACTCCCTGGCAGTGAATTTGTATTTCTAGATTTCATTACAAGAGACCTTGTCTGTAGCCATCCACTGATCAAAGAGACATGATGTGAAATATGTTAGTTTGGAATAAACCCTTATTTGGTAGCAATGCATTTTACCTTGCCCTCACATAATGGATTTTCACATCAAGTCTGTTTTACGAGAGAATCTTTCTTTCTTTGGGCTGCTGTTTGCTAGACATGTACATTTTATGACCCTTTGACTTGTAACCCATTTATGTCTGTGTGTCACAGGTGTGTCTCCTGTAGGTAGCAAATTGATGAGTCACACGTTTTTATTCATTCTGTAGACTGGTACACGAAACAGTTTACATTTAGTGTGATTGTTAAGAGGTATACGTTTGCTGCTGCCTTTTTTTGCAGTGTTGTGGGGGTAGTAGTGGAAGTGATTTCTTGGTTTGGCTTAATTTTCTGTGCTGACTTCTTTTTGCTTATAGATTTTCTTTTGGCATCCTTTGTTGTTGGTGTTGTGTTTGCTGAGTCTGTTTCATATTATTCGTCTTTGTATTGATAGATTTGTTTTATTTGTATTTTCTCTGAAACTTCTCTTTCCAAGTCTAATATTTCTTGATATCTTCTTGACTTCCTCTCCATGTAGACGGTTCATCACTTCATGGTAATTCCCTTTTTGTTTGGAAGTTGGCATCCTTTGAAGATTGGCTTTTCTGACGGCCTGTCTTTAATTGTACAGCTTTATTTTAAAATTTAGATATTTTTATCTAGGTTAGTATCATCATGACTTTGGTGGGGATCTTAATTTGAGCTAACTGTCTGATGACTCTCTTTCCAAATACCTGCCTATAATATTGCATGTCTGGTTTTCACCAATTCCTGTATTAATTCCGTTTATCTGGGAATGTTCTAGTTTTGCCGTCATATTTGAAAGGCAGTTTGCTGCACATGTGATTCTTGGTTGGCAATTCTTTCCTTTCAGGGATTTACATGAGAACGTTGTAAAGGTTCATCCAAAAATGGAATGGAAAGACAGGGCATTTCCCTACTAACTTTTTGAAGCCCTCGTGCATCAGCCATGCGCTGTCTTCTCACCTGCCTGCTTTCTGCCAGTAATTCAGCATTTAGTCTTTCTGGTGCCCCCTTCGTGGTCATCCTTTGATTTTCATGGGCTGCTTTCAGAACTCTTTGGTTTGGGTAATTTAATCTTTCTCTGTATTGATAGTTTTCTTATGGCAGGTATCCTATATGGGGCTAATCAGGCTTCTGGAATGGAAGCAGTCTCCTCTTACATGACAATAGAGAAATAGGATGTCATTGAATCATTGTATCAAAGTATTTTCCATGGGTCTTCCTATGACACTCACCCGGGAACACTGCTCACTCTGTCTCAAGTGTTTCAACTGTGCCAGACTGACTGGTACGACGCCGACAATCCACGTATCTCAATCTCTCCTTCCCTTTATTGTTTGATCTCGTTCTACCGTGGCCATCTGCTGCTCGGGGTTCCCAGGTTGTTTACTCCAGCTGTGTCCTGTGGGGTCCTGGTCCTATGGCACAGGGAGATGGCAGAATACGTGTGGTGAACCATTGTCCCACACACTCATGCCACTCTCGATCATGAAAGTATCCTAAACATGATTTGGTTTCTTTTTCTAAATAGCTTGAGCCAATATTTCTCTACAGAACCTATTTTAGTCTAAAAGCTTTTAAATATTTACCTGCACACAAACCATGCTAGGCTTTTGTTGAATGAGGGTTTATCTTTTAAATAATTCGTGATTTGAGACAGAAGAAGGAGAAGCATGGAAGAATGTATGAAATAACCAATCGATGAGTGCATGTAAACAAGGGGCTTTCAGGCTTGTGGGACAGCTCTAGTATCCTTTCATCCTTTTCTGTGAACTTTCTGAGAGCCCCTCTCATTAAATGCAAATGATAGAAGAAATTGCCTATAATTAAAAATAAATTATAGGTATAATATAAGATTTTCCTATATTAGCAATAAAGAAAGATGTTTCTGCTTCACTTTTTTTCTGGGAAAGTTAATGGATGATATGTAGTGTCAGTAAATGGAACAAATTAAGCAAATTATAAGTTCAAAGGGTAAGCTTTATGGGTTAGAGTCCTAGGATACACAGAAGGCCACTCCTTCTGAGTTCCTTATATTTCACACAAGGAACATAGAGTACTGAATAAATTTAACATCTTTCAATTTCAAAATGTAGTAATCATTAAAAAGAAAAAATTTAGAAAAGGTATCCCTTTGTTGATTTAAAAATTCACCTGTTCTTGGTTTCAAATGTGCATGTGTAGAAAAGGAATATATACTATGAATGCACTGTAAATGTAATAAGATATACAGATTGTGGAAGCATCTTTGATAGCAAGTGTCTGTGGACATTTCCAGTGTATTAATTCAGAAGCAACAGCCATCGTGCAGAACCCTCTGTGGATGTATGGTGATCATAAAAAAGAGAATGCAATAATGGATGTAAGCAGTATGATATACCTGGCAGCTTTATGTTGAAACCAGTCCAAACCTATTGATTCTATCCCGTACCTTTGGTAGCCTGTGGAATAAATTAGATATTTTCTTCGTTGACATAAATAAAGGAATCAATAAAGACTAAGCCTTATAACCCATTCCCCTGGTATCCTTTAGGATTCCTCATACGTCGTCTGTGGAATAAGTTAGATATTACCTTCATTGACAAAAATAAAGATATCTATAAATAAAGACTAAATCTTAATTAGCTTGCACAACGGTTCTCAACCTGTGAGCCGTGACCCTTTTGGGGGTCAAACGACTGTTTCACAGGGGTCACCCGATTCATAATAGTAGCAAAATGACAGTTACAAAGTAGCAGCGAAGATAGTTTTATGTTTGGGTGTCACCACAACATGAGGAACTGTATGAAAGGATCATAGCACTAGGAAGGTTGGGAACCACTGCTTACCACATGGGTAACTAAAATCATCTTTTCGAATGAATTTCTGTGGAAGACATGTATTACATATGAAAATAATGTAATTCAGTTTCTGTCTTTGTATTTTATATCCAATTTCTTTACCTTTATATTTACCTTCTGTTTTATTTGTTAAATAGTTTTATTGAGGGCTCTTAAACAGCTCTTACAACATTCAGTTGTATCAAGCATTTCTGTGCATATGTTGCCATCAACCTGCTAAACAGTTACTTTCTATTTGAGTCCTTGATATCAGCTCCTTTTTCCCTCCCTCTCTCTCTCCCTTGATGAATTATAAATTATTATTATTTTCATATCTTACACCGAGTGCTGTTTCCATTCACCCAAATTTCTGTTGTTCACCCTCTTGGGGGAGGAGGGGGTGTACTTTCTTTTTAATGTATTTTTGTGGCAGAAATCCTTTTAATTTTCTTTTAGAATTGAGTAAGATCATTTTTAAGAAAAATTATTATTATATATTGAGTAAACAATACACTGGAATGCTATTCATATAAATTATTTCCTTTTAATAATAAACAGTATATTATACTGATCTAAAAAGCTTATATCCAACAAATAGCAATTAAGAAAGTTACTCTTGCACTTAGAAGTCAGATCTGCAACCCACTGTAACACCAGGGCTCCTCAAGTCTAACGCTTCGGAACTTCATTAACATAAATGGGACCAATCAAGCATTTTTCTCATATGTTTGTAAGTGTGACTTGAAGACTTTTTGTTGCACCTTAAAATAAAATTCAAAAATATATTTATTAATCTAAATTAGTTGACTTTTAGAACTCAGCCCTTATAAGTCCATAAAATATTGGATGGGTTTTGCCTTTTCATTTTCTTTAGAAGTACTTCATCTCCTGATTTCCCAAAAAGCAAAAGAGTGAGGGGGACATTCTCCAGGTGAAATTCTCTATCACGGAAGGGAAAAAACAGAATCAGCCATAACATGTGGCTTCAGAAAACGGCTCCTTCTTGACTCATAACAACATGGTCTTTCATAATTCTTCTATGTTTGGGAGGAACTTTGCAATGGCTAGGTAGTAAAACATTCCCGACATTGATGTGGCCATTAGCTGTTTGGTCAGATAGAGTGGTCAAATTTTGCTTTATTCTCTCTTTTATACAGAGTATGCTTGCATGGCGTGGGGGGGAGGATTCATTGTGAATGAAAGTATTTTAAGGTATAGGACAGGATGCACATATTTATCTTTTCGGTTTTTTAATAGACTGTGTTTGGATCTTAAGGTAGTTCAATTGGTTTCCATTTTTTCAATGCATCGAACTCTCTGCCTTCCCTGAATAGCGGGTCTTCAAAGCTGAGTCATCGCCCTCAGGTGTTGGCTGCAAGTTCTAGGCAGTAACAGCCTGCCTTCCATCTTGTCTGTTCCATCACTTTGAAGTCATCTCACCATAAACTTTCATTTGACTTCCAAGTTCTTGAAAACAAGCAAGAATTCCGAGATCAGTATTGGAAGAAATTCTTCAAGGAAGGATAAGAATAAACTTTGAAAACCTTAGAAGGGGTTTCTGTTTGATCTCTGAACTTCCTAGAGACTCAGATATATGGTTGAAACTTGAAAATCTTTAGGTTTTTCAAAATATATTTTTTTGTAGTGGGATCAAAGAAAAACTCTGAAAAAATTGGTTTTATTCTAACTAGTGAGAAGAAACCAGAATGAGCAAGTACTTAAGGCTTCCTGTACCGACCCCTCTTGCTCCTTCTACAGAAGGTGCGTCAACAGTGCAGTCCTTTGCTAAGTTCATGTTTGTTGGTTGGTTGTAAATGAAAACGTTGTCTAAGACTTTCATGGTTCACAAAATAATTTAGATCTACATATCTCACTGTGTTATAAACTATTGATTGTCCAGAGTTCGGGAGATTTTGTGCATCTCTCTTTTGGCATTCACACTAACATTAACAAGGGTTAGGTTAAACTATTTTAGTAACAACAATGGAAAAATGTGATATCTTTGGTTTAGTTCGGTGTTTGTTCTTAATAAGTAAAATAGTCAAAAGTTTCTTTTGATAATTAATTGATGGTCGTTTTACTCATTTTCATTTTTTAAAGCATTGAGAGGATAAAAGTGAAGTATTTTGTACCTCAGATAATGAACAATGATTTATCCAATTATCAGCTTGTAATTGTTACAGTTATTTTCATTTATTTCTAGTTCCTGGGCTGGGGATGGGGCTTGGAGGGAAAACATGTAACAGTTGTAATTATAACTTCACAGTGGAAACGGCTGATTTCCATTGAGTTCAATTGAATATTTTTCCAACATCGGTAATGTCCACAAGAGTCAAAATGGTTGACCCTTCATTAAAGACTTCATTAGCATATCAACCACCACACATGTTTTTATCATCTTAATTTACCCATTTAACTAAAATTGGAGCAGAGTGCTAATATTTTATTAACATTTGAATAAGTCTGCATTTTCCCGTGTTACTCCTAGACACTTTTGCTTTAATTGCCAGGTTATCAGTTTTCCTTTTTGCACAATTTAAAATCATAAGTACAAAAATGATTTTATTCCATGGAAAGAATCTTAAAGTAATGAGAATTCTATTCCTGTGCATGTAATGTAAGAGCGTCTTCTCTGTGGTGCTCTGTAATTGAGGGGTGAACATAAACAGAAGAGCAGCTTCTTATATTTAAATGTGTGATATCAGACTTGCTCATTATGAATTATTATACTTAAATTAGACTGCATTTTTTTCCCTTTGTTAGATGTACTGGGCCTTTAGCAAATGCCATTTCAGAGAAAACAAGAGAACGAGTGGAGGAAGATGATGATGAATACAAGGTTCCTTCATCCCATCCTGTTTCCCTGAACTCACAACCATCTCATTGTCATAATGTAAAACCTCCTGTGAGGTAAGAATTTCGATAGCTTTGTTTCACCTCCCATCTGCATAAGCATTATCATTTGGGTGAGTTTTTTTCTTGTGTTTGGTTGAATCATATCTGTGTAATATAAAATCCTTGAATTTCTTTTGAAAACCCTATGTGCCTACATGTATACAGCCCTATTGTTGACCTTACTTTCAAAAAAACCTGAAGGATGTAGACCTCCTCTTAATCAAAATCATGTGACTCAAATTAGGTTACTAATAAGTATAGTGTAATATTCTACTATTAAAGATACTATTTATGCTCTATTAAAATTTTGTTACATGTTACATGATGGCCCCAAACTGAACCCACAGCCATCCTGTCAAATCTGACCAAAGTGACCCTATATATTATATATTGTGCAGCATTTCCAAGGTTCCATGTGTTTGAACTGCCAGTTTGCATTTGGCAGTTGATTCATGCATTTTCAAACAGCTACTTTCATGTGTTCTGAGCACATCTCTCACAAGGGAATTTAGTGCTTAGAAACGAAGATATTATGTCAACTGTACTTGAATTTTTTCCCCCATAATGTAGCGCCCACTGTAGTATATTCTTGTCCTCTCTTGCCGTGCTACCTCTTTCTCTTTCAATTGGAGAGGCTTTTAAAAAAGTTATTTCACGTAATTGCTTTTCATTTTCTTCCTAAAAATCAGACACTTTAACTTTTCCTTCCATCAAATAAGAATATAAGGAATAGTTGGGGGTTTTTTTCTTTAATGAGAGGTGTTTATTTATACTCTCTATCGTGGGGACATTATTGTGTCCCCTAACACATTGAAATGCCACCTACTGATAGGTATATAAAAGATAGTAAACTATGCACTGAGTCATTAACTTGTCTTTAGTTAAAAAGATGATTTACATACTTGGTATTTGTAATTATATATATGTATGTATATATATATATATATATATATATATATATATATATATATATATGAATCTGACTGCTGCCATATGGTAGTCAAATAAGTCTAACCCCAGCTTCTACTCTTAACTGTTGGAGCTTCAATTGTATTTTTTGCATTTTGTTTTGTTTTCTGCAATGACCCTAAAGCTTTACTGGTCACATACAATAGGATTCAACTATGCGAGCCATCCAGCCTTCCTGCTTTTTAGTGTCCCTGATTCCAGGATAGGGGCGCCACTGAACTCTTCAGGCATCTATATTACCATTGTTGAGGGTACCGGTTCCTTTTGAGGTAAAGTCCATCAACTGAAAATCATTTCATCAAAGTGAAGTAAAGAGACCATTGGAACCCACAAGAAGATGACCCTTCATCACCTTTCAGGTCTGCAGCTGACCTCACCCTATTGGCACAGATTTGAGCCAAACAGTAGACAAGTCTATAAAGGGAAGAGTAACTCCTGAGACTAATCAACCATGTAAATCAAAAAGACAATCTTCACCCAAGGACGGAGTTCAGAAGGATTAAGACAGAAGGAAGACTGGAAACAGGAAACGGGGAGGAAGTAGGATAAGCGATCTTCACATTATGAACATTGCTGTGAATGACATGAAACCAAATGTATATGAATTATTAAATGTAGAGCTGTTGAGTTCTCTGTAAGCTTTTATCCAGTCCACAATAAAAAGTTAAAAAAGTAACAATATTTTATGTTCCAATATCATGTTGAGACAGAAAAACATACATAAGGAAAATAAAACAAGCTTAAAAAGATAAGCAAACATTTAAACAATCTGTTTAGGGACTGAATCTGGTTAGACTGATCAACTATTTGTAGAATTATTATCCAAGTCTAATAAGATTCTGTAGTCCAGAACTTCTTATCTCAAAGCAAGAAATAAAGGACATCTTGCTACTTGCCAGTGTCTTGAAGATTCCTATGTTCAAACTGTACCATTGAAAAGACAAAGAAGTTACTGTGAGCCAATATATTATGTCAAAAGAACCAACTATCTGTCTACTAACGTATTAGAAGAAAAATGTTCCTTTATAATAAATATAGACTTTTACTATTTTCATTACTTTGGATTTTACAAACGTGTAGTAATTTTTAAAAGCTGAAATACGATGACCGTTTTTGGTCTACTTGGGGTTCTGTTTTGGGGTTGTTTTTTTTTCATGGCTAAAGAAATGAGGGGTATAATTTTAATTGTCACATCATAGTAGATGAGATTTGGGTGGCTGGCCTCCCAAATCCTGAAAATAAATTTGAGTTATGACTCCCATTACCATCTTTCTACTGTTGTAGAGAAGGAATAAATCTGATCATCCCAAAACCTAATTGGTGCGAATCCCATTATGTAAGTTGTTCTTGAGAGCTGACGGATGAAATACTGTCTTCTTCAAAGCACTGTGGACTTAGCTCGCCCCCTCCTCTCTTTTTCCTTTTGCTAGGCCACCACAAGAAGTAAATGGTCAATATGTAGGAAAATCGAGACAGTGGATGAATAATTCAGTTTCAGTTAAAATTCATTGTTGTTATTGAAAATTCAATACTGGATAACTATTTTAACATGAACCCTCTTCTGATCCCTTGAAGAAAAGTGGCCACCAGAGAAAATCGAAATGAATTTCAAAGGAAGCACTTTTGTAATCCCAATCAAAGAATCCCCTATCTTCTCCATGGTGCATGAGTTTTCACTCTGCTCCACGAACTCTGTGTAAATCAGAGAACAGCAAGTGTGAACTGTGCTCCGCATGGTCTCTGTGAGCAGAGGAACTCTGGGAGGGTTCACTCGTGCACCCCGCCTGCTGAAAACAAATGTAATCAGTTTCTCTCGTTCCTGCCGCTGCTGGCTGCCCGTGCCCCATTTTTCATCTTTTGTGTTCATTTTATGTTTCTGAAGTCTTATTGTCAGCAGCAGCAAAGTGATTATTTTAGTCCATGTTACTAGTAGAGATGCCCTAATTGAGACACTTGTTACTGCTGGAGTTTGTGCCCTAGGTCTGCTAAAGTCATTTTTCTCGGAATAGCAGTGAAACATTAAGTTCTTTGCTTCACCGCAGTGTTAAATTACAGCACAGGCTCTCGGTCTTAGCATGCGCCTGTTGATGGAATTACTCAACGTTTAAGAATTTTTTCCTGATTTTTGTTTGTTGTTATTTTGCTTTTTAATGAGGAAAGCTTAAATATAGAAACAAACGATGGTTATGGGTACCATCAATAAATAATGAAATCAATAGCACAGTGATATATATTTTACATTGGTACATAGTTTGTTTATCCCTTCAAAAAGTTGAACAAGTTATTATTGAAGGCCTTCTAAATTAATATTTTAATTCCACAGATGTTTTTAGGTTATGGCCCCCCACCCTTAATTCTTGGTTTCATTTTTTCCTTTTTTAAGGGAGAGACTACTTATTTTTTAGGAGATGTTTATTTCTGCTTTTTAAAAGAAGTGGTAAGAATATGCAGTTATTTTTACGTGTACTTTTTTCCAGGAAAGGACACTACCTTTATTAGATGGCATTATAAGAGATTCCTCAAGAGCGTTAAAAAGGAACGTGGTTATCTCTCTCTATAACCTTTGTTCCTTTATCTCTGCTGCAGGTCTTGCGATAATGGCCATTGTATATTGAACGGAACACACGGTACCTCTTCAGAGATGAAGAAATCCAACATCCCCGAATTAGGCATATATTTGAAGAGTACGTATAAAAATGGTCGTTAATGTTTGCTGAAGCTTAATGGTCAGATTTTAAAGGCAAAAGTCCATCTCTTTGTTGTGCTGAAAATACATTAAGGTTTTGTGTTATCCTCTAGGAGGTGTTTTTGATTCAGCCTCTGATCCAGTGCCTTTGCCACCTGCCAGGCCTTCAGCTCGGGACAACCCAAAGCATGGTTCTTCATTCAACAGGCCCTCTGGTCATGATCTTCTCATCCCTTCATTAGGTTAAAATCTGTTGGAAACTTTAAACAAATCCACCCTCTCTCTAAATTCAGAACTGACTTGCCCAGACTCTGAGTAACGCTAACTCAATGGCTTGAGAGCTCACCAGAGAGTAAAATGTTTTTCACGTGATGATGGCTTTGAAGTTCATATGATCATTAACGTTCCCATTTCAATGATTAAAATGGTGGTGTAAGTAGTTGGGCTTCAGCCATGGTTTTACATAGTTGTCACCTCACATAGTCTATAAAAACGCATGTGATCATTGTTTATTCCCTAGGGTACTGGTATTCTAGCAGTTTTCCAGTAATAATGTTTACCTGAGATTATCTTTAAGTATAATTTTTAATAACTTTGAACTTACTTATATCTCAGTTCAAAAACTACCCACTCAGTTCCATGTATGATAACTAAACTTGGAAAATTGCAATGAGTGTAACAAACGGTCTTATCCTAATCTTTTCAGCTGCAACACATTGAAAGCATCTCATTTTTTAAAATTTCCAATTATAATATAAAGAAATACCCTTAAAAAAAGAAATACACTACTAATGTGTGTGTATATGTACGTACACAAAGGCACACGCAGATGTGTACATATGTTGTCTGATGCCCAATGTCTGTTTCAAATTAGTTAGAAACATCATATTTCAGAACGCTGCATAGTAGTAAGTCACAACCATTATAATCATGCTCGATGGAAACACCTCGGAAAATCTGTCTAAATTGGTTATCACATCACCGGGACATGGACTGGACCTTTCTCTTTGTCACAATGTCGTTGGCTTGTATTTGAGCTAACACCATTTGCTCCAGTTCTCTGTGTCATAATTATTTAAAACTGCTTTTATGTAGATCAGTTACATTGAGCTTGCTAACACTTTTCTTTCACACTGCATGCTGATTCCTGGCCTGTTACTCTAATCATCACGATCTAGATCAGCGTTGATCCATAAAATTTATACTGATGATCTGACACCAACTCATTGCCATCAAGATGATTCCAACTCATCATGACCCTCTAGACAAGCGGTTCTCAACCTGTGGGTCACGACCCCTTTGAGGGTCAAACGACCCTTTCATAGAGGTCGTCCAGTTCATAACAGTAGCAACATTACAGGGATGAAGTGGCAAAGAAATAATTTTATGGTTGGGGAGTCACCACCACATGAGGCACTGTATGAAAGGGTCGCGGCATCAGGAAGGTTCAGAGCCAGAGCTCTAGACCCAGATAGACCGGCCCCTGTGGGTACCTGACACTGTAAATCTTTATGGGAGTAAAAAGCCTCATCTTTCTCCCTCGGGGTGACTGATGGTTTTGAACTGATGACCTTGCAGCTAACAGCCAACACATAATCTACTGTGCCACCAGGGTTTTTATGATGATGGGACACATAGGTTCCCAAAATTATTTGGCTTATACCCTCATCCCTTCTTCAGGGGGGAAAAAAGCACCATCATCCTTCTGGCAATTAAAAACTTACACTGTGGCCCATAAACGAGGATAAAGTGTTGGTGTCTGTTTTACAGCCTCCTAGAATATCCTGGTCCTGATCAGCAGCTCACTGAATGTGGCTTTCTAATTCTCTTCTCCCTCCTCTAATGTCTGTATCTTTCTCATGGGATGTACACTTTAGATCCACACTTATGTATTAACTTGTCTTAGCCTCTGTTCTGAATAAAACTTCTTGCTTGGGTCAGGGCTTTGTGATTTTGATCTCTATATCTCCTGTCTGCCTGTTATTGTGCTTGGCAATTAGGGGCTGAAGAAAGATTTGTATCAGTATAATTAATATAGCCAATAGAGGAAGATTAGAATTGATAGGAAAGCTCTGTCTCATATATCTTCAAATATTTTAAATTAGGAAAATAATTATTTTCCAACTAGAAAATATTCTGAATTTTTTCCCAAGGAAGCTTGATGAATGGTAAGACTACTTTTCTTTAAATGTATCCTATGTAATTAAGTCACTAAACTTAATTACAGGATAGTATTTTTACTATTGGGATATGCAGATGTTTCTTTAAAAGTTTTGCTTCGCATATATTTTTTGCAGCTTGCAAAAAATGCACTGCCATATTTTTAAAAGATGGATAATGATATCAATCTAAGGCAAACTATGAGTATAAGAATAAGAAGTGGTAGAGGGAAAAATAAATATACATAAAGCATGGTGCAAAATTCTGTGCTTACTAAAGCCTAGAAATATGCAAATGTAACAACTAGCATTTGGAACTGCAAAACTGCTATATTTAATATTTCCTTTTAAGAAATATCAGACTAAAATTAATGTCCCAGAGATAAATTAATATATGTAGCTTCTATATCATTTGATTCTAGATTGAAAGTAGGGAGGTGTAGTTTAAAGTCCAGTAGAATTAACATTAAACTAGTCTGGACTAGTGTGGGACATCAGACCATCTATGTAAAGTTTGACTTGTAATTAGAGCTGTGAACTCTGTTATGTTAGACGGTTGTTCGGATAGTGTGGCCGATCCAGCGTTTTAGATGAAACTTCGAGTGTCTTCATATCATAGAGGTCACAAATGAACCGTAAATTATGTCATCCCCCGCACAGCTGCTTTTCAGGAACCCTACCAAAGAAAAGGTCTGTGTGTGTCCAGACACTCACAACATAATGCCATCCCAGCGTTCAAGCAAAGAATTGCCGTTTGCAGTTCTTCTTAAGCTGCAAGAGAAAGTCAGTCACTACTTTCGCTGATAGCATGCATTTTGATGAATGAAGCTCTGCTTTCGATATTGATGTGTGACGTTGACATTTCTTTAAATGCAGGTGAAGATGCTTTTGATGCCCTCCCTCCGTCTCTCCCACCTCCCCCGCCTCCTGCAAGGCACAGTCTCATTGAACATTCCAAGCCTTCTGGCTCCAGTAGCCGACCATCCTCAGGACAAGACCTTTTCCTTCTTCCTTCAGGTAGGAGAGGAAAGCTCAAGGAAATATTTTTCTTAAAGGAAAAAAGGCAACAACAAAAAACCCACCTCTAATCTCATATTTTCAAATAAACAATATGCAGAAAAATACCTAGGTGGTGATCAAAACCATGGAGTATGTCCAGTGGTTGATTGGTATAATGCTTAAAAAGACTTCAGAGACTAAGAGCAGTTGGAACCATAGATTGAAACTGCGCCTGTGAAGATTACTCAATCCAACTGCACTCCCATGTTATAAAGGACATTTCTTTATATATATCTGTATGTATGTATATGTATGTGTATGTGTATATATGTGTGTGTTTGTTTGTTTGTATGTTTGTGTGTGTGTGTGTGTGTGTGTGTATCCAAAAGAGCCCAGTATTTGAGCAAATAGTGATAGAAACAAGATTCGGACTCCCTCATCTCTTGGTATAATCTATATGTTTACCTGATAGTTATCTAAAATTTGACTGTCTCTTAAGACCCTAATTTTTTCCCAAAACTAAGATTTTAATAAATTATGTTGACAAAATACACATGAAAACAACCTTTTCTGCAATAGCTAGGTTTTGCCAGTTTTGCTATTTCTATTTGTAATGTTTTATAGATCCACTTACAAATACACTTCTTCAAGGAACAGTCGATGCAGACTTATAAAAACAAAACAATAGGTTACTAGTTAGAGGAAATGTCGTAGGGACCACATCTGACCTCCCTCCGCTAGCGACACAAGGATGAAGGAGCATCCAATTCCAGACCCACCCAGGGGTGACTCCCCGGTAGCAGGGTCAGACATACCTCTGTTCTCCATCCTTCTGTGCCCTCTTCTGACAATAACCCTATTGACGTGACTCTCAGGTTCTCTGCTCACTTTAATCATCTGTTGATATGGCCATATAGAATGTACAAACAATACTCATGATTATGGAGTCTATTAAGGCAATTAATAGATTATAAATCAGTAGCAAAAAATTTAAAGGTACAGTCATTGTATCTGTGGAATGCCTCTTTCCAGACATGCCAGCAGCCATGCATCTCGCTGTTCTTTAGCTTCTTGGACATACTATCAATTGAGTTCTACTCCACTTGGGTAAGTGGTATGAAGCTTTGTTAGTGCTGGCCAATTTCCCAAAGGGCAGCCCATTCAGAAAGCCAACTTACTTCTTGACAGCACTCAGCTCTACTCTTTCCTCTAACCTGAAACCTGCCACTCTACCTCACACTCTATGCTTCTACTTTGTCCATAGTCACGGTTCTGCTCTGTCTCCTAGCTTTTAGGCTGTGGCCTCTAGTAGCCCATCCACTTCAAACAGAATCCTTGCACCTGCTCAGCTGGTAACACCTTTCTCTCAATGGTCGTGAGATGCCTCTGTTCCTGCTTCTGAGAGGATTCACTTTTATTCCCAGCAGGATGGCAGAATCGATCAATCCCAGAGTTAGTCTTCTGCATCTTATTTGCCCAGTTATTTTGTGGGGATCACAAAGACTATGGATAGAAAGGCCGTGTCACGTGATTTCACTTCACTACAATAGCATAAATAAGAGACTAGAAAAACCTATACCATTAATTATAAGTATGAGGAAATAAAATTAATCCTGTTTTGTTGAATCTGATCATTTTAAATATTCTAATCTGCCCTGGTTAAGGTGCTCAACTCCAAACCAAATGATGACAGATCAATCCGCAAGCCTCTCAGTGTAAGAAATATTTCTTCCATAAAGATGTATAGCTTCGAAGCCCTATGGAATGTTTCTGTTCTGCCTTACAGAATTTCTATTTTGTCCATCTAGAATTGACTTGGCCACAATGAGTTTGGTGTTTTGGATTTATTCTGTCCTGTTAGTAATAATCTGATCTGTCCTCTGTGATGTTTGCCTCCATGACTTGGATTGATTAAATATAAGGGGAAGATAGTCTTTCTAATCATCACATTACATTTCAGAAGTAGATCGTTAGACCTGTCTTGCCAGGCACCCCTGAGAAGGTTTAATTGCCAACATTTTGTTGAGCCATTGTCACTTCCCAAATCGATCATTTAGAAAGTCTTGGGAAAAGTGTAGGTAAGACACACAAGTGTAGGTACACAAACACATACATACCTTGGAGCATACAATGATGCTTCTCAGATATTTAATTCCACTATCATATTTTGGGTTCTGTATTCTGGACCGTTGATTATGTCTTAACAAGTCCAAAAGAGTCCTTTCATACTTTCTCATTTCCAAACCAAATTTTACACAGCACTGAGTTATCTGAATTGCAAAAGACACTTCATTGGTGACGGCACATTGGAATGAGCCCCGCTCTCTCTTGTCTGTGGCAGGCTTAGTGGCCTGGAGAGCAAACAAATGCTGCGTCTTATGTAGTCTCATTCTCGCCCATAATTGGGGTCGTTGTGAAGTGTGCAAATTGCGCAGGATAGTTGGCAGCCAATCCGCCTTTCTCTCGCTTTCATTTTTGCTTTGCTTTCTCTGATGTCCGTCTTCATTTTCCAGCCATCATAGCGCAGTTCTAAGTGCGTGCACAATGGACTTTATTGAAGTGAAGATGTCCTTTGTGGACCCAGAATTGCAGTCATATGAGGAAAACGTGGATCGCTGACAGCCGGTACCGACAAAAATACCGGGAGTTGGTTATTCTAGGGCCTTTGGTGACGGGCTGTCACGGTATGACTGTCGACGGCGCTCACGTCACACGGGTGGTTGCACTCCCCGAAGTCTAACCAGACAAGTGAGGGGAGGTCACAGCGTGACCAGCCACATGGGGACAACACTTTTTTTGCTTGTTCGTTAGAGAGATTACTACAGTAGATCTCAAAGTTGGATTTCTAGATCACAAGCATCAGTACTACCTGAAGGATTTGTTAGAAATGAGAATTCTTGGAACCCATCCAGGACGTCTTCATTCAGAACCTCTGGGAGTGACATCTAGTAAGGTGTGTTTTAACAAGTCTTCCAAGTGATTCTGATTGCACGCAAGTATTAGAGCTGCCGGGACCGAGTTCTGTTCTTCGAGCAGAGCATCCAGGGGATGAGGAAATTCACATAACGTCAAGAAGATGACAGGAAACGAGCAAATGAGAAGAGAATACCGCGAGCCTATGAGCTTATTAGATTTTGAGAACAGTGTTTGTGAAAGAAGGCTGGGCTTTATTCTACAGGATCCTTCCAAAAGATAGAGGCCAAACCAGTAAGAAGAAATACTAAAAGAGAGAACTTCATTCATCTGAAGGAACAGCTTCCTAAATTATTGAGCATTGTTCAGAAGTAGAATAAGATAGCTCAGAGGTGCATGAATTCTCTAACATTGTAAGACTCTAACTACTAAACTTTCAAAGTGAGGGCAGCCAAGCAGGAGGAACTGCTTCTTCTAAGTAGCTTTTCAAACCACTTGCAGCAATTAGACTCATCATTGATATTTTTTCCCCAATTTTGGCAAAGTGTGATAAATTCTTCAGCTGGGTTTTAACACCCCTTAAGGGGAATATGTCACTGTCTGAACTAGTCACTACCACTGTTTCACCTCTTCCCTTTTATGTGCTTCTTTTTCGACACCTGACTAAAAATTTTGGAGCATCTCACATAGAGAGGAGTAAAAAAAAAGTAAGAAAAATGAATTCCATGCTACGTCTTACCACAAACAACCAATAATATTTTTTCTTCCCAGTTTTTATGTATGTGTCCATTTTGATGTAAATGTTATTTTAATCCATGCTGTTTACAGCCTTTTTATACTTAAATGTATCATTAACCTTTCAAATTCTTTAACTAAATTACACAACATAATTTTGATTGCTTTATGTTTTTTTCCATTTATTTATAGTTAGCTAACATTATTTCTCCAATCTCTTCCTAATTTTAAAAATAATCACTAAAGTACTAAATTTTGCATTTTAAATCACTACACTGTTAAAACAGGCAATGGTAGCGAAAGAATGTCTTTCTAAATGGACTAATTACATTGTACTTATTAATCCATTCCTCAGTTGTTTTCATTTTTTGTTTTAATGGTAGATGTGTCTAAATGTAATTAACTATATTAAAATTTATTTTAGTTTTTGAAAAAATTATTTTAAAAACAAGACTAGTGGTTTTTGAAAGTTCCCTATCAAGAGACAGTTGAAAATTCTATTATTTGCTCTCTAATAATTATGTTGTACTTAATATCTTCTCCCTATAAAATTTGAGTGCCTAGTTAAGCACCATTTTATTACTTGGCAACAGATTTCCTACTTTGGATCTGAGCAGTAGCAAACTTAACATGAAACAAGATAATATTAGTGACTCAGAACTAAAACAGAAATAAATTTGTTATTAACGGCAATATATGTAGTACACTTTGTGACTTTTAAGTATAGTAGATTAATGAAACAATGTAGTACACTTATATAGTTTCTAATGTGTCCATGAATACCTCTGAAATATACCTTTTAGCTACCATTAAGTAAACAATTATAGGAGTAGAATGAGGACATATATATTTTAAACTTATAAATTACCCAAAGGAAATCAAAAGATTATGTATTATAAAAGACATTCTTCCCTGCGGCCTAATATCTTATTGGAGCCACTTTTCAACACACACTAACTGAATACAATTCTTCACTGAATGTTTGAATCTGCTTCTTGGAGAAATTCATAAATGACGCCGAAACCACCCTGATACTTAGCTTCTCTGGAAGATGAACATTGGTGTCATGGAATGTGATTTTTCTACTTATTTCCTCTGAGCTCTACCGCCAGAGATGTTTCAGCAGAATTAATGAGGCTGAATAGTTGACACTTCCGCTACTGGAAACTGCAGTCGTAAGAACTCTTTTCATCGTGCTACGGTGGAGACCAAGTGAAGTAGCCGTACTTGGGTCAGAAGGCTCCCATTAAAGTTGGTGTTAATTAACATACTCCAAAAGAAGGGAAGGGGGAACAAAGAGTGTGCTCAATTCTTCCCTCTGTGCCTCGTAAAAAATGATCAGCAGTATTAGGCAAGTTTAGCCGTAATTTGCCTTTTTTTAAACAAGAAAATTCTCATACATTCTTAATGCCAACCTCAAGTGGCCACCAATAAAGTGAACTAAAATGAGGTCCGCTTTAGTATTTGTAAATTTGGCCTTATGGTAACATTTCAAAATTGTGATGATTTGGAATTTATTTAGAAAGCTGAGTGGGCTGAAGTTTAGTGTTAGTAGTAAAAAGTAAATCTTTATTTAGTGCACACATTCCGCCACACAACGTGCTAGGTACTGTGTTTGTGTTAGGATATATCATGCTAACATGCTGAGTAAGACAAGATCCCTGCTCTCAGAAGAATTTACGGGCCCTTCTGAAATAGCAGCGCCATAAAAGAAAGCCGTGTAAGGGAATAAAACAGAGGAGTTTGAGGGAGAAATTGTAACTAAAATTATTAGTAAGAAATGGATTGTACTTGAAATCAGATCTAAGGATTTAAATATATAGGCTGCTGATATAAAAAGAGTTAGATTTAAGGTTTGCAATTTAATAACAGTGTTGCTGACATAATCTATTTTTCCCATTAGTTCTAGTTAATACCTGTAATTGTTATGTGGTTTTGAACTGATTCTCACTTCCATTGACTCTATCTGACAGAGGAGGGCTGTCCCACAGGGCTTCCTAAGCTATAATCTTTATGGGAGCAGACTGCCGGGGAACTTTTCCCAGAATAGCTGCTGCTGGATTCAAACTGCTAATCTTTCTATTAGCAGCCAGTGTGTAACCATTATTCTATGAGGACCCATAGCTGAAAATAGTACAATACTTTTTTAGTTTGTCTACAAATCACTCTCATTCTTTCAAATGCTTTCTTACGAGGTGCCAAAACCACTGCTGTTAGATCAATTCTAATTTATAGTGACCCTTTACAGGATTTCTAAAATCATGAAACTTGCTGGGAGCAGACAGCCTCATCTTTCTCCTGCAGAGAGGCTAGTTGGTTTGAACTACTGACCTGTGGTTAGCACCCAATTCTTGGCCCACAAGGACTATACTGTACTAGTTGTTAAAGTAATCAAGGGAAGCGGGAGTGGTGAGCAAACAACACCATAGACAGGGGAACAACTAGGGAATTGAAATCAACAATGAGGAGGATGTAGAGATTCTTGGGGTGTTGGAGAAACAGCAATCTAGGCGAGAGGAATTACTAAGAGGTAGAAAGAGAGCAGCATGATGGCGGGGCAGGAATAATGTAACAGGAAACAGGAACGATCTGGGAAGCAAAGCTATTGATAGAAGTAAGTATAGGTGTGTTTATACGTAAATACATTAGTTCATAAAACATAGAGGTATTGGCCTATGTACATATATTTATATGGCAATACACTGAGGTAGTGGATGGATTTCAGGCCTTTGCTCATGTCCTCCCTCCATGCAAGGGCACTTTGTTTTAACAACAGGGAGTTCTGTGATGCTCACTCTCTTGATATAATCGCCAAAGAGAAAATGGCTGCATAAGCAAATGTGTGGGGAAAAGTGGGTGGATGGTGCCCGACTATCAAAAGTTATAGCATCGGGGGTCTTAAAGGCTTGAAGGTAAACAAGCAGCCATCTAGCTGAGAAGCAACAAGCCCACATAGAAAGAGCACACCACCCTTTGCGATCATGAGGTGTCCCCAGGACCGGATAACAGGTATCAGAAGACACCAAACAAACAGACATAATGTTAAGAAAGAGGGGTATCGGAGCAGAGACCCATTTGTCAACAATGGGACATCTGCTCACTGAGGACTAGGGAAGGGGTGAGCCAATCAGGGTGTCGTAACGCACGGATAAAATGCACTGTACTCCTCTGGCTCCACGAGGCTCCCCACTATCATGACCACAGCCCTGCCTTTCACTGTGGACTAAACCAGAGCATATGTACAGGACACACGGAATCCAGGAGAATGATTGGGGCAGGGAATGTATGGATGTGCTTTATACAATTGATGTATGTATATGTGTGGATTGTGATAAGAGTTGTATGGGTCCCTAATAAAATGTAAAAAAAAGAAAAGAAGAGGAAAAAAATGATTAGGGCAAAGAATGTACAGATGTGCTTTATACAATTGATGTATGTATATGTATGAACTGTGATAAGAGTTGTATGAGCCCCTAATAAATTGTTTTAAAAAAAAAAAGAAAAAAAATAGACAATTTTTGTTATCAGTTATGTATTTAAAATTCCAATTAGTTTTCAATAGCCGTGATCTTTATAGGAAATTTCAGGAGTTTTTCTCTTCAACCAATCAATAGTTTTCCTTTTAATTTGAAAATTACCTTTATTTTTAAGATCCCTTCTTTGATCCAGCAAGTGGCCAAGTTCCGCTGCCCCCTGCTAGGAGATTGCCAGGTGAAAATGTCAAGTCCAAGCGCACATCCCAGGACTGCGATCTGCTTCCTTCCGGTTCGGGTGAGCGGTCTAGTAATGGCAATCATAAGAGCTGAGGTTCCTGTGGTGCCCTTTTGCCTTTAAGAATACCATTTCATTCTCTATGCCATGCACGTAATTATCCTTGCCAGCCTAGGAAAGTATTGTTAACATTTTTCACTTTTACTTGTAAAAATGTGTATTATAAGAGAAATGCCTACAAAATTGCCTCACGGGGGGAAAAAAACAGGTTTCATACCATGGATCCAGTATAGTACATTGTTTGATTTAAAACTCATTCATTCTCAAACTGTTGCCTTATCCGGTGAGGGGACAGGGGGAAGTCCCTTTGTGCATGATTTTAAACAATATGAATTCTGATTAGTGTTCTCCCCTAGAAATTTTCAGGAAGAACTTTAAGTCACAAACCATGTTGAAGTATCCTCAAATAGGCATTTACCAGAAGCCTGAACTGGCTTTTTACCTAAGTGATAAAATGGTCCTGATTATTACTCTGAGGACCCTACCTCTCTCCTCTCGCCACTCTATAAAAGAGTCAAACCACCGGAAATAGATGCGTGTTTTGCAATAGAATATGTGTGCACATGTAGCCCTCTGGGCTCCAACCCATCTTCAGAGGAAACAGCTTGCCCTCTAGTATACTGCCTCCATCCAAGACCGCGAGGCTGAATGATCACGTACTTTCAGACTTCTGCCAGTCCTTTTCCATAGTGACGCATGTGTTGTGTGAGACGTCAGTGGTTTGGTGGTAGACTTATTGACTTCCTTATTTGCGTCCCAGCTGGAATTCCGCATGCCCAGACTGCGCATCAGTCAGTGGTGGTTGTATGTTGCTTTGTGCTGAGTAGATTTCAGCAAAGCTTCTAGATTAAGACAGACAAGAAAGAAAGGCCTGATGATTTGCTTCAGAACATTAGCCACTGAAAATCCTGTGGGTCACCATGTGCTAACCTGCAACCCATTTCTGGGATGGAAGGACCAAGCCATGTAAAAGGTCAACACGAGTCTGAGGCCAACTTGGTGGTAGCTCACAACACTTCCCAGTAAGGCCTTTTTATGATGACAGAGTAAGGACTCTAATACAATTTTTACCAATTATATTTGTTTTATCCTTTAGGTGATTGGAATAACTGATAAAGAATTGTTTGGGGGGGAGCGGGGAGGTAGGGGAAATATGAGGACTTGATGCAAAGGCCTTAAGTGAAGAGCAAATGCTTTGAGAATGATTAGGGAAAAGAATGTACAGATGTGCTTTATACAATTGATGTATGTATATGTATGGATTGTGATGAGTTGTATGAGTCCCTAATAAAATGTTTTTTTTAAAAGGAATTAAATTGTATACACAATTAAAAAAAGAATTATTTGTGTTTAAGCTTTCTCTAAGTAGAATTGTTAGAAAGAATTCAAAAAGATAATGACTTCTATTTAAAATATCTTCTTATTCCTTTTGTATAAAGAAGATGCATTTAAGTACATGAGTACATGTATGCCTGCATATT
Source organism: Tenrec ecaudatus (assembly GCF_050624435.1). Lineage (NCBI taxonomy): Eukaryota > Metazoa > Chordata > Mammalia > Afrosoricida > Tenrecidae > Tenrec > Tenrec ecaudatus. The sequence continues at coordinate 297,673,980 of NC_134531.1, forward strand.
CAAAATGCCTTCCAATTGCTTATTTCCCAGAAAGAATTTATTTTATAATTTTCTAAAAGAGTTTAAAAAGTAATAGTTGCTATTCAATGCCAAGCATATGTCATGGTATTTAGCTGTTAGGTGCCATCAATTCATAATGTCCCTATATTATAGCAGAATGAAACACTGCCCAGTCCTGGGCCAACTACACAATCATTGCTATATGTGAGCCCACTGTTGTAGGCATCTCAACGAAAATAGTCCCTCGGTTTAGCTGATCCTTTCCTGTCCCAAGCATGATGCTCTTCTCCAAGGACAGTGCTTCCTGATAACATGCCCAAGTGTATGAGTTCAAGCCTCGCCATGCTCACTTCTAAGCAGCACGCTGGCTGTAGGTTTTCAGACTCATATTTGTTCATAGTTTGCAGTTTAATCAATATTCTTTGCTAATGCCATAATTCAAAGGTACCAATTCTTATTTCATCCTTATTGATTGCCTAGTGTTTGTATATATTTGAGACAATTAAAAATAACCATAGCTTGGATCAGGCTCACTTTATTCCTCAGAGTGATATCTTTGTTCTCAAACACTTTGAAAGTTCTTTTGTAGCAGATTTGCCCAATATGTCTTTGCACTTTTTATTATTATTAAATTCTTCCATTGGGGGCTCTTACAGTTCTCATCCCAATCCAGTGTGCAGGACCATAGACGGGAACAACTAGGATATTAACAAAGTGTCAAGCACCCTTGTACATTTGTTGCCATCATCATTTTCAAAGCATTTTTTCCTACTTGAGCCCTTGGTATCAGCTCCTCATTTCCCCCCTCCCTCCCCTATACTCCTTCCCTCATGAACCCTTGATAAATTATAAATTATTCCCCCCCATAGCTCCTTGATAGATTATAAATTGTTATTATTTTCATCTCTCACACTGACCACTGTCTCCATTCCCTGTGTTTTCTGCTGTTCTCCCCGCTGGAGATGTATGGATATGTATCAGTCATTACAATCGATTCCTCCTTTCTCCCTCCCTACCCCCCTCTTCCCACTACCCTTCTGGTATCGCTAGTCCCACTCCAGTTCCTGGGTTCTGTGTGTCGCGAGCTCCCATCCCTTTCTCTACCTGTGTACCTGTTCCGGTCTAGTCTGAATTGAGAAGCCACACTAGAGTCATGGTTGTGAGGGGTGAAGAAGCCTCAAGGAACCAGAGGAATACGGTGTGTTTCATCAATGCTTTACTGCACCCTGGTTGATTTATCCCTTCCCTTTGTGGGGGAATTATTCCATTGTGTACAGATGGGCTTTGGATCTCTGATCCAACCCCCTCGTTCTCAACAATATGTTTTTTTTGTTTGTTTGTTTGCTTGTTATGTGTCTGCTGATGCCTATTACCCAATCCCTATGACTCCTCATGATCACACCGGTGGTGGGTTTCTTCCATGTCGGCTTGTTGCTTCTCTGCTGAATGGAGGCTCGTATAACTTCTTTAAGACCTAAAATGCCATAGCAGGGCACCATCTGCCTTCTTCACCACATTTGCTTATGTACCCATTTTTGTTTTCAGCGATTCTGTCGAGAAGGTGAACATCTCAGACTGCTGATTTGTTAGAACAAAGTGTTCTTGTATTGAGAGAAAGCATGAGCTGAGGCTCAAAGTCCATCCACTACCTCAGTGTATCACCATATAAATATATGTACATAGGCCAATACCTCTATTTTTGTGGATTAATGTATTTGCATATGTACACCTCTATGTTTACACCTCTATCATTTCTTTGCTTCCATGGTCCTTCCTCTGTTTCCTGCCCCACTGTCACTTTCCCCTTCTTCCTGCTTCTTGGTTCCTCCTCTTAGCTAGTTTGCTGTTACTCCGACATCGTCACCCCAACCCGGATCCCTATCTGCTCCTTGTTATTGACTCTTAAACCCTAGTTGTTTCCCTGTCAATGGTGCTGCCTGCTCACTGCCCCCTTCTCCCACCCCCCTTATCCCCCAGGTCTCCCCAGCACTATTGGTCCCACTCCTTTCTCCTTGGGTACGCTTCCCATGCCTATCTTATATAGGTAGGCACACAGAATATTACACAGCCCAAGCTGATAAAAAAAAAATCAAGATTGAAAAGAGAAAAGGAGAAGCAACAAGAAGAAAAATGAAAGGGAGAAAAGGCAAAAACAAAAAGAGAAGAAATATACAAAAATCCCAGGTCTGTTTGCTGGCCTTCATGGCTCTCCAGGAACGCCCCTCCCCGCCTGGAGCCCCTTTTGCGGGAACCCCAGGGACTTCATAGCTTTGCTCTGCATTATCTGCTGGTCTGGTATGTTTCCTTCTTGGCTCACCCTGCTATGGGGGTACAGACTGCACCTCCCCACTGTGTGACCCAAGAATTGTCCTCTGTCACAATCTGCTCCAGTAAGGGGACAACGTGACGTGAGCTGTTGTTGGCCGTCCAGTTTCCTTTATGTCCCAATCAGCTCCCCGCAGGGACGTCATCCTCCAGTCCTGGTGTGCCAGCATGGGGTCCAGCCTGACTCTCTCTTTCTCTTCTTCCTTCATGGTGTACTTCCGTGTGGGTGTGGTATGCTGGCCCCTCTCCCCAACCTGTAGGTTTAGTGTTGTTCTCTGTCACACCTATTTCTAGGGGGAGGGGACAGTTTGGCTGTGGTTGGGGCCAGCCCTGTAGCTCTCTCTTTTCATGCATTCCTCCACGCGGCCACGCTGTCCTCATGGTTTGGTACACCGTGGTAGGGTCTGCATGGCCAGTCCCAATTCTGTGGAGACAAAACCAGTATCCTCCCCCTGGGTGAGTTAGTGCCCTGAGCCCTCTGCCATCTCACTTTCGTACCCCCTTTTTCTCTCTCCCCCCTTTCCCCTTTTTGTGTTGGACCAACAGGTACCTCCTTGGGTTTGGTGTGACCTCCCACCCACTCCCTGTACCTCAGCCTGAAAGCTGTGATACGGTGGCTTCTCTTCTATACCTACCACGCTGGTTACACTTACCTCACGGGAGTACTGTACTTCTTTTGTGATTGGCGGACTTCGATTAGCATAATTTCCTCCAACTCTTCCCATAAAAACATGTCTTTCATGTGCTCAGCAGTGCTTTTCAGTGCTGCACGATACTCCATTGTGTGTATGTGCCAGGGTTTACTGATCCACTCATCTACCAATGGAAATTTAGGTTGTTTCCAGTTCTTTGCGATTGTGAATTGCTCCGCAATAAATACTGGAATGCATACGACTGGTTGTGGTTGATTTCTTACCTCTTCTGGGTATATGCCCAGTAGAGGGATAGCTGGGTCATACAATAAACCAGTTTCCATTTTTTTTAAGTATCACCAGGTCGCTTTCCACAGTGGCTATACATATCTACAAGACCACCAGCAATGTAGGAGCGTTCCTATCTCACTACGTCCCCTCCAACATTTGTTGTTCCTTGATTTTCTGATTTGGCCTAGCCTTAAAGGGTTAGATGGTGTCTCATGGTTGTTCTGATTTGCATATTTCTGATGGCTAATGATTGGGAGCATTTTCTCATGTGTTTATTGGCCATATGGGTCTCCTCCCTAGTGAAACATCTTTTCAGTTCTTTTGCCCACTTCTTCAAGGGGTCAACTGTTTTCCTCCTTTTGCGGGCAAGGAGGTTCTTGTCGATTTTTGTAATAAACCCTTTGTCTGTTGTGTCATTGCTAAAAATCCTCTCCCAGTCTGTGGGTTGCCTTGTTACCCAATGGGTGAAGTCTTTTGACGCACACAGGTGTTTCCTTAGTAAATCCCACTTGTCAATTTCAGGTTCCCCTGTGTGTGTGCCCTGCCCTATTGCAGTTAGCCTTTGTATTCCCTGGGCCAAGGTTCTTAGGTTTGTCCTGATTCCTTCACTAATGGTGTCTGATGGGTTGGGGTTTTACTTCTAGGTCTGTATTCGTTTTTCTACACGTGGATTCCCATTTTTTCCAGCACCACTTGTTAAATAGAGCATTACTCTCCCACTTGATGCTTTGGGGGCCCTTGTTGAAGATCATTTGTCTGTATGCTGATAGTTTTATTTCTGGGTTGTCTGTTCTTTTCCATTGGTCTGTGTTTCTGTCGTTATACCAGTTTTTGACCACTGTGGCTGTGTAGTAGGTGTTTGTCCTTCTTCTAGAGGAGTTCTTTCCTTATTCTGGGCTTCTTCCCTTTCCATGTGTAATTGGTGGCCAAGATTTCCAATTATTTGAAGAAGGTTGTTGGTATTTGAATTGGGATAGCATTAGACTTATAAAGTGCCCTGGATGGGATAGATATATTTTCTATAATTGAGTTTTCCAATCCATGAGCATGAGATATTCCTCCATTTGTGGAGGTCACTTTCAGTTTCCTGTATTAGGGTCTCACAGTTTTTCTTGTATAGTTAGTTCTTTTGGTTTTTTGGTTAACTGAATCCCTAAGTATTTCAATTTGTTCTTGAGTATTGTGAAGGGGACTGCCTTCTTGCTTCTATCTCCTCTTCCATGGTCTTGTGCAATGTATATAACAAAGCAATCAAATTCTGTCTGTTGGTCTTTTATCCTCTCACTCTTCCATATCCCTCTATCGCTGTCAATACTCCAATTGTGGAGCTTTTTGGATTTTCAATGTACAGAATCCTGAAGTCTGCAAATAACAATAATTTCACTTTTCCTCTCCCAGTTGGATGTCCTTCTGTTGTCTTACATGATTAGCTAGAACCTCCAGTATGATACTGAATAAAAGTGAGGACAAGGGACATCCTTGTCTGGTCCACTTTTTCAATGGAACTGATTTTTATCTTTTCTCCATTGACTATGATGTCAGCTGTCGGTTTTTTGTAGATAGCTTGTATTAGCTTGAGGAATGGACCTTCCATTCCTATACTCTTGAGCATCTTCAAGGAATGGGTGTTAGATGTTGTCAATGCTTTTGCTGCATCTAAAGATATTATCAAGTGATTCTTTAACACTTACCAATGTGTATAATATTGATGAATTTTTGGATGTTAAACCATCCCTGCATCCCTTGGATGAATCCTACCTGATCCTGGTGATTGATATGTCTTACATACTTTTGTATTCTATTGGCCAATATCTTATTAAAGATTTTTGCATCTATGTCCATTAGAGATATTGGTCTATCCATTAGAGATATCAGCCTATTCTCTTTTCCTCTGACATTCTTTCCCTGTTTGGGTATCAAAGTTATACTTGCTTCATCAAATGAGTTTGGTAGTTTACCATCCTTTTCTATACTCTGGAATACTCTGTGGCGGATCAGTGTCAACTCTTCCCTGAATGCTTTGTAGAATTCTGCTATAAAGCCTCTGGTCCAGGAGCTTTTTTTGTTAGTAACTTCTTGATAACCACATCTATTTGTTCTTTTGCTTTGGGTTTGTTTAGGTTCTTGACCTCTATCTGGGATAGTCTAGGGAGGGATTGTTTTTTCAAGTATTTTTTTAATTCATTAGAGTACAGAGTTTTCATAGTACTTTGTGATTTTTTAAATCATTTTATTGAGGGCTCGTACAACTGTTATTATGTTTTTAATCTCATTAGGATCTGTTGTGATTCGCCATGTTTCATTCTTCATCCTGGCTATTGTTTGCTTTTTCCTTTCTTGGTTAGGTTTGTCAGTGGTCTGTCAATTCTGTTGATCCTTTCAAAGATCATTCATCTGCTTTCTGCTGCATTCATCTTCTGCATTGTTCTTTTCTCTTCCCAATATTTCAACTCTACCCTGATTTTTATTATTCCTTTTCTTTTGCTACTGGATGGATTGTTCTGTTGACTGTTCTAATTTATGTTGGTTTTGTGAGAGCATATCCATCATTAAGTCTCCCTTCTTTTTTCATATATGCCCTTGTTGCTGTCAAACTACTTCTGATGACTGCTTTCACTGTATCCCATAGGTTTTGATACAAAGCATTCTCATTTTTCATTTGCTTCTAGAAACTCTCTGCTCTCTTCTCTAATCTGGGTCAGTACCCACTTGTGTCGCAGAAGATCATTATTCATCCTCCAATTGTTTGCCCTTGTTTTTCCGGTTGTCCTTTTAATGGCCTCCAGTTGTATGGCATGGTGATCTGAGGACATCTGCGTAATCTCTTATGCTTTTGAATTTACTCAGGCTTGACTTGTGTCCCAGCATATGGTCTATTCTCAAAAATGAACCATGCGCACTTGAGAGGAATGTGAATTTTTTGCATTTGGATGGAAAGTCCTAAATGTCTTATCAGATCTCGTTGCCTGAGTGTACGTTTTAGTTCTATAGTCTCTTTGCTGAGCTTCCTTCCCAATGGTTTACCTTTCTCTGAAAGCATTGTATTAAAGTCATCTATATTAATTGCTGAAGCTGTGATATATTTTTTCATGTTTTGAATAATTTGACCAATTTCACAGGTCTTTCCTGTGGTGCATGTATATTTATTATTCTTGTTTCTGGTAAAGTGATCCTTTGAGCATTGTTTAGTGCCCCTCATATCTTTTTATGGTTTCAATCCTGAGATTGAGATCATTTTTGTCACAGACTAGGATTGTGACTCCTGCTCTTTTTGAGTTTCCATTTGCCTGGTAATCTTGCTCCAGCCTTTTATTCCTAGTTTATTCTTGTCTGCAAGTTTAAGATGTGTTTCATGCAGGCAACAGAATGATTGGTTATGTTTCCAAACCAGTCTGCAAGACTTTTTATTTTAGTGTAGGAGTTAAAGTCATTGACTTTTAGAGTTGTTATCACAATATGTGGATTCATTGCTGTCATCTTGTGTCTTTTGTTTTGGGTGTTTTCCTATCATCCTTCTTATCACTGTGCTCTATCTCTGTAGGGGGCTTCTTTATTGCCTTTTCCTTCTGAGGCCATGTTATTTTGGTCATTGTTACAGCAGCTTCTTCTTTAAGCTTTCCCTTGCCCTACAAGACCCTTATCTCTCCTATCTTAAAAGATAATTCTACAGGGTAGAGGATTCTTGGGGAGGTGTTTTTTTTTTTCTTTCAGCGTTTGGAAGATGTTATTCCACTCTCGATTAATCTTGATGGATTCTGTTGATAGGTCTGAGAATATTCTTACCTGAGAGCCATTGTGTGTGACTGTCTTCCTTTCTTTTGCTGCTCTTAGGATTTTCTCTTTTTCCTCGAAGTTGATTAGCTTAAATATTATGTGCCTTGGTGAGTACTTCTTCCTAAGGTTTAATCTAATTGGTGTCCTCTCTGTTTCCTGCTTGAGTGATGGATTCTCATTCATTAAGATGGGGAGGTTTTCCTCCAGAAATTTCCTTGTTAGCTTAGCTGTTAACATCTTCGCTATGTCTTGTTCTGGTATGCCAGTAATTTGGATGTTGTTCATCTTCATAGCATCCGTCACTGAACTCAGGGTCTCTTCCGCCTCCTTATTATCTTGTTTGCTGAGGTCTGCCTGATTGTCTTTGAGATCGCTGATATTGTTCCAAGCCTCCTCTAATCTGTGAGATCCATTATCTTGTGTGCAGCTTCTGCTACTTCATCTGTTAACTCCTGTATTTTCCTGTGGTGCATGGACTTCATCCCCTCTATCTTGGACTTTATCTCCTCTATCATTGCATCCTCTGTCTGTGTAGCTTCCCTCATCTCCTATATCACTCCAAGCAGCCTTCTGAAAATTTCTCTTTGTGGCAGATCCACGTGAGATTCTTATGTGAGTGCTCTTAGCTAGGCTGCTGTGCTTTGTCTTTCTTGTTTTCTTGTTGGGAGTGATGAGGCATGCTGTTGTTTATGTGATGATTATGAAGAGCTGGGCGCCATGTTACTGAGAGACCAAGAGGCCCTGAGTTCTTTATCTGTATGACTGGCAACGGTATTTTCAAGGGTGGTCTGTAGCTTACTATGGAGGTGTGCCGGGATGCTGTGTAGGCAGATTCCTTGGTGATTCAGTGGTCAACAGTGACGAGAGGTTATGGGGACAGCTGTGGGAACTCAGTTTGACTGGTGGATAGCTCCCAGTATAGTAAAAGGGCTGTAGGAGGTCAATGGGTAGGTTTTGACCCCTCTGGGGTCTAAGGGGGTGTGGCTGATGTGAGCTGGGGAGCTCCCAGAACAGGGTCACTGGCCCCTTGGGTTCCAGAGCTAGGCTAGATTTCAGGAAGGATGCCCTGTGGGCCAGGAATTAACTCTCTACTGTTCTGTTTGCTGCATGACAAGGGAAGGGCCAGGGTAGCACTGATCCTCAAACTGGAAGAGACCTAGCCTGCACCTATCAATGACCCCAGGTGATGGGCACTTGCTTGGCGAACCCACAGGTCTCCGTGGTGCCAGCCCAGGTGTCATGTGCAGTGAGCCCTCAGGTGCCTGATCCATGATGATCCATGGCTCCGGCTAAGGACGTACATGCAGCAGGCCCACAAGGGTGGGCTGGCTGTAAGGAACGGGAGATGCTAGAAGCTGCAGTGCCAAGAATATGGTGGGTGGGAAGTGTGGGCACCACTTTGTGCAGACAGGGAAAGGCTAGGGCTGCGTTGAGCTGAGGTGCCCTGGAGGTGGCAGGCTCTGCTGTTGATACGGCAGATGTGACTGCGTGGCCATGGAGGTGACTCAGGTACTGATGCTGGGTGCCCCCGTCTGCAGGTGATCAAACCTGCTGGGGGTTAGGCCCTGGGGCCATGGTTGGCTGCCAGTAGGGACCAGAGCATTTAGGCAGAGTTGCCACCCAACCCCATGGAGAGAGAGGAACAGTGGGGAAAGGGTGCAGCTCCGCTGGGTGGGAGCTGTGACTGGACAGTTGCTATGTGGTGGTCAGGCCGCGGCTTTGTGGAGCTGTCCAGTTCCTTAAGTGGCAACCAGGCCAGGTGGTGGGGTTTGAGGTCACACAGCCAGTGGGATATCCCTGGTATATGGACACAGATCTCCGGCGCTTGGAGCAAAGCAGATACGGGGCAGGGCCTCCTCCAGGTCAGGGAGGACACCTGGGTCTCCGTGAGGACCTTTCCACTCACCAGAACACTCTCACTTGACCTCCAGGAAACCAGGTGATCGGAGTTCCCCTGATGGGCTGCTTACCTGGGTGCCATCTGGAAGCTCCTCCTGTCATTGCATTTTTTGACTGTTGTTTCCATAGTTGTTGATTGCAGACCCAAGCAAAATGAAATCTGTAACTTTGATCTTTTATCTGTTTATCATGATGTGACTCCTGAATATGTTAGAAAGATGTTTAAATCAGAAATAACTTGAAATGATTTTACCAGGCTGTATTAAATTCATATATAAGACCACATCTGGCAAGCAGTCTGTTGATAATCTAGTTTGTTTACATGGCCATAGTATTGAATTAAGTTCATGTCTGTATTATCATCTACATGTGTGTCTATTTTATTTTGATATTTAAATTTTACAGTGACCTCATTATATGATGCATTTTACTATAGTTGACGTACAACTTTTCAATAGCTCAGGAAATATATATATCGCCTATGCTAGTGATGCTTTCCAAAATGCAGCTTTCATATTCTTAGTATTTTAACATAGTTCTCAAGGTAATGCTTATATTCTTTCCAAATACATAGGCAAAAATATGAAAGAGAGCTCACAATAAAAGCAACAAATTGAAATATTCCTTTCCTTTAAGGAGTGTTTAATATATTAACATCCAATATCCTATCATTATTCCTGCTAGAGTCATAATTAGATCAAAGCTTTACTTCGTGCAAGAGTTTGGCTGCATATTGTCATTACTCATAGGAAAGTTTAATGTGAATGATGTCTTTTTAAGATTTTGTTTTGTTTTGTGTTTCGAGCAAGGAAATTCCATTGTTGCTTGAGAATTATTGCAACGCAGCCACATGAAAGGCTACTCCTCACTTAGTTTCACTTTAGAAACCACAGAATTTGGCATTTTTTCTTACAAGTCTATAGTTGTTAGCCTAATGTAGTTTCACATATACATATACATATACATATATATATACAAAATTATATGTTGCAACTCTTCTCTTAATTATCATAATTATCTTCCACAATGCATATGAAGTTTTTAATTTAATATTAATTTAGTGAAAACTGTAAGTAAAATCATACCCTTACACCCCTCCCAGTGGGACAGACAACAGAAAAGTGGGTGAAGGGAGGCCTTGGTCAGTATAATACATGAAAAAACAATAATTATTTATAAATTATCAAGGATTCATGAGGAAGGGAGGATGGGGGAGGGAGGGAAAATAAAATGAGCTGACACCAAGGGGTCAAGTAGAAAGAAAATGTTTAGAAAATGATGATGGCAACAAATGTACAAATTTGCTCGACACTGAAGATGTATGTATGGATTGTGATAAGAGTTGTACGAGCCCCCCATAAAATGATTTTTTAAAATTCATACCCTTCCATAATTTGACAATTGTATGAATTGCAGTAATTCAAGCTTACAGCAGAATTGTATCTAGAATTAACAGATCCAGCTTATTACAAGTAATAATAAAGATGTATTTGAGATTTATGTATTAATCAGTAGAAATCATGGGGGAGGGGGTTTCTTTCTCATTCTCAGATATTGCTTTGGTGAAAATCTGTAGTTTAAGAACTTTGACATCTGTCCCAAATAATTTAAACAAGCTACTTAATAACTTTAGAGAACATGTCTCAGATTGTACGTAACTTTAATGTCTAAAGTTTGTTATGTACTTACTACAAGCCAGATGCTGTTCAAAGTATTTTAGATATAAATACAGAGATAAAATTTTATATATGTAAAATTTGCAATATTTTACATCCACATATACATGTAAATATAGGTTTAGCCCTCACTTATCTGAATAAGTATTACTAGTGGGTTATGCATTGGACTGCAAACCCACCACCTGCTTTAAAGGAGAAAACATGAGAAATGTTAATCCCATAGAGATTTACAACCTTGTGACAAACCAACCAGGGTATAATATAGCACTGATGAAACATACAACATTCCTCTAGTTATTTAATGCTTCCTACCCCCCGCACTGTGATGACCCCTGTTCTGCTTTACAAATCTGCTAGACCAGAGCATGTCCACAGGTCTGGATAAGAGCTCTCGTCACACAGACTCCAGCACAGATAAACCTCTCAGGACCAACAAGGAGAGTAGCAAGACCATGAGGGTAGGGAGAAGGTGGGGAGAGAAATGGGGAACCACTGGTAGTGATCTGACGTACACTTCCACCAGCAGCCCCAACCTAGGGGACCAACTGTGGAAACGTGAGTGAAAGGAGACAGCAGATGGTTCAAAATATGAAAATAATGTATAAAGTATCAAGGGTTCACGAGGGTGGAAGGATGGGGGAAGGAGGGAAAGAGAAGCTGATACCAAGGGCGCAAGTAGAAAGGAAATGTTTTAGAAGTGATGATGGCAACATATGTGCAACCTATGTGCTTGACACAGTGGCTGAATGTATGGAATGTGGTAAGAGCCATAAGAGCCCCCAATAAAAATGATTTATTAAAATTAAATAAACAAAACAGCTTTACCACCTTGGAAACCCAATGAGTTATTCCATTGTGTCTTACTGGGTTTCTGTGAATCATAATTAACTCCGTGGTAATGGGTTTGGTTTGATTTGCAATATGATTTTATAGAAATGTAGGGCACATAATGTTTAGTACCTGATATCCTACAGCCAGTACCAGGGTGCTAGTATTTGAAGCAGCTCTGTCTTATCAGTAAGCTGTTCATCCATTTGTTCATTCTTGATTGACTTCTTAGCAAATGCTATGCTGGTTTTCCACCTGTATCCCAGGCAAAATAAGTGTTAAAACAAACAGACAAAAATGCATAAGTATTTAACAATGGTTGTGAAATAGTGATAAAACTTTATAGCTAGGAAGCACAAGAAAATCAGTGGTGATCAATGTATGGAAGACATCCAAAATAGTGAAGCGGTACCAAGCATTTCTGTAGGTGATTCTGATCATTTCTTGCATGGCCTTAAGCAACCCACTCATCCTGGTCTTTCCAGGTTCAAAATATTTGGCTCAACACCAAACCGAATGATCATCTTATATTAAAACTTTCTTTTTTACAGAATAGTCTCATTTTTAATACTATTATATTTGGAGATGTAGCATATTAAAATAGGTTCATCTTCAAGAACAAACATTAATTTCTGGTTGGTAGCTAAAATCTGTAATGTATCTTGCATCTATAATTAAACATCCCATATTAATATGGTTTGCTAAATTTTATTTCCTTCTATTTGAATGTTTCATTCATTTTTCTATTAAGTTTCCTCATAATATCATTCAGAGATAGGCAATAAATTATACTTTGGCGATCATCATTTTCAGTAAACTATGGGAACTTCTATCAAACTTTCCTTTAATCAATTACACATAATTCTTACTTGTGAATCTTGTCTGTTCTGAGGCACTTACACATGAGAAAAGTGTAAGTCTAAAATTCTAGTATTCTGCTGCTAATTGCCTGAGAGTTTTTCTTTATCATAATTCTGTTTTGAAATTTAAAATTTAATAAATATGCCTGTTTTTCGTTGACATAGATGGCATCAATCAGATAAAAGGCGATGAGAGATTGATGTACTGCATACAATTATAATAATTAGGACTGATATGAAGCAATGGAATTTCGTAACTAGTTAATGTTATCTTAAAGAGCTTTGGTAGCATACTGGGTTAAGCATTGGCCGCCTATCTGATTGGTTGGTAATTCGAACTTACCAGCTATTCAGTAAGAAAAAGTGAAGTAGTGTGCTTCTGTAAAGTTTTCTTACTACAAGCAAGTTGATTTGACTTACCACATGGCAGTACAGGGCAGAGCAGAACTGCCCCTGTCGAATTCTGACTCTTTACAAGGAGTAGAAAGTCTCATCTTTCTCCTGTGGAGCAGCCAGTGGTTTTGAACTGCTCACCTTTTGTGGTTTAGCAGCCAACATGTAACCCATTGTGGCTAAGAAACTCTATGGAGGGGTTCCCCCCTCTGCTGCAGGGTTCGTGTGAGTTGCAGTCAGCTCGATGGCAGTGTCATGGGAGAGAGAAGCGGTTGGTTTTCCTTGGAAAGGATAAATAGTAAGTATAGCTCAGGAAACCTACGCTTGGAGCAGAGAAACACAGCGCACATGATTAAAACAAAACTTTTTAGTGTCCTTAGGGCATCTGTGATCTGGAAACATTATTTTTTGATAAACAAAATATCTTTGGAGCCTCAACTAGAGAAAATGATTTCAAATAACCTCAGGGAAGAATCATGACAGATTTTGAAGTTATTTTCATTTTTCATAAGTAAGAGAAGACACTATTGAGGCAAAGATTTTTCCAGTAGCTACATGTTCTTTTTTAAATACAAAATTCATATATTCCAGCCCACTTAATCCTAGCCATCTCTGCCTTAATTCAAAACAGTGCTGACATCTCTTCAGAATCTCCCGGATACTCAGAAGTTGAGCTGTCACATGTACCAGAGCCTACAGTATGAAATAATATGAGGCATACGTAACTCTGTCTCCTCTCAGAGGTAGTTTGATTCATAAAGGTATTTCATTTGATCACTTTATGAATCTCTACCCATTGCTGAAATTATTTGGCTGGGGGTTTTTATTTTGTGTTCAGCTGTTTTAATTGGAGAGAGTGGCTGTGACCAGTGTAGCTGACACCGTCTTTCAGGTAGAGAAGAGGAAGCTCCTCCAGGGACTTGAGAATGGTCAGGTGCGTTTCAATCTGACCACAAAGATCTCAAGGGAGGCTGAGCTTTGGCAATTCTCCCTGCCCAAGTCTGCTTTTGTAGAAGCGTGGGAAGGTATTCTCCACACCCTTCAGTCAGGTAGCATTGGAATCAGTTCATGTAAATCACAGTGTATGTGCCGAGGAGACCATGAGGGGATTCACATCTATAATGATAACTGCTATATACAAGTGCTGTAAAACAGCAAATGTGGTGAATTAGCAGAAATATGAAAAAAGTGTGGAAGAGGGAAAAAACGCAGAATGTCAGTGAGTGTCTAAATCCACAGAAAGCCTTTAAGCAATGCATTAGCAAAACAGAACTGCTGAGCCCTCAACAAATACTGGAAACTGAGTTTTAAAGAAGCGGGCAGACACCTTCATGCTGATCACTAGTGTGCACCATCTCAAACCAACACCCTGTTCTCGAAGCCCAAGAAAGCCTTCACTTCCTCATTTGTGCTTTTTCCACTTTCAATGTATCATAACTGAAAACAGGGGGCAGCAGGTCCTGATTCACAATAGAATGTATGAGTACTGGAAGGGAGCAGTGAGACCGGAAATGAAAAACTGCTTCATAGTTCAGAGGGGAAATATTACTATATTGTAGCTCTGTGGTACATTTATGAACCAGTGGAATGCCTGTACCTGAATGAACATGGTCCTTAATCAAGAGTTACTCTCGCTGGATGCGTGCTGCTTCTCGGACAGCTTTCTGTGCTCATGTTATATTTGATATTCTGTGAGCAATGGCAAAATTATCCAAATAAATGCGAGAATGCGGTTCTCTATAATTTGAAAAAGGACATCTTCCTGGGATACCAATTTTTCCTCAAAGAGATGAGGAAAACAACACTTGAAATATTAAAACAAATATGGATTACGTGCATCACAGTGCATGCACTCATGCACTTTTAGCTAACGACCCAGTAATGCAGAGGGAACTTCTTCGAGAAAAATGATTTAAATATTTAAATAGTGGTGGTTTGGCTCAAATTGTGGCTCTGTTTTCATTTTCTGATGATATGACTGGGAAAAGTCACAAACAAAAATCATAGAGGAAAGACAGCCAGATGAAAATGTGGTGGGAACGTATCTTGAGTGACTGGCTGCTTTATGTTGCACATTCTAACCGAGAGCAATTCTTTCCTCAGAGAACAAAAACTAGTGTTTAAAAATGAAAACTCCGAGGCTACTCCAATGGTTGGTAGCCCTAGGGCCTCCTCACGAGCACATAGAGCCATAGACACGTGCAGGGCTCAGGTGCTTGGCAGTCTGCTGCTATCAAGATTGCACCTTGTTAACCCTAAGGGGGTTTTGGGGTACAGGGTTGCTATGAGTCAGAATTGACTCAATGGCAATGGGTTTAAACAGCCACGATATACAGTATATGTGGTATTAAATGCTCATGGGGTGGTGACATTTGAGAAAAATACTATCTAAAATCTCCCCGGGGACAGTGGTAAGTTGAGGCACACAGCTCTGTGCGTCCATGTATAGAAACTGCCGACAGTTTCACTGCAGTGGCTGCCAAGTAGTTTACTATGAACAGCATTTATTTCCCTCAGGATCTAAAGTCTGTAAAATGTGTTCTGACTAGTTTTTAAAACCTTTGTCTAATAAGCAGATGTCATCAGAATAAAGAGCACCTTTCTCCATTTCTATTTCTTTGCATTAAGCACGGTTCAACAATGACGACCACACCAAACGTCTGTGTTGCCAAGAAGTGGCGGCACTTGATGTGTTAGTTTTCAGGCATATAAAGTTATGGTGACTGGCAGGCTCTTAAAATATTTAAAGTAGCATTGGACAGCACTTGACAAAATGGAGTCTCATAGAAAGTTAAAAGGACCGTTATTTTAAACATTAATGAAGCAGCCAGATTCTCACGATGCTAAACAAATGAGATAGATGGACACATTGGATCTGACCTGAAAGCCATGAAGGTGCGCACAGGAAGGCTGGAGAAGAAGTGCTCGGAATGGCAGGGGACTTCCGCATGGACCACAGTTAAAATGGGGACCGACCTTACTGATTGCTAAATGTCATCCTGTGTGTCATCTGAGTCTAGGTATGACCCACATAATTCAAACACACTCACAACACAGCCTGGTATTTGGGGATCTAGAACTGAGATCCAAAGACTGATTCCACAAGTGAAAAAAAAGTAGGAAAGCTCATTGCCTAAGGGCATGCAGAAAATCGTTGGACTCCAAGTTTAGAAATATTTAGTACAATTTTATTATTTTGAATGCCCTCCAAGCATTGATCTTCAGTTGAGTTTGCTAGAATTTTGAATACGATTTTTATTTCTTATAAGTTAATGTCTCACAGAAATCTCATCTTTAAGTATAAAATGTGTTGGATGTTTTTTTTTTTTATTATTGAATGTTGCTGTTTAAAGTTTGCCATAGGTGCCGATCTAATCAATCTAGTGGTTAACTCTCCTGTGCACATGGGAAAGGTGGTGAGGCAGCAGAGACACCTGGCTACACTCACACTACCATGTTCTTGCCTTTGCCATTTGTCAACTGGGTGGAAGAAAGATCATAAATAAATGTTGATTTATATATTCTTTTAAATGCCTGTCATATACTACATTTGAATATACACACAGGAAGGAACAGCCTAATTTTCCCCCCAAGGAGTGGCTTATGGCTTTGAACCACTGACCTTAGGGTTAGCATCCCAATGCCTAACCCAAAATGGCCCCAGGGCCCTATGTATATATGTGTATGACCAACATATACCTGTGTGTGTGTCTTGGCACATATGTCTATATTGTCACTTCAAAATTATAAACACAGACATGTATATGAATGTGTGTGTATAAGTGTGTGTGTGTATCTACACTTTAGAAATAAGTGCCAGTATCGACATATGGAAATTCCTTATAAAAATTCCCTTTCAAGTGAGCCTGTGCCTGGGGGTTCCATATGGAGCTATAGTCTATCATTTTAATTTTCTTAATATAACTACTCCCCAGTTATTGTCCTCAGGGTCCTTATCTGGAACCTAAATACATTATTCCATACTTCTAATGTTTCTGCTGGATTTGACTTTTCTCTAGTAAAACTTCTACATTGGAACTTTAATAAATTAGCACCGGGTTCACTTCCATTCAAGCTATTTTTAAAGAGTCTAAGTATGTACCAGTCTTTTGTCATTTTTTTTTCATAGTGTCAGCAAATCCCTTCTAAGTAATATTTACGTAAAAACAGATGAGACCCTGCCAGCATATATCTCAGCATGTGTCCGTTGTGACATGAGTGGTTGGCAGTTGTTAGTCCATGAGTTTTATTCCGTTTTAACAGTTGGGTTTCTTCTAGGTAGAAAACTTGAGTTTTTCCAGGAAACAGCCAGCCATGTGTTATGGGAGCGTGCATATAGAATACATATAATGCATAAACCACGGTGCCTTCTGCTTAGACAGTTCCGTTCTTCTTTCTCCTTCTATATATCTTCTATTCCATATACCTTAGTGTACAAACTTTGGATTTAGGAAATAAGAGGCATATAATACAAGGAGGCTTCAAAAAGTTCATGGGAAAATGGAATTTAAATGTCTTGGAACTTTTCCATGAAATTTTTGTACCCCACTAGTATTCTCCGTGGAGCTGCCAATACGTTCTACCTCAGTGCTGTGGTGCTCAAAGTAGGGGTGATATCATCTACCCCACAATAGTAGGTTAATAGGGAAGAAAGTTCATTTATAAAAGATAATGAACTGGTTTGAATGTGTAGTAATGGTATAGTGTTATGTAAGAATGCCTTGTTCGTTATTCTGTATCGTATCTCACCACTTCTCTCTCTCTCTCTCTTGCCTTAAAATTCTACACAGATGGTTCACAAGCACCAGCGAGACCCCCTAAACCACGACCCCGTAGGACTGCACCGGAAATTCACCACAGAAAACCCCATGGGTCGGAGGCAGCAATGGAAAATGTAGATGCAAAAATTGCAAAACTCATGGGCGAGGGTTATGCCTTTGAAGAGGTAAAGAGAGCCTTAGAGATCGCCCAGAATAACGTGGAAGTGGCCCGCAGCATCCTCCGAGAATTTGCCTTCCCTCCTCCCGTCTCCCCACGCCTCAACCTATAGCAGCCGAGATGGTTACACGTCACAGGGGCAGCAGTGGGTGACCAGTCCCGAAGTGTGGGATGGAGAGCAGAAGGGCGCTGTGCTTCCCGAAAAGCGGGGCCTCCTGCTCACCTGGCATCTTGAGAAGAGAGTGCAGTTTCTCGGACGAAGACAGCTGCTTGCTCAGGATGTCTACCCTTGCAGCTTCCTTATTTTTGCTAGCCATATTTTAAATCAGGGTTGAACTGATGAAAATAATTTAAAGACGTTTACTTCCCTTGAACTTTGAATCTGTGAAATGCTTTTCCTTGTTTACATGTTGGTGAAGTTGCAGTTTGCTTCGGTTTTTGTTTGGCTTTTGGATACCTGTACTGTGTTCCTGACAGGCCCTGTGAGTGGTCAGGTCTGCTGTAAAATTACCCCCCCCCCCCTCACTGCAACAGCGAAATCAGGCATTCCTTTGGATCTCGCCTTTCCACCCCACGCCCCAGAGGTCCAATTCCATTTCTGCTATTTACGGACGCTTCAGACGTTCTGATTTTCAATGATAAATAATGCAAAAACAAAAAACGTGTGTGGCCTTCACTACTGAATCTTTTCCTTAGAAACCATTGCTGTTAAGAGATGGAGAAAATTTGAATGTAAAAAGCATTATTTTTGTTCAACAAGCTACCTTTCAGAGGGCTTTCCACAGTCATATAGAGAGCACATCCCTTTATTTTGGTATAAGTTTTGTTTCTTTTGATTCTCCATGTTCTCCTCTCTACCACCCTAAGGTATCACAACTCTGTACAAATCTAAAGGATTAGAAAGCAGCTACTGTATATATGGAGAAATGACATCTGCCTTCGCCAGTGCTATACGCAAGTTATGTGATGGGTTCACCTGCTATGTACACCTGCATAACTTTGAGACATGCTGAATAAGAGGGCTATCTCCTTGAAGTGTATTAATAATTAGAAGATTTAAGTACGTTCAGACAGTTCCCAAAGTGGAATAGAGTCCATTTTCTATTTGAGTGACTGTATTCTGGTCCTGACCGCTGTAGGAGCCAGGCCGCAATGCAGTGGGCACGTTAAACCTTTGATGCGTGTAAGTGCTGATGCTGCTGGGGCAATCCCTTTTTGCAGACATCTCTGCAGTTTCCTCTCTGCCGTCACATTAGAGTTCAGATCTAATTTCTGTATTCTCTCATTCATTGTTCTCATCAGTCTTGTGAAAACAAAATGAATATGGTTTAGCCATTTATTGAAAAATGGTGGTTGGTTTTTCCGAAACCGTGTTATTACTTTGCATAAATACGCAAATCTTTGTTGAGTATCTCTGATGTGCTCAGCTAGGCTAGGTTCTGTGTTCTAAAAGCACAGATCCTCAGAAGCAGACTCCATTATCATGCTGGGCTTCCCTTGAGATGTCAAGTTGATGGCCAGCGGCTAAAGGAGGAAGCCTCGGGGATTTCAGGTAGCGCTCCTAGACTCTCAGGCAACTTGCTCTTTTCTTCTTTCCTGTGGAGAAGTTAGTGGGAAAAGGAGCCCGAATCATTTACCTTTAAAACGTGTGAAGCCATAGGAGATTTTCTAAATATGGACGCATCTGTGCATGTTTCTGCCGCTTTACACAGAGTCTGATATAAAAAGGTACAGCATCGCCCCTCTGCAGGACTTGAAAGGACATTACCAGAGAATAAAGCCGCCCCCGTGACAACTGATGCCCCATAGACCCCATGTAGACAAGCCACGCTGACCTGGGAGGACCACGGAGTGACATATGTGCCCTTTTCATAAGGTCACTTTCCTGGTATGACACTTGAGGAGTCACGGGCCTTTGTGTAGTTTGTGCTCTTGTTTGAATTTCTTCAGGCGATCCTGAGCTTAGGCTGTCCCTAGGGGGGGATTTGTTTTTATTTGCCCTAGATATTTTTCCTCTGAGTAGGTTTATAAATGAAGATTTTTAGACTTTTAAAAAATTGCATTGATTGATTCTTTGTTTTGATATGGACGCCATGTTACGTATCCTGCTATAAATATTTTTTAACTTGTTTTCTCAGTCTGTGTAATCCCATTGGAATAGCCCTGTGGACTTTAGGCTTTGGATGTCTTACTGGTCCATAGGCACACTCTAAAAGCCAAAAATCACCCACTTCATTGTGCTGGCATGATGATGCTAAAACTGACAAGAAGCGGCTGCTAATTAGGAATATTGAAAAAGCAGCAGTAAAATCTCATCCAAACAATTCAGATAATATGTGGAAATTTTTGTTAAGAACCAAAAATGATTGGTGAAGATATAATGAATGTGAGCCTGGATTTTTTTTGTTTTTAATTAATTTAAAACACTTTTTTTACTACCATCAAACTCTCTGCATCCTGTATCTGCATCCTGTACTTAAACAGCAACCTCTAATTTTGTCACTAGAAAGGAGTGCATCTAAATGTGCATGTAATGGAAAGAGGAAAACTTTCTAGCAAACATACTCATGACTAACCCATCGGCTGCAGTGGCCCTCCGCCCCATACAACTCATGGCCTGGGCCTGACGGGGCAACACCGACTCTGTGATCCAAGAAGTCAAGCATTCCTATCTCTCAACGCTCGTTAATATAATTGTTTTATAAATTAGTCTTCCATATAATTAAATCATGGCTAACACAAAATAGCCTTCTCCCCTGCCCCCGACCCCAACCAAAACATCTTCACAGACAGAAGGATTTATTCTAAATGCTATTCTTGTAAGTTGATCTTCAGAACCTGTTTCTGTTTTTCCTTCATGTCTGATATATTTTGACCAAAATCTGAAAACTCAATCAGGCAGTGTTTGTGTTGAACTTGAGCTTCCTTCTACGTAAGCTGGTCCCCTTAGCCCTTCCTTTTCCTGCCTTTTACTCACATTGCAAACAGTCTCATTAATAGAGCCCTAGTTGCAGCTTCAAAGAGTCCGTGTGTTCATTCAGTATTTCACATACCTACAACACTTTCAAAGATTTCTTTAAAATGTGAATTTTTTTTCACTTCCAGAAGCATTTCCTACAGTTTCAACATTATTTCTCTCCCAGATTTTCAACTTGAAGCTTTAATTTGCACTGACTCATCTAACCTGATCAAAATTTTAATTTCTCAAACTGACGAATTTGGAAGCAAAGTACAGTCTAGTATGTTTTAACAGTACAGGTACTGCCTGTTGGCCTTGAATTTTAGTGCTGAGAAAAGTTTCCATAAAAAAGCGATTGAAGGGTTACTATTCTTCCCAGTTACTATTTTATTGTTTTTTAAATGCCTTTAAAAATGTGTTTAATGTGGCAAACAGTTATATGTTCAATTAATTTATATTTTATTCATTCTTTTTCAATTCTGGTTATTATGTAACATCAAGTACTTTATTCTTTTAAGGTATTTTATAAAGTTAATGTTAACAAAATGCTAAGTTGGTGCTTTATTTTTCCAAATGAGCGCAAACATTTCAGAGCATTTCCCTGTTCGTTAATCATTCTTCACATTCAAGAGATTACCTATAAGTCATCTGGTAAGAACCTGTTAGAAAGAAAAAATGGTGCCAAGTTCCCATCATAGAGTTTTGTTTTTAAATATCAAAAGCCAAATCATTTTAAAATAAAGTTAATAAGCTACTCCTATGTCACAAGGGAAAGTCTGTGTTAAGGACCCGAATCAGAAAGACTATGTCAATATGAATGAAGGTCCCAGCGTGAGATGATCACAAAGTCAACAATTCCTGGTCAATAAGCACATGAGTTCTTCACATTCTTGGTTTTTCCTAATAATTTACAAGGCTCAGTGGCATTTGTCAAGCTAAATGCAGGTGTGTGTGTGTGTGTGTGTGCGTGTGTGTGCGTGTGTGTGTGTTTGGGGGGTGGGGATGTCAAGATCGTGTGGGTTGGCGTTTATTCCTGTTTGTGTTTGTAAAGAAAATCGTTCCAGTGAAGAACAGTGCACGTCGTCGTGTTTACATGAAGACCTGGGGGTCTCTGGGGCCTGGCGAAGAGATGGGACGCTGTCCTGCTGCCAAACGTGACACCATGCTAACCACGCTGCAGTTACGGGGACTCTCGGCTTACGGGTCCTTAGAGGTCAGAGGAGGTGATGAGTTGGGCCGCGAGTCCCATGGTCAGCAGTTCAAAGCCACCAGGGAGACGGACTGTGCTTGGTTCTCCAGTGAACACACAGGGCGTCGCCGTGATGAGCAGTGGCTTGATCGCAGTGCATTTGGTTATGGTCAGAGAGGAGCCCTGGTGGCCTCCTGGTTTCTCCTTGGGCTGTTAACTGCCAGATCAGCAAACCGCCGGGCCGCTCGGTGAGAGAGGGCATTGTGTTTCTGTAGAGATTTACGGTCTCGGTAGCTCCCGGCAGGGCAGCTCTACCCTGTCAGTAAATTGACTTGAGTGGCCCGTGATACCCTAAGCATGTAAACTCTGGGCCCAAAGTTGACCAGGGAATGGCAGCAGGAGTGGTCACTACCAGTCCCACCCAGCCAGGAGGTGAAAATTCATTCTGCTGCTGCTGGCTGGTGTTTCCTTCCTCCCTCGCATTGCTTTCTTTCCCCGATTCTCAGGGCACATTTGGAAATGACTTGTGATATTATTTTATCCCTGCTGCGGCTACCCTCAAGTCTAAATTGTAACTGCGATACTGTAAATCGTTCCTGGTTGGGGCCCCTCAGTGAAGGGGAGTGATTCACACTACAACAGTGGACTTAAAATAATTGCGAAGATGACTCAGGGAAAAGGAAGTTTTCTCCTACTGTACATCATGTCGCCATGGATCAGGAGGACCCACTCCGGGCCAGCTTGCAGCAGCTACTGCACTCCTTGCCGCGGCTGAAAAAAGAAGGTTCTGGAATCCAAATTCAATAAACTCCTCTATTTAAAGCGCTTAAGCTTTCGAGAACAGACGCCCATATCTGTTTCCTTTCCCCACTTCTCTACCACCACGTCCTTTTCCCCTTTTGCTGCCCTTGCAGTTACCGAAATGCACTTCATTCACATCTCTCGTCCCCTGATCCTCATGAAGGCCTATTTCCCTTTTCACAGCCTGGCACATTGTATTTGCTCTTTAAGAGCTAACTGGAGCACTGCTGCACTGAAAGAAAACTTCCCTCCACATTCAGTGGAGCGTGCTGTACCGCATGCTCCACACAGCACCGTGTTATAAGGACGTGTAGTGTTGCCGTCACAGTGCTTCACGGGTCGCCCCACCTAGACAACTGTCAGAACGGTGTGGCCTTTTGTTTCGGTGTCTCATTACAGAGCCCGATATGGGATCTATAATAGTAATCCAAAGAAATGGAAAACTGCACCCTCGAATACCAATTAGCAAAAACAGCCTCTATTTCATATCCAAGTCTACCACTAGGCCTGGCATGGATTCTGTTTCCTTTGGTCCTGTTATCCCCACTTATGGAGACCTTAGAAGACAAGACCACTCACTAATGTGATTACCGTGCCTCCATTGGGGCCAAAGTTTATAAAACAAACATTCACAAAAGTTAAGGTCAGTTAAGTTTTCTTTTGGTAAAGCATTTTTTAATGACTTGGCAAGATGAGGGAATGCCCATTTTCTCTTAAAAGGGTTAAGCTACTCACCACATGAAGAGCTGCAGATTCCAGTGAAAATGGTATGTTTGTTCGGCCTGCAGACCTTACAGCCTGACGGGCTTTAGGTTCCTTTCCATCCGTTCTAATGAAGAGCTACACCTTACACAAGAAAACAAACAGTACGCTGCTTGGTCCTGCCGCATTCTCCGTGTTTGCTCTGTCATCTTTCTCTATTGTAGACACCATGTCCACACCCATTGCATTGAATGTTCCTTCCCCCGCTCCCCACTGGCCCATGGCTAAATCATGATGTCCTTCCCAGAGACCGTCCCTCCTGATCACATGTCCAAAGCATATAAGACAAAGTCACAGAACCATCGCTGCTAAGAACCATCCCCGCTGTGCTTCTTGATAGATGAGTCCGGTCAGTTCTTCAGTCTTCCCTATTCACTGTCCACCTTTCCCATTCATGGGAGGTGGTTGAAAATGCCGTGGCTTGGGTCAGGAAAACAGTCTCCAAAGTGACATCTTTGCTTTTAACACTCTAACGAGATCTTTTACAAAATATTTGTCTGCTGAAATATAGTTTGTCTTCTTGACTGCTGTTTCCTCTTGATTGTGGTTCTAAATAAAAGGAAATCCTTGACAACTTCAACTTTTTCCCATTTATCGTGCTATTGGGTACAGGTCCATTAATGAGAATATTTGTTTCCTTTATGTTCAGGTGTAATACAAAAACTAAAGTCTTTGATCTTCTGCACTAAGTACTTCCAGCCCTCCCGGCTTTCAGCGAGCAAGCACATGTCATCGGAATGTGGTATAAGTTGATAATGAGACTTTCTCCAATCCTGATGCCAATTTCTTCCTTCACACCGTCCAGATTCTTGGATTTTTTACTCAACATACAGAGCAAATACATATGTTGAAAGGATACAGTCCTCATACAAACCTTGCCTGCTTTTCTACCATATAGTATTCATTCTGTTCCAATGACTGCCCATAGCCAATATACACTCATACAATAGTCTGGACTTCCCATTCTTCACAACATGATTCACAACATTATAATCCACGAAGTTGAATGCCTTTCCATAATCGGTCAAATATAGTAAACATCTTCCTGGAAATCTTTCTTCCAACATCCACCTATCATTAGCTATGAGATCCCACATTCCATGTCCTTTTTTGAATTTGGATTGCCTTTCTGGATGTTCCCTGTCAATGTAATATTGCAACTATTTTAAAATTATCTTCAGCTAAAATTTACTTGTATTTGATAGTAATGATATTTTTTCATCATTTCTACTTTCTGTTAGATTCCCATTTTCTGGAATGGGCCTGTATAAACAATCCTTCCAGTCAGTTGGCCAAGTAGCTGTCTTCCAAATTGTCTGGTATAGATGAGTGAGTGCTTCCTGAATTACATCTGTATGTTGAAACACCTCAGTTGGTTTTCTAGCAATACCTTCAGTGCAGCTGGGACTTCTTACTTCAATACCATTGCTTCTTGATTATATGCTACCTCCTGAAATGGTTGACTATCAATCAATATTTTTGTATGGTGTTCTGTATTCCTTCCATTGTCTGCTGATGCTACCTGTATCACTGCTATAGAATCAATTCCCAACTCATAGTGAAAGCCTCATCTTCTAGAGAAGCAGCTGGTGGGTTTGAACAAGAGAACTTGTGGTTTGCAGTTCAACACTTACCTGGCAGCAGCACCACCAGTGCTTTTAAAATAAAAAATTGAGATAATTTTTGTTTATTTTCAGCTCAGGAAATGCTGAGGAGCATGATCATCCCTTTCGGATTTCCAGCTCTGGATCTTTGTACATTTTGTTATATTTTACTTTGTCTTCTCAAGTGCTGTTTGAAATCTTTGAAATTTCTTCATGGTGTCATTTCCCTTTTGCTTTAGCTACTCCATGTCAAGTGAAAGTGTCAGAGTCTCTTCTAACATCTCTCTGTTTTCTTCTTTTGCTTTCTACTTGATATTTTGCTCTCTTTCATGTATGACATCCTTGATCTCCTACGACTTGTCTGGATTTTGGTCACTTGTGTTCAATGCATCAAACATATTCTTGAGATGATCTCTAAATTTAAGTGGGATGTACGCACAGTTGTATTTGGCTCGGATGCACTCGTTTTAATTCCCTTCACTTCGTCTCAGTTTGCATCTGAGCAATGGATTGTGTCAATCTGTCTCTTTTATTCTCTGGCTCTTGATATTGAGCTTCTCTATCGCCTCTTTCACAGTTATGATTGGTTTCCTTCTTGTGTAGTGACTACTTGTGTTCTTTAAGTAAGATAGTTTAGTTTTAGTGGTTAGTGAATAAATTTGAATGATTATCTTTGTGTTAGTCAAGGTTCTAAAGAGAAACAAAACCAGGATTATTGTTTATTATATACATATACATATATATATATATAATGAAGGAATATAACAGCTAATTAGCCCACACAGCAGTATAGAGGGCTCAGTTCAACTCACTTCTGTGGAACAGTTTATATACTGGAACTCCTTCAACTCATGAGGGCTGCTGGGTCCAAGGTCAAGGAAGCAGACAGCTGAGTCTTCCTTGGGCAATGCAGGCAGAGTCTGCCCCCAAGGAGCAAACAGCAAGACGGGTCACCAATAGGCAGAGTTCAGGAGCTTAACGAAGCAGGCCTGGATGGGATATCGAACTCAAGCAATGCAAGACAACAGGATTCATCAGCCTCAAGCTCAAGTGATGTACAAACCAGCAGTGTGGCCAAGCGGGTCTCAAGGGAACCACAAGCTCTAGCAACATGATCCATGGATTGGGTGTCCCACCGGTAGTGTCGCTCAGAAGTTGAGGCAGAGAACTAGCAAAAACAGCCGTACACTGGTCTGATCAACAGAGAGCAAGAGAGAGAGGGGGCAGGCCTTGCCGATCAATTTATCTCTGCCCTTCAGTTAAGCCAAGATCTTATTAATCCCACATGTTCCTATTGGCCAGGTTGGCATAATAACCCTACCTATCACAGTCTTATTAACTGGTCTCACTTTCAGCCATATGTACATTATCATATCATGGCTATTACTTCAGGATAAGTCTTGAAATAATCTTTCTGACCATAAATTCCCTACTAATCCTCTTCAATTTTTACCATTTTCTTTTTCAATTCAAATTGAGCAATGTCCCATAAGCCACCAAATGCCTATGACACAGATATTATTTATTACATTTCATTTTTTACAACCTCCAATTTTCTTAGATTCATAATTTGTACACTTCATATTATGATCATTTATAAATGTAGGTTGCTTTTTTTCTCATTTTCATTTGAAGGTCCTGAAAGTTTTATTCCATGTATATCATTAGGATCAACTATACTTTGAGGGGTCAACCCCCTCCAGGTGTATTTGTGTGCTCTCCCACCTGAGAGACTCATCTTTGGGCACCACGTCAGACGAGGTGCCACTGCTGTGCATAGGGTTTTCAGTGGCCACATTTTTAGAAATATGCTCAAAACTTGTCAAGTGACTAAAAAAGCTAGCTGTACGTAAGAGCAGTTGCAATGAAGAATTTGTTGTAAATAGGGGTTGGTTCAGTCATTTTACAGGGCATATTTATCAATGTAAAATGGAATTTTAATCAAAACAGCACTGCTCTCATAAAAGATGCAGCCTTCTCAAATATAGCAGCTCACCAAGCTGTTTTGAATGTTTGGATCCTCCAAGGTCCTGCCAATAATCCAGTCTCACATATCAGGCTCCTCAAAGAGTCACTGGATTCAGCGCTTCACATACTAATTATGTCTGGTCCTGTAGCCATGAGGAATCACCCACATTCTACAATTTCAGATCTCTTCTTGGTTCACTTTGTCATGACAAAACTAGTTTGAATCTTTCTGAAGTTCTGTTTCAAGGGCAAGTAGGGGTTTTCTGTAAATCAAGCATACATAATCTGGGAACTGCCTGTATGCAGAGTGAGCACAGTGGTGTGTGGTACTTAAAGAAGCTCAATAAAAGCTTACATTCCCATCAGGCTTCCCCACGTAACTGCACTCCCTGAAACACAGAGTAGACGGCACATGCTTGATGTGTTTTAATTCAAATGGTTCCTGTTTAGACAACAGTGGAGAAAAGATGGTTCAACTTAAATGGCAAGAACAGGAAACCATGAAGCAAAATGAGCGATACAGCCTGCCAGTCAATTACAAGGTTGAATTTTGAACATAAACCTTTTCTACTATCTTGGACTCTTCTTTCCTGTTACTCAAAACCCACTGTAATGAAGGCAATGGGTGGAGAGTATGGACATGCACCAAGCACACTTCCTAAAGAGCTGTTTTCTCCTCCATTGAAAACCATCTAGACCAGATGTTCTCAACCTGTGGGTCGCGACCCCTTTGGGGAATCAAAGGACCCTTTCACAGGGTTTGCCCAATTCATAACAGTAGCAAAATTACTGTTATGAAGTAGCAAAAATAATTTTATGGTTGGTTGGGGGTCACCACAACATGAGGAGCTATATTAAAGGGTCAGAACATTAGGAAGGTTGAGAACCCTTGTCTAGACCAAAAATTCAGAAACGATCATTTTGAATAATTGATGAAGTCCTCTTTCCCACTTTTTCTTGTTAGGTTGAAATTTAGTTCTTCACAGAAGAGAATCTTGGAGTATGGGGGGGAAAGCTGTTGTAACATTTTTGTTCTTTTATTCCAAATGTAACAAGTTATTGATGATTTTCATTTATTCTTAGAATTGAGTCTAAAGCCCCAAAGCTGAAAGCAACAAATGCTAACTAAGTGCCTTCATATTCTAAAAACTCACCTAATAAGCCTAATAAGCCATTAAGAGACAGGTGGTGGAAACATCTCTCTGAGTCCCCAATTGCCCAGGCAGAAGATGATGCATTTGAGAAGTGTGTGATGAATTAGAATGCATGAACTGGGTCTGTCTTCCCCAATCCAAGTAATTATAGCTCCTGGAAAAAAAAACAATTATGGAGAACTGAGAATGGGAAATTTATTTTCTTGCTTATCTATTTACCAGAGCACTTATTGATCTTCCATCTTTGCATGAGCAAAGTAGGAAACATAACTTGAAAACCCTGCATAAAGAGAGCAGCAGTGAATCGGCTCATGAATAGTCCACCATTGGGATGGTAAGGACACATCACACTGCTGTAGAACAAGCAGATCCATCAAGGGGGCCAAGTTCGAGCCCTTGTGATGGAAAGGAAACTGCCTGTGAGGCAAAATTGCTCAGGCAGGAAAGGCTATTGGGGTGTGTGCCAGCACCAGTGATGGAATAGAGTAGGGAGATATCCCCGGTGTTAGTCAGTAACCTAGGAGCTAGTCTTGTGGTCTCTTGAAGAACTCATCATCAAACCTATGACTAAGTCTACATTTAATATTGGACCATACACACGAAACACAGAATCAAAGAAGATGCACCCTAACACCTGTACTTAAAAAGAAGGTGAAGCAAAATCCCTTTCTTGTCCTTCTTCCTCTGTCTCAACCCTGAAATACCAGAAACCAGAGCGAAGATGGCTGGTAGAACAATAGGAGACCTTGTTCCTCTCTAACTCTGGTTCCCCAGGGCTAGATTGGATTGGAATCAGCAGCTGAAAGCAAGGCATGGGGGGGGGGGAATCCCATCTTATCAGGATTGTTGTAGTGCACCTTTTAAAAAAGCATTCTGAAGGTGGGTTACTGAAACAAAACAAACCTAGAACAACAACAGCAAAATTAAAACCTTGTTCATTTCCATTACTTTCGGTGACTTCTTTAGATTAAAAAAAACTCAAACCCATCCAGGCATGACTAGAGAGTTCTTTCCTGAGAAAATGCAATATGATGGACTGACCATTTTTATTTTCTGGAAACACTAAACACTTCCTGCCTAGAAAGCTTAGTGCTGCCAGGTCCCCTAGTTGTGAACTCTGGTCAACATTTCCCACCAACACTTCAGCAGGGACCTTGCTCTCTTTATTGGTCAACAGTGTCTGCCTCCACTGCAGGCAATCTTCACCAAACAAACTTGTCAGACCTCAAAAATGGGTATGCCATATGGTAGGACATACGGCAGCATCTTACCTACAACTTCAGAAGTATAGCTTGAAAAAAGAGAAAGAAATGTAACTTAGTTGAAACGGCACACAAAAGGAAACACTATCATCTTTCAACAAGAAATTTTCACTGAAAAAAAGAAACTTTCCTATGTAAAATGCAAATTATCTTTGCAGTAAATTAAGCTTAACCATAAGTGCCTACGCCCCAGACTACTCAGTCATGAATCAAAACCAGCACTGTCTTTATAAATGTTTAATCAAGGGTACCGCACAATGTCTGTTTATCTGGAATTTCTTGCAAAATAGGGAGAATAGATGCCCTAAAGCCAGACAAATGTATCTCTACTGGGCATTTTAATCACTGCTAATGTAATTAAACATTTATATAGTACTTTGGGTTAGAGAAAGTTTTATATTTCATTTTCAAAGTTGTATTTCGTAGAACTGTGAATTATGTGCATTAAAGTTGCTATCTTCGCTTTGCACACAGAGAGAATTTATACACCAGAGAGCATAAATAAATTTCCCTGGATCACTCAGCAATTCACAATAAGAGCTACAATTTCATCCATCAATTAGTCTCACCCCGCACATTATGGTTCAAGTCCGTTGAAACTCGCGGCAATCCATGCATGCGAAGTAAAACTGTGCTGTAAGGTTCTCAAGGCTCTGATCTCATGGAAGCAAATAGCAAGCCCTTTCTGCAGAGGGGCTTTTGGATGTGTCTGAACCACCATTCTTATGTCTCGCTGTCCAGGGCTTCACTCTTCGTGTTGCCTGGGATTTCTTCACTCCTTCAAAATAAAATCAATCGCATGGAAGTAATCCATTTGTGGGCAAGGAAGAGATTCTCAAATCAAGAGGGGATGTAACAATATACTCAAACACAATAATCATTTTATGGATAGTACAGGATTAGACAGTATTTTTTAATAATTTTATTGGGGCCTCTTAAAACATTCCATACATCAATTGTATCAAGCATGCTTGTCCATATGTTGCCATCATCATTTCCAAAACATTTTCTTTTTACTTGAGCCCTTGGTATCAGCTCCTCTTTTTTGTCCTCCTTCCCTACCCTCTTACCTTTGTGAATCCTCGATCGATTATATATTGTTATTATTATTTCGTATCTTACACTACCCATTGTCTCCCTTCACCAACATTTCTGTTATTGGCCCCCTTGGGAGATGGGGCTATAGATCCAACCTTGTGATGGGTTGCCCCTTTCTCCTCTCCCCCCTGCCCAACCATCCCCCTACCCTTGTGATATTGCTACTCCCATTACTGTTCCTAAGAGGTTTATCTGTCCTGAATTCCATGTGTCTGGAGCGCTTATCTGTACCAATGTGTGTTCTCAGGCTAGCCAGATTTGTAAGGTAGAATGGGGTCATGGTAGTGGGCAGGTGGGTGGGGGAGCATTCAGGAACTAGGGAAATGTGTGTTCCATCAGTGCTATAATGTGCCTTGGTTGAATAATCCCTGCCTTATAACCCTTCCGTGGGGGGATATCCTATTGTCTACAGATGGGCTTTGGGTCGCCACTCCAAACCCCCTCATTCACTTCAATATAGTCATTTGTTTTGAATCTTTTGATTTCTGATACCTGATCCCATCCACACCTCATGATCACACAGACTGGAGTGCTTCTTCCATCCCTGCTGGATGGCTGCTTGTTTAACTTCAAGCCTTTAAGACCCCAGACACTATATCTCTTGATAGCCAGGCACCATCCATGCTCTTCACGTTTGCTTATGCACCCATTTTTGTCTTCAGCAAGTGTGAGTATCAAAGAGTGCCAAGTTATTACAACAAAGTGTTCTTATGTTAAGGGGGTTTTAAGGAGAGGTCCAAAGTCCATCTGCTGTCTTAATACTTAACATATAAATAAATATATGTACATTGGTCTCCACCCTTTCATTATAAATTAGTATATTTACATGTATACATACCCATAGCTATACCTCTATAAATAGCTTTGGCCTCCTCTTTCTTTCCTCTATTTCCTTTCACCTTCCTCCTATCCCCCAATCGTGCTCACCCTCTATTCAGCTCTCAATAATTCCTCTCAGATACATTGCACTTGATTACACCCCACCAGGCATGCCACGCCCTCCTCTCCATCAATTTAGACCTCTTGTAGAAAATATTTTTTGTTGTATATAGGGGTGCTATGAATTGGAACTTATTCAGCTCGACTGAAGAACAAAATATTTTATATATGAAAAGGTTCCAAAAAGTTTGTAGATGTATGAGTCCCTAATAAAATGATTTTTTAAATTTGTAGAAAATTCCATTATATATCGATTCCATTTTTTCAAAAACATTTGAAGCCCCATGTATTAATGTTTTTGCAAGATGCATAATCCAGAAAGATAACACATTTCTATTGTTCTGTTTTGCTTTGGTTTGTTTGTTTTAAGAATGCCTTGTAAGTTATTTTTTTTGGTTAGGTGCCACTGAATCAGTTATGATTTTAAAGCATGCTTATTAACTCGCTAGTTAGTCTGCATAATCATGTACTTGAAGCTGATCCACTTACCCCCAAATGTAAAAGAGCAAATACACTATCCCAAAGAGGATTAGAACTGTCCATCACTTTGGCAAGTCATTTTTGATCTGTGTAAATACCTATTATTAATTTGCTTTGATTATGAAATAGGGGAATGAACATATTCTGTCAAAGCCTGCCATTTCTTAACAAAAGAGAAGCATTGCTAGATTTCATGACAAACCGATGGCTAAGGAAGGGACATCCTAAGTGTTCTGGTGGGTTAGATCAAAGGGCATCCGTTTATTTGTGAGGCTCAGCGGTGGGGGCACAGGTGCACTTTGTACTATGAATCTCTAAGAGCAGTCAGCTTGTCAGGGTGGGGACGCTGCAAAGTCACCTTCAATACCCTCTGCTTTTGACGTTAATGGCATGCAAGGGTACGTATGCCTCTCCTCATCACTTCAGTGCCCTGCGAAGAAGAGACTCTTGTTCTCTTCCCAAAGGACCACAACCACTCAGGGCATGACTGGACAAGATTCTTTATATTAACCCCATGAATTAAACTCACTTGGATTTGAAGATGTCAAGGGAACCCTTATTGCCTTGTAAAAGTCACAGAATTTCATTCCACCTGATACATGCAGAAGTACTAAGGCTCTTCACTGCTGATTAACTTCATTCAAATGTCAATAAAGATGTTCAAGATTCACTTGTCTGAGAATAGGCAGCATATTTGATTAGCACATTACAGAGAAACTGCTAAACAGCAGAATAGATTTCACAGCGTGCAACGCTAGCTTTAATTTCAGCTATTTAGATCACCTAAATCTAGTATCCTTGAGTTTTACTATATGCACATTTTTTAATCTATGTAGAGGAGTAAATATATACCTTGGAATATTATAAAAATTTATAGGTAAATAGATACAGTTTTACATAGCTCCAGTGAAATGTAGTATTTATGCTCTACATTACAAAAAACCTTAAATGCATTATATATATGTTTTATTATTTACAAATATTGGGTACTGTGACCTTTCAGGGCTAGATGACTAACTGAACACACACACACACACATAAATCTCTCTACAACAATGAGGAGAAAATCAACATGAAGGAAAAACCAGGTGGCCTGTGATCTCAGAGGAAGACTTGAAAGCTAAGTAAATCAAACGACCACATCCCACAGACTGTGGGACTAGTAAAGAAAGAGGAGGAAGGGACAGGCCAATGTAAGAGGCACCCATCACCCTCCTCACAGCTATTGGTGCTCCTTTTGCATGGCCCAGGTGAACAGCCCACTCCTCTGCAGCAAGGCTCCAGGTAACACAGCATCCTTGCAATGCAGGCCCTATGCCTAGCCAAAGATGGCCATGGAAGTTCTTATACCAGACTCCAAATCACAATAAAATGGCAATATTATCCAAAGCAATGTATAAATGGAATGAAATCCTGATCCAGGTCCCGACATCATCCATTTTTTTAAAAATGGAGAAACTAATTACTAACTGTTAGACCAGGTTGACTAGAGAAACAAATCCAGTGGCATTCATATGTGTGTAGGAGAGAGCTTTATATCAGAGCAATTGTATATTGAGAAAACACCCCTGTCCAAATCAAGTCCACAAGTCTGATATTAGCCCAGATATCTGATACTAGTTCATAAATTCCTCTTCAGACTCACACAGCACATGCAATGATGCCCAAGGCAGAAAGACCACAGGCTGGCGGGGGCCACATCTTGTGGATCCAATGTTGGTGGAAGAATCTCAGCATTGGCTCCTCCAACTCTCTGAGTGTGCCTGCTCACCAGGAAGTTGGAGCAGAGAGAGAGTGTGGCCCTCCTCCAGGAAGAAAAAGAGGAAGTTCCCAGAGTCCTCATGGGAAGGTTACACCCAGCAGGAAGCTAAACTCCACCCCTTCGCTCTATTTATCAAGCTGATATGAAATTATGTAACCACCACAGACCATCCCTTGTCAACTTGACATTTTCCCACAACTCTTTAGCCATAGATAATTTTTAAACAGAACAAATAATAAAGTCATATTTGTGCTTAACAGAGTAAAACTAAAATGCATCTGACTCAAATGTGTCAGCCTCACTTAAACATAATATTCGGTGAGTGAATAAAGCAAAAATCTTCTATACTATGTGAACACCTACACCATAATCCTGTAATCTTTGAATGTATTCCCTAATGCATGAAAGTTTGTAAGCCAGCCACTTTATGGCTTTATCCTCCCCATTTTGGGTATCCAATTTCTATACTGCTCCACTTATATCCATCCAGTTGTCTGAAGAGACACGCATGCTCTTTGATGTGAAGACTCTTCATTTCGTTTGGAACCATGTGAGCCTGCATCCATTATCAAAGTCAAATCAGGACAGGACATCCATAAAGTCAGCAGCAATGTGCACCAATTCACAGGCTTAAAAATCTTCTCTTCTGGTTGGGTTCTGTTGAATTCAATGTGGGCCGCCTCAATTAGCCTCATCAGGGTGCCCTTTGGTTGCCTTGCCTTTAGACCATGGGCCCCATGACAAATTCTCAACAACTCTAGCCCCCTTGTGGTAGATCATGTACTTCAGACCAGTCAACCCTCTCTCATCTTCTCTTCTAGTCCTTGTGAGCCAAGTCCATGGGTGTTTGTCAGTGGCCTAACTCAACTCGTCTCTTTTTTTGTTGCATTTCTCCAAATTCCTCTAGACAATCGGATCTAGCCAGTCACCTAGAAAGACTTTCAGCCTGTCACAGGCTCCCTTTAAAGTTGTCCTAGAAAGGAGAGTTTCTTCATGGCCCCCAAAATTTTTCAGCTTCTAACACAAATTACTAGTTCAAAATTCATAAAGCCAAAGTGTTCTTTATTTCTTCTTAAGTCTGTCAACAGCCATGGAGACAAGTCACCTTCAAATTCTAATGTGTTTAGCACTCAAAGCACTGGTGGGGCTTATCTTTCCAGAGCCTTTTTTGCAGGAGTGCCCTACACCCATTTAAAGATTCAATTTAATGGGTGAAGGCAAGTAGGCTTACAAAACTCTCTATTTTTACTTCTCAATAATTATTTCTATTACACATTATTTCAATCATGATAGGCAAAAGAAAACAGTATAAACTTAGCACAGCTAGATCCTAAACTCAATTCTTAAAACAGTCAAGTTCAATCCTTATCTATCTGATCTTACTACTTATGTAAACTATTCCATTGAGACGAAATATGCCCATAGGCCACTGACAGCATCAAGTCAGGACAGACTTTCTGTCAGCCATTTAGACTAAGCAGCATGGTCTCAGAGAAGTTCAAGGAACGATTTCACCCACTGCACTCAAAATTTACATTTATCATATTCATTTTTACCACTTTAAGCAGGAACAACCAAAGACAACAATCAAGGAAAAGAATCAAAACCTGGCTATCAAAAGAGACAGTGTCTGGGGTCTTAAAGGCTTTAAGGTGAACAAGCGGCCATCTAGCTCAGAAGCAACAAAGCCCACATTGAAAAAGCACACCAGCCTGTGCGATCACGAGGTGTCAAAGGGATCAGGTATAAGGCATCATAAAAAAAAACCAAACAAGCATCATAAAAAAAAAAAAACAACCTTACCATAGTGAATGAAGGGAGAAGTGCAGAGTGGAGACCCAAAGCCCATTTGTCATCCACTGGAGATCCCCTCACAGAGGGGTCTAGGGGAGGAGATGAGTCAGTCAGGGTGCAACATAGCACCGATGAAGAATACAGCTTTCCTCCAGTTCCTAAATGTTTCCTCCCACCCCTCCCCCCACTCCCATGATCCGAATTCTACCTTGCAAGTCTGGATAGAGCAGAGGTTGTACACTGATTCATATAGTAGCTGGAGGCACAGGGAATCCAGGGTGGATGATACCTTCAGGACCAGGGGTGTGAGGGGTGATACTGGGAGAGTAGAGGGTGAGTGGACTGGAAAAAGGGAACTGATTACAAGGAACTACATGTGACCTCCTCCCTGGGGGACGGACAACAGAAAAGGGGTGAAGGGAGACACCGGATATGGCAAGATATGACAAAATAATAATCTATAAATTATCAAGGGCTCATGAGTGTGGGGGGAGCAGGGAGGGAGAAGAAAAAAACAGGACCTGGTGCAAAGGTCTTAAGTGGAGAGCAAATGCTTCAAAATGATTAGGGAAAAGAATGTACAGATGTACTTTATACAATTGATGTATGTGCATGTATGAATTGTGATAAGAGCTGTATGAGTCCCTAATAAAAAAAATAAAAACTTTAACTTCCCATGTCATTTCCAGAAAACAACCCAGTAAACTCTATGGCCATATCTGACCTCTGGCTAGTCAAAGAAAAAAAAAATTACTATAAGGCAAAAATCAGACAAACCTCCAGTCTCCATCTTCAAGATTTATTTCTCTCGTATTCCACTCCCAAGGTGTTAGATCAGGTTGACTAGCGAAAAAAATCCAGTGACACTCACATGACTGCCCAAGAGAGCTTTATATCAAAGAGAGGTTGTATATTGAGAAAACATTGCAGCCCATTCCAGATCAAGTCGTTAAGTCTGATATTAGCCCATATGTCCAATACCTGCCCATAAGTTCCTCTTGAGAGTCACACAGCACATACAATGGTGCGTAATGCAGGAAGATCACAAGCAGGTGGTGGGTGGAAAGTATTGTGGATACTATGCTGATGAAAGTATCTTAGCACTGGCTCCTCCAGCTATCTGAGTGTGACTCCTCAACAGGAAGGTGGAGCAGAGCAAGCGTGTGGCCCTCCTCTAGGGAGGAAGAGAGAAAGTTCCCAGGATCCACATGAGAAGGTCAAACCCACCCGGGGGCTTCATCAGGCTGTGCAACCTGATTGACAGGCTAAACTCCACCCCTTCACTCTATTAATCAAGTTGACATGAAATTATGTAACGACCACACTATCTTTACATGGAAATAAAAGAAACTATTTCTTCACACAAAGAACTTCTTAGTAAGAAGAAAAAAGTAGGAAGTTGGTGGGGGTTGTCTCACTTCTCAACTTCAAAACCTGTGATAGAGCCCCAGCCTGGTAATGGGATAATGAATTACACATTGACCAATTGATTAATATAGAAATCCCAGAAATGAATTCATCACATACAGACAACTGAGCATCAAGAAATGGTCAAAAAAATACTTAAGAGGATAGACATAGTCTCTTTAACGAATGGTGCTGGCAAACTTGGATCTCCCTCTGTAGTAGGATGAAACAGGATCCAAACCTCACTCCATGCGCAAACCAAAATCAAGGTGGATCAGAGACTTAAATGCAAATCTGCTAGCTATAAAGATCATCAATGGGCAAACTTAAGGGCCCTATTGTGGGTACAGGTCCACTACCCAACATAATGAAAGAAACACACAGAGCAGATGACAAAACTGATGCCTGGGACCTAATAAAATCAGACTTTTAACATGCATTAAAAGACCATCAAAAGAGCAAAAGAAGACCACACATGGTGGGAAAATTTTTTTACAATGACGTAAGATATGAGGGCCTAATCTCTAAAATCTATAGCAAACAGAAACGCCTCAATAAGAAAAAGGTGAATAACTCGTTTATAAAGTGGGAAAAGGAAATAAGCAGATAGTTCACCCAAGATGGTAACCAAATGGTCAACAAACATAGAAGTAATGCTCATGATGCAAATCCAAGGAGCAATAAGACACCACTTTACACAGACAATGAAATCCAAGGTCAAACTAACAAGCAGAAAATTGCAAATGCTGCGGAGGCTGCAGAGAGATGGGCATTCTCCTCACTGCTGGTGGGAATGTCATTATGTGCACTTACTGTGGAAAGTGATAACAAACAACCGGGAATAGAAATCCCGTACAATTGAGCAATCCTTCTGCTGACGAAGGATCATAATACAAACAGACATATGTACACCCATGTTCATGAAGTACAGTTCACAATTACAAGAAGACTGAAACAACCCAAATTCCCATAAGCAGAAGAATAGATCAACTTTGGTACAACTGGTACAGAGAGAAGCTCTCAACACATTGAATTCAGGACCCTTCAGGACCAATCTTGAGAGTAGCAATAGCATGAGGGTAGAGGGCAGGGGACGGGAGAAGCAGGAAAATAGGGTAACCAATTGCAATGATTGATGTACAACCCCCACCCGGGAAGGGGGGGTGAACAACAGAAACATGGGTGAGGGGAGGCAGCGGACAGCGTAAGATATGAAAACAATTTACAAATTATCAAGGGTTCATGAGGATGGGGGAGGGAGAGGAGAAAGAGGAGCTGAAGTAACTCAAGTAGAAAGAAACTGTTTTGGAAATGATGATGACTATGTGTGTGTGTGTGTGTGTGTTTGTGTGTGTGTGTGTGTGTGTGTGTTTGATACAATTTATGGATGGGTTGCTATAAGAGCCCCCAGTAAAATGATGTATTAAAATTCATTTTTTAAAGGAAAGAAACTTTGGTAAATACACACAATGGAATAATATTCATCAGTTAAAAACTGACTTAACAATGAAGCACCTCATGACATGAAAGGACTTGGAGAACATTAGCCGATCATAAAAAGACAAATCTTTTGAGACCGACCACTGAAAGAAGAAAGAACAAAACTCAACACCAAGATAAAGACTCTCATTCTAATGGGAGTTTGGCGTTTGCCAAAGAGGAGGAAGGGCAGATAAAGCAATGGGCTAAATTGTTGATGCATGTGGACGTTGATGAAGTGAAAAATGTTGATTCATAGGAGGTGGAAATGAAATTAAGGAGCCAGGCAGGGGTAAACTGGTGTAAGGTTTAATTAGAAGTCAGACTGTGGAATATAAGGACACAAAGTTATCCATCTAAAATGCAACCCTCCAGGTGCATTACAATAATAAAAAAAAAACCAGGTACCTAGTTCTCTTCCTTGACTATTTCTAGGTTCATTTATTTCATATTACTTCCACACACCATTCTTTCAAGTTCTTAGAAGGAATTTCTAAAGAATTGAATGTCTTAGGAAGGAAAGCCCCCTTGCTTTCTGGCCTCTGACGTTGTTCACCTAAAGCTTCAGAGTCACTTTTCTATGATCTCTTGCACAATTATCATCTTTTCCATACAAGGACATAGAGAAAGATTATATGCTCACTGAAATCAGATCGCTGAGTAATTTTTAATTTTAAATTAGTTGAAAAGTTGATGATTCAATACCACTCAGAGACACCTCAGAGAACAAACTTGAAAATCTGCTTCCAGCCCTGCCAGCCGCGAATATACCAGGGAGTATTTCTATTCTACACACCATGAGTCAGAATCAACTCAATAGCCACCTACAAGAACAACCACTTAAGAAAGTCATGACATTTCCCCAGGCCTCTTTCCTTAGCTAAAACATCCAACGGAGACGAACCTTTTTCTAAAGACTTAATCTAAGCAGCCCTGCAAGAGTCCTCCCTGGTAGCGTAGTGGGTTACCAAGTGGGCTGCTAACCTTAAGGTCAGCAGTTTGAAACCACTAGGAGCTCTGCTGGAGAGAGGGAACTTTCTACTCCCATGAAGTTTCAGAAACCCACAGCAGCAATTCTGCTTTGTCCTATAGGATTG
Organism: Tenrec ecaudatus; assembly: GCF_050624435.1. Classification (NCBI taxonomy): domain Eukaryota; kingdom Metazoa; phylum Chordata; class Mammalia; order Afrosoricida; family Tenrecidae; genus Tenrec; species Tenrec ecaudatus. The sequence goes on from NC_134531.1 coordinate 297,713,354, forward strand.
CCTTAAAAATCTAACTTTGTGGGAGAATAGGTAACTACTTGATCAAGACTGAAGAAAATCAAACTGTATTCTTCTTTTAGGCCAAAAATTCCCATTCCCTTACCAATCAGAAGACTAAAATGTACAAAATGATACAAAGCCAAAAAACACCAGTTGCTACCACACAGATTCCAATTCATGGAGACCTATGTAGGTCACGGTATAACTGTACATCACAGGGCTTTCAATGAATGATTTTTCAGAAGGTCTTTCTTGCCAGGTGGCTCTGTGGGGACTTGAACCTCTGAGCTTTTAGCTAGTAAAATAATTGCTTGCAGTAGCCAAGAGACTTACCCAGAGGCACCTCCCAAAAAAACTAAAAGGAAAAATCCGCAAGTCTCTTTCCAAAAATCAGTCATTGAAAACCGTATGGGGTACACTTTGATTTTGACGTACACAGAGCCTCTAGGAGTCTAAGATGACCCAAGGGTGCTTTAGCCTAATGACACATGAGTTGCAAGGGACTCCATCTAGCTGTTGGAGTCCCCATGAGAAATAATCTAGAAGGTCTACATGTGATGCCATTTTGAGTGTACTCTCTATGGCAACTCAGCCATGCAGCAATATGGAGCCAACACACTGAAGGCAGAATTCCTGGGAGATTTTTGCACCAGCTATCTGTTTGCCGCCCTAATGTTGGTATACTATTAGAGACATTGAAGCCCTTTAACTGACTTGATTCTGAGCAAGATGATGACCTTTTGTTTCCACCATGGCAGTGGTTTCCTCTCTTTGAGTGCTAAATTCCAGGGAACCAGAGATAAGCAACCATTCAGAGGTTATCTACCCTTCTGCTATCTTAAGACACCCAGAGCACATACCACAAAACCTGTGCACTTTTGAAGAAACCTTTAAAGCCTGTGTGCTTTAAAGTCTGTGGGGATTTATTTGGGACACTACTGATTAGCTATTTTTATAGGCAGATAGACCTGGAAAGACCCTCAAGAGGTCAAACTGTTCAACTTCCCCAGCTCATTGCTTTGTCCCTGCTATCTTAAGAGATAGGCACACCATGTGCTAACTAGCTCCAAGCTCGCCTGGATTTCAAACTGCAAGCTGTTTGCTATTCTTGGTCATTTCACCACAGCCCTTCAACCTGCAAAATGGGGTGCAAAGCTCACAGCTTTTTAGTAATGTAAACCTAGAGCCAAACACATCTTCTTGACATTTTATAAGACTATTCAACATTATAGTTGTGTTTTAATTTTGTACATTTAAACACAATTCAGTTTTCTGTAGGCTAAAATATAAAATCTGGATACTAGAAGTTCAAATTATATCTGTGAGTGTTCCAAATTTAGAGAAAATCAGCTACGTGCATTGGAGCTGAAAGGGTCACTTCCACTGCTATTAAGCCTCCAGACAATTGCTACACATGAAAATGGATACTTTAGGAATTCACAGTTCCATTGGATGGAGTATATGCACAACACTAACAAATTCTACACTCAGACTCCTCATTGACAAATCTTAATGCTATAATTAGAAATAACTTACTGCGAATTACCTTGAACACTTCGTTAAAGGGCCCTGGTGGGACATTGGGTTAAGAATTGGGCTTGTAACCTTCAAGCTCACCAGCTAGCTAGCTGCCCCAGGGAAGCACAATGAGGTCGTCTTCTCCGCAGTGATTCCCAGGCTGAGAAACCTTAAGAAGCAGCTCTTTTGATAAGGTTGTTTTGAATCGGAATCAACTTGATGACAGTGGGTGCCATCAAATAGCTCTACCTTTCATTAAGTTTACATTAATTTACTGTGTGTATATGTCCATATTGTCGTGTCTATGTATGTTGAGAGAGATGTGCCTGCTGAAATCAGTTTAATGGAAAAATGCCTTACAATCCCAATGCTGTCTTTATCAATGACTCCGTGTTGCATTGTGTGTAACATTGTATTCTTATCGACAAAGTGGAATGGTAGAACCACCTCTCACTTATTTAATGGAATTTGGGGGAAATTCAATAAGTACTATCATGAACCCCCACCCCATGAAAAGGCTGCACCGTAACAATTCAGACTATTTTGAATGATGGATTGCTTTGACCATTCTGAATGAGTGCTGACGTACAGTTAGCTAATCACTGGTTTTCAGAGGAGAGGAAGTGTTTGAGGAGAGAGTCACATCCTCCTTTAAACCCCACTCCTCACAATTAATCAGTGCAAAGCAAATCTGCTCTCCAGTCCGTGCGACGATTGCGCCTGCTGTCCTGGCACAGCAGTTACAGTGCTGGAAGAAGACATTGGGATCAATCTCGGCATGCTCAAGCAGAGACAGGCTGCCGAGAAGGACGTCAATCACAGGGAACGGAAGGAAAGCGCAGCACAGCGACTGCACGAGGAAGCAGCAGCAGGAAAAGCTGCGAAGGTAAAACCAAGGGTCTACAGATGTTTTGAGAATAATGAGGGCAACACATGTACAAATGTGCTTCACACGATTATGGATGTTTGGATTGTGATAAGAGTTGTATGAGCCCCCAATAAAATGATTAAAAGATGCAAAATAACAAAGGCTCTAAAGAGAAATAAAGGCAACAACAGGACAGAGAAAATAAGGCAGCAGTGAGCCACTGCCGGGCTGCATTTTATTGTCAACAAGTATTTTTGGCAGATTGAGCATATGTGATTAGCAATCACAAATAAAACCCACAGAATCTGGGAAGCAAGATGTGAGCCCGCGAGTTTCTTTATTTCCCACCCATTACGTGTGTTAGAAGTGAGTCAGGTGAGCTTCAAGTCAAAACAACAACCGCAGCAACAAAGACAGTAGAGCCGGACAAGGTCATGTAAGATCTTGCCATCTTTCCTTAAGGCAGCTCCCAGTCATTGACTGCCTGATTCTCTTCTCCATCAAATGGATCCACTTACCATTCTCTGGATTTTGACCCCCCATGAGCCCATGTGTGTCAAAGCAGAACTCTGTTCCACAGGGATTTCAGTAACTGATCTTTTAGAAATAGAATTGTTGTTGTTGTTACTTTGCCTCCCTGCCACCCCCAAAAGCTCATCAAGTGAACTCAGAGATCAAGACAATGCTCATTTGTTTTTCGATGTGAAGGGGATAGTACCTCTGGAGTTCATGCCACCAGAACAGGCTGTTAATCAAGCTTTCTATGTAGAGGTTCTGAAAAGATTGAGTAACAGTGTGCGGCCAAAGTCCCGACTTGAGGCAGATGGGGGAGCTGGTTTTGCCATCACAATGCACCTGCTCACGCAGCCATCTCAGCGAGCTAGTTTTTTGGCAAAATACAGCATGCCTCTCTTGCCCCATGCACTTTACTCACCTGACCTCGCTCGTTGAGACTAGCTTTTGTTTCCTTGAATGAAGATGTATGTTAAAAGAACAGCGATTTGACGACATAGAAGAGGTGAAGGGGAAAAAAATAGAGGAGCTGTTAGCTATCCAAACAGATGAGTTTGAATGTTTTTTCCAAGCACGGAATTGCAGATTTGACAAATATATTCAGTGAAATGGAGAGTACTTTGAAGGTAATAAGGTTGTTTTCTTAAAAATATATTTTTAAATTCATAGATTTGAAAAAAATTCTTTTTTATTTTTATTTTTTGGTGGGTGGAGATAACCTCTCATACAATGGTTAAGACCTTGGTTACTAATTGAATGGCCAGTGGTTTGAACCCACCCATACTGTGGTAGAGAGAAGGCCTGGTCTTTGCTCCTGTAACTATCTCAATATAGGAAGCCTTCTGACACGTTTGCATCGTTCCTCGGGTTGTTATAAACGGAACTGGACTCTATACCAAGCGACAAGAATAGCAATGGTGCCTGCTGTTCAGGTACTTTTTAGTCACTTAGATATCCTATTTTGGGAAAGTGCCCTTTCAAGTTATTTATTTTTTTAATTGGATAGTTTCATTATTTTATCATGTGTAACAGTTATTTATCTTTTCTGGCCAAGGATTTTATTGGATATATGAATTGCAAATAATTATCACAGCATGTAACCAGAATTTCAATCATTTATTGGTGCATGTCAATGTTTATTATGATTAATTTTCATGAAATCCAATTTTCCAATCTTGGCCTCCCTGGTTGGGGTGTTTTGGATCTCATGAAACAATATTTTCCCTTCCTAAGGCTATGAGGACATTCTCTTTCCTTTCTTTCATTTTTTTTCTTTCACATATAGCTCTGTTATGAATTTGAATTAGTATTTCTGTCTGATGAAATTAAGGATACTATTTTCTTTTAAATACATCATTCTGTTCAGCACTGCACTATTAAAAATTATCCTTTACCCACTGATTACACTGGTATCTCAGAATGTGCATATCATGGGCTCTTTCACAAATCTTGATTTATCTGTTTTTGTGGCTAGGTCAAATTATCATTTGAACATATTTGGTGTCTGGCTCTGAACCCTGCCTTTGCTTGCCTCTGTCAGACAATCAGATTTTGGACTTAACAGCACTCACCACCACATGAGACATTTCAAAGTTGTGTGAGTTTCTGTGGGATCTTGTAGTGAACTGCAGAACCCAGGGATGTGAGGGAATATACTCAAGGGAAGAGGGGGTGAGGATGGAGCAAAGTAGTATCCTGGAAAAGTTGGACACTTGGGACATCTTCAGTCTCCAACTACTTGGAGGTAGTCTGGCATTAATTTTTATAAAAGAAATTATTGCCACAATTTTCTGTTAGATATATCCTCGGGGACTTGGTATTATGAGTTAATATTTTATGGTTTACTTGTTTGATTATGTCTATTGTCCTATAATTATATTGCCCTTTCATAAACCTACATTGCAGATTCTTTCAGAATTTCATTCAGTTGGGTAAGAGTGTCTGTAAGTAGAAATCGTCTCGATGGCACCTAACAACAACTACACATACACAATTGTACTATTTGTAAACAATGTCATGTTTACCTCTTTCAATCCAAAGTTTATGCTATATTTCTTATTATTGTTTATGCCACTCTTTAGACCCCTCAATTAATATTAAAGATAGACGACAGTAGTGGCACCTCTATTTTGCTTTCAATATTAACCAGATAATTAATTATTCACAATTAATATGATGAGAGCAATGACTGTCCACCACTTGACTTCCTTTTGCTGCACTGTGTTGGATTGCATGTTGCTGTGATGATAGCGGCTATGTCAGTGGTGTTCCCTATACCAGCAAGGTTACACAAAGTGAAGAGCTTTCAGTGGAGCTTCCAGTCTGAGAACAGACTACAATACGGAATAGACTTTCCACTTCAGAGGAATTAGTCACTGAAAACCCTATGGATAGCACTGAAACATTGTCAGTTACTGGAAACTTAATGAACAGGAGCATAACATTGCTAGAGATTGTTTATATCTCCACAGGGAAAGAGAGAGGGTCCAGACTTCAACCCAGTGCCCCAAGATGTGAATGCAACATGCCAGCGTGGAGTAGGGAACCTGTAGAGAGGTCTGAGGGGCCGACCCCAACTCAACTACCTGGACATCTGCCACTCCCCCAGAAGAATTTATTTCAGAGGACAGGAGTGAATCTGGAGCTCCAGGAGAGGGACATGTCTGATCAGAGCACATGGGAGCAAATGAAGAGGGAGGAAGAGAGAGTAGACAACATCCTGGCCCACTAAGCCTTGAGGAAAATGTTCCCACTCAAAGCAGCCAATCCACAGAGAAGACCACATGGCAGGCCTCACTATGAGACATGACATCCCTCACTGACCCATAGCCCTACAGGTGACAACACTGGAGACACAGTATGGGAATTCCCCCCAATCTAATCCCGCCACACCGAGGCAAAACACTAAGAGCGTGCAACAGAACAGCAAGGGAACAGAGCAATGAAATCCCCAGGGAATACCAAAAATAGACTTTGGGGCCAGGGTGGGGTGCCCCAACAGACTGAACTGGAAAATACGCCAACAGTCTTTGAACTAACTGCAAGCTTTTCTTTCCTGTTGTGTTTTTTTTTTGGGGGGGGGCATTGGTTTGTTGTTGTTTTGTTTTATTTTGTTGCTTGGTTTTGCTCTGTCTTGTTTTTGTGCATGTTATTATCTCCACAGGTCTGTTTAAATAAGATAGGCTGGAAGAGAAAACAATGGGACCGACAGTTCCGGGGGACATGGGAGCAGGGGATGTGGGGGGAAAGGTAGTGCTGTTAACAACCCAGGGACAAGGGAACAACAAGTGATCCAAATCAGTGGTGAGGAGGATGTAGGAGGCCTGGCATGGCATGATGAAGGGTAATGTAATCTAGAGGATTACTGAAACCCAAATGAAGACTGAGCATGATAGTGGGACAAGAGGAAAGTCAAAGGAAATAGAGGAAAGAGCTAAGAGACAAAGGGCATTTATAGAGGTCTAAATAAAGGCATGTACATATGTAAATATATTTATATATGATGATGGGGAAATAGATTTATGTGCATATATTTATATATTTAGTATTAAGGTAGCAGATGGACATTGGACCTCCACTCAAGTACTCCCTCAATGCAAGAATACTTTGTTCTATTAAACTGGCATTCTATGATGCTCACCTTCTCAACACAATCACTGAAGACAAAGTGGGTGAATAAGCAGATGTGGTGAAGAAAGCTGGTGGTGCCCAACTATCAAGAGATATAACATCTGGGGTTTTAAAGGCTTAAAGGCAAACAAGTGGCCATTTAGCTGAGAAACAACAAAGCCCACATGGAAGAAGCACACCAGCCTGTGTGATCATGAGGTGCCGAAGGGATCAGTTATCAAGCATCAAAGAACAAAAAATCATATCATTGTGTGCTCACCTTCCCAACGTGATTGTTGAAGACAAATGGGTGCATACGCAAATGTGGTGAAGAAAGCTGATGGTGCCCGGCTATCAAAAGATATAGTGCCTGGGGTTTTAAAGGGTTGAAGGTAAAGAAGCAGCTATCTAGCTCAGAAGCAACAAAGCCAACATGGACGAAACACACCAGCCTGTGCAATCACGAGGTGTCGAAGGGGATCAGTTATCAGGCATCATCAGAACAAAAATAATCCTATCATTGTGAATGGGGGAGGAGTGTAGAGTGGAGACCCAAAGTCCATTTGTAGACCACTGGACATCTCGTTATAGAAGGGTCTCAGGGAGGAGATGAGCCAGTCAGAGTGCGATGAAGCAACAATAAAACAAACAACTTTCCTCTAGTTCCTAAATGCTTCCTACCACTCCATATATCCCCATTCTACCTTAGAAATCTGCCTAGATCAGAGGATATACATTGGTACAGATAGGAACTGGGAATCCAGGGTGAATGATCCCTTCAGGACCAGAGGTGCAAGTGGCGACACTGGGAGGGTGGAGGGAGGATGGATTGGAAAGGGGGAAATGATTACAAGGATCTACATATAACCTCCTCCCTGGGGAACAGACAACAGAAAAGTAGGTGAAGGGAGATGTCGACCAGTGAAAGATGTGACAAAATAATAATTTATAAATTATCAAGGGCTCATGAGGGAGGGTTGGGGTTGGTGGGGAGTTGGAAAATGAGGAGTTGATACCAGGGGCTTTAGTGGAGAGCAAATGTTTTGAGAATGATGAGGGCAATGAATGTACAAATGTGCTTTACACAATTGATGTAAGTGTGGATTGTTATGAGTTGTATGAGTCCTTAATAAAATGATTGTTAAATAAGAAGAAAATGGATATATCTAAAAAGAATGATATTCAGCATGGGCTAGTACAACATAAATTTCTATAACCATTATTTTATTTATTGTTTCTGTCTTTTTAAAAATTGAAATAAATAAAGGAAATTAAGCATCACTAAAAAAACAAAACAAAAACATTGTTAGAGGCAGAACCAGAAGAGCAGCCCCCAGCTTGGAAAGCACTCCAAATATGACTGAGGAAGAGCTGCCTTCTCAAAGTAGAGTTGATCATAATGACAGTGGTGGAGGAAAGCCAGCAGGAGGAAAGCCTTAGGGATGTCCATTTCCTGATGGGGCACCACTCCAAAGGAGAGAAACCAGCTGCAAACATCAGTTGATAATCAGAACTTGGAATGTATGAGGTAGGAATCAAGGAAAACTGAAAATTGTCAATTGAAATGGAAAGCAAAACGTTCAATATTGTAGGTATTACTGAGCTGAAATGGACTGGTATTGGCCAATTTATAGCAGATCATCATCTAATTTACTATGTGGGAATGATACCGTCAAAAGGAAAGGAGGAATAGTGTTTCATTCATCGTCAGAAAAGACGTTTCAAGATCTATTTTCAAGTACAATGCTGTCTGTGATAGGATAATATCGATCTGCATACTAGGAAATCCAATCAGCACAACTATTATTCAAAATTATGCACCACACCAACCCCTAAAGCTAGTGTTGCAGAAATCAAAGAAATCTATCAAGGTCTTCAGTCAGAAATTGGTTGCAGGGGTGGGAGGGGGGGAAAATGGTCAAACATCCAAATGCACTGACCATTTTTGGCAAATGGAGTACAGAAGTTAGAATCAAAGAGGAAAGAACAGGAATTAAAAATATTCTCTTGGTGATATAAATGAAGCTGGAGATCGTGTGATATAATTTTGCAAGACCAGTGACTTGTTCATAGCAAATACCTTTTCCAACAACAAAAAAGGGAACCATATGTGTGAATTTATTCAGATGGCATACACAGGAATCAAATTAACTACATCTGAAGCCCTTGCTGATAAAGATCATGGTTTGCAGCCTTCAGTAGGGATTATGACTCAATGTAATGAAAGCCACAATCCTCACAATTGCACCAATAGGATTCATCTGGCTTGGATGCACAATCAATGGTTATTAAAGTACCACTCAAGAGATCAAATGCTGGATTACATTGGGTAAATCTACTGCACGAGACCTCTTCAGAGAGTTGAAAAGTAATATTACTGTTAGTCTGGGTTAGCTAGAGAAAAAATTCACAGACACTCATGTGTTTATAAGAAAGAGTTTTATATCAAAGAGAAATTGTATATCAAGAAAACATCCCAGCCCAGTCCAGATCAATCCATAAGTCCAATATTAGCCAATGTGTCTAATACCAGTCTATCAATTTACTCTTCAAACTTATGCAATGCATGCAATGATGCCGAGTGCTGGAAGCTCAAAGGCCAGTGGGTGGAAAGTCTTGTGGATCCCGTGGCGGTGGAAGCATCTCAGCACTGATGGGGTCTGTACGTGGCTCCATCAACTTCAGGGCTTTGACCCCATCAGCATAGCTCCATGTGGCTTGTCAACAGGAATGTCTTCCAGAGAGAAGGAGCAGAGAGAATGTGTCCAGTCTCCAGTGAGCTATTTGTCTCCATAGCACCTCCAAGTTGGACATTGAATAAAAAAGACTATAGAAGAACCGAAACATTTGAACTATGGTGTTGGTAAAGAATATTGACGGTACTGTGGAGTTAAAAAAACAACCACACAGAAATATGGAAATATGAAATGTTCCTTAGAGGCAAGGATAGTGAGACTTTAGCTCATGTACTTTGGACATCTTGCCAGGAGAGATCAGTCCCTGGAAAAAGGACATCATGTTTGTCATGTGTGTTAGGCCAGGTTGACTAAAGAAACAAGTCCAGAGGCACTCATATATGTATATAAGAAAGAGCTTTCAATTAATTCTATGAAGAATTAATTGTATAACAGGAAAACATTCCAGTCCAACTCAAGTCCATAAGTCTGATACTAGTCCATAAGTCTGATGATGATCCATAAATCCTTCTTCAGACTCACGCAGTCACATGCAATGGTGCAGAAAGAGTTGTGTGGATCCAATGGCAGTGGCCGCATCGCAGAACTCATGTAGGTCAATGAAACGAAAGGTGAAGTGGGAAGGAGAGTGTGGGGAGCCAGGTTGGCAAGATGGTATTGTGGGCATTACTGTGCACTTTCTCCCAGCTGCTGACCCAGTCCCAGCTCCCAATAGGTCTTTGAGCAAGATCAAAGTTTTATGTTTGGCAACCAACCAATAGCAAATCCGATGGGCTGAAACTTGGGCTGAGAGATTGGCTGGAAGTTCAGCGCCACAGTCTTCCGATAGGCCTATCTCATCAAACAACATAATGAAGATGGTTCAGAGTATGAAGAAGAAATGGGTTGGAATAGACTATTGAAATACTGTCAGAGTATGTTCCACGTAGTGACGGCAGGAATTTTCCTGGATTCACCAATCCTTTGAATGTAAGTGAGAGAGAATGGCTACATGTGAATATCTGTCATCAGCATTTGTGTGTTGCATCAATAAATGAAAAAAAACACTGCAGTATTGTTCAGATATTGCATATTGTGATAACTTGGCAGAAAATGCCAACTTGATGGTATAATAGGAAAGCGGTTTCAATTTAGAAGGTACATTGTATTGAATGTACAGGTTGAAAAGGTTAATCAATAAACAACACTCAGTGGAGACATAAAAGACATTGAGTACAGAGTCGTGTAGACTGGTGGAAACAAGGGTGCTGAAAACATGACAGGGTGCTCTCAGGTCTGTGACCCAAGTGGGACTACACAGAGTCTCAGCAAGCGGAGGGTGAAGGGGCACTAGACAGAGACATGCCCAGGGTCTCTCTTGTAGAAAAGCTGTGGCCTCCATAAGGAGGCACATCAGGTTGTGATAGGTTAGATTCCTCCCCTAGTCATTCACACAGGTGTGTGTTTACCTCAAAGCTAACTGCCACAGGAATCAAACATTGAGAGTATTCATGTAATAAGCACTGGATTGACACAGGGGTAAAACTAGGAGGGTGGTGGTGGAAATGCAGTATATTTATAATCATTTTGAAAAAATTTTTTAATAAAAATGTGAGACCTAAAATAACAGTTTAGAATGGCAATTACATTTTTTAAAGTGTAAAGTATGCGCTTTGAACTTAAATATAATCTCCATTGAAAACAAACTGAAGTTGAAAAAACTAAAAGACATTTTGTTTGACTTAACAGCAAGGTAAACTTTCATATTTCCTACCTGTAGGAAGGCAAGTGATGCCCAGTGGTATTCCACCACACAGCGTCAGCACAGAAAGCATGAGAGAAATATGGTAAAGTGGAAATAAGAATTCTCTTTTCTTTTTTCCTATCACCAAATCCGAAGACTATCAGGGTCCTTTATAGCAACATTTTTAGCCAAATGGGATTCAAAAATTGTAAAGCTATGCGAGTTTGGGGACATTTCGTTATTTGAAGTAAGATGAAAGCTTAATTCTGTGTCTACATGACTGCACCCTACACTTAGTAAATACCAGGCTCAAATTATTTTCTACTAGCTCTATAGCTGTTTCTGACACAGTCATATTCATGAACGACTATTTCATACTAGGAATTTAATTGTAACACACATTAATTTACATAGTGTTAATCACAAGCAGAATCCTAGAATGCAGAAACTAAAAATGTGTGTACTTTTGTATGTTCTACTTTGGCAAAACTTTTTCTTTTTTTTTTGTAAACAACTACAGAGAATATATTATTATGAAAATTAAATTAAAATACATAGACATATAGTTGGAAAACTTTGAGCACAATGAACTTAAAGCTCATATGAATCAGTTTTCATTTTTTCACCTTTGAGAAGAATACAGAATTTCATGTCAAGCAATATGTTGGTATATGATAACTGAAATATTTCCACCTAAAACTAAGTAGCAATATTGGATATGATAAAACAAAAAATTTTGACTTCCTAACTGAGCTTACAAGAAAAAAAGGAAATCCCAAGGTTGCAGGAAACTAGAGTAATAAACATGTGAATTCATATTGTAGCTGCCCAAGGGGCTGTTATTGTTCCTAATAAAGAAGGGGCTATGTAATGAAGGGGCTTAATCATTTCAGTGTTCTAAAGCACGTGCAAAAGGAGAAGATAGAGTCTAGGGCCCATGCAAAGAAGGACCCCAAACTAAGACTCTTGCATAAAATTTGGATGTCAAAGAGTTAAAAACTGAACAAATCTTTTTGGGACAAGCCTGCGTACAAACATAGGAAATTAAATGAAATAAACAAACAAATAAATAAAGACCCTGTTTGGAGGTCAGGATATAGGTAGACAACAGAAGTCCTCAAAAATAGGAAGAGCTGTATTTTGAAAATCCTGGTCTTGAAACTACAACACCACAGAATTCCACGGACTTTAAGTAAGCTGTGTGCATAAAAACAGGGTAGGTGTGAAGAAAAGAATCTGACTGGAGAAGATAGGACAGAATACGAGATTGGAAGATAGAATAAATATGTCTGATAAGGGCCAAGAAGAAAGTTTGCATTTCTGCCCCCTGAAAGTTGATGTTCAAAGAGTCAATGTTTGGGGTTGTTACAAGAATAGTAAAATGAATAAATATTAGATTTGAGAAGTGTACACACACACACACACCCCACAAAACAGGTTGAAATAAAAAGGCAAAAAAATATATAAAGGCAAATCTTTCTCTCCCTACATTATCGTGACATCTCTAGTAGGTCTTGGAGAAGAGTTTAAAAGCAAATCCATCATTATAACAGGACATACGCCAATGAAGACGCAGACTAATGAGATATTTGAAGTTGCCTTTTGCTTCCAGTTGTGAAGAAATTAAAAACCAGATTTCAACTTCTGTGATAAAGAATCAGAAAACTTGGCAAAACAGAAGCCACCACTTTTAATATTCATTATGAATAATTTCCAGAAGATCACCACACTGAGGGAAAGCAAGTAGGGCGTGGCTGTATTCCGGAGCTGAGAGTGTGGAGATGGGAGGTCACAGAAAGTGAGGTAGTTCTATTTCTATGGGGACAGAGTTGCTAAAAGGAGAAAACTGTTAGTAGAAAGCTGCATTGGGGCGTGCCTGGAATTTTGGCAAGGACTGTGCTATACATGTGTTGAGTAAAACTCAAACCAGAACAATGAAAAACCAGGAAATTGTAAGTCAAGAAATATCCAGTGCTCCAGCACAATAGGGGACGTTCGCGTTCCAGTCCTCAGAGACCATCCCATCATTTCATGGACACCCGGCTTATCATGAATTAGTAATATGACTGAACTACATTTAGAGTGTAGGAAACTCTAGACCAGGGGCTTGGCAAACAGAAGAGCCAACCCTTCCCTCACAATGCTTTATAATTAGTGTGAGCCATATAGTTTACAAACAAATGAGATCACCATTAGCTGAATGATATCCTTAAAATTTTTCAATTTTACTTCAGAGCCACATATAAAAACCCAAAGAGCTGCATTTGGTTCATGAGCCTCAGTTTGCCGACACTTGCTCTAGACCTACCTTAGCAAAGCGTAACACAGGATCTGAGGTAATAAATTTATTTCCTAATTAAAAAGAAATCCAGGATCTACATATTACCTCCTCCATGGGGGACGGACAACAGAAAAGTGGGTGAAGGGAGATATCGGTCAGGGCAAGATATGAGAAAATAATAATTTATAAATTATCAAGGGTTTATGAGGGAGAGGGAAGCGGGGAGGGAGGTGGAAAATGAGGAGCTGATGCCAGGGCCTTAAGTGGAGAGCAAATGTTTTGAGAATGATGAGGGCAACGAATGTACAAATGTGCTTTACACAATGGATGTATGTATGGATTGTGATAAGAGTTGTATGAGCCCCCAATAAAATGACTTTTAAAAAAAGATGCCCACTATTCTTAAAAATTAGTCACCCAAATCCAGATATTCAATAGAACAGGTACCTCAATCTTCAGCAGGTACACAAAATTACTAAGCACGTTAAGAGCAAGGAAATGTAATATAAACCAGGAGAGAGAAACAAAAATAAAGACAGTCGATGGAAATATACCCAGAAATGCCAGAGAAGATGAAACTAGTAATATAAATTAGTAAAAGCTATTAAAACGGTATACTTTCCCTATTGTTAGTCACTGCACAGAACAAAGCACAACCCATTCCGACAGGGTTTCCGTCATCAGTGTGGATGGTAGACAATGACGGAGCGGCAACATGCTCATGTTCCTTACAGGAGGCCCAGGTTTATAAGCTCAGCGATTAAATCGAGGTAAAAAATAAAGTAATACAAAATAGGACAGAAAATGGGCTTCAACAAAAACCAAAAACCTAATTAACAACAACACAAACTACCAAAGAACTGATAAGGCAACTAGAAATTAAAAGAGAGATAATAGTTTTAATCCAGATACATCAATTTCACAAAGGCTTGACATCTAACCTATCAACTTTGGATTCATTCATTTTTCTAACCATGAACCTAACATGGTGACCTTTATTCGCTTTTGGAGCCAGCCTATGGAAGTTCAGAATGTAATTGTCTGCTTCTACAACTATGTAAGACATTTCCTAGATAATAATCCTCTCTCTCTCATTCCATATATATAGGTGTGTGTGTATATATACATGCATTATATGTTTCCATTGGTTTTGTGTCTCTAGAGAACTCAGTCTAACCCATAAGGAATGACAATTCAAAAGAAATGGTGTCACATTCATTGTCAAAAAGAGCACATTTCAGGATCAATCTTGAAGTATAAGGCTGTCTAGGATAAGAGAATGCGTGCAAGGAAGTCCAGTTGATAAAATTATTATTCAAAAAATAATTATTCAGATAGACACACCAACCACTAAAACCAGTGCTGAACATTGATGAAATGTGCATTGCATTGATAGCTATTGACAATTGGAATTCCAAAGTTGGAACGAATAAAAAGAAATAGTAGTTGGAAAATGTGAACTTGGTGATAAAAATAAATCTGGAGATTTGCAAAGCTCCTTAAAAATAAATAAATAAAAATTTGCAAAACAAACAACTTTCATCATTGCCCATACATTTTTTTTCAACGACATAAACAGTGATGTTATGAGTGGACCTTGATAGATGGAATGCACGTGAAGCCACATGACGGTTTCTGTGGGAAGGGGTGAGCTTGTGTAAAACACCACTTTCCTCCTGTGCCATCTTCACAGGTCTTCTGACGTTTGAGCCCAGAGTTGCAGCCACTGTGTCTATCTTGTTGTGGGCCTTCGTCTTTGTCACTGCCCATCCATTTTTCCAAGTGTGATCTTCTTCTCCAGGAACTGGTTTCTCCTGATAACATATACAAAGTACATGAGACAAAATCTCCCCATCCTGGCATCTGAGGAGCATTTTGGCTGTACTTCTTCTGAGACAACTATGTTTGTTCTTTTGGCAGTCCATGATACTTTCAAAACTCTTCCGCAGCACCATAATTCAAAGACATCAATTCTTCAGTCTTCCGTATTCAACATCCAACTTTCACAAGGCTATGAGACAATTAATTGAAAATACCATGGCTTGGGTCAGGTGCATTTTAGTCCACAAGGGAACATTCTTGCTTTTCAACATTTTAAAGAGGTTTTATGCCGCAGGTTGACCCAATCTAATGTGTCGCTTGATCTCTTGACTGCTGTTTTCCTTGGGCATTGATTGTGGATGCAAGTAAAATTAACTTCTTCACTTGGTACACGAAGACAGGAGGAGGTCATTAAAAAAGCAAGAAAGAGAAAACACCAAAATGGATGCCAGAGGAGAGTGAGACATACAGTAGTGACTAATTGAAATAGAAGAAACAATGAAGCAAAAAGGAGATGAGCAGAAGATTTCAAAGAGTAGCTCAAGGAGACAGAAAAAAAGTATTCCAATGGAATATGCAAAGGTCTAGAGTTAGGAAATCAAGAGAGAACCTGCTTAGCATTTCTCAAGTTGAAGGAATTGAAAAGATTCCAGCCCGAAGTTGAAATATTAAAGGATTCTCTAGCCAAAATGTTCAACGGTACCGGAAGTATCAAAAGAAAATGGAAGGAATACAGTGACTGCTCCAACAAGAATTGGTCACTGTTCAGTCCCTTGGGGAGGTAGCATATGATCACGTACTAGTGGTGTTGAAGGGAGAATTCCTAACTGCCCTGAAGGCATTGGTGAAATACACGCTGTGGGAATTGATAGCATTGTGAAGTACATGGGGAATCCATGTGTTTTTGTAAGTATGTTAAAGTGTAATGTGGTATATTACTATTGCATACTCAAAAGAAGTATATACAGGATATAATAATATTCTTACATATCTCTTCATTTTTCTTAACTGAATTCAACAAATGAGTGTAAATGTACTAATAGCCTTATATCATGAAAACTTTATTAATCACCAATCCCAGGAATGTTTACTAGATTATCATTTTGCTGTCATAATACTGTGAATTGTTTTTAATGATTAATTGTGTGTATTCTGTCCAAATTTATAACTTAACTGCACATACTTATACTATATATAAGTATAGTATTTACATATCTATACTTACATATACTATATATAAGTTTGCATATATATATATAAAACAGATATATGTTTGGGCAAGCTTTCAGGCTTCTTATTCCTCAGCTGCTTCATCTGTAAAATGAGGGTAAACAAAGCTCGTTTTATTTCATAAGGTTTCCAGGATTATGCATAACGCATATAAAGCACTTATAAATGTGTTTGATACATAGAAAATATTCAATATTTATTCACAGAAATGGAAACCACCCTTCTTTCTTTCTTACTCCCCCCCCTGTAAGAACCTTGATTACAGAACCTTTTCATATATATGTATGTATATATAAAAATATATGAAATATACGTGTGCATGTGCAATAGATATATAATGATATGATATTCCCGGTATTATATTATAAACTCAAAACTCACTGCCATCGAGTCGATTCCAACTCATGGTGAAGCTATGGGATAGGGTGTAACTGCCTCTGTGGCTTTCCGAAATTGTAACTTTAGGGGTGTAGGAAGCCTCATCTTTCTCTTGCAGAGCTGCTGGGGGTTCACACGGTGGACCTTGTGATTAGCAGTCCAGTTTGTAACCACTGCACCACCAGGGTTCCATGTGTAGACCATCACACTAATCGCTACCATCGTGTCAGCACTGATTCACAGCGACCCCCTGTGGGTTTCCAAGACAGGCACTGTTTACAGGAGTAGAAAGCCCGGGTTTCTCCCATAGTATAAGATAGAAGGTACTAAATATATTTCTTAAAAATATATATATTTTATTAAAGAATGGAAAATTATGTTAGCTAAATGTGGGTGAAGGGATACAGTGGTCATTGTAAGGTATGAAAAATATGTAATTGATTATGGGTTCAGGAGGGTGGTAGAGTGGGGGAGGGAGGGAGGAAAAGAGGAGGTGATATCAAAGGGCTCAAGTGGAAAGATAGTGTTTTGAAATTGATGGCAACATATGTACAAGTTTGCTTGATATCATTAATTAATGATTGTTATATAATATCTGTAAGAGCTCCCAAGAAAATGATTTAATATTTTTTAAAATAAAGGAAAATAATCTAATATTTAAATTAAAAAGAAGGAACTTCAATTCTTGGCAATTCCTAGCAGTTTCAGATTACTTTGCAGTATTCAAAATGAATCAATTACCAGTAATGTGAGCCTTTTAGCCATAATTCCTATGTGATGTATTCTAATTCTGGACTCTATACCTGTAGCTGTAATCCCATTTGAGAGGATTACTCTGCTATACTAATTGACAAGATTCAAACCAAATGTCAAACTTAATTCTGACTCATGGTGGCCCTATAGGACAGGGTTGAACTGCCCCTGTGGGTTTCTCAGACTGCAGAAGTAGAAAGCCATTTTTTTTTGCCTCCAGGGAGGATGGAGGTTTTGAACTGCTACCTTGTGGGTCACAGCCCAGGGTGTATACACTATACCACCAGGGCTCCTTCAATGAACAGGATTAAGGTAGGATTTAATCCTGACTATAATAGAGGGCATAGGATTCCTGGTGGCATAGTGGTTACATGTTAGTCTGCTGCCAACAGGGCTGGCGATTTTAAAACCACTAGCAACTCCATGGGAGAGAGATGAGGCTATCGGGTCCTGTGAAGAGTTACAGTCTTGTAAATCCACACTGGCATTTCAACCCTGTTCTAATGGGTCACTATGAATTCTGATTCAATGAAAGTGAGTTTGTTTGTTTGTGGATTTAGTAGTGGGTGTGATCTAAGTCAGACTTTTTATTTCCTTGTCATGTATGTGTATGTTGTGCTAAAAGACACAACCACACCTCCATCAATGCCATTCCTCTGTGTATAAGTGCCATCTCGGTCGCAGAGAGAAAGAAAGCCCGTGACCATCGGAAGAGCAGATTTGAGATCTCGGTCTGACTTGGTGGAGGCTGAGACCAGAGGCACCAGAGACTGTGGGGTTGAGACTAAGTGGAGCAGTGCAGAGACTAAAGGGTACCTTCTCTTCATCCGACCTGAGACGATGGGCCTATGAGAGAGAGAGGCTGGTGGGCATCCTGGTCCCTGGGGGCATTGGCCAAGGGATCAAGTGGCTGAGAGGCTAAGGATCAGAGAGAGACACTTGGCTGACGGCTAAGGAGAGATATTGCTGTGGGCCAATAACTGTGCCTTTACGGTTTACTGCTCCTTACCTATGGTAATCTGTTAACTCACCCAAACAAACCCTTTAAATCATTGGGGTAAAAAGAGTTGATGTCAGAAGAAACTCTGAAACTTTCTCTTGACGATAGAACAGCTAATGCAGGTGGAAGGGATGATGAGGTAAAAGAGCTGGATAGAAATGTTGAGAAGACAAAGTATTATGATAAAATGAGGAAAGACCTGGAGTTCACATGCCAAAAAGTAAGAATCTATTCCTGAGCTTTCAAGTTGAAAGATAGGAAGAAAAACTCTATCCTGGGATTGTAATATTGAAATATTATTTGGGCAAAATACTGAATTGGGCAAAATGTTGGATGCATCAAAAAAAAAGCAAGAAGATAAGTGAGCTTTCAACCTCTCTATTTGCATACTTCCCAATAAACATTTCTATAAAAAAAGAAAGAAGCAAAAAGCAAGGAATACAGAGTTACTGTATCAAAAAAAATGGTATATGTGCAATCATTCCAAGAAGTTGCATATGATCTAGAACTGATAGTACTGAAGAAAGAAGTTCAAAGCTTCACTGCAGGAATGGACAAGAAGGATCCAGGAATTGAAGAAGCTATTGAAATGCTTCAACAAGCTTTGGAAGCACTCAATTATCTATGCCAAGAAATCTGGAAGACAGCCACCTGACCAACCAAACAGAAAAATTTCATATTTGTGCCCATTCCAAAAAAAGGGACCCCACCTGAATGCAGGAATTTAAAAACAATATCATTAAGACATAGACAAATAGAATCTTGCTAAAGACAAATCAACAAAGATTTCAATAGTACTTCCACAAGGAACTGCAAGAAATTAAAAGTGAATCCAGAAGAGGTAGTGGTACAAGGGATATGTGGTAGTCACCTAAGCTGGTGTCAATTTAAGGATTAGCGGTGTAGGAGTGGAGTTTAGGCTGTCAATTCAGAAAAAGCCAATGAGATTTCTGTGTGAGCATGTCCTCCTGAGAATTCTGGGAAATCTGCTACTTTCCTCCTTGGAGGCATGAGAGACTCTCTCTCTCTGCCACACCCTGGGAGACATAGAAGCTGACAAGACACATGGACCCACACTGATGCAGAGACCCCTGCCAGCGCTGAGATGCTTCCAATGACACTGGATCCAAAGACTTTCTACCCTCTGGCCTGTAATTTTCTACAATCAGCATCATTGCCTGTGTTTTGTGAGTCTGATGAGGACTTTTTAGATTGGTATTGGACATATGGGCTAATATCGGACTTATGGACTTGATCTGGACTGGGCTGGGATGTTTTCTCAATGTTCAATTACTCTTGTATATAAATCTCTTTCTTCTACACATACGTGTGTCCATAGATTTGTTTCTCTGGTTTACCCAGACTAACACAGGATATCAGTGCTTAGTCAGCTGGATCTTGGCTAAAAGCAGACAATACCAGTAATATATTTACTTATATTTTCTTGGTAGCACAAAGACATTTGACTGTGCAGATAAAAAATTATGGATAGCAGAAGAAAATGAGCATTTCAGAAAATTTCATTTGGCTCATGTAGAAGCTTTACAGGGTTCAGGAAATAAGCAAAACCAGGGAATGCTGCATATTTTAAAATCAGGAAAGGTGTGTATCAGAGTTGCACCCTTTCATAATAGTTATGTAACCTGTGTGTGGAGCAGATACTTTGAGAACCTGGACTATAAGGAGAAGAACGTAGTATCAGAGTTACAGGGAGGTTTAAATGCAGGTGCACAACCTCGCTGCTGAAAGCAAGGAGAACTTGATACATTTGCTGATGAAAATCAAAACTACAACTTTCAATTTGTATCACAGATGGAATAATGGGAAACATCAGGATAAACAGAGAAAATATCGAAACTGTCAAGGAGTTCATCTTGCTTGAATTCACAGTCAATGCTCATGGAAATAGCAGTAAAAATCAAAGGATATATTGCACTGGACATATTAGCTGCACATGGCCTCTTGAAAATGTTGAAGAACAAAAATGTCGCTTTGAGGATTAAAATGTCCTTGACCTAAATCTCTTCTGGCATACATGTGTTAGACAGGGTTCTCTAGAGAGACAAAACCAGATTGCTATTATATATATATATATATATCACAAGAAATGAACTGTTAAATTATATACAGATAGATATATAATACAAGAAATGAACTGTTAAATTATAAAGCAGTACAAATGACTCAGCGAAACTCCCTCCCATGAGAGAGTTGTGAGACACTGGCAGTCCTTCAAGTCGTGAGGGCCACCAGGTAGTGCTCTGTAAAGAGATTCAGGCTATCCCAGCACAAGCAGCAAACAGCAAGGCAGGTCACCAACTGTCAGCCAGGTCACCAACGGTCAGTCCCCAGCTCAAGAGATGTAAATTTCAATCATGTGGTTTTAAAGGGACCTCAACTTACAGTGGCACAGTCCACAGGCTAGGCATCCCACAGGTAGGGTAGCCTATAATTTGAGGCACAGAACAAGCAAGGTAGCCGCACACTGGTCCAATGATCAAAGAGCGAGAGACAAGAAAGGCGAGGCACATCAAGCCATTTATCTCTCCACCCTTCAATTAATCCCACTTGTGTTTATCGGCCAAACTGGCACAATAAACTAGCTATCTCAATACATTTTTCTCATTTTTCTATCCTTTTAATCTCCTTTTACATTTTTCCTGCCTGATATCCTTTATGTCCTGTCACAAATCATCTGGTCTTTATTCATTAGTGTGCAAAGTGTCACATTTGTTCTTGATATGTATTGTAAATTCAGGGAGGATGTCTTAAAGATCATATTTTGGCTTAAATTTTCTTCAGTTTTAATCTGAATGTGCATATGAGCAATTGATGGTTTGTTCCACAGTCAGCCCCTGACATAGTTTGAATTGATACGATTGAGCATCTCTATCATCTCTCCTCACAGATATCATCAATTTGATTTATACTATTTCATCTGTCATGGTCCACATGCTCTGCAGAAGTTGTTCTTGGGAATTATTTCATGAAATCTCCAGTTTCATTTATATCACCAAGGCCATAGTTTCCATTTACTGATCCTTCCCTTCCCTTTCACATCCCAATCATGAGTAGTTATCCATTGACTGCATGTTTGATACATTTTAGACTGAATGAGTTGGTAAAATTCTTCAAGTACTCATTGTTAGTTTAATGGCATGGTAGGTTATGCTTTGGGCTATGAATCGCAAGGTCAGCAGTTCTAAACTATCAGCTGCTCAGCAAGAGGAAGTTGAACCGTTCTACTCCTTTGAAGAGTTATGTTCTCAGAAACCTACAGGGTCAGTCGGACGCAGTCCAATAGGGTCATTATGAGTCGGAAATGACTCAATGGCATTGAATTTATTTCTTTTCAATATTAATGGCTGATGTGTACATCTTAGTAATAAGTTTACTTATTCAGTACATTTAGAAATAGTAATAATTAACTGAACTTTCTTATAGATGTGTACATATGTTCCTATCACCAACAGAATTCCTTCCTTGTAGATCTTGAGATGTTTCTTTTGGAACTAAGTGTGACATTCCTCTTGAATTTGCCATTCCCAGCATAGTAAGCCAAGTGATTGTGGCCAGTGACCATCCATCTCATTTCATTAATATCTAGTACATTGATTTTCATGTTTTAAAATTCATTTTTGATGACTTCTAATTCTCCTAAATTCATTCCTTATGCATCTTAGATTCCCATTATTAATGGATATTTTCAATTGTTTCTTCTCATTTTGAGTTGTGCCCCATTAATCAATGAAGGTCCCAAACACTTTACCTTTATTAAGGTCAACTGTACTTTGAGGTAGAGCCCTGGAGATGGAGTGGTTTCCCATTGGGCAGCTAACCACCAGGTTAGCAGTTTGAGACCACCAGCTGCTCCACAGGAAAAGACAAGGCTTTCCACCCTTGTAAAGATTTTAGTGTCAGAAACCCAGAGGGACAATTTGACTCTGTCCTGTAAGGTCACTATGTGTTGGAATCTACTCGATGACAGTGGGTTTGATTTCGAGTCTTGATACCTTAAGGAGCCATATGTTTCCCCAGTCATATGTTTAGTACTTTTCTGTGTCTGGAGCTCATTTAGTGTTATATCTGACCATGGGATGCTGTTTACAGTGGCTAATGGTCAGAAATGAACAGTCTAATTGTTATTAGTAGTCTGGTCTTAGTTTGTAAACTACCATAAAACCTGTTCATCATGAGTAACCCTGCTAATGCTTGTACTATCAATGATATAGCTTCCAGCATCACAACAATATGCAAGTAAGCATAGTAGAACAAATTGTCAGATCTCAAAAAATCTGACATCTGGGTTGCATACATTTAAATTTTATATCAATGCAAGGCACTTAATCTATAAAAAGATGTGGGGAAACTGGCAACATTTTTAAAAGAGTACATTTACGTTTCTGCTTCATACAATAATTAATATGTGTTGGGTAGAGTTGAAACTATAATTGTGCTAAAATATAATGTGTGAAATATGTAACTTTACTTTGGAGAAGTCCTTTTGAAACAGGATACCAAAGTCAGAAAACATTCGTGAAAGGTTGGTATACAAGAGTTGAAGGAAAATGCAGAACTCCTGTCTCTTCCCCTTCCACTTTCAGATGTATTTGAGATACTCGACACATGAGATAGAAATCAAAAATCACTTTTATTATTGATAGATCTGTCTGGAGAAAACCTCTTTGTTCTTTGGCCAGTTTTCTTCCCACCATGTGGTGTAATTGCTGGGATCATAACTCTTCTATAAGGGAAACGAACCAAAGGAAATAAAAATATCCCCAGTGCATAGAATGTACAAATGTGATTAAATAGAGCGACGCAAACAGATCCTCGATAGAGCAAAATACCTGCAATGCATATAACTAGGGTCACTACTCCCAAATTGCCATAACAATCTAATTGGCTTCAGATTATATTATATTTCGTGTGCCTGGAGTAAGGAAGTGGCTGGAATTATCTGGAGGATTTATGCTTGACTGACTCCTTGAGAGAGGAGCCAGCTTACACGTGCCTTCCATTTCCTCCTTCCTCTCATCACTCCACACCGCTGTCACCAGAAAGCAAGCAACTGCCTGCTTCCTCCAGTGAAATCAAGCCCCAAACAACACCACTTCCTGGTCAGTCATTTTCACCATGTGGTCACGCCATAGGTTGAAGAATAAACCTGTGTTCCGTAGCGTGTTTCGGGGCTCTGACTTTTCAGAAGCAGATTAGTCAGACTGTCTTCTAAGGTTCCTCAATGTCGGCTTGAACGGAAACCTTTCAGTTAGTAGAACCCTTAGCCACATATCTCCCGAGCCTCACCTTTCTGGTTTATTTTCTTATGAAAAGATTACAGTTTGCAAATATAAGCCTGTGCCAGCAATAGCAGCATCCAGGAGCAAAGGAGTTGTATTGATTTGGAAGTGAAGCCAGCTTATGAAGCAGCACTAAAGTGGAAAATCGGTGAGTACTCATGTTCTGGGGATGTCACATCCATAATCATGATGATCTGGAAATACGAACAAAAAATCTTTAAGCTGTTAAAGACTGGATCCACTGCCAACTACAATGCTAAGGAAAACTTCAAGACAGGCTTCTATCAGAAATGGGGAAGTTGTTAATGTCATGAATTGAGGACCAAAAACAACACCCTCTCAGAATGATCACAATCATTGCTAAGGCAGAGTTTGCTCAAAATGCTTAAAGAAAAATTTGGACCAGACGGTGATATGATATTCTCATTACGTCCAAAATCACATCACTTCATATTTCACAGAACATGCTATGGACATTGAGTGATGCATGACTATATAAAAATTAATTTATGATACTCATGCTTATGGAAAGGACTGGTGGTTCAGTAGGAGTGAAATTACTTGCAATGGCTCTTCCCGTCATAGTCTCTGTCAAGCTCCCCCAGTCACTCATGCAGGAGGCTGGTTTGAAGGGTGGTGTACTCTTTGGGCATTTACCAGCAGTAAAAGAGCTTTGTTACACTTGCCTGAGCAGCACAGAAACCAAGTGTTAATGTGGTCAAGAAGTCTAGAACCAGAGAGAGACTGGCATGGCTAAGAGGCACTGCTGGCAACAAAAGGATAGCACTGTTAATTTTTTTTTATTTTGACTTATGGTAACATGTTATCATCCCTAAGAAATTCCCACAATCGTGAGCATTGTCTGTAAGCTCTGTGTGGTCATTGCTACAGATTGCTGAACCCCTTCAAGAAGCAGAGTGCCTGGAACAGATAGTTGGTCTCAAAACAGGGTTCAGGAATTTGGCGTCTGACGTGTGCCTTGTGACAGTCAGCCTTGGGCTGGTGTGGAGTAGCATTCTTCTCTCTCCTTGTGTATGTATCCATAGGAAGTCACTCATTCTCCACCCCCACCTTCCCCATCACACACACACACACACACACACACACACACACACAATTTCCTCACCTTCTATGCGAAAGACCTGCTCCAGATCCAAGCCAATGTACGTAAAATTCATCTACTACTTGTGGAGGAATTTGTGCAGCTAGAGTGCTGAACAGATTTCAGCAGAGCTCCCAGATTAAGCTGGACTAGAAATAAAGTCTTGATCATCTACGACTGAAAATTGAAAACCCAAGGACAAAGTTCAAAATGACTAGAAAAGGAAGAATGGAAACAGTACATACGAAGGACATAGGATAAGCAGTGGGACATTGAAGGGACTGCAATGAAGGTGATAAAGCAAATGTGTATGAGTTGTTGAAGGTGAAACTAATGATCTGCTTTGTATACCTTCTCCCAAACCATAAGTAAAAAATCAAGGTGGAAAAGAAAACCATGTGTATCACTCTGGTCTGATTAGAGTGTTCATGGGGTTATCAAATATCATGGAGTTGACAGCTGCTGATAGTAGCAATATGTGCAAGTAGATACATGTGTGTGTATGTGTGTGTGTGTGTAAAAGATATTGGTAAGGAAGACAAAAATATGAATGGGATTTCAATGAATAGTAAGGGGTAAAGTTTGTGGTGTTTTTTTTTTAAAGAGGCACAATTTCTCCACGAGTAAGCAAAAAATAATTTAAGTATGCTAAGGCCCAAGCCTGGTATAAAATCTTATATAGTTTTGTTTCCTATAAAAAGTAATGCATATAAGAAAACGGAGACCCTGAGCAGTTCAACACATTGCCTGTGATCACAAAGACAGAAAGTGGTTAAAGTGGGATTTGCAGTCAATATTATTTAACTGCCAAGTCCTTGCTCTATTCGCTATGCTATGAGTGAGAAGCACCCCAATTTCCCAGATTCCTTGTATTTTCCTACAGATTTATATTGCAACATCATGCTGCCATACACAACACGATAGCATTGAGTTGGGAGAAGATGTGGTTTGGTTGGGACTGGACCCTCATTGCCCTTCTCTGAAGGAACCATGGCTGCCTTTTGGTAAAAAATATATCAGGACAGGAGGTTATAATCTCATTGTGGGCACAGGAATTCCTATATGTGTGCTTTAAAATATGTTTATAAAACAATTTGGTATTTCTCCAGGTGAAATGTGTCTAATAACTATAATGTTTAGTTTCATTTGCTGTATAGTAAGGGACTTCCTGGTGGGTTCTCAGTGCAATGTATTTTTTAAAGTGTATTTAAACCATCCTATATGTAGAGGTAAACTTTCTAAATTGCTATGTTGAGAAATTTCCAAAAAAAGGGGGAAGTTCTACAGAAATGTTAATAAATAATCATTTTTTATTTGGGGAGTTATTCATGCTGGATACTTTGTACTTCATTGCTATCCCCCTCGCCTTCAGACTGTTCTGCAGTAAAGCAAGCTTTTAGTGTAACGCAAGGTACTTTGAGGTTAGGACTTACAAGAAGGTGGTTTTGTTTTATTCAAAATTCCTAACTCCATGATTTAAAAGCATTAATGTTTTCTTCAGTGTCAGGATAGATAGATAGATAGATAGATAGATAGATAGATAGATAGATAGATAGATAGATAGATGGGAAGAAAGCATGCATGTTTTTTTAATTTTGAAAGTATGACATTAAATAGACATGGTCTCTCTTCTTTAAGGGATAATAACTTAATGTTCAAAGAAAGATAGTAGAACTGTGGCGAGCCTTACCTTACATTGTCTGTAGCTCTACTGTATTTGTATATGGTTCTATGGCTGTATCTGTATATGGTTCCGTGACTGAACAAATCACCTCAGCATTATAGACACATTCTTTTCTTTTTTTTGAACTCAGGGCCCAACTCTAGGCCCCAGGATGAAGATGGCTTCTATTTCCTCTCTGGGGGAGGGAGAGGTGGGGATGCTTTCCCAGGGCACAGCGACCTAAAGAAGGAGCATGCTCAGAGGACGGGCTGGAAGAACAGGACCAGCACCAGAGGGGCTCTTCCGTGTCCACTTCCAGCCCCTGGGATGCAGGCGTGTGCCTGAGGGTCACTCCCCTTGGCGTGGCAACTCCTGCATCCACAGAGGCACATGGAGGCATCTGCTGGTGCTGAGGGAGGAGGAAAGGGCAGTTAGCGGACCCCACACACCCAGTGCCAGCCAGGGTGGTCACGGTTCACTCGACCTGGCTGGTGCGATTCTTTTCCCAACAGGGGCTCCTCAGGAAAGGCCTGAGATGGTACTCCCTCCAATGGCTGGTCCTTTCAATGTCCATCTCAAACTGGGACTCTTCACCACCCGCGGCTGGTTGCGTTCTGGACTGTTGTATGGGAGGCCTGCCCAGCTTCCATGGGGGCTCCTCACTGGCCGGACTGGTGATGCCAGGAATAGTGGGCGGGTCCTGGGGAAGTGTTTTGGCCATGGGTGAGTTCCGACATTCCATCAGGAATTTCCGGTCATAAATGATCCTGGTACCTCCCGGGATTGGTGCTGAAGAATATGTCACCAAGCGTGGTGCTGTAGGCCCCGGGCGGCAGCTGCACTCCCTCACTGAAAACCAACCAGCGAGTGGCTGGGATGGTCCGGCTCAGAGTCTCAACACTTTCTTTCTTTTTAAATCATTTTCTTGGGGGCTCATACAACTCTTGACACAATCCATCCATCCATCCATTGTGTCAAGCACATTTGTACATTTGTTGCCCTCATCATTCTCAAAACATTTTCTTACTACTTGAGCCCTTGGCATCATCTCCTTATTTTTTCCCTTCCTCCTCCACCCTCCCTCCCTCATGAACCCTTGATAACTTATAAATTATTGTTATTTTTTCATATCTCAAACTGTCTGATGTCTCCCTTCACCCTATTTTCTGTTGTCCGTCCCCCAGGGATGGGGTTATATGTAAATCATTTTGATCGGTTCCCTCTTTCCCCCCCACCTTCTCTTTCCCTCCTGGTATCACTACTCTCATTATTGCTCTGAGGGGTTTCTTTGTCCTGAATTTGCTGTGTTTCCAGCTCTTATCTCTACCAGTGTACATTCTCTGGTCTATCCTGATGTGTAAGGTAGTATTGGGATCATGATAGTGGGGGAGGGGGGAAGCATTTAGGAGCTAGAGGAACGTTGCATGTTTCATCGGTGCTACACTGCACCCTGACTGACTCATATCCTCCCTGAGACCCTTCTGTAAGGGGAAGTTCAGTTGCCTACAGATGGGCTTTGGGTCTCCTCTCCACACTTCCCTGCATTCACAATATAAACACTTTCAACGTGGAGATGCAAAGCAAGATAAAAGAACGTTTTTTCATCTGTAAATTAGAGTTAGAGATCTTCTAGAAATCTATAAAGTTCATATATTGGCATTAGGTTATATAAATAATCAGGTATCTTTACGAAACACTTGGGTGGTATCTTAGGTTTGGTTCTCCAGAGAATAAAAACCAGGGATAAAAGAAATGACTCACACCATTGTAGAAGTGGGGGATTTCCAAATCCATTTGTCAGTTGTCAGGCTGGAGGCTTCTTTTGGCTCACATAATTGCAGTGGGAAATGAATCCAAAATGAACAGGACAGCTGTCTGAAGAGGTGAACGGATGAGAGATTGGCAGGTAAAATATCCCACAGTCAATGATGTCCAGAGTTGGTGGGCAATATTGCAGGCCATTGTCTAAAGTCCAGAGAATGGATGATGGAAGACAAGCCAAATGCAGGATGCAAACACAGCAAAAAGCAACAAACCTCTTTCAGTGTCCATTTATAAGACAAACAGACCACACCTCAGAAGACACTTCCTTTCAACTGAATGACTGATTACAGCTAATCTCATCATGGACTAAAACTCAGTGTAACAGAAACCAAATCCTCACAACTGGTGATATTATGAAAACCAGGGATAAAATAAAAAGATCAAAGGTGTCCAATATTTTATCTTGCTTGTATCCACCATCAAGGCTTGTGAGAGCAGCAACCAAGAAGTCTAATAGCACAGCGCATTGGCTAAATCTTCTACACAAGACCTTAAAAGTATTAAAGAGCAAGGATGCCACTTTGAGATCTAATGTGCCCTTGACTCAAGCCACAGTCTTTTAAATCGCCGCATATGCATGGGAAAGTTGGACATTGACTAAGGAAGATCACCGAGTGATTGTTACATGGATGTATATATAGATCATGATAAGAGTTGTAGAAGCCCCCAATAAAATGATTGGAAAAAAGAGAAAATATTGAACGTACTACAGAATGCCTAAAGAACAAACAGACCTATCTTGGATTAAGTATATCCAGAAAGTCCCTAGAAGTGAGGATGGTGAGACTTTGCCTCCCGTGCTTTGAGCATGTTATCAGGAGAGACCAGTCCCTGGAAGAGGCCATCATACTTGGTAAAGCAGAAGGGCAACAAAAAGACGAAGATCCTTGATGAGATAGATTTACACAGTGGTTCAAGAACGGGTCTCCATGCAACCATTGTGAGGATAGCAAAATACACCTAGTCTTTTGATATATAGTCTTTTCATATATATATATATGAAATTTTATGGTAGAAAATAATAACTTACCATATATACTCATATGCAAGCCAAGTTTCTCAGCACAATTTTTATGCCATTTGTGGTAAAATTTGTTGCCTCGCCTGGTATTCGGGTCGGCTTATACTCGAGGCTATACGGTAGTTTAACCTCTCATCTAATACTGAATGGTGCTCCACAGTACTCCCATCTAGTGGAGAGTCAGCTTCAGTTGAACTAAACTTCCATTTCAGGAGAATCCTTATTGTAACATTTTTACCTGAACTTGACACAGTTCTGCTTTTTTACTTAGTTTTTAAATTGTGGTTGTTGTGGTTGAGTCAATGCTGACACAGGATGGTCCCTTATGTTTACAGTAGAACTCTTCCATAGGATTTTACAGACTTGGACCTTTCAGGTTGCCAGATGTTGCCTCTAGGTAGGTTTGAACTGCCAACCTTGTGGACAACAGTCCATTCCTTAACCATTTGTGCAAGATGAAATTGTTAATATAAAAGTTATTGTCTCCAGCTAGATAAGGCAATGCTCCAGTTCCTTTTATTGTTTTTGGCTTTTTGCACTACATTGTTGAAGTTAATTGTCAGATTTTTATTAGGTAAGGTTCTTTTTTATGTCATTTGAAGAAATGGACCACTTTCTATATATTATGCCAATTTAAAAGTGGGCAATGAGGGCTTCAGAGACTGTCATGTAATTAAATGCACTTGTTATATAATGCAACTTTGAATGAATGATCTCGGTTGTAGGTGTGAAACCAGCTGGTTGATTTGGAAATGAGGACAGAAAACATTGTGGTGTATTTCATCTTCTTAAGTTCAGTGTCTCACTGGGAGGCATCTCTGATTCTTTCCACAGTTGAAGAATTATCCGAAAATACTTCTCATGTGTCTTCATGATAATAAACCCAGTATGATATATCTGTCCATTCATTGGAGGTTTCATTGTCCCTTTAGATGTGAATAACATGGAAATCTTTATAATAAATAAAAGAATTATTACATTATTAAGACCAGGGTAGATTTCTTTCAGTATTTGGTTGTGTGATACCTGAAAGGAAGTAATATAACAACATTTGACTTATAAACAAGATGTTAAGCAGCACACATTCATCTCCTTCAGCAAAGCACCATCAAATGGAAAGTGGGTCTTTATTTGAATATTCTTCACAAAGAATAAAAGGGGATAATTTAGTTATTTCATTGTAATATAAACCAGAACCATCTGGGGAAGTTTATCTATTTAAGAGTGATGCCAGGAATTGGTAGGTTGCCCTTGAAAAAGAACTGAACTTCTTTAAAACCTCTATACATACTTTCCTGAGAGGCCAAGCATCATTGTATTTATGCTCAAATATACATGCTTTATTTGTTCATTCATCGATTTAACAAATACTAATTTTTAATATTCACAATGTGTGCAACCCCTACATATTTGGAATACCTTGATGAGAAATATTATGTAGGAGTCTGGCTTCAGAGATCTTCAATGGAAAGACACTAGACACATGATCATGCTATTAAATATATATGAAAATTTGAAGTAAATTCCTGGAAAGAAGCACAGTTCTAGGTTTATTATATTCAACTTTCCAAAGAAGAATCCACTAGTGTATGTGATGGTTAAGGTTGTGTGTCCACTTAGCTGGGCCACGATTCTTAGTGGTTCAGTAATGGTGATAAAGTTGGCAGTTGTGTAATGATGCAGCCATTCCTCATAATGAAAGCTGATATAAGGTAGCCATAGCCATGACAAAATCTGCTATGACAACCCATCACTTGAAATGGGGTTTCTTGTGGGTACAGTTTACATGTAAGGAACATGGATGCTCTAGCAGAGTTATCTCACTTTTTCCTCCATTGGAATCATTGGTTGGAATTGGCACAATATGACCTCTGGTTTTCAGTACTTGAGCTAGTGGCCAGCCCTATTGCTGGCCAGTCTTAGATTTGTCAGCCTGTGCAGCCGGCAGCTTGTTGTCTTGCCAGTTGATCTTGTGTTCATCTGCTCCTGTAAGTACTTGAATCAGGAGAAGCCTCCATCTGACAGGTGACCCATTGATTGGGATTTTCTAGTCTCTACAACCATGTAAACCATCTCCATGAGATACTTTTCTCTATTTGTAAATATATAAGCTTCAATGATTTTGCTTTTCAAGAGAATCTAGCCTAAGACAACCAATTTATAAATTGAAGAGAGACACATCATTATTAGTCTTTGGGTAAGGGTCACAGTGTTCATAGCAGAGGATCAAACACCTAGAAGCAAGTCCGACCCCCCACTAGTCAACTCTCCATTAATATGTAGAAACATCAGCTGTACTCTGAGGGAAAGAGGTCAACACTAATATGCCTCTATCAACTCCGAGTTGAGTCAGAGTTGTGGAGATCCAATGAGGTACTAGTCCTTTTACAAGGCTTACATGAATGAATCAAGTGTATCTTTTCTCATGTCCAATGAAATTGGCCTTGATAGAATATTTTTTGTAATAAGGAAGACAAAAAAAGGACTGATGAATTGGAACTATGGTGTTGAGGAAGAATATTAGAGTACCATGGTTAGAGGCAAGGATGGTGAGACTTCATCTCATGTACTTTTGAAATGTTGTCAGAAGAGCCTAGTCCCCAGAGAAGGACATCATGCTTGGTAAAGTGGAGGGGCATCAACAACGTGGGAGGTCCTCCGTGAGATGAATTGACACCCTGGCTGTAACAATGGGCTCAAACATAGGAACAGTCGTGAGGAGGAAACAGGACCAAGAAGTGGTTAGTCCTGGTTGCATGGGATTGCTATGATTGGGAATTGAATCAGTGGCACTTGCCAACAACTACATCAGACGACACTATGGGCACTCTGGCTTACAGGTTAGCTGCGTATCATGAGGTTGGCTGTTCAGACTGATCAACTGCTTCATGGGAGAACGATAAACCTGTCTGCTTCCATCAAAGGTTGCAGTCTCAGGAACACTCTTAGATTATTACCGTGAGTCCAAAGAGACCCAGTCATTGGGCAGTAAATCTGTTTGCTTTTTGGTGATCAAGATAAAGATCAGTCATGTAAAAACTATTAGAAAGTTCAGTGTTTTAACAACATTAACTTTTCTTGGGGCATGGAGGGTACAGTCCTTAATAAAAAAAATTTCAGAGTGAATGTTTCTACTGCACAGAGAATTTCTCTCTCTCTCTCTCTCTCTCTCTCTCTCTCTCTCTATATATATATATATATATATATATATATATATATATATATATATATATATATATATATATATTATGATTAATATTATGAAAGTGCTTTCTCAACACCCATTGATGAGATTAGAAAGCCAAAATCTCTATTTCCTGGAATTCCTTGCAATTTAGAGTTTTTTATGTGGATTTGATTTTGCCTATTAGATGACTGGAATACGATTTGCAAGGCTGGAAAGGCATACAGTTATGGAAAAATGAGATTTTCCTGCAGTAATGTTTCAATATCCACTTTGATTTTTCATGAGTGTTAAAGCGCATGGCAGCTCCCCCTTTCTAGTTAGTTGAAGTCTGAGTCAGAGTACCAGGGTTGCTCCTGAACTCACAATCTTAATATTCATCTCAGGTGAAACAATATTCCTGTGAGTCAGCCCTGTATGTTTCTGGGAAACATTCCTATGCACCAACGTAGACTAAGCTCTCACATCCTCCCAGTGATTTTCTAACAACCTACCTTTCCATATTAAATGTTTCTTTCTAAATATGGCTAGCATGATATCTGCTTGAAACACTAATAAAACATTTGAGCCACCAAATAAACACAGAAGAGTGAGTGTCTGGGGTTGTGGAGTTTAAATTAAAGTTAGGAATACTGAAAAACCATAGGGAACTGCAATACCCAAAGTAGATGGCGTGGAATATGGCAAAGAAGTTATTTAAATCATCAGCCATCATCACCTGCAATAAAGGCTAGATTTGATAGAAGAATAGATTTCCATCATTGGCCTTCATGCAGATAAAAAGAAGACAAAGAATGCAAAGTGAAGTGGCTGTTTGTAATTCTATCAGATGAAGAAGAGCAAAAGCAACAAGACAGGAATAAAAGACTGAAGGAAAAAATCGAGAGATGTTGGGAAAGGGAGTGGAAAGAGGAAGAAAGGCAAAGATGGCAAGTTTCAGTTCGCAGGGCATACTTGAGAATGCATTATATCCACACTCGTGGTCATGCAGTTGATTCTGATTCACAACAACTTTCTATACAGTTTCCAAGCAGATGCACACACCTTTCTCCTGCATAGTGGCTGGTGGATTCGAACCTCCCATCTTACAGGTAGCATTCCAAAGTTTACCCAACAGCACCACTAGAGTTCCATTGAGAATTCATTAGTGAGAGGAAAACTAAGGCTATACCAGTCATAATTAGGGTGGGATCCCTGGTGGCCCTGTTGGGTAAGCTTGGACTGCTAATGGCAAGGTCGACGGTTCAGACCTAACAGCCTCCCTGTGTGAAAAGATGAGACTGTTTGCTACCATTACAATTCACAGCTTATAAAGTCACTATAAATTGGAATGAACTTGATGGCAGTGGGTTTGGTTTTGTGGTTTATACTGAGATTTAAGTAGCCTCGTGGTGCAGGAAAGGACTCTGGTGGAGCTGTAGGATAAGCACTGGACTGCTAACCACAAGATCAGCAGTTCAAACCCATCAAGTGCTCTGAGGGAGAAATTTGAGGTTTTCTGCTCCTGTAAAAGATTTACAGCCTTAGAAACTCTTAAGAGCTGTTCTGTGCTACAGGGTCACTCTGCGTCAGAATTGACTCAATGGCAATGGGTTTTGTTGGAGACGAACAGTAGGGAAGCCAGTTTCTCAATAGTAAAAGTGTTCTGCTGCTAATGAAAAGATCAGCAATTCAAACCCACAACATAAGCCATGCTAGAAAGACCAGCCTAGGAGGTCTAAACTGTCCTGTGCATTGGAATTAACTCTGGAAAATAGGCCTTGATTTGGATGGTACAATGTTAAGCTCTTGGCTGCTACTGAAAATGTAAATGGCTCACACCCACCAGCATTTTTATGGGAAAGGGCTGTGGCAGTCTGTTTCCATAAAGATTATGAACTTGGAAAGCCGATGGGCATAGTTCTACTCAGTCCTGTAGATTTCATACGTGTTAAAACCTACCCAAGGGAAATGTTTTCCTTGTTGTTTTTTAATACTCACATTCAAAAAGTCCGACTTATTTCAAGGAGTTGATGGGATCTAAGAATTCAGATCATTTGACCAATAGAATCAAGTAAACATGGATGCAGGAGCAGATAGCTGAAAAAAGTTCAGAATGCCAATCAAAATACTGTGATGCTGTGGAATCATGTGAAATGGTAAGAAATATTTAATCAGATCATGTTTGTCCTACGGATTGGTGGGGAAAATGTAAAGATATTGTCTCTGTGGACCTGACTGGAATCACTGATGAATATTTATTTATTCCTTCTCAGACCTTTTTGAATCCCATATTGGTTTATACTTTGTATACTTTCCCAAGCAGCTCATTTGATCTACTGCCCACTTAGCAGGGAAAACAAAAATGATACCAAAAAAAACTCATCTTCCGCCACCCCCCACCCCCCAGCAATTAAAGACTATTGTACTATAGACCATGATCTAGGATAAAGTGAAGGGAACTGCTTTCGCAGCCCACCAGTTTGTCCCAGTGCCTCCAAGCGAATAGTATCACCCACTCTGGGAAACACAGGAGACTTTTGAATACAGAGAAACACACTCTTGATACAGCCCCCATAGACACCATGACATTGCCCAAAGGCCTTCCCCAAACATTCCTGTCCCTTTGTAGCAGGGTCCCCTTCATCTTGGAAAGGACAGTCCTCTGACTGTTTGGGGAGCCAGGAGACACTGTGAGACCAGAATGGGTATTTATGGGCGATCAGGAGATAAATGGAATTTCAGCTTGAGTCAATATCAAAATTGACATAGTGAATCTGCAACTATACCCTGAGATGATCTTTTTATTTGTTTCTTAGTGTATGCTTAGTAAACAGCAGCTAGATAAATCCCAATATTAACTCTGGACCATTGGACTCATAGCTATTAAAATAGAAAAAAAACAAATAAACATGCAAATGACAACAACAAAAACAATGAACGTGAAATCTCTCAAGCAGTGCTTTTCTCCTAAACACGATGCTCTGAAGAATTTGTAAAAATGCAGATCAATGTCCAAGTCTTTAAAATATATATTTTTTAAAAGTTGCCATGGAATTGATTCTGATTCATGGCAACCCCATGTATTGCAGTGCTCCCTCTGGTTTTCAGGAGCATGAACACTAGCTCACCAGGAATTCTTCTTCACGGTGCCTATCGGATGGTTCAATCTGGTAACTTTTTGATCAACAGCTACTGACTTCTTGAAAAAAAATAACGGGTTGAATAAACCAACTGCATTACCTTTAGCAACTTGTATTGGGTCATTGGAATAGAAAATGCCTGAAAATAAATATCTGTTTCCCAGTACTATTAGAATCAACCTTCTTTCGCCTGGTAGAGATAGTAAAATTTCTTCATGATTTTACTTCACCTCTGGAGGATTGATATACACTGTATACTTAATCCTGATGCAGACCAAATAAGTGTTTGAAACTTGGAGTTAGGTTGAATATTACAGCTGTTCCTTCCCCTAATGAAGAAAATGCATGCCAGAAGATATTCAACCATGCCCAAACTAACTGAACATTTGAAATTTCTTGCTAAAAAGGCAAGAAGTCTTATACAGAGCATTAATATTTAAATGAGCACATAGATGCTCTGGTTGAATGAATGAAAGGGTGGAAGTCAAGCGCTCTTGGTCTTGACCTCTTCTTCCCCCCTTAAACTGTCATGTATCAAAAACTGGTGATGTTTATCCAACTTTTTATTAAGATCCAAATCACTGCTGCATTTTAACATATATGATTGCTTTCAAATAGAGGACAACATTAAAGTTTCTCCCAAACCTATCTGAAAGCCATGAAAGCTTGTAGTTACAAATTCTTCCCTGTAGCTGTTAGACTCTTACTAACTTTAAGACCATTGACTCATTTTGTTGTCTTATTGTGATTCTGAAAGCACAGAACAATACAAATGCTTTATATCAAAGGGAAAATATCTGCTTATCAATTGTACGT
Source organism: Tenrec ecaudatus (assembly GCF_050624435.1). Taxonomy (NCBI): domain Eukaryota; kingdom Metazoa; phylum Chordata; class Mammalia; order Afrosoricida; family Tenrecidae; genus Tenrec; species Tenrec ecaudatus. The sequence continues at coordinate 297,749,776 of NC_134531.1, forward strand.
GGGCTATGTCATGCCTAGGGTTCTCATGTTACACCTACCTTGGAGCAAGACTTAACATTTCAATAAATTCATATCTGTTTTTAAGGCTTTGTGGATTTAGATTTGCCTTAGGGATGCAGTGAGGATTTTGTGAGGGGAAAAAGGGAGAAAGTTGCATATGCTTGTCATACAGAATACTTAATATAGTTCCCCATATAGACATCTCGGTTCTATTTCCAGTGTTCAAAGCATCAATAATCACAGCAATCCCCTATATTGTCTGTATGCAATTTTCCAGCTTTATTGGCTTCTGTTTTCCCACCAGTTCTACCTTCTCCTACCAGCTCTTCTTCTTAAGTACAAGGTGCAGAGCAATTTAATAGTCGTTCCCAGGCTCACCATTTTTCCTGCTAAGAATACAGACTCCTTGTCAAAAGCAGCCCTAGTGGTTGTCTGTCTAGTTGATTCTGACTCGTAGCGACCGTAGATAAGAGGGTAGAACCACTTCATGGGGTGTCCGCGGCTGGGATAACTATGGAACCGGATGACCATATCTTGTATGAACTGCTGACCCTCGGGTTGAAGCAGAAAGCTTAACCATGAAAACATAATCTTCTTAGATTTCTTATGAAACAAACGTGAAAAACTGATTCTTGTGCCTGTCATATTTTTAACATATTTTTAATGTACTTAGCTTCATACAGGGAGCCTTGGTGGTGTAGTGGGCTATGTGTTGAGCTGCTAACTCTGTGATCAGCAGTTTGAACCCAGTAGCTGCTCACAGTTAGAAATAGGAGATTTTCTGCTTTCTTAAAGATTTACAGCCTCAGAAGCCCATGGGTGCAGTTCCTCTCTGTCCTTCAGGATTGCTGAGTCCCAATGGCTTTAGTGCAGTGCATCGATTTTGAGGGTGTTTTTTTTTTTTTGTAGCTTCACATAATTAGTGGGGAAAATTCCATGGACACCAGTTATACATTTTCTATCTCCTTCATTAATTACGTAGCTTCTAATACTCATTCCCAACTCTAGCTTCTCCGTGGCAAAATATCACAAACTTTCTAATGTTATATAAATCAGTTGGGTGATATTAGATTATTTTGCAATTAACAAGATATACAAAATCTCAGTGTTAGGCAGGATTCTCTAGAGAAACAAAACTAGGATGCTTATGATTAAATATATACAAAAGATAGATTTATACAGCAAGAAGGAATATAACAGCCGATTAGTCCACACAGCAGTAGAGAGGTCTCAGTTCAACTCAGTTTTGTGGAAAAGTTAAAGTACTGAAAGTCCTTCAACTCACAGAGGGGGCTTCGGTCCAAGGTCAAAGAAGCAGACAGTGGAGTCTCCTCAGGAAAAACAGGCAGTCTTCCCAAAGGCAGCAGACAGCAGGGTGGGTCAGCCATATCAGCAACAGTCAGTAGCACATGAGCTTAGTGAAGCAGGCCCCGATGGGCTATCCAATTCAAGCTTTGCAAGGTGTCAAGATCCACCTCAAGAGATGCATGCACCAGCAGCGTGATGAAACAGGTTTTGAAGGAGTCTCCAGCTCCAGCAACACTATCCGTGGGTTGGCTTGGCCCACAGGTAATGTTGCACACAGGTTGAAGCGGAGAACTATTTAAAGCAGCAGCACACTGGTCAGATCACCAGAGAGCAAGAGAGACAGGGGTGGGCCTTGCAGAGCCACGTATCTCTTTAGCATCCAATCAAACTGAGACCTAAATAATCTCTGCCCACATGTTCCTATTGACCAGGTTGGCACAATAAACCTAACTATCACAATCTGCCCCTTTTCAATTTGGTACCTGTGCACAATTCTTTAGTTAATTTTAATTTCTAGACATTAATGAAATTTCATTAGACCTAATCTTTATCATACATATAAAGGAAAACACACTGAATCTAATTATACCTGGTATATTGTACATACACAAAGGAAGATATTCAATAAGCATATATAAAGAAGAAATACTAACAATCACAACCTCACTATTGCAATTGATCACATGGGCATAACTGATACGTAGAACTACCATCTTCTACTACCCATTCTGTATTACCTTTGCCCTCAGCAAGCACCTCAGCTGGTTGTGGTTTTTTGCCTGGTGGGGTGACCCAGACCTTCATCCCTGAGGGGTATGGGTCATTAGAAGTCCTGTCAGGATTGGGTGCTGTAGTATACCATTTACTTTAATCACAGTACTAAGAGACAACCTATGGGATCTCCTGGATTCCAGACATATTCTTCTTTACCTCCATTATGTAGTACCAGTCCAAATTCCCCTTGATAATCAAGGTCAATCACACCACTCAGTACAGTGACACCTGTCTTTACCTGTTGATCAAAGGCAGGAGGAGCCCAAAGTGCCCAGGGGGAATTTTTAGCTACCATTAAGTGGAATCAGTGCTGTGTTTCCAGGTGGGGGAGTTCCTTCCTTCAGAACTAGGACCTCCAGACCTGAGGAGCACAGGGTTGCTGGGACAGGAAGCAAAAATGCTGTAAGTGGATCACTAGGAGTACCAGTGAGTGGTTTCACATCAGCTTACATCCCTTGGTTCCTGACCATGAATCCTGGGTTTTGGAGACACAGCACCATATACTGGCCATTGATTTAGACACAGTACCATGTACTGGCCTCCTGGGGAACACTGTCCCAGCTTGCCAGGTGTGTCCACCTAGTTGGCGCCATAATTGTGTCTTTAGGAGCCCATTCCATTGTTCTATCAAGCCAGCCGCTTCAGGATGATGAGGAACATGAGACCAAGAGATCCATGGGAATGGGCCCATTGCCGCACTGCATTTGCTGTGAAGTGAGTTCCTTGATCTGAGGCGATGCTATGTAGGATGCCATGCCAGTGGATGAGGCATTCTGGAAGTCCACGAATGGTAGTTTTGGCAGAAGCATTGCACACAGTGAAGGCAAATCCACATCCAGAGTAGGTGTCTGTTCCAGTAAGAACAAAACGCCGCCCCTCCATGACAGAAGTGGTCCTGTGTAATCAACCTATCACCAAATTACCGGTTTATCTCCCTGAGGAATATTCCCATATTTTGGACTCAATCTTGACTTATAAGTGGTACCTGCATATCGTGCAGAGCCATCCATAAACCAAGCATGAATATTCTGTTCCTCAGTTAACTTTTCATAAGGAACTCCACAGGTGGCCATAGGTGTAGACAGGGAGAAGGAAGATATTGTGACAGGAGTGGATACTGTGGGTGTTTCGGTCACTTCTTCATGCAGTTTACTTGTACCTTCAGGTCCTGCTCTAGCCCGATCTAGTGTATATATCACTTCCATTTAAACATGGAGTGTTGCTGTACACATCCAAATTTATGACTCTGTGAGTCAGACAATACCCAGTTCATGATGGGTAGTTCAGGCCTCATGGTGGTTTGCTGGCTATGATAGGTAGGTTTATTGTGCCAACCTGGCCAATAAACCTGTTCTCTGTCTAACTTATGAGCTACACTACCTGTGGGACACCCAACCTGTGGGCTGTGTTGTTGTAGTTTCAGGTTCCTTCAAGACCTGCTTCACCATGCTACTAGGGTATACATCGTTTGAGCTGGGGACTGTCAGAACCTGTCATCTGGCTGACTGTTGGTGATTTGCCTTGCTGTTTGCTGCCTGTGTCTAGGTAGCCTGAATTCCTCTACAGAGGACTCAGCTGTCTGCTTCCTTGACTTGCACCCGATGGCCCTCAAGACTTAAAGGACTGCCAATATATTAGCTGTCTCACAGAAGTGAGTTTCACTGAGCCATTTGTACTGCTCTATAGACTAATTAGCTGTTTATTTCTTAGATTATATATCTCTATACAAATATATATAAAATCATAAGTTTCCTGGTTTTCTTTCTCTAGAGTAGCAGTTCTCAACCTGTGGGTTGTGATCCCTTTGGGGGTTGAACGACCCTTTCACAGGGGTCACCTAAGACCATCGGAAAGCATAAATATTTTACAATGTATAATTACATATTGCTCTGTGATTAATCACTATGCTATAATTATGTTTAATTATATTCAATTTTTAACAATAAAATAAATCCTACATATTAACTATTTACATTACAATTCATAACAGTAGCAACATTACAGTTATGATGCAGCAATGAAAGTAATTTTATGGTTGGGGGTCATCACAACATGGGGAACTGGATTTAAAAGTTGTGGCATTAGAAAGGTTGAGAAGCACTGCTCTGAGAACCCTGTCTAACCTAGTGGCCATGGTGAGGTGTTCAGTCTCCACCGAGGCCCAGTAAAGACTCCACACTGTGATTCACCAATAGCAGTCTGTCAAAGACTCAACATTGCTTCTCTCTCTATGACTGACATCTCTGCCACCATTGAGTCCACTGGGTCATATGGTCCCAGGGCAAAGCAGCTTGCATGGCAGCCTGAACCTGTTACCAAGCCTTTCCTTGTTGTGGGCCCCACTCACAGTTGGCACCCTTTTGTGTCACTGGATAAATAGGTCAGAGTAGCACATCTAAATGAGGGATGTGTTGTCTCCAAAATCTGAAGAGGCCCACTTGGTGTTGTGCCTCCTGTTTAGTTGTTCGGGGTGGGGAAACAAATGCAATAGCCTATTCTTCACTTTAGTAGGAATATGTTGCCATTCCCCATACCACTCAACCCCCTCTGAGCTAAATATCCATTCATAACTTGACCTCCATATTTCAGAGCCAGTGTCCAGGAATTCCCGAAAATTTGTTTATTTCCTGTCCTCAATGACCAGTTACTCTTGAGAAAGGCCGCAGGTCCCTTTGGGAATGGCTAGAAGAAAGACTAAATCTTCAGCGATGTAGCAGGATCCTTCTTCAAAGAGACCCATCCTTCCTCTCATTCAAGGGCTTGTGGGTCTGTAAATTTGCTCATCTGGGAATTGGTTGAAGGCTTATGACTCTGTTCTGGTGATTTGAGTTGAACTGCTGTCACCTGATCTAGCATTCTTCTGCCTGCATAGATCACGTCAATATTTAGTAGGTTTCTCATGTATTTCACTCCTAGACCACCATGGATAAGTAGTGAGTGCCCTAAGTCCACACGAGACAGGTTGCCTGATTACTACAGAAACCTTGCTGTCCATTCTGATAACCACACCCATAAAAATTTATTTCTTGCTCAACTGCCATGTTTTCCGGGGGCAGGTGGGGTTCTGATCTTTTTCACATCATTGCAGAACCTAGTCTGACACAAAGAGCTATTGTCTCCCTACGATTTGTCACATTGGCAGAGTCAATGCATGCTTCCAGGGATCTGGCAGCAATAATTAAATGCTTAAACTCAGGAAAGCTATACATTTTCTTCTCATAGCTCATTGTCCCACCATGTTTTGTTAAGTGCCATCGAGTTGGCTCTGGTCCATATCGACTCTATGAACAATAGAATGAAACACTGTCTGGTCCTGCACCATCTTCACAATTGTTCCCATGTTTGACCCCATTGTTGCAGCCACGGTGTCAATTGATCTTGTTAAGGACCTTCTTTTTCACTGCCCCTCCACTTTAGCAAGCATAGTTTTCTTCTCCAAGGACTGCTCTCTCCTGACAATATGTGCAAAGTATGTACGACAGAGTCTAGACATTCTTGCCTCTAGGGAATACTCACACCATTTTCTTCTAAAATAGATTTGTTTGCCCTTTCAGCAATCCACCGTACTGTTGATATTCCTCTCCGGCACCACAATTCAAATGCATCGATTCTTCCCCCATCTTCCTTATTTGATGTCCAAGTTTCACATGTATGTGAAGCCATTGAAAATATCCTGTCTTGGGTCAGATGCACCTTAGTCCTCAAAGTAACATCCTTGTTTTCCAACACTTAAAAGAGCCAATTTACCTAATGTATTATCTCTTTTGATCAACTGCTGTTTCTGTGAGCATTGATTGTGTATCCAAACAAGACAAAACGCTTGACGATTTCAACCTTCTCTCCATCATGATGTCACCTATTGGACCAGTTGTGAGGATATTGGTCTAGTTGTGAAGATTTTGGTCTTTCATCCACAAGGAGGCAAAAAAGACAAGACAGTATACCATGTGCCCAGAAGAAGGGATATTGGAAATACTTTTAAACAGAAGTAGAGAGCACTACACTTCTCAACCCATCCCTCATCTTTTCTATTAAAATATGCAGAAATAGAGTCAAAGATTCCCAGAATCGGTGTCCATTGCCTTATTTTATTTCTTGCAAAGATATGCCATGTTTTTCTATTCTTAGACATGTCCTTTTCTTAAGAATTATCAAAAAATATTTTATCCATGCTATAAAGTAGTCTGAGATAGAAATGTTGAATTTTCAAATCCACTCCAGAATGTAATTTGAAAACTTTCCTGGATGAGAATTACCTGGATATCATCATAGTACATACTCTCAATCATTTCCACTCCGGTATTCCAATCAACAGTATTGGCAAGATAAAACTGCAAAACATTTTTGTAGTGGGTAGAAACCAAAAAATAAACTTTGTCTATTGTTTCATATAGCTTCTTGAGATGATAGTAGTAGTAATTTATGATAGGGTTATAAATGATTTAAAATATCTATCTATCTACTATTTAGATTATTGAATGGTGGTTAGTAGCTATTTATTGATACCAGAAAAGTCAATACTGATTTACACATTTTAGGTGATCCATAATTATCAGGCAAATTGTAAGCTGGGTCACTGTGTTAGTCTGAGTACTTTAGAGAAACAAATCCATGGAAACTCATGTATAAGAGAGAGTTTTATATAAAGGTTAAGTGCACATCAAGAAAACATCCCAACCCAGCGTTGCCCAAGCCCACAAGTCCATTAACTCATATGTCCAACGCCAAACCACAAAGTCCTCCTCCGTCTCACAAAACACACACTATGATGCTGACTGCAGGAGGAAAGCGGAATCAGTGAAGGTGTAAGCATCTCAGCGCTGGCAGGGCTCTCCACACAGCTGCTCCAGCAGCCAGGGGCACACCAGGGTAGGTCCATGTGGCTTCTTCTTGGGGATGTCTTGTAAGCCTTGCCAGCTGGAACAGGGAATCTGGTAAGGCAGCTGCACCCTGGTCTGACCATCACAAAGCAAGAGACTGAGAACTAGAAGGGCAAGGCTCACTGAGCCATTTATCCCTCCGTCCTTCAATTAATCCCACATGTGTTTATTCGCCAGGCTGGCACAATAAACTAACTACTTCAGTCACTAATTAATTTCTTATTAGGAACATTTTCATTGGCCATTCTTAAAGGTACAAGAATATATATATATTTGCAAACTACGTGCCCTTCATGACTCATTATCAACATTCTAAAGCATGTAAGGCATTTTCACGTACATTTTCACACTTAAATCTCACAGCAATTTTACAAGCAAGCATTATTTTCTCCAATTTTAAAATAGCAGAAAAATGGAATTAATTTTCCATTTATAAGTGACAGCACTTCAGTGAAATTTAAAAGAGGACCTCTGAATACAAATACAACTTCCCCCCACCCATCAGTAATAGCCTGCTGGCTAGATTCTGGAAGCCAGATCTAGTAGTCAGAATTAGGCTCAGCTGCATATGATGGCAACAATGGCAAACGCACCGATGTCATACCCCTTTTATGTGTGCCTCGGTCTGGAAGTGGCCAGTCTTAGCTCTACCAAAATGAGTCTAAAGAGTCAACAGAGACTAGTCATCTAACTGTATGCCTGTTCATCTTCAACAGCGACTAGACATCGAGCTGAATGCCTGTTCATCTTCGTACACGACTCCTGTCTTCAGAGACATGGTTTGGTCCAAGAGACCAGCTGGATTCCCAGGACTTCTAACCACAGCTTCCTGGTTACAGGGTTGCATGGGGGGATAGTCAGAAGGGATAAAAATGAGCCCTTGCAATTAAGCAGTGCTCTCTGAAATCCTGGAGGGACACGCATCAATTTATAGCTTACTGGTTAGAACTTATTCAGGTGGTCACTGTATGTACAATGGGATTTGGAAATATGGGAAATGTGCTATTATTATTTTTGGAGAGGCAATATGTTCAAGGTAAAACCCTGAATTTTGTCACTCAAGAGGAAGGGAAAAATGAATATTGCATGATAAAATGACAGTCTTGGCCCATTGTGCACCTGCTTTAAAACCGAATTATTTTCCTGTGTCTTCAGCTTCAGATCAGTACTAATTAGCAAACAAGTAATGCGAAACTGTATAACACCAATTTTTATAAATTCTGGCATGTTCTCAGAATTATATACATGTACATATATTTTTTAATCATTTCATTGGGAGCTCTTACAGATATTACTGCAATCCATAATTCAATTGGATCAAACATAATAGTACAATTGCTGCCACCATCTGCTTCAAACCATTTTCTTTCTTCTTGAACTCTTTGATATCAGCTCCCATGTATCCCCTCCCTCCCCCACCCTACCCCCTAGGAGCCCTTATTATTATATTATTATTATTTTATACATCTATGCACACACCCATATATGGACAAATACATAGATCTTGATATATTTATATATTTACATATAATACCTCTCTATATACCTATATATAATTTTTGCTTTCTTGTTCCTACCTCCTTTTCTTTTTTCTTTCCTCCTGCCCCACTATCATGCTTACCCATCGTTCACGTCTCAGCAATTCCTCTCACACATTTCAATTGATAAAATGCGACCAGGAGCGCCACATCCTCCTCAGATCCCTGCCGCTGTCCTTACTGGCTCCTTGCTCCTCTCCCCCACGTCCTCTTCTCCCGTGCTCCCCGCCCCCACCCACCCACCCAGCTGCCCTTCTGTTGCCATTTTCTTGGGATCACTTATCCTGCTTATCGTATATAGATAGACACCACAAGAAAAATAAAAACAGAGAGCGAGAGAGGCCACACAAGTAGTTCCAAGCCTAACAGTTGTCCTGAGCCCAGTAGGTGAGTATCGCTTTGCTAAACAGCGAGCTGGCCCGGTTATAAGCCATCATCCAGTCCCCTTTTCTTTCACGAATCCATATCCAAAGACCTGCTTACCTGACAGCATTTATACCTTTTTTGTCCTCAGCATTGTGACAGGGTGACATGCCTTCTACAAGACCCACTGCTCTTCATGCAGTCAAGGATGGAGCAGTCTAATGCCCCACCCATACCCCGTTACACCTTTCGACTTTCAGTGTGGCTCCCTGTGAGCATCCCCCAACCAGTTCAGATGAGGTGCCAAGCGCTGCCCCCACCCCTACCCCGAGTCAGAAGTCTACCACCAGGATTCCTCTGGGACTTCTTGGCTTTGCTCCCATTGCTGGTCTGTTGTACTCCCCTTTTGGTTTGCCCCCATGTGGGCGGGTCAGACCGGCAACACTCCACAAACTGTCTTCAGTGCTGTCCTATGTAGTTCTGTCATCTAGTGAGGGAATGTTATGTCCCCAGCTGGTCTGGCCCTGTTCCTCTCTCTAATTGAGCTGTGCCGAGCAGGAATATTGCCCTCAAAGCTTGGTGCACTGGGATGAGGTCCTTTCTCTCCCTTTCCTGTGGAGACATAAACAAAAGCCACCCCTTGGGTGGATTAGTGCTCTGTTCCCCCATTGCCATCTTTTGTCTTCCCCCACCCCTCTGTGGGCATTAAAGGAATGTGAGGGGGTGATGAGCAGGGCTGTCTTTCAGGACAGGTGCTATCTGCATCTCTTTTATTTTTTCATGATAGATGTATCATGGGCTTGGTCTGGCTCTTGCCAGAGCATCTGGTCCTCAGCCTGGAACTGTGCGATATGTACATTTTCCCCTATGCTCGTTCTGCTGTTTGTGAATTTATCTCAGTGGACTCCTGTTGTACTTGTCTGTTTGTGCTTGACTAACTTCACTCAGCATAATACCCTCTCAACTCTTGCCACGAGATGAGGTGCCTCATCTTTTCATCACTGTTTTTCAGGGATGCTTAGTACTCTATTATGTGTATATACCAGAGTTTTTTAATCCATTCAACTATTGATGGAAATTTAGTCTGTTTCCAATTCTTTGTGATTCTGAACTGCATAGCAATGAACACTGGAGCGTAGAAATCTGATTGTTGCTTATTTTAAATTTTTTCTTCTGGGTATATGCCCAATATTGGAATTGTTGGGTTGTAAGGTAACTCGATGTTCATCTGTTTTGGTATCTTTCCACAGTTGCAGGTATCTACAAGACCACCAGCAGTGAATGAGAGGCCCTATCTCACCACACACCCTCCAACATGTGTTGCATTCTGTTTGTTTAAATTGAACTATCTTCATGGGTGTTAGATCATATCTCATGGGTGTTTTGATTTTCATTTCCTGCATGGCTAATGATTGGGAACATTTTCTCAGATGTTTGGCCATTCGGATCTCTTCTTTTTTGAATCTTCTGTGCAAGACTTTTGTCACCTCCTCAGTGGGCTATTCATTTTATTCTTGTTGTGAAGGTGCAGGGTTCTGTAGATTTTAGTTATAAGACCTCTGTCTGATGTCATTTCTAAATCTTTTTCCCAGTCGGTGGGCTCTCTTGATGAATTCGTTCAATGCACACAAGTGTTTTATCTTTAGTATGTCTCACATGTCTATTTTATCTTCCTCTGGATAGATTAGCTTTGTCCCAATTTTTAAATTTGATAATCCTGATAGTTTGGGGTTTTACCTCATGGTCTGTGATCCTTGAACGTGTTCCTGTGTAGGGGGTGAGGTAAGGTTCTTGTTTCATTTTTCAGCTGGTTGATATCCAATTTTTCTAGCATCATTTGTTAAAAGGGGCATCTGCTTCCCATTTGATATTTTGGAGGCTCTTATCAAACATCAGCTGTCTGCAATCTGCTTTTCTGGATTTTCTGTTCTTATCCATTGGTTCAAGAATCTATCATTATTCCAGTACCATGCTGTTTGGACAACTGTGGCTCTATAATGAGTTTTAAAGTCAGGTAATACAAGCCTGCCTGCTTTATTCTTCTTCTTGAGGAGTTCTGTGCCAATTCTGGACTTCTTCCCTTTCCATATGAAGTTAGTAGTCACTTTTTTCCATTTATTTGAAAAATGATGCTGATATTTGTATCTGTATTACATTGAGCCTATATAGTGCCTTAAGTAAGATTGACATCTTTACAATATTGAGTACATCGATCCATGAGCATGGAATATTTTCCCATTTTGTGAAGGTTCCTTTTGGTTTCTTAAATAATGTTCTATACTTTTCCTCAAACAGATTTTTATTCTTTTGGTTAAAATATATCTCTAGATATTTCTATTTATGTTTGGCTATTGTGAAGGGTACTAACTTCTTGAACTCTTTTTCTATAATCCATCAGTTGAATATAGCAATCCAATTGACTTCTGTTTTTTGATCTTGTAGCCTGCCATCTACCATATACTCTATAGCTTCCAGTGCTCCTATTGTGGAGCCTTTGGCGTTCTCAATATAAAAAATCATATCATCTACAAAAAACAATAATTTCACTTCTTTCCCCAGACATGTACCTTTGATATTCTTTTGTTGCCATATATTATTAGCTAGGACCTCCAGGACAATGTTGAATAAAGTTGGGAACAAAGGGCATCCTTGTCTAATTCCTTTTTACAGTGGGAATGTTTTAGTCTTTTCTCCATTGATTGTAATGCAGCTGTTCGATTTTCATACATAGCTTTAATTATATTGATGTAATTTCTTTAATTTCTATCTTCTTGAGTGTCTTAATTAGGATTGGGTGTTGAATGTTGTCGAATGCTTATCCTACATGTATTGATATTATCATGTGGCTCTTTTCCTTTTTCTTCTAAATGTGGTGGAATATGTTGATGGATTTTTGGATGTTCAATCATCCTTGAAACCCAGGTATGAATTTCACTTGGTCATAATACATTATTCTTTTTATTTACTTTTGTATTCTATTGGCCAAGACTCTGTTAAGGATTCTTGTGTTTATGTTAATTAGAGATATTGGCCTGTGTTTCTCTTTTCTTGTTGGATCCTTGCCCAATTTTGATAGCAGTGTTCTACCAGCTTCCGAGAATGTGTTTGGGAGCTTTCTATCCTTTTCTAGTTCTGGAAGAGCTTGTGCAGACTTGGTGTCAGCTCTTACCTGAATGCTTGGTAGAACTTTCCTGTGAACCCATCTGGGCCAGGGCTCTTTTTAGTCGGTAGTTCCTTGATAACCTTACTATTTCTTCTTTTGCTATGTTCTTGACATCTACATGAGATAGTGAGGGGAGGGTTTATTGTTCCAGGTATTTGTCCATGTCTTCCAAGTTGTATTCCCTGGAGTACGTCCCTTCATTGAACTGTGTAATGAATCTCTTCATTTCATCAGGGTCTGTTGTAATCTCCCCTGTTTCATCCCTCAACCTGGATGTTGACATCTGCTTCTTTCTAACTTTTGTCAGCTTTGCCAATGCTTTGTTGATTCTGTTACTGCTTTCGAAGAATGAGGTTTTTACTGAGTTGATTTTTCCCATGCATTTATCTATGCCCCGATTTTTATAATTTCTTTTCTTTTGCTATTAGAAGGATCATTCCATGGATTCTGTCCCAACAGCTGAAGGTTTTGTGATAAGGTATCCACCAAAAGTCTTCCTTCCTTCCTAATATGCACATTTATCATTATCGAGCATCCTCTGATAATTGCCTTTGCTGTGTCCCATAGTTTTTGAATTTTGTATTCTCATTCTCATTGGTTTTTAGAAATGTCCTATTTTTCTCTCTAATTTGGGCAAATACCTACTCTTTTGAAGATGTAAATCATTCATCCTCCAAGCATTTGCCCTTAATTTTTTTCTTTTGTTGATTTCCCACTTTCTGGAGCAGTGGTCAGAGAAGGAAGTCTGAGTGACTTCTGTATGTTTGAATTTGCTCACACTTGACTTGTATCCCAGCATGTGCTCTATTTTCAAATATATGCCATGTGAGCTTGAAAATAATATGAGTTTTTCTGCAGTTGGGTGGAGAGCTCTGAATATGTCTATCAGGTGGAGTTGTCTAATTGTAGAATTGAGCTCCTTGTTGAGCTTCTTTCCCACTGATCTATCTTTCTCAAAGAGTGGTGTATTGAAGTCTCCTATTATGATTATTGATCCTGTGATATCTTTTTTTCATCTTTTGAAGGATGTGATTGATATGTTTCACAGGTCTCTCTTTGGGCATGTATTTGTTTACTATGCACACTGCCTCTTGGTCTACTGATCCCTTAAGTATTATATAATGCCCATGCATCTCTCTTGTTGTTTCCTGCACCTTGAGACAGATTTTGTCAGAGAGTAGAATCACAATTCCTGCTTTTCTTTAATTACTTTTGATCCTTAACCTGTTTTTGTCTGTGAGCTTGAGTTATGTCTGTTTCCTAATATAGTCTGCTTGCTTTTAGATGGGGGAATTCAGACCACAGGCATTCAGAGTTATTACATCCATCTGAGGATTATTTTCTGTCTTCTTCCTTTTGTGAAAGACATATTCTTTCCTCCCTCCTTACCTATGTGTTGTGTGTGTGTGTGTGTGTGTGTGTGTGGGTGTGTTGGGGGGAGGGATGGGCTGTGAGAAAGATTTATTCTTGTCTTCTTTTCACCATTGGGTCAAGAACATCTTTGGTACTGTTTTCAGTACTCTAACTTCTGGATAGCATTACACGATGCGCGGTCTCTTGTTTGCACTCTGTTGATGTTGGTCTTCTCACCAAAGAGAGTTGGAAAGTAATTTTTGTAGTGCTGTTTCTTTTTTAAGTCATTTTATTGGGATCTCTTACAGCTCTTATCACCATCCATGTACATCCATTGCATCAAACACATTTGTACATATCTTAACACTGCCATTTTCAAAATATTTTCTTTCTACTTGAGCCCTTGGTATCAGCTCATTTTTCCCCTACCCACCCCTCCCTACGGTGAGAACCCTTGATAATTTATATATTTTTTTCATGTCTTACACTGATCAATGTCTCCCTTTACCCACTTTTCTGTTGCCTGTCCCCCAGGAAGGGGGTTATATGTAGATAATTGTGATTGGTTCCCCCTTTATCTGCTCACCTTCCCTTTACCTCCTAGTATAACTACTGTCATTATTGGTCCTGAGGGGTTTATCTGTCCTGCATTCCCTATGTTTCAAGCTCTTATCTGTACCAGTGTACACGCTCTGGTCTAGCCTGATTTGTAAGGTAGAATTGGGGTCATGATAGTGGGGGGTAGGATACATTAAAGAACTAGAGGAAAGTTGTATGTTTTATCAGTGCTATTCTGCACCCTGACTTGCTTGTCTCTTCCTTATGACCCTTCTGTAAGGGGATGTCCAAATATCTACAAATGGGCTTTGGGGCTCCAATCTGCACCTTTTCCTTATTCACATTGATATGATTTTTTTTTTGTTCTGGGTCTTTGAAGTCTGATACCCGATCCCATTGAAACTTCATGATCACACAGGGTGGTGTGCTTCTTCCATGTGGGCTTTGCTGCTTCTTAGCTAGATGGCCATTTGTTTCTCTTCAAGCCTTTAAGATCAGCGCTGGTTTTTGTTTTACTTTCTAAAATGTGTTCTCTAAATATTTTCTGATCTTGGAACACCCTTACCTCTCTATTTTGATGGGAAGTTTGGCGGGATAGAGGACTTTTGGTTACCATTATTCTTCAACTTGTGGGAGATGCTACTCCATGCTCTCCTCCTCCTTGTGCTAACTTGCTGTTAAGTCTGGGCCTATTCTTTCCTGATTACCCTTATAGTTGACTGCACTTTTGTCTCTAGCTTCTGTTCTAATTTTCTCCTTTCCCTCAAAGTTGGATAATTTGAATTCTGTATGCCTTTGTGTGTTCTTCTTGGGGTTCAGTCTAATTGGTGTGCCCCTCTGATTCCTGGATGATTATCTGTTTCTCCTTCATTAAATTGGGGATGTTTTCTTCCAGGCACTCCCTTGCTGTCTTGGCTGTAGATTTTTCATTATGTTTTGCTCTGATATCCCAATTTTTTTAATATTGTTTCCATACATTGCATTGCTCATGGTTCTCAGGTTTTCTTCAGCTTCTTAAATTATCTTTCACATTTGTTGAATTCTGCTTGGGTATATTCAAGGTAATCTGTTGGTAGGTATTTTACCTTTTGCTTTGTTTCTGCTGCATTTCCCCTTAATTCTTATATTTCTTTTCAATAAGTGGACTCTATTCTATTTTTTCATCCTTTTCTATCTTGATTTCCTCATATCCTGTATGACTCTAAGCAGCATGCCAAAGATTTTTTTCTGTGGCAGTTCAAAGTCTCCTTCTATGTACCTTGCTAGGTTCAGGTCTTCCTCAGACATTGCATTTTGTTTCCCTTGCTTTCTTGTAGTAGTTGCTGATGTGGATCATTGTCGGTGAGGCATTTTAGCAGAGCTTTAGCACCATTTCACTGGGAGTTCAGGAGCCCTGTGATATCTTTCTCAGGGGCTACCTTGAGCCAGATTTGCTGTGGGTTCAAGCTGCATCTCTATGTCACTAGGGTTAATTCTCTCCTAGACAGCCAGCACTATCTATTTGGAGGATGACGTGGGTGGCTCTCTCAGGTAGTGGGCAGGCAGTCTCGGGCAGCATGGGTGTTGCTGGGCAACCTCATAGCATCGCTAGTCGCAGTGCCAGGTCTCTCATGAGTAGCAAGGGTGGCACTGAGCGGGCCAATCATGCACAGGCAGACCAGCCTTCATGGGCACCTGGGTGCAGAGGGTTATGGGGATGCATATTTAGTTGGTAAATTGGTGAGAATTGCTATTGTCGAGGTATAGGAAGCAGATTCTAGATGTTGTGGTGGTTTGGATGCATGATGGGTATGTTAAATTGACCAGGGTCCCTTATCAATCCTGTCAATTGTGAAAGGGAGGGTGAACACATTTAATTATTTGTGTTTATTACAGAAGGTCTCTTTTATCGTAGGTTGCTGCACAAGTCTGAGTTATCTTCTCTGTATGTGCAATCCCATGGTAGACATAGGATATTATTGTGGGTGCCCCGGGGGCTTATGTTTAGAAAGTGGATTGGGTAGGGTCAGTGGGACCCCGTTTGTGAGTTACCTTGCCAGGGGCAGGGAAGGTCACCAAGAAACCCTGAGATGATGAGTCTGGTTTTCTGTGATGGGGAAAGGAGCCCTATGATTTCTTTCTCAGAAGCTATCTGGAGCTACTATGCCTTGTGTTTAAGTAGTGTCTCTATCTCCCTGGGGGCTGGCTCCCTCCTTATAGAGCTGCAATTTTACTTGGTAAATTTAAGGGAGGTTGTGTGTTGCTGACATGAAGGGAACAGATTCCAGAGGTAATCGTGGTTGTAGTAAAGGGGGAGCATAGTGGATCCACCAGGGTCCCCTGTTGACCCTGTGTATTATGTAGGGACAGTGTTTGATGGTATGATGTTTTACCACCTTGTGGTCTTATAAGGTGTCAGAGATGGGGTGAGATTCAGGTTAGGGGGATGATTTGGTGTCTGGTATGGCTATGAGAGCTATATTCTTTTGATTGAGTTAATTATCTTGAGAGAAGTACCTTGGTGTATCAGGTCAGAGGAGATGGTGATGGTGAAGGTGGCCAAGGGGGCTGGGGGGATGGGGTCTATTCCTGTCGCCTAACAAAGTAACTTAGGGTGGTTAGAGTATAGCAATGTCTTACTCAGCAGGCAAGTGTCTAATGTGGAAGGTTGGTTTTGTTGACTTACTATTGCATGGTCTTTGAACAGTCGTTGAAAGACTGTTTGAAAAAAGGAAAACCATGTTTTTGGCTGAGGCCTTCGATTTTTAGCTCCTGGTGGTTTTCCCTGCATTGTTATGTTAAAACTTTGTTAATGAACAGGTGTGTGGTGGCTTAAATTCAAAGTTAAGAAAAGGAACACAGTCTCAGAATGTGTGTGTGTGTGTGTGTGTGTGTGTGTGTGTGTTAGTGGCTTGTAGAGTGTCCTGGTATCAGGGCTGTGCATCTCGGCCCCCCATGAAAGGTGGATTAAATTGGCCGAGCAGGTTTGGGGCCCACTGGCTCTGAGTTCTCCCAGGTGCCCTGTTGCCTCATTCCTGGCTCACTGCCATGCAACTCCTTAGGCTGTGACATGGGTATCTGTGATCTGCTGAGAGTAGATAACCCAGGGGCTTTCTGATTGTAGCAAATTAATGCCTACTTATCTTTCATTACCCACACTGGCAGGCTGCAAATGGAGCTGTGGAGAAGGGGCAAGGGGGTGGCCAATGCAGTCACTCTGTTCCTGGGCAGGGATGGGGGGTGCAGAGTCTGTGAGTGTATGAACAAGGAGAGAAGCAGAGAGAAGAATGGTGCATGCGCTCCTGTGGCTAATTTTCGGAGGCTCTCCATGGGCTTGGGATTATGACCACACTTAGACAGCAGTCTGGGAAAATTACTGTACGCTAGTGGGTCTTGGATCCTGGGTGTAGGAAGGGGTGGCCACACCGTCCCTCTGGACAGGGTAAGGGATGTGGAGAGCCCATGGGCAGAACTTAGAGCATTGCAGCAGGCCTGTGCATCACTCCGTGGGTGAAAATTATGAGGGGAGATCTGAACCACAAATCCTAGTACACTGGGATTCTATTTCTAGCACCTGGCCTCCAATGTTAGTCTTCTAAACTCTTAGTTTTCTGACCTAACAATGAGAGCACTGGGCGGGAGATTCTACCTGGACACTATCTTGATATTCTCCCTCAGCATGATGTACCTTACAATTCATAGAGTCAATAAAATTCATGATTCAAATTTGGGTTAATATTAGTTGTCAACTATCATGTCAACTATCACAACAAACTGACAGCCTCAGTGTGACTTGCCTTATTTCATCATGGACCACTTACTTCATAGAGACTGCCTGCTGGTAGGTTTACATGAACTCCTGACCCCGTGTGACTCTTCCTGAGGCATGGCAGAGCTCTGTTTCCTACTTTAGTTCCAATTCATTCATTACTATATTGTTCTCTCGTGTCCCTGTAAAAATGACACGTACACAGTGTCTAGTGTCCTTACACTTCATGGGTGTGTGTGTGTGTGTGTGTGTGTGTGAATCAAACACATCAGCTCAAGGCCAGTCCTCATGAGTTTGAGGTCGGACAAACTTCACCCTTCAAACTTCCTCACTGATTCTGACACCAAACATCCTTCCCATAGTACTTTATATGTATCAGTTGGATTCAACAATTCATTGAAATAGCCACACAAAAAATCAGAGACAATACTCACAATGATGGGATTCATTAGGTTAGGTAACCAGTTGCAATTCAGGATCAGAAATACTCAGGGAAGAGATATTTCAGTCAGACAGCCTCTTTCCAACCATACCTGCTGGTACCCCTCTCTCTGATCCGCGGCCTCTGCCTTCATTGGGGAATATTACTTTTAAAAAGCTCCTTTAAAAAGATGGTTTTCTTGGCATATAATTCACATAGTATACAATTTAATTGTTCAATTCTGTGAAGAACAGTTGTGCAGTCATCACCTCAATCAATATCTGAACATTTTCTTCTCTCCCATACGCATTGTTTTAGCGCCCCATTTCCTCCCAAGCTCCCCTGCCAACGCCCTCAGGTCATGACTAATTAATGCAGTCACTTTTGCTGTGGACTCACCACTGGATTTCACATAGGATCCCCGGTGGTCAGCAATTCACAACCACCAATTTCTCTGTAGGAGAACTATGAGGCTCTCTACTCCTGTAAAGAGTCGCAGTCTCAGAAACCCACAGAGGAAAATCTACCTCAATCTATCTGATAGGGTCATGATGAGCTGAAAACAACTCGATGTCAGTGACTTTTTTTTTTTTTTTGGTTAGGGATTTAATTTCCAGAAAATCATAGAAAACAAAAATAAGAACTCAATAACACCAACAATGAAAAAGCAAAACAAAGAAAATCCTCAATT
Source organism: Tenrec ecaudatus (assembly GCF_050624435.1). NCBI lineage: Eukaryota > Metazoa > Chordata > Mammalia > Afrosoricida > Tenrecidae > Tenrec > Tenrec ecaudatus. The sequence goes on from NC_134531.1 coordinate 297,768,573, forward strand.
GGAAAGAAAGCAAAAAATTTCAAAACAGATGCAACTTTAAAATAGGCCAAAGGGGAGATTCAAGGATAAGGTATTACATTTTAGCCCAACCACATCTGCCGTAATGGACTTTACAGTGTTCTCTGTCTGACAACAAGGCTAGGTACATTTCTCGAGGCTTATCCAAAGGGACCTTGCAAATAGATTTTGGACTTGCACTGTCATCTCTAGCCCTCTGCAAACCAGCTGTTTAAACCTCGGATCATACAAGCCAGTATTCTTCTTCCAGGTGGACTTATTTGACACCTCAATTAGATGGTTGTTTGTTATAGGACAATCCTTTTAAGACCCAAGACACCATTCTTTCTGGTAGCCAGGCGCCATCTGATTTCTTCTCCACATTTTGCTTTAGCAGACATATCTTCAGTGATCTCTTCAGGAGTGTGTTGAGTGGGATCATGCACAGAACTCTTTTAGTACTGCCAATAAATGCCCAAAGGGCATGCAATTCTGCTTTAGCTTGGGGCCGCAGCAAACCTAACTCCTCAGTTAAGTGCTGGACTCATCCCACTCAGCAAGCAAGTCTTCTGCCAGCAAAAACTCAGCAGCTTCTGTCCTTGGGCCAGGAAGCCCATCAGTCTGTCTTGAACTCTGATCCTGCTGCTGCTTCTCTGCCCATTTTCTCTCTGTCTTTGGGATCTAAGAGGTTCAGCACTCCAGAATCTAGGGGTCCAAAGGACTCACTCCACTCCTGTCTCTTCTTTCTCAGTGGTAGAGAGGTCTGCCATCATGCTTTTGAGATTGTTCATTTTAAACCAGCAGAATCCCAAATTAGCCAACTCACTTGTTAAATTTCTAAGTTTTTGCTATCACAATCTAACCTTTTGATAGATGCTCATGACTCTAACCTTCTCTTGCCCAGACCTATGAGTATATAATTCTTTGGTGGGAGATACAAAGACTGTTGCCAAAAAAAGACGTATTACATAATACATGGAACTGCACTACCTAATACTTCAAAATGCTTTCTAATTGCCTAACACCAAGCATATCTCAAAGTGAAAGGACTGAAGAATCCTATGGGCAAACTATTGAACGGTGTAGGAAGCATCAAGCACTGATGGAAGGACAACATACAGTCACGGTATCAAACATAATCTGTCCAAGTTCAACTCTTTCAAAAGGCAGTACATGATCAAGAACCAATGGTACTGAAGGAAGAATCCAAGACATTGACAAAAACAATGCTGCTGGAATCGATGGAATATCAATCGAACCATTTCCACACACTGATTGAAGCACTGGAGACACTCACTCGTCTGTGCCAAGAAATTTGAAAGACAGCTCCATGAGAAACAAACTGGAAGATATCCACATTCCAGAAAAACAGCATAACCCAACAGAATGCACACGGTATTGAATAATATCATTCATATCCCGTGCAGGTAAAATTTTGCTGAACTAACTTAAAAATATTTGCGGCGGCACTTCATCAGTAAGCGGTTAGAAATTCAAGCTGATTCAGAAGAGGATGCATAATGCATACCATAGCTAATGTCAAATGAACCTTGACTGAAAGCAGAGAATGCTGGAGGGATGTTTATTTGTGTTTTATTGATTAGGCAAAGGCATTTGACTATGAAGATCATAACCAACTTTGTATAGCATTGTGAAGAACGCGAATTCCAGAACCCTTAATTGCTCCCACGGAGAGCCCGCGTAAAGCCCCAGAAGCAGTTCTTTGAACAGAATAAGGGGATCCTGCATGGTTTAAAATCAGGACGTGTCTATGAGGGGACTATTCTTTCCCCATAATCATTCCATCTGTATGCTGAGCAAATAATCTGAGAAGCCAGACTCTCTGATGAAGAAAGAGCTTTTACTGGGGCCCCAATACATAGAAACAATTCAATGGCACCCAAGAACAACAACAACATTTTTTATTTGTCCATCCCCTCCCGAATCCACATTTCTTGAACTCTGTGTGGGTTCCATCTTCAATTTTTCTCGTTAATATTGAACTCACTGATTTTTCATTCCTCAGAGATTCAGGTCTTAAGAGGTTTCTGCTGTATTGTTTGCTCTACACCTTTGTTAAGAGCATCTTGTACTCTAGCTGTCTAAGGAGCCCTCCCCCCCCACCTTTATTTTTACTAGCAGTCACTAACCTGTATGTAACTTTTCATTTATATCTTTTTGAAAAATAAAACTGTTGTCATAAGTATAGAATTTTCTTGGTTTTGGGGGTCATTCTAGCAAATGATCAAACTTAAGGGAGCAATGAAACTCAGCAGGTCAGAAGTAAGAAAGACCTGGAATTCCCGAGTTTATAGCTAATATCCTGGACCTAATGTGTAAGGGAAATCTCAAAATTTTAATCAGCATATCAGAAGAGATAGTGTCACTTTGGCTACTGGTGTCTGAAGTCTTGGGTAGACATGGCAACTTAGAGAATGGTGGCCTTTAATTTGTGGGAGCTGGTCTGGTAAGATCAGAAGTACCACCCTTGCAGTTAGGAACGCATTGATTATTTTTCCATTGTAATTGAATTCCTGCAACTCAATTGGTGTAAGAAAATTGAGCGTGCATTTGTAATGGTATTTATCATATTTGCTAATGTGCGACAGTTAAAAATCTTGTCTACTGGTCAAGCCTAGCTTCCAAGGGTAGAGAAGTATGCAGAATATCTTGCTGAGAGGAGATGTAAAGTTGTTAAAGGGCAGGATGTATACAGAGATGAGAATAAGTTATGATGATTTTGAAATATACCATCGCATTTAAGAAACATTCAAAATCTGCAAAACATAACTCTCTTAGTTCCCCATGCCACCTGGGTGAGAAGTTACAAAATCTGCAATTTATTTCCTAAATCCAACCATAATTTATGATGCTGTATAGCTCTTAAGCTCTTCATTTGGCTGGGAGACCCCAGCTTTCTCTGCCCTGAATACTAAAGTTATTTTTATTTTTATGCCAAACTTTATTACTCTTTCCATGAAATTGTAGAATATCTTTCAGCCAAGATTCTGTATTCCCAGATTCAAGTACATTATCCTGGTTGGCCTTTCATTAAACTGATATTTCACTCTGTTCTTCTTGAGAACTAGTCCTTTGTATTTATTTTTTCTGTAGTGCTTTAGTATACCTCACATTGTATCTAAGCACTAGGCACATAATTAAGATGAGTGTAAGATAGCTAAAGTTTATTTTGCCAACCTGGCCAATAAACACATGTGGGGTTAATTGAAGGGCGGAGAGATAAATGGCTTGGTGAGCTTTGCCTTTCTACTTCTTGGGTCTGTTGCTTTGTGATGGTCAGACCAAGGTGCAGCTGCCTTAGCCAGTTCCCTGCTTCAGCTTGCAAGGCTCACTTCCTGCAAGACATCCCTGAGAAGTTACATGGAACTACCCTGATGCAGCCCTGAGTTCTGGAGCAGCTGTGTGGAGACCCTTGCCAGTGCTGAGATGCTTACACTTTCACTGGTTTGGCTTTCCTCCTGCAGTCGGGGTCATTGTGTGTGTTTCGTGAGATGGAGGAGGACTTTGTGGATTGGTGTCAGACATATGGGTTAATGTTGAACTTGTGGGCTTGGGCAACACTGGGCTGGAATGTTTTCTTGATGTGCACTTACCCTTTATATAAAACTCTCTCTTACACAAATGAGTTTCTGTGGATTTGTTTCTCTAAAATACCCAGACTAACACAGAGTGAATATTGATTAAAAATAGCAATTAAACATATGTGATGTGGGAATTCAATCATGAAATTCCTGTTCACATGCTTTTTTCTTTGAATAATTTGTATGTCATAGTCTTCTTTGACCACTACTGGCTAAGATCCATTTCTTTTGTAGAACAAACAGTATGGGAACATTATAAAATTTTACCTATGATAATATCAATAAATAATTTCATGGAAATTATATGTGGAAAAGAGAGTCATATCTATTGCATATAAAGAATGTCATATTTAAATTGCAATGTGTGGTAAGAGGAAAATGTATAAATTATTAGCTATTAGAGAAAGCAGATTTCTACTCTAATTGATGATGATACTATTATAAATGTTGCATTAGACATAGTTCCATAAGAATGAATTTAGTAGTCAATACTATACCATTTGTGGGTACATTTTTCTTTATTAGCACGACAATTGGAACCATTGGGAATTTCGGTTTCTAATTTTAATTGATAAGCAGATCTCTTCCTGCCAAATACTGAGCTCTAATGGTCCAAGGCTGCTCAGTGTTTTCAATATCATTTCGATGCAATTGAAATAAAATGATCAATTAGTCTTTTAAGCACAGCATCTGTGCTTCGGGGGCAAGTTGAGAACATAAGTGAAAATCAATTTGGTGGATGAGTGTCAGAGGGATGCTGGCTCTTTCCCTTCAGGGAATTTCCCACCTCTGAGCAGAGGGCAGCTGCTTGAGTTAGGGGAGAAGTGACAGATATGCAAAAATTTAGCACATGACTTCATAGTACACAACCTGGTACCAGTTTACATAAGGGAGGGCAATTCTAATGCTACATTAGTTGAGATACAGACTGGAGGCAACTATTCAGTGTTGCATACCTGGAAGAGGAAGAAAGCTAAACCCAAACCCAAATCATCCCATTGCCATCAAGGTAATTCAAATTCATGATGACCCCGTGTGTTACAGAGTCCCACTCCTTCATTGTCTTTTATTAACTGTGATTTCCGGTGGCACAATGGTTAATGCTCCAATGCTAACGGAAAGACTGGCAGTTGCCTTGTGGGAGAACAATTTGCCTATGTGTTTCTGTAAAGATCACAACCAAGAAAGCCCTATGGCGAAGTTCCATTTTGTTACATGGACTCACTGTGAGCCAGAATCAGTTTGAAGGCAACCAACAATGATAGGCTTGGCGATGCCCTTCCAAAAATCTATAGATAACTTTGAGAAGAAGGGCAATGTTAGACTACTTCATTGTGTTCCCGTGGAACTGCCGCAGAGGTGAAGAGGCAGTTGTGCAAAAGGAACAAGGGAACACTGCAAGGTTGAAAATCAGCGAAAGTGTGTGTCAGGGTTGTATCCTTTTACCATACTTGTTCAGTGTGTATGCTGAGCAAATCATCAGAGAAATTGGGTTTTATAAAGAAGAATGTGGCATCAGGATAGAAGGGAGGCTTATTAACAACCCGAGATAGGCTTGCTGAAAGTGAGGAGGAATTACAACACTTGCTGATGAAAATCAAGGACTGCAGTCTTCAGCATGAATTGCAACTCAATGTAAAGAAGACCAAACTCTTCACAACTGGACCAATCGGTAACCATGGAGAAAAGATTGAAGTTGTCAAGAACTTTGTCTTGCTTGGATCCACAATCAATGCTCGTGGAAACAGCAGTCAAGCAATCAAGGGATGAATTGCATTAGGTGCTTCTGCTGCACAAGACTTCTTTAGAGTACTGAAAAACAAGGATGTTGTTTGAAGACTAAAGTGCACCTGACCCAAGCCAGGGTATTTTCAATGGCCTCATATGCAAATGAAAGTTGGATACTGAATCAGGAAGACTGAAGTAGAATAGAGAATTTTAGTGCCTGGAAGAATACTGAAAGTTAAAAAAAAAAAGTATTGAATGGCCATGGACCGCTAAAAAGACAAATGAATCTGTCTGGGAAGAAGTACACCTGGAGTGTTCCTTAGAAGCAAGGATGGTGAGACTTCGTCTTACCTACTTTGGCCATGTTATCAGGAGAGACCAGTTCCTGGAGAATAATATCTTGGTTGGTAGAGTAGAAGGGAAGTGAAAAAGAGAAAGCCCCTCAACGAGATGAATTGACCCAGTAGCTGCAACAATGGGCTGAAACATTGCAACAATTGTGAGGATGGGGCATCACCGGGCAGTGCTTTGTTCTATTGTGCAGAGAATCCCTGTGGGTCTAAACTAACCTATCAAAAACAACAACAAATAGGGGTGTTAAACAAGTAGCAGGCTTGACAACTGTTAAGGAGTTTTATTGTAGCTATTTATTACTTTCAGTCAGCTTTTCTTGAGCTCCATTTTTTGTGCTGATCAGCACTTTGAACTCACTAACTCTCTTCAAGTGGTAGGGGATGAAGCTTTCTTTTCCATAAAGATTTACAGTCTTGGAAACCAACAGAGGCAGAAGCCAGCCCCTGTGGGGGGCGGTGGGGAGAGTGATCATCATGCTTGGTGAAGTAGAGAGACAGCCTTATAGAGAGAAACCCTCCATTAGATGGATTGACACATTGGCTGCAACAATGGGCTCAAATATAAGGACAGATGTGAGGATGCCACGGGACTGGGCAGGGTTGTGCTTGCTGCACACGGGATCGCTAAGAATCAGAACCCACACCATGCCATCTAACAACACAACAATTACAGCAATTGTCTTGAAGCTGGAGGTTTGGTGGAGGCTGTGAGTTCTAGCCAGCATTTAGGTTCGCGGTCAAGCACAAGGCGTGTGTGCCACCTCTGGAAGCAGGCCAGGGTCCTAAGTATACATAGGACAAACACAATAGTTATGATGGATGAGACAGCCTGTGATAGGAGGAGAGGAGACTCTCCATTGATGAACATCTTCATCATTAGGTCACAACTTCACATGCCGTACACATTTTTGTGGGGATATCCTTAAAGAATACTGTTTATTTAGAATATGGTCCTCAAGGGGGGAAAAAAAGGTATTTTAAAGGACTGGGGCAATTAAGGAAACACAATAAGAAAGAATTTGTAGCATGTAATGACCAGTGAAGGTTAGGATATGTAGCCCAGTGCACAGGAAAAAAATGAAGAGGCCCGTGGTGCTGACTCCTCAGGAATGGGAGCTCTGACCAGCTGGAAGGTTAAGTGCCAAATGGGAATGCCAAATTGTAAAGCGTTATAGTTTTATGGATGTTATGTGATTTGTTTAAAAAGATGCTATCTCTCCTTTATTGTTGAATGACAGAGTCCAGAGTTCACCATGCACAGACTACTGCTCTCCACAGTAGCTCAATTACCTCTCTTTTATCTTCCTTGTTCTCCCCCCACCCCATACACTCCTGCTTCAGGAGAAGAAAAGAAATTGGTTACTTTATGTCTCAAATAATAATAACAATAATTCAATAATTCAGTAATTTCGATTACTTCATGTGTAATCTTTATGAAAGGACAGCCTTTGGAAATTTCATTAAAAATATATGTTGGAGGATGCAACAAATCCACAGGCCCTCCACAGGAACGGGAGGGGCACCTCACTGGAAAATCAAGTTAAGACCAGGAGAGAGGAGCATGTACATTTCAGAGGGGCACTGATATTTCTGTTGGTGAGTATGGAGGGTGAATGAGGAGGAGCCACCTGATACTAGGAAAGGATGCTAAATCAGATCTGTAGGGAACCTAAGGGGATAATAGACCAGGCTCTATGGTCCTGAGTAGACACTTTGACTATGTTTGTAGTCAACCCTCAGTGAACTACACCATGGTCTAAGCACTTTGATGATCATAGACGCTGGCCTTACAGTGATCATGGCATCTCCCAAGGGCACATCAGAAGGACTTGGCTTGGAAGCTCAACTGAACAAACTGAGTCCTACCTCAAAACTTCCTGGAGCCATAGGATGTAGGGCTGATGGGGGAGGAAACACATGATAGTCACCCCAAGATTGTGGAAATTATGACTACTGGACTTTGGGTGGGTTTCCTGACTTTGTATGATATGTGAATATTATATCAAGACAAATACTACTAAAAAATAAATAAATAAACTACATAACCTATGGCTACCATAGGTGAAAGAGGAAGAGATTTTGCTTTTGCTTGGGGGGCATTACATTCATTTCAATGGCAGTGGGACAATTTGGAGAGGGATATCAACAATGGTTGTTGTGTTAGTCTGGGTAAATTAGAGAAACAAATCCACAGAAACTCATATATGTATAAGATAGAGTTTTATATAAAGGGTAAGTGTATATTCAGAAAGCATCCCAAACCCATCCAGTCCAAGCCCATAAGTCTGACTTAGCCCATATTTCCGGCACTGATCTACAAAATCCTCCTCAAACGCACAAAACACACACAATGATGCTGAATACAGGAGGATCACAGGACAATGGGTAGAAAGTCTTTGAATCCAGTGCTGGTGTAAGCATCTCAGAGCTGGCAGGGGTCTCCACACAGCTGCTCCAGCACCCAGGGCTGCATCGGGGTAGGCCCATGTGTCTTCTCCTCAGGGATGTCTTGCAGGAAGTGAGCCTTGCCAGCTGAGGCAGGGAACTGGCTAAGGCAGCTGCACCCTGGTCCGACCATCAGAGAGTGAGACCTGAGAACTAGAAAGGTGAGGCTTTACCCCACATGCGTTTATTGGCCAGGTTGGCACAATAAATCCTAACTATCTCAGTGCTACAACAAGAAGAGTATAATCAATGGCACTGAATAATACACCTAGAAGCTGTTGAATTGGAGAATGTTTTGTTGTGTATATTTTTGCCCAAATTGCAAAAAATTTACTTGAATAAAAACAAGTACGGACACAAAGAAAGTTCTAAAATTGATTGTGGTAAAGATTGTACACCTCTTCTTGATATGGGTGATCTGCTGAATTGTATGATATGTGAATGTAGTGCCAAAAATTGTTTATAAAAACGTTTGTTGGTGTTGCTTCTACTAGTTTCAAAGTAATATAATCCACCCTCTCCTATTGAGTTGGTTCCCACTTGTAGTGAGTCCACAGGAAAGCATAAAACTGTCCCTTTGGGGCTCCCGGAGGTGTAAATTTGTATTGGAGCAGAAAGCGTCATATTTCTCCATTTGGGATTGACTTTGGGATTAGCAGCCTAATAAATAACCCATGTCACCACTAGGGGTCCTTCAAGATACTATGTTTTCTAGGAATTAACAATGACTTATAATGAATAAGATGTGGTGTAATGAAAAAGCTCATCTTGGACTCAGATCAGTGTGAGTTTGAAAGCCACTTTGCAGCATGCATATTTGGCTAATTTACTTATCCTTCTGCAATCTCTATGTTTTTATATGTAAAATCTATTCTTTACCTCCTAGGATCTCTATAAGGAATGCGTGTAAATTGCTGAGATTCAGTTCACAAATTCTCTCTCAACTCTCACAGCCATCAAGTCACTGCTGACTCATAGAGACCACTGGTGTGTTTCCAAGACTGTAAGCATTTATGGGTGGGGAAAGCCAAGTCTTTCTCCTGTGAAACTGCTGGTGGTTTTGAACTGCTGACCATGTAGATCCCAGCCCAACTTGTAGTCACTACACTACCAGGGCTCCACATCAGTCACTTAATTTCTGTCTTTGGAGATTTGCTTGCTGCTCTGATGTTGACCAAGTTTCACTACACTTCTCAGACTTAGAGTAGGAAGAAGGGTTTAATGATTTATTCTCCCCCAAAAGAAGCATGCATACACACACACACACACACACACACAGAGCCAATGAAAGTGCTATCTATCATGTTGGTCCAATTCCTTTGTACATGGGGTCCCCATGGATCAGAGTTTGACTCAATGGCAGCTGAAAACAGCAACAACATCTAGGAAACGGTCGATGATTGAAAGGGGGCAATGTCTTTTCCAATTCTCTCCTAAACATCTCCTCTGAGAGCCTCCACTCCAGACAAGAGGATGTCACCCTTGAAAAAGTGAGCCATAGCCCCAGACATCGCTTTTTATGCTGAATGATGGATGGAAACCTTTTATCTGTTCCAAAGCAGCAGTTGCGACTGCCTGCCACACAAGTGTTCCCTAGAACATGCTGTTAGCAGATAGCGATGCTTTATTGCCCACAGTCCGCTAGCCATTTCTTTGAAGCAGCGAGAAAGCTCCCTGTGAAAGCCTTTAACCAATAGTGTCAGCTGAGTCAGAATGAAATTCTGGAAGAATACAGAAGTGGTCACACTTAGAAGTGCATGATCTCAGGGATGCTCTTGGCTTGCACCGCACGGGTGATCTCTCTCATGATGATGGCACACCCAAGTGTCCCATTTGGGGGTGTTTTTCTTTAAAGCCAATTATGTTCTATATTTGTTTTGCAGGTTTTCTTCTAAGAAATTTCCAGCCATTCTGCAGTTGTAAGCTATGGCAGGCATTTTCTCTGCTACAACAATCTTAGCTATGACATTGTAAGTGAATCCTCTGCTACTCAAGAGGCAAAGTGATTGAGAAAGGGAAGGATTGTTGACGTTTAAATGGCGCGGTGGGGTAAACATTGGATTTCTCCCTGCAAGGTCAACAGTTTGAATTCACTAGTTGCTCTCTGTGAGAGAGATGAGGCTATTTACTCCCTGAAAGATTCACAGCCTCAAAAACCCTCAGGGTTGATAGGAATCAGAATGGATTCAGTGGCAGTGGTTTTTTGTTTGTAGGTTTTTAAGTGACTAAATGAGTGTAAATTATCTAGCACATTGTTGATAATCAAAACTAAGTAGGTTTTCTCTGTCACACAGATTTCCTCAGTCTATTTTCTTGCCTTCCTTTCTGTACTGAATATCCATGTTCCTTATGTATCTACAAGCTGAGTGTATGGTTTTTCATAACTTTGAGCGCATGTAAGGATATTTTCCAACACTCATTTGTTCTTTTGTTGTGCTCTGATGGCTTGTGTGTTATTGGAAGCCATGCTATGAGTAGTTCAAACACCAGCAAGGTCACCCATGAGGAAACTCATGTTTTCAGTGGAACTTCAGAGTAAGATAGACTAGGAAGAAGGACTTGAAGAAGAATCTTCTTTAAAATTGACTAGTGAAACCTTATGACTAGAAGCAGAATATTGTCCGACAGAGTAGCAGAGAATGAGCTCCTAAGGTTAATAATCCCAACCCCTTCTTGCTGAGTTCATTTCAGTTTACAGTGAGACTATGGAACAGAGTAGAACTGCTCTGTAGGATTTATGAGGCTATAAATTTTTATAGTTTAAGAATAGACAACTAAGAGGAATGGGCTACACATTTTGGAAGAGGTAGCCACTGAACACTTTATGCATAGAATTGACACATTGTCAGATATTAAAGGTCTAATGAATGAAAGCAAAACATTGTCAGAGCTACTCTTTGAGGATGGGGCTCTTGGGTAAGAAGACCTCAAAATGCGACTGATTAGAAACTGCTATCTCAAGTAGACATGGTGACATGAATAGATTAACTCCTGTGGGAGTGGAGTCTTTGCGATCATCCTTTATTGACGGAGCACAAATCAAGGTAAGAAGAAACAGGTGTATAAATCTACTACTAATTGGAATTTGGAATATATGAAGTATCAATCTAGGAAATTTGAAGTCATCAAAAATAAAATGGAACACATAAAAGTTGATATTATGTAAGTGAGCTGAAATGGAATGGTATAGGCCATTTCCAATCAGACCATTACCATCACATGGTTAGCTATGCCAGATGATGAGAGGAATGGCATTGTATTCAATCAAAAAATATATAAAGATCTATCATGATATATAACACTGTCAGTGATAGGATTATGTTTATCCACATCTTAGGAAATCCAATCACTACAATTATTATTCAAGCTTATGCACCAACCACGAAAGCTTCAAGCCAAACTTGCTGCCATTGAGTCAATGCTGACTCATAGCAACCCCCTGGGGATTTCTGAGACTGTAGCTGTTTACTGGAGTAGAAAGTTCAAACCTTCTCTCATAGAGCTGCTGATGGTTTTGAACAGCCCACATGGGGATCTCAGCACAGCTCTTTATCACTGCAACACCAGGGTCCTGAGCCACTAAAACTAGTGATGAAGAAATTGAAGAATTCTACCCATGTCTTCAGTTTGAAAATGATCAAACTTGCAATCAAAATGCATTGATAGTTATTGTTCATTGGAATGCAAAAGTTAGAAAAGAAGATGAAGGAACAGTACATCATTGGAAAATATGGTCTTGGTGATAGAAATGAAGCTGGAGATCATATGACCCAATTTTGTAAAGCCAATGACTTGTTAATAGACTTTTTCAACAAAACAAAAGGTGGACTATACACATGGACTTCTACAGATGGAATACACAGAGATCAAATCGACTCATATCTGTGTGAAGACATAATGGAGAAACTCAATATCAGCAGCTAAAACCAGGCCAAAGGCTGCCTGTGGAACAGACTCATTTGTTCATATGTAAGTTCAAATGGAAGCTGAAGAAAATTAAAAGTCCACGACAGCCAAAATGCAACCTTGAGTCCACCCCACCTGAATTTTGAGAACATTGGCTGCTTTGAAGAGTAAGGGCAACAGACCTGTTGAGTTGTGGGAGAACATCAAGAACACCATTCATGTGCTATTCAATGGTCAAGTTTAAAGTGGGATTAAGTCTTTATTTTAAAATAGGATGTGAAGCAACTCATGCATTTTGTTTCCTTGGGAGTAGAGTCTACTGAAAGGCATATACCGCACCTCCATCAAACCCATTCTTCTATTCATTAGAGCCACGTTGGAAGCAAAAGCTCAGAGGAAGAAATTCCTGGGACCATCAAGGAAGAAGAGCAACCAGTAGAGCATGTTTGTGGTCTCTGTCTAAAGTACTGGAGGCCAAGACCTGAGGCACCAGAGCCTGCAATCCATAGACTCTGGAACCAAGCAAAGGAGTTAGGCTAAGACTGTGGCCAAGGCAAGGAGACCATGAGAGAGAGAAGAGGAGCAGTGTTGAGAATTTGAGACAGAGGCAGAACATCAGAAGCCAAGGGACCAACCATGTGACTGAAGTGCTGTGAACCAGAGAGAGATTTGTTTGCTGGCTGGACAGAGGTGGAACAATGACTGCATTCTTGCTCTTTAATGATCCTGACTTGTGATAACCTGTTAGCTTCCATAATAAATCCCCAAATTGTGAGTAAAAAACAACAACACCATTCATGAGGAAAACAAAGGTCATGAAAAAGAGAGGGGAAAAAAATCAACGTGGATGTCCAAAGAGACTCTGAAACTTGCTCTGAAAGCAAATAGAAGAAGTGATGGAGTAAAAGAATTGAGCAGAAGATTTCAAAGGGTAGCTCAAGAAGACAAAGCCAAGTATAATGAACTGTGTAAAAGGCCTAGAGTTAGAAAGCCCAAAGGGAAGAACAAGCTCTGCATATCGTAATCTGAAAGACCTCAAGAAATAAATCGAGTCTGGAGTTGCATGATGGACAGCTTCTCTTTATTAAATCATTTTACTGGGGGCTCTGACAGCTCTTATAACATCCCATACATCAACGGTATCAAGCATATTTGTACATGTGTTGCCATCATTATTTCCAAAATATTTTCTACTTGAACCCTTGATATAAGCTCCTCTTTCTTCCTTTCCTCCCCCACCCTCCCTCCCTCATGTATCCTTGATCAATTAGATATAGTTATTATTTCATATCTTACACTGTCCATTGTCTCCTTTCATCCACATTTCTGTTAGTCGTCCCCTTCGGGGGGTGGCTGGTGGGTGGGTTATACATCCAACCTTGTGATGAGTTTCCCCTCTCTTCCCCTTCCCCCTCCCTGATCATCCCCCTCCACAACAGGGCCCCTGTCCATTCCCATCCCCAACAGGGCTGGATGGGGCTCAAAGTGACCCGTCCCCAAGGAATACTGAAAATAGACTTCTGACTTGGGGGAATACTGAAAATAGACTTCCAGCCCTGTTGTATTCCCATCGTGTCGCACCCCACTGTGCATGGGGCAGACTGGGCACACTTTCTGCACAATGTCTCCAATGCTGCCCCTCATAGTACTGTGGGTCAGTGGCTGTCTCTCATGGTGGGGCTGGCCCTAAGGTCCTACCTATGCACTGGCTGCTCTGAGCAGGGACGTTGTCCCTGGGGCCTTGGTGGGCCATGATAGGGTTCTCTCTTCCTCTCTCTTAGATCACTCCTGTGTGACCTGGGCAGACCCGCCTCTCTCCTTGGGCTATGTCTTCAGTGCTGCCTTCTACATTGCCTTCCTCTGAGGTGGGGGTCAACATAGCTTGGCTTGGGCCCAGCACCATCAAAGATGGAGAGCTTCTATTGAAATATTGACTGATGCAGAAAGCATCAAGAGAAGATGGAAAGAATACACTGAATCACTGTATCAAAAAGTTGTTCCATCTGTATGCTCTGCAAAGCATCAGAGAAGCTGGATTATATGAAGTAGAGTGTGGCATCAGGATTGGAGGAAAGTTTATTAACAATGTGAGATATGCAGACGACGCAATCTTGCTTGCTGACAGTGAGAACAAATCGAAGCATTCACCGATGTTTGTACTTTGGCTTTCGTAGAAATGAAAACAAATCTCTGAGAGCCAAAGTAGAAACTTGAGCATGTCCCACCTGAATGTAGAGAGTATGGAAAGAATAGATATGCCATATTGATGTGACCACATGATTTATACGATGACATTCAGAACCTCACACTTGAAAACAAGAGGTTGTTAAAAGACAAGGTAAAAAAGACCTAGATGGACACCAGATGATACTCAGAATTTACTCGTGAGTGTAGAGGAGATAAAGTGAATTGAAATAAAAATTCATAAATGGAAGTCACTGGAAATCTATGTACCAAAAAGAGCTGGTTGACATTCAACCATTTCAAGAGGTAGCATATGATCAAGAGTACTGAATAAACAAATCCAACTATGCTGACGGCCTTAGTGAAGATCAATGATCCAGAAATTGACAGAATGCCAACTGAAACCGTTTCCACAAGTAGATGTACCACATGAAGCAGTCATTCATCTATGCTAAGAATTTCAGAGGACAACTACTTGTTAACTGAATGGAAATGATTTAACTTATGCCCTGTTCAAAGATTTGTGATCCAGAGGAATGCAGAAATTATTAAACAATATAATAATGTAGCACACAAGTAAGATTTTGCTGGAGATAATTTAAAAAATATCTTCACCAACATTTTTACATCAAGAGGAAAGTGATAGAAGTTGTTGCCAATGTAAAAGAGGACATGGAGCAAGGGACATCACTGTTGATGGATATTTGCTGAAAACAGAGCATATGAGGAAGATGTTTGCCTGTGTTTTGGTGGGTAGGGGTGCTCTTACAGCTCTTATCACAATCCATACATATATCCATCGTGTCAAGCACATCTGTACATATGTTGCCATCATCTTTTCCAAAAGTTTTTTACTACTTGAGTCCTTGGTATCAACTCGTCATTTTTTTTCTCCCTCCCCCACCCTTCCTTCTCCATGAACGCTTGATAATTTATAAATATTTTTTTTCATGTTTTACACTGACTGTTGTCTCATTTCACCCACTTTTCTGTTGTTTGTCCCCCTGGGAGAGAGTTATATGTAGACCATTGTGATCCGTTGCCCCTTTCTCGCCCCCCCTCTCACCTTCCCCTTCCCCTCCTAGTATTGCTACTCTCATTATTGTTCCTGAGGGGTTTATCTGTCCTGGATTCCCTATGTTTCCAGCTCTTATTTGTACCAGTGTACATGTTCCGGTCTAGCCAGCTTTGCAAGGTAGAATTGGGGTCATGATAGTAGGGTGGGGGTGGGGAGGAAGCTTTAAAAAACTAGAAGAAAGCTATGTGATTCATTGGTGCTGTACTGCACCCTGACTGCCTCATATCTTCCTTGTGGCCCTTCTGCATAATACCTGATCCTATTGATAACTCATGATCACACAGACTGGTGTGCTTCTTCCATGTCAGCTTTATTGCATCTCAGTTAGATGTCCGCTTGTTAATCCTCAAGCCTCTAAGACCCCAGATGCTATATTTTTGGGTAGCTGGGCACCATCAGCTTTCTTCACCACATTTGCTTATGCACCCATTTTGTCTTCAGTGATCGTGTCAGGAAGGTGAGCATCACAGAATGCTGGATGATTAGAATAAAGTGTTCTTGTGTTGAGGGAGTAGGTACTTGAGTAGAGGTCCAATGTTTGTCTGCTACCTTAATACTTAACATATAATTATATGTCATAGATCTATTCCCCTATCGTGATATATAAATGTTTTCATTTATGCATGCCTTATTTAGACCTCTATAAATGTCCTTTGCCTCCCAGTTCTTTCCTCTATTTCCTTTTACTTTCCTCTTATCCCACTATCATATTCAGCCTTTGTTCAGGTTTTGGTAATTTCTATCAGCTATATGGCCCTTGATCAAGTCCCCCTCCCCCGCCCAAGCATCCTATGTCCTCCTCACCATCAACTTCAGATCACTTGTTCGTCCCTTGTCCCTGGGTTTGTTGGCAACCCCTTTCCCTTCCCCCATCTCCCCGTCTCCAATCTCTACCTGGAACTATTGGTCCTATTGTTCTCTCCTCTAGATTGTTCATCCCACTGTTTTTTGTCCAGATAGACATGCAGAGACAATAATATGTGCAAAGCAAAGCGAAACATAACAACCAAAGAAAACACAAACCAAAACAACTAAAAGAAAGATAAATATTAACAGAAAAAAATGAGAAGACCTCAAACAGTTCCAGCTCTGTCCATTGACCTTTATGAGTGTTTTCCAGTCGAGTCTGCTGGGGTGCTGTGCCCTGGTCCCAAAGTCCACCTTTGGCATTCCTCAGGGACTTCATTGCTTTGCTCCGATGCTGTTCCACTGCAAGCCCTTAGTGTTTCACCCTGGGCTGGTGGGGTCGGCTAGGGCACATCTCCTGCACCGTGTTCCCAGTGCTGTCCCCCAAAGTGCTATGGGTCAATGAGGGACCTCGTGTCTTGTGGTGGGGCCGGCCCTGTGATCCTCTCTGTGCATTGGCTGCTCTAGGGTGGAATATTGTCCTCAGGGCTCTTCATTTGCTCCTGATCAGATGTGCCCCTCTTCCTGAGCTGCAGCTTCAGTGCAGTCCTTTGAATTGGATTCCTGTGGGGGGGGTGTACCCACCCAGTTGGGATTGGGAGCCAGTCGCCAGGCCTCTCTAATGGTTCTCTGCTTCATACCTGTATGTTGAATTCACGTCTTGGTGCACCAGGTTAAACCCTGGTCCCTCTTTCCCTCTCCTGTGGAGATATAAACATCACCCTCCCTCTTGGGTTGGTTAATGCCCTGTTCCCCTGCTCTCTCTCTCTCTCTCTCTCTCTCTCTCTCTCTCTCTCTCTCTCTCTCTCTCTCTCTCCCCCCCCCCCCCACCTTTTTCTCTTCTTTTTCAGTTGGCTGCCATATGCAGCTCTGGGGTGGGTCTGTCCCCTGCTGTAGTGCCTGGACCTCACCCCAGGAGTGTATGTATATAGCAGCTTTTCCTCTATGCCCCCTTTGCCTTTTTTTTATTTACCTCAGCAGACTCATGTTTTGCTTGTCCTTTTGTACTGGTATACTTCACTTAGTGTGATTTCCTCCAGTTCTTTGCATGTGGAGATGTGCTTCATGCGTTCATCACTGCTTTTTAAGGATGCGTAGTATTCATTGTATGTATATACCACCGTTTTTTAATCCATTCATCCATTGTTAGAAATTTGGGTTGTTTCCAACTCGTTGGGACTGTGAACTGTGCTGCAATGAACATTGGAGCACAGATGTCTGGCCGTGGTTTGTTTCTTGCCTCTTCTGGGTATAAGCCCAGTAGGGGGATTACTGGGCCATATGGTAGCTCAACTTCCATCTGTTTTAGATATTGCTCAGTTGATTTCCACAGTGGCTGCACATACCTGCAGGTCCACCAGCAGTGGACTAGAGTTCCTATCTCTCCACAGCCCCTCCAACACGTGTTACTTTCTGATTTGTTGAATTGGGCTATCTTTAAGGGTGTTAGGTGATATCTCACAGTTGTTTTAATTTGCATTTCTCTTATGTGTTTGCCTGTGTTTTATTGATGTATCTGTATGTGTGGATCACAACAAATTATAGGTAACATTTCTGAGAATGGGAATGCCAGGTCACTTAATTGTGCTCCCATGGAACCTGTGCACACACCAGGAGATGGTCATGCAAACAGAACAAGAGATATGGCATAGCTTGAAATTGGGAAAGGTGTGTGTCAGGGTTGTATCACATCAACATATTTATTTAATCTGTATGTTTAGCAAACAATCAGAGAAGCTGGACTATGTGAAGAAGAGTGTAGCAGCGGGATTTGAGGAAGATTTATTAACAACCTGATTAAATTTCATCTGATGTACTCGGGACTTTATCAGGAAGGACCTGTCTCTAGAGAAGGACACAATGCTTGGTGTAAGGGAGGTTCAGTGAAATAGGGAAAGCCCCCAACAAGATGATGTGACTTAGCGTCTGCAATAATCACCCCAAACACAGTGATGCTCTTGAGCATTAGGCAGGAACAGTGTCATGCTTACTTCCATTATGCGTAGGGTTGCTATGAGCTGGTGCTTAGTTGATGGAATCAAACAGCAGCAGCACTTGAAAAAGAAAGTTCTGAACAGCTACTTCTGGAAATTCTCCAATTGGAAACACTGTAGAACACAGCTCTCCTCTGAAACATAAAGGGTTACCGTGAGTTAGAATCCACTTGTGGGTAACTTGTTGTTCACCTGACTAGCCTCTCCCTATCACAGTGATAGAGGACATTAGGTAGCCTGGGTACTCTAGAGAAACAACTCCACAGAAACTCATGGAGAAGAGAGAGTTTTATATAAAGGGTAAGTGCACATCAAGAAAACATCCCAACCCAGTGCTGTCCAAACTCACAAGTCCAACATTAACCTATTAACCCATATGTCCAACACCAATCCACAAAGTCCTCCTCCAGCTCACAAAACACACGCAATGACACCGACTGCAGGAGGACAGTCAACTCAGTGAATGTGTAAACATCTCAGCACTGTCAGGGGTCTCCACACGGCTGCTCCAGCACCCAGGGCTGCATCAGGGTTGGTCCATGCGCCTTCTGCTCAGGGTTGTCTTGCAGGAAGTGAGCCCTGCCAGCTGAATCAGGGAACTGGCCAAGGCAACTGCACCCTGGTCCTACCATCACAGAGCAAAAGACCTGAGAACTGGAAAGGCGAGGCTTACCGAGCCATTTATTCCTCTGCCCTTCAGTTAACCCCACATGTGTTTATCGGCCAGGTTGGCACAATAAACTAAAGGTAGCCTGTAAATTGCTGAGGAAACAATTCCAGCTTTCCTTACTAAGCACCTCCGTGTTTAGTGCTTGGAAATAGAGAGACAGGAGCCCCCTGGGTAGAAGAGGCCATCTTCTCAGGGACTACAGGTAACTTGACAGCAAAAGCATTTCCTGGGTACCTAGCTGGCTCCAAGAACCCAGTTAGGTTGGGTGAGGGATTACAGCAAGATCTAGAAGGTGAATCTCCTGTCTGGCCGCTGCCTCTGCCAGCTGCTCTGACGGTTCTCATACAGAGAGAGACTATGGGATGACTAGAAGTGTGTCACACTACAATGCATTCGTCTCAAGAGGAGCTAATTTTATGCTGGCAAGATTTCTATCTGTTCCCATGGAAAATATTCATTCCTGGAGCAAAGGAATTGGGAGTTAACCAGATCCAAAGTACCCAGGGGGCCTTGGAAACCACAGAGCTGCTGAGCAACCTGGAAACTCCGCTGAGAACAGTGCAGGTATGTGTTCCAGTCACAAAGGAACACAGAGCCCTTTTGTAAGGCGAGAGGAGGAAGATGCTGTGTGATGCTCCACAGAGAGGACAACATTTAGGCCAGCAGTGATGAGAAAGTAAGCTTCACCTGTTTTCGTCTTGATTTCCCAGTCGCCCTTTAAATTTTTTTCAGATGTTATTTGTCATTTGTGGATATTGCCTGATCAAAAGAAAAACAAAATCTATTTGACCCCAAAGGGATAGGGGTGGTCCAAGGAGGTGTGTAGCTCGGGGAGGCAGAGAGAAAGCTTGTTTAGCTATGTTGTGTATTCAGCCCTCTGCCTGGCCAAGAAGCGCTCTCCATAACAAGTTGTTCCACTCAGAGATAATGCGGAGCATGATTTCCCCTCCTGTCGCAATTATTTCTGAAATGCAAACTGAAAGGGCTGATCCAGGTGCTTGAGTTTCGCACTGGGGGGAATCCAGAGCCCTCCCACACAGTCAGGAGCTCTGTTCTCCGAGTTTGCTGCTGGGGCTTTCATTAACCGCAGGATAACTAGAGTCTTGTAGAAACGCAATTGAGGCTAGCATATTAGTCTAGGTTATATGTCAGTCATTTGCTACACACCTTTGAAGGGGATGTGTGACAGGCCTTTCTAATTATTTATAATGACATTTTTTGTCATTTTTTATTCCCAAGGATTTTGTGATTTTAGAGTGCTTTAGATTCCTATTGCCATTCATCACAGCTTTTCTATTTAAAAAGTTGGGGGAGGTGACGTGCAAAATAAGCAGTCTGAAACTTTCTTTTAAAATTAAATTTTACACGTGGCTCTATTATTACATTTTTATATTCTCAATAGCAAGTACTTTCTTGTTTTATGTGAATTGTATCCAAATCTCTCAGAGGACAATTTCAAAGTTGTTCGTTTTAAAAGCAATGAAAATGACTACTATATTCAATAAGGCTTTCAAGCAACTGGAATATAGAAAAGAAACTAGGTCTGAGTAAGAAAATGTAGGTTTAATTTCGGTGTACCACTTTGCTACTTTGGGAAATATTTAACCTTTCCAAATCTCCAGATCTTTATGTTCCTGCACTAGAACAGAATGACAATGTGTACCTGCCTAAGTCATGGTCATACGGGCTGAATGAGATCAAGTGTGTGAAAGCGTCCAAAGAAAAGAGTTTATGGTAGTTAGTATTTTCCTAAACACATAACCTCTAGCCACGGATGTTCACAATGTTGAAGGATACCTCGGAATACAAATTCTCATCTCACCTTGTATATCTAGTGTATCAAATTGCTATGAAGTTGATTCCCACTTGATGATAGACCGGTGTGAGTAGTACGCTGCATAGAAATTTCAAGACCTTTGGTTGGAGATGGCCTGGTTTTTCCTCCAAGGCACCTCTTCAAGGGTTCGAACCAACAGCCTTTGGGTTAGCAGCTTTTTGTCCCAACCGAGGACCCTGGTCTATAGATGTTGTTGTTAGATGCCATTGAGTTGGTGGCAACTCATAGTGACCCTATGTCCCACAGCACAGAACGCTGCCCAATCCTGCACCACCCTCGTGATTGTTAGGCTAAGCCCACTGTTACACCCACTATGCCAATCTATTTCTGCATCTTTTTTCACTACCCTTAGAATGTATTGCACAAATGCTTTTTCAGTTTTTTCTTCTGGAACTCCATGGTACTTTCAATATTCTTTGTCTACACCGTGATTCAAATGGACCGATTCCTTCTTGGTCTCCCTAATCCAATGTCCAACTTTTCCATGCTGTGTTAGGCAGGAGTTTCTAGATTTAAAAAACCCTCTTATGTCTATCATCTATCATCTCTCTCTCTCTCTCTCTCTCTCTCTCTCTCTCTCTCTCTCTCTCTCTCTCTCTCTCATCTATTTATCTATCTACCTATATATCTATCATCTATCTATCTACTATCATTTATCTATCAAGAGAGTGCCCCACATACCCACAGAGCTCGTCCGTATGTTAGAGGTGAGCAGCATCTGGAGCATCTCTAACAGCTAGCCTGAAACTTTTCCTGACTCAAAAAGCTGCCTCTTGAAAGCCTAACCTGTCAAGAAGTTTTGTGTAGCTGTTCTACCCAATGCAATGCATTATTGGATCACTTGACTGCTGCTTCCTTGAGCAGAGATTGTTGATCCCAGAAAGATGCAATTCTTGACAAATTCAATGCTTTATCAGTTTATTCAATGATGCAGGAATATGAAGGAGGAGCGAGGAATACTGCAGGGCAACGGAAGAAGAGTTGAGTGCAGAAGACATGGATGACTGCAGAGAGGAAGATGAGAGCCGTGACAAATCCATTATTTGCTTAATTTATCATGATGCTAACTTTTGGGTCAGTTGTGAATATTTTGGTTTTATTTACAATTAGTTGCAATCCATACTGAAGGCTGCAGTCCTTGATCTTCATCAGTAAATATTTCCAGTCTCCTTCACTTTCAGCAAGCAAGGCCGTATCATGTGGATATCTTAAGTTGTAAATAAGCATTTATCCAACATTAATGCTTTGTTATTTTTTCCACATATATTCCAATTTCTCAGATTATTTTCTCAGGACACAGACTGAATATGTATGATGAAGTGATACACTCCTAATATACACCTTTTCTGATTTTAAACCTCATGGTGTTCTATTAAAGCAACTGCCTCTTAATCTATGTACAGATTCTTTATTAGCAATATTTAATGTTCTAGAATTCCCATTCTCACAATATTGTCTACATTTTGCTCTGATCCACATAGTTGAATGTCTCTGCATAGTCAAAATAACACAAGTAAACATAGTAATGGCATTCTCTCTTTCAGCCAAGATCTGACATCAGAAATTATATCCTTCAAAATATGTCTGGCTTGAATTCCTTTCTAGCAGTTTCCTGCAGATAAACTGCAACAACCATTTTTTAAGTTCTCTGCAGCAAAATTATGCTTGCATATAATACTTAATGATATTGTTTGATAATTTCCATGTTCTGTTGGGTCACCTTTCTTTGGAATGGGCACCAATATGGATTTCTTCCAGTTGGTTTGCCTGGAGATTGTCTTCCAAATTTCTTGATAAAAATGAGTGAACACGTCCCATGCTTCATTGATTGTTGAAGTGTTCTAATTGATATTCCATCAGTTCCTGAAGCCTTGTTTTTTACTAATGTCTCTGGTACTGCTTGGACGTCTTCCTTCAGTCCATTGGTTCTTGATCATATGCTACCCCTTTAAATGGTTTACCACCAACCAATTATTTATGTGCAGTCACTGTGTATTTCACTGCTTTTGATGTTTCTTTTCCTTTCGTTTCTTTTGTTGTTTCCTGAAGAATTCAATATCTTGCCTATAGAATCCTTCAGTATTTCAACTCAATGCTTGAATATTTTATTTCTTGATTTAATTTTGATGCATGCTGTGTGTTTTTCCTTCTGGGGTTCCTGTCTTCAGATGTTTGCACACTTCAGCATAATACTTTACTTTGTCCTCTCCAGTTGATGTTGGATGTTGATGTGTACAGTCACCGTTTCATGTTGTTGAAAAATGGTATTTGTTGTGAACATTTCATTGGATTTGCAAAATTCTATCATATGAACTCCAGCTTCATTTCTATCACCAAGTCCATATTTTCCAACCACTGTTCTACTTTGTTTCCGACTTTTGCTTTCCAATGGCTAATAATCTATAATACACCAGTTTCTCACTGAAGCCCTTCTTCAAATTCTTCAATTTCTTCATCACTAGTTTGTGGTCGGGACATAAAGTTGAATAATAGTTGCATTGATTATATTTCCCTGAAGACTGATAGATATAATCTGATCATATTTAGTTTGTACTTCCTGATGGATTTAGCAAGATCCTTTCTGACACTGTATGCCATGGCATTTCTCTTGAATGTGTTATTCCCCACATAGTATCTCATATGACTTTGTGATTCACAATGGCCAGCACCATTCCATTCCAGCTCACTAATGCCTATGATATTGATTTTTTGTTTCTTTTTAGGATATTGATCTTCATGCATTCTATTTCCTTCCTGATCACTTCTACATTTCCTAAAATCAGACTTCACACATTCCAAGTCCCAATCGTTAGAAGATTTGTTGTGCTGTTCCTCTTTATCTGGAGTCATGCCCCATCCGAAAATGTAGATCTTGAAAGCTCAACTCCCACAGGCGTCACCTGACTTATTTAGAATGTAAGTTGACATGACCCCTCCAAGAAATCAGCTCCTCTTCAGTCATCTCTCTAGTGCCCTGGGACCGGGTGAGACTGTCAGTGCATTCCCTTCTGGGGCAAAATTTCTTTCCAAATGTGGATCTGTGAAACAAGCCTACAAGCTATCTGCTTCTGACATTCCCTGGTAGACCAGGACTGTAGATATTTCCATTAAAAAAAGAGAAAATTCAGGGAAAGAGTTAAGGGGTACCACTACACATTGCCATTGACTTGCTGCCAATTCATAGTAACCTTAAGGGACAGGGTAGAACTGCCCCTGTGTGTTTCTAACTGGAAATCCACAAGGGCAGTTCTACCACATCTTTTAGGATGGTTATGAATTGACTTCATGGGAATGTGTTTGGGTTTTTTGGCTTTTTACTCATATAGTTTTTATAACATAACAAAGAAAAGCTTATTCCCCAATGGGATTACATCCATAGGAGTTAATATTTAAAACACATATATTAGGGGTACATAATTTAACCCATAATGAGCCCGCTAGGTTGCAAGCCTCTGGCTCTACATGAGAATCATTAAGATGGTGTAAGAACAGAGATGGCTTCTTCATGGGGGAAACATGAGTCAAAGATACTTCTCTAGTAACTAACAATATATTACAAACTGAAAATTGTTTTGTCTCTTCCCATGAAGCATCAGCAAAGGAAACATCCTTTTGTATTAGCTCAGTATCAATGATGGAGCAGAATCTATAAAATGATAGTCATGATTATTTGAAACATAGTTGAAATAGGTGGGGAAAGAGCAAAGACACATTTCATACAAAGTAACTGAACTGAGTGTGATTCTAGGGAGACAGCATTAAGATATTTTAACTAATTTGTAAGAAATGCTTCCTCAGAATTTAAAATGTATTTACAGAAGTTAAAAATTAAAATGTTCCCCCTTCTAGCATTACAAATATTTGTTAAATTAAAAAAAAACTCAGTGCTTCTTTGAAGATGTAGTAATATACGTTTGTTCTCAGACCTAAGATCACAAAATTCATGCAGCATATTGTTTTATTAATATCATCACATAAATGAATTATTAGTATTCTGATTGAAGTGCTCAGAAGCTCTAATTAAGCTCTAATGGTTCTCAGTGGGCATCTTAGCCTCTATAAAAATGGATAGCATCTGTAAATTTATGTCGATTTAACTTAAGAAACATTTGAATATAATATATAAGATTTTTAGCTAGATGATGTCAAAAGACAGAGTTGGCAAGTTGGGGAATATACAAACACTAGATCATTTGTATAAAAAATACTAAAAACTAATCCAACACAAAAATGAGTAAAAGATATAAATTGAAAATTTATAGTGCAAAGGATATTTAGTATACTTACTATAGCTAAAATAAGAACTGACATTAAAACAAATTGAGTTCACTGAGGTCACCTTTTAGATAAAATAGTACATTGATTCACAAAATAAAAAATATCACTGGTGCATATGGTGCTTCTGTAAAAAAAAAAAATCATCTACATGACACCAAATGGTCAACCGTTAGTCTAAGACCAAAAAGAGAAAATAAGGGGGCAGGAAACAAGATTAATGGAAAAATAATAAACTAGAAAGCAAATATTGAAAATACATGACACTTCGGTTCATGTTATTTGCACATGTCAGAGGAGACCGGTCCCTGGAGAAGCACGGCATGCTTGGTAAAAGTAGTGGGCCAGGAGAGAGGAGGAGGGTTGTCAAACAGATGGATGGACACGGTGGCTGCAACAAGGGGCACTGTGAGGATGGCCCAGGACTGGGCAGGGTTTCATTTTCATGCCCACATGGTCGCTCTGAGTTAGAAGTGACTTGATGTCACCCAACAATGACAACCTAGAAAATGGAATGTCTGCTAAGGAGTATGTAGACACTTGATGATTGCTGACTGGGCATCTGACATTGGGTGTATTAGTCAGGGTACTTTAGAGAAACAAATCCACAGAAACTCATTAGGAGAGTTTTATAGTATGGTTAAGTGCGCATCAAAAAATAATAGCCCAACACAGTGCTGCCCAAGTCCACAAGTCTAACATTAACCCATATGTCCACTATCAATCCACAAAGTCCTCCTCCATCTCACAAAGTAGATGGAATGACGCTGACTGCAGGAGGAAAGCTGAATCAGTGAATGTGTAAGCATCTCAGCACTGGCAGGGGTCTCCACATGCTGCTCCAGCACCCAGGGCTGCATCAGGGCAGGTCCATGTGGCTTCTCTTCGGGGATGTCTTGCAGGAAGTGAGCCTTGGCAACTGAAGCAGGGAACTGGCTCAGGCAGCTGCACCCTGGTCAGACCATCACAAAGCAAGAGACCTGAGAACTAGAAAGGCCAGGCTCACTGAGCCATTTATCCCTCCACTCTTCAATTAACCCCACATGTGCTTATCGGCCAGGCTGGCACAATAAACTAACGAACTCACTGGGTTTCTTATGTTCATTTGCTTTTCACAGCAACCCTGGTGGAAGGCATTATTTTTATTGTTTCAGAATTCTTTTCCATCAGAAAAGTTAAATAAATAATATATCCAAGAGAACCCAGCCCTTACATCACAGAGAAATTTTCAAACTTAATTTAGATGCCATAGCTCGCTCTATCACAGTATGGATGAGGAGAGACATGTACATACTTGGCTAAACTCAATGCTGTTGAGCTAAATGCAGCCCATGGCAATCTTACAGGTCAGAGTAGAACTTCCTATGGAGAATCCAAGGCTAGACATTTCATGGAAGTAGACTGCCGCACCTTTCTCCCAGGAAGCAGCTGTGAGGTACTCGAACCACCAACCCTCCGTCAGCAGCTGAGCTCTTTAACCACTGTGCTACTGGGTCTTTTATTTTACATTGCTCTACCGAATGCTAATAACTATTTTTAGAGGTGAAACATCTTTGGCTTATTTATTTATTTATTTTCATCATTTTGTATTTGTGATTTAAAGGGCTGTTGTAAGGATCATGATTATTTTATGATCTGAGAAAAAAGTTCTGTAAATTAAACTAGAACAAAATGTTTTAGCACTTAGTGTGCAGGGGCTTCAATAACTTCATGGAAAATATCCATTATCTTTTCATTCCTTTTGCTCATAGTTTTTTATCATATGTATAGAAATAGTTCCTAGTAGAATTATTTAAACAGAAAATTTTAATCATAAAATTTCCCTTGTCACACACAAAGTCAACACTATTAGCAGACTACGTGAGCTAATGATTCTGAGCATTTCTTATTATTTAGAGGGTGGCTCTTCCACATTACTTTTCAATTCAGAATCATTGAAGTCTACGACTTTCCAGTTTCCTCCCTCCCTTCAAGAACCAAAATAATAGTAATAATAATAATAATTAATATCCATGGGTGCTGGACTCTGAAGCAAGTTTTTCAATTCTTTGATTAGCCTACCCTTGAACTCCACTTGGAAACTGTTAAATCCATGCCTCTCTACATCCTCTCACAATTGTGTACGTCCTACGGGTGGAAAGAGTGCTCTGCTATTGTAGTCTCTGTGAATTTTCTGTCAAGCTACTAAAGCTTCTTTTGCAAATTTCTTTTCTTTAAAACATTTTATTAGGGACTCATACTACTCTTATCACAGTCCATATCAATTATGTAAAGCACACACATCTGTACATTCTTTGCCCTCATCATTTTCAAAACTTTTGCTCTCCACTTAAGCCGTTGGCATTAGGTCCTCATTTTTCCCCTCCCTCCCTGCTCCCCACTCCCTCCTGAGCCCTTGATAATTTATAAATTATTATGTTGTCATATCTTGCCCTGTCCGGCGTCTCCCTTCACCCCCTTTCCTGTTGTCCTGCCCCCAGGGAGGAGGTCACATGTAGATCCTTGTAATTGGTTCCCTCTTTCCAACCCACTCACCCTCCACCCTCCCAGCATCTCCCCTCACACCCCAGGTGCAGAAGGTATCATCCACCCTGGATTCCCTGTGCCTCCCACTCCCATCTTCACCAGTGTACATCCTCTGCTCTATCCAGACTTCTTTTGCAAATTTCAATGCTGGAACTTTTGATGTTTTCTCCTAAAAGGGAAAATATGTCAAGACCACCCTCAAGGAAAATAGGACGACATGGGACATACCCATATACACATTTTGAGTTCCGAGATGTTGGAATGAGGGAAAGAGCTGCAAATTGAAAATCACGTTGGCAAATTATTCTGGTGGTAATGCCAGTTGTGCGAGAGGTCAATTCCAATTCATGATGATCTCATGTGTGCCCGAGAGTTAACCGACACTCCTTAGTTATTTTGAGCTTGTAACTTTTCAGAGAGAGTTCCAGGCTTCTCTTCCCAGGTGCTACTCTGAATGGGTGCCAATGACCAACTTTTTATCGGAGCTAAGTTCAAAACCAAGGAACCCTGGTGGCGTAGGGCTTTAAACACAGGGATGTTAACCACAAACAGTCAACAGTTTCAAAATCACCAATTGCTCCTTTGAGAAAGATGATGCTCTCTACTTCTAGAAATGGTTACCGTCTCAGAAACCTATAGGGGCAGTTCTACCCTGTCATATAGGGTTGCTATGAGTTGCTGACAGTGAGTTTGATTTCTTTTTTAAAAGCATAATTATTTGCTCCACGTAGGGACTCCCAAATTATGGGAGGTTTTTGCTTTTGTTTGATTTTAGACCCACTTAATCATTATTATAAATATGGTAATTACACAGTTTCCTGTCAAATCCATAGAATGAAGGGGTGGAGTCTAGCCTGTCAATCAGGTCACAGCCTACTGATTACCTCCTCGTGGGCATTGCTTTCTAAGGAGGATTCTGGGACTTCCTCTCCTCCACCCTGGAGGTGGGACACACACTCTCTCTCTGTTTGACATTCCTGTTGATAAGTCACATGGAGCCAGGCTTGTGGCAGCCAGAGTCTTGGAGATGCATCCCCTTCCATAGGATCCACAGGACTTCCCAACCACCAGTCTGTGACCTTCCTGAATTTGGCATCATTGCATGTGCTGTGTGAGTCTAACGAGGAATTCATGGACTAAGATCAGTATATGGGCTAATATTAGGCTTATGGACTTGATCTGGATTTGGCTGGGATACTTCCTTAATATACAATTGCTCTTTGGTATAAAGCTCTTTCTTACACGTATATGGGTGTCAATGAATTTGTTTCTCTAGTCAACCTGAATGAACAAAAGCATCAATGAATTAGCTAGTCTAGTCAACCTGGACTAGCAATACGCATGTTGAGACAACACCATTAGAATGCCAATTAGGTCATGGGATGAATAACAGAAATGTGAGTGAAGGGAGTCAACAGATAGTGTAAGATATGAAATAATAATAACAATATATAATTGATCAAGGATTCACATGGGGGTTGTTCAGGGAGAGGGAAAAAGAGAAGCTTATACCAAGGGCTCAAGTGGAAAGAAAATGTTTTGGAGATGATGATGGCAACATATGTACAAGTATGCTTGATATAATTGACATATAGAATGTTATAGGAGCTGTAAGAGACCCGATAAAATGATTTTAGAAAACAAAAACTAGGGGAAAAAGAATGCTAATTAAGTCTCTTGGTTTATGGTTTTCTCTTTAATGCTTAAGTAAGTATTGTGTGGCCTCAGGGACAATCTCTTCTCTCTATACTTTTGCCCTCCACTTCAAATCACTAATGTTGTAGATATTTGGCAGTCACTGGTAAATAAAACAAAGACCCCCCACCTTTATACAGTTTGAACTTAGTCCTAAAGAATTGAGAAACATCAGGTTAATTATAGAGAAAAGAGAAGGGTTGTTTTTTTTTGTGCCAGAAGAGAATACCATAAATACGCGAACAACTCAAAACACACACACACACACACAACACACACACACACACACACACACACACCTTACTGACATCAAGTGAATTCTGCCTCATGGTGACCCTGTTGAGCAGAGCAGAATTGCTCAATGGGGTTTCTGAGCGAGGTTGTGAACTTTACTGGGCAGAAAGCCTCATCTTTATCTCAAGGAGGGGCTTGCAGTTTTGAACTGTTGGCCATGAGGTTAGCATCCTGATGCTAACCTATGATGCCTTCAGGGTTCCTAAAAATCCTAATACAACATTGAGATTTAAATAAAATGTGTTTATCCACCAATATCCAGGAATTAATCTTAGAAAACTATAGTCTAATCAACACATTTATCATTTGCACGTTCCATGCGCAACATGTGTACGTATATGTATGACATAGTTGGAAGTGACAGTGCAGTTGGAAGGATGCTCTAGAACCCCACATCTTCCTCAAGGTGAAGAATATAAACGTTCACCTGAAAGATGATCTGTGAAATGCAAAACGGGCATCTGCATGGAAAATGAGACATAAAGGAGGTTTATAAAATTACCTTGGTTTTATTTCTCTAAGGTGTTGTTTGCCGTCCAGATGACCCTCTCATTTAGCACACGACTTAGTCTTAATGAAGATGCCTTTGGATTTACCTTGTTGCCATTCACATGTGTTAGGGATCCCAAGGCACCCACAGTCATTTTGAACTTCAGCTATTTCCTCTTATCCTTCACACAGGAACAGATATATTAGTTTTCACACATAATATTTTATTTCCCTTTCCTTGATAGCACAGGTTAAAGAGCATATAATTTCTTAGCAATTTAAATTTCAATGAATCAGTGTGCTCACTTTGATTCACCTCCATTCCTTCACAGCCATGTACAGTAATTTGCATTAATCAAATTAATAATAAAGGGATTAAAATTGCTGGCTTCTAAGGGACAGGCATGTCAGTGGTATTAAACATTGAATTTGGAATGATTGTCCTTGCATGTTAATGAAAAGCTGCTGAAGTTGCAGAGGAAGTCCAAGGAAATGATACCCTAATCATGTTTTATTTTAAGTTCAGAAAAGATCTCTTACAGAAAAGTTGAATTGCATTGTAATGTGCTTTCTAATCAGACCCTGCATTAATTTAGATCGATGGCCCCAAATCCTTTAAATTCACTATCACTGGCAGTAATTGTTACGATTCTGTAATGGTCTGTTTACAAAGTTACTTATCAGGACACAATAGAAGATGGATTTGTTTACAAAATCCATGGTGTAATGGTGTACCATCATCGAAAACACCACTCATTAGTTGGAATGGTGGTCCAATCATTTGTAGCTGCCTCTATTGTCTGTTCGATTGTTGTAAGAGGAGAAAGGGGGGAGGGACTAAAGAAAAAACAATGATCACTAACACAGTTGTTTTTTAAAATCCCCAGTCATCTTCTTTCTCTTGGTAGTGTAACCTCTGTCCTTTACGGACTCTTTATTATAGGCGATTACTTTTTCTTTGTTAAGCTCACATGCCCAAATAATTCTCTGGCAATATCAGCAAATTATTGGTTGTCATATTGCCTAATCAATTATTTTATATTTGAAGCACCTGGCCCAGAAAGACCCCTCACTTCTAAGCTTTCACCCAATGAAAGGGGACTGGTCAGGTTTGGTCATGAAGATTTGGTCCACTCGTGGGTCACAGAAAGTTCTGCAGTGATTTGAAATCACCCCCCAAAAAAAACACCCTCAACTAAGTAAATAAAAGGCTCCAGTCCAAGATTTAATTAAAAATTCAATATTCATTGTAAAGTGAGATTTTTCTTTTCCCATTTTTGCCCCAACTAAGTCTTGGTCACAAATGTGAAGCTTAACTGCTCTCTTCTCCATCCTCATCCTCCCTGCATGGCCTCCTTGTCTCCTGTCCTCAGCTTTCCCCGCCTTGGCTTGTACCATGGAGAAAGTGGGGTTGTTCCAGAAGGCTAGAGAAGTACTTAATTTCTTACTTTCTGAGGACATCACGCTTTGGAATATATTTAAAGCTGTATTCTGCCATTGCTGGGTGTGTCAATTGGTTCCGTCCCACAGTGACCCCAGGCACATAGACTCGAACGCCGCCTGGACCTGCGTCATGTTCTCTGGTGGTATCTTTGAGTCCACTGTGTCCATCTGGTTGATGGGCTGCTTTAATTATGGATTTATTTTCCCTCTCCACCTAGCTGTTTACAAAATTACAAAACCAAACTGCCTTTGAGTCAATTCTTACACATTATATGACATGACAGAACGGCCCCTTTGGGTTCAGATCTCCGCCAACCCCCCACCCTCCCAAACCATTTTATTTGGAGCTAATACCGATTACGTGTTATTCCATGATTCAATCGCATCAAACAATATTCTACAATTGCTACCACAATCCGTTTCAAAGCATGTTCTTCCTTCTTGGACTCCTTGATCTCAGATCCCCTTTCGCCCTTCTCCCCACTGTGCCCCCTGGTGCCCTATGCTACTTGATGTCTCTTACGGTTCATAGATCCTGGGCTTCACATACCAAAAACCTGAAACATATATAACCAACATCCAAGAGAGTTACCCTGAATGACAAAATACATCTGAAATGAACCGAAATATGAAACAAACAATCAAACAAAACCCCACAGAAAATGTTGAAAACTAGATCGGGTCCAATGGGCATCCAAGAGGGGGATCAACTTACAATGTTTTAACCATTCAAGTCAGGTTTATTATTTTGATCTCCTATAATCATCGCTCCCATGCCCTCTGTATGGTATCTGTTTTTTCCCCCATCCTTCTATTACGGACAGAGGGAAATCACTGGAGGCTTAATATTTATGAAGATCTCACAAATGTATCTTAGGCTTCCACAGCCATCCATAGCCTTCTGCAAACCAGCATCTCACAATTTAGGCTCTGATACTATTCCGTCTTTTGACTTCAGTTTATATGATTTGCAATCCTTCCATTATTGATGCTGGTTTGCTTCTTCCATATGGACTTAGTTATCATCTCACTTAGATGGGTGCTTATTTGGAAACAAACGTTTAAGACTCCATATGGTATTTTGTCTGATAGTCTGGAACTATCTACTTTCCTCCCCACACTTTGCTATAGCAGCCATAGCTTCTGGATATGGGTGGAGTTTCTGAATTGAATCTCTTTAGTGTGACTTTTGGAGAGTGCTGTGTACTCTGAAGACCCAGCATTCAATGCCCCAGTGTTCTATGGCAATTGGCCTGGGTCCCAGGATGTGTACAGAAACTCAGGCCAGGGTAGCTTATTCGGTGGTACATATTACCAGAGATAATCCCCCTTAGGGTCCTTAAAAGTATTTCTATTCATTTCCCCCTCCATCCCCCCTTGGAGGTCAGTTCTCTTCCTCTTTCTACCACCAGTCATGCACTTTTGTCCTCCCAGGTGTGTCTGCTCCCCTTCCCCTCTCCTGACTTGACTTTCCCATCAGTATCCCTCATCTCTCTGTAGGGATGTCTACTTGTCCAGGGGACCTCGTAATGACAGCCAGTCAGTAATCTACACCCGCTTCCCTCCCTTGACTCTCTGATCTCTGCCAAAGAGACCTTTCAGATTCACACCCAGAGAGGATGGTGTATTGTAAGTTGGCACCAGTCAGGCTCTCTACGAGGCTGTCTGTCCACCTTGGCCTGAGCTGAGCTTGTGCTTGTCCCTACAGCAGTGGACTCAGATGGGAGCAGATAGCCTCATCTATCTCCCTGGTTGGTGGGTTCACTGCCCTTGTGGTTAGGAGGTCAGTGCACATAGTCCGGTATGCTACCAGGGCTCCTGACACAGTCCATGAGGTCATGAAATTGAAAAAGATTTAAGAAGTAACTCCACTGATGGAATTGGAAAAGATAAGGATTTTAGTTCTACCCGGTCACCTGGTCCACATTGTTATTCACTACTGTGGATATTTTCGTAGGATAAATCTTGATATTGTCTCTGGCTTGCTGGTAGCCCAAACTTGACCTGGCTAGTACAAGTGGGTGCTGTAGTCCCGAAGCAGACATTTTATGAGTGCAGAAAGACTCCTTTCCTTTGCCCAAGGACTAATCCACCACACGAGCTCTTATCAGTCAGCAGTCTTCAGAGACTCTGCTTTGCTTTCCCAATGTGGCAAAGGACACATTATAGTTTTCATAGTTTTGAAACAAGAAACAAAGAAAGAAGTACACCTTTATTTGCCTTAATTCATTCTTTGGAGTCAACCGTCTCCGTTAGATTGAATTTTTCTGCAGTAACCTCCAGTGTTCAGTACTGAGTCCCAGAGGTGCAGTTCTCTCTTTAATGTATTAATTTTATTCTTTAAATGTCCACCAGGTCTGATATTGACAGTGCAGCTGTCGTTTTGCAGATTAGCTAACCGAAGATCAGGGAGGTGACCGTGACATTCTCAAGGCCTCCGTGCTGGAAATGAAGAATCCACACACATTTAGAAGCCCTTTGAAAGACTGTTTGTTTCTAAAGATCACAACTTTTCCCATTTAAGTTTAACCATCCCTCAAAGCTAAGTGTGCTATTTAGGGACAACTGAAAAACAAGGGTCCCATCTAGAATGTGGTGGGCATCCGGGGCATGCACAGCTTGCAGGACAGTTTCTTGATGATGGTGCTGTTGTCAGGTGCCATCGAGCTGACTTCTACTGGGAGTGACCCCGTGTGCCAGCAGCACAGCTCCTCAGGAGGTTTAGGCTGTACTCACGCCTGGTAGGTAGCACCATGGCTAAGTTCTTGACTGCAACGGGAGAGCTGGCAGTTTGAACGCATCAGCAGCATGCCGGGAGAAAGACGTGGGAGTCTGCACCCACCCAGATTTATTATCGTCTTGAAGTCCTACGTGTCCTGCAGGGTTGCTGTGAGTCATACACAACTCAATAGCAAATTGGAATCTTTTGCTCCGACCGATCGCCAGCGCTTGCTTTGCGGAGCCACTAACAGCCGTCCTCTTGGAGAGCAGCAAGGACTTAACCATGGCAGTGCAAGGACTTCATTACGCTTAGGAATTCTTTCCAAACTGCTGGTCATTTATACTTAAAGTACAAATACTTAAAATGCAAGCAATACTACTTGTGTTTCCATTTCCGCGGAATGGTTTCTAGGTCTAGAACAGCTATACCCGAGTTGCAAAAACATGAAAGAAATTTAATGAAAATTTTGAGAAACCTTTTTTTTGCGTGTGTGTGCATTTCTTTAAGGAGCATTGCCTTTGATCTTTCAGCTCCTGTCCCCTTCGACTGCATGGGGCACCTGAGTGCTTGCTGATTTGTATGATTTTCCTAATGACCAATGACATGAATTACTGAAAACCTAATTAGGCCATTTGAACTCAGAAGATTTTTAAAGAGACCCTGACATTTGCTGAGGAGTGTGGTGTCAGCGGAATATCTAACCTGAACATAATTTCTAATTTGGGGAAAGGTATTGGCATGTAATTATGTGGGCATAGAGAAAGAGCAATTATATCAGCCTGTCTTGAATGCTGAACTTTTCCAACAATGAGAAAGGACAAATGTCATCCAGAGCCAGGCAGAACACATAATGTTCTGCCAAGAAACTTGTGTATGATTGATGCACTTAAGAGAGATGTCTAAATAGCTACCTGACATTACTATAATTCATTGTTCTGGGCTGATACAAAAATACCTTTGATGGGACATCGATTGAAGCCGGGTACCCCGGGGAGAAGATGTTGTACGCAGAAAGGTCAGGGAGCATTTTGAAGGCATAAAAAGATTAATCACGGGGACTTCTAACAAAATGCCTCCCAGTCTTTGTGGAGAGAATGTTCTTAAGAGGATCTTGACCTGGTAAGTCAACCCGGAACTCTTCAGTTGCTCTGAAGGGTTGCCCCAGTTAGTTATTGCTGCATAACAATAATCTCAAAATGCAAAGACGGGAAGCAAAGCTACTTTATTTTTGCAGGTGACTGTGTGGGGACCATCTGACAGAACCCATCGGGATTGGCCGCGATTGACCTTGGCCGTGTTTGCCCATATGGTTCGGAGTCGGCTCCCGGGGAGCACGCTTGACCTCCTAGGATGGGCAGATGTGTCTTTCTCATAGTGGTGATAGAGATGCAACAGGGCAGTAGAACCACACGACCCTTCCTTAGGACTGCATTCAGAACTAGCAAGTGGGCCATCGCATCGCATTGAGTCTCTGGGCCAAAGAGTCTCTGGGCCATCGCATTGAGTCTCATGTCACCAATCTTGGCATCAACAGGGGCTCTGTGGTAGAATTCTCGTCGATGTTGGAGACCCGGCTTCACGGTCAGAGAGTTCACCTCATGTGCAGCCACCACTCTCTGTCAGTGGAGCTTCGCAGGCTGCTCTGTTGCTGGGTAGGTGTTGATAGGGCTTTCAGAAGACGGGCTAGAAAGAAAAGCCTGCAGACTTACTTGGGAAAAGCAGTCAGTGAAAACACAATGGATCCCACCATGTCATCCACAATCCATTATGGATATGATGCTGGACTGAGCAGGGGTCTGTTCCCGTGGGCAGCGAGACTCCGCGTCGGCTCTCCTTCCTACTGGATAGTGACAGTTCGTGCACACGGAAGAGAAAATATGCTGCAGTCCTTTTGAGAGGAGAACTGCCAAGTCGTATGGCAAAGGACATGCATACAGGCGAGGGTAGAGAATCGGGGCAATAAATGTAAACAAACACCATGAATGAGAGAGTAATAGGGTATTTTTTCCCAGCCATTACCACTGAAGTCTTCAACTCTAGGAGCGATCTTCTAGCCCATGCAAGTAGAGGCATGGACGGGAAGGAACTATAGGAAAATAGAGTGTTCTAAGAAGAAAATGTGAGCCAGAGAGACAATCAAAGGTTGTGTGGATTGGTGCTGAGGAGTTGATTGCAGGCCTTATCACACAAAGTGATCATTTAGCAAAAGCTCATTTAACTGCGATATATATATATATACATATATATATGCTTTATGTCTAGAAATTCAAGATTCTTTGTACCCTCAAATGATAATTGATGAGCTCCCTCAGCTCTCTGTTTCTAAGCCTTGGAATGCTCTATTCTGATGTTCCAGTTTTGAATTGGAATGTAAACTATTTTGGTGAAGCCCATTTGACTTTGTTCCCAACCTCATGATGTCCCTATTAAATTAAATGGTAGGGAAAATAAGTTCAAAGAGACATTGAGAAGCAGACGCCTCAGTCCCTAAGCTGTACACATACACTGTCAATAGTAAAGGAGAGACATAGCGGAGCTGGACCAACACTAACTGCCTTGCTGTGTGATGCTAGGAGTCGCTGGCTAGTGCTGTGGAGGGTCCAAAGCAAATCTCCCTCCATCTGTGTAAAAATCCAGTAAGCACAATAGTATTGATATTTATTCATGTGTCCAGCCCTTGCAATTAAACACTGATTTATATATACATGTATAACCATTCTAATCAGACATGAGAAACACAGTGATAAATAACTATGGAGTGTATATTTGATATATAGTTTTTAAACGTTTTCTTGTGAAATCGGTGAAAGTTAGTAGAGCTAGTAAGTTTTCCGTTTCTCAATTCACACACATCTTGGTTCAAGACGTTGATGGCAGTCCCTATATTTCACGTTTACCACTTCCTTCCTGTTTCCTGTCTCTGTTCCTCTTCTTAACACTTCTGAACTTTGTCCTTGGATAAATGCTTTTTATTTCAAGTGGCTGATTATCCTAAAGTATAGGTTATTCTCTATGTTATTGATCCCCTTGTAAGCATGTCCATCGTTTGACAAAGGACCCCTGGTGGCACAATGCGTTAAGCACTGGATTGCTAATTCAAGGTCAGAGGTTCAAACCAATCAACCAATTTTTTTCATGTGAGAGACAAGACTATCTGCTTCTGTAAAGTTTGACAAATTTTAAGGAGAAGTTCTATGCTGTCAGATAGGGTTCCTATGAATTAGAATTCACTGGATGACAGTAGGCATTGGCTTTGTTTTTGTTTTAATGGAAAATTAAAGCATCAAGTGAGTTCATTTTGACTCAAGGCCCCAAGCCTCAGGGGCCTTACCAGTCTGTTTGACCGGTAAGCCTGGTATGGTTAGGTGAGTTTTAGTTTTGTTCCACATCTCCCCTCCACTGTATCCAGAATATTTTAATGTGATCCCTGTCAGAGCAGTCAGTCATGGTCAGCAAGGAGGTGTTCTGGTCTTAGGAGGATGGAGTCTGAGGTTCACGTGCTCCATAAGTCCATTGGACTAATTGTTTCCAGGCATCTTCAATTATCTTTACTCGTCTACTCTCTGGACAGGGACAGACAAAGAGTTTGTAGGCTTTTACGATCAGAGTCATTGCTTACCTACACAGGATGTCGAACCCTAGCTTGGTGGACCATATGCTGCCAATTGAGCTTGCTGTCCCTGAGCCCCCAGCTCCAATGATCCATTTCCTCAAAGTGCCTGCTTGTTTCTAGGCGTTCATAACTGTGCTTTCTGTCCGTATCCTGGACATATCTAAGCCATCAATGTATCTCTAAAGAACAAATTCATCGACTAAGAAATTGAGGCAAGGCTATCTGCTGTTTCTGTTTATATTGTTGCAATGTTCCCCCAAACTTATAGTCTATTAAGTACTCCCATGAAACTATTATTATTTTTTGATCAGTTTCTTTTTCTTTTATTAGGGGCCCATCGAACTCTTATCACAATCCATACATACATCAATTGTGAAAAGCACATTTGTACATTCATTGCCCTCATCATTCTCAAAACATTTTCTCTCCACTTAAGCCCCTGGCATCAGCTCATTTTTACCCTCCCTTTCCACTTCCCACTCCCTCATGAACCCTTGATAATTTATAAATTACTATTTTGTCATATCTTGCACTGTCTGACAGCTCCCTTCACCCACTTTTCTATTGTCCTCCCCCCAGGGACGAGGTTATATGAAGATCCGTGTAATCGGTTTCCCCTTTTTCTAACCCACCCTCCATCTACCCTCTTGATATCGCCACTCATACCATGTGTGCTGAAGGGATCATCCGCCCTGGATTCCCTGTGTTTCCAGTTCCTATCTGTACCTGTGTACATCCTCTGGTCTAGCCAGATTTGTAAGGTAGAATTTGGATCATGATGGGTGGTGGGGAGGACTCATTTAGGAACTAGTGGAAAGTTGTACATTTCATTGTAGCTACATCGCACTCTGACTGACTTGTCTCCTCCCTGAGACCCTTCTGTAAGGGGATGAAACTATTATTTACAGAGCAAAAACCTTGTTTAAAAAGAAAAATCACAGGACAATATAAGAGAGCCTGAAACTTAAAAAAAAAACTTTTTTCTTACAATCAAAATCAATAATTAATATTGTGGTCAGGTGTTGGGCTGATAGATGCCAAGTCAGTCCTTCAAAACCACCAGCCACTCCAGGAGAGAAAGATGGAACTTTCTGCTCCCACACAGACCCTGTCTGGGGAAATTAGGACGGAAGTGCTGCTTAGAGGGTCTTAGGGTCTTAGAGGGTGTTAGAGGGTCGCTATCCTTTGGCATGGACTCAGTAGCAGTGTCTGGTTTTGGTTTACCTGTCTCTCAAGACAATGGTTAATCTCATAATGCAAAAATGGAAACTTTTGGTGGATAATTCTAAACAAGCTGAAAAAGCATCTTAGCCATTATTATCCACGATGTAGAAACCAAAATTTATAAGTAAATTGTGTTCTCAGTGGCAGTTTAGCATCCTGCCCCATTTAGATATAACCCCCTCCTAGGATACATATTGTTTCCTTAATAAGCCAATCCAGTGCTGCGAATCCATTTTCAAGTAGTCACTACAACTTATTTCACTAACAATGTGTTTTCCTTACTGATAAGAATTCAAAGAGTTGTATACATCTTCTTAAATTTCATCTTTCATTTGTGTGAAAGCAAAGGTCTCAGATGATGTAGAAATGAAACTCTAATTGGAGCTTGATGTGTTCTGGGCTACTTGATAATATAGGGTCAGAAGGACAATATTTAAGGTACAAGTTGAGATTACATTTTGGATATTTATTTCCCAAATGGCCCAAATGGAATTGCGCACAATTGATTAAACATGATCTCTTTTGAGACCATAGCATCTACTCTCTGTGTCGAGGTCCTGGTTTGCTTTTCTGTGTTATGTTTGGTTGTTGTTGCTAAGTATTGTTGCTAGGGAGTCTATTCTGGTTTACAGCACAATAGTATGAAACACTGACTATTGCTTCCTACTGTAGTATACCCATCGCCATCAAGACATTGTGACCGGAGTCTATAAAATCAGTTGTACACATAACAGTTTCATTGCAACTATTATGTCTAATGTGCTATTGTACCTGTTATATTTTAGAATGCCTCCTATCAAAATATTAGAACTATATAAATTACAAAGGAAATGTCCACTCCATAGCTGTTTTACATTTGCAAAATATTGCTATAATTTTTTACATATCTCATTTCCTGATAAATAGATCATGTCCCATGAAGGAAAATGAGGTAAAACAGCCCCAAATGTGGGCCTATGTCCATGCCTGTGTCTTCCTGTGCACACATGTGCATGGGCATGCATGCACATACTCATATAATTGAATTGTCTTTTCTCTCAGTGCGTTACTGAGCCGTCGCAGGGTAAAACATTTTCCCAATCTGGTTAAGAAACAGGGACAAGTCCAATACTTTGAGAAAGGAATATTTTTTTGGAATCATGTGCCCATGCATTCATCCTCTAGGGAATATTTGTGAGTGTGTGAGAAGTAATTGTAAGGAAAAAATAAGAGTGGGGCAGATTTTAGGGAAACAACAAGAGATTGAGTTGGACTGAGGATGGTGAATATACACCGAATATGTGAAGATGGAGGCAAGAACAAAAGCCTTTCCTTTTTCTTGCTTCAGATGCCTGTAGTACAGTGGATTTTAAAATAAAATTGTATCAAGTAGGTTAGATAATAAAAATCTATATATAACTGAAAGGTTTTCTTATTTTTTTTCCAACCATGACATAGGCCAAACTGATTTAAAAAATGAAACAAGTAAATAAATAGAAAGGTTTTCTTATATGATCCCTGTGAAACCAAATCTACTACACTGACTTTTAAAATAGTACAATTACTTACAAGTGGTTCCTCAGAAATAGGATAACGATTTTGCAAAACCCTACCAATTATGAATTTATCATTTTCCGGCACTTAGCACACATTTATTTTATTTTCACAATATTTTGAATATGAATGCTAATTCATACCAGGAGGGCATCTGTGATTTGGGCACATGCCCCAAGCATTCATTTGGGTTTCTGCCCCACGCAGAGGCAGATGTACAATCTTAGAAGGGGGATGATAAACAACAGTGGATGTAGCTCCCTGAACTTGGTGTCTTCAGTGGGAGCTCTGGGTCAACCACCTCCTCTGTGAGTAAACAACGTTGTGCGCATTTCTTAATCGATCAAATGGGAATAGCAACACCCGCACCAGGAAATTGAAAAGCTTTGATAAAATGTAGTTTAAACTCCAGTACACCGCCTGTCTCATAATAGGCACTTCCTACACAACAGCAATAGATGTGTCAAAAGAACACATGTAATACAATAGAAAATAAAACTAAGCAAAAACTAAAATACTTTCACGGAGATTTCAACAAATAGCGACCCTGTCCAGAGCTTCCACCTCTGTGTGGGAACAGATGGCCTCATCGTCCGCCCTTGGAGCAACAGCTGGGATTGAACTTTGGAGCTTGCTGCTAACAGTCTAGAGCGTAACAGGCACTATATGAAACAATCTACTGTCTCACAAATTTAATCCAAATAGAGTTGGAAAATTGCACAAGGTGATCTCTCTTTTGATGGAACCTCTTGGGATTTCCCTTTATGGGTGGAACAATCCATCTTGAAATGATTCATCCACCAACTATTTCTTAGTTTTCCTCCATTTCAAAGGCTAGGTCATTTGAAAAGGTGTATTGATGAGACGTCGAAGCCCTAGGGAAGGCCCCTTTATGGAGTTCACAGGACGGCTACCCAGGTCATCCACAGTAAGAACTACCCGTATGCATCATACTGCCTGATGCACATTAGGACTAACCAAGGGAGCTTACTTGGTATAGTAGGTAGATGGCAAGATTTTGTTTTTTTCATGTTCCTAGGACATGGAGATGAAATATCACTGTATAAAGGTAATCATTTGTTTTCACTCATGAACTTTCCAGCTTAGACAAGAGGCAGACAGCTGTGAGATATGTGAAGAGATATTTCAGTTTTATTATCTTTTAGGCATAGACAAGTATGTTAATCCATTTCCACATACAATTCCTGTAATCACAGATATGGAGGGAACCTTGAACTGGCAAAACCTATTTCTTTTTTGTCAGAGAGTGAAATTGGAAAGAGGAAACCTCAAGCGTGGAGGAACGTGAGTTATCTTCTTCCCCACACTGCTGTGCATACGGCAAAGGAGCCTTGCCCTTGACCTAGGATTTGATTCCATAGTAATAATGCTGTTCCTGTCATCAGCCAGTCTTCTGCTTTTTGTCCACGGCTCTCCGCCTCTGCCGATCTTTTCTCTGGGTTCTGACTGCAGTATTTGGCGTTAGGTAACCATTGTAAGTAGAAGCCAAGAAATAATGGTAGCATAACTCTCTCTCTCTTGTCACATTGCTTCTTTCTGCAAATCTATCTTAGAAGTTAGACTTTGAAGCTTTGATCTCCCATACCAAGCAAAAAAGGAAAAACAATTTATGTGGAAGTGATTTCATTGTAGTGTTCAGGGTTTATTGTGGAAAGTAGTTTTTTCTAAATTTTAGACTTTCTTCAAAAAAATTCTAAAGAAAAAAATGAAGAAAAGAGAGAGAGAGAAATCACAGTATTTACAGAGGTAACAGAATGGCTTTGCCATGCAAAACAAATAACTTTGGTTCTTCCCCCTTGACTTTGGTTTAAATGTTGACCAAGGTTCAATTTTTCCTGCCAAATAAAACTTCAATAAATCAAAGTTTAGAGGCAAAATAACATATTTTCATTTTCCCCATAATATCTTATACAGCATCGAGTCTAATAGAATATTTTATATATTTAATCCATACCAATGTACTACAGGAAGCTTTTATTAAACTCAGTTACTACTGCCCAGACAGTACGTGGTTTACAAATGTACAAGAACATGTGTTTCTGAATAATGCAGAAGTAGTGAAATACAATTCCTAACCACCCTCTGATTTTAATCTTCATTCCATTTTCATTGCTTTCTTGTTTTTCTAGCCCATCGATCTAAAAAACCAACACCACTTGTCCTTTTCCTCTCAAAGAACACACATTTCTGTAGCCGGAAATTGGATGCTCACATTTCCCTCTCTAAAGCGGTGCAAGTCCTGGACAGATATCGCTATGCAACATTCTCCCAGAAACGAAGTCTCCGCTTAAAAGAGCAAAGTTTAAAAGTCTAATCACAAGCAACGATCGGCCCAGATCCAGTGGACTTGAAAAAGTTTCCATTGTCACGGCCACTCTCCAAAGTTCCTCAAGCAAAAAACATGTTTATAAAGTTACAAATTTGAATGGAACTAAAGATACATAGACATTTCCTTGTGACACTTTCATGTTCTGTTTGATAAATTATGTACCAGTTAAAAACACTAAATTATCTCCAGGTGCATTCAATATCTGTAGCGTCGTTAACAAAAACACACACGGAAAAAAATAGATATTCTATATTCTGTGGAAAATAACACAGCTTTGATAATGACCACTGTTGACAAATCTCCAATTCTGACTGGTATCTTTTTAAAAAGGAACTAGGAATAATTTTAAGGCAGTGGCTTACCCAAAGGATTTAAAAACAATTTTAAATTACAGCGGTT
Source organism: Tenrec ecaudatus (assembly GCF_050624435.1). Lineage (NCBI taxonomy): Eukaryota > Metazoa > Chordata > Mammalia > Afrosoricida > Tenrecidae > Tenrec > Tenrec ecaudatus. The sequence continues at coordinate 297,811,836 of NC_134531.1, forward strand.
GACACTGTGATTCATGATAGTGGGAATGTTATCCATGATTTCCTTAAACTGTCGTTCACATATTGGTTTGCTTTTTCTTTTGACTGAGAAAAATTTACTAGCAGGTTCGTCTCTAAAGGAAAGTACTACCCAAATTCTGGATTGTTTGTTTGTTTGTTTGTTCTCCCCAGAATAGGCAAAGCGTCAGCTTGGGAGCTTCACTGTTACGTACATATGTCTATATGCGTGTGTGATCTGACTTCTGCAAGTCAGCATGTGCACAGAATCGACTCGTATGGTTCTTTTTAATCTGACTCTGCCTCCCCCCGCTTTGTGATAGAAATCACAGCTTCAACAAGCATAACGTGGATGCCCCCAATCTTCACAAGCTGCCACCTTTGGGTATGAGGTGCTTGTATGAAAGTTTGGGGCGTTACTGATAGCAATCAGAATCAGAAATCTACCTGCTCAGATTCTTCATAGAAACAATTGAAATAAAAACATTCCATTATACATCAGATCAACAGCAACTCCCAGAACAAAGCTTACAGTGTATAAAAATAGCTACGTAAAAAATTTACATAAAAGGCAAACCAAAAAGAAATCCTCAGTGCAGACATTTACAGAAAAAACAACCAAAAACAACCCAACACAACATATGACCTATTTTCATGGCTGCCAAAAATTGTCTTTATTGTCATTTCACTCCATTGTTTTACTTGAGATAATTCTCTAAATTCCTGTGACAGCTTGGTAGAATGAACTGCTTTATAGTTGAACCATGAATTGCTGTCAGTGTCTTTGTATGTGTCTTAAATACAATCCACGTTCATGCTTCAATTCTCTATATGGTTTGTTTTTTTTTCTGAAATAATTAAAAAAACATAATTTAGATAAATGTCCACAGCAATCCATTTTTACGATCAACAGCAACTTTGAACAAAACCAATTTGGATTACCCAATATGCAAGGCAAATACAGAGTCACTGGAGCCTACTTACTAATCTGTAGCAAACAATTTCATATTTTTTTCACCATATCAAAAATTCTGCTTCTACACATGGCTGGCATCTGCCTGTCCTCCAGCCCCACAGCAGCTTTCTACAGAACTAAAGTCTCTTTTCAAATTTATGATTTGTGAGAGAGTACCCAATAAGCATGGGCATGTGATGAAATTGTTCACTAGAGATTACTCAATTAGCCAAGTAAGCCAATGCTTACCTCGTTGATTGGGTAATGTGCCCCAGAGTTAAAGTGATAGGAATTACTTCCATAGGAATCTTTATATAAAACTCTCTTGTCCCTGAGTCTCCCACTGTTCCCAGGCATTGCTACATCCTTTCGACCAAAAAATGAGGATAAAAGAAGAATAAAAAGAAATTCGAAATAGTTGACAGTTTTTCTTTTGATGACAAATGGCTTCATTTATACTAGGATTACAAGGCCTTTTAGAACAATATTTCATTTGTCTGCAGGTTAAATGCACTCTCTCCTTCAAATCACGCTCTATTTTGTAAGGTTTGTCTTCAAGCTTCCATTTCCTTCGAGAATGCACTCTATCCAAGTTCAAAGAATACAAGGTGGACAAAAAGTCTATGTTTACAAAATGCTGGGGAGTGAACTCTACAAAAACAAACCAATGACAACCAGCTCAGATCGCCCTGAGCGTGGCTTCCAACAGAAAGCAGGGTGGCCGGGGGGGTTCCACTTTCTACTTCTATCACCAAGTCAGCTTGAGAAGTTGGTTTCTGGATGTTGAATGAATACCCTGTTTCAATGGGCCTCTTTTCCCTCTTTGGAGTGCATCCTTTTGATTATAATTCTTTCCCACATCCCCCATTCTTCATATGGGGTTGACCCTGCTGGCCTACCGACGTTGTTGTTTAAGGTTTATTTATAATGAACCCAAGGTTCACTGCGATCGTTGTGCATTTTTAGCATAGCAAGATAAGAAGCATTAACAATCATTCTCAAAGATACCCAAAATAATTTCTCCAAATGGCTCCTTTGTTGGCTGGAACAGGAATCAAAAGAAAAAAAACACTCACTGCAAATAACAATACCCTCTCCTTGAGACTGTGCATATATATGTAACTATAGCACATACCTAATATTGATAAGATGCATTCCATAACCTTACATATGCACACATACATATATGTACAGACTAACGTACAGACATATGCACACATATGTACATGTATATATCTTATGTACAGACATACACACATACATATGTGTATATACCTATGTGCATACACATAGAGATGGTGTTGTTATATGCCTTTGAGTTGATTTTGTCTCCTAGTGACTGAAAAGAACAGACAAAAATGCCTCCGAGGGTTTACTACAGATCCCTGGGAAATTGCGTTAAGTGTTGTACTGTTGATGGACGGGACAGTGGTTTGAACCCAGGAGGACCCGTTAGAGAGAGAAGTGGATGCCTGCTTCTCTAAAAATGACATCTCGGAAGCCCAATAAGGAAGTTCTTCTCTGTCCGACAGGATCACTACGAATCAAAATTGACTCAGAAAAACCAAACTCACTGTAAGCTAGGCAATTCTGACGCATAAAAATAACAACAACAATCTGATGGAGAGGCCTTTTTTCTGCAGAAGCAATGGGATGGGTGTGAAGCAATAATTTCAGTTAGCAGCTCCCAGCTTAGCCATGGAAACACCCGGGATCCTTACATACATATATGTATATATTTATGCATATACATGCACACACATATGCACTATAATTACAAAAGCATATGTGCATTCATATGTATTTATACAAGTTTGTTATTCTCTTACTAAAGTGATTTAGGAGATGTGTGTATCAATTCAATCACATCTTTTTTATTTCTTGTTTATCTCTATATTATATCCTTAGATTAAGATGAAAAAAAAATTAAGTTATTCTCAGAAGTGTTCAAGCATTAGAAACTGTTTGTATTTTCACCAAATGTCAATTTATAAGCACCCAATATTTTACATTCAGCAAAAATTTAGGCATCAAAATACAAACTGTTATCTGAATGTTCAAGTATCAAAATTGGTTTTGATTATTTAGAGGGTAAGGCTCATTTTTTGGAAGATCGGGTGACTTGTGAGATCTCACTTCTTTGAAGAACACCCTTCACAAAATTGTCTCTGGAAAAACCTTCTCTTGTTTCAAAAGCTGCAATGGTGAAGTGTCTTAACCTCAAGACATTTCCTTTTTCTTTCTAAGAATGTTTTGCATTTCCCTGGAAATTGTTTCAATAAGCCGCACAGAGGCTACCCACCTGGACAACTATACCGTCTCGCTTAGGCTTCCGTTTTGTGATTGTTTTCTTCCAACTTCTTGTTTTCCTCCAGATTGCCAAGATCCTTGTTCACGTGCTTCGATGCGCTCCTAGAGAACCAGTGAATAAGTGTATAAGCATCTCGGCACACGCACACATATCTTTAAAAATGTAAAGATTCAAATGGATATATAATTGAAGTGAAATATTTTACATCTATTGCCAGCAAACAATTAGGACAACCATTTCCATTGCTGTGAGCCTTGATTGGTAACAGAACACATTCCAAGGAAATTAAGCTTGGTAGCAGAGTGACAATTACATCACCACGAGGAAAAAGCACACACGCACACACACACACATACACTGTACGATATGCAGGCAGGTGTACCCCAGAGATCGGTCAGGGTCATTTTCAGATGGGTATAATAAAGGTAATTATTTCAATGAATCAAGTCACAAACTATTATGGCTTTCCATGGCATGAAAGTGATGTTTATCCTATATTGCCGTATATTAAGGGTGAAATGTTATTAAGCAACAGCTTGAAACCCTGTGAGAGAGATCAAAACGTGACACAGACACATGACGGGAGCACCTGCTATCTGAAAACTGCTACCAACAGACCTGCTTGATGCAGGGTTTCCCCAAACCTTCAGGAAGTGAAAGCAAACCATCTGAAATGCCAAATGAAGTGACACAGCCAAGTCCGTTCCGACCCATAGGGACCCTGTGCAGCAGAAGGACACACTGCCCAGGCCTGGGCCACCCTCACCAGGTTCCCAATGTTTGAGTCCATGGTTGTCACCACAATGTCAACCCAGCTCATCCTTCCTCTTCTTCACTGTCCCTCTCCTTTACCATGCAGGATGTCCTTCTCCAGGGACTGGTCTCTCCTGACGACATGTCTAAAGGACGGAAGACCAAGACTCACCATCCTTGCCTCTACGGAGCACTTTGGGTGTATTTTCCCGAGGAAGATGTGTTTGTCCTTCTGGCAGTCTATGGTGTTTGAATATCCTGTGCCAGCACTCCAACTATTCCTCTGGGGTCTTCCCCATTCGTTGTCCAACTTTCATATGCATGTGAGGTGATTGTAGATACCATGACTTGGGCCACATGCACCTCCATCCTCAAGGCAGCATCCGCTAAAGAGGTCTCGTGCAGCAGATTTATGCAACGCTTGCTTGCTTCCATGAGCATTGACTGTGGACCCAAGCAAGACAAAATCTTTGACAACTTCAATCTTTCCTCCATTTCTCATGATGTTCCTATTGGTCCAGTTGTGAGAATTTGGGCCTTCTTTACACCGAATTGTCATCCATCCTAAGGCTGCCATCCTTGATCTTCATCTGCCAGGGCTTCCCGTCCTCCTCGCTTTCAGCCAGCGAGGTTGGGGCCTCTGTACATCACAGGTTAAGAAGCATTCTTCTTCATGTAATCCAGTTTCTCTGATTATTCGCTCAACAAATCCTTTAGCACAGTAAAAGCCTGATGTTTCTCCCACAGAGTGGCTGGGAATTCCATCCTGACCTTGTGGTTAGCAGTAGCAGTCATTAGTAATGGCTGTGTTGGGCTGCTCAGTTCAAGGTCAGCTGTTCTTTGGGAGAAAGATGAGACTCTACGCCTGTAACGATATACAGGCCCCAGGGACTTTTCTACTCCATAGGGTTCCTATAAGTTTTAATCTAATAAGAACAGTGAGTATGGCTTGAGTCTTATTCCTATCCTAACATGCATAAGGTTTGGGGCTGGGCAATTTTACTCTTTGCTAAATACCATTGTGTGAGATCTAGAGTAACATATCCTGTTCTTTGGACTTTGTGTTGTATCACTAACATCTCCTGAATGAAAAACTAGAGGCATAAAACCCCATTTTCTTGAAAAGTATTTCTATGTTTCATATATAATTCTTTATTTCATTTGCAAAGGGTCATAATTTTACGAGGAAGAGGGTTTACTGTAGATATGCCCAAGTGCAGTCAAGGGATACATAGCTCATGCAAACTGGGGAATTCTTGGTAGGTAGCAGAAGATGAATTTTTACTTCATAAAATGTTTAATTTAACATAAATGATAGCCTTCTAAAGTTATTCCTGGGGGGCAAGAGTTACTTTAATCTCTACCCATATGTTCAAGTATCTTGATATTTGATAACATTTTATAAGACACAAATATTAAACATGTGAACAGGATAACATTGTAATAAATTCAAGTGAATATTTATCATTTTATCACATAATTTTTCTCTTGTACAAAAAGGCACTGCAAAATAAATGGCAAACTCTTTCTCATGTATATCTTGTACAAAAAAAGGATCGAAAGGTAAATAAACAATATTATTTGAGGTGTGCTCTCTTTACTCCTAATAAAAATGAAAGCATTAAGTTCCTTGATTAATTAAATCTTCATAAACAGAACTGTAAAAAGGTAGGACATCTCTCTAGGATGATCCCTAAAAGTTTTTTGACGCATATTCTTCCTATCAATATATAAATTAGGTAAAAATGTGTTATAAAGAATGATACCCACATACAGTTAAACGGCATTAAGAAAACAAAACACTAAGCACATCCATAGACCTGCCCCCAGCTCAAGGCATTGAAAAGCCCCCCATCTTCTTTCCTTCCAGATTCTAAGGCTTCTTGAAAGGTTACCAAATACTGAAATCTAACAGAACTCTACCTGTTCTTCTAATTTGTATGTAGATGAATCACACCATCAGTATTTATTTGTGCATTAAACATTTTAAAATATATATTTGAGGGATTAATTCAGAATGTTACATATAATTATAGATTAGTTATTCTCACTGCTGTATATAGCATACCATTGGTAGGAATCATTACTTATTCATCTGTGTTTTGGTGATGAAAATTCTTTTTATTATTGGCTTCTGGGATTTAAATTATATTTAGATTAGCCCTTTTGTTTGTGTCCTGTTTTGCTTACACTCTTAGGTGTCTTATTTACTCTTTCCTTCTTACCTATTGTTCGGTCCTCTGCACTTCAATATGCTTTTGTTTGTTGGTTACTTATTTGTTTTGCTCTTCATTTCTAATTGATCTTCCTGTTCCCTTCTGATTTAGCTATGAATAACCTGTTAAATAATGTTGAATTCACTCCCTGAATACTTAATTTTCAGTTATGAAAAAAATCAATATTGATCTTACCTTAGATTTCAATTCCTGGGTGAAATTCTGGTTCTTTCCAGGTACTTTGACTTTTTTTTTTAAATAAAAAGTTCATGGAAAAATACAATGAAATGATAATGAAATTTGTCCAGGATCTTTTGAGAGCTCCTCTTATTGTTCCTATTCCTTTAAATATCCTGTTTGTTAAGTACATTATCCAAATTATCTGTGGATCTTCTTCTCTTATTTAATTTTTCTCTAGTTTATTGATTGTGTTTTCTCCACTATTTGCATATGTAGTCCATTTCTATTTGTGTGTGTACTTGTGTGTGTGTGTGTGTGTGTGTGTGTTGGGGCAGCAGAAAGGTGCTACCTTTCTGCATGGAAAGGCTCTACACAATGTTACTTTTTATTTTCCTCCAAGTAACTCCCCCTTTCTTTTCGCTCAGTATAGATGGAGCTGACCAAGCCAACTGCGTTTGGGAATGAGCGCGTGTGTGACCCAGTTGCCGCTGTTATGTTGTTGTTCTTCTTCTTGTTAGGCTTGGTCTAGCTCCACTGCATCAAATGCCTAGTCTGGTTTCCTTGGGCATCTGGTTGAGTAGGTATTCCACTTTTTAATCTCTCAACACAGCAAGATTCATGTTTTACTTTCAGCATCTCAGTCAAGATCCCTCGCTATTTTCCCATGCAGCTTCAAGATGTAGCTAATAGTATGAGTCTCCTTGAGTCAACTATAAGCTCACTGAGGGAAGGGCTCTAGTTTACTCAGAGCACAGTCTATAATTGTCTATTTCTTAAAATGAAACTAAGCGGCTTTATTACAATCTACTCCTCTTTATGATATAAACATTTTGCAATATGAAGTTGGGAAAAAAAGTTGGTACGCAGTTCTTTTCAGATAGGTTAAAGAGAAAGAAAACTGCATTGCAATGATAAAACATGAATATCTTACTCCAACCCCTTAAAAAAAGCATTGCACACATTATATGCATAAACATGCACCTTGACAGAGTCATATGTATGCACAACGATTTTACTCAAAACAGAAGTAATTGCAATGATGACCAAGGATAATCGATATTAATTTACTGTGGAGTTATTCTAATCTAATTCTGAGAAGTACAGCATCCATAATGGATTAGAGTTAAAAAATTCATGTTATCTCAGTATATATCATATGTGTGAAATGTTCACATTCTCTGTTGGTAGTGAAACACTAGAAAATAAAATTATAGTGATTGAAATATACAAAAACCCATAGTTAAAAGATCAGGCATTAAGTACTTGAAAAACAAAAGATGAGAGCTTTTCTCCTGAAGGGAAAAATGGAGCAAAATTCTGGGAAATGTACCTATTTATTATTTATTTTCATCTATGTCTGAAGAGGATTTGAGATTACCAAGGATTAAAATGCCCATTTGCTCGCATGTTGCCTATGCTGAAGAGAGATTTTTAACCACATGTTTGTTAGTTTGAACCTATTCACCAGTCGAAGAAATACCTGCTGATTTGCTCCTACAAAGATCATAGTTAGGAAACCTCACAGGTTTTCTAGTCTGTAATCACAGGAGGTCATTATGAATTGGAATTATCCAAGGGCACCAAGCTAGGTTATTGGGTTAAGGTAGGCGATCTGGGAAAAACTACCATTTTTCTACTAAAATCCAAGAAAGGCCAAGAGGAAAGACTGCATAGGGGCTGAGCAGGCAACCTAAGAGAATGTGTCATAACACAGTGTAACACGAATCATTGTAAATTCAAGGTAATCAGCCTGTAATCTGGCTGGCAGTTGGTGGCAGTGGGGGCACTTTCTTCTGAGAAGATAACAGAACCCAGAGTCTCTAAAATACATTACCCATAAATTCCAGTAAATAAAAAAAATATTACCACATTGAGAAGAATTGAAAAAGTCACTCTGAGTCCTGATGGTGCCTTTGCCTGGCATAGATGTTGGAATCATCAGGAAAGAACTTGCAATCAACCATACACATATAATCATTGACTCAAAGGCAAAGATGATAATAAAAACAGAAGAATATCTGCAGCCAAACATATAAGCCAACCCCCCCAAACAAACAAACAAACCAATAAACAATAACAACAAACCACCTGAACTTTGTTCAACTGACAAGCATAATATTTAAATGAACAAATTGATTAATTGGCCTCAAGATCAAGTTGGGGCAGTAGAAAGTATGTGTGATTAATAGGACAGAGGAATATGATCCATACCTGCTGGAAATAGAAGAAGGGGGGAATGGGGCTGGCTCTTTGTGACCTCTGGAATAATGTCAAGTCACCAAATTGGTGTGACTGGAGAAGATGGAAGACAAAAATGGGGCAGAAAATGCAGTTGAAGAAACAGTGAGCAACGTTTTAAAGACTTGGTGAAATCCATGAACTTGCTCATCAACAATGCTCAGAGAGCCCCAGAGGGAGGGTAAAAAGAAAAGCGCCACCGGGCACTTCAAAGCTTCGCTAATTCAAAGCAAATGTAAGAGAAAGAAGCGAAAGTAGTCAGACAAATAAGGACGAGGAAGAATGATGTTGCATCCAAAAATGCAGAGCAGAGACCATATCCGTCGTTAAAATATTGGGGAGAAAACAACTACTAAAGCCTGTTTCAATCCAGAAATTCGTGTCTAGTGAAAATACTCCTCAATTCAAGGCAACATAAAGACATATTTAAATGAATGAAAGAAAACCCAGTGAATTCATCACCCGCTGACCTATATTATAAGAAACACTAAAGGAAGTTTCTAAGTTGGAGGGAAATGACACCAAATAGAAATTCATATATAAAAAGTATGGTGGAACTAGAGATGGCGTAAGCATGGAGATCTTTCAAATGCTGTCTTAAAATTTCTTTAAAGAACAACCAAAGTGTTAATACAAATGTGTGTATGTGTGTGTGTATGTGTGTGTGTGTGCACAACCTCTGCCATTGAGTCAATTCTGACTCAGAGAAGCCCTGTCAGGGGTTTCTGAGGCTATAAAGGATTATGTTCAAATGTAATGAGTTAAATTCTCCAATTTGGAGATAAAAATTGTCAAGTTGCATTAGGCTGGCAACTATGTTTCTTTAAATGGATGGCAAGCACGTCTTAAAGTACTAGATAGTAAATATTCTAGGCTTGCAGTCCATGTTTGGAGGATCCAGCTCTGTCGCTGTAGCTTGAAAACAACATAAACAACGTGTAAACAAATAGACAGGCTGTGTTCCAATAAAGCTTTATTTAAACATCAAACAGTAATCCAGGGGTCATACTTTGCTGACCTCTACTCTACAAAAGAGATGCACTTTAAGTATAAAGAAATAGCTGAAAGTACAAGGATGGAAAGGCTATACAAGGAAAGAGTAAGTATATAAAATCTGGTGCAGCTAGATCAATAGCAGACAGTGTCAAATTCAAGAAAAGACATGAGTAGAGCTAATAAGATACATAATAAGATAAAAGGCGCAATACATCAGGGGATCATAACAATTGCACAAGTGTATGAGCTACAGTGTATAGCATACAGCAGAAATTGACAGAAGTGCAAGGGAAAGGGGCAGGTACACAATGTTACATGGAGCAAGTAGCACCCCTTTCTGAATGGGGAAATGGACAATTCAGCATGTGCAGTCACGACGCAGTAACTGGTACTGGGCTAGCCCTCTTGCCATAAGCATCTAAACATGACCTGGGGGCGGGGAGGGGATAAAACAAATATTTTCAGTCATTGGACAATAGTAGCAAAAGATTGTAACCTGCAAAAGAACAGCTGTAGGTGAGACGAGGCCTATGAACGGCCAGGCGTACTACCAGGAGGAAGTGTTTGAGGGGTGATGTCAGAACAGGGAACCCAGAGAAGCCACAGTATTTTCACTAAGCTGGAAAAGGGCTTGAAAATTTGTCACAAGAGGGGATCGGGAAGGGAGGGGGTAAAAAAAAAGAGGACCTGCTGCAAAGGGCTTAAGTGGAGAGCAAATGCTTTGAAAATGATTAGGGTAAAGAATGTCCAGATGTGCTTTATACAATTGATGTATGTATATGTATTGTGATGAGTTGTATGAGCCCCTAATAAAATGTTTAAAAAAAAAAAAAGAAAATTTGTCATAAACCAATATCTAACCCATAACTTAGCAGCTGAATTCCTAAGTATTTACATAAGATGGCCACAAAACCCTTTTAAAGTAATGTCATTATTTATTTAGGCATATTAATTAGCCACATCACTCATAATAGCCCAAACCGGGACAACTGAATGACCATTAACATGAACATGTATTGGTTAAAATTCTTGAAATATTCTTAGTATATTCTTGAACTAGAACACGACTCAGCAACAAAAAATAAATAAAAGAGAAATGGTGGGTTTTGACTTGAATGGGATCAGGGAAACTTTGGGGGGTGCTGCTGTTGATGGATTTTGTTGAGTGGATTTTAGCTCATAGGAACTGCATGTGATTAGAATATTCTATATATTGACCAGAGTTGGAGTAATGGCTGCAAAGGTATAACTAGTTATCAAAATCAGGATAATTGTACAATTGTGTCATGCAAAATTCACCTTAATATGCAAACGCTATTTAGGAGCAACTAACACTAAATAAAGCACTATCCCCGTGACTAAAAATCAAAAGAACCAGGCAAGAAGTGAAACAAGAAACTACAAAATGTTTTCATTTCCTTTGTAGGTGGGTGTATTTTTTATGAGATTCAGCACAGTCTCTGTGTTTTCATAAAAGGTGTACAAGACAGTAGTAGTTATTGAGAGAAAGGGGTGACAAAAATTCTCTTTAGACAATTTATGGACTTAGAGCAATTCATAGAAGCTTCCCACATGAGAGGGTGCCACCTCCCAAAAGGATTTTTCCCCCCACAGCTATGTGTTTAATGTTTTTTACAAGACAACCTTATCACCTTTAACATATTCTCCATTATGCTTAATACATTTGTCAAATCTGCAATTCCATTCTTGGAAACATTTTTCAATTGCATCTCTTTGGATGGCTGACAGCAACTTCCCCTTTCTTTCTTTTTTTTTAATTCCAGCTCTTCTACTTCTTCAAATCACTGTTCTTTCATATTCCGATTCCTTCGTGGAAACTACAGGAAGTTGCACGGAGCGAGGCCAGGTGAGTAGGACACGTGGGGCAAGAGAGGCATGCTGGTTTTTGCCAAAACCTGGCACACTGAGATGGCTGCGGGAGCAGGTGCATTATCGTGGTGGCAAAACCAGTCCCCCGTCTGCCACAAATCAGGCCTTTTTTGTCGCACACTGTGATGCAATCTTTTCAGAACCTCTAAATAGAAAGCTTGATGAACAGTCTGACCTGGTGGAAAGAATCCAAATTGACATTTTAATCCATTCAGGAAGTTGACGGGTGTCCACAATGAGGTGTCATTAATGGCTATTTCACCTTTTTAAAACTTGTGCACTTGGGTTTTTTCCATTGTGCCATCCTTATAAGCTCTGTTCAACTTCACAACACTTTCTGCGGCATTTCCCCCCAACCCCCAAGCAGGAAACAAAATTTCACAACCACATTCTATTCTCTTAACTTGGCCATCACAAAAACCAAGGTACCATTGAAACTACTTTTACAAAAAAATTCACCATGACCAGAGAGAACCTTCCCAGGCAACGTCACTGGGTGCATTGACTCAGAGGAAGTTTCTGGATACTCGACCAGCAGGAAAAATGTATACTACGAAAGTTCAGCTCCACCCAGTGCAATTGCTGTTTATGTTCAGGTACTCCCTTGTATCTGCCCAGATTTAATCAGACTAAAGCTATCACTGTGTAAAGAGCGGAAGGGGAAGAAAGTTAAGGGTACATGTGCAGACTGCATGTCAATGCACTATGAAAACTATTTGTAGAATAAGAGTTGAGTAGCTTCAAAGTGACGATATTTCTGATGTTAAAATTTACCCAAAACAATAAAGCAATCTTATACTTGAAAAATAAAAGCAGACAGACCACCCTGGAGTCTTGCTATGCCATGGCATCAGACCTGAGTGAAGGACACGTCTAGAGATAAAAATATCAGTCTTTGATCTATTTACAGGTTTTTCTTTCTTTTCAAAATTTTTTTCTTTTAATTAATTTATTCTTTTATTGGTCATTAGTTTTCTTTTTTGTTGTCCTCGCTGTGTTCTCATTCATCACCTATCTTGCTATGCTTTGATTTTCGGTGCATATTATCTCTACAGATCTATCTAGATAAGATAGGCTGGATGAATAGTCTGGAGGAGAAAACAATGGGACCAATGGTTCCGGGGGACATGGGAGAGGGGGAGGCGGGGGTAAGGAGATGGTGTTGACCAACCCAGGGAAAGGGGAGCAACAAGTGATCCAAAATTAGTGGCAAGGAGGATGTGAGAGGCCTGGTAGGGATTCAGCAAGGGCAAAGTAACTGAGAGAAATTACTGAAACACAAATGAAGGCTGAGTATGATAGAGGGACAAGAGGAAAGTAAAAGGAAATAGAGAAAAGAACTAGATGACAAAGGGTATTTATAGAGGTCTAAATACTGGCATGTACATATGTAAATATATTTATATAGGAGGGTGGGGAAATAGATCTACGTGGATACATGTATAGGTTTAATATTAAGGCATCAGATGGACATTGGTCCTTCACTCAAGTCCTTACTCAATGCAAGAACACGTTGTTCTATTAAATTGGAATTCCATGATGTACACCTTCCCGACATGATTGCTGAAGAAAAATGTGTGAATAAGCAAATGTGGTGAAGAAAATTGATGGTGCCCGGCTATCAAAAGATGTAGTGTCTGGAGTCTTACAGGCTTAAAGATAAACAAGCGGCCATGTAGCTCAGAAGCAACAAGCCCACATGGAAGAAGCACACTAGCCTGTGTGACTATGAGCTGTTGAAGGAATCAGGTATCAAGCATCAAAGAACAAAAAATCATATCATTGTACACGAGGGTGAGTGCAGAGTGGAGACTCAAAGTCCATTGGGAGGCAAATGGACACCCCTTACTGAAGGGTTGTGGGGAGGAGACGAGTCAGTCAGGGTGCAGGGTAGCAATGATGAATCATAACTTTCCCCTAGTTCTTAAATGCTTCCTCCCCCCACTATCATGATCCCAATTCTACCTTACAAATCTGGCTAGACCAGAGGATGTATATTGGTCCAGATAGCAACTGGAAACACAGGGAATCCAGGACAGATGACCCCTTCGGGACCAGTGGTGAGAGTGGCGATGCCTGGAGGGTGGAGGGAATGTAGGGTAGAAAGGGGGATCTGATTACAAGAATCTATGTATAGCCTCCTCCCTGGGGGATCGACAGTGGAGAAGAGAGTGGGGGGAGACATCGGACAGTGTAGAATATGACAAAATAATAATTTATGAATTATGAAGGGTTCATGAGGGAGAGGGGAGAGGGGAGGAAGGGGGAAAATTGAGGAGCCGATATTAAGGGTTCAAGTAGAAGGCAAATATTCTGAGAATGATGATGACAACATATGTACAAATGTGCTTGACACAATGGATGTGTGTATAGATTGTGATAAGAGTTGTACGAGCCCCCAATAAAATGATTTTAAAAAAAAGAAAAAGAAAAGCAAAACCCACTTTGGCTAATTCATACATGCTCGGGTAGGGGGAGCATTGAGTGGGTGGCGGGCATGACTTGCTCCCTCCTCAGTTGCCAACACCCTTTTCTTCAGCCGCTGTGAGTGGCAGCAGCAGCAACAGTGGCAACAAGGTCAACCTGAAGTGAGTTCACATAAGGTTGGTTGTTTTTTTAAAATCATTTTACTGGGAGTTCGTATAATTCTTATCACAATCCATACTTCCATCTATTGTGTCAGGCACATTTGTACATTTGTTGCCATTATTCTCAAAACATTTGCTTTCTACTTGAGTCCTTAATATCAGCTCCTCATTTCCCCCCTCCCTTCTCACTCTGCCCTCTCCCACGAACCCGTCATAATTCATAAATTATTATTTTGTCGTATCTTACTCTGCCCAATGTCTCCCTTCACCCACTTTTCTGTTGTCCATCCCCAAGGAAGAGGTTATATGTAGATCCTTGTAATCGGTTCCCCCTTTCTACCCTGCCTTCCCTCCAACCCTCCAGGTAGCGCACCACCACTCTCACCACTGGTCCCGAAGGGGTCATCTGTCCTGGATTCCTTGTTTCCAGTTGCTATCTGTACCAGTGTACATCCTCTGGTCTTGCCAGATTTGTAAGGTAGAATTGAGATCATGAGTGTGGGGGAGGAAGTGTTTAAGAACTAGAGGAAAGTTGTATGTTTCATCGTTGCAATTCTGTATTCTGACTGGCTCGTCTCCTCCTCGCGACCCTTCAGTAAGGGGGTGTCCAGTTGCCTACAGATGGGCTTTGGGTCTCCACTCTGCACTCACCCTCATTTACAATGATATGATATTTTTGTTCTTTGATCCCTGATACCTGATCCCTTCGACAACTTGTGGTCGCACAGGCTGCTGTGCTCTTCCATGTGGGCTTTGTTGCTTCTGAGCTAGATGATCGCTTGTTTATCTTCAAAGCTTTAAGATCCCAGATGTTATATGTTTGATAGCTGGGCACCATCAGCTTTCTTCACCACATTTACTTATGTACACATTTGTCTTCAGCGATTGTGTCAGGAAGGTATGCATCATGGAATGCCAATTTAATAGAACAAAGTGTTCTTTCATTGAGTAAGTACTTGAGTGGAGGTCCAATACCTATGTGCTGCCTTAATACTAAACCTATAAATATATGCATGTAGATCATGGGAGCAAATGAATGGGGAGGAAGAGAGAGTGGAGCATAGCCTGGCCCACCAGGCCTGGAGGACGGTATCCCCGCTCTGAAGAGCCAATCCACAGAGAGGACCATATGGCTGATCTCATTATGAAACGTTGTGTGCCTTGCTGACCTTGGGCCCTAGGAGGGGCAACTCTGGAGACTCAGTGTTGGGATTAACCCGACCTGACTCCGTGACACCGAGGCAAAACACTAAAGGCGTGCGGTAGAGCAACGGGGGGAGCAGAGCAGGGAGCTCCCGAGGGAGTGCAAAGGATAGACTCTGGGGCCAGAGCATGGCACCCCATTGGACTTAACTAGAGGAAACACCTAGAGGTCAAAAAGCAGACCTGGATCTATTTACAGGTTTTTCTATCTCAAAAAATTTTTTTAATTAATTATTTCTTTTATGGGTCATTGGTTTTATTTTTTGTTGTCATCATTGTGTTCTCTTTTGTCGCTTTGTCTTGCTATGCCATGTTTTTTTGGTGTATATTATTATCTCTGTAGCTATATCTCAATAAGACAGGCTAGATAAAAGTCTGGAGGAGAAAATAATGGGACCATTGGTTCCACGGGGACATGGGAGAGGGGGAGGCAGGGTATGGAGGTGGTGTTGACCAACCCAGGGAGAGGGGAGCAACAAGTGACCCAAAACTAATGGCATGGAGGGTGTGAGAGGCCTGGTAGGGATTCTGCAAGGGCAATGTAACTGAGAGAAATTACTGAAACTTAAATAAAGGCTGAGTATGATAGTGGGGCAAGAGGAAAGTAAAAGGAAACAGAGGAAAGAACTAGGAGACAAAGGGCATTTATAGAGGTCTAAATACAGGCATGTACATGGTACATATATTTATATAGGAGGGTGGGGAAATAGATCTATGGCATATATTACATAAGGTTGTAATGGGCCGTTCACACAGTGTTCCAATAACATGAGTTCCTATTTCACAGCATGAGGAGCGTACATTAAGCAATCCCATATACCGGTATGGGATTTGGAGAGCAATACTACTGGTGATATACTGGGTGGGCTCAGCTCATCGAACCATCAAAAACAAAATGAAGCGAAACAAACCGATCAACCAGACTCAGTGCCATTGAGTTGATTCTAACTCGTCGTGACTCTATAGGACAGAGTAGACCTCCCCTCATGAGTTTCAAAGGCTGGGCATCTTTCTGGGGAACAGAAAGGCTCATCTCCTTTCCATTCACCATCTGAGGGGCTGGAATTGTTAACAATGGGTTTAGCAACCCAATAATTGACCATCACACTGTTACTCCTCCTTAGGGTCCACGAAGTGGCCTTAAATGTGCTTACCTCATTAAAATTGTGAACATTTCGGGGAAGGTACGGACAGTGCGTACTCCCTTCCTGACAACAGTAGATGCATTTATAGTGATGCACGGGCAAGGCAATAAGTCTGTGCTTGAAATGGTCATTCCGCACAATCACACTAGCTTTTCAATTTATTCAGGGGCAGCCCTTCTACTTCATGGACATTGGATTTTAGAGTAATGTGGATTAGAAAATATAATTCCATTAGAATAGATTATCTTGCAAGATGTGTATGTATTATCTATCAAGAGATACTAATTGGAAAATAATTTAGAACAGCTTAATACAGCATTGTGTCTTGAGGTACAATGTCACAGGTGAGTTCTCTCCTCTCCTAAGTGTAGATTTACACTTCTTACTGTTTCCTTTGCTTTTTTTGTTTTCTTCACTAGAAAACATCCTGCAATATAATTGTATTATGTAAGGCAGAACTAGAATAATAATAATAATAAGCACATGGTTAATGCTTACTCTTAGTCTATAAGATACATAGTAGTCATGGACCTCACAAATGCAACCAATTTGGAAATTATGTCTGTAATACATTTTGAATAACTTTATGGCCACATTATACATTCTGTATATCTTTCCTTTATCTTTTGCTCTTTTAAATTTTCATTATTTCTTTTACTCAGATACATGGGAGACGCTTTAGGGGTGCAAGCAGTAATATTCTAGTGTCTGCAGTCGTCCCAAGACGGAGTGGATTTAACCAACTACTGCCTTTTGCTTGGCACAGTCAGGTAATGCCCCTCATGCATGGACGTGATCGGAACCATTCATTCTCTAGCCTGAAGATTGTCCAATGAGAAGTCATGTGGATCGGTGAAGCAGAGGAACCACCAGTCTTTATTCAGCAGTGAATCTAACATATCATGATGAGAGAGGAACACAACTTTGAAGTGCTCCTTGTGGTCGTGATGTATATTAAAAATATGGTGCTTCATTATGAGTGGCATGAGCTGTGTATGTCGGCTAAGTAGCTGTCCAAATATTTAAAAACAAGATGCTGTTTCTCTCTTTTTTTCTCCCACAACTGTTTAAATTGCCAATGCAAATAATTTCCTGTAAATGCTGCTAATACTTTATTGCTTGGGTTGGTGGATCAGTGAGCCTTTTAAACAAAATGTTTGGCATAGAGTTTAATTGGTAAGCAAATTATTGGCAGAAATGTGTGAATCATAAAGATTGCTGATGGTGTTATTTGTTGAGATGGTAAACATAGGGCTATATTTCTTTAGGTATCTATGAAGAAGTCTGGGCCACACCTTTGTTAGAAATTTCTCATATCCATGTAAAATGGTGACAAGTTAGCTAAAGATAGAAAGGAAACCCTCATATTGATTTTTTTATTTTATAGTTGAAGGGATTATCTGGAAGAGAAAAAGGGAAAATAGTATAGTCGGTCCCCAAATGACCTTAGCAATTCTTATCTTCTACGCCCTGACTATGAATGGTCATTCACGCCTACCCTGAACAGGGGGCTTCAGGAATTAACCACACAAATTCACTTTGCTAAAATGCTGCCTTATCGTCGGCCACTAGCAAAAGTCAGAAAAGCAAAGTACTTAGCGAATCTCAAGTGGTCCACAAATTCTTAATAAAAACAGCTTGATGCTTGCTATTTGAGTTGCAGTTTATTACTTTGATTACCAATAATATTAACTCTACCAAAGTTGGTGCACTTTCCAATTAAGTAACCATTATTCAGATAGATGTACAAGTCAGACGGTAAAAGCTGCACTTAATTTAATGAGATACTTCAAAGGAAATGCATGAAGCATTAACCCAAGGATGCCATGAAGCCGAGTATTCGGCATTTATTTCTCCCTAATTTTCGTTTTGGATCACCGTAGGGTAATAGCTCACGAAGAAACTGAAACACATACACACCCACTCATCAATATCTTCTAGTCACAGAAGGACAAACTGTTTCTGAGAAGATGCTGGCTATTAGAGTAGGATGATAATGGAGGCCGAGGGGTGTCAGGACTTTAACATGCACTTGACCATAATGTACCGAACTGCAGTTTTTTTCCAGGATGAAGGAAGATAGTCTTTCACTCTCTAAGAATTGAAGTTACCGATCAGTTTAAAGTATAGTGCACGGTAATACTTCAGAGGCCAAGCTATGAGGCTTATGCGTGTCAATGGGGATGATAAAGAAAGGGTTAGATCTTGCTCATTAGGAAACTTACACACATAGAATTTCTATTAGATATTGCTTCTGAGCAGCCGTTTATGTGTATTTTGTTTCACTTACATGGTACAGGCAACAGGATTTCCATCGATATCATGGACGCAAACACACATGAAGGGCTTTTAGGTGGATGTTAACTGGGGAAAAGAGCGTGGTGACGGGGACTGCGTGGATTGGCGACGGGCGTGAGAACCCGATGTGAGAGCAGACGTGGACATAGCCCACAACACATGAGGAAAATTGTCTCTGCCTCGTGACAAAGTGGAGGAAATTAAACCTAATTATTAAGCTCCAAGATGCCCAAACATCACTGCCTTGAATCAAATACCATAGTCATTCGGCCCCTTCCCAGCTACCTAACTTTAAGCAAATCACTGAATCATTCTCTCTCTTGGTTTTCCAAGTGTAAAATATAAATAATAGTATGTGTCACTGATGTGGGGTGAGTTTTAAATGCATAAAATATTTAGAACGGAGTCCAGCATATGTTCACAAGGCTGGTTGACTATAAACGTCCTGAGCTGTTGATCCCTTTTAATGGCAGCTCATAATCTGTCTTGGCTCAGGATAAAGACACCATTGAAACGGATGTCTTTATAAGGTCAAATAATGGATCCGATCTGAGTTGGCATTTTATTTAGATTTTAAGTTAATGTGTCTATGTGATCTCTAAAGGAGTTCTATCAGGCATCAATAAAATCAGTAAAATTAAGTCCAAAGTCACAAGGAGTTATGAACATACCCTGTTGAAGCTAACATACCCTTTTGTATGATGAGCGCGATCAAGACCAGGGGTATGCCACAAGATCATCAAGGGAACTTGAAAGCAATGCGTGGGTGAGCACCCCATTGCTGTCCAACTCCCTCTGAATCTGGGGTCAAGTTAAGGAAATGAGGACTATTGGGTGTGTGCAGTTTCAGAAAATTCAGTGGTTAATCCGAATTGCATTATAAGCTACTGTTAGAGGATCTGAAAAGTTCAAACTATTTTATTATATAACTGTTCTCATTTTTAAACCTAAAACAGCATCTACAGCAATTTAAAAAATAGTTTTTGTACTTTGTCTAACAAATTATTTTCATTAAATCCCAAATAATCGTTGACTGTTCTCTGAATTACTTCCTTATATGGGACAACCTAGAAGAGGAACTAAAGAAAATAGGAAATGTGACCACATGCCCTCCCCTTCCATCACCCACGAATTCTTCGCTGGCTAAACCTATCACTGCAAAGACACCTGAAAATCCATGTAGTATTTCAATTCATCTTCCCCAGCCTCCATCAAGCCATTAAAAATGGTTGACCTTTAGGCTTGTATGCGTTTTTAAAACATTCGCGGAGACACTGTAAAATCAAACCATTACACCCACACTGGTGACTAAGAAGAGCAGGTCGAACCCTCGTGAAATCAGTCCCCAGGCCGTTGCCCCGATGTTGGCGAGCAGGCCACAGTGAGCCGAGAGCCACACATGATCCTTGGAGACGGGAAGCTCTTTTGCTTATTGTAGATATCATATGCCCAGTGGGAATGAGCTTAACAAACGCACACTTGGTTTTCTCCCAGTGAAAGTCAATGAACAGTGAAGATGCTTAGTTTTGGCTTACTTCGATTTCTTCATATACAACCAATAGACGACACCAGCAACCAGGGCAGCGAGGAGGAGCCCAACCACGATTCCCACAATCAGCTTTGCCTGGTCGTTCACCTTCTCTCTGTTTTCATCTACAACAAGAAAAGAAAAGTCCAGGCAATTACAGAGAATGTCAGGGGATTTTTAAAAGAACGCAATCTAGTTACTACTTATGAAGCATGCCTAAGGCTCGTTCTATAGCTGAGAAGCACATTTGACTTGTGACTTTAAGGGGCACAACGTTAGCATTCTTACTACCTTGTCTCATTTGCTCTTTCAATTCAAGCCAAATTTGCGTGTAGCTTAGGTCAGTAGTGATACAATGGTAATTCATACGTCTTGAGCTGATAGACAAGGAAGAAGAGTTGGCAGCATAGTACCTACCACTTAGATCGTCTGGTTCATCGTGTTCTTGAATACTTACTGAAATGAAAAATGTTAATATGAAATTAAAAACAAAATTTGTTGATATATGAAACTACCTTTACCATTACATGATATAAAAATATTCAAACATAAAATATCTATTCTACAGTTAAGGGTAAGAAAAAAATATATATATACTTAGTAGAGCATGAATTTCTCTACAAGGAAATTCATTTATTTTTTAAGAAAAGGAAAGTAGCTAACACTGTCAAAGCATTCATCTACAATAGAAAATTTCACAACTGATAAGCTTTAGTATTAATATGAAATTCAAATTAATTTCCCCACTATATACTACTTTTAATAGTACTTAACTTTTAAGAGGAGCCGCTAGGAAAACCTTCAATACTATCATCTTAAATTTTTTTCCTTTCTGACTCAACACAGGATAATTCATTTTATTCCTCTACTTCTAGAATTGATACCTAGAGACGTTCTCAAAGTGGTAGAAGAAGATTGCAAAATTGAAAGTGTCTCACAGCTTAAGGGGCAAGATATGTGATGCTTATAAAAGTCCTACGAATGATTCTGACAGGCAATATCCTGGTCCTCTCTTACTATTTCCTGCTGTCACGGATTAGCATTTGGTACTAAACTCCATAAGTATCCTTCAAAATAGGTCCATGGGTTCTCATAGGACTTCCTTTGATATTTGTTCAAATGCAAATCCTTTGGCTCCTCTCCATTCGCACCGATAAAAATGCAGGTGCTCACTGAACTTGAACTCAACTGTATCGGATGTTGATCGAGCAAGGTCTGGAACACTGAAACACACTATTCAGTGAGTTAAAATAAAATGCAAGACTTGTGTTCGGGAAGAAAGGATAGGTTCCCTTTCTAGGTAGCATAAATCAATACTCGCTGAAATAAATTCTGAAAAGTTAATACGCTTATTTTTACGTTAAATATGTTTGATTATTTTCTCTGGTTATCCATCAGTTTTCTTTCTATTGCAGTTAAAATCTGTTTAGAATTATTGTCTACACTAAAGTATCTTCTCTGAACTGTGTGTCAGTGGCCTGCAAATTTAATACACAAGATTCAATTGGACTGAAGGAAAAAAGGTTGGAGAATCAGCATTCTGTCCTGAAGCAACCTTTGTTCTAGGCTGGTCCTGATTTAAAGTTACCATGACAATAGAGACAGTATCAGAATTGAAATGAGAGATACTTGCATGTTAAATGAAAAATTATTTTCAGGCGAACTGCTGCTATTATGTATGTATTACTTTCATTTTAGACCTAACCCATTTTTCACTTCATCTAAGATAATACTGTTTATCTGACATCTGGCTGTGGCTTAAATATGGCTAGGGCAAAAACAACTTCACAAGTTATGCCAGCATCGCTCCCAACTTATTGAAGGGATCCAAGCGTGTGGAATTCCTGTCTAAAGTAAAAGCAGAGTAATTACCACACACAAGTAAGTGCAAACTAGTAGGTAAAGGGAATTAAAAGCTTACCAAATTGAAAACTTATGAAAATGTTACATCGCTGAATTTTCTCTACTCTGACCACGAAGCCTAATATATGGAAGTATACATACATATGTATTTCAAGAGCATATATATGGATAAACGAGCAGCTCCGCTCTCTGTTGCTGTTGAGAAACAGTGTGGTGCAGGATAAGGCTTCAGACTCAAATGATGCGATGACTTAAGTGGCATGACAAGGATGGTGGATGAATGAGCACCGGGAAAGGAGGGATCTGGTGAAGACGATGTCGCATGCAAAATTAATAAACAAACAAAACTTACCATGATGCGGAACAGGAAGATGGAATTGAAGATTTTAAACTAATGAAGAATACCTTCACATTTTCTTACTTTTGTAATTTTTATAAAATGCCTGAAATAAAATACTCACTGGCAGAGACATTCAGGGAGTTTACTGTTTTCTCCAGTTGGTTTTCTGCTGTGCAAGTTAATGTGACATTCTCTTCAGGGGAAATGATAATTTTACTAGAATACCTGCCATTAATATAAGGAGATTCCTCTGTCTGCAAAAGAGAAGAGAGATTTATTAATGGAGATGGAGTTGAAAGCGTGGCAAAGAGTAATGCCAAACGCAGTAGGATAGGTGTGATTCTCTGCACTGCTCTGATGTCCGCTTATATATGATCACCTACCACGATCAGTTTCAGGTTTACATCTCCAGTAGGAAAGGGAATGATTAGTAAATCCATATGCTTCTATTATGACTTCTAATGATTGATGGATAATTAAGCTCATCTTTTTCCATAGATAATCAAGCTTAGTCAATATTTTGGCATGATGACACTTTTCTCAAAATGATTAATTAACAATTATTATAATCATCAATTTCCCCTCAATAAGCTTAGGAATCTCATTACTTGTGAATTTTAGCATTGTTCTTCCCTAAAGAGGTTCTTGATCTTTAACTAGTTGTCTAAGTGCACATGTAAGTGTGATTTGCTGTAAGGCCTTAGGTGACATCTAGTCTACTCTGTCTCACCTCGGTCCTTTTACATGAGAAAAATACACTGTCTGCTCTGTCTGGTCCCCTTCTCACAGTCAGTGTCAGGTTTGAACCCGTTGGTGCAGCCAACGTGACCATCTATCTTGTTGAAAATCTTCCTCATTTCCATGCGGCTTCCTTATAACATGTCCACAGGACGTCTTGACCTTATCACGTCTAAGAAGCTCCCTATACTCCTTCTTCTGGAAGTTTTTGTTACTGATAGTTTGTTCTTCTGGCAGTCAATCTTATTTTTTACCAGCATCTTAATTCAAAAGCATCAATTCTCTGTGGTCTTCCTTATTCATTGCTTAGCTTTCACACCTATATGAGAGGGTCCAAACTACCATGCCTTGGATCAGGCACACTTTACTCCTCAAAATCAGCCTCTTGGTTCTTGAACACTTTAAAGAGGCATTTTGCAGCAGATTTGTCCAATGCGCTAGATCACTCGATTTTAAACTGTGGCTCCTACGGGTGTTGATTATGGATAGAGTGTAATGAAATCATTGACAGCCTCAGTCTTGTCTCCACTTATCGTGATGTCCCTATTGGTTCAATTTGTGAGGGGTTTGCTTTCGACATCTTCATATGGAACCCATCCTGAAGGACATGTGATCTTCATCAATAAATGCTTCAAATTCTCTTCATTTTCAGCATAGAAGGGTGTGTATCACCTGCATATCCAGGTGGTTCATGACACTGGACTTCTTCACACAGTCCGGACTCCGGTATTCTTTGCTCGGCATCCAGATGAACTAAGAATGGTAGAAAGATGCAAGTCTAACGAGCCATTTCCTGATTTTAAACTGCTGGGACACGTCTTTGCTCAGATTGCATGGTTACCTTTCACTCTAAGAATGCATACCTCGTGAGCACAATTAAGCGTTCTGGAATCTCTACTCTTTGCAGTGTTATCCATGACTAGTTAGGATTTACACATACACCTTTGCGTCATCAATAAATCACAGGACGATACCGCTCCAGTGTCCTCAGCTTTCAGCCAAGATGCACCCGCTGTCAGAAAGAATGGTCCTCATTCCACTGCCTCTTCTAATGCTGACTCATGTTTCTGGAAGCTCCCTGTTGATACTATTTCTATAGTATTCTTCAGCAAGATTTTATTTGCATATGGAAATAATGTCATTAAATGATTTCCACATCTTTGGAGATATCCTTTCTTTGGAATAGACACAAATAGGGACCTCTCTCAGTCAGCTTTCAGGTGTAAGTGTTTCGCATTAATTTCCTACTGTGGTATAAATGAGTGAGCACTTCCAGTTTTCTTTACCCTTTTAATGAAACATCTCAACTGATCCATTACTAGATCCTTGCTTTTTGTTGATGTCTTCAGTGTAGACTTGAACTTCTTCCTCTGTACCACTAGTTTTTAACCATACATTACCTCTTAAAATTTTTTCACGTAAAACACTTTTTTTTGGTCACTCTGTGTACTACTTTCATTTCCTTTTTATGCTTACACCGTTCTTCACAGGAGTTTCGGTCATGCCGTCAACTCTCACACACCTCATAGCGCCTCCCCTGTCCAGGTCACTTGGGGCCAACCTTCTTTTGATTGTGTGTAACCTCCCCCTTTACCGAGGTTAACACTTGTCCACATGCTAGCTCGTGCCTTCGCCTCCCTCTCTTCCCCTTTAAACCTTGGAAATCTTTTTGTGTGACAACGGTTCATAACTTCAGGATAGTGGTCTCCTCCAGAGCTGTCCTTTTAAAAATCTGTTCTTGGGATAGTCTCTAAATTCTGGGGTGGGGGGGTATAGTCAAGTCTGTACTCACCGCGCAAGGAATTCATGAATTTTCTTCGGCTTCAATTTGAACTTGCAGTGTGAAAACTTGAGGTCTGTCGCACAAGGTCTCATTCTGATTTATGTTATTAGGCTTCTATACTGCCTTTTACACAGATACAAATGATGATGGTATATTGCAGTGTGTGTGTTTACATATTATTTTATATTAGAATGATTTACTAATGGGTTAACAGAATCATTATTCTGAATTATCCAGAGCAGAATGCCATTTTTCAATGATTGGTTTTCTCTCCTTTGATTTTTGCAAGATGTAAGTGAGGGCAACCATTGCAATTTCTTGAGATGTAAGAGACAGTTCAACTTAATATTTTCTTTAGACCAACTCGACTCTTAATTTCATCACCAGTTAAGCAGATATGTAGTTGAGCTCTCCTCCATCACGTGATGTCCCTCACTGCTTGTATTTTTTCTCTATGCTTTTGCCTGATCTTCTTTGTAAGCACCTTGTGGACAAGACCTAGTTTCAAGTTTGGGACGATTTCTCTCTCCTGGGGTTGTAAAGACATAGCTAGCAGATGTAAAATAATAGATTTAGCATGTGATTGAAAAGGGAACAAATAAAAGGTTATAGATAGGTCAGCATAAACCTAAAAGAAGAAAAATAACACATCACTCAGTGAGGAAGAATCAATCTTTCTCCTTGACAGTGAGGGATGGCATGATTATTTTTATTCTTATAGTAAAGTCACCTGCTATATTCCACTTCCCAGGAGAATGTTTCACTTGGCTTTCTCAATGAATCTTTGTTTTCACTACTTTCCACAAAAATGTATTTGTTCGCTTTTAGAAAGGTCTTTTAAATCTTTGTATTATGTCATTCATCAAATATTTAGTGTCTATATTTTTTTAATTTTATGCCTACATTATCACAAACCCAAACTTATTTTTGCTGCATTTATCAATTAATTGAATTAAAGAGCAAAATTAACAGAAAAGACCACGTCATCTTTGATGTTAAAAAATAGATCTATATATATTGGCAGCAACTCAGGTTTATTCTCTGTCCCTCACATTGCATTTCTTAAGTGTTGAAAGGACCAAAGCTCCTTTCCCCTTCTTTTGCAACTATATTTCCATCATAAAATCAAGAGTCATTTGCATCAGTTGCATCTAATCTTATGATGGTTTTTATATACCTGGAATTATATATTATCTTTCATAAGTAAATGACTCACAATAAAATGCGTATTACCTGAGTCAGGTACAAATGTATTCTGGACAGATGGAGATTGGAGATTTAAATTTAAGGTTAAACTGCAAGTCTCTGTTATATGTGTGCTTTCTCACATTTCACCTGGGTGCAAAGGTGGGAAGGCAGTTCCTAAGAGTCAAATAAATAATCAAGTACTACCTTTGGGAGTGTCTCAAGAATCTCAAGAATCTTTAATTGGCTCCACTGAGTTGCATATAACCAGTGTTGTAGAGAAAATGGGATTCACATGTATGCCGGTAACCCAGTCAGACTAGAAATTTAGTGGGACTAGAGTTCTGAACCCTTAATGACAAAGCGGATTCTTATCATTTTTATTCAGGGGCTCAGTAGTTGTGATAGTTATATAATCGTTTGTTGGTTTGAGAGGATGAAGAGTGAAGGGGTGGAGTCTAGCCTGTCAATCAGGTCATAGCCAATGAGGCTTTTGGCATGGCCTTCTCCTGAGGATTCTGGGAACTCCTGTCTTCCTCCCTGGAGGCAGAAGACACACTCTCTCTCTCTGCTCACTCCGTGGGAGACGTTGCAGCTAACAAGGCACATGGAACTACACTAGTGCCCTGAAATGGAGGAGCCATGTGGAGACCCCTTCCAGTGCTGAGATGCTTACACCACCACTGGATCCACAAGCCTTTCTACCCACTGGCCTTGGAACTTCCTGCATTCTGCATCATTGCATGTGTTTTGTGAGTCTGAAGAGGACTTTATCAATTGGTATCAGACATATGGACTAATATCGTCAGACTTATGGACTTGATGTGGTGTGGGCTGGGATGTTTTCCCAAATTAAACTGCTCTTGTATCTAAAGTTCTTTCTTATACCCATGAGTATCTATGAATTGGTTTCTCTAGTCTATGCAGCCTAACGCAGTAGTAAAATGTAACAGGTCATTTTAAGAAGCATATACAAAGTAATGGAAACCACTTAAGCTCTGGTGTGTAAGTTTGTGGTGCAGAAAAGTGTATGCCTTCCAACTGTTATCACCCAGGTTTCAAAAAGTGAGGAGTGTGGCATACCCTGCAAGTTACAATCTTTGAAAACAGTTGTAGACAGAACAGAGCAGTTCTGTCGTTCTGCATGTTCTTGGGATTTACGCTTTCTCTTTCAGCCATGTTCTTTTGGGAAAACGAAGATGTTAAAAGCTTCCTCTGAGGACAGACTGAGAATTGCATGTTAGTGACAAACAAGCTTAGACTGCATTTAGATGCAATCCCATCTTGGACCAGCTGCAGCATGTAACAAGGAGACAAATACTTGCTTGGTTAATGACGCTTCCACTGCCTGTAATTGTCCACTGTATGGCTGGCTTTGGGAACCCTTCCACATGGCAGGTTATGGTTTTAGACAGTCCACTGGGATCGGTTTTCTTTGTCATTTTGATTTGAGGTTTCCCTAAAATATCATTACAACGAAAAGTGTTGACATCATAAAAGAAGCCTCCAAAACCCCCCAAATTTTCCAAGAAAGAGTCGAATGGCCATCCAAAGAATCGCATTACCTTCTACAACCAGAGTCAGCGACTCTCTCTTCTTTAGCCCTTCAACCTCTTGCAGAGCACTTTCACAGACGTAGTTTCCGGCATCCTGATACCGCAGACTAGAAAAGGATGGGCTGGATCGGAGCCGGGTGGCATCCTGGTTCAATGAAAAGGGAGTTACTTAAATCAGCGCAGTTGGTCGTCTCCATCCATTGGTGGGACAAAACGATTCCTCCTTAGAAAGTGTAAGCCCCTTTATCCCCTTAACAATAGATGTTTTCAAAATATGTATTTCCCTCTTTCTTACAGATTCGGGGAGTCAGACATATAAGACTTTTATTTTAGGCTCTGCCTTTATTTATACTTTGGAGCAAGTCCATAAACGTGTGAAACTCACTTCTTTATTTGTAAAGTGAGGTAATAGTTGTACCACATGGTATGACGGTTTTGTTAGAAAAATAATGTTTACATTCAAGGAAGTTCTCAATGGTATTAACTCCTTAATTTTAGTAGGAGTCAATGGTTTACATCTATGCTAACATACATGGAAATAGTCAGTGGTGGCATTCAATCATTTAACAACCGGTTTACTGCCCTGATGGGTGTTTTAAGTATTTTGAAAGCAACAACAATTATATACTGAAAGACAGTTTATTATTTTAACATGCTATCACAACAACCCTGTTGAGCAGTTGAACATAAGAAGGTATATTTGTGGTTCCCACATCTGCCGGCTGCACAGATATCCACCTTTGAGAGAACCATTTTAACAAGCATTTCGCCAAACTCAACAAAACAAATGATGTATTGGTTCTGCCGAACTGATGAAAACTAGCTGAATCCCACCACTGGAAACATATATGTAAATAAAGGCAAGGTTAAACGCCTGAGAGTTATTTTAATATGATACAATTATCAAGGTGAGTGATCCGTTACTGAGTCATGACAGTTATGTCAAGAATGATTTTCGACAAGGCTTTTAATCCAGATTAATAGGGTAACTCTCATCAACAGTAGAAATGTGATGCTTAATTTAATAATTACTTGACACGCTGAAAATAATTCTATCTATTTTACCTGGACTTAAACTATGCCTCAGCAGACAACTAAACACAATCCCGATTGTGTGATTTTTGTCCATTATGTTTTCCCCATCCTCCATCACCTAACCAGAGAATATTGAAAAGCCATGTCCACTTAAAAAAAATCAGTTGCTATGAACTTGATTCTGACTCCTAGAAACTCCACGTACATGAGCGTAGAAAACTGCTTCATAGGGTTTTCAATCACTGATCTTCTGGAGGTAGATAACCAGGTATTTCTTCCGCAGTGCCCATAGATAGATGGCAACCTTTATCCTCGAGATCTAAAGCACGTTGGCTCTAGCAGCCAAGCACCTTAGCCATCTATGTACATCACCCAGGGACTTCACAATTGATATTAGTTATTCAAGAAAAACAGTGACTATAGGCTATGTAAAAACTGGCTTAGCAAATGGGAACACCGTTTCTCTAGAGCTAGACCACATTTTTATTAAAATGTGTTCATATTAATTATTGGTTTGTTGCCTAGAACGTGTCTATTCATTTGGCCATTGAATACTACAAATGCATCATATTCAGTATGCAGGCAACAGGCGGCACTTTAATGTGTGCAGTGAACAAGAAGAGAAGGCGGGGCAGTGAGAAGAGAGTGCCTCAAAGGGGCAAAAGAAGAAACTGAGCTTTAATAAGGAAGCAATTAGTATGGCAACTAGTATAGCACAGTGATACGGCACAATACATATCTTCATTAAGAAGAAATTCTTCGTGTAAATTTCTCTCAAAGAGTTATAAAGATATTTTCAATCCTTATTTCAAAAGGGTTCATGAGGAACCACAGTCATAACATTGAAAACCTTACCTCATCTGATTATCAATCTTTCTCGTCCTAAAGAAATACCAATACATGGGTCTCCAAATAATGGCCTATATTTCAGACAATTGCAGGAATATAAGCATTCTCTCAAGAAATAGTGACTCAACCTCTATTAGGTTCCAGATACTCTGCTGTGGCCCCGGGAAGAACGCGACTCTACTTTCAAGGTAGTCCGTACCCAATGGGATCCAAATTCAGAAATTTATGAAAAATGTTGTAAGCATGAAGTCAGAAATGTGCTTGCTCAAAGCATAATATTTAAATTATATAATGTCTCCCTATTCCAGCACGTCGGAGCTTCCTGATGGCTTACCTGAATTTTAAAAGGAGTATCATGGACAAAAGAACAACGGCCCTGTTTACTTCAAAGGTTATTATAATC
Organism: Tenrec ecaudatus; assembly: GCF_050624435.1. Lineage (NCBI taxonomy): Eukaryota > Metazoa > Chordata > Mammalia > Afrosoricida > Tenrecidae > Tenrec > Tenrec ecaudatus. The sequence goes on from NC_134531.1 coordinate 297,841,885, forward strand.
ACAAAGCACAATGTAGGCTAAGGCAGCATACAATATTTTAGATTGTAAAGTAGATGACTGTATGTGAGTCTCTGAAAATTATTTAATGCCTGTTCATAATTAAAGGAACTTTCCTGAATAGTTTCAGAGGCTCAATTAAAGACGCACAGGTTGTGAGTGCCTCTAAACTGGCACTGGGATTTGATTTGTGTTATTGAGGCAGATTGAGGGAGGGGCCTGAGTGTACTTAGATTTGAGTATGGTGTATAAGCATATTGTATAAGAATGCATATTTTTTTCGGATATAAGATGAAAAAGAAACCTCAAACAGAAAGTTCTAAGAGTCAGATATTGCCAAGAAATATTACTTACTTTCATCCACACCACAGTCGCATTCCTACTAGCAGAGACCATGCACGATACGGGCAGGGCATCGCCGATCTGCTTAGTTACTTCCCCACTTGGATTTAAGGACAAGTCCAAATCTGTGAAGCAGAAAATCTGTTTGAAATGCAAGCTCTGGGCCAGCAAAATGGTCTTAGTATTTTAGAGACGGAAAAGGGGGGAAAACTCCTCACTGAACTTGAAAATTCAGAATTGATTTATGTGACAGAAGTAACTAATCAGTTCCATAATCCGTCTTTTCAAGCCAGCTTTGAAGCCAAGTTGAACAAGTGAATGGCCAATCTAATTGATAATGACTTGTCTTTAATGTGATTGCGGATTTGACTATGTCAACATTCAGCTAAGGCTCATTTCCTTAAGGAAAAAAAAACCCAACTTAAATCACCTTTGGAAGAAAATAAAGAAAGATGAGGAAAAGATAAATATTATAAAAGCGTTGATAATGTTGATAATGGCAGACAGGCCTACTGCATCTCAATGAGTCAGCGTAGACTCACTGGCAGTGAGTCATGCAGGCAGCCGGGGATGGGTGGTGAAACTGTGAGGTAGCCTACTGTTCCCGCACAAAGCATCATTGGTAAGACTTAAATATATTTCAAAATGTTACTCCATTTCCCAGGCAACTCAACGTTAAAATATGATCTTTTGTTGTATAACTGTCAGCAAACGTTATTTTTAAGACTATAAAGACACATGGAAGCATGTATAATCTTTCAAATGGAAAATAATTTCTACATAAATTGGAGGAAAATACACTTCAGTTTAACATGTATTGTATAGTTACTATGTACCAAACATCCATAGGAGATGCAGGGAAGAATAATGAGCTTACAATTTTATGAAATAGAGCAATATGCAATCAACTGACTGTAATACAAGGCAGTGGGAAATCAATACCTAGTAGCCATGTGATCAGATTATAAACTCATTAAATGTTTGTTGAAATATTAAAAGATGGACAATAAACAGGGATACAAGGAAAGACCTATAGGAATGTGTGGTGGAAGACCAAAAATCATGGTTCAAGATATGTACTGCCTTGATATCTGGTGCATCTCAGAGGGGCTCGGCTGACTGACCCATAAGCTCCTATCCCCATTCGTTCCCTTGAGAAAGCTCCACTGACCAAATACCGGTCCTTGTCATGAGCACCAGATGTGTTCCTATTGATCTCTGAGCAGTGAGCTTCAGTGCCCTGTCTGCCTGCAGAATTGTTCAAACAAACCAGTCATCCTCTTGCGGGAACCAGAGGTCTCCTCCCATTCCTCCTGATACTGCAAAGCTTGCCTCTCCCCAGCCCTGGCTGCTCTCTGGATACCCGAATGAAACGTCCCGTGAACTTATTGTTCCTCTTCCCCTGGGCAAGGAGTCTATTTGAACTAATGAGTTACCAATGATCTCATTGTGTGTTCAGTCATCCCCGTAATCCTTGAGTGGAAAACAAGGGGGTAGAGAGAAGACAATTAAAACAGAATATGGAGAAGAGACACAAACTGGGAATTAAACAGTAATAAAGTCTTTGCATAGGCAGTACTTTCTGTCCAGGGACCTTGATGTTTGAAAGGGTTTAAATAGGTGAAAATCTAGGGGAAAAAAAACCTGTTCCCACACAGGCAAGAGCCAAGAGGAGGTAAGCTTGGCTGATTTCACAATGATGAGTAATATTAACTCTGTAAAGGATCTTGGTGGCTCCGTTAGGTGAGGGGACCAGATAAAGGGGATTTGTTCTACCTCTGCTTCTTCTCAGCTGTATATATTATAATTACAATTTGTTCATTTTTTTGGAATATTGCTTTTAATGTGTCTCTTTTGACCTAGACTGTGAACACCATGTATGAAGGGCCCGTGACTTGGTTTGCCACTCGTATATCCATCACACCTGCACAGGTGGTGCTCTTTCAGAAACCATTGTTGAATACATTGAGATAAGAAGAGCGCTTTCTCAGTTGACCATTAATTATTGAATGAGTTCAACGTTTCATATACGAGTGATTTCCTCAGAATTTTTCACTGAATTATATTTAGACTTTTTAAAATATAGTGTGATTTAGAAGACTGCATTAGCTGGACAGTTAACTTGACAGTTAACAACAGAATCATTGATTTTAAAGGATGATGATGGATTTTCTATGTAAAGGGGCACACCCCACCAAATGGATTTTTTTTTCAAAACTATGTATTTAATTTTGGTTTTACAAAATAACCTAATCACCTTCAAAGAACTCTCCATTACACTTAAGACATTTGTCAAATCTGCGATTCCAATCTTGCAAACATTTTTCAAACTCATCTGGATGGCTAATAGCACCTCCCTCATTTTTTTCTTCACCTCTCCTACATCATCAAAGTAGCTGTGCTTTCATGTCCCTCTGCATTCACAGAAACAAAAAGAAGTCGCATGGAGCGAGATTAGGTGAGTAAAGTGCATGGGGCGAGAGAGGCATGCTGTATTTTGCCAAAAACCGGTGCACTAAGATGGCAGCGTGAGCAGGTGCATTATCATGGTGGAAAAACCAGTTCCCCTCCTGCCACACATCTGGCATTTTTTGTTTCACACTGTGATGCAATATTTTCTGCACATCTAAACAGAGAGCTCGATTAACAGTATGACTTGGGGGAACAAACTCCAAATGCACTACAAGTCGACATTGTCATCCATTCAGGAAGTTGATGATGTCCAGAATGAGGTTTGTCATCAATAGACATTTCACCTATTTTGAAACAAGAAAACCACTCATACACATGACCTTTCCCATAGTGATGCCCTTGTAAGCTATGGGCAACATCACAACAGTTCCTGGGCAGGAGAAAATATTTCACTGCCACACACTGTTCTATTAAATCAGCCACCACAAAAAAATGAGGTTAGAGCAAAGTGGCTCTTATGAAAAAAAATTCACCATGACTACAGAGACATTTCCTGGGTGATGCTACTGGGTGCACTAATTCAGAGGGAGTTGTGGAATGTTCGCCTAGGGGGAACAATGTGTACTACAAAAACTCTACCCAGTGGAGTTTTATTCATTTGTGTGAGTATGGGGGTGGGAGGGTGGGGTGAGGTACTCCTTACACATGTTCATGATTGGCATAAGAATAGTTGTTTCATGAGCAAATACATTTCTATGGACTGAAAGCTCTGGGGAGAGGTGTGTTCTGCAGCCTCAAGTAGGTATGGATTATGCTCCTGTACCCAAATTCCCTTAAGTCACATAGGTAAGAAAGTGAGTCTTATTTTTGGAAAACAAACATAAATGAAAAAAATAAGATTTTTATGTGTTTCTATAGGATTTAGGATAAAGCACTGATTTATTTGACAATAAGTTTATTACTTATTATCACAAAGGTACTATGTGACTATTTTGAAGATTTATTCCTTAGTAGCCTACCTTCTATTGCTCCCTCCCAGCCTGATCTACAGGTAATTGGAATAACAGCAATCTCATTTTAAGCTTCCATGTTGCCAGCATATTTTAAACATAAGCATGCCATACCATCTTCCAGGCACTGGATTATTAGTTATTAGTACAAAGTGCTCATGGGTAGTAACATCAGAGAATTATTCTCACAAGACAGTCTAAATATTTTTAAATTATATTTTTATTCCTTTATATGTACTATATTTATAATATATGTAAAGGAATATGTTCCTTTCCCATGAACAGTTTGGGATAAATGGCCTCATAACTGCTTGTGAAAAGGCAGCTGTGTTGTTATGCTGGAGGTCACTGCTTTGCTGCAAGTGGCCTCTGATCACAGTCCAATTCGAATCTGTGGATCATGGATAAGGAGCAAACAAAGAAATGGTCTAGCTGTGAACAGTTGTGTTCTTTTTAACAGATCAATGTTTTCTCGGGACTCCCCAGGGGGTGCTCCCAACATCAAACACTCAAAGCAACCATCTGGTTTTACTATTCCCCCAAGTGCCTCTCTATCTCCTTTAAATGTCTGCTCCCCGTGCAAATGTTTTACGCATGATCAACACTTACAGCCATTGCCCCGGGAGAACTTCTGAAGTCTCTTTGCAGTTCTTAAACTAGAAACACCTCACCCCGAATGCGATCATCATGGGTCAGAGCTAGAGGTAATTTTAGTGATGTGGCTGTGGGGGCAAAGACTTATTTTTAAATGTTGGTTATGAGTGCCACACAGACCGGGCAATCTGGGCAGCCCTGGTGTCCCCACCAAACAGCCCAAGTCAGTTTCCTGTAAACATGGTGCCCTTCTGTAGGTAGATCAATAATATGATCATGAATATGCCCCCCCAAATCAATTAAAATAAGTCTGTTCGGTATGCTTGCTTTTCTGGATCTATTTCCTACTACCCTGGGGTAAAGGTAACTCTTTTGCATAGCTGAAGATTAAAAGCAGGTTTAAAAATAGTAGACTAATAAAAGGAAACAGTTGAGGTGATTTTTTACATCATTTTTTGTTGTTGTTCGGGGTCACTGAGTTAGCAACCTATGACTAGCAGAGCACGGCACTGACTGGTCTGGCACGACCATCACAACTGTGCTATGTTTGAGGGCGTGGTTGAAGCAACTATGCAAATCTATCCTGCGAAAGGTCTTCCTCTTTATTACTGCCTCTATTTTACAGCATGAGCACATGAGTCTGTCCTGAGGAGATGTCCATGTACGTAAGATGAAGTCTTGTCATCCTTGCTTCTAAGGGCCATTCAGGGTGTACTTCTTCGAAGGTAGGTTGGCTTGTTCTTCTGGGAGTCCATGGTAATTTCAGTCTTGTTCACTCACACCATAATTCAAATGCATCGGTTCTTTTCAGCCTTCTTTATTCATTGTCTATTTGTTGCATGCATGTGAGGCAAATACTGATAGCATAGCTTGGGTCCAGTTACATCCTTGCTCTTTTAGATTTTTAAAAGGGTTTGCACAGTAGATTTCCCCAATGCAATATGTCTTTGGAATTTTTAACTACTATTTGCACGAGCAGCGATTGGGAATCCAAGTAAAATGAAATTCTTGATTATTTCAAACTATTCTTAGTTTATCATGGGAATATCAATTGGTCCAGTTGTTCGGATTTGTGTTTTCTTAATAGTGAATGACATTCCATACTGAAGGTTGCATGTTTTTGCATCTCATTAGCATGTGCTAATGAATTGGAGCTGGTTCTCCTCAGTTTCAGCAAGCAAATCCGTGTCCTTCGCACACCTCAGATTACTGATAAATCTTCATTCTATTCTGTTGCAGCATTTTTTACCACATAGTCAAACTTATCAGATTATTTGTTCAGCATACAGATTGAATATAGTAAAAACATACCACCCTGACATACACCTTTCCTGATTTTAAATATATGATGCATGCCTTGTGTGCTTTGAATGACCGCGTGTTGGTTCTGCATGAGCAAAATGAGCACATTTGTTCTCGAATCCCCAATTCTTCTCAATACTATCTTTCATTGTGATGATTGCCTTGATATAGTTAATTAAACAAAAAGAAATATATTTCTGGCATTCTCTGCTTTCAACTAAGATCTATCTGATGTCAGCAATGTTATCATTTATACCACGTCTTCTTCTGAACCCAGCGAGAAATTCGGGCAGCTCCTGTCTATGTACTGATCCAGATATTTTAAACATTAGGTTCAGTAAAATTCTACTTGTGTGCAGTATTAATGACATTATATTCTCGATAATTTCTGCATTCTGGTGCATCACCTTTTTCGGACTTGTTACAAATATGGATCTCTGTCAGAGGGTTGGCAGGGAGTTGTCTTCCAGAATGCATGGTATAGCGGACCGAGTGCTTCCAGTGCTTCATGAGCTTTCTGAATCATTTCAATTGGCATCCCATCAATTCCTGGAGCCTTGTTTGTTTGTTTTGTTTTCACCATTGCCGTCAATACAACTTAGACTTATTTTTTTAATATAATTTGTTCTTGACTAAGTGCTACAAATGGTTGAACACTGACCAATTGCTAAAATGACTGTGTGTGTATTTCCCCCTCCTTCTTGTTCTTGCTCATCATCATTGTCTTCGGTTATTGAACCAGGTGAACATGTTTGTCCCCAAACCATTTTATTAGGACATGATCCAGACATCAGATCATTGAATAGTTTAGTCATATCAAGGAGTGCTGTACAATCGCTACCACAATCCTTGAAAAACACTCCCTTCCTTCCTGTTCACCATGACATCCGCTCCCTATTACTGACCTCCCACCCCCAGGAACCCTTATTCTACTGGTCATCGCTACAGATTTACCCAATCTGAGTTTCATATACTGAGAAACAGTGAAATATATAACAGAGCCAAGATTGCTGTTTCTGGCATCGTTCAATATTTTGCCTATGGAATCCTTCAATATTGCGACACGGGACTCTAATTTTGTTCCGCTTCTTTTAGCATGGGATAGGAGAAGCACGTTCTTCATTTTTTGGCTTTCCAGCTCTTCGATTTTGCACATTTCCTTATAATATTCTACTTTGTCTTCTCTACTTGTCCTTTGATGTTTTCTAGTCAGATGTTTTACAGGACGATTTCTTCTGTTGGCTTCAGCTATTCTAAAGCGTGAGCTTCAGTGTCTCTTCTGCCATTCAGTTTGAACTTCTCTTTCTCTCTCGTCTTCCTAATGAACTTTTGCTGTCTTCATGCCTGACGCTCTTGATGCCATTCTATAACTCACTAAGTCTTTGGTCGTTACTGTTCAATATGCCAAATCTATTTTTGAGATGTTCCCTAAACTCAGTGGGATGCACTTGAAATTGCATTTGGGTTCTGGTGAGATGTTTTCATTTTTTTCAGCTTCAACATGAACTTTAATATAAGCAATTGATGGCCTATTTCAAAGTTGGCCCCTAACTTTGTTTTGGCTGATATTGGCTTCTCCAATGACTCTTCCTACAGTTATGACCAATCTGATCCCCATGTCAGGAGCCTTAGTGGCATACTGGTTACACATTAGACTGTTTACTGCAAGGTCAGCAGTTCAAAACCATCAGGCACTCTTTGGGAGAAAGATGAAGCTTTCTATTCCTATAAAGAGTTAGTCTCAAAACTCACAAGGGCAGTTTTACCCTGTGTCCAATACTGTTGCTATGAGCTAGCACTGACTCAATGGCAGTGGGTTTAGGTTTTGTTTTTGTCTTTATGGTGGGGGCATGGGGTGTGTACTCTACAGTACACATATACACTCACCACTTATGTTATTACAACATAATATTCACTCTGGATGACCCTGGAAGCCTAAAATTCATTTGTCAGGTACATACATGGATTAAGACTCCCTTGTAACCTTAGACTAGGGATGTGAATACTCCTGTTAGCATGTAGAGTGCGTTGGAAAGTGGATTATTGCAGATGCGCTTAGGCTACAATTTAACAACTTATCATTTGGTGTCCTATTGATCCATTTAAAATGTGTTGAAGGTGTTGGTATTTTTGGCTTTCATTTAATTGAGGATTCCCTTTGCTGACTTGGTTACTATTTTTTCTCTCCCACACCCTGGTATTTTTTTCTCTATCTGAAACCCAAGATACATAAAACGATAGTGACATTAGCCAGACTAATGATTTCTTGCTGATAAGACAGGATTTTGGGGGGGATTGGGGAGCCAACAACAATGATTATAAGAAAGAAGAAACAGTTCTAAAATTGATAGTGGCAATGATTATAAAACTATTTTTAATATGATTGAACTATGGAATTGTATGATATGTGAATTGTGTGCCATTAAAACTGTTAAAAATAAAGAAAATCTATTCACAACGAAGGAGTAGGTCTTGCAAAATTCTATCATGCATTCTCCAGTTCTATTTCTATCCCTAAAGCCAGTTTCAAACTAGTGGTCTTTCCTCTGTGTTTCCAATTTTTGCTTTCCAATTACCAATAATAGTGCATCTTAATTTTATGTTTGGTCAAGCTAAGAGGGAACAGTTTGGTAGAATTCCTCAATTTCTTCATCACTGGCCTTAGAAGTTGGTATGCCAACTTGAAAAAACAGTGACATTAACTGGACACCTTTGCAGGTGTATAGATGTTATCTTATTACAGTCAGCACCATATTTCAAAACAGAGCTTTAAATGTTCATTTTGATGATGAATGTGATGCTGTTCTCTTGGATTTGTTATCCCTGACCTAGTCAATTATATGACTGGTGGACTTATAATGGTCAATACCAGTTCATTTCAGCTCACTAGTGCCCAGGATATCAATCTTTATTAATTGCATTTCATCTTTTATGATTTCCAAATTTCTTAGATTCATACTTTCTACATGTTAATTTCTGATTCTAAATTTGGGTAAGCAGCAGTTTCTTTTTAGTTTGAATCACATCCTATCATTAAATGAAGGTCCCCAAAGCTTTCCTCCTTCTATGTCATCATGGTAGATTCTTCTTTGAGCAGGCAGCTCTTTCAGTCTTACTTTAAGGTTCTTATAACCCGAGCAGCTCATCTTCCAGCACTACATTTGCCAACATTCCACTACTGCTCATAAAGCTTTCAATGGCTAATCACTCAGAAAGAGATCATCTATTCCTTCTCGTAGCCTATTCTCAGTCTGGACGCACACAGAAACATGTTCGCCTTGGGTGATCTTGCTGATAGTTCACATTACAGTGGTATTCAGTATCACATCCAGTATCACAACAACACCCAAACCACCACAGTACAACAAATTGAGTCAGTGCTGGTTCTTTTTCGATAGTGTCTGTGTGAGGAATGAATGACTTTAAAGGGCATTATTGGGTAAATGTTTCACTATTAATCTCAAGATCAGCAGTTCGAACCCATCAGTCACTCCCTGAGTGAAAGATGAGGCTATCTGTTCTGTTACAGTATAATAGCCTCAGAAACCCTGTGGCTGGGAACTGATTGTTCCCATGACATCATGACAGTAGGCTTGACTTCTTTTCTCCTGAGAAGCCCTGGTGGTGTAATAGTTAAAACACTCCGCCACGAACCCAAAGAGCAGCTGCTTCACCAGAGAAAGATGTGGCGTTGTGCAGTTGGAAAGAAACCCAGCCTCTGCTGTCCTATGCTGTGATCTAGGATCACTGTGCCTTAGAGTCATGGAAGTTCTCAGTCTGTAGTAAGTTATGTTGCTTGATTTGTAACAGTAATATTTTCTGGGACAAGTGCAAACCTTATGGGCTTCAAGATTAGCTAAATATTTTTTTTCTAAATGAAAGGATTAAGATCTGTGTAAATAATGCTTATTGGTGCCCAAAGTAAAGATATTTAGGAGACAGGTGGGTTTGCCTGCTGCCGGAAGTTGAAATGATCAAATCCATGCTGGGTTTAAAGCTTGCCGTGCAAACCTGGACCCCCGTGGAGCGGGCTTTGTTGGTCTTGAGTGAGTCTGCAGAAACCAAGTCATTTAAGAAATAGCTACTATTTACTTGAAAACATAGCCAGGTTAGGATATTTGGGAGCTTTCAGGTGCAAGTGATAATGAAGAAGGTGACTTACAGTGAACTGTGAGGACTGTTGAAGCAATCATGCTTTTTTTGTCTATCAGGGAGCATTTGTAGTCTCCTGTCGCATTACGTCTCACATCTGTCAATGTGTAAGCATTTGAGCTTCTTATTCCTTCTGGTTGGCCCTTTTGATAAAGGCAAAATTTCAGATGATTACACTTGGTAGCTACAATGAGAACAGTTATATTTTCTTGAAGAAAGTGGTATTTTCTCAGAACAGAAAAAAAAGGAGAGGTGTTTCTTTGATTAGCAAAATAAGCGCACTTGTTTCTGATTTCTGGAGAAATAATTGATACTTTAGTTTTAAGGAACTTGAGGAGCTCATTTATATGGAATTCAAGAGAGCCATTTTATTAACAGCATGTATTACGGTTCTATATTCTAGCAGATTTTCGAGAAATTCCTTAATTACTTCTATATGTATGTTTTGCTTAGCTCCTCTAAAAGATGTGAGACAGCTTGAAAAAAATATGTCAAGCATCATGTACATATTTTTAAGAAGGCAAGGGAGCAATGAAATAAGGAACAGAAGAGGCAACAAAAACCAGAAAACAAAGTAAAAGGAAAATTGAATAAACAATTGAGACCAGGAAGCATATAAGATACCTAGCTGGACATGTTAGTACAAAACGATAATCAATAGATACTGTTGCTAAAACTGAGACACAAATGTAGCTTTAACATCCCTGATAGCCAAAGTGGAAACATAACCCGTTACAAATACTCATTTGCATCGAAGACAAAACTAGCATGCCAATTTAGGAAGAGAAACAGTTGTGTGGCAATATTTAAGTTTCATATTAGTCTTCTGTGTAATGCGGTGAATGATATTCATGAACACTACTGAACAATGTAGTGGATGCATCCCTGTCGAAAAGACTTCCTTGGGTTGTATGCATCTCTCCACGTATGGAGCTGTAGAGATGAAACCACGGAAGGCAGTCCTAGGGGACAGCAAGCAAGTGCTCGCAGACGGAACTTCCTCTGAGTCCGACTCCAGACCAATGTGACATTTAGAACACCGTTGAGAGGAATGTTCCAAATTACACTCTTTGTACACCATTTCTCTCTCCTACGGTACAGGCAAACATTGAGGAGCTGGCCTTTTAAGATGATATTCTCTGACCGGAAATGGCCCACAGTTCTGTTCTCTCTAATTACAAATAATGTCCAACAGAACTGTCCTTACCTGAAAGGATGAGAGATGTAATCAGGAGGACAGAGGGGGCTAGATGTAGCGTCCACATCAGACCATTCCACATTTGTCCCTGACACCTCTGAACATTGAGGGGAAAGGCTATAGTTCCGGCAGACATGGAAACCCCCCCCCAAACCATTCTACAGGTGTGCTCATTCCCAGAAATAGCCCCCTGCCTCCTCTGAGCTACACACGTACAGAAAATTCTTAGTGTCAAGCAGCTATCAAACAGGAGGACCAAAAGTAGAGTAGGTTACCTCAAGCATTACCCTCAAGCACTTACTGGCAAGTAAAATAGAAACTCCTCAGGAGGTGGGTTACCATTTCCCAAGCATTTGAGAGTGATGTTGTCCCCTTCTTTGATGGCATGTTTCTGTGGTAGCACTTGTATTGTCACCTGCTCTGTGGGATCTGAAAGAGTCAAAGACACCAGGTACACATTTTGGTCGAATGTCAAATTACCTACAATGTAAACGGCTAAATTATACACATTTTCCTCAAGCAGCTCACAATGGTAATTACATGTATCTTTTCTTAGATGGATGAAAGTTAATACCTACTTACCATTCCAAGTACTAATCTTAGTTTGGCAAAACGAAGAGACACTTATATAAAAAATATTAAAAACCAATTTGCTTTTAACATAATACCTTTAACTGAGGTAGGAATCATCATAATTATTTTAGGTGTAAAAGATGTTAGAAAAAATCACTGTATGATTTCATTAACTATATTGTATGAATCTTACAGTTTGAAAAGACTCAATCTGCTAGCAAACTAGTTAAGGCAACTGGGTACCCCTACACTCACATTGCATAATAACCCCTCATATTAAGTTGGAATAGATCTGAGCTAAACAAAACCAGCAAGCTTTTAGACATACAAAAGATAAGACGTACTTAAAAAAAAGCAAGCAAACAAACAAACAAAAGATGAGCCCTGTGAAGCAAGGGAGCCCCTGCACTCAATCAACCACGCAGTCGGTCGATGCGTTGTGAGTCTGTCCTGTGCACCAGAGACAAGATGCAGCTCTCATCCTGTTAGCCACTGCTATGGAGACAGCAGCTAATGGGTACTCTTTCACACAGGCTGCTGCTCAGCAGTAGAATGCTACAGAAATTAAAGGCCAGAGGGACCCCCCCCCCACCTCCACCCCTGGTCTAGCAAACAGGAAATAAACGAGGTGGTGTGGTTGGCAGGTATAAATGACCTAATTTCTAACTTATCGACAAGTTATATAACAGAAACACAATGTATTTTGAAATCATATCATGCACATTTTAATTGTACAGTCCTTCACCCACCACCCACCACCACTCTGGCCTCACAATAAGATTGAATTATAAGCATGTGCCTACCTCATCAGACCCGATTGGAAAACACTCATAAGGGTAAGCAGACAGACCTCGACTATATCTATCTGTCTGTCTATCTATCTATCTATCTATCTATCTATCTATCTATCTATTTTTTTTAAACCTTTCACCCTATGTCTATGCAAGATAGGCAGGACAAACAATCCTGAGGAGAAAACAACAGGACTAGCCATCCCAGGGGACATGGGAACAGAGGGAATGATGTGGACGGGGAGGGGGGAGACAACAAACTTAGGGATAAGGGAACAAGAGATTTGAATTGATGACAAGAAGGGCCTGTAATGCCTGGTGGTGTTTAATCAAGTGCAATGGAGCTCAGAGAAATTACTGAGAGTCGAACTGAGGGTGAGCATGATTGTGAGAGGTTTCTATGTCCCACTTAACTCTCCCTGCCTGATACATATATAGGCCTGACACATATATTCCTATTCCCCCTTGAACCAACTTCAAAAAGTATTTTGTAACCCATCTTAGCGTTCTCTCCAACTTCACATTTTTCACTAACACCTATTTGGTTCCTTGTCGGTTGCATCTTTTTGTAGATACATAATTCTACCTTCAATTAGAGAAATAAAGGCAGTTGACCATGAAGGTTCCTTTGTCTAATATGCTATGTTTCAGAACTATGATAAAAGACGATTAAAATTAACCACAGCATATTGAAATATGACTTCATATTTAAGTCATGCAATTCATTTAATTATTAAAACAGTTCTATTAAAGATTCTTACCTAGAAGGCCAGCCAGTCAAAATCATTCATTGAGGAAAAGACTAGAAAGCATTTGCCATTCAGAGCAGAAGACTACTGGAATGATTTGAGCAAGAAAGAAATCTTGCCTTTCAGGAACTTAGAGATGAATGATCAGATAGCGAAGTAGAGAGTTAAATATCCCCCCAAATGCATGATAAACTTTTGTGCTACGTGTTTTCTAAAGAAGAAGGGATTCATTTTGGTGCCTTGAAGTTGGGGTGAGGAGTTAGAACACACACACAGGAGTTGGAACACAAAAGATAAATAGAACTTGAATAGTCTTTCTAATACACTATAATTGCATATGGAATTTACACACTTATTGGGAAACTTACAATAAATATCAAAGACTTCTTGTTCAGAATAGACTGTGTCCTGGCCCGACGGTCCCTCATATGTGACAGAGCAGGCGAAGGGTATTTGTATATCAGCCTTGGTTGCCGTGTACTCCAGAGACGAAGTCATGGTATAGAGCTGGGTGACGGGGTCCATTTGCTTATTAAAAGTTATGTTCACTGTTGAGAAAATGAATAGCACTAAGATAGGAGCTCTCATCAAAGACCCCCAATCCTTAATCAAATGTCACAACACCGTTGAAAAGTGGGTTTGTCCTTCAACCTGGATTTACCAAGAGGGAAAATTGACAAGCAAGGTGGTGGGAGGCCGTTTAAAGAGCAAGAATCAGAGATATATGGACAGAAACAGCATCCTATCTCCCACTCACGTTCATTAATTTGAAGAGCATGCTGTATACAGAAACAATTCCCTCTTTATCCTCTGCACAGGGGCTAGACTAGAAATTACCGAACGACCTAATGATTACTTAAACTAACATGGGGTTAGTTTAGCATGGGGTAATAGCTCAAGGAAGGACAACACGTTTTGGATTTGACTCTGAGGGACACTTAGCCAAGAGAAAGTCAAAACAGGAGAGCTGAATGTATTGCCCACTTCCCACCTACCTCCTTCAAGGTTTTGTAGCACTTGTCCATTCCGGTACCAGGTGATGTTGCCAAACGGATAACTGTCTTTTGAAATGCAATTACCCAACTGCAAAATAAAGAGGAAATGTAACCACCTTGTTTTCAATTAATATTAGTCGATTTGAGAGCCAAGGTTTCTAGAGGTCACAGAATTATCACAAAGTTTTCTTGACCCTGAAGTTTTCATAGAATGGACTAAGGATTCAATAAATCAGGGGTCCTCAAACTTTTTAAACAGGGGACCAGTTCACTGTCCCTCAGACCATTGGAGGGCCGGACTATAGTTTTAAAAAAAAAAACTATGAACAAATCCCTATGCACACCACACAGATCTTATTTTAAAGTAAAAACCAAACTGGTAAAAAATTCTCGGCGGGCCGGATAAATGGGCTGCATGTGGCCCGCGGGCCATGGTCTAAGGACACCTGCAATAGATGCTCCCAATATAAACAATGTTGTTCTATAGTCAAAAATCGTCCTACCCCTTTTTAAATGTGCTATACATCATCTTGCTATTATAAAAATCACATTCATTTTAACATGTAATCCAATCCATTTTCAACATTGCTTAAGCAACATAGCTTCATTAACATTGACTATTTCCAGATTTTGTAGATCTATGTGGGAAAGAAGCATTAACAGTTTAAAATCGAGGTGCCTTTCTAGTTTCATAGTAGGAGGATTAGTCAAAAAGTATTGCCACTAAGGTTGGAGTTCATAGATGTCCAGGTTTAGTGCAAATTTATTTCAGTTGATAATTGCCAATAGATAAGTTCTCTCAGTTATACAACTACAGCAAATCTCTCAGGGTGCCCTGAAAACCGGTCTAGGGTGTGGGAATGCTCTAGGATGGATGTGGTTGTGATAGTACAATTCCCCCTCGATACGTGTAAATGTTTGAACTATTCAATTCTATGTTATGTAAGCTGTGTGCCAATAAAACTGTTGGGGTTGGTAGGGAGGAAGAAAAAGGGTCCAGTCAGAACATCGGCTTCCAAAAGGATAGGCTAGCTCAGTAAAATTCAAGTCAGCTCAGAAGATTATGTGGCCTACTTTTAGGGAATTTCATTTGGGGAAATCTTTTAAAATTATTATTATTACTTATTAATCATCTTATTGGGGGGGCTCTTACAAATCTTATAATAAGCCATCATTCAATTGTATTAAGCACACTTGGACATAGGTTGCCATCATCATTTCCAAAACATTTTTTTTCTACTTGAGCCCTTGGTACCAGCTCATCTTTATTCCCATCCCTCATCTACCCTCTCACTCTTGTGATTCCTTGATTAATTATATATTATTATTGTTATTTCATATCTTACACTATCTGTTGTCTCCCTTCACCCACAATTCTGCTATTTATCCCCCTGCATGGTGGCATATATCTAATCTTTTATTCAGTTCCCCCTCTTCCCCCTGTCCCCTCCCCCCCACTCACACACACTCTCCCCCTATGCTCATGGTATTGCTACTCCCACTACTCTTCCCAAAGGGTTCATCTGTCCTGGATTTCATGTGTCCAGAGTTCTTATCTGTGCCAATGTATGCACTCTCGTCTAGCCAGCTTTGTAGGTAGAACAGGGTCATGATAGTGGGGTAGAAGTATACAGGGACTATGTACTACATGTGTTTTGTTGGTGCTATACTGCACCCTGGCTGACTGGCCCCTTCCTGTGACCCTTCTATGAGGAGTGTCCAATTAGCTACAGATGGGATTCGGGTTTCCATTCTGAACCACCTCGTTTGCATCGATATATTTGTTTGTTTGGGATCTTTTGATACCTGATCCTGTTGATACCTCATGAAAACACAGGCTGATGTGCTTCTTCCATGTGGCCTTTGTTGTTTCCTTGCTAGATGGCCGCTTGTTTAACTTCAAACCTTTAAGACCCAGATGCTATATATGTTAATAGCTGGGCACCATCAGCTTTCTTCACCACATTTACTTATGCACCAATTTTGTCTTCGGTGATTGTGTGGGGAAGGTGAGTATCAAAGAGTTCCGGGTTATTAGAACAAAGTTTCTTGTGTTGAGGGAGGCTTTGCGTAGAGGCCCAAAGTCCATCTGCTATCTTAATATTTAACATATAAACATATGTACATTGGCCTCATGCCAAAGCTATACCTTTATAAATAGTTTTTGCCTCTTAGTTCTTTCCTCTATTTCCTTTCACCTTTCTGCTGTCCCACTATCATGCTCACTCTCCATTCAGTTCTCAGTAATTCCTATCAGCTACATTGCATTTGATCAAACCCCACCAGGCATTCTACGCCCTCCTTGACATCAGTTTTAGATCTCTTGTTGTTCCCTAGTCCCTGAGTTGGTCATTAATTGACATTTCACCTTTTTTGAAACAGAAAACCACTCATACACTTGCATTTTTCCCAAAGTGCTGCCTTTGTAAGCTGTGTTCAACTTCACAACAGTTTCTGTAGCATTTTTCTGGAGCAGGAAACAAAATTTCACCACTGTGCGCTGTTCCCTTATGAGTGAAACTGCTTTTATGAAAAAATTCACTGTGACCAGAGAGTACTTTCCCAGGTGATGCCAATGGCCACTGGGTGCACTAACTCAGAGTGAGTTTCTGGATGCTTGCCTAGTGGGAAAAATGTGTACTAAGAAAACTTCACTCAGCAGAGCTTTTGTTCCTTTTTGGTCCCGGGGGGGAGTGGTGAGTGGGAATGGGGGTGGGGTTGTGTACCCCCTTTATACACACACACATTATGGTATATATAGAAAATACATCATGATATATATATATAGATATCATGATGTATAATACCTACCAGTTTTCTTTAAAAGTGTTCTATTATTGTTTAGTATTTATCAAGTAATTCAATGTTGTGAAATGTAATATTATCCAATGACTTTTTTCAACCACAAAAGAAAATTTAGGTATTTAAATAAGTGAAAAGGAAGTTATCAGTTAATTAACATGCTCACATGAATAATTTCAGCCCCATCCACCATCACTAAACCTCTCTTAATCCCTTCACTAATATGACCTTTGAAATATGGTCTCTTTACCCTTTTCCTCAATCTTTCAACTGTTTAATTTGCCCATAGAGTAAAATCCCAGCTCTCTACACAACATCTGAACCATCATGATCTGGTCCCTTTATATTTGCCTACATGGAATTCCTACTAGATTCTCTTATCCCTGCCCACTGTGTTATCACCTAAAGCGTGTCAACAATTCAAATGAAGATGCTTTCTAAACTTGTTATGCTTTTTCCATGTTATTGGGAATATATTCTCATGTTGTTGGCAATCCCTTGTCTACCTTTAGCATGGAGAAAATCTATGCATTTTTCACTACTCCATTAAGCATCTAGTTCATTTAAACATGAAAGACTTATTTTTCTTGACCCACATCTCTTTTTGCAAACCTTACTGTTTTTCACATTCCACCATCTGCATATTTTCTGTTCATAAGGACAGCACTGTCAGTTTCTTAAGACTAGAAGCTATCTCATCTGTGCTGACATCCTCGGCCAAAGGTGGGCCCTGAACACCAACCAGACTTAGGAAATGAAGCTCATGAAAAAGAAGAGAAGCTCTTACCTGTTTCAGCTGTTCTGTTTCCAGAAACGGTGCTTTGCTTACAATTTCAGGTTTAGAAGGCTGTTCTAAAGTTAAGTAGGAGCAAAAAGGGGGGTGGGGGAGAGATGACATCTGTGATTTGATTTATAGCAAAATAGTACATTTACTTAAAGCAGAAAAACAGGCAACACATTAATGCCTAGCTTTCCCATATACTCTAAGAATCTGTTTACTCCACCCCTTCTTTTCTTTATTTCAAATATTATTTGAATACTCAGAATTCCTCTGGATAACACATGTGATACCTCTAGGTGCTTTAAAGTAGCTAATTCAAATTTGATATCGAAGCAGAAGTCAATGTATTAAAAAAAGATATTGTTTTCCCCAAATTGACTATCATGCGCTCTTTCTACTTAACAGTGACTTCCAACTCCTCAGTTGAAGGCCTTAACCCGCCTGAATCAGAATCGCTGGAAAATTTGCTTGCAGTATAGCTCTGGGCTACTACATCAGAATATGACAGTTCCATAAATCTATCATCTATCTATCTAATGAATCTTCAAGGGGATTCTTGAACTCAATGAAGTTTAAGAATCATTGCTACACAAAATATTGAAAATAGAAACAGAGTAAGAAAATCAAATCATATTAGGAAGCTATAAATGTAAAGATATTATTGAAATTTGGAATCTGATGTAGAACTGAGATATGTATTTTATTTGTACAAATACTTCTACAGAGTTATCCTCTGTAGCACATACTTCTGTGGGGAGGTGTCTGTTTGGCTCTGATTTATAATTTATCAAGGGGTCATGGGTGGGAGGGGAGAGGGAAAAAAGAGGAGCTCATACCAATGGCTCACATAGCAAGTAAATGTTCAGAAAATGATGAGGACAACATATGTACAACTATGCTTGATACGATTGTTGTATTTAATGCCATAAAATCTGCAAGAGCCCCTGGTAAAATGATTTAAAAGAAACAGGAAAAAGCAAAACATTCTATAGACCTGAATTTAAATAAAATCTCCAGAAATGATTAAAAATTGTAGCAACATCTAATTTAAACTAATTTTAATTTAACTTGATCTTAGTTTCTAGTTGCCCATCATTCATAGATTTTTAATTAGCTCCAACAATTAATGTTCAGAAAATGTATGCTGTCTCATTGCCATCCATTTTTATGTGCCTCGTGCAGCAGCATTATTCTCTCTTCAGAGAAACAAATAAAAACAACCCAAATGGTCTATCTCTCAGGTATCATTGCTTACTAATTGCTTTTAATTGCTTTCAGGTCCCATTGATTTTAATTTTTCTTAGCCAATGAAAACAAATAGGCCTTTGTTTAGTTATTTGAAGTTTAGCTATCGAATTTGTTACCTACTCAGACAATTATGGAAAACTAGAAAGAAGACTGAAATGTCTTTGGAGAAACAAAACAGACAGCATCAAGACTGGAGTCAAACATGTAACTTTCTTTAGCTTCATTTCTAGAATTAATTTTTACTTGAAAATTAAAGTTCATATTAAAAATTACAACTATGAGCCTAGCTCATATTTTAATGACCAGATAACTTCTTTATTGTCTGTTGTAGAAATATGAAATATTAATACACTTTTCACAAGATGGTCTAGTTTCTAAACACACAGTTTATAAACAAAATGTAAAGAGAATAAATTCATAAGACATAGTAACATTGAAAAAGCATCAAGAACAACAGAAAATTACCTAACCACACTAGAATGTAACACCTAACCACAAAGTGAAAGACATTTTATTAAAGCTGACGGAAAATAGTCAAAAAAAATCAAAACTGAAGAAGATAGGTACAGTTTCTGAGAGACATGTTGTAGGAGTTGTTGCACATATTCATATTAATAAGCTTTGATGTCATCACTATCCTAATATAAAGCAAATGTTCAAAATAACTGAGCTACTGATAAATCACCGATTTCTATTTCGAATTCATGCTTAAAGACACATATGTCTCAAATATACTTAAGAATGAACTACATCCAATATAGTTAAATACAATGAAGATTCTTGGGGCTTAAGTAAGAAAGCTAATGGTCCCCAGGAGCAGAAATCAGTGGTTTGGTGGCCTCTGACAGCCCAAGAAAGCTACGATAAGATATTAAACTAATTTAGGTAGACCTTCAAAAGTCCAAATTAAGAAAAAGGCAGAAATATTTTTTAGCTTCTTCTTCAGAGTAACTATGTATGGCTTATCTAGAGAGATCGAAAAAATCCCCCAAGAAAAAGATTAGGTTCTAAATGTAAATCGTTGGTAGGCAGTCTTGCCAAGTTTGCACCAATCTCTAGTCCACTAAATTCAACACAGACATTCAAATGCTTGTGGAAAAATTACACTATTTCAATCCTACTTTTTCAAATATTTTGAAGCATCTGCTTATACATTTAAACAACTGGGCTCATATTTACCTCCTTTTACAGAGTCTGTATCCTACCACTTTTTGTGATAATTTATCAATGTGCCCATAATGATTAACAGTGTTACAATCACGATTCCTTCAATCTAACCAATCTTTAGATGTTCTAGTGTTGTTATGGTTACACATTGGGATGTGATCCACATGGTCACCAGTTCAAAACCAGCAGCATCTATGTGGGAGAAAGACTGAGCTTTCTACTCCTGTAAACCGCTACAGTCTTGGAAACCCACAGAGGGTAACTCTGAGTCAGCATTGACTGAATGGCAATGAGTTTTTTATACAATCTTTGATCCATACATGTTTTCAAAAAATTATTTTTATCTGCATAAATTAATGGAGCTGCAGCAATGCTAGGTAAACCTACTTTTAGGCTGACTTGAGTCCTTTGTGACACTGTTATTTAAAAATCATTTTATTGGCATATGATTCAGATGTCATGCAATTTAATAGTTCAGTCATATTAGAAGAGTTGTGCAGTCATCACCGCAATCAATTTCAGAACATTTTTTTCTTTCACATAATCATTGTTGTTGGCTCCCCATTTCCCACCACCTCCCCTACCAAGCCTGTTAGGAATTATAAACTTGGTTTCTCTACATATAGATTTACTAGGTTGTTATTCCTAAGTTATTGGCAAACGGCACCCTGCTAAGATGTCACCTGATCTTTAGTCTGAATTGACTCCATGCAGTGAGTTTGTTTACTTGCTTATTTTTTGTTTTTGTTTTGAGATTCTTCTTATAGCCAGGTGAAGATGTGGGGATGAAAGAAAATTCATTTTGTCTCACCCACAATGGACTAACGTTGCTATAAGCACATACACAGCGGGCAAGCCCCATTTGATACGGGAGAAGAGCAAGGAAAGGCGGATGCACTGGCCCCGCGTGACTTTGTGATCAATCACCCTCAGAGGTGACAAGGCCCTGTAAGTAAGCCATTGTGATGATGGCATCACTCTAGGATGCAGGAAAGGGCACCTAAATCTTTACAGGATGCAAATGGAGTACATACCATAGGTGTCATTTGTAAAACAGGTCATTCTTTGCTCCCCTGCCCCATACCCCGCTTCCATAAGTCCATAACATCTACGTCTAGTTCAGTAGCTTTGGGAACAAGCTACTCAATTTGGGTAAAACATCGAGCAAACTATCCAAGCAAAAGCCTTTTAAATAGAATCTTTGAAATAAAAGTGTGTGAAGTCAACAAACCCTGTCCATCACCATGAGAAGAACTAGTCCATGTGAACCTGACGAATAACTTGTCTACCTGAACCTGACGAAGAACTAGTCCACCTAAACCTGAAAAAGAGCTAGTCCACTGGACCCTGACAAAGAACTAGTCCACTTGACCCTGATGAAGAATTAGTCCACCTGACCCTGACGAAAAACTAGTCCACCGGAACCTGACGAAGAACTAGTCCACCTAAACCTGATAAAGAGCTAGTCCACCTGACCCTGACAAAGAACTAGTCCACCGGACCCTGACAAAGAACTAGTCCACTTGACCCTGATGAAGAACTAGTCCACCCGACCCTGACGAAAAACTAGTCCACCAGAACCTGACGAAGAACTAGTCCACCTGAACCTGACGAGAACTAGTCCACCTGACCCTGACATTTCCCGACAGCGGCACAGTTGTTCTTGTCATACCATAGACAACAAGGCAAGATGAGCATTTGTGATTGTCAAATGCTTCCTTAGAACCGTGGCCCTCCCATCTTTTCCACGATGAACAAGTGAGCACAGTGAGCTTTTCCATAGTACGCGGAGGGCTACAAGTCTAGCAGCTCTGGTAGCTGTAGCTCTTCATTAGGACCTCAAGGAGCCTAGGGATTCTGGGAACATGCCTTCATCTACTCCAAAGCACTCAGCGAACCCATGAAGCAACGTTAGCCCCATACTAGGGATGGGACTCACTTACGGTTAGAAAACAGCCGAAAATCCTAAAGCACTAGACCTCCTGATGACAGGTCAGCGACTTTTCCATTACTCCACAGATCGCCATTGGGTTCTCTGGGGCACCCATTTGACCTCTCGGCCTTTTACACAATCACGGGAAGACATCTTGGGAAACCTCTAAAAGTTCATTCTCACTTATGAATGTTAAACATGAAACATGCACTAAATGCAACCACGGTTTGATTGGGAAGCCAGTCAATTAGTAGAAGAAGAAGAAGAAGAAGAAGAAGAAGAAGAAGAAGAAGAAGAAGAAGAAGAAGAAGAAGAAGAAGAAGAAGAAGAAGAAGAAGAAGAAGAAGAAGAAGAAGAAGAAGAAGAAGAAGAAGAAGAAGAACTAAGTTTAATTAGCACGTCAAAGCATGTGACTTATTTGGATTTGCAGTGGTTTATTTGCTAAACAAGCAAAAGGATGTCACAGGTAACCCAGTCATGAGTTAAGCCTCTACTTTGCATGAAAACTGGTTGACTTTGCTTGTGAGGATGACAATGTGCAGCAGGTTGCTCTGTGATTGGCTCACGCTGAGTATCCCCAGTGCTGCAGTCCACAGTGCGTGTTGCTAGGTGACTCACCAGAGAGAAACAGAGGACTGATTGATGAGCCCAGTAACTCTTAAGTGACTGCAATATATACATGCTGAGAATAAAGCCTCCTGTCACAGCTGCAGTTTGCTTTACCAAATGTGACCTAAAGTAAATTCAGTATTTTCATAAAAGCCAAGACCTATATGCGCTGGCAAACACTGTCTCCGTCATGACTATGCTGCTCATTTTATTAGACTTCAAGGGTCTTACAATTACTAGTCTAAAACATTATTTTCCAAAGTGTGTAACTTGTCTATTTAAATTCTCCCTGGCCAAGAGCCTGGAATGCAAATTCTGTTTCTGAGAATCATTTGTTTGCCACATTCAAAAGCGAATGGGCAGGGGGTGTGGGTGGTGTGTGGGGTGTGAGTTTGCTTTCGCCCTCATAGAAATCCTCTGTACTCCCAAACAGCTCCAAATTGTATTGAATGAGACCAACTGAAATTTTCTTCAGCAGATTTCTGCATAGAAACCTTCATGAGAGATACTTCTAAATGGAAGAACTGGAATTTGCTCAACACTCAAGTACGCTATCTTGATGCGTGATAATTTTGCTGGGAAGAATGAAACCTGTCAATGTCGATGTATACACATAACCACTGGCGTGCTGGATATTGTGGCTTATCATTTTAAAAATGCTATGTTATATATAATATATATGTTGTTTCCATTCAGAAGGATCCTCCTACACAATGCATCATTGTTCTTCCTATAGGCATCAAAGTGAAGGAAAAGAAAAGATAGAAAAAATGCCTAGGCCATTGGTAACTTCACGCTGTAAGTTTTAGGGGGATGTTGAATGAAGGAGGTGTGACTGGCAGACACTTGGTTTGAATCATTCAATGATTGAGAGGAGCATGTGGTTTCTGGAGAGGGTCTTCCAATTCAAAGGTAATCAGCTGACATATATAACATGCTTTCACGGCATGCATGTAAAAATAAAAGGATTCCTTTGACAGTGCAAGCATTCTTGGACTCTGTCATTCACCCATCAAGGGTTTGCAGCCTATATTAATACTTAGGCAAATCCGTAACAGTTGTATAGGCTCTTAGCTGCCCTTTGGTTTCTGCCCTCTATTTATTTCAATAACTTCAAGTTGCTACCAAGTTACCAGGAGGCTGAGGGAAACTGTTGAATGGAAGGCCTTCTTTGCCTGATTAAAAAAGACACATTCAGAAACTTTTGAGATCTGTTTTTTCCTCCTGTAATTTCTAAAACGTTCTGATGTAACTGAGGTGGGACTTTTTATGTGCATTTTAAAAGATAAAATGCTTTAATTAGAACTTCTCAAGTCATTCATTTGCATAGTTATTTGCACAGTAACATCAACTATATATTATCATTAGGCAAAGTAACTTTGCCATAATGACTACGGTAATTATTCCAAATTTCTTCTGTAACTTTGTATTTTTTTCTGCCTTAGGGCATCCACACATGAACTTCTTTACGTTAGGACACTTTTCTAGACATAATACTTTAAGGAACTAAATTACCAAGCATTCAAGGTACAACCTTAAAAACCCAACCCAAATCTACTACCAAATCAATTCCAACTCATACGGATCCAGTATCTGGTTTCTGAAAGTTACATCTCCTATAAGTCATTACAGGACAGACAGCCTCATTTTCTTCCTCTAGCCATAAGTGGGTTTGAAGCACCACTGATCATGTAATTATTAGTCCAGTGCCTGATCCGCAGTGCCACTATGGCTCCTTATAAAAGGTCAAAAGCTATCTATGCATTTATTTATCACATTAAAAGCTTAGCTATATAGAGCATAGAGTCTGAATTTGCCTAAAATATTTCCAAAGTTGAAAGCATCACATTGCTATATATTCATTTTAATATATAATGCCTGCATGATTATGTATCTCTATATAAATATAAATTCTCTCTGTAAGCATATATCCCAGAACATGTATGTATGCTATTTATTTGTAGAAGTCAGTGAAACATAAGGATAGTGTGCCAGTTACCATTCAGGAGCACTCTGTTAACATAGGACATGGTACTAAAAAAAAAAGAAAAAAGAGTGTTTATTTAGTTGCTTGATGCAAATCTCCTATTTAAATGCCAGGTTTTCTGTTTTGTTGGCTGACAGCAGCCACGAGTTGACTATAGATCTCTAAAAATCCTCTCATATAGATAGCCACTGCAGAGTTCGGTTCTTATTTCTAAAGAGAATTTTCTAGTGTCCGCCATCAATCCCACTTAGCAGTTATCCTGCAGACTACTTACTGAAGACCTTGACTACTGTCGGTGCCTCAAACACGTTGTCCTCAGTTACTAGCATGCACACGAATCTCTTTTCGTCGCCGATCCCCGCATTGCTGATAGACAAAGTGTAGTTTTCTGAGAGGCTCAGTCTGTCTTTGTATTCTGGAACATCATCGTACTGCACGCTCTTCTTGGTAGAGGACCTGAAGGCAATAAACACGGGGGAGCCATCGGGCTTCTCCTAAAAAGGAAAACGAATAGACATTTTTAAAGCAAGCATACGCAGATGTTTCAGGATGACACTCAGAATAATAAGCTTTCCTGGGCCATTGTCTCCCACTAATATCTGTACTTTTTGGTCCAGCACAGATACTTTTGGATATGAACCTCACATAACATGTTGGCTACAGGAAATTACTCCTTTACAAAGGAGAATCTATACGTTCTTTTATAGGTCTCACTGTAAATGTGTGAAAATGAATGGACAGACCCTGGGAAGCTGTACTTTTCTTGCACCTGGAAGACAAAATTAATGACTTTTCTTTGAAGTGAGAAAGGGTTTTAAGGAAAGATAAAATGAGAGTACAAATGCACAGTATTAGATGCAGCATCCATCACAGAAAATGAACTACTTGGGCTACGGATACCCAATTCTTTTGGACAATTAGCATGGGCATGTTTTTTTCCCTTACTCTTGGAACATGCTTTAAAGGCTCTTACCTTTCCGTCAAAAGGGACGGAAGTTAGCTTTACACAGAACATTGCTTATTGGTGAATTTTTATGGAGGGGCAGTATACGTGCCTGTACAACGATTGTCCATGAAACCAGCAGGACGTTCAAGTGCATTGTGCACAACCATGGCTTTGTCATCTCATGCATATAACTGAACTCAATATGATTATACATAAAAACTCATTATCAAAATACAATTTGCATATACAATTCTGCCAAGAACAGTAACAAATTCATTTCTTATGTTCCCATAAACATCATCTTAGCTAATAATCTAAGATAAAGCCCATTTCCTCTTCCACTTACCTCATAGGCCTTTCAGAAAATAGGATCTGATCAATCACATTAAAGTGTGTGACACATTTGAAGATGTTTGAAACTTTAAGAATTAATGATATGGATTCACAAGTTAATCTTGAAAAGACCAAAAATCTTCATTGAATGCAAAGCTAAATATGCAAACTGTGTTCTCATAATTTCTTTTAATTTTATAACAGGTTTAAAAAAATTTTTTGGATTCAATCATATTACTCCTTCCTTAAGAGTAATATGTTACCTGACGTGTAAGTATTCATTTATTTCAGAAATGAATAATAGTTATTGTTTTTGCTTTGGGATTTCCATGTGTTAACTGATTTAATTTTTTAAAAACGTTTTATTAGGGGCTCATATAACTCATCACAATCCATACATATATAAACATCAATTGTATAAAGCACATCTGTACATTCTTTGCCCTAATCATTTTCTTTTTACATTTTGTTAGGGGCTCATACAACTCTTATTACAATCCATACAACTGATTTAATTTGTATAACCAACCTAGTAAATGAAAGTTGTGATATTAGGTCCATTTACAGATTAAGCAACGGAGGCAGCGTTTGGATCAATAACGTCCCAAGTCACAGCTAACCTATCGAAGCAAAGCTGAGACTTGAACTCATCAACCTGGCTCCATCTACCAATCTGGAACGCTGGTAGCTCTTCTGTCTCAGGTTCTATGGCAGATGATGGTGGAAAGAAGCCAGCAGTGAGGGCGGGAGGGTTACACAGGGAAACTTCCATCTTCCCTCCCAAGGCAGAAGCGAGCCCACTTTCTTTCACTTTTTCTTTATTCACTTTCTTTCACTTTTCCCTGATCTTCCACCTGTCCTTCAGGAGGTCGCATTGAGTAGAAGGCGTGCCTTAACAATATCTGCAAGGCAAGACTGCTTTGAGAGCACACACCCTTTCACATGTACTGCTCATCATTTTATTGCGGAAGCTTTTGCCTGACAATTTGAAAATTGCATTACTGTTTGTTTCCCACGTCTCTTCGTATCATTTCAGGTAAGAATTACTCCCTTGGTTCTGGTTGGAATTTTCTAAGATTGCGGAAGTGTTTCATCACCTGCATTCAATTTATTGTGGCAGTAAGTTTGATCCAAAAGATGAAATATGTGACAGTTACTCGGTACCTTAGAATTTTGGGGGTGCTAATACACAAGTCTTATATCAAACTTCTGCCTTCTCAGGAAAAGAGAAATAGTTGAAATTCACCCAGCAGGAATTGGATAACAGGAGGAGAGGGCAAAGGAAGACTATTTGGGGACCTTTCCCTTTCTATGCATTGGATTCGACTGATCAGCCCCACAGTCAGAACAAGGAACATTTCTCAAGCCGATTACTAAGCACCCGGTAAGCATTTTCATAGGAATACCTCCATGTAAACCTCTAACGACACTGTGAGAAAGATTCTATGATCGTTCACGTTTTATAGATGAGAAAATGGGGATGAATTCACTTGCCCAGAATCACAGTGAACACACGGTAAAAGCTCTTGGTCAGACTTCAGACTCACATTTTAAAAGTTTGTTAGACACCTCACCCCCTAAGTGTAACCTGAAGCACATTTCCCGAAACCTGTTCTTCAGAATACTGACGTCTTGGAGAGTTTGGAGGAGAAAAGAAAAACTATGGTTAGTCAGAAAAAATAATAAAACAAACAAAAAAACCCCCAAGCTTCATAAGTTGAAATATGTCCCCCATGCAGTTCATAATGTCCTCAAACATTTGAAGGACCCTTAGGGATTTTGTAATAAGGAAAGGTCTCGAAATTGAGGACCATCCAATTCTGTCCCTGTGCAAATACCTGTCAACATCTCAAGGAGCTAAAGAAAGTTTGTTCTGCTCCACATGAGATTAGTAAAAGCAATTGTGTTCAAGGGCACATAGTTAAGCTTGCAAAATACCACGAGTCTCAGTGGTCAGGCATGGGGACATTGTGCCACAGAAGTATCTTTCGGTGGTTTTAGGAATTGAATTGAGACATTTTATCCAACCTAGTTACCCAGCACCACCAAACCCAGCTCCCTGGGTCACTACCCTCCATTTGCACACCTATTTATATTTCCATAACTAAAAAATAAAGTACAGGTTTACTATCTATAAGAAAAAGATAGAATCAACAATGTTCATGGACCAAAAGACCAACAACATCTGGGCTAAGGCAAAATCCTAGAAAAGAGGTTATAAAGCTAATCAGCAACTACTTCCCTATGAGTATGTGAGTGCTCTAGCTATGGATGTCTGGATTGTCAATAGCCACCTCGTGCTCAAACCAGTATGTGGAGACAGGCAGTTCTCTTTCTCATCCTCTGGTCTATAGCTTTTAGTGTAGGATGCTGCATATGTCTCTGCTTTTAATGTTTAAGGTTATATCTTTCAAATGAGTATGATCTAAGAATTACGTGTTTATTGGCTTTATTTAAAAATAGCATTTGTTATGTAAGACTCAGAAATGATTTTTTTGGCATATTCAACAAATTAATTCCACCTTCCCACATTTGTACCCACAGTCAAATTTTGCCATTATGCTAATTTGAAACTCAATTTAACTCATATGAAAACGTTTCGTTCAAACACTGGGAGTAATTCACTAAGTTCAAGGTCAGTTTAACTTACATATTTCCACTTGCCAAACATGAGATTCTGAGGTACATCGAGGCGACAAGGCAGGTTAATGGTCTCTCCATAAACTGAACTTACAGCGTACCATCCAAGGCCTTTAGAAGGAAAAAGAAAAGAGAAGGGGGAACATTTTATGTGTTTTCTTCTTATAAAAAACCAGCAAATATAGCTTTAGGATCTTTCCAAACATTATTAAAATCTGAGAATACACTAAAAGCACAACTGAAGTGTGCTCATAAAGGACAAAGGGAGTACAACAAGTGTCTTGTAGTAATAGAGTATCAAACAGCAGCATAAAAATGTTTGCACTTCTAATATATAGATTCTTCACAAAGCATCGTTTATGAAGTTCCTCTCCTTTGGTTAACAGTAAACTAACCTAAACCACACATTGCTACCATGATACAGAATTGTTTTTACCTTATTTCATTTTTGATATAAAAAGTTAATACGTAAATAAACAGTTATACTGTAGGGGAGGAAATCCCAGCTTAAATATGTAGCATAGCATTAACATCCGCATACATTCAGGATACTTAACCAATTGAGACCCTCAGCTTGGTGCTAGTCCTTTAAAACATCTCCAGAAGTTTATATTTCATTTTGCTTAAAATCCCCTGTATCATGTAATACTAGTAAATTATAAATCATATAATGTGTCATCATAGGCTAAGCATGTGGAGAGACCTTTAAACTGAACATTAAAAATAAACAAATGATATTTTGTCCACCAGGTGGTGCCAAAGGGCAAAGCTAAAGTCATATGCAGCCATAAATAAACCCATCGGAAGCAGTGGTCCTTGACCTTCCCAGTGCGGGGACCCTTAATACAGTTCCTCATGTCGTGGTGACCTCCAACCATAACATCATTGTCATGGCTACTTCATCACTGTGTGATTTTGCTACTGCTATGAATCGTAATGTAAATAGCAGGATGTATTTTTATTGTTACAAATTGAGCATAATTAGACATAAAGCATAGTGATTAATCCCAAAACAATATGTAATTATATATTGTGAAATACTTAGGTGTTTTCCCATGGTCTTAGGCGACCCCTGCCAAAGGCTGGTTCGACCCCCAAAGGGGTTGCGACCCACAGGTTGACAACCGCTGAAGACTGAAGAAACTGGGCAGCGTGAATAGGCCCTTTCAATTTTATCTATCAATCGCAACGTGTGTGCCTTATATTTTACAAAAAGATACCACCGTCCTATTTTAAATGGTGTCAACTGAGGGAACTACTTCCTCTGTAAGCAATTTTTGTTGAAGTTAGTGGACAAAAACATCAAAATGAAAAAAAAAAGGCATTGCATGTAAAATATATAGGCTAAAAACTAGTATTCAGTATTTGCAACACTAGTAAAAGAATATGCTTTTGTTTAGGGGGGGGGTGCTCAGTGCCATCATGCAAAATTAGGTCAATAATGTTGAATAGTCTTGTATGCCTCATGCTGGAGCTTCACCCTCTTTCGACTTCCAAGGTCAGAAAGGCAAAAACTGCAAACAATCACAAGGGTCTTTTCAGTGGTGAGTGCTTAGAGACGTGCAACGTAGTGGCAGCTGAGAAGATGCCGTAGTCCACAGTGCATGTCTGCCTCGGCTCTTTGGCTCTGAAACATGAATTTCTACCATCTGTCCGAAGACCTGTTCAGTGCACTCTCCACATCTTCCAAGGCAAGGGAACTACTTTGTGATTTAAGTTCCCGTGTTTTCTGCTTATATAGCAAGGCACTTGAATATTAGATTATGTCAGTGGATCTAATGTGACCAGGACTTGCAACTTGAATTATCGCAGACAATGTATCTCTATCTATCACCCACCATTATACACACACACATTCCTTTTACAACTAAGGGTCCTAGTATGGTTGACCAAGGAGGGAAAACATGTTATACAGCTTAGGGACCCGTGAGGTAAATCTTTTTCCAAGCACCAGAACAAACTCACTGCCACCAGTCAACGCCCATTCACAGCGGCTCAACAGGACAAGGTAGAACTGAGTTTCTGAGACTGTCTGAGAGGTAGAAAACCTCAACTTTCTCCTCAGAGTTGCTCATGGTTTCAAACTGCTGACGTTGAGGACTGCAGCAAAGCATAACCACTGTGCTACCAGGGTTCCTTTGCCAGGCACATGGAAATAGCAAGCAACACCAACCCACCCACCCCCACTTCTTTCAATAGGATTTAAAGCTGCATATATGTGTGACACATAGTCTATTAGCAGGATGAAAGCACAAGTACCACAGAGAAGACGGTGCATTTTTAACTTTCATATTTCTAAAAACAATGACTGGCATTTAACGGTCACCTAATAAAATCATTTCTAATTGGAACGCTGCAGTGGTCGCTCCACGTTGGGTATTAATTCGATATCGTTGAAAATTAAGGAGATTTGTTCTTACTGGAATTTTTAGAAAACAACCCTATAGGAATGTAAGGCTGGCGTCGGAATGGAAACAGACTGCTCTGTCTTTCTCCTGCTAAGTGGCTGGTAAACTCAACCTAAGGGCAATTACGCCAGCAGTCGAGGACTCTACCCATTATGCCACGAGGCAGACTCCTTGATCATATGCAACATGCAGGCTGCCATTTTTTCTTCTACGTAAAAGTCAATTGAATGTTGTGCTTGTTTGGCACTCTCTGTTTTGACAGGATACAAACAAAAAGCCAAAATATATCATAAGGGTTCATCGACGGAACTACAGTCCTAGAGTCATTAAGCACCATTTGTGCTCTGTGATTGGTGGGTAATACACCCAACTGCCTTTTTCAGCTTCCCTGTAATGACAATAAAGCAAAAATCAGAGTTGTGATTGTCATGCGTGTGTGTGTGTGTGTGTGTGCATTGAACTATTTAAAGATTTGTGGTTGATTCTTTCAGCGCAACTCACCACCCAAAATCAGCCAAGACACCGGAGATAGGAATTTGAAACATGCTGTCAATACACTAAGGCGACAAGGCTGAGGGCAGATTGCAGACGGTCAGTGCAAGGCCAGCGAATATATAGACACGTAAGCTCCGCTCCTCAGACACAGGGGCAGAGTGAATGATAACAAAGTGGACGGCATTAGGGGCCAGGATCATGATTCTCTTTTAGAAACAAGTTAAAAATGTTATAACGATCCTTTCTCTTTGTGATAAATGTATCCTAACTCCCACGTTTATGTGAGAGAAAGACTAAAGGCTTAGGTCTGTGGAATGGCTAACTGACGTTCTCTGGGAGTCAGAGATCACCCGGATTCGGTGATGAATTAGTGCCCAAGTTTCTACAGATGTCTTCATCTTTGATAGGAAGACCCAGTGGAGCTCAAAGCCCCTGTCAACACAAATGTTTCTGTTCATACAATCCACAGAAGAAGGGGCTTTTTTCCCTTTGACTTGCCAAGACGGAATTTAATTTAGCTTACTAGAATGCCCCTGCAATTTTCTCTCTGCAATATTGGCCGGTTAAATTATTCATGAATTTGCAGCCTATGCACTATTGGGCCTTAGAGTAAATATAGAATGCCTATAATGTGTTTCCACAAAGAAACTACACAGAGGATGCAAAACCAATGTGCACATGTGTGTGCACAGCGTATATGCATTTGTGTATAATGCATGGTACATCTATGTATGTATAAATGCTATATAGGGACTTTGCAACGTGTTCCTGGTAGTGATGTTCGGTGTTGCGCTGCTGACCGCCAGGTTAGCTGTTCTACCCCAGTAGCTCTTCCCCTCGGGAGAGAGAAAGCAGTCTACTTCGAACAGATAATCAGTTGCCAAAAGCTTATATAAGCATCATGATGAGTTAAAATTGACTGACAGTGGGCTTTCATTGCTAATTTTAATACATGTAAGTTATTATAAATTATTACTATTATTATCAGTTCCTTAGCACACAATGAAATATGGAAATGTGTTAGATTTGAGGATCTGCAGGAAACTATTTCAACATTTCAAAAAATAAAAGTGGATTATTTTGTGGGATCCAGCTCACATCTGGATGGCTCCTAAGGGATGACTGTGTAATTGAAGGGAGGAAATTCAGGCAGACAAAAGTTTTGGGGTGTTCACCACCTCCATGACATCAAGTCCAAGTGGGAGAGTGAGGGAGAACATACTCTTGCACCAACTTATATAGTCTTAGGACATGCAAATCCCCTAATTACAGAAAACCACACCTATAGGGCAGTATCTTAAACCTGCAGTTCATTGGAGGAGTAACCTAACAGCAGGGTGCGGGGCAGGTAAGGGAGAGCGACCGCCCCCTGAGCAGGGAGAGCAACAGCAACATGTCTGCTCCTATAGACAAAGCTCCCAGCCAGATAGAAATCAGCCCTGTGCCTGTAAGAGGTAACAGTAAGAGGGTGCTATATGGGAGGATATTTTGTGGATGAATTTTATGTCTGCTCCTGTAGACAAAGCTCCCAGCCAGATAGCAATCAGCCCTGTGTCTGAAAGAGGTAACAGTAAGGGGTACTATATGGGAGGATATTTTGTGGATGATTTTTAGCTGTGAGAATGTGACTGGGACTCATCTCCAACTCACAACTGTGAAGGTCTCCCTCCATTCAGAAGTCTGGTTTCCCAGGCTTCTTAATTATGAGAATAAAGTATTTGCCCACATACACTCTTCCCATTCCTCAGTTTCCCACCTTACTTGAGACAAACAGCACCAGCAAAATGACAGAGCTACCGAAGCTAACTAGGAGCATTAAGGGGAAATCCAATGAGGAAAGCAGAACATATGAAAAATCTTGAAACTAAAATAATTTTGGCATAGAAAATATCAGAAAGAACACAAAAACCCAAACATTGTGTTGCAATTGAGCCAGTGAAAAGTCCTACAGAGCTAAAGAACTGCTCTATAAGGTATTGTGGCTGGAGTGGTTACAGGGAGTCCCTGAGTAACAAAACCGGATAATACCTCAACCACTAACCACAAGGTCGGCAGTTCAGTCCTGCCCAGAGGCATTTCTGATGACAGGCCTGCTGATTTGCTTTCACAAATTCGCAGCCTTGACCATCTTTTAGATGATCCACTTTGTACACCTCGGATCATCATAAGTCAGAATCAGTTACACAATAACAATCATCGTTACAGAAACAGATGTTCTGGCCTTTCATTCACAGCACCTCGCAGGGTTCACACTGCCAATCTCTAGTTTAGCAGTCAAAGAAGCCATTTATGCCATCCAGGGACCTGTGAATCGCTTCCAAGATCGAATTGTTCGTTCTTGCAGTGGTCCATGAGACTTTCAAATATTCTTTGCGAGCATCATAATTCAGACACATCGATTTTTCTTCTGTTCCTTATGCATTGTCTGCCCTTCACATTCATTAGAGGCAAATTAAAATACCATGGCGTGGGACAGGCTCCCCATAGTCCTGAAAGGAATATCCTTGCTTTTCAACACTCTTGAAGGCACTTGTGAGGCAGAGTTACCCAGTGCAATGTATTGCTTGATCTCTTGAATGCTGTGTCCATAAGCATTGATTGTGGATCCAGGTCAGATAAAATCCTTCAAAACAACCTTTTCTCCATTTATCATGATGTTATCTATGGGTTGTGAGGAATTTGGTCTTTTTTACACTGAATTGTAATCCACACTGAAAGCGACCATCCTTGATCTTCATCAGCAAATACTTCAAGTTCCTCCACTTTCAGCAAGCAAGGTTGTGCCCGCTTATCACAGGTTGCTAATAAACTTTCCTCCAACCCTGATGCCACACTCTTCTTCATATAATCCAGCTTCTCGTTTATTTGCTAAGCATACAGATTGGATAAATTCGGGGAAAGAACACAACGCTGACACAGAGCTTGGCTGATGTTAAATCATGCCGCATTCCCTTGTTCTGTTTGCACAACTGCCTTTTGTTCTGTGTACACGTTTCTCAGAAGCACAATGAAATGTTCCCATTCTTCTCAAGACTATCCATAGTTTGCTATAATCTGCATAAATGGGCGAATGCTTTGGCATATTCAATGAAACACAACTAAACAGATTTCTGGTATCCTCTGTTTTGAGCCAAAATCCATTTGACATCAGCAATGATATCCCTTGTTCCACATCCTCTTCTGAATCCAGCCGGAATCTCTGGCAGTTTCCTGTCAATGTACTGTTACAAGAATTGTTGGGTAATATTTAGCAAAATTTTATTGCATGTGATGTCAATGATATTGCTGTATAATTTGAGTGTTCTGTTGGGTCACCTTTCTTTGGAATGGGTAAAAATGGAAATCTCTTCCAGTCAGTTGGCCAAGCAGCTGTCTTCCAAGTGTCCTGGCACAGACAAGTGATAGCTCAGTGCTTTATCAGTATGTTGAAGCTTTTCAATGGGTACTCCATCAATTCCTGGAGCCTTGTTTTGGGCTAATGCTTTCAGTGCAGCCTCAACAGCTTCCTTCAGGACCAGTGGTTCTTGCTCATATGCTCCCTCTTGAAATGATTGAATGATAACTACTTCTTTTTGGTACAGTGACTCAAGCCATGGCATTTGCAACTGCTTAGATACATACAAAAGCTGGGACGTAGCACAGATGCATCTGAATTAGGCATTTGGTGAAAAATACTGAGAACAATCTGAACTGTCAGAAGAATAAAGAAATTTACTTTGGAAAAAGTAGTGCTAAAATCCGCCTTAACGATAATGATGGAGAGACTTCATGTAACATTCTGTGGACAAGGTAAGTTGAACCTCTTCCCAGATAAAAATATCATACAAGGGGGTTACCTCCCACCCCCAAACAAAAAACAAAACAGATAAAAGTTCCGCTGGGTGGAGATTTTGTAGTACGCAATTTTCCTGCAAGGTGAGCATTGAGCAACTTGCTCTGAGTTAGTGCTCCCAGTGGTGTCCCTGGGGAGGTTCTCTCTGGTCACAGATTTTTTTTTTAAATAAAAGCTATTTGGCCAGAATGTTGTGTTGTTTTTGTGATGACCAATTTAGGAGAACAGCATGTGGCTGTCTTATAACATTGGTTGAAAATAACATTTCTGAACATCAACACTGTTGATGTTTTGGGCTGAATAAATCTTTATTGCAGCTGTTCTGTATTTTGTAGGATGTTTGGCAGCCGCTGGCTCCTTTCCTCAGTAATGGTAACCAAAAATGCCTCCAGAAATTGTCAAATGTACCTTGGAGACAAAATTGTGCCTCCCTTCCCAGCCCCATCAACTTGAGAATCACAGGTGTAGAGCTTCCCCCACTGGCTTCTTTTTGTTCAACGATACTCCGTTTCTCAATAAAATTATCTTTAGTAAACTAGAATTTGAGAGACACTAAATAATCATGGAATATAAATAAAGTAACAGACAAATTTGATAACAACTGATTCTTTTTGAAAATGTATTATAATTAAAATGAACAAAAAAAACATGCTTTCCCACAAAGATGTCATGTATCAAACTATAACAGGAAGTTTGGCTTCTGCAAAGAATTTGATTCTCACTCTTTACAGAAGTAACAAATATTTGATTTAAGCAAATATACTTCATTTACCAAAACAAGCACAAATTAGCTATGATTTATAAACTTTCTCCACTATACATATGCCTACTTCTATATTCAATGTGATACAATCTAGCAGTTTCACTAACGAAGTAGGTACGGTAAATGCTTTCCAAATCCATGATCCTATGATTCTTTGGCAAACTTATTTTATCTCACAATTCCTCTCATACTTTTGCATTAAATATGGGATTTTTATTAAAGCCATGAAATATATCAGAATTACATTTTTTGCATGCGTGATACAAGGACCTGCAATCCATAAGCCATATGGAATGGGTGGGATGTGGGGAAAGACAGCTGATGAAATCTAATGAAATTCTGAGATACAGAAAAAGAGATGTCATCTCACATTTTGGGGGCCAAATTAGGTCATTACTAATTCAGAAGTCAGAATGCATTGCTCAAAATTTTCTATCTGTATTGTCTTGGAGACATGCCATGTATTATATTATAGTCATTATGGGGGGAAAAGCCTGCAAATAAGCAAGCAGTAATTCTTCCTTTCTCTTTCTCAAAATTCTATAAATGGATTACTTTATACCTTTTACATGAATTAGTCAGGTGTACAAAACTTTTAGAAGGCAAAAGCCCGTCTTCCTAGATTATAAAATACTGTTAGTATCAAGAGTATGTTGCAAGGTACATGCTCTATTGTACTTCCACACTTGTAGCTGATAGTGCTCTAAAAATCCTACCCGTTCTATCACATATTGGTCAATGTTACAATCCATAGTATATGATAGAAAGATGTACACATTGTAATTTTCACAACACAGCTTCAGTATTTGCATTACCATGCTGATAAATTGCATCTTCAATTTACGTTTATTTGATACTTCCTTATACTCTAACCATATCATGTTTTAAAAAGCTAGATAAGTCAAAGTTTCTTCCAAATAGTCAAAGTTTCCCCCTTTCTATGTTTCATTTTTTCCCACTCTCTTGGACCCATTAACTCTGGCTGAATTCCTATGTATCTTTTAAGGCCTATCTCAAAAATCATCTAGTTATATAATCAATCACCCATCAAATATTTATTGACTATTACGACAAGCTAAGGACTAAGTGTGCTGTATAGGGAGGTTATATAAACAAAACACCAACTTCTTGTCCTCAAATGACAAAGTCAAGTTTGTGTGAGCTCCTTAAGATGTAATTAAATGTTGTGGAGATACATGAAAAATACTCTCAACAATTAGTGGTAGGATATTGGTCAAGGCATCTTGGCGAACATTTCATTTGCTCCGTAGCTTGAGTTCCAGTTCAGTATGCCGAAGGTGCCCTGGTGGCATAATGGACTACACATCAGGCTCCCAACCACAAAGTCCACTGTTCAGAATCACTCCAGTGGAGAAAGATGCAGCATTCTACTCTCCTATCAGAAACTGTATAGGGCAGTTCTACCCTGTCCTGTAGGGTCACTATGAGTCAGAACAGACCCTGTGGCAGTGAGGGAGGCAGAAACATAAAGGGTGCTACATCATTGCAGTCACACGTAGGAACAAGGCATCGCCACTGAGTGATACCTAGTTGCATTTCTCTGAGCAAACATCAATTTTTCATCACTGTCCTTTCTACAGATAGAACTCTGATCTTCATAAGGAACCAGTCCCAAGACTGGCAGTGTTCCCAAAATCACAACTGCACAAAAACCCACCAAATAAAATGTGATAAAATATTATATCGCTTTACCCTCACTTTATGACCATCATCAAACAACCATTTGACTTCCATTTGAGGACATTTTAAAACCACAATCAAAATTCTTTTTTCAGACATAAATAAAAAGCCAGAGATGTGATTTAATTTGAAGGCAGTGATTTTTATTTTTTTGAGAAGTGTACTGTGAATTTAAAATCAGAAAATGTTCTATAATTGATAGAATTTCTCAACTTGGGTTTCGTCAAATGAGTGATCGTTAAGGCATCTATGAATACTTTAAAATTATGAGCAAAATTGACGGTTAGACTGTACTCAATTACTTTTCATGGCGCTTCCAATCTTATCTTTGTCACGCTCTCCAAATGACACAGGGCGTACCATATCAATTGGGTCCGTGGGACTCTAATTTCGGGGTAGGCTACTCTGTCAATCCCCTGCATTTCAAATGAGCCATCTCAGACTCAGGAGCAGAGGATTTCACCGGCCATCAAGAAAGAAGAGGCGGAACGGAGTGCATTCTTTGGAGTCTGAGAACCCTGCATCCGTTAATCCAGGAGACAGAGCTGTGGCAACCAAGCTGTGTAAGAGAATCAGTGACAGCAAGGGAGTCGCACCAAGCATGAGACAGGGCCCCAGGTCTTTTGGTCCATGGACTGAAAACGTTGAGGGTTGGGGGAATAGATTTGCTGACGTACAGAGTTAGAGCTGAGGGCCTTTGGGCTAAGGCTTAGAGTGAAATGAAATAGCCTTTGGGCATTTATTAACAGCCCTGATGGGAGTTCCCTAACTCTTGCCGCCAGGCAGAAGTTAAGGAGCCTTGTGAAGGGAAGGGTAAGGCTCAGAGAAAGATTGTGAGAAGCATTCCTGACCAGAAGAAATGACTCTTCAGTCTTTCTGATCTTGAAGCCTATCCTGTTGACCTTCCCTAATAAACCGCATAACGGTCTCTGAATTCTGTGCGCAATGCATTGTGGAGGCCAGAAGAGAAGCAGAGTGCTGTGGGAGGGATGCTGTTGGAACTGGTAAAGGAGTTTCAACGGTGGGACATCGCGGACATCTGCCTCCTAAAAATCACCCATGGGCTGACAGTGAGTTTGATCCTCCTTCTCCCTTTGGAAGTGGGAGGCAGTCAGATGCCAGCACCACACCATTCTTACAACAGGGTACTGAGATGCTTGCTTTTATAGAGATTAGAAGGATTTAGAGCTTTCAGAGGACTGTCATAGGTGACCTTGAATCAGAAATTGAAAGTATAAATTTGACTATAAATTGAATAAAAACCATAGAAGCACAATTTGGAAGTTTTCATACGATTTCAAAATGTTAATGCACTTTCATCCATTAAGTTGACTTCTGGGAATCTATCTTGCAAAATGTTTTGCAGACGTATTCCAACAGTTACATGTAATGATAAGCTAATACAAAAATTTTGATAACATTCCCAAAATGGCAAAACCTTTGTGTTCATCAATATGGGAATAACAAAGCAAAATGTATATTGATATAATCCATTATATGAATCTACTGACCAGAAGAACTGAGACAAAATATACTGTTTTCCTTGAGTTTAATGCATTTTGGTATTCATAATTTTTTCATTTTTTAAATTGTCATTAATTCACTAACTGCTAGGGAGTTAGTGAATATAATCATTTATATCTGACTAGGCTCTTGGTTAATGCTAATATGCTATGGTTCAGATCTCCTTGTGGGGACAAAGTTAAAGAAAACACTGAAAATGTGCTCCATGCATGCTTTCTCCGTGAGCATGTGGGGGTAGAGTCATACACTGAAGCCCAAATTAGGTGACCTTGAATCAGAAATTAAAAGGGTAAATTTGGCCCTAAGTTAAATAAGAACTATAGGAATTATGTAAAAAAAAAATAAAAACAAATACTCTTTCCTGAGCCTCGGCTCTAGTACTATGAACTTATTTGTGCATTAATAAATTTAATTCGTTGTAAATATGAGGGGAAATACCAGGGTCATTATTACACTACAATGCATGCTGTTTGAGGGAAATGTTGACATTTTCTCACTTTAAGGCTCTTTGCAGTACTCTGAAGTTTTCAGTGCCTCCATAATAACAACTGACAAAACAAAGCCCTGCTGCTTTCAATCTAAAGGGGCTCTATGGGAGTTCCATATTCTTTTCTCTGCATTTCAAATGCTAGAATATCATATATTCTTCTTTAAAAACCGGGGAATTCCTGATGTTCCCTGTGAGGATTAGACATTCCTATCGTCATGATGTCACCATAAAGCTTCTTTAAATGCCTTTGAGGCATTGTAGTGGAACGCAACATCCATATAAAACAGGACATGGGCTTGGGCACGCTTTGGATGTGTCACTAAAAGCACCAGGCTTCAGTGTTTCTTCTGCAACTATCCTCACATGATCTGAGGAGAAGATAGGTTTTCCCTGCTCCTGTGTTGCCAAGTGGAATTTAATACATTTTGATATTTATAATTTTATCATTAAAAATTTTTTCATTAATTCACTAACTACTAGGGAGTTAGTGAATATAATCATTTATATCTGACTAGGCTCTTGGTTAATGCTAATATACTATGGCTCAGATCCCTTTGTGGGGACAAAGTTAAACAAAAGACTGAAAAAATACTAGATGCTTTCTGTGTTTATGTGGGGGCACAGTCATACACGGAAGCCCAAATTAAGAATGTACACTTTGAATGCATACTTTGTTTGAAAAAGGTGTCAAACAACACAGGGGGTGGGGGGAGTGGGACAGAAATCACATCACCGTGAATGAGGGGAGTGCATGATGGGGACCCAATGGCAATCTGCAGACAGCTGGACATCGCTTACAGCGGAGTAGTGGGGAGGAGATGGGCCACTCAGGGTTCAGTGTAGCAATAATGAAACTCAAAACCTTCCTCTAGTTCTTGAACGCTTCCTCCCCTCTCAATTATCATGATCCCAATTCTACCTTAAGGACCTGGTTAGATCAGAGGATGCACAGCGGTGTAATAGGGATCTGGAAACACAGGGAATCTAGCAAGGATGAACCCCTCAGGACCAGCGGTGGGAGTGGCGACACCTGGAGGGAAGGGGGTGTAGAAAGAGAGAACGGGATCTCAGGGATCTACATGGTGTAAACTCCTCTCTGGGGGATGGGAAACAGGAAGGTGGGTGAGGGGAGATGCTGGGCAGTGTAAGATAAGATAAAATAATAATTTATAAACTATTAAGGGTTCATGGGAGAGGAGGAGGAGGAGGGAGGGGAGGAGGGGTAAAAGGAAAATTAGATGATTCCAGGAACCCAAGTGGAAGGCAAATTTTGAGAATGACGAGGGCAACAAATGTATAAGGGTGCTTTACTCAATTGATGCATGTATGGATTGTGATAAGAGTTGTATGAGCCCCAATAAAATTATTTATTAAAAGATAAGTTGTATAGTGAAGAAGACTGAACAGGAAACATGGTCAAGCATATTTTTCTTTATAGAATATATTTTGCTTGCTATTAAAACCAAGAAACAAATATGTAATTAATGATTAATGTTAATCAGATTCATATGGTTGACACGTTCTTTAAGCATTCTTCTAATTATGGTGTCTGTGTAAGGAGTTGCCCTGTACGCTGTTAGACAATCAGTAGGATGAAAAGAATCTTAAAATATTATTTCCTTGTCCTCAGCCCTGCTTAAAAGAATCCAATTGCTTTTAGTTTTTGCACTGTTTGCATCAAGAAAGTGGATTTCATTTGGAAACTAAGCTAACTGAGCAAGTAGGTGGCAGAGACTAAGATGGGGACATTGTGAAGTTAGAAGAATCCCCAAAGATGGTTACGCTCCTCTGCTCTTTAAGAAAACCGGGTTTATACACATTGTGAAGAAAGTCACTCTCCTGTATGTTTTCGCATATAAGTTGTATTAAAATTGTGAATACAATTCAATTATTTTAGCTACAAGAATAATTGTAACCGTTCTGTGTTCATGCAAACACTATCAACAAGAAAGCAGGCAGACAGCTTCAAAAGCTCTTAAGTGCATTATCTGAAGTAATGGAAACTTTTGGAAATTACACTGGAGTCTGTATTCAGAAAGGGTTCAGTGTGACACTACAAAATTTGTTTTCGACACATAATTTAATGCCATGACAACAAAAAGACCTTGATTTGAGAATTTCAAAGCTGTCCTCGATAATACTCCCAAGCCCCCAAACAACAAAGTCCTCATGGTTTCATATGCCTCAAAATGCTGTGGAAAAATAGACACTGCAACGTCTCTTAGCCAATAAGTTCATCACTGTCTCCACAGACAGCATCTGCTTATAACAGCTTGTGCTAATTGGATTCCTTAGAATTTAAAGTAATATTCAACAGCATTAGAGTGACTGACATATAGAATTTCATGTTAGAATTCAATTAGAAAATTACTATTGGCCGCAAATGGTTTATTAGGGTTAGTGAATAAACAGATCATTAGGTTTCTGCTTCTCAATTGCTTAAGTGATCTTGCTCAGTATGCTAAATTACCTACTTTGGTACTAAAAATGTTGACCTCAAAACATTATAATAAAATATTATTTTGCTTTTTTTCTATGAACCCCAATTAATATTTTATGTGAGATGGCCATTGGAATCACCTCAATGGCAGCGCATTTGGTTTGGGGTATGTGAGATGTAGTGAATCATGCCAAATGGCCCTGCTAGCTCTAGCCTTCCCTTTTGTGATGTATTCTAAATGGTTAGAATCCCATTGCGAAGGGAATTCCATGCTCTGCTAATGAAACAGGATCAAGGTAGGAAGTATTTGAATGTGCGCATTATTCCTAGCGGGTGTGTCTTCAGTCAGTCCTCCTCATTCCCACAGAGGTATGGTCAGTGGAAGGCGAAAATCACACCTGCATCACAACTATCTCTTGGACCCTCCCTCCTTCCTGACTATGCCTTGGCAGAAGATTAGTACCTAGTCACTGGTGATGGCCACTAATCATATGCCAGTTAGCACTTGAAAAGATTGCTGGCCCAGATTCCTGGAGTCTTCCTGTAGAATTCCTTGACAGGCATTCCAGTGTGCTCCTTGCATTGGGTATCCAAGCAAGAGCAGCTTGCTCTAGATAGTTGGCTCTCTTGCTCTGAATCCTGCTTCTCACTTGCCTCTGCTCCACATCATCCTTAGGGATTGAGTTGCTGCCTCTCACCTGACCTGGTTCCACTAGCTTCCCCAGTGTGGGGAATGAGGATAAAAACTCAGATTTTAGAACTTCAGATTTGGGACTTGCCAGCACTCCTAAGCATGTTGAACCATGTCCTTAACCATTGGTAAGTTCTATAAAGCACTGCAACAGCTTGCTGGATCAGGGAGATAAGGGAATATAATAAGGGGAGGAGAGGGGGTGGTTGATATCAATGATATGGGAGTGGTATATAGAA
Organism: Tenrec ecaudatus; assembly: GCF_050624435.1. Classification (NCBI taxonomy): domain Eukaryota; kingdom Metazoa; phylum Chordata; class Mammalia; order Afrosoricida; family Tenrecidae; genus Tenrec; species Tenrec ecaudatus. Next base: position 297,885,029 of record NC_134531.1, read on the forward strand.
TTTAAAGTAATATTCAACAGCATTGGAGTGACTGACATATAGAATTTCATGTTAGAATTCAATTAGATGGCTGCTTGTTTGACTTCAAGCCTTTAAGACCCCAGATGCTATGTCTTTTGATAGCCGGGCACCATCTGCTCTCTTCACCACATTTGTTTATGCACCCATTTTGTTTTCAGCTATCATATCAGAAGGTGAGTGTCAGAGTGCCAGGTTATCAGAACAAAATATCCTTGTGTTGAGGGAGGACTTGAGTAGAGGCCCAGTCTGTCTGCTATCTTAATATTTATCATGTAAATATTTGTGCATTAGACTATCCCTTGCATTATAAATTAATATATTTACATATGTACATGCCTATAAAGGAAGCCCAAAGTCAATATCGTGCCCCCCCCAAAGCGGTATGTGGAAGGGATGATTCAACCTAGGTATAGTATAACACCATCGAATCACACATCATTCCTCTAGTTCCGAAATACTTCCTTCCTCCGGCCCCTATCATGACTCAGTTCAAACTTACAAATCTGGCTAAAAAAGAGAATATGCATTGTTACAGATAAGAGCTCTCAACACATGGAATTCAGGACAGATAACTCCCTCAGGAACAGTAATAGGAGTAGTGATATCATGAGGGTAGGGAGCTGGTCAGGGAGAGGAAAGGGAACCCATCACAAGATAGGATATAGCTCACCCCCACCCTAAAGGGGACAAATAATGGTAATGTGGGTGAAGAGAGACAATAGTGAGTGTAAGATATGAAATAACAATATATAATTGATCAAGGATACACAAGGGAGAAGGGTGTGGGGGTTGGGGGGACAAAGAGGAGCTTATACCAAGGGCTCAAGTAGAAAATGTTTTGGAAATGATGATGGCAGCATATGTACAAATAAGCTTGATAAACCTAATATGTGGCATGTTATAAGAGCTTTAAGAACCCCCAATAAAATGATTTCTTAAAAAAGAAATTAATTTGTGTGGTCTCCAGAGGATATAGATTTGTACAACCAATCATGCTAAGCAAAGAAGGTTAAAAGTTATTTCACAGGTTTTCCACACACTCAGTGCAGCTTATTGGCTCATTTCAGGGACTAATATTTGTGTAAATGCCATGTTTTTAGTTGACTGCTCCCCGGAGGGGTTGCAATTTAAGTTCAGGTCATAAGAAGAAAATGATGGCTTACTAAAAAGATGATGATTTATCCTCCTTGAAGAACTGAACTCATCCACCAGAAGACATATTTTCGTACCATTTGGGAAGAAATAGGAATTGAAATGTTTGTTCAAGAAACAAATAATATTTGTAAAGACTATGCACACTTAGGATAACAGCACAATTCATGATGAAACTTCTTAGTGCCTTCAGACCTCTACTGCCTGGTTGTTGTTGTTAGGTGCCATCGAGTCAGCACCGACCCATAGCGGCCCTACGCACAGAAGAACTAAACCCTGCACGAGCCTGCACCATCCTCACAATTGGCCCCATGCCAGAGCCCATCGATGGAGCCACTGTGTCCACCTGTCTCATTAGTGGTCTTGCTCTTTAACACGGCCTTTCACTTTACCAAACATGATGTCTTTCTCCAGGGACTGGTCTCTCTTGACAATGTGTCCATCATGGCCTCTAAGGAGCACTCTGGCCTTACTTTTTCTAGCCCGCATTGCTTTGTCCTTTAAACAGTCCATGGTACGATCAATATTCTTTTCCAGCACCGTAATTCAAGGGCATTTCTCAATAAATTCTACTGCCCTAAGGACGAGGAAATGACCATGGCAAGCAATACCCAGGGTACCTTGCTCTTAGTGGGTGCTCCCTGGAGGTGCTCAGGAATATATGAATAGAGAAAGCCTGTACTGTAGCCTATTAACATTTTAACAAAAACTTTTCATATATTACATTTTCTGCGAGAGTCATTATCCTTAATTGATGAGTGGGAGCGCACGTGAGAATGAGAACGAGACAATTTAGGAAAGCAATGAGTAGAGAGGAAAAATAGGAAAATTAGTGGAAGGTAATTGTTTTCATCTCTAAGGTTGTCAGAATGAAGGGGCGCTTGAAAGGGCTTATGACATTTGGACAGGAATTTGCTTCCAACTTTGAAACTTTCCCTGCCTCTCACATAACTTAATTCTCTGAAAGTATTAGTTCACAGCCCGGGAGGCCAACTGAAACTTGAAAAGGTGGCCCCTTTATGTTGTTAAATTGCTGTGTAATAACCCCGGGAGAACAAAGAATCAACAAAATAAACCCTGGATAATCAAAAACAAGTCCTGATACAGAAAGATGACCCTTCTGTAGGTAGAGGTAACACAGGGCTCTGAGCATGTAGACTTTGTTATCGAATTCTTACATGACACCCATCCTGAGAAGATAACACTGAAAACATGTTGCGATTGAGTCGATGCTGACTCTTATATCAACGCTACAGGACAGGCTAGTACTGAGCCTGTGGGTTTCTTAGCTCTTTACTGGAGTAGAAAGCCCTGCCTTTCTCCAGAAGAGTGGCTTCAAACTACTGACCTTTCGGGCTTCAGCCACCCAAGTAACCACCATGTCACCAGGGCTCCTGAGAAAATACCTGTGCTCACTGTTGGCTTCCTTTGTTATTTTGCTTAATTGTGCATCATATCTCACCTGCTGCTGCTTCATCCTTTCACCTCTTTATTTGAGCAGAATGAATTGATTCATTAAATCAATGTGTCTTCTTTACTAAGTTAAAAATAGGCACGTGTGTGAGGTGTGGTGGGTGGACATGAACACACAACTCACGGACACCCAACGAGTTATAAGTACCTCCGTCGCAGCTTTCTGACATCTATCACCACATTTGTGCTAAGGCCACCCTTCCCATCAAGGTGTCCAGGTAATGACAAAGTGTCGCAAAAATAGTAAGACAGGGATGCCTCTGGGAGACAAGAAATATCTTTGAGGGATGTCAGCCTGATTGAACTTTAGTGGTGGCCAAGAATAATGTCATCTACCATCCCTCCCTCTCCCTTTCCTTTGGAGTCGGAATTATGTTTCATCTCTTTCCCAGGACCCAAGTCCCTTTCTGGACACTTTCATTTCACTTTGGCACCTTCTCCGAGGTGAGTGGCATGGGAAGTTCAGCTGATCAGAATTACACAGAATTACAGCAATCGACTATCTACCTAACCGGCCACCAGTGCCTAGAAAATTAGAACTTCCATACAGAGGTAGTAAAAACTACTATATTTTGATCCAGAAAGGGTTTATGACATTTCATCTTGCGGATGAGAAACATTTGCCCAGCAAAGCCAAAAGACTAGAGCTCACTTCACCAAGCCTGTATGTGCTGGAGTAGAGCTCTGAATTAATTCTCACTTCAGGTCCAATTTTCATCACTCTTATGCTATGTGTATTTGAATCCTGCTCTTCCAATGAAAAGCATTGCAGTTCAATGCTGATTGCCAGGAATATACAGGACATCCTGCCCATAATAGTCTATGTAAATCTCAATAAAACACCAGAACACCCAAGTAACTTCTTAGAAGGGGTCCTGGCAGTACATTGATGAAAAGTTTGGCTGCTAACCAAAAAGCAGGCAGTTCAAAACCACCAGTGACTCCCTGAGAGAAAGACCTGGCAATTTGCTCCCATAAAGAATAAAGTCCAAGAACCCCATTAGGGCAGTTCTACTCTGTCAGATCCGGTGGATATGAGGCAAGGAATCAACTTGATGGTGCACAAAAACAACAGGCAGCTACAGATCAAAGATCTAATGAGGATCTTTAAGGAAGCCAAGCCAATCGGTTATCAGGTAGGGCAACGTTGTGTTTATATGTTTCTAACGCCAAACACTGGAAAAGGTAAGACAGCAGATTTTCCAAAAATACTGTTGAATGAATTAAATGGAGGAACTGAGATTCAATTCAAACTGTTCTGATTTTAAAACCTGTGACTCTGTCTCCACTTGAAAAATATTCTTTACCATCATGACTTTTAAAACTGACGCAATTTCTGCAACCTATGACATACATTTTATATTTAGACATTCGCATCTCTATCCACTTGCTTTGGAGGATGGAAGGACATAAAAATCTTGTAGGGCAAAGCTTCGGCCTCCATCCGCAAAAGTGATTATTTGCATCCTAGTCGAAGCACCTGAATCCCCAGGCAGATCTCAGTGGGCATTTACTCTGCAACTGGACCAAGACTTCTGATGAACAGTGTCCTGTGTGGCCAAGCTACAGGCCTGCGAAAGCTATTTTATGATTCTGCTTCTCACACATTCCCAATTCCACCGAGGCGCTAATTCATTTGGCTCATCTTTCTATTTAAAACAGACGGCTTTGACAATTTGTTCATGGTTACCTCTTAGGGAGATAATGACACTCAAACCTCTCTTACCTGAATATTATAATATCATCTCTTCTTCTCTTTGCTATTTTTAAGAGCTTTTGAAGACAATAGAGTCATTTAGGTTAAGAAAAGTTCACTGTTCCTACACATTAAGTGAACACCAGATTGGAGAGATGAGCTGAACAAGTTCTAGCAGTAGAGTGTCAGCTGAAATCACTCATTTTTTTTAAAATGAATCTCTTGAGTTTTCTAACTGAAAATACTTTTAATGCTTCCCCTCCAGGAAGTAATTAATGGGAAACCAAACAAACAAATCAAATAGAAAAAGACGGAAATGCTTAGACTGTGTCGCTGCCTGGAAATCCAATATTTGTCAGGTTTGTTCCTTCTTAAGCATCCTTGAAAACATGTTGGATGTGCGTGCTCTTCAATTATAGTTGTACTCGGTGCATGCCCTGGTGGTGGTGTTAGGTGCGTATTGGACTGCCAAGTGGGCAGTTCAAACTCACCATTCACCTCTGAAGAAGAAGCGTGATGGCACCTGGTTCCAGAAAGATTTTCTCCTGGGCAGATAATCAGAGGTAAACCATCTCCCCCAACATCTCCCCCAATGAGATTAAAATATGATGTGGTTGCTGGATGCCTGTGACTCACCGTGACCCCATTTGATGCTGGTCAACTGCCCCATAGAGTTTCTTGGCTGGGATCTTTAGGGAAGTGTATGGTCAGCTCGCTCTCCTTCAGAGTCACTATGTGAGGGCCCACCATCACCTTTTCCGTTAGCAGTCATGCATGTAACCCATTGCACCATAACAGTCCCTGATTAAATCTAGAACGAGAGACGTGAAACACAACTAGCTTTCCAACATTCACCTCTCACAACTTACTGCTATCTAGTGGATGCCAACTCACAGCGGTGCCAAAAGACAGGGTATAAAAGACCCCGTGGGTTTCTAAAACTGTAACTCGTTATGGGAGTAGAAACCCTCTTCTTCCTCTGGCAGAATGATTGGTGGTTTTCAAAGCAGTGAGCAGCCCAATGCATAACCCGCGGGCCTCCTTAGCAATGCACCACCGCAGAGCTGGTATGTGGTTCCCAAGTCCAGGTTAGCAACAGAAATGAAACAAACAAAGCTAATATTTCCCTTTTTTCTTGTGTTCACTTTAATTATGTAATCTTGGTCTCAACCTTCCTGGGTGGGAATGAGGCTCAAAGACCAAATGAGCTCAGCGACTTCCAGGGCGTTCGGTCATATGTGCTCGTGCGTTCCAACTGCAAAATGGAGGATGACCATGCAGCCAAACGCCGAAAATTACTGTGACTACACATAAATTGACATGTGTAATTTGCATAAAAAGTCATCTTTGCAATGTACGGATGTGCTTTATACAATTGATGTATGTATATGTATGGATTGTGATAAGAGTTGTATGATCCCCTAATAAAATGTAAAAACAAACAAACAAAGAAACAAAAAGTAGTCTTTGCTTAATAAACCCAAATTCAAAGCAGCCCCTAGAAGCCCCTGTGTTCTCCGCTAGCTGCTACCAAGGAGAGAGATGAGACTGTCCATTCGGTAAAGATTTACAGCCTCGGATACCAAAGTGTACACTTCTCTACTCGGACCTACACGGCTGCTAGAGGATTGCTTTCACTAAGTCAAACCTGACTCCATACCAGTGGGTTCATATGAAAAGGGCTCAATAATGGCTACTTATTATATATCACGGGCTTCCATTTAGTCAATAAAAGCGATTGGGTGTCAAATGCTAGAAGATCAGAGAGTGATGAATAGGCTGGAGAAAAAAATTCGCCCAAAAGGACATATAAATTGAGTCCTAACAGATGTGCATATCTTCAAATGAAAAGCTGAAGGAAGGATTCCCCGTGCAGGGAAAGCTGGGAGCAGAAGGCCCTCCAGCCCGTGTGCAGGGAAAGCTGGGAGCAGAAGGCCCTCCAGCCCGTGTGCAGGGAAAGCTGGGAGCAGAAGGCCCTCCAGCCCGTGTGCAGGGAAAGCTGGGAGCAGAAGGCCCTCCAGCCCGTGTGCAGGGAAAGCTGGGAGCAGAAGGCCCTCCAGCCCGTGCGGTTGACGTATAGGGCATAGAAGGGCGGCGGGTGAAATGAAGCAGAGAAAGTAACTCTAGGGGTGATCTTCGGCTAGCTTTTAAAGAATAGTCTAGAGAGTTGGTGTTTTATTCCGTAAGGAATGTGGAGTTAATCAATTTTCTTTCTTTCTTTCTTTTTGTAAGGATGTCAGTGAAGCCTGCATTTTGATACTGAAACTTATCTTCAGCGACTGTTTGGAGAATAACCAGCTTTTGTTAGAAAAGTATAAAGTTTAAACAGTTACCTAATGATAGTCAACAGGGAAGTAGAAACGGTGAAGAGGAAGCGTTTGCAAATAGAATTGAACTGGACTGCTCTAAGTTTGCAGCTCCCTGCAATGAATGACTTCACATTTCCCAACTCAGCTAAGCACATGTTCTTCACATGAAGAACAGCTAACACTTCATCTTCTGATGAGGAGCTCATACACTAAGTGTGAAATCATACGCTTGCAAGGCAAATAGGAAGGCTGCTTTTTTCTGTGAGCTCTTTGGAAACGCTTGAGACAAAGTGTGCACAGCAGTCCAAAGCAAACACTCACTCCGGTGGCATCAGGCATCTGGTTTTTCAATGCAAATTGTTCTTGCAAAATGACTTTTGCTTTAACACATGCAAGCCCTTCTCAGGATGTACTACCAACAACAGTAAGAGAGAAACCCGAGCACGGCAGCTCAGAGAGCCCTACACAATATTGTGGTTTGTGCTTTTAAACTTTGTGTTCACCAACTAGCGATGGGTGGCAAAGAGAGCAATAGGGAAAAAAAAGTTCAATGTCAAAGAAAAGGACAAAAGAATACTGTGCTTTTTCATCGCTACTCATTTTCACGTTTTAAAGCAAATTTATTTGGGACCCTACAGGTGTCTCTGGAAACACTGGTGAGTGGACCCAGGGTCTGACACAATGCTCTGCTACAAAGTACAGGCCGCTGAGCTGTTGTTGAAACCTTCCAGTTTAAGGTGGCAGTGTGACCAGGGATACCAGCCCGACAAGTGCCACCAACATCAGCTACTCCTGGCCATCTGTTTGAAGCTGATCCCCAATGCCTCTTCACTAGAGGGAGGAAGTGGCCAGGATGACACAACGCTTTCAAAGGAGTCTTTCAAGTTACTGATAGCTGGAAGCTTGCTGTTCTTCTAAGGGGTCTTTCCTTCTTTCCCGGCGTCGACAAAAGGGTGATTGAGCAGGCTGGACGCTGGTGTGCTGGAAGTGAATCCATCCAACCAACCTGCACCTGCCTGGCTGATGCCCTTTCTCCTTTTGGGCTTCTGCTCGTGTGCCTGGTATTGGGAAATGACTTCCAATATCACGCGTAGCCTCCCCGCCTAAAGTAGAGGATGATTACCTAAGTCTTCCTTCTTAAAAACGCTATGCAGCACCTGCCACTTTCGACATATTACATTCAGCATCAAATGAGTTCAAGCACTAGTGTGGCAATTTTAGAGACCTGACTTTTTTTTTTTTTGCCCCCTGATCCTTACCTCTAAATTGTTGTGATCTTGCTATCTTTGGACCCGGTTTATTCCGATAAAGTAAGGTTCAACTATTCTGAGGTTTGCATTTCCAAAAGTAGACAAGTATGCGTTACATTTCAGTTTGGATGTGAAGTATATTTCTCTTATGTGTACAGTAGGGGAAGAAATAGGACGATGTAAAAACATAGTATTTCTTTTTTTATGCTCATTTTACATTTAAATGCTGTTGGAGTATCCAAGGAATGATTTAGTCACTTGACAGGAACCAAATTTGGTTTTAATTTTACCCGGTATCAATCCAAGAAGTGTGTGTTTATGTACTGTGGATTTGTATCCATTAGTATTAAATGTTTTCTTACATTCTTCAGCATGTCATATGCTTGAATATTAGCATGTAGGATGTTTTATAACTTCCAGTAGTGCTACCATAATAAACTTTTGAGTTTAGAAGGCAGGTTGTAAAAAGTCCGGAGGCCCAGGATCAGGATGTTAGGTGCTTAATCACTGATCACAAGGTTGGCAGTTTAAACCCAACCAGAAGGTCGATGGGAGAAAAACTGGATGATGTACCCCAAGGGCTCTCTGGGCATTTTGCTCTACTTGTGGGGAATGACAGGGAAACTCTGCTCTGTCACATGGCATCATTATGGGTTGAAATAAGCTAGATCAGATGCAAAAATAATAGTACTGACTGTTTTGGTCCATAATAAAAAATTAACTGCATTGAAAAGTAGGAGTAACACTTGTTTATTCAGGATCATAGAAAAAAAGTAGAATACCAGATAAAAAGTTATAGATAAGTTTAATGTGACTTCTTATGTACATATTGATTTTTTTATTTTAAAGATCTTAGAAAATCCCAGGCCCCATAGTATTTTCTCCTGTCTCCAAACAAGTTACCGAACAATAACTTTTATATAGTACTTAAATGCACTTCCCCAACACGAGCTTTTCAAACCAAATATCCAGTTGAAATTGAGCATTTTCTTGATCATTGTTACTCCCATGAGGCCAAGTCAAATGAAACCCACTGCCACCCAGTGGATTTCAACTCGTCCTGGCCTGGTGTTGGATTTTGGAGTTATAAACCTTTATAGTAAAAGACAGCCTTCTCTTACTCCTACGGAGGCATTGGTGGGATTGAACCACTGACCTTGCAGTTGGCAGTCCAATGCTTACCAGACAGCACCCTCAGTGCTCCTTCTACATTTGTCTAATTTAGTGCGGTTCTGACGACCTACTGAAGTGATGAAAACAATGTGCAGTCCATTGAAAGGCCCCACCCCATGTGGATTTTGAAACTTCTGCCTTGTGATTTTGTGTTTAACCGTTTGTCTACTTTCCCCCTCATTATTTCTCTCCGATGTCACTTTTGATAATGGTAACATCTCACATTTGCACAGCACTGTTAATCTACAAAGTGCTTCTCCGTACATGGCTCCAGTCCGTGATTGCCTGGTAGTCCCTGCCCAATTTGTCCTTAAAGTGCTAGGCGTTTGAAAATAAAATAATCAAACTTCGAAAGAGATTCTATTTAAAGGATAATCAGACTCTGAGTGAGGACCCACAGGAATGTCCCACAGGATAAGATGGAGTTCATGGGCAGCAGCATCAGCTGTATTTTGGCTGCTCACTGCCTTGTGTGGGTCCCACTGGCTCTTGGTTGGGCTCCAGGTGGTTGAGGTTAGTAGATAAATAGACTCTGGCTTTCTAAAATGTTTCTGCATATTCATAAAATAAAGAACCACTTAGAGATGTATGTTAGAAAGAGAAGTGACTTTAGAGGTCATATATCATTGATATGACAAATGCAGGTAACAGATCATATAATGTAGGAGAGGCTAAGGACCAGGGAATTTTAAGGGGAAAAATGAGTTTAGGGAAGGACTCTTCTGACTCTCAGTTCTGTAGATAGGTGTATATATCATGACAGCTCCTGTGTTTGTTCTTTATCATACTGAGCTTTTGGAGATTTGACACAAGTGATGTGAAGAGGATACTGTATTTTCAAGTATATGCACACATAATGGAGCATGAAATAGAGAGGTTACCTTTTCTACTATTATATTCTAATCATTGTGTTGTCTAGTTTGCAAAACTGGAGGGAAAACACTCTTTTAAAAAATATATACATTTTTAAATACTATCAAACTGCCTAGCACAAATAAGCCTGTAACTTGAATATGTACAATATACAAAAACAAAAGTAATAAAAGATAAAGAACAACTAGGGGATTAATCATTATTTGCATATTAGTAATAAGAAAGATGGCCATTTAAATTTTAATTGTTTTTTCATTTGAATATAAATTGCAATTTGTTTGTGGCTAATTAATCATAGATATTTTAACTTTGTAGCAACAAAGTAAGCCTGGTCAAATTCGTCCTATCTATGATAAGTGATGTTGAGATTGAATAGACGGATTACTCTTTCTCCCAAATATTTCATATAGCCAGCAAAATATTACTGATTATTCAAGTAAAATTCAATCGTTGACAAATTCAATCTTTTGCCTATGGATTATGTGTTCTATTGGTCCAGAGAATTTTCATTTTCTTTATGATTGCTTCAACTTTCTGACGTTATCTATCAGCGTTCCACTGAACTGTTGCAAATTGTCGAGCAAATTTTTACGTGCATATGATAATAATACTGTCTGATAATGAACACGCTCTGTTGGATCATCTTTATTTGGGAAGGACATGAACAGGGATCTCTTCCAGTCAGTAAGCCTAGACTAGTGAGTGTTTTTAGTTTCATATTTGTTGGTTGAAATGGTATTCCTTCAAGTGCTGGAGCCTTACTTGTCACTAATGTCTTCAATGTATCTTGGGTTTTTTCCTTCAGTGAAATCAGTTCTTGGTCCATATGCGACCTCTTGAAATGGTTGGCCATCTACCTGTGTTTTGTTAAAGGCATTTATCCTGTATATTAATTCCACCTCCTTTGGATGATCCCATGTCGGTCAGTGTTTTCCTGTTGAATTTTTCAATGGTGCACCTGGAGGCGTCATTTTTCCTTCCGTTCTTGCAGTTTGAGAAGTGCTGTGTTCTTCCTTTTGATGTTCTAATTCCAGCTTTTTGCACGTTTCATTATAATAATTATAATAATCTAGCATTGCCTACCTGAATAATTAGTCTACGTATCTCACTTTAGAAATGCCAGGCTTGTAGCTTTTCTGTACCTAACAACGGTTCTCTATGCTTATGCTTTACGGAAAAAAAGAAGAAGAAGAAGAGTTCAAGAATTCCTCCTCCCTGGGCTAAGAGAAATTATTAAATTTCTTTTTAGGGCATATTCGCGATGACACACACATTCAGCACTGGAAGTAACATTCTAGAGATGAAATTCTAGTATCCAACTAATGTGAACATTATGGTGGCAAATGAGGGCATTAAGATACCGGGCATCCCTGAAAAATAGTGGTGAACTGATGAAACACCTCATCTCGTGGAAAGAGCTGGAGGCTATTATGCTAAGTAAGGTTAGCCAAACACAAAAGGACAGGCACAATCTGAGTCCACTGAGGTAGTCCAGACAGCAGAAAGGGCACAAGGGAAAATAGGCGTGACACAGAATTCCCGGGCTGAGGAACAGATGGGATGGCAAGAGCCAGCCCAAACTCAAAGATTCATAGTTCATAAAGAACACATGCAGATTACACCTGCAATGAAAGGCATCTTCTACACACCCCCACCCCTCGTATCCTTTAAGACCCACAGGGGGTGGGGGACAAAAACCAAAGGCAATGCACAATCAGGGCACTAAGCAACCCAAGGGGAGGGTACTGTTACTGTCCCCACAGCAAAGGGAGGACAGTTGGCCCCGTCCACAGGGCAATGTTACAGAGCAGAGCAGCTCGCTTTGGGTAAAGCAGCACCTACTACATTGGTTGAAGGGAACAGTGTGAATAGAGGTTATGGAAATTCTAAAAATCTGATTAATACAAAACAAAACAAAAAGCACTTTTCCTGAGGGAAAATATAGCTAGGGTGGAGTATAGACGTCAGGTATTTAAGTACCCATTGTTCTCTGTAGAGATGACATCAGCTGTCAGAGAACCACGACGCTGTGTGTTCAACTATTCGCCACCCCGCCGTTTACCCCGCTTGAATTCCAGCTTAAATGTGCTAGACATTACGCCATCGCCTCTCTGTTTTCCAGAAGGGCTTCATCAGGATTAGAGATTGCTATAGACACGAACCGATTTATAGGACCCACGTGGCAAACAAACAACCACATCTTTTCCAGTGATAAAGAATTTCCTCACATATGACTGGAAACAAAAACTAAACTAAACATGTATTTTTTCACCTTGAAGTTAAAAACAATAAAGCTTACTACCTTACCTCAATTCTGGACTTAATTACTAAGCTGGCAATATTATATTATGATGAAAGATATATAATTCCTAGATTTGTTTTTGCTATTAATTTGACATCCTAGTCTGACTTTTCCTTACTTGGTCATTCTTTCTCTCCTATGTAAAGTCACTTATTAAAGGGTAAGGAAATGTGTATGTTTAGATATTCCCTGGCTCTTACCTACTGAATGGTGGCGTTCCCACTCCTCCCCGTGGCCTCAAAAAACCTACTTAGCTTCGTATTCACAGTGATTGAAGCATTATTGCTATTTGACCGGAGCATTCTAACCACTTTTATCAGTGAAATTGACAAAATTGTAAAAAAAAAAAAACCACAGTATATAACAAATTGTTTTTAACTCTAAGGCTGAAACTCTCCCAAGCATTTTGGAAGGGAACTGACCCTATGAGGAAAATACTACAGGCATTATGTGATGGATGCCCTCTATTATTGTGTGCCAGGGTACAGTAAGGATTTGTCACGGAGGCATGTGAGCCTAGATATTTCTCTTTTATTTCATTTGTGACTTTTCTTGAATTTTGGCAGCCAGTTGTCTCTCGTTCAGCATGGAGCTCCATGCACAAAATCTCGAACCATTACATGTGGAGGAACGATCTAGAATTCTCTAAGATGAAGCAAAACTAATATTTTGTGTTATCTTGACCAAGATGGTAGCAAGATAAGTATTATTCTTTTATACTAATTAACAGATAGATAAGAACACACAGACTCCTGTAATTATTTTGTTTGGGACCCCGGCACCACCGCTTCATAGCGACCTCACAGTGGCTATATGTTTTCATCCTCCATGTCTCTCAGTTTCACAGTTGCCAAAGTGCTCATGGTTGTACACATCTTTCAAAATAGCCGAGTGCTTAGTAGATAACAAATAAGAATCCGTCACTCCTTCCGACACATCAAAAAAGTGATCTAAGAATGATGAGGGCAATGAGTGTACAACTGTGCTTTACACAATTGATGTATGTGTGGATTGTGATAAGAGTTGCATGAGCCCCTAATAAAATGATTAAAAAATAATAAAGTACTAAAAATAAAAGGTGAGCTAAAAGATCATCATCTTTCCCCCCTAACAGATTTCCCCTTGACCAGATAGCAAACGCCATGGAAGGTCTGTTTGGCAACATGTTGGGTCAATGGCCAAACCCTCCAAATAAAAATTGCAACAGGGCGGGCACTCATGACGATCCCTAAGAATGAATGCCCTTTGCTGATTGCAAGGCAGGTTGGAAATGCCGCTCCAAACCCTGATGGGTTTTCTTGGGGTTTCATGATGTACTTATCCGGAAAGTATCCAAGCACATGCATTTTTAAAGAGATTCTTTTAATCCTCTTTGCTGTTTTTCAGTTAAAAAATGTGAGACTCGGGTAGGGAGCACAGCTATCTAGTCAGACATTCATCCGAAAAAGACATGTGTTCTACATGGTATATTCAGATTGAAATATAAAGACTAAAGCGACTCAAGAGAACTTCTTTTGCAGCCTAAATGGCTGGGGGATGTTTTTATTTCTTCTCTACCTCCTTTGATTTAGTGCCTAAAGAAAACCCATTTCTTATCTTCAATATATGCTGTGACCTTTAAAAAAAAGAGTTCTTTCTCAGTGTGAATGATTCGTCATTATTGTTCTGTTTTGTTTTTAATGAGAAGAAAGTCTCCTCATGGTTTTCTGGATTTCAGTGGGGAGTACATTTTGTAGGAGATACTTCCTTTCCTCATTGATTCTATTCAAAAATAGAGTGGAGCACATTTGTCTTTAGCTGCTACAATAGTTGCAAATAGGTAACTAGGTGCAGGAGGAGCTAGAATAAGCCTACAAAGTTCTCTCCGTATTTGAACCCGTCTACTATTCTCCTTCACGCCTCTTTTCTGTGCCATCTGATACCTGCACACATATACACAGTCCTTGGTAAAAATTGGACACCAGGATTTCAAACTGCACATAGCCAAGGGAGACGTGATATCTTTGTGATAAACTGTTCATCATAAAGCACTTGACTCGTTTGCATAAAGATAATCTTACATAACATACTGTCGTTTTTCGGTTAATTGCTTAACACGGGGAGTTCTATAGACCTTGTAGAGAATCGCGAATAGAGGAGACATGTGAGCAATCTCTGGAATGGCTAGCGTAACATATCTGAATCAATCCAAAATATGCAATGTGTGAAGAAAATATAGTATCCTCATCATCACTTCCATTGAATCGGCGTTGACTCAGGAGGTTTTCAGAAAGCCAGTTTACAGGCGAATGTTCAAATGATTACCTTTTTTATTTCTTGTCCCTCTATTCTTATCCCGTTAGTCTCTTCACACACAAATTTAAAAGCCTAGTTCTCTCTTCAAAGTAAAAAAGCCAAGTTTTTCTTCAAATTCTTCGAACACAAATATTTTCTTTTCTTTTATTTGGGGGGGGGGGGTATTAATCCATTCTAAAGGAAATCAAACACTACCACCTTCAGTATGGCTCATACTTCAAAATAAAAAGGAACAAAACCCTCAAAATTTAATCAATAAGCACCATGATAAAAAGAGAAGAGAGTGAAGCTGCCCAAGATTTCACCTTGCTTCGCTCCACAGTCAATGCCCGTAGAAGCAGCAGCCAAGAAATCTAATGTTTTATTTATTTCCTCAAGAAAATCTGCTGCAAATGACCTCTTGAGAGTGTTAAAACGATGTCACTTTAAAAACTAACATGTGCCTGGTCCAAGTTCAAGTCCCTCATATGCACATGAAAAAACGGATGCCTTTGAATCAGGGTGTTGGCAAAGAATACTGAATATACCAGACTACCAGAAGAATGAATAAGTTTTTAACTTGGAAGAACACCTATAACATTCCGCAGAAGCAAGAGATGGTGAGACTTTGTCTCAGGTACGTTGGACATCATCCTTGGATAGTAGAGAGTAATTGAAAAAGAAGATCCGTAACAAAAAGGGCTCAAACTTCGCTATGATTGTGAACGTGTTGAGGACCAGACTGCGTTCCATTCTGATATACACAAAGTCACCATGAATTAAAGCTGAGTCAACAACACCAGAAGCAACAATACCAATCCATTTAAAATGCCTTAAAACAAAAATATTAAAAATTGCTACATAATAAAGACATACTGGCAGAGTTGCAATTCTATATAAGCTGAAAGCATCAACTAAGAAATCATTTAACGGATTTGCAAATTTAATTCAATTGAACATGTCCCTTTATGTGACTGACATTCTTGAGTGTTACGAAACTACAATGAATTATTGGAATGAAGAATTATTATATTGTACAGTACTTCATATGGATAGAACATTTTTCAATTATATTCAAAATTTCATCAGTCATGTAGCTTTTTGGAAAACTGAGGAACCTTGAAATTCACGTGTTTCAAGAGCGTTGAAATCATTAGCGATATACCAAGCATTTAAAGTTTATAATGAATGGAGTTATTTATGCTTTGAGCCTATCCAATGACTGAAAATGAAGAAAACTTGAGAAAGCAATACTAATTATTTCCTCAGTAAAAACAATGGTTGCTATATTCTATAAATCTATGTTTTCAATGTTCTTAATTTTATTAAGGTAGAACAAGGAACTCTTTTTCAGATATTTATTTACAGCCAGCAGTTCATTCTGTTTGCTAATTTGAGATACAAACTGGCTTTTGAGTTCTTGATGTGTAAAATACACTCCCTCCTGTTTTACATATAGAAGTTTATCTTAAAAACAATTTTTAAAACAAACAGTTCTTTTATTAAAAAAATTAAATATTCATTTAGATTGCTTCTTAGAAATTCTGCGTTTCATTCCTCTACTACCTGAGTTTGAGTCAATTTTTCTTTTTAACTGGAACTCTTTTTTTCTCCCCATAGATTCTCTTTAGGTGCATGCCCATCTCCATGTTCATTCATCCCCCTTGTAAGGTACAATGGTGAACGTTTCTCTGGACATCAAAGCGTCCTTCTTGCGTGACAATCCAAATCAGAGATTCCCATGTACCTAGACACCTTAGATGGAAACTGATTGCGGGAGCAAATGTACAATTCTGTTTGCTATGATGGTGCTACAGAATATTACTTCAGACCTTAGCGGAGAGTGCTTCTAGTTCACTGGCTCCAGATGGCGTGGTGGGATACGCTCGGGCTGCTGAGAGCAAGCAGTAGAAACCACCAGCTGCAGGGGAATATTCTACTCCTGTCAGGAATGGAAATCCTCCTGGGCGGTGAGTTGGAATCAACTCAAAGGCAGTGAATGTGAGAGACCCCTGGGTCAGACGCCGGACATCCAGATGGTACTTTATTACATTTAATGTGGCTTATAATAACCATTAAACTCCACATGAAAAAAACGAATTAATGTGTTGGAATAGAAAAATATCATTGTCCTCAAAGTCTTGGTGGTACTCTTAGGGAAGCCTTGACGTAAGCCCATTTTCCAAGGGAGAAAAAGTAGGGATTTCTGATCTTGAAACCCTATTCGTCATTGAAAAGACAAAATAAAAAACATTCACTGAAAAGACAAAAATAAAAAAATTCGAGAAAGAAAAAAACTTGATGTCAGAAAAGATTTTGAAACTGACTCCTAAATGATAATCATCTAAAGGGAAAGGAAGAAATAATGAAGTAAAAAGGTGAACAGACATTTTCAATGGGCAGGTCAGGAAGACAACGTTCAACATTTTAAAGAAAGGTGTCATGACCTGACAGTAGAAAAGCAAGGGGGGAGAATTGTCAGCAGGTCCCAAGCTGATAGAACTGAGTTAAAAAGAATCAAGCCTCTAGTTGCATTATTAAAGGATTTTAAGTGCAAAATCTTGAGCAATTCAGAAACTATCTCATGAAAAGGAAAAGAGAACACAGTAGCTCTATACATTCCCTCCCCAAATTGACCGATGTTCACTCATTTCTTCAAGTAGCCTATGATTAATAATTGATGGTATTGAAGGAAGAAGTCCAAGTCACACTGAAGATATTGGCAAGAAACTAGTTTCTAGGAATTGACCTGAAGAGTAGTTTCAACAAAAGTATGCAATCTCAGACATGCTCATGGTTTATGCACGAAATTTAGAAGACAGGAGCAAGTTGGAGTAATTGATACCTAAACCCATTCCAAAGTAAAATTATCCAGTAGGATGAGAAAAATGAACAAATATTAGGGTTATCACACAGAAGCAAATATTCCTGAAGACAATTCAAAAATGGTTGCAGTGGAATATTCAGAGAAATGAGACAAGTTGTCGATAGACTCAGAAGTGGATGCCGAATGAGTTCTACAATTGCTGGTGTCAGCCATAGCCAGGCTGAGGGCAGAGGTTGCCAGAAAGATGGCTGCCTGTGTTCTACTGATTGTACAAAGGCCCCCATCAGAAAGTGTGGACAACATTGTGGACCACTTGGCCAAACTACCCAACAGACAACACTGTGCAGAACAGCGGTTCTAACACACTTCACTCTGCTCATGCAAAACGTGTACATAGGTGAAGGAGAAACCGTTTGAACAGAACAACGGGGTACTGTGTGATTTTAAAGTCAACGAGGGTGTGTATCAAAGTGGTGTCCTTTATCCTTTTCCATCTGTATGATGAGCAAATAATTCAAAAAGCTGGATGAACACAGGCATGCTTATGTCTATTCATGCTATGGCTCTTACTTCTTTCAGGTATACACCCAGCAGAGGTACTATTCACCTGAGCAAGAGGTTGGAAGTTGCCTAAATTTTCAACAGTAGACCAGTGGAACTGGACACTTAGGGGCACACACATAATGGAAGACTATGCACTGCTAAAATTAAAAGAGTAAAAAAATAATGATGAAACCATGAACATTTCATAACACAGCTGGAATAGGAGAAAATTACATGGAATGAATTTAGTTAATCACCAATGGACAAATATTATAGAAGACCACTATTACACTACTGTGGAAAAAAAAATTTTTAAGCAACGCAAAGACTTGCAGGCCCAAGGGAACAGATCTTGAGGTTTCTAAGAAAGAGAAACTGTTCATAGGTTTTCATAGATCACCTCCTCTATGAACCACCAAAGTCTGCTCCCTTTAGTATGCAAACGTTTGCCTTGTTTTTGTTGGGTTTGGTTCTTTTTAATCCACCCCCTCCCTTTTTTTGAACCCTGTAAATTGACAGGGAGCTGCCAGAGGTGCGGGTCGGGTTAGAGGAGATGTGGAACAAATGGGACATGAGAAATGGCGGCAAATGGGTTTGGGCTCAAAGCACAGGACACCAGAAAGAAGTTTCCTTATGCTTAATTGACTATGCAAAGACATTCGACTATGGAGTTCATAAAAAAAACTATGCATAATCTTGAGAATAAGAATTCTAGAACACGTGCTTTTGCTTCTGTGGAACTTGTCCACGGATCTGGAGGCAGTGGAGCAAACAGAACAAGGAAACATTGTCTGATTTTATATCAGGAAAGGTGCGCGACAGGGTGGTATCTTCTCACCATACTTATTTAATCTCTATGCTGAGAAACTAATCAGAGAAGCTGGATTATAAGAAAAATACAGTGTCAAGATTGGAGGAAGTCTTGTTAACCCACCTGCAATATGCAGATGACCAAACCTTCCTTACTGAAGGTGAGGAGGGCTGGAAGCTCTTGCTCATGAAAATCAAGGATCGCAGCTTCTGATATGGAGTACCAGTCAATGTTAAGAAGACCAAAATCCTCACAAGTGGACCAATAAATAACTTCATGATAAATGGAGAGGAGGTTGAAGTTATCAAGGATTTCATCTTCCTGGTATTGATAGGCAATGCTCACGGAAGCAGCAGCCAAAAGATCAAAAGGTCTGTTGCCTTAAGTAAATCTGCTGCCCAAACCCCCTTTAAAGTATTGAAAAGCAAGGAGGTAACATTGAGCACAAAGGTGCACCCGTTCCAAGCCATGGTATTTTCTTATTGCTTCATAAGGATGGGAAAGTTGGATGTTGAATAAGGAACACCAGAGCAGAATTGAAGCTTTGGGATTGTGGTGCAGGAGATGAATACTGAAATTCCATGGACTGCTAAAAGAACTGTTTTTTTCTGTTGTGTGTAAGACTGCAGTGGGTTGGAACCAACACAGTGACCCCTAACAACAAGGCTGGGAAGGCAAGGGTGGCAAGACACAGCAGTGGGGAAGGATAGCAGGCATTGACTGAGCTGAAAGAGTGGAAGGAGGTACATAAGAGGGGGCAGAGAAATCACGGGGGTGGAATGCAACAGAATTATAGATTCTTGAGGGAGATGTGGATGAGTGGTTTGAACGGTTGAATGAGGAGATGGTTTGAAATGTAAATGCCCCACCTAATACACAATTTTAAAAATCATTTAAAAAGGAGAAGCTGGACGACATGAAAAAGCATGTGTCATCAGGATTTGAAGAAGACTTCTAATAATCTATGACATGTAGATGACGCAACTTTGCCGACTGAAAATGAAGAAGACATGAGTTTCTTACTGAGGAAGATCAAGAATATAATATTCAGTTTGGACTATAGCTTAATATTTTTGAAAAAAACTTCACAATTGGAGCAATCAAGATAAACGACAATATCATGATAAATCGAGAAATACTGAATTTGTCGAAGATTTTATTTTACTTGGATTACACTTCATGTCCATGGAGGCATAACTCCAGACACCAACTGTACTGCTCAAATCGTCTTTAAAAGACCTCTCTGAAACAGTTTTAAAAAGCAAAGATGTCACCTTGAGAACAGATATGTGCCTTCCCCAGTCAGGGTATTTGTAATCACACGGTGACTGAGTGGTTACATGTTGGGCTACTAACTATAAGGTCAGCGGTTCAAAACCACCAGCTACTCTGCAGAAGAAAGACGATGCATTCTTCAGGTGTAAAGATTTACAGCCTTGGACAACAACAACAAAAATCACTAGATAAAAGGCATGCATCTACAGGGGGGCGGGGAGAACGATTTATAGCCTTAGATACTCAAAGGGGCAGTTCTACTCTGTCCTAAGGATCACTATGAATCAGAATCAACCCAACAGCAATGAGTTTTTGATTGGTTGGTTTGCTCATTGAATGAGCCTTGTGACAATCAGCCTGGGGAGTGGTAGAAAGTCATGTGGTTTACTCAAGACAGTGCAGAAGAGATCATTCAAGATTTATTTAGTGCAATAGGATGGATGTTTAAGAAGGAAAGAATGTAATGAAATGGTTTTAATTTAAGTTTACCTGGAAATTTACATTTACAAACTGCAGGCCTAATTCCAGATACATAGCCTGTTTTCTTTTCAATCAGCCCTCATGACGCACACATGCACACATACATCCTCAAAAATAACTCCGGAATACATACAAATTTTTTTTTAAAAAATCACAGGGCACAAGTGTGTTTAAAAAAGAACAATATGTTCAAAAGGGCACTACAGCTAATAGGATACAACACAGCTAATACAACACAAATATGAAGATCTCTCTCTTTTAAATAATTAAATCAGTTTATTGGGGGCTTGACTTTTGTACATTTGCTGCCATCACCATTCTCAAGACATTTGCTTTCTACTTGAGCCACTGGTATCAGCTCCTCATTTTCCCCTCTTGCTCCCCGCTCCCCTGCCCCCATGAACCCTTGCTAATTTATAAATTATTATTATTTTGTCATGTCTTACACTGTCCAAAGTCTCCCTTCACCCACTTCTCCACTGTCCATCCCCCAGGGAGGAGGTTATATATAGATCCTTGTAATCTGTTCCCCCTTTCTCCCTCACCTTCCCTCCATCCTCCTGGTATCACTACTCCCAACATTGGTCCCGAGGAGTTCATCAGTCCTACATTCCCTGTGTTTCCAGTTCTAATCTGTACCAGTGTACATCCTCCGGTCCAGCTGAATTTGTAAGGTAGAATTGGGATCATGAAAATGGGGGGCAGGGAGAAGGAGGACATTCAACAATTAGAGGAAAATTGCATCTTTCATCATTGCTACACTGCACCCTGACTGGTTTGTCTCCTCCCCGCGACCCTCCTGGGGATCTTAAAGGCTTGAAGATAAACAGGTGAATATCTAGTTGCGAAAGAACAAAACCAGCATGGAAGAAGCACACAAGCCTATCCTGACACGATTGCTGAAGACAAAGTGGGTGCATAAGCAAATGTGGTGAAGAAAGCTGATGGTGCCCAGCTATCAAAATATATAGAGTCTGGGGTCCTATAAGCTTGAAGATTAACAAACAGGCATCTAATTGAGAAACAACAAAGCTCACATGGAAGAAGCACACCAGCCTGTGAGATCATGAGGCATCGAAGGAATCAGGTATGAAGCATCAAAACCAAAAAAAATATCATAGCATTTTGAATGGGGGAGTGCAGAGTGGGGACCCAGGGCCCATCTGCGGTCATTGGGATATTTCTCTTTTTTTTAAGCAAGATTTCTTTTTACTTTTCAATCATTTTGCCCATTACAGTCAGTCACTTTATGTCACTCTTACACTAGGAAAAAGAAGTGTTTCTACCAAAAATAGTGCTCATGGCAAGCGCTGAAATGGTGTCCTGCCCAAACATTTGACACACATCTTTCTAGATAACTTTGCCTACTATCAGCTGAAAAGAACAAGTCAAGATCATTAATTGTCTACTTAGCACATTGTGCTACTACATTAAACAACAACATACTACTACATTAATCAACAATAACAACAAAGCAGAATGAGATAGTTACGGTTTATTGTGCCAACCTGGCCTATAAGCACATGTGGGGTTAATTGAAGGGTGGAGAGATAAATGGCTCAGTGAGCCTTGCCTTTCTAGTTCATAGGTCTCTTGCTTTGTGATGGTTGGACCAGGGTGCAGCTGCCTTTGCCAGTTCCCTGCTTCAGCTGGCAAGGCTGAATTCCTATAAGACATTCCTGAGGAGAAGTCACATAGACCTACCCTGATGCAGCCCTAGGTGCTGGAGCAGGCATGTGGAGATGCTGCCAGCACTGAGATGCTTACATGTTCACTGATTCGGCTTTTCACCTGCAGTCGGCATCATTGTGCGTGTTTTGTGAGATGGAGGAGGACTTTTTGTAGATTGGTGTTGGACGTTTGGGCTAAAGTTCGACTTGTGGGCTTGGACATGCTTTCTTAATGTACTGTCGGGATGGGGTTGGGATGCTTTCTGAATGTACAGGTACCCTTTATATAAGACTCTCTCTTACACACAGCAGTTTCTGTGGATTTGTTTCTCTAGTCTACCCAGACTAGCACACAGAGCAACAATAACAACTATACTTTTCTTGCTTTCTGGGATGAACATTAGTCTATAATGTGGTCAGAGTCATTTTTTCTTTAGTCTACCCCCCTCTTTTTCCCCTTCCACTCCCACCTCCCACCCCGGTTCTATATCTAGCAGAGCAAGGTCACACAATCTACCATCACCAGTGACACCCTCAGATTCACTCTCACAGCTGGTGACAGAAACTGAGGGCTTATAGAAACTGCTCCGTGGTGCTGTCCTTCAAGTGGTGCTCAGGGCATGTGCCATACCTGTCATACCTTAGATATGCCTCTGCTAAGCCATCGAACAATGATTGTGAAGACGCCAGGATAAGAATGCTTCCAAGAGTTGGTATGTAGACAACGTGTGATAATAAAAACTTTACTACAAATTAAGAAGACACTTGCAACCTAGAAACCCAGAATAAAAATCTTTGGAAGAGAGGCGATTAGCAGATGCAGATATAGTAAGACTCACTTCTCCAGATTCCTTCTTTATTACTTTCCTAGATCAACTAGCTACCTTAAAATGTACATTGGAAGCAGATCCAAGGGGGTGTGACTGATAACAACCGCACTAATTCTACTTTCGAAAGCACTATTGGCAAACAACTGGAATGTGGAAAATGACACAGGTACAAATCAATAAAGGGTGAACTCACAGAGTAGTTTTAAGTGATTTATGGAAAAAGTACCAAGCTAGGCTTTTGTACAGTAATGTCTTCACTGTGTGCCAATAGTCTCCAGAGAATATAGCTCATATTTAATCCAAAACATAGATTAATTGTGCCTAAAGGCAGTTGAGATTGTGTATTTATGCTGACAATTCTTTCATATATTTTCCTTGGGGGATAAAATGTTCTGGATGAGAAAAATTTCAAAATAAGTAGAATAGAGCCATTTACTTATAAAACCATGTATATAATATACACCCATACATAAAATGCTTTTACATTTCAGTGGCAATTTTTTCCTAACTTCAATAAATGCTCCACTGAGAGAACCACCATCACATTTAATAAAAGGTTGAGTATAATCTAGTCTGTGTTTTGATGATGTGGGGTTACATTTAACTCATCATGATCCGTGGTATGTACTGGGCCCACCACCATTTTCCACTTCTTACTTTTCCATGGAAGCTTCAATCCCACGTGTAGTGTGTGAGGACACGTACCATGGTATGAATCTGGGAGGGAAAAAAAGACTTTCCCCACCAATTCTACCACCAGAGTCTACTTGGAATGCATGTTCCCACCTCCCTCGCCCCTTTGTTTCACTTTCCTATGGTATGAACCAAAATCATAAGTGGAGAATAATTCTGCCATGAAATGGTTAGGAGAGAGAATCCCCTAGGCAGTATCCTGTTGCCTGAGTATGGTGGGGTCTGTGCTCCTGTAGATTCTGTCATCTCCTCCATCGCTGAGACTGCAACTGAGACATAGCAACCAGCACCTTGATTCTGTTACTTAAGAGGCAAGTGGGTCAGCTTGCACATAGTTATATTTTCCATTATCTGTTGGGCTGCTAGTTGCGACTTGAAACCACCCGTCACCCTATGGGAGAAAGATGTGGCTTCCGACGGGGATAAAAGTGATGGTCTCAGAAACCCACAAGGGCAGTTCTACTCTGTTGGTTCGGGGGGCGGGGGGTGTCGTGGCTATGACTTAGCATTCACTCAGTGGCAGTGAGAGGGCTTGGTTTAAAAGAACTCCTTCAAAGAGCTGATTCTGTCTGAACAGAATTGTCATGATTACCCCCAAGCCGATCTTTTAAATAATATGATGTGTATGTACTCTCCACTTACTGGCACGATTAAGTTCCAAAATCTAGGTGATTATGCGAAAATCGCTGTTATGTAAAAATGCAGGATGATCACATAAGATCACCAAATGGATGGCTATGTCAATGCACAATGACCGAATTACACTGTGACATAAGTGTAAACATTACATCATTAGCTTTCTCCCGAAACCCTCATCATCAACGCCCTGCCAAGGGGATGCAGACCTTCACCATCACTACCAGCATTACCCTTGACCAGAACCTCCGTGCTCCGTATTGCACGATTAACGGGCAAAATAGAAAGTAGAATTTTACTATTGCTGTACATTTGAATTGTCAGATAAAATGTAGTTGACATGTGAGGATTAGATGTCCAGGATCTGTTTCTTTGTTTTAACTCACCAATATACAACACATCCTCTGACATGAGAGCAAAATGGTACCTGTGAGCACGTAAGTAAAGTAATGACGATGCCAGATCCCCCCTTACTGCAAAGACTACCGAGACAGAATATGGACATTAACTGTAGGATTTGTATGTGTATTCACTCTCAGAAGTACTTCTCTAATTAACACACATTCTCCAACCGACAGCTCTCCTAGGATGGACTTTTAGTTATCAGCTCCTAGACCTAAGAGATCCATTTCCTGTTGGTACCTCTCAGTTTCCCCTTTCTTACTCTCCAGTCTACCTTCCTATCTCTCAGTTGAAGGACATACCTTTAGAGAGAAAGAGAATTACCTTTGTGATAACATCTCAAGGCATACACAAGTTGGTTGCTGTTCAATAGCTGCACTTTTAAACTCATTTTAGAGCTACGCATATGAGAGTGAAGATTCAAGGAGAAACATAAATTATGTTTGATCTCTTTTTTTTTTACAGAGGAGGAAATTGAAATAGAGAGAGGTGAAGTGACTTGATTTAGCACATTAATAACATGCAATCCTTTGTCTTAATCATAAGTCCACACATTCATTTAGTAATGTTCAATTATTATTCCATTATTATATTTTGTTTCCTGTAAAATTTCACGCACTTTACTCCTTTTCCACACATGACAATGAGGACTGCTTTAATGGGTTCATTCTCTTTCAGATTATTTTCAACATATGTTTATCAAGATTTACAAATAAACCCCATTTATTAATGTCTCACGCTTATCTTTGCTGGGCAGCCAGTACTTAGGTTAAATTTTGTTTAATTCAGCTTAGGTACTCTCCTTAAGCTAGCAGTTTATCATTGCATCATGAGTTGTTGCGACCTATCTGTGCTCTCCGTCTGTAAACCTTTGCCTGTAACTCCGGAGTTAAGTTACATAAGTACCAACTCTATTTCCTTCTCTGACCCAAACTTACTCTTCAGAAGAACTAACGTAAGTCTGGCATAGACATCATAGTAATTTCTGATGTAAGTAAGCAAAAACAACCACCAAAAAACAAACAAATAAAAACTTGTAGGCCTCTGTGGTATAATTCTTGAATTTTAATCTTTCTCATTCTTCCTATAGAGGCCTGGCGATGCAGTGGTTAAGCGCTAAACTGCTCATCAAAAGGTAGCACCCACCAGCACTTCCTTGGGGAAATGATGGGGCAATCTGCCCCAGTAAAGACAATAACCTTGGACAGTGTATTCTGTTCTACAGGGTTGCTATGGGGTCGACTGTGATGTTCAGCTGATGGAATTTGATAGCAAAGATGGAGCACTTCACTTCCGCCCCTAGAAGCCCGACACACAAACCAGGGCAAGTAGGCATGAAGTTGGTCCCAGTAATTACTTCTAGTCTCGGCTTTATGTCACAGGGACATAAGTTCACATAAAAAGACAACATAAAGATTTAAAACTATACGCTAATTCAGAAAATAAGGAGATTCACCGGGAATCAACATCAGGCATAATTATCTAGAGGATCTGGATGAAGGATGGACGAGGAGAATAAAGTGGGAAGAGGCTTTCTTATGGAAAATGAAAATGAGTCCCAGAAAGCTTTGTAGGGTTAATTAAAAGAAAATAGTTATTCCATTTACAAAATGTCTGGCTCCTGAAATCAGCAGGTGACTTCAGTGGAACCTTCTCTTTTTCAGGACATTCTCAGAGATAAAACTCTTGCAAAACTAGGCAAAAATTTTTCTTCCTTTAGTGGTAAACTATTTTGATTCCTAGCCTCGCCGAGCAAACGAATAAATAAATAAATAAATGTGCCGTATGCTCTGCTCAGAAAGATAGCACGGGAAAAAATTCACTGCTAAAAATAACTTCATTTTAAATGCAAGTGTTTATTTGCAAAATATAATGCGTATATTTTAAAGTTAGACCTTGCATTACTCAATTTGAAAATTAAGTTGAAAGATAAATGGAAGCTATTTCCGGAAGGAAATTTTCGATCTATATTCTTAGGAATGCCTTTGGATTGCTTACCTGTCAGAAGCTGACCTTCCTAAATGCCCCATCGCTAGTGAATTACTTTCACTGTCTGTAAATGCATCTTGTTCTGTGGTAAATTGTACAGCAAACAACCAGAGTAATTATAGTACATCTGAGATCACTCTAATGCAGAAGAGGATTATTCCAAATAATGAACATCTCTCCTTACCAAAAAAGCAAATTTCCTTAAATATGAACTTTGTCATACCATTTTCTCTTCTCCCTCTCCATACCAGAATTACTGAGTGATGGTTGAGTATAATATAAAGACACAATTGAAGTTTGTTGCAAGCCCATTTGGAAATTTGTAAAGCTTTTAAAACTGGGATAATAGCCTTATTCAGAGAGCAGCAATTTCTGTGAAAATTCAGTAAGTGCCTCAACACCTCAAATAGCTAAGCACAGTTAAGGATCCACTATGCATGAAAGCATTTTTTTTAATCAAGCTGAGCTCCAGAAGTATCTATCACTATATTAGAATCTTCATTCAATAAATTGGCCTGGTGCCTCTCCCAGTAGGACTACCTCAGTAATGACATTGCCCAGCGGGAATGCTGTTTTATAAAGCATGCAAGAATCAATGTCTCCATTTGAAAACATTACATTTAGAAAAGCTCCTGGTTACTATAAACAGCGGCTATAAATGGATTAACTTTTTCAATGTGTTAGTTAAAAGTTATGGAAATAGCATTTTACCCTGTCAAGTTTAACAGGAAACAACTTTTTATTAAAAAGTCTGATCCTGCCGTTCTTATATTGGTAAGGGATAAAACTTCTAGAGAAGCCCTTCATTGCTTGTTTCATTTGCAAATAATCACCCTTTATGGTAAATTGATATACTTTGTGTTCATTTGCATAGCATAGTCAAAAATGATATACCCCATTATTTTGCTTCAAAAGTCCCAGGGGCACATAAACAGCTCTTGGCTGTTTATGGATTGGCCACTTGTTCAAACTCAAGTACCAGTTGCTCCATGGGAGGAAAATGTGGCAGGCAGCTTCCATTGTGTGTCAGGCAAATTCCATTGTGATCACAGCCTCTGAAACCCTGGGCGGGAGGGGGTGGGTGGGGGAGGCACTGTAATCTGTCCTACAGGTTTGCTTTGAGTCAGAATCAGCCTGGCAGCAATGCATTTGGTATTTGTTTTGGTTCATATGTATTTGAGGTTTTCTTAAACTGAGTTTATAAGTTGTTGATTTAGCATTCGCAGTGGTTCTCAATCTTCCTAATGTTGCCACCCTTTAATAGAGTTCCTCATATGGCGACCCCCAATCATAAAATTATTTCCGTTGCCACTTCATCACTGTAATTTTGGTAGTTATGAATCATAATGTAAATATCTGATATGAAGGATGTAGTAGGCGACCCTTGTGAAAGGGTCATTCAGTCTCCAAAGGGGTCGGGACCCTCAGGTTGAGAACTGCTGGCATAGAGCATTAGAATTTTCTACTTAGTGATAAATATGTGGTTTGACCACATGAAATACTTGTTTAATATTTCAGAAAATCATATATTGGCACTTTCATGTGGTTCTACCTACAAGCAGATCAGGGATACATAACTTAACTGGTGTCTTGACCATCATTCAACAAAACAAGTGGCCGATGTGCACTGCATATAATGTTGAATGAATGAGTAAATGGTGAATAACTGATCTAACTCTGCTGTAACTGTCCATTTTCGAGGCATCCTGTTTTAGTTACGATTCTTGGATGAACTGTCTTACGCTCCTCCACATCCTCAAACACACAGCAGTGCATGGATGGCTTCTGTCAGTTGGGTCACACACAATCGTCTGACCCAGTACATCCCTGTTCTCTTTTCTCTCTAATTTCCGTGCTCTCTCTCTCTCTCTCAATGTAGTCCTGTTTGGAGACGCAAGAATAAACCAGATTCTCTACTAGTCTTCCTTTCAGGACTGTAATCGCAAGATTTCTTTCAAACATATATCAATGGAAGTTCTCAAGGCAAAACACAAGGGCATTTTTTGGCCAGGAGCAGTCTGTGTGTAAGCGCTGATGCCAGCCATTTGGATTCAGCAGCCCCAGGCTTCTTTTCATGCCGCATTAGCGAGGCAAGGCCTGGTCTGGCCAGTATGCTGCACTTTTTATCCCCAGAGGTAAAACAATGTGGACTTTATTTTCGTAATTCATGATTGCATCGTTGAACTTTACATGGCGAATGGAAGCTTGCTGATATTTTAGGGGATCCTCAGAGAAACTGTGATGATGTTTTTAAGATGTCTAGTTTTTTCCAAAAATTCTTCTTGGTTTTAATCCTGTCCCTGTGCTCAGTTGAAAATTTGCATTTGGTGTGCCTGGTACGGACGGGTTCACTGCCTCTTCAATTGTTCCTCTGTCCGAGCAGCTCGTTCCTTCAGGAGGCACACGCCCAGATGAACTGTTCAGTCCACATGATTCTGTCAAAAGCATGTTAACCTCGGTACCTGGGGAAATTGCCATTATGCCCAGATGCCTTTCGATGTTAGCACTTTTTCTTCTTCCCTCTGTGTTCATTCTCACGATGCTGGTATGACAATAAACAAATAGTATTGGGTGATCATGATACAAATAATAATTTGAAATTCACCCAGGTGGATGTTGCTTCAGAACACTTTCTGAGTTTGGATAAATATAAAATAATGATGTAGGTAGAAGCAGTCAATAAATAAAGCTATTTTCCAGCCCCTCTCCCTCCTCAGAAGAATTAATACTGACTAGCAATTGTAATGTAATTCATTGAGTTTTATTTACCAGATATCATGCAGATATTCCTTTTTCAAGAAAGTTCTGAGTTTGGCAATTGTACGACAAGTTATTTAGATTAAGTCAGTGGGGGGGGGACGCATTGTAGTTATATTTGAATTATTTTCCTAATTTTTATGTAATTGAATTAATGAATTCAGTAAAGTAATTAACAGTAAATGTTATTCTCTAACATCCCCAGTCTTTTAATTTCAGCATTTTCTTGAGTGGATGCATTCTGGACGTGTATGAAGTTGATATGTTTTGGCTATGTCCATCTCCTTTATTCTCTCGGAATCTGCTTCCTATCTAGCAGTGTTTCTCTTCCTGTTTCCAGTACCATATGTACAACATTAGACCTAGGCAGCAGCATTCATTTCGTTTTACCCAATCTCTTCATTTTATCAATAAAGAAAAATAAAGGGACCCTAAGAGAGGTGTTTAAAAAACATATAGCTGATAAAAAGTACTTAAAACTTACCGTAACTGGGTTTTGTAATCCCCCATATGGCTAAATTATCACATTCAGTAAATTACAAATTTAATTTAAAAAATCATTATTCATGTAGTTCCTCCACCACTGTGAATATGTAGAATTCATAAGTAAAAAGGTCTCTCTTAGCCACATGTTCAATGCATTTCTTCATTGTTTCCAGTGTATCTTGCGTACATCCTTCTCCGTCGACTCCTCAGAGTGATCCCTCACTTTCCTTGCATGATTGGCAAATGAAATTCTTCACTGGATATCGAGGTTATATTAACTTGAACTAATCTTGGTTGGGCTCTCCAAATCTGTATTCCCACTCTGCCCACCCTCCTGAGATCCAGGCCTGTACCTGCCATTGTTCACAAGGACTCTTTACATGGATAGCACATAGGTATTTTAGACTTCTTTATGGCCCAAACTAATTACTGTCAAATTCTCCTCCTACTGCATTTTCTCTTTTTAAAATGCTTACATTTTTTAATGCATCCCTATTCTATTTTAAGCTTGGTTTCTAACTTAGCAATGTGCGTTCAAGTCAATTCCAAACCATGGCCACACAGCAGAATTGCTCCACAGGATTTTCTAGGCTACAATCCTTATAAAAGTAGGTCCCCACGTCTCTCTCATGCTGAGATGCTGGGCGGGTTAGAACCACCAGTCTGTCAGTGAGCAGTGGAGTGTTTTAACCATTGCACTTATCAGTAATGCGACAGTCTACACGGGTCAACAGTTTGGACACGGTGGAGTCACCCTGGATGTCTCCATCACTCACATCTCCACCACAACTAATCAATCACATGCTTTCAAGACATCAATCCTTGATAACTTCTCATCTGCCCCTCCTACTCCCTTTTGTAAATGAGCCACTTAGAATCTTTATTTAGTCTGAATTTCTTAGAGAAGTAATGTTCTTTTTTTTGGGGGGGGGGGGGAATAAAAGAAAGGAAAAGAAAACCAACCTAATTCAAAATAACACTCAGCCTTTTCTGATTATTTGAAATGCACAGGAATGCCGTAACTGGTCCTCTTTAACTTGATGGCCAAGGCTAATGAATGTTCTTGTCTTCAGACAGGTAAAACATTCACTTCCTCCGGGAAAAATGATATTGCCACTGTCCCAGTGTGAGAAGATGGAGAGCATGCTGCTACCCTCAATCCACATCTGCCCGAGGTCACTTTGCAATCGGTAAGCAACATTTGTAAGGTGATTATGGGTTCTAGTTACAGGCACAGTTTATGATTTTGGAAAAGCAAGATATATTTCTGTGTCCCACATAAATGCCAAGCTTGATGGCACTTGTTTATTAGTCCCATTAAGCAATATGAGCTCACCAGTTTCCTCTTAGCTTTCTGGCTGCAGGACACAACATCATCATGGCTGCTGATGGCTCCTATGCTTGTAAACATTGTTACGGGGAGGGGGGAGGAATCTTCTTGCGTCCCAAGTTTGTGCTCCTCTCCCCCTCTCTGGGGGGGATCAACAGAGAGGGCAATGAGAGAAGGTATGCACTGTCACAGACTGAACAAAATCTCATCAATCAGACAACCGGATTTCACTCTCTGGTGCTTTCTTCCACTAGAGTGGAAAGAATGGAAAGAATCCCCAAACAAGCAATTCTGTTGAATTATTGTGTCAGACCAGAGGAACAAATGACAGGAGTTACATCTCTAGTAAGCACTTTCCAACATGAATACAATGTGCTCAGAAAATATATTTTATGTGGAATTTTATTTCATAAACACAAGGGGTTCAAAGCAACAGCACATAAAAGTTTCAAAATACTGAAGGCAAGCATTCCATTATGTATAAGAAAAAAAGAAAAGTTCACACTGTGGAATTAAAACTCTGGCCTTGTCAAGGTCTCTTTTGTTATTACTGTTGCTGCACCTTAGCCTAGCATGCCCTTTCAACAATCCCAGATGCCTACCAGACTGGAGCCATGCTTCAGGGGGATTTGGAAAAGAGCGCTATGATTTTCTTTAAGTCACAGGTTCAGAATTCTGTCCTTTCTCAGATGACCCGTTGGAAATGGTTTCAAAAAAATTCATTTTATATATATATATACAAACACACACATTCAGCCTCTCTATGCCTCTTCCAATAAAAGCTTTGAAAAACAGACTAGACCAAAAATTTGGGACCTATGCATGAATATAATATAAAATATTCTCCTATCACATTTTTTTGGTATGCCAAATTGTGTGTGCTTAAGCTTTAGCATAGGTGCTAAGTAAAAGAGGAGGCTGTTTATAAGGGCTGGCCTATTTCACACTGTGCCTGGTGTGGGGAAGGAGTGGATTGGGCATAACTAAATGGCATCCTCAACATAGAAGATCGGCTTCAGAACCTTGCAGGTATAAAAATGAGTTCTGATTGGGCTTTCGGGAACTGATTCACAGCATTTAAATTCTGAAGCAATGGTTGTTTAATATGGAATCGCGGCAGCTCATTTTGCAGTAGACATAAAACTGACAAACAAGTGGAGGACGAAATGGTGTATTGAATGGAGCCATGCTATGTAACAAATAGTGTGCAGTGATCATTATGGAAGTCAGGAAGTTCGGGAAACCTGAGAACACACACACATTCTCAATCATATACAAGTGTGTGTGTGTATATTATATATATAAATTCTCTAGCCCTAAAATCTCAAATTATATATAAAATGCCAGCGGTGCAGTTTAAATAGAAAGTTCAAAGCAAACTCTCACAGCTAACAAGTAAATTCTGACTCATAGGAACTCTATAGATAAGAGTAGAATCATCCCTGTGGGTTTCTGAGATTGTAACTTTCGAAGGACGTAGAAAGCCTCATCTTTCCCCCAAGGACTGGCTGGGGGTTTCAACCTGCTGACCTTGTAGTTTGTGGCAGTACCCATAACCCACCACACCAACAGAATTCAAAGCACATGGCTTGAAAAAAATTATCATAATGGTCACGGTCACAAAGATGCTTAGAATAAATATTTTCAAACCTGTTGTGATTACATTATCACATCAAGTAAATCCATGGTAAAGTGTAATTCTAATTATAAAAAGGGCATTTCCAAATGAGAAAGGCGTTAAACCGCCAGGAAAACATGCCATTGAACTGATGGAGATGCACAGTGATTCCAAAGGACAAAGTAGAACTTTGCCACAGAGTTGTCAACCTTTGTCAAGATCATGCTCCCACATCTGTCCTCCACTAAAGCAGCAGGGGCTTCCAATTCACAGACCTTCTGTTTAGCAGCTAAGTAGCTAACCACTGTAGCACCAGTATTCTTAGGAATCAAAAGTGCACCATAACCTAACATGCACCATAACCTAAATGCACCATAACCTAACATGCACCATAACCTAACATGCACCATAACCTAACATGCACCATAACCTAAATGCACCATAACCTAACAAAGCAAACTACAGAATTAAAGGGAAGAGTATTCAATTCCACTGTCATCTTTGACAGTTTTAAAACCTTTCTCAAGCAATTCATAAGACCACACATACACAGCAGAAAAGGGAGCGATCATCTGAACAACACTGTGAACTACTTTGACCTAATTGATATTGATATAGTTCTACATTCAGCTCCTGAAAAATACATATTCTTTCCACGGGTATAGGGTAAATACACCAAGACAGAATATGTAAAATAGGTCTCAATAAATTTGATCTTTGACCACATGGGATTAAATTAGAATTAAAAACAATAAGGTAACTAGAGAAATAATTTGCTATGTAAAAGTTGTATGCTTTAATTTATACTATAATATCAAACAATCATATTTCAAAGTACACAGTTAAGGTTTGACATTATATATTTGTATAGAAAATAACTTTCCCCAACAAATATGTACGATATGTTCTGGAGGGGGTGTTGGTTTTAGTGCTGTCAAATTGGCTTGGCATCCTAGAGAGCCTCCTCAGGTGTAACAGAATAGAACATCACTCAGTCTTGGGTCGTGTTCATGATGGCTAGCATGCTTGAGTTAACTGTGGTAGCTAATGTGTTGATTCACCTCATCAAAGTTTCCCCTTATTCTCTACTTATCCAACACACTCTCTTTTTCTGGTCGCTAGTCTTTCCTCAAGGCATGCCCAAAATAAGAGGGCAAAAGCCCCAGCATCCTCACTTCTAAGAAGCATTCTATGTGTATTTTTCCTAGACCAATTTATTTGATCATCTAGCATCCCACGATACAAGGCAGCTTCAAGAAGTTCATGGAAAAATGGAATTAAAAGGAAATTAGAAATTCCCACAAGTTCCCTTGCATGTTCATTCTTCTCTGCCAACCCCACAGTTTGTAGTTCCTTTTGTCTTTTTCGTTGTCCAATTGTCTCATGCATACCAGGTGATTGAAAATACCCTGGGTTGGGGCAGGAAAATCGAGCTAAACTCACTGCTATTGAATCAATTCTGACTCATGGCAACCCTACAGCTTGGTAGAACGGCTCCTATGGGTGTTCAAGGTTATGAGGGGGTACCCCGCAAAAATGAAATTGCACTGGGTGTAGCTTTCATAGTACGACACTTTCCCCCATAGGAAAGCGCAGAGCAACTCACTCTGAGTTAGTGCACCCAGTGACGTCACCTGGGAAGATTCTCTCTGGTCACAGTGAATTTTTTCATAAAATCAGTTTTGTTTGAACCTAATTTTTTGTTTATTAGTTTTGTTTTGCAGGCTGATTTAAGAGAACAGCATGCAGCTATGTAATTAGTCTTTCTACTCAGGAAAAATACTGCAGAATCTGTGGTTATGTTGAACACAGTTTACAAGGATGGCGCTCTGAGAAAAACTCAAGTGAACAAAAAGTTTTATTCATGTCAAAAACGGTGAGATGTCCATGGATGACAAATCTCATTTTGGACATCTGTCAATGTTCCAAATGGATGAAAATGTCAACAAAGTTCTTGCATTTGTGCGTGAAGACCAACGATGGGCCACTGAAGAGATGTGGAAGTTATCTGGACTATTTTGGAACTTGGTTCTGTGAATTGTAACATAAGATTTGAGAATGAGAAGAGTCACCACAAAATTTGTGCTAGGGTTCTGACTAATCAGGAAAAACTACATCCAAGGAAACATGCCATGCTTGGAAAGTACAGCTCTGAAGGGAACCAGACTTTTTTTCCTAAGGTTATTACTGGTGAGAAGACACAGAGATTTTCTTACAACCCTGAAAGTAAATATCAATTAAGCCAGTGGAAGATGCCAAGGTCACCTTGCCCACATAAAGTTTGTCAAGTGAAATCAAAGATAAAGACAATTTTTTTGTTTTGTTTTAATGTGAGGGGGATAGTGCATTGAAGTGTATTCTACCGGGTCATACTGTTAATCAAGCCTTCTATTTAGAGATTTTGAAAAGATTCCATAACAGTGTGGAACACAAAAGACCTGATTGATGGCAGACAGGGGACTGGTTTTGCTACAATGACAACGCACCTGCTCAGGCAGCCATCTCAGTGCTCCAGTTTGGGGCAAAAAACAGCCTGCCTCTCTTGCCCATGCACCTGACTCAACTGACCTCACTCCATGTGACTTCTTTTTGTTTCCATGAATGAAGAAGGACATGAAAGGGCAGTCATTTGATGACACAAAAGAGGTAAAGGGGAAAAAAATGAGGGAAGTGCTATCAACATCCAAACAGATGAATTTGAGAAATGTTTCCAAGAATCGAATGGAATTTGGATTTGACTAATCTATGAAGCGTATTGGAGAGTACTTGGAAGGTGATAAGGCTGCTTTGTAAAAAAGTTGAAATGCCAGTGTTGAAAAATATTCTGGATTATTTGGGCGGTACCCCCTTGCATAATTCTTTACAGGAGTAAAAAGCCTCATTTTTCTTCCTGAGTGGTTAGTGATTAGTGATTGCTAACTGCTGGCCCTGCAGTTACTTTAATGTGGTTCAATTAAAGTGCTATATTTGTCTGATTTTTTAACATTATAAAATGGTATTAGGGACACAATAGAAGATCCCAGCTAAAATGGGGAAAAGTGTAGAAAAAACATGTACATAAAACTTGCTGGTTGGATAGATTTGGAGAAGCCCCTGACACTATTTTCCTAAGCTACCTACTAAAAATGAAGTCGGTCCTGGAAACCACCTCTCAGCCACACAAAAGACCTGCCTATAGATGGTAACACTCAGGAGGCACGTGTGTTCCATACTACAAGCAACTACACAAAGCAACATTGGTTCAAATCACGATGATAGGCAGGAAGGGGCAAGGAACCGGACCAAAGGAAACGGGGATCCAGGACTCCAATGTGAAGAGTGTTTACTGACATATTGCCGAGATTGCAACCAATGGAACAGAAAACAATTACTGACGTGAAATCAATGTCCTTGGAAAACTTTCAATCGCAGCACAATGAGCTGCTCAAGACAAGGAATGCCAACACTAGGGTCTTGTGCTGTAGATTCACCCAATGCAGCCTGACAATTGACCTCTTGAATGCTGCTTCTGTGGACCTTGAAGGTGTTCTAAGCAGATGAAATGTACAACTTCAAGTTCTACATAGATCGTGATGATGTTTATTTGTTGAGGGTATTTTCAGATTTTATAGGACATACTATTTTAGAATACATTCTAAAGTGTTCATAGGACATAGAGGATGATAGAGAAATCAAAGATAAGGAAGTGCATGTTTTACTGCTAAGTGTAGCTAAAATATTTACATGTATGTAGTCAATGAACTAATTAGAGAAATAAATTTTTTTCAGAGTTTGAATGGCAAGATTTGTCTTGCACATTTAAAGGGAGATATGATAATAACGAGTCCAAGAATGAAGGAAGTGTTCTAAAGGTGATTGCAATGATGATTGTAAACTCTTCTTGATGTGATTGAACAATTGAGTCGTAAGATATGTGAATCACATGACAATAACATTGTTGAGGAAAAAATCTGAATACAAAAATGTATATAGAATATACTTTTTTGAAAAGTTCAGAAAACATAAGTTTAGAAAGCATATCAGCCAAACTTTGGTGCTCAGTATTTTTCATTTTTGAATCTATTTATAAATAGGTGTGTAAAATCCCAACATTATTAATTGTATTATTATTATATAATGGAAGTGCATGTATATTTATAATAAGAAAGTTTACAGAAAACACTGTTTGACAATTTAGAGTAACTGAAAGAATTTTTAACCTGGACAACTATAACAATAAAAATTTTATTTCAAATCCTTAAGTGTAAATGATAGAATGTTTTTAAAAATTCTAAATAGTTAAATCTATAAACAGTTATGGCTACTGGATTTACACAATCAAAATTAATTTTGAATTATAATTGTAAAATCATTTGCACTTTACAATACTATTAAAGAAAAAATCGCACCAACTCTTTTCAAAAGGCTATGTGTATATTAAGCATTCTTGTAATAGCTAAGGATATCATTGTATTCACTGCTCCAATAACTTTAAATTCTAGTGGTGAAATAATAAAGTAAATGAGAATTACAAAATTAGTAAATATTTCATTTGAACAGTGTTATGGCAGCACAAATGCCTGCAATTAGAATCAGTTGGCTGTTCCCTGGGAGAACTATGTGGCAACATGCTTCTGTAAAGATTTACAACTTTGCAAGCACTCAGGGTAGTTCCTGCTCCTTCTTAGAAACTTGATGGCTGTGGGGTTATGGAAGGTATTTGTATTTCAAAGCATATAGCAAGTATCCTTAACAAACAGAGAACTGAATCTTGAATAATGAATAAGAATTAATCAATGGAGAGAGTTCAGGTAGAGAGAATAAGGGCACATTGAGAAAGTAGGAAATGCCTTTGAAGGAACTGAGACAATGTGCCTGCCCGTGGGCACAGAGAGAAATGAAAGTTCTCCAGGTAAAGTGGGCAGGTGAGCTGAGTCTCACCAATCAGGGAAAGTTGTTTGTGTTTTTTTTTTAAGGTTAAAGAACCATTTGAAGCATTTGGGCAAGGAGTTTACAGTTGAAAGAAAATACATGCATTCTGAATTTCGAGACTGAAAGAGAGAAAGGATTAAAAACTTTCTGGAACCAGATTAAAAACTTTCTGGTGCCATTTTCAGAGATGAGGCAGATGCAGGACACAGTAGAAGGAAGTGGAGTATATGTCAGAATATACTCAGTTTCAACAGAGAAGCTGTAAGACATTGAGGGGAGAATGCTATGTTGCTACACACACACACACACACACACATAATCCTTGCTATGAGGACTGTTTGGCTCTAAAGTTGATATGCTGAGTATTTTTAGGAAATATTTGATCATGGAAGTGTGGTTGTGAGTGAAAATACCTAAAGAGAGAGGAGACATGCTGTGTGTGGTAGTTACATAATCTGTTGTCAATTTGAGACTTAAGAGTGAAGGGATAGAGTTTAGCCTGTCAATCAGGTCACAGCTTGATAACCTCATTTAGAGGAGCTAAGGAGATAAAAAAGGCAGGACACAGGCACATTCCT
Organism: Tenrec ecaudatus; assembly: GCF_050624435.1. NCBI lineage: Eukaryota > Metazoa > Chordata > Mammalia > Afrosoricida > Tenrecidae > Tenrec > Tenrec ecaudatus. The sequence goes on from NC_134531.1 coordinate 297,923,388, forward strand.
TGCTCCCCATGAGACATTGGTGTTGACAAGCCCAGTGGAAAGAGGCTGATGGAGCCAGAACCCTGGCAGCTGTAAAAGCCGCTGAAGACCCCTGCCAGTGCAGAGATGCTTTTACCACCACTGGATCTACAAGATTTTCACCCACTGGCCTGTGATCTTCCTGCATTTTTGGATGGCTGTGTGAGTCTAAAGAGGAGTTAATGGACTAATATTGGACATATGGGCTAATATTTGACTTAGGAACTTGATCTGGACTAGGCTTAATATTCAACTCCTTTTGTATATAAAGCTCTTTCTTAAACACATATGAGTGTCTACGAATTTGTTCCTCTGGTCTAGCAAGACTAACATTCTGTGGAAATCTACCAACTAAACCGCAAGCAATTACAACATTGGAAGTTTAGGTAAGTAGAGAGAGAGCCAGCACAGGAATCTAAGGGTAGGAAAGGAAAAGGTGAGGTGCCGGCTGGTGAAAGGCAGGGATATAATGCATCAAGGAAGAAATCATCAATTGGTTGCAATACAGCAGAGAAAACAAGTTAAATGAATACTCAAAACTCCCCCTGGTTTTAGTATAAACCCCTAATTTGAAGAACTATTTTGGAGAAGGACTAAAGCTTGTTGTAATATTAGACTTTGAAATGGACAAGATTTGATTAAGAATGAGGTAACATACACAGCCATTGTGGTTTGAAATTTAGCAGGTTTGATGTTAAAAGGGCAATGAGAGAAGACTATAGAAAGGTGGAGGGAAAGTAAGATTATGGAAATGCATTTTTTTAAAAACTGGGAAAATTCTGAGCATGGGGAGGGTGGCAGCAAACCAGATCAGAAGGAGAGAATATAAACAAAAGAAAGGGTAAAGTTCTTGAGAAATTAGGATAAAGTCAACTCTAACTTACGTAAGTTTTAATAGTCCACAAATCAGAATCAACGTTTCAGAAAAGACTTTAAAATATATTCCAAGTGACATATTTTGCTGAGCATGAAGTTTATAAAGTATTTATACTCAACACTAAAATGCTTTACTGCCAAATTTGGGGTATGATTAAGTCTTCTGTATTTAAAACTTATGCCCCAGTTAATGAAAAGTTATAGATGTGTTTTATCTTCTCAGAAAAGGCCATTTAAAAGGAAAATGCCAACCTAACTAGCAAATTAGTTTTGAGCTAGCATGCAACCGAAACAGATGAACAGAATACATATTGCAATTTAGCATTTTATTTCTATAGCTCTACCTGAGCGGTTTCTCCTTAGAGCAAACCAAGTGGTTTATAAATCTCTTTTTAGTTGTTTTAAAGCTCACCTGAAGAATATTACGTAGAGTTTATCTGTACAAGTTTAAAATTCAGCTGTTGAGAACCTATACACCGTATATACTCGTGTATAAGTTGTTTTTGGCATATTTTTATGCAGTGTTTATGGTAAAATCAGGTGCTTTGGCAGATATTCGGGTCAGCTTATACTCAAGTATATACGGTACTTAAATCTGCTACATGAATAGACTTTGCTTGATGATTTGAATTAAAAATCAACCCCTCAAGCAAACTGACAATGTTATCAAACACTCACCCTCAAGACAGAACGGGTTAAGCAATTTGCCAGATCTGCAGCAACAACAGCGGAATAGATAGGTGACCCTGGATATAGCTACAAGAAATTGGCAGAGCAATTCTAAGGGCAAAATTCGATGAACCCATCACCCATAGTCGAGATGCACAGTTATTAGACATCTAGACAGTACTTGCTCTAATCGGGCTGCTGGGGGATTGTCTTCTGTTGATCAGTTAAGCAAATGGAAAGCTTGCAGATGACAAAAAATGCAAAGAACTGGGAATCTAAATTAAGGCTTTAAAAGTAAAAAGTCTTATAATGAAGCTAGGACAACAATATTTTATCATTTAAAATTATACTATGCTCACCATCAAAAACCTCCATGTTCTTCATACTGGCTTACTACCCAAATCTGAGAAGAGAAAATGACTTACTTTTGAATGTATGACCATAATATTTCCTTTATTTTTTTGTGAATTAAAAAAAAGAGAAAAAACCTTCAAATCGCACAGCTTCATTTTCCATCGAAAGCAGAACTACTTGGCAATTTTGATCAATTATGGAATATGTTATATATTTATGATTGCTGTAAATCTCTTAGATACTAATCTCATGTTCCAGAGACATTTAATTAGATGGAATACTCTTTCGTGAAATAAGAGAAAATGAATTCTCATAAAATTTTGTATATAATGCATCAATCTAGCCTAAGAATTGCTTAATGGAATACACGAGGACCCATGCAACCCACAAAGCAACTTCATCCCCACGGCAGAGAGGAGCTGACAGGCAGTGTGCATACCAACAATTCTATTCAGGGTCTGATTACATGTTTAATTCAAAATTATGGGAGGGCAGGAAACAGAGCAGCATCAGAATTCCTGTAACAAAGTCTACATAATCTATATCATGTTGTGGGAAAACAGCATATGTTTCAAGTAATTGCTAAAACCTCAGAGGATCTCTTCCCCATTACAAACAGTGAAACCAAACGCTACGAAACCTCACCACTACCTGTGGTAGTCAGAACTGCAGGTGCCTACGGACACTGATGAGATTGGTCATTAAGTACCCAGCCACCCTTACAAGCAGTACAGTCTTGAGAGCAACCTCTTGAGTAATTGGGTGTGACACTAGAATATAGTCGCCTTAACTTTCTAAAGAAATGAAATTCTAGTTCCTCATTAGCTACAACCACTTTGGCTGGTGACTTAAATGGCCCATAAACATTTCCAGGATTTGGGTGGGGGACCATCATGTGGAAATGCAATGAATATTTAAACATTAGAAATGACTTTCTCTAATTGTACTGCTAAGGAGTCTTCTATTTAGTCAGTTAAATTAATGGGCTAGATGAAACCTATAAAGCGGATATGTCAAAAAATGTAAAGACCTGGGAATCAAAAAAGTTTGTTAAAATTAAAAATTCTTATATTGAGTTGGAACATGTCATGAAACACTGGGAACTGGGGATCCCATGCACATACTCTTGGTCATAAGGAACTTTGGTGGATGAACCTAAACATTTGACCAAAAAGTTACAAGGACAAGGACACGAAACTGAAATTGTGAACAGTGGTGAGTAGTGCTTCTGGTGCACATTTGAGAGTGGCCATGAATTTTACATTAGATCACTTATACTGTGCTATTTTCTCTAGCAATGCTCACTATAGTTTGGTATTAAATCTAGAGTAAGTCAAGTTTAGAGCTTTAGGATTTTCCCAAGAGAGTCAACAGAAATTTGGGCTGTTTTGCAGTCAGCTTGGTCCTCTTGGATATAAATATCATATTAGAAACCTGTGTATTGCAACATAGCCATGAATTGCTTATTTTAAAAATGGAAACAGATACAAATATTTTGACCCCAAAAAAGTAAGTTTTAAGCATGCCAGTAGTGTAACCAAAGCTGTAGACTAAGATTGAATGGACGACGTTGCCCCACTGTGGGAAATGGACATGATATAGGTACATATTTTTCAGTCTTTTCTACCATTACTAGATATTCATCAAAAGAATTATAAAAATCATTTCTGTAATATGAATGGTTTTACCAGCTTAGATTAAGGAGATAGAGAAAACCTCTCCTTTAGCAAATTCTATGTCATAAACATTGCAAATGAAATAAACTTGCCCTGAAAATTAGCCTAAACTTTTGCAGTGCTCAAATAATGCTGTTTCATACTAAATTTAAAATATAACTTAAATTACACCAAAGGCATAATAATTAAAATCCATAGCCAAGACCACTTAGTAAAGTCCCTTAGTAAAGAAAACACTGGTAAATACAGCAAATATTTTGACAACCTTTTAGTATTTTTACCCCCACCCTTACAACTGATGGAAAACGCTGCTCGCTATTCTCCTTTGATTTTATCACAAAAGGAGGCAACAATATGGCACAGCCAGTTTAATTCTCTTTCCTAACGAAGCAATGCACTCTTGTAGTGCCCCAAATCCAGTCTAATTCACAGTCAAACGTAGTATATGCATTTTCACTCCTTCATCACGATCTGGCTTTCTGAAATTCAGCGAGTACAACCAGAAGCACCCTCTCCCATTTCAAAATCTTTTGGGGATTTAAACAGATACTCGTCTGTCTCATTACATATAACTTTGCTTATATCAGCCACTATCACTTCGTCGGCATGTTGTTACCCCCTTGGATTATATACTGAGTAGAATTAAACTAATCTGGCAGCTTAAAGAGGAGCCTTCCCATGTGCTAATTGACTTCCATCATGATCACTGCCCAACTACCAGCAAACTGATTCCAACTCATATGGACCCGATATAGGATACCAAATGCCGTTCATCTTATCGAAGCTGAGAGCCTCGTGTCTGTTCCACAGAGCAGCTGATGCGTTTGAACCACGAACCAGAGGTTAGCAGTCCTATGCCTAACCCACGGAGTCACCAAGGCTCTTTGGACACTTTTATCTTCAGGAATAAAACTTGTTGAAAAACAGTCACTAATATCAGTAGCCTTTTAGTAAATATTTGGATTTTTTTTTTAATCTACAAAAACGGATGACAACCTTGCCTGAGATAATGAGATAAAAATTGTCTTTGACATTTCCAACCTTATTTATACACCTCGGTTTCTAAATCCATACAACATATTGTCTCATATACCTTCTCTGTTCTATGTAGAATAAAGAAAGTAATTAAACACAACTAAGTACATGCCACAATAAAGAAGGTGCTAGGTGGTATCCTCCCACAGCATACAAATGGTAAAATCCTTTAGGGTGATCAAAGCAACTTTGTCTTGTACTTGATTAAAAACAGGTTTCTGATGTCAAATTACGTTGCCTTACGCATTGCTCTAGGTGCAATTCCCTTCTTCTTTATATGTTTGAAATATGAAACATCGAGTTATTCACCAAAGGTTATATATAGTTCAAATAGTAAGACAAGCCCCTAGTAAAATACTATTTTTTAATTTCAATACCTACCTTTTGATCTAAGAGACCTTAATTTCTTCATCTGTAAATGGGGATCATCATATTTAACTACTAAGAACATTCAAGTGTTTAAACAAAACCCGCAGCCATCCAGTCAATTCTACTCATCGCCACTCTAGCCCAAAATCCAAGCTGTCATTGAGTCCATTCGGACTCCTGGTGACCCTACAGGACAAGTTAACACTGCCCTGGTGAGTTTCCAAGACTGTAACTCTTTATGGGAGGAGAAGGTCTCATTTTTCTCCCATGGGAAGACAACTTCTGACTTTGAGGTTGACAGCCAACTGGGTAACTCCTAGTCCTATGCTTGTCCACCAGAGCCACCAGGGAGGAAGAACTTTTTAAATTTTATTTTATTCCTTCTTCTAAAACGTTTGCAAATGATTAAACACTCTTCTTTGCTTCTGAAGTATAAACTTTACGAGAGAAAGAACATACACGTGCATGATGATGTGTTAGATGGTGCGGCTCTGGGTCATGTGTTATGAATAACAATTCTTATTGTGTATTTCTGAGATGTTATTGAAGTTGGACCAATTATAGAGAACCCTCAAGAAATTCCATAATGGGTTACCTCCTGAAAAAATTCCTGTTTTTCTCGTTATTTCTTCTGTTTTCTCTTTCCTTCAAATCTAAGTATATACAATTTTGGTTTGAACTGGAAACCATGCTTTTTCCTACTTAAAACAGCCTTATGCCCATTACTGACCAGTCACAAATATCCTCATGTTTTCATGCCAGAATATTGCTGACTAGTCACAAGCTAACTCATGTTAGTGCTTACATGGCTTTATCCAGTTTTTAAGTCTAAAAGTAATAAAGACCTTTATAGGAGCTGGCTGCGTGGGATAGTTTAGCTTAAAATAGCTGGTCAGCAAAGTGTTGGCCTATTTTAGGACAGCCAGAGTGCTACTTAAAAGCAAAGACGGTGACACTTCATCTCCAGTACTTCGACATATTACCGGAGGCAGCAGCGCTTGTAGAGGGTCAGTGAAGAGGATCCTTCAAGAATGGGCTCCAACGTAACAACCACTGACAGGATGGTGCTCAGGACCATGCGGTGCTTCCTCCTGTGGTGCATATGGTTTCTCTAAGTCGGGAATGACGTAGAAGGCCCATAAAAACAACAAGTAATTATCAATGATCAAAAGAGGAACTGTTCTAATCCTAACTTAGTCTCTAAATAGCTGATTTCTAATTCCTACTGATATAGGTGCTTATCCCGTACGAGTCCAATTCTTTCTTAATGCAAATAAATCCAGTATTTAGGAAGCACAGAAGAGTATGAAAGAAAAGCTCCTTCGACTTGTCAATTGGGTACATTCTTTCCCATCCAGTAGTGCATAAAGAACTTTGAAGACCCAAGAGCTTGCATCGATTATAATACATAAAGAATGGAATGTTTTTACAAGGAGGATAGAAAAGATCCATTGTGATTCAGACTTTTTTTAGAATGGCTTTCAGTCATTTGATATACATTTCAGTGTATCAGTTTATTAAATAACGGTGTTAAGAATCTATTGTGCAATTGATGTATGGATGGTTTTAAGAGCTGTAAGAGCCCCTTGAATCTGAAATCTTGGCACTTGACTCATAGCTTCCTGAGACTATTGAAAAGGATTTATTTTAAAAATATGACTTTCAATTTAAATGAAAATTGAAGATATAAATTACCACTTGCTGAGTACTTCCCACGTATTGGCCATATTAAAAAACTACATAAATATATATATGCATTTGTGTAAATATGTACATGCACATGTGTGCTATATACAATGTTTTTAATATTTACATTTATCTTATGAGAATTACTTATATATGTATAAATATGACCATTGAGGCTCAGAGAAGCTGAGTGAGCTAGAAAATTTAAATTCCAATATGTGATGGAGATGACACTGTCATAAGGAACAGTAAGACAAGAAGTCTTTTAGGATGAGAATTGAGAACCAAATGGCAGACAATATAAAATAATAATGGAAAGTATTAAAATAAGTCAGTCTAGAAAGATATAATAGCCATTTACAAGCCTGACATCAAGGATTGCTTCTAGTAATTGTGAATGTTTTCAACTGGATCAATCTTCTTGAGCATAAAAACTAAACAGAAATAAAAATGTGAATGTGTACACAAAAACTAAAAAAAAAGAAACTTTTAGAATTGATTCTCATTGGTACTGACCCCATTGGTACAAAGCAGGATTTCTCTGTCGGGAACAGGGTTTGATTGCCTGTAATCCTTAGAGAAATAGTGTGCCCAATCCTTTCTTTACTGAAGACGTTCTGTGGGTTTGAGCCACCAACACTTAGCTTAGCAGCCAATGGCAAATCACTTGCACCTTACATGGTGTGTGTGTGTGTGTGTGTGTATGTATAGCAATCTGCAAGGTTAGCAGTTCAAAACCATCAGCCACTTCTCAGAGAAAAGCTAGTTTTTCTACTCCTGTGAACAGTGATAGTCTTGGAAACTCTCAGGGGCAGTTCTACCTGTCCTGTATGGTCCCTATGAGCCGGCATGGACACCATAGCAGTGACTATCTGATATTACTGGGGTAGGGCAGAGAACAAAATTTATCCAGGACATTGGATCACTTATCGTTAATATCTAATCCACCAAAGGTCGCTCAACCAAACTAGCTTATCTAGTAAGGACAGTTGACAAGGCAGTGTCAGTATATGTCTTTTATTATTGCCTGATTTTGTAACAGAGCTAGAAAGAGGGCTGTACAGCCTGGAATGTAGCAAAAGGTTGTCTCATTAACACTTTGCTTACTTTTCAGGTGTACATCCAGTCTGCATCAGACTCCTCTTTTTCTTAAGCTCCGCTCCCCACTCTTTATAGTCTCCTATCACAATATATATACTACATATATATACACAAAAACCTTAGCACGTTCTATTGTTGCATTGAATTGTAAATATTGTTGTGTTGCCTGCATCACACAACATGCCTAAAGTTACTGAGTGTGGATATTAATCACCAATTGATTTTTATAAGGAATCAGAAACATCTGGAAAGACTCTCCCAACTGTGACTCTAACTTCTATTCTTCAACAGAGCTTTAAAAAAATGAGCACAAGAGACGAAAAATAAGAATTTTTGCAAAATGTCTGAGTCAATGATGGTGAGATGTCTAATATTATGAGTAGCAGGATGATATATGGCAAAATGAAATATCCAATTAGAAATGTTCACAACTGTAATTTTTGGAGACTACATCACAGATACCAAATACATTTCCTTACAGCAGAATAAAGCTTTATGAATAATCTAAAATGAAAGTTAATGAAATGTACCACAAATCTGTAGAAATAACACATCAGTCGCTCCAAGTCAGTCCAGGCTGTCTTTAAACCGAACGAAAATCCTAAAATATTTTCTAATCAGTAATATATGCTAGAAGATGACAGTCCAATTAAACAGGAATATTATGCTCAAGGTCATATTACAAGAAGTGTGCAACCAGTAAAGAATATTGAAAAGGAAAATTGTACAGTTAAAAAAAATCCTGAAGGCTCCCCACATTTTCTATGGGAGAGTTTATTGAAGGCCATGGTCACTATGCGTCAGAATTGACATGATGGCAGTGAGTGTTCTTTTTGTGTGCCCAATATTAGTTATCTAGCCAGATAGAGTCATAGGCTGAAATTTTCAATATATTAAACTAGTCCTAAACGAAATATCACCCTTTGTTTAATTCAATGCTCATAAAATAAGTAAATATGTGAATCTGCCAATGTTTCCTAGGTTAACAGACTCTTTCTTTTTCCCTTATTAGAATGAAGGGGAAATGCCTGGTGTTTACTAAGCACATAATATATGATCAAGAAGTTCCTACACATTTTTCATAAATAGTCTATGAAATTCTCACCAAGGTCCTGAAAAATTGCAAGTAGTATCTTCATTTTACAAATGGAAAAATTAAATTCACAGAGTCACCAAAGCAGCACACATATTGCATGGTGGCACTGTGAATTAAAACCCTTTTCACTTGGTTCCAAGACCCGTGCTCTTTCTCTTCCACTCCGAAATTGAAAGAATGCCATTTTGCTCTATCAATCACTTTCTGTCAAGCTTGCTTAATGTAACTCATTTCTGCTGGACCTACTCACTCGACGAGAGGCTGAAAATTCAAAAATATAATTCCTTCAAGATATTGAGACAAGACATTAAGCCCCATAGTGGAAAAATCCAATCCCCGAGCTTCTAGCATCTGAGACTAGCAGTCAAATATCCACTTGTTCGTTTGACCTGAATTTAGACAGAATCAATTCGGGTCACTTGTCAGTAATTAATATGTGCTGAAACAATGTTCTAAACATTCAGGGTTTATAACCTTTTCATTCTGCATGCCTCAAGAATACTGGAGTTCCTTCTAGATAAGACTGGGTAGACCAATTAACCTCTGAGCTACATCCTACATGTGAAAAAAGAATGGCTTGCAAACAAACAGAGCTGGGAAGGGAAGGTCCATACTCAGGAGAGAGAGTGAATACGTAAAAACATCTCACACAAGGGGCAGAATCTACAGAACCTATGAGACCACACTAACGAGCAACCAGGAAATATAAAAACGTGAAGATGGCACCACGTTAAAGAATGCTTTTGCCTGATCTCTGGCCCCTGATTGCTAATGGCTGCTATTTGTACTCAGGAGGGTCGTCACCCCAGCCTATTCATCCATGCTTTTTTGGAGAACATTCAAGATGACCAGAAAGGCACTTATTAGGTGGAGAGAGCATTGAAAATGAGAGGAACTGGGACCTACAAAAGAAAGAGCTTCCAAAAAATCTCAAACAGTTAAGAACATATAATCATGGGGCAGGAATCTAAAGGCAGCTGTCATCGTGTTCTTTGAGCTTGAGATTAAGGACCAAGAAATACATGGTGGAAAAAAAACAAGAAAGCATAAATGATATCAGGGAGAGTGTAGAGGGACTGTGTTCTACTGAAGACAAATGTAAAATTAGCGTTGATTGTTAGTGAAACCACTGTAGATCTAGGTTTCTCAGGGGAGGTGGCGGGGATGCCTACATGCTGTTGCACTTTGAATTTTTTCTGGTATTTTATGTCAGAATCTTTTTTCACTCTATAGAAATAGGATGTGATTCACATTACTTCCATGTTTAACCTAAGATACATGTGTGTATGTGAAGAATTAAAAACTGCAAAAGGTTGACATTTGGGGAAGGAATTCATTAACAAATATATTTTAATGACAACACTATAAACTCACAAGCATTTTTGAAATCACACCAAGCCTTCTCTCTTGAATAGTCCGGCTCATTTGCTGTACAGGTTCTTTCTGGAACCCATCATGACAATGCACCTGTTCATTCTTGGATGCTGTCCAAGGGAGCCTGTGAGAATTTCATTGTGGATCTTACTCATCTAGTAGAGTGTAGATTGTGCCCCTTTACTCTTCCTTTTGTGCCCTAAACTCAAATAACATTTCCTAGGGAGACAATTGAAATGTTTTGAGGGTGCCCAAACTGCAGTTTTACAGGGGTGTTAACCTAAGTGGGTAAAGGGGTACACGGAAGGGCTTCAGAACTGCAACAGACCAAGTTCAGTAGTCTATAGAACTAGAATATGTCTACGATGAGAAACAATAGCTTCACATTTTGATATTTTGTTTAAAAATGGAGTCTACGATTTTGTAGCCATATTTTTTACTTACCTCCAGAGAGGCAAACATCCTCCAAGTAGAAAATTCATTAAAAATTTTCGTGATAAAATAATCCAAATTTTTTAATACTTCATTAAAATACAGCTGCTCTAGAAAACATACATTTTACCATCAAAACATGCATTTAACCATGTAACTGTCTCCTGGTCCATGCACCACGTAGAGTGCCACGGACATGGAAAAGGCTGGTTCTACAGAAGCAGCTGATATTCCACGGGCGCTACTTGCAACAAAGCAGGTTGTGCGAATTTTAGTTAGCTCATTTGAATCATGTTTGTGGTGAAAACTATCTGTGAATTAGAAAAATCTTCTTTATGAAGGATGAAAATTTTACAAAATATCAATCATCGGGAGAAAGCAATTTGCAGTCCTGGGCAATTGCTATTATTTGCATTGACTAAATGACTGGAGAGAAAATGCCTCAGTAACAAACCAAACCCTCCCAAACCGCCTTATTGCATTTCTGAAACCATGGCCTGGATGTTCCACACTTAAATAGTATTACACATTCACCACAAAAAATGTAACAGACATCTGTTATCTCCAAAAGTCAACAAAGGGCCTTTTTTTTTAAGTAATTGCAAATTTTAAACTTTTCAAGAGAATTAGTCCTGTCTTGTTATGCAGGTGGTACCCATTGAATATATTCCTTTTTTTTTTTTTCATCAAAACCCTCCAAATTCCCAATTCATTTAAATTGCAGACCAAAAAAAAAAAATTTAGCAAGAAAGTTTTATTTTTCATCCAATTGCCTTTTAAAAAGTATGTCAAGTTGTTCACTGTTGAAAAATCCCATTTTTAAAGTTATGTAACATGCAAATACACTTTAGACTTGTTAGCATATAGACTAAAGTTTACTGGACATAGGGATAGACAAATTAGGAAACACATTGCAGAGATAAAAGCTCCATCAAAGCAGGCACTGAAATGTGTGCCTCAGAGTCACTGTTAGAAGCAAAAAACCACCCTAATGGCTGCTGCTAAAGATAATGTTGTGCTGACACAGGAGAAATAAGACGGTGGAAGGTGAAATATTAATGAAATTCAAATACTAGCATGTTTCTTTAAGGTATACATATTAAAAAATAAAAATATTAAGTGAATACTGATTTTTCGTTTCTTTCATGTTTAAAACACGGTTTTCTGAAAGGTATACAACACCATGAGGTTAAATTGCATTATGTTTTTTAGCTTTCAGTCATAAAATCCTAGATGCAGATTGAAAACAGTCATGCAGACCCTGACTTTCTTACACATAGGGGTGTGAGCTCTCTCAATTTTCCAGTTGAATTTAGAGAGCACACAGCTACTATTCCATGTGTCTTGGAAGTTTCCTGGATAAGGAGACTGAGAGGAAGATGAGGCTGGGCCAGCGATGTGGCATTTTTGGACGGTGTCACTAAGCAAGCCAAGCGTTACAAGGACATACTTCATGTTATGCTACCTAGACTTTAACTAATGCTTTTGGCAGAGTTCTCAACAGTCTGATCCGTTTTTAAAGAAAGCAATGCTGAATTTGAAACATCAACATAGTTTTTATTAACTTGATGTTCCACAAAACTACTTAGCACAAACATGAAGGAAGACTTAAGAAATTATTTCCTCCAGCTATTCCTTACATTATTAACATTGTATGCATTGTCTAAATATATTACCTTGTGCCCTGTGGAATACGGGCCTTTTAATATTCATGCAATTTAGTTGTGAATCAAGCTGTCTAATTTTTTAAAAGAGTATAAAGTCATTTTCTCAAGTAGAAAGCCAGATAATTTCTATATTGTACACATGTATCATTTATTTCACAAAATGTAATGTCATATAATTAATGGATCTCTGGAGATGCAGTGGTGAAGACACTTGGCTGCTAACCAAAAGGTCAGTGGTTTGACAACACTAGCAGTTCCATGGGAGAAAGATAAGGAAGTCTGCTTCTCTAGAGATTTACAGAGTTGGAAACCCTATGGGACAGTTGTGCTCTTACTGTAAAGTCACTCTGGGTCTGAATTAACTTGGTGGCAGGGGTTATTTAATACATAACTAAGCACTTTTAGGGGGACATACTAGTTTCCTCTGTCACTCGAAAAATGTTCTTTCTCTGCCTTGATTCCCTGTAACTATTCTTCTACAAATCTACTTGCCCACCTTCTCCAAACCATATGTCAGAGGAAGCAAAGTATAAAAAAGGAAACTACTGATTTTTATATTTGTACTGATGAAAAGTATTCATTTAATAATAATTGAATGGAAAGTCTCTATTAATGAATCCATCTCTTATTTCAGTTTATCAGCTCACTTTCTTTCCCAATGAATATGATACTGTTTTACTCATTTTCTGATATGCGTATTTGACAGAAGAATGGAAATATTTAATTTTCTTTATTTTTTAATATTTTTGCTCTAATAGTAAAAAAAGTCAAGTGACTCTCCTTCTAGAATCAATTAAAATATATCTAGTGTGACTTCTGAAGTAATTAATTCTCTATAAAGTTGAATTTGACCTGTGTGGATACATACAAGAGAATGTGTACAAAATATTAACACCAGAATAGGAGTCATTTGAGCAGAAAGTATGTTTTCAATAAATATTTCTTTGCTTTTTTATTAAATCATTTTTATTAGGGGCTCATACAACTATCACAATCCATACAAACGTCCATCGTGTCAAGCACATTTGTACATTTGTTGCCCTCATCATTCTCAAAACATTTGCTTTCCACTTGAGCCCTTGATATCAGCTCCTCATTTTCCCCTCCCTCCCTCTTCCCCCCTCCCTCATAAACCCTTGATAATTTATAAATTATTATTGTTTTGCCATATCTTATACCATCCATCGTCTCCCTTCACCCATTTTTCTGTAGTCCATCCCCCAGGGAGGAGGTTATATGTAGATCCTTGTAATCGGTTCCCCCATTTCCAACCCTCCCTCCCTTGACCCTCCTGACATTGCTACTCTCAAAACTGACCCTGAAGGGACCATCTACACTGGATTCCCTGTGTTTCCCATGCCTATCTGTACCAGTGTACATCCTCTGGTCTAGCTAGATTTGTAAGGTAGAATTGGGATCATGATAGTGGGGGTGGGGGTGGAAGCATTTAAGAACTAGAGGAAAGTTGTATGTTTCATCATTGCTACCCTGCACCCTGACTGGCTCATCTCCCCACGGCACTTCTGTAAGGGGATGTCCAGTGGCCTACAAATGGGCTTTGGGTCTCCACTCTGCAGTCACCCTTATTTACAATGATGTGATTTTTGTTCTCTGATGCCTGATACCTGATCTCTTCAACACCTTGTGGTTACACAGGCTGGCGTGCTTCTTCCATGTGGGCTTTATTGCTACTCAGCTAGATGGCCGCTTGTTTATCTTCAAGCCTTTAAGACCACAGACGCTGTTATATTTTGATAACCAGTCACCATCAGCTTTCTTCATCACATTTGCTATGCACACATTTGTCTTCAGTGATCATATCGGGAAAGTGGGCACCCACTGATATGATTTTATTGTTCTTTGATGCCTGATTCTTGGTCTCTTCTACACCTCATGGTCACACAGGCTGGTGTGCTTCTTCCATGTGGACTTTTTAATTAAAAGAATCTTTCTCATGGGTCAAAGTAGGAAGTGGTAAGACAAAATGAAAAGAAATGGAGTAAGAATAAGAAGAAATGGTTTATAAGAAAGAGTTTTAATGCTTCCTTTATACCCATTCAGCAAAAAGCTGTTCACTATCTTCCTAAAACATCGTCTTTACACTCGATATTATTTTTCTTGAGAGGCTTCCTCCCTGGCCTACTGGTGTTGATTGCCACTTATCTTTCAAGTTTCAAGTAGAGTGTCATGTCACAATTTGACTATAGCTGGTACTTATCTCTCCCATCCAGAATATTAAAATGTTTACCAGTTGATATTTAATTTTGCTATCCTTAGATTCATCTCATTATGATTGGTTTATGATACCCTCAAATTGCTCCACTTGCTATCTCTTTCTTCCCTCAGTAATAGTCTAATCTCCAGGTCTCAAACTTATAGTTGTATAAGGTTGAATTCTTCTCATAGATAGGTTCTATTTGGTCATCACACAAATCCTACTTTTAGCTCATTGATAGTCATATGGTATTGAACAATTTTTAAAATTTTACATTATGATTAATACAGAGATCATTCCATAGTTCAACCCTGTCCAACAGTATTGTACAATTGCTACCACAAATACTGTACAGCTCTTCTTGGGCAAATACATACAAGCTCTGTTCACATTGGACTACATACATCCTTCTTCTTCTTGTTAGATGCCTTCAAGGCAGTTCCTCCTCATAGCAACTGAACAGAACCTTGGCTGGTCCTTCACCATCCTCCCAGCTGTGTTTGAGCCCATTGCTGTAGCCATGGTGTAGCTCCATCTAGTTAAGGGTCTTACTTTTTGTCGGTGCCCCCCTGCTTCACCAAGCCGGTGTCCTTCTTCTGGGAGTGGTTGCTGCTGATAAAATGTGCAAACCACAGAAGAGGAAGTGCTGCCATCTTTGCTTCTGAGGAACCTTCCGGCTGTACTTTCTTCCAAGACAGCGTTGCTTGTCCTTTTGGCAATACGTGGCACTTTCAATATTCTTCACTAGCACCATAATTCAATGTTTTTTTTGGTCTTCCTTATTCAATACAATCATCCATGAAAATAGAACGGCTTGGGTGAGGTTTACCTTAGTCCTCAGAGTAACATCCTTGCTTTTCACCACTTTAAAGAGGTCTTAGGCAGCAGATTCACCCAATGCAACACATCATTTGGTCTTTTACTCGTGTGTCTATGAGCATTGAGTGTGGATCCAAGCAAGACAAAATCCTTCAAAAGGCCAATCTTTTCTCCAGGCATCATGACGTGACCTGTCGGCCCAGTTATGAGGATTCTGGTTTTCTTTACATTGCATTGTAATCGAGAGTGAAGGATGCAACCCTTGATTTTTATCCACAAGTTCTATACGTTCTCCTCACCTTCACCAAGCAAGGTGTGCCATCTGCATGTTGTTGTCAATAAACCATCCTCCTACCCTAACGTCGCATTCTTGCTTAGCGATCATTAGCTAGATCTGAGGAGCTAGTTCCCTTTTAATCCTACCCTATATTCCTATCTATCCCTATCTAGTGGTATTTGTTTGTTTGTTTGTTTGTTTGTTTGTTTATACACCTTCTGCCTGGAATCTTGGAGGTGAAAGTTCAACCTTTGTAAAATGCACCACACTGGTACACTGTACACTAATATGCCCCCAGCTCGAGAGCTCCAACCTAAATGTTTCCTAGGCATTTTATATTCAAGACAATGACATTCATGTAAATCTGTGTGCATATATTTAAATGGCCAAGCTTTTGTACTGTTTTCTGTATATCGGAATAAAGTGTCATTCAAAGAAAAGTGATGAGCAAAAATAATGTCTCCCTGGGGGGAAGGAGTGTGATATTATACCTATGTTATAGTCCATTAATACAGTCCTTGAGCCATAATCCATAATGTTATATCTATTATAATTCTAGACTTTATACATTTGTGGCTATATTCCCAATTTGGAAAGCCTTCCTACCAATGAACAGCAATTGGAGGATATTAAGACCTGACCTCAGCAGAGGGTGGGAACCAAACCCCATTCTTTGTTCACTTTAGATACATAAGGGAGCTGCCACACAATTCCACACATTCAGTGCCTCTCTGGAAAGCCAGCTCTCTGTTTCCTAATTGACCCTTGGTGGAAGCAAGAGGACCTGCTGTGACTTTGGGACAGTTTTTGTATTCTGGCTCTGCCTTTGACTCACCTCTGTGTGACCTTCAGGTTTAAGACTAAATTCACCCACCGCCACAGGAGACAGTTCCTGCTCTAAGTTTCTTGAGTTTCTGGGGCAGGTTGCCATGAATCACAGAGCCCAGGGATGCTAGAAAATATGTCCAAGGGAAGAGTGGGGTCCAATGGAGGAAAATAGCATCATGGACGGGTTAGACGTATGGGACATCACTAATCTCCATCTCCTTGGGACTAGTCTGGTATTGATCATTCTGAAACACATACTTATCACAAAACCTACTAGTTTACTACCCATCATCACTAATGGCAAGTTGGGCCAGAAACGGAAAAACCATTTGATTTACATGCTCTCTCCCTGTATCCTCTTACTTGCAAAAATCTGTCAAACTGACTGGCAAAGGGAACAGCTTGTTTAGACCGGGAAGCAGGATACATTTATTTCTTTGGATTCCCACTAACCCTGCCTTAGAGATGTGGAGTTGGTGAAATGGTGTCCCTTTCTCTATGAGGGTAACTGTCTTCCAGATTAACAAATATCCCTAAGGAGATTCTGTTGAGCTTTGAATTAAGATTCTAGCAACCAGAGTGCATTTACAGTTAACAGTGAAAGGGCTGCTTTAGAGCCAGGATTCATTTTCACGGAGCCTGCGAAATGGCACTTATAAACATTTACAGTGATCTAAGAGATGATTGGTAAAATGTTTTGGCACCAGCAAGTCTGGCATCCTGCCCTCAAGACAAGCAGCATATCAACCTATATCCTACTTGACTTTGTGTATTAGAAGCACTGTATGTGAGGGAAACAGGAAATCTGTGGAGCGCTTTTAAAGCAATGTGGTGAATTATAAATTAATGAGGGTTTAGTATGGGAAGGGAGTAACATCGCCCGAAGAGCGGATTTCATAAAGACAAAAGGGAAAAAGGTTTCCCTTAATAAAACATAACCTTTCGGTATGCACAATCAATTCTCAATTAGTCAGACCATAGAGAGTATCTACCACAGACTGTCAAAACCGCCTTCCTGACTGCTCCCTCTCCCTGGCTGCTTGCTGATTTCTGCCTCCTCTCAATGTGCTTCTGGAATTAATGTTTCCAGTAGCTCTCTTCGGTGCCTTTCAGCCATCAAAAATCCAATTTATTTTTTATTTCTAGGGAACTTCCACTGCATGGCACAGCTCAAACTTCCTTTCCACAGTTTACCGCGCCTTCTCCGTCCACGCCTAATGCTCCGTCAGTCAAGAGTGAGTAAGAAGTCAGAAAACATCGGCAGCTAAAAGGAGAAATGATTCCCCTAGGAAGTTCTCCAAATCTTGCTTCCTCTATCATTCTGAAGTGCAGAGCAATGAAGTCATCGCTTGGGAAGTTCAAATACACTGCAGGGGTGTCGGCTGAAGTGCTTTTGAAGTTCACCTTAATGACTGTGGATGATGCACTTCCTACATCAGCAACATTGCACTAGGTGCCACGAAGGGAGACGCCGCTCTTTCCTAAAGGGCTTGCAATATTGGTTGGGAAGGAAAATAGAGGATAATTTCACACACACATACACACAAAATCCCATGAAATAGATAACTTTGATTTGGGGCTGTGGTAGCACCGTCATGACAGCAGGTGACCTTTCAGTCATTTATTCAACAGATATTAACTGAACCATTGCAATTTGTCAGCTATTACGTAAACCCCTGGGCATGAACCAAGTAACCCCCTCGTCATCACAGAATAAAATAATGCAAAGAAACCAACTCTTACATATGGTATGGTTAAAATTATGAAGGTATAGAAAACATAGATGCAGGAGCAAACCAAAGAGACAGTTTCTACTCTATCCAGAGATGGGGACTGCAGAGAGGAAGGACGCACAGCGGTGAGGAAAGCCATGGGTCTTAAAGAGCAAGGAGAGAAGGGCATTTCATGCTGAAGCTCCAGGCTGAAGAGTCCCGGAATATGAAAATATATTCTCCTTTCTGAAAGAGTTAATAACGCTGGATGATGCAGACATGCTCACAGGATGTGACTGGGTGGGTTTTAAGAGATTACATAGAACAAATGACACTAGAAAGCTTTGTATGTATCGTTAAGCATTTTAGAACAGCATGTGAATAACACATAAAGGATGTTCCAAAATGTGCATGCATACACTCAATTGTAGTTTGATTTTTCACCCAAGGATGTGAAATTCTAATAGGAAGACTTCCACTGGGGGAAAAGATGTCGAAGTGCTGAGTGAAGAGACTTGGTTGGTGGGGTTGAGATTAGTGGTAGAGAAACCAGATCAGATATTCCCATAGCAGTCTGTGTAAAATTATATGAGCTTCAAATAAAGAGGTAGTCAAAAAACTATTGTGCAGGTATTTTAAAAATGAAATGGCAAAACTTTATGAATAACCAGATAGGGAGAGGTAAAAAAGCATTCAAAACTCATGATTTCTTGAAGTTATAGTTTGGGCAATTAAATACCTGGTAGTGCCCTGCATCTAGACAGGAGATTCAGGCAGAAAAGCAGAGTTAGCAATCCCCTGGGCTACCGACCACACACTCTTCAGAAAGTCCTCAGGGAACTGAGGTACATACTAGTTTCATCTTGAAATTTTACAGTAAGTTTACATATCTATTTTATAAAACCAGTATATATTCAGAGAAGGTTAATGTGATATTTAATAGCTTAATCAAAGAAAGATGCAAAAATGTATTTTTTTAAAAGACTAAGGCAGCTTATTTTCTAGTATGCTTCATAAATTTTAACATTTAAAGCACCACGATTGAATCTTCCCTTGACGCATATATTAGTATATGTTTGGTGTTCTTAGGTGTCAACAGTGCACCCCAGTTCCCTAGTAAACTATAAAGGAACACAGAATCTTTGCAATCACGTAACCTTGAACTCATGCTTTGTTCAATATGTGGTGACTATTTGATTGAAGTACCTTCTAATGATTTGAAAATGATTCGCAATCCACTCATTCCTCTAAAATGTGTCCCTGAGTTAAGCGAAATCCTTAGTAGCAGCTGTGGGGCAAACTATTGGTTCACTACAACACATTTATTTCTTTTGGACCCGATGTGCAATGTAAAACAATACAAAATAACTCCAAGGAACAGATTTTCTATGCGTTTAATAATGATGGTGTTTAAGAGGACTTCTTGCACATGACCAGTATCCTTTTACTCATTGATTGATTATCTATAATTTGTTAGACTCTGCTAGCTGGGGAGATACAAAATGTATTGATTGATTATCTATAATTTGTTAGACTCTGCTAGCTGGGGAGATACAAAGGTAGCCCTTGCTATTAAGAAGCTTCTAGAACTGTGGAGGAGGAGGAAGATTAAACGAAGACTTGCCATTGCAATTTGGTAGGGGTAATGGTCGTGATGCGACTCAAGCACTCGTACTACGAAGGAGGGACTCAGGAGGCGGGTGGCTGAGCAGCGGTCTCAAGGATGAATTAACCTACTGAGGGCTTCTGTACTACCGACTTGGTGTTGGGTTTTGCATCCTGTGGACTCTTAGTGTATCTACCTTCCTCTCCCAAATGGACAGCATTTCACAGCACACATTTTGTACACTGATCTCATCCATCACCTCTTCTTCCTTAGTTCATGGATTATCTGTGTTCCGTTTTCCTCACTTTCTTATCATGATTTTTAAAATTATTTTTTAACATAAGGAACCACTCCTCAGGAAATAAAGTCTGCTTTGAAAAGATTTATCATCTCTGAGACCTTTTCTGGTGCCACTGAGACGGAAGAAACTCAAAAGCAATGGATCTATTCTTTTAATGTCCCTTGTAAGGGCCTCTAGGTAATCCTTTGACTTATTACAGAGTATGAGTGAATAATTATAATATGGGTTGAGATCATAGGGGTAATAAAAAACTATCATATAGAACAAAGGCAAATAACCCTAAATACCAGAAATAGCTTAGCAGCATCGATATGTAACTAATACTTATGATAATCATCCTTGAATTATTAAGAATATTTTTTAATTTTGTGTTTTAATATAGCAGCACATTCTTTTCAAACACTCAGATACTTTGAAATAGTTAATTTTGTAAATATACATGTAAATAAAACTCACCTAACTGGAATTTTTATTTCCATAAGGCCACAAAAAGCAGATTATTTTTAATGCAATAGAAAATAGTTTCTTTTAAGATATTGAGGACAAAAAATCTATCTATGGACTCTGCTGTATTCCTATTAAGAGGAAATATATAAGCTTTCTGCAGTTGAATGGGTTTAGTTGACATACATCCACATGTAAAATTAAATAGGAGTCCAGGGAAACCTTATGTAGTTGCTTGAGAAGTGGTATTCAAGCTTGAATAAACAATTATCCTACCAACTCTGAATATGCTTTTGCTCAAAGTACCTAGAAACACAGCAGGAAAGGACGCGTTGTACCTGATAAGACTGAAATCATGTTTAAGGGCTCAATTTAGTGAATAACTTTCACATCAATTTGTATTTTCTCATTGGTAATTTGTAACTTTCAAGCCATTCAATTTGTGTTTTGATGCTTGTTATTCATGTGTACCATTTTTATATTCCCTTTATATATTTTGAACTTATCTCAAATAATTTCTTACAAAAAGAATTTGTGTAAAATCTCACTGTATGTATAACCAAACATATGAATAATGTTCTTTTTAAATATCATAAAAGTTGGAAATTTATTTTGACTTCTGTAATCCAATAAGGAATTTTACTTTTATAATGTCATTTATTTAGTAAAATTTAATAAGCATTGACTGTGTGCCAAAACTCTCCCAGGTGCTAGCTAGCAGTGAACAGTTTATTCAGAACTTCCAACTGGATGTCAGAGGGAATGAATTTCCCTCGTTTCATTATATCCATAGAGACTAACTGTACAAAATTATGCGAGAAATTATAAGACACTTTTTTTGTATTTGCTAACAGAAAACAAAACATTTTAAACAAATGAGACAGAATATCAGGTACTAAAGCAGGTCATCAGAATATGGTCGCTCCCTGTCTCTCAGTGATTCCCTCAACATGAAGGTATCGTGTGCGTGTGAGGGCCAAGAGAGTAGCTACCAATTACCATTCCGGTTTACAAAATTCTTCCAGATCAGCAGCTCCAGGAAAAGAAAAACCCCTTTACCTTCGTAGGTTTACCCAAAAAAGCCAATGCGAGCTCTCATGAATCCACTTTGTATCCCATGCTTATTCCCAAACCAACTCTTGTAACCACAGCGATCCAGCTTGTTCAGAATTGGATCACCTCTCTCCTTCTTTAACTAAGCTCAAATGGAGTTAATCTCCCTTGCTTCCTCGGATATGCTTGTGGGAAGGGATGCTCTTAAAAGGAAACCCGGATGCTGCTACCAAAAGTGAGGCAGATCTGGACCAAGCACACACAACAGATACGTCCTGTATGATACACGTCATCACCACCACCAACAAACAGATAGCTCTTATTTATTCAGAGCTCGGGTCTTATTGTGCACTTGCTACGCACTACGCACTCATCTTCACCACTGTGTGAAGTGCTTGGGGTGCAACCAGGCCTTCTTGGCTATGACGTTTGGTCAAGTGCACTCATTTCTTTTTCCCAGGTCTGTTCCTAGATCAGCCCCTGGCTTTCTTCCCCTGCCTCTGAGGACCGACTTCCCTGTGCCCCTTCATTTGGAACAAGAGTTGCTCCAACTACACTGCTTCTTTCTTCCCTTCTCTGCTGTGATCTCATTGCCATCAAGTCCAGGCCTGACTCCATAGGACAGGGTATAACTGCCCTTGTGGGTTTCTTAGACTGTAACCCATAAGGGGAGTTAAAAGCCGCCTCTTTCTCCCATAAGTTGGCTGGTGGTTTCGAACTACTGACCTTGCAATTTAGCAGCCCAATACGTAACCACCTACTACACCAACAGAGTTCCTTGTCCATTGTGATAAGAAGGGCTTTATATATAGCTTCTTTCCTTAACTTCTACTTCAAAAGTCAAACATGGGCAGTAAGGTAAGGATTTCTTTCCTCACTGCCACCCCTGGAGCCACAGACAGGACTCTGGAGTCAAGCTGCATATGACCCCCCCCCCTCCGGTTCCTTAATTTACCAACGGCGCACTCCTGAGGACATTATTTAATATTTATTATTCCAGTATGTTGGCTACCTCACCCTGGCCCTTCACCAGTACAATGGATAAAATAGCAACAAAGGATGCTTTAGAGATAAAATGAAATGAAGCAATACATACATGGAAACTTAAAGGCATCTGGAAATTTTAAAGAACTCAAGTATAGTATAATTATCATCACTATTACTAGGATTCTCTTTGTCACGGCTTACGGAACCACCCAATTGAAGAAGTGTTTCATTTTGGAAGTCATGAGCAATAACCAATAGTTGATTCAAAGTGATTGAAATCCTTGCAACGTTTAGAGTGTCCCAGCAGCACACTAATGGTCTGTGGTGTGGGAAGATACGAGGTGGCCCAGGGCTTTGGAAATCTGAGTGGAACCTGGGTCACAACTATCGAAAGGGCTCTCCTTCTGCAGGGAACAACAAAGAGGAATAACATGGAGCCTCAAACAATAGCAGGGGGAAGGAGTAGAAGAGAGGCATTCTAAGAGCAGGGACAAGATCAAAGAGAGAGCTCATGTGACCAGCCAGGAACAATTGGTGAGGGGTCTCAACCATGATGGGGCTCCCCTACCATACACAGCATCTTCACATCTATGGCTCAAATCTCCACAGACCTGTATTAGTAGCAGTATTAGGGAAGCAACGCAGTACTCAGAAAACCGAACAGCTTGGTCTTCAGAGAAATAGGAGCCTATCAAGCTTCATTGGGGAACAGTCATACGGTAGTGCATCTTAATAGACTAGTTGGGGTGCAATATGGCAGTATGTTGTAAATCCGTCATTTGGAAACAAGCAAGAGAAAGGTTCATTTGATAATAGAATATACTGCTGATGGTGTATACAGCCATGGCTTCAGTCTTCCGGTGAGTCTTCTCCTCCAGTTCTCATTAGTTTTAATTCATTAAAAATGTCCGACAAATGTAAATCCTAAAAGGCTGAATTGTTTGATTAACCTAATAACCTAATGAATAAAATAAGCTGGCCACTTATCAACCTTCACCTGGCATTGACATAAAGCCTTGAGGTGGCACAGTTTCTGGGCTTTGTCAGTTGAAGGGGAGCCAGGGCATAGGATTGCTGATGGAATGAAAAGGGTCACAGTACAAGAGATTAATTAAGCAGTGCTCAAGAAGGATATCGAAAGGCAACTGATTAATTGAACATTGAAGCCATCTAATCAAATAGCAGACACAATAAATATGTTTCTTCAGAGATAAATTATGACCTGATTAGCATATTCATCTAAGCAGTTGTGCCAAGTCACTTTGTGCTCGTTAAGCTCTGTCTCGTTGGAAATCGCCACTGACTGTCGATTCTCTCTGACATCATTCTAAAAGTGAGAGCTAGCCTGTATTCCTGCCGGGTTTGAACACTTCATTCCTTAGACAGACATACTTCCTGTTCACAAAATCGTAGATAAATTCATGACTCAATAAGCTGTCATCCAGACACAACCTGCAGCCCAGCTGAGCACACAGTAGCACTGAGGAGCAAGTATCAAGAACCGATGACATGCTGAATTTGGGGTTTAGTAATAAAGAAGGGACAGGAACTTGTGAGCATCATTCCCGTCATTCATATATGAAAATATGTCTTTTTTGATGTAGAATCACAGTTTGTTATTATTTTAATTTTCTATGTGTGTATGATGCAGATGTCCACTAGACAAGTATGAAATATGAGAAAAATAAAGAATGGATCTTAAATCTGGGGCCACGCAACCAATTGTTACAAACAAACAAAACCTATTTCTATCCAGTCAACTTTAAACTTAGAGCAATTCATCTGTCTTCTCTTTTTGCATAAACTGGAGCCCTGTCTCTTGTTTATTTAATTATTTTTTTTAGTGGGTAGGAGTCACTTGTCACAGCGTGCACTGTGATGCATAGCAGGAGTCTGTAACCAGTGCCTGGGGACTCTCATCATCAAAGAAGACCTATCACCCTCTTGTCCAGGGGGCTGAGTTCTCTGCCTGCCTGGAGGGATGGGTCTAGGTGAGAAAAGGGCTGATAAGCCCAGAGATAAGAACATTACCTTGTCAGCTTCTGAACCCCAGCAGTTTCATGGAGAGGGCTGAGGGATTCCTGTCAGTGACTTTCTCACATAGATCCAAAAATGCTCCACCTAACAGAGCTCTCAAGGGGAGAGGTCCTGTTAATGCCTCTACTGCCACAGATGTAACGTGAAGAAACAGAGGGAGCCATCATTACGTAGATCTATGAATTGGGATTGGCCAGAAAGGCAGCATAATGTATCAAGGCACAATATTATAGTGCTAGCTACTAGCTAAAAGGAGATTCACAGGTCTCTGGATATTTTTTTAAAAAATTGATACAAGTCATTTCACTTTTATGTAAATATATTTATATATAATGACAGGGATATATGTCTATGTGGATCTATTTATATGTTAAGTATTAAGGTAGCAGACTGACATTGGGTCTCTTCTCAAGTACTCCCTCAACGCAAGAACACTTTGTTCTAATAAGCTGGCATTCTGTGATGCTCGCCTGCCCTACATGATTGCTAAAGACAAAGCGAGTGCACAAGCAAATGTGGAGAAGAAAGCTGATGGTGCCCAGCTATCAAAAGATATAGCGTCTGGGGTCTAAAAGGCTTAAAATAAGCAAGTGGCCATCTAGCTGGGAAGTAACAAAGCCCACATGAAAGATGAACACCAGCCTGTGTGATCATGAGGTGTCATGATCAGTTACACGGCATCAGAAAAGCCAAAACAAACAATCCTATCGATGTGAACAAGGAAGACTGGAGTAGAGACCCAAAGCCCATCTATAGACAATTAGACGTCCCCTCACAGAAGGATTACAAGGGACGACCAAGCCAGGTGCAGTATAACACCAATGAAACATACAACATTCCTCTAGTAGTTTAATGCTTCCTCCCCCCACTGTCATGACCCGAGTTCCACCTTACAAATTCAGCTAACCAGAGCATGTACACTGGTACAGGTAAAGCTCTCACACACGAAATCCAGGACAGATAAACCCCTCAGGAACAGTAATGGGAGTATCAATACCAGGAGGGTAGGGGAAAGGTGTGGGGAGAAAGGGGCAACTGATAGAAATTACGGATGTTTAATACCCCCCACCCTCCTGGGTGATGAGCAAAGAAACATGGGTGAAAAGAGAAACTGGACAGTGTAAGATATGAGAATAATAATAATTTATAATTTATCAAGGGTTCGTGAGGGTGGGAGAGTGGGGGAGGGAGGGGGAAAAAAAGAAGCTGATCCCAAGGGATCAAGTAGAAAGAAAATGTTTTGAAAAGGATGATGGCAACATATGTACAAATGTGCTTGACACAATGGATGTATGGATGGTTGTAAAAGGCCCCAATAAAATGATGTACTAAAAAAGGAAAATAAATTTTTTTAATGAAATTAATCAGAGCAGCCAGTAACTGACTAAAAATTTTATGTTACACATACTTGTCTGTGAATAAAACTTTTATCTTTAGAGCTTTGTAAAAGGTAGAAGTATAGTAAAATTCTATGTATCAAATGTGCTTTAAACTGATCAGAATAAGTAGATCTCTGGAATTGAAACAAATTCTATGGACACTTTCATTTAATTATAGTTCAGTTTCAGGTGGTCCTTAAAGAAAAACCCTTATTTCTTTGGAAGAAAAAAAAAAAAAAGTTACACAACAATCAGAACCCCACACCATACCTGCTGGTTTTGTTTGTTTGTTTTGATGCCTATAAATCAAGGATAATTCCTACCCTGTGATGGACATCATATGCCATTCTTAAGTTTTTTACAATAACTCTCCAAGAAACCAAAGGTGGTTTTGTTTGATGTAAAAGCTGGTACGTGAATGCTGTGTTCATACTGCGCTAAGAAGTTACCCGAGGATCTCTTGATCATATCAGAAATGTTCTCAGAAGTTCCATCTGTATTTCTGGCATTTTGACAGCAGTCCTCCGAATGTGGGTGTGGACTGAATGAAAGAAGCCACAACGATACATTTGATTTATCTACTTAATACTGTGAAAGTAAGAGTCTTTGAATTTAGTTCAAAGAACCAAAGCTAAAACTGACCTAATTTGAAATTACGCATGTCAGCAAGTTTATATGCAGATTTATTTGAAACCTGTCTAAGCCTATTTTAAATAGCCAAGAAAATCAATTTTACATTTGTCCAGTCCTTAGTATACATAACCTACACATATATGATTTATTGTCATTTCAGAGGAAACCAATTTTAATGCAGATCCATTTTCTAGTTTTAAAAGTCTGTTATTTTAGGAAAACCTACTTATACACCTTTTACAATAGTGCTTAAGAAATATTAAAGTCAAATTCCATTGAACACCTCTAATTACTCTTCTCTGCATTTTAGACAGCTATAGCTTACGGCTTAATTAGTTGGAAAACCATCAACCTTTCTTTCTCTTCCCTCAAAGAGTTTGAGTCTTGGAAATCCACAAAAGCAGTTCTACTTTGTAAGGTCGCCATGAATCAGAATCAACTGGATGGCAGTGAATTTTGTTTGTTTGTTTGTTTGTTTGTTTCATGGCTGAATTAAAGATCCCTGGTGATGCAGTGCATTAAACATTGCTCAGCTAACCAAAAGGGCAGTAGTTCAAACCCACAAGCTGCACTGTAACAGAAAGATATCGCTGCTTCGTAAGATTTACACTTTCTGAACCCCAGGGAGTAGCTCCACTCCATTCTATAGGGTCGCTGTGGATTAGAATTCATTTAATGGCTGTAGGCTTAGTTTTTGTGGCTGAATAGGTTGATTTCTAATATTTTTTGCATCTCTTGGAAAACTCATTTGTGCAAAAACACTTCACTGTACATCGCACATCAGGACTGTTAACATGGTGGAAGTTGAAACAATAGCACACACCCATAGAAGATGGGAGGGGAGGAATAATGCTTTATTTATTTATTTTGTCTTTAAATCAAGCAAATACCTCATTCTATTTGGTTACTATCAGCTGTCATGAAGTCAGCTTTGGTTCCTCACGACTGTGTGTGTTCCAGAGAAGAACTCTCTGGGAGGTTGTCTGGCCTGGAACCTAGTAGAAGCAGATCTTGATGCCAGTCTTTGGTTGTATCTCCGGATGGACTGCAAAAATAACTCTTTAACTTAGCAGTCAGACACAAACCCACCACTGACTGGTATGCTCTTTCTTATATGTAAATCAGTGATCAAACAGATTAAAAACTGTGTTTCAATTTCATTTTGCAAATGTTATATACATGCCATTTTGAGCCTATACTTGATATATTAAAAGCATTACATTGAGAATGTTTTTAAAAACCAAAATCTTTAAAGTTGAAGGAAGTATGTTTTACCAAAGAATGTGATTTCTACTTCATAAAATGATAAATTGTTACATTATAAGTGCCCCTCTCTAATGATTGGATTTTATGTCAGCTCATTGCACCTGTGTGAAGGAAGGGGTAGAGTTCAACGGATCAATCAGGTCACAGTCTGATGACACTTTCTTGGGGATGTGACCTTTTCATGAGGGATGTGGTGAAGAACTTTCTCTTTCTCTTGCCCTGTTTTGCCTTCTTGCTGGCTTAGATTCTCTGTGCAGCTCCTGGAGTGGACCATGTGGCCTGCCAACCCAACCATGTTTCTGCTGACCTTGAATCCATATGACCTGTGTTCTCTTCACTTCCCACTTCCTGCTTCGCTGGCCTGCAACTGCATGAGACTGCATGTGGCTCTAGCTAGCATCAGACCCACAGACTTACATTTGATTGGGCTGCTCCCTTTATATAAACTTATTTCTTGATATACAGTTATTTCTTATACATATGTCAGTGCACCTGTTTCTGCTTCTCTAGAAACTCAGTCTCCAAACCTGTAAACTTGGAATTTACTCATTCTTAGGAATAACTTAAAAAAAACTACTTTCTTGATAAATCTCTTTGATATGCTTCTCACTAATCCTAAACTAACTGATTTCCATGATTCTTTTACTGTACGTTTAGAAAGTTAATTGATCAACATATTACAATAATTTGTAAAAAATCATGTCAATGGTAACCAACTTCAAGATCTCTAAAGGTAAGAGAGTTGTGAGTGGGTTCTCTCTGGAACTAGGGTGTCCAGTGAAGGGGAAAGCAATGGTTCTATTCTTATTTGAATCCAATTTCTAGCATAAATATTGTCAAGCCAATCCCAGCATCCATTCATTTCCAGCCTCTTACTTTTCGCCACCCACAATAATAAGTATAGAAAACAAAACAAAAATAGACATGTATTAAATACTCAGCTTCCTTTTAAGGTTCATGAGGACAAGGTGATATCACTAGTAAATAATAAAAATTACAGTGTCACTATTAAGTAGTGACACTTGAAAAGAGTTCTAAATGCCACGGCAAAGAAACAGCAGCAAAAAATCTGTGTGCAATGTGCCTTGGAATAAATCCATTGCCACTCACGGGGACTCTGCTTGAAAGGACATGCGGCATTCAAATATTTAAGTTCCTTAAAATACCTATCTTATTAGCTCACTATTTTATATCTGTGTTTCAATATTAAGGAGAAGGCTAAGCTCTTCTTTTGAATGAAATTTATAATACAGAGAGAACTGGTGCCCGTTACAGGGGGAAACTCTTTTACAGACGCTTAGATGATGTGACAAAACAGACGTCTGAAGGTGAACTGTGAAGAGTCTGGATTACTCTTTCATTTATTGATCACAGGACCTTCAAGAGACAACTTGGAAAGGATGCATCGTCAAGGTCAACGTACCTTTACATATAAGTTCACACATAATTACTGATGAGCTACCACTCCATATGCTTCCGCCTAAATGTCTGTGACAAGGGGACTAATGAGCTATACATAATGAATAAGGTGGCAATTTTCTCATCTAGTCAATCTTCCCTTTTATGCAAATGGTAGCAGAAACCTGATTCAATGCATTGGCATAGATCCTGAACCATGAACTTCAGCCAAGGTAACAAAAACCCTGTTGAGACCATTATGTTATCATAATTAAATAAGATAGAATAACATGAAAATCAGAATAAATTACCTGGTGTGGATTGAAAAAAAGAAACTTAGAGGAAAGTCAGATATTTAAAATGGACATATTCCTTTGATTTTTGTTTGATCGTGTAGTGTCCGATGCCATGCCAAATACTCAAATGATATTTGTATTCAGAACAGTAAGTACTTCTGTACATAATCTTCTGTGTGCCGGGGCTTAGGTGCATAACCAAGTCATGGGATCAAGTCCTATTACTTTACTTGATTTCAGTATTGGCCATGTACAATATTCTTTAAAAAGTATCCTGACCCCTGGGAAGACCCAGGGTAAAAATCAAAGATAAAGAATCTCTATCTGTTTGGTGCTTTCTCTATTGTTTCCTTGACCTCCTTCTGTTCCCTCTTCCAGCTCCATCAAGACCCACATAGTCTGGAACCCCAAGGAGCTCACTTGTGTCCTTTTCTGCCAGAGGGGAAAAAGATATCCTGGGGGAAAAGATGTGGCCAGGCCCAGAAAGAAAAGCCATCTGTTTGCTTATCTGCCAGGGTAATTTATGTAGAAGTGTGAATTGACTTGAGTTTCCTGCTGGACTTGCTTTTGCAATGGAGATTATTTACCTTAAATGGATCTGATTAGTGACAGGAGGTGGTGGTAGGCCTAGTGCTCCCTGCTAACTTCTTCCCTGGGGCATGCCTGAGATAAGAGGTCAGGAACTGTGTAAGGACTGCAGGCTCTGACCTCCTTTATTTTTCAACTGAAAAGTATTCATTATCAGGTCCCTAACTTAGTACTCAGGACATGGAAACAAACAATGGATGCTCTCTGGTCTCTGACTTTGGGAAGTTATAACTGGGACACACACACACACACACACACACACACAATCCAGAAGCTCCACTCCTACCCTAATCTCCATGATAAGAGCTTGAAAAAGTTCAAGGAAAAGGAAAACTAAAAGATAATGGAATTTTCTCACAATCTTTTTGAAACCATCTTGTACTATTAGAAAGAAAAACAAACAAACAAACATCAAAACCCCCAACAAACTACAGTGCTTCACTGGTGTTCAAAAGGTTTGTTTTTTTCTTAAATGTAAAACTATGTATTCTCTTAGATAGATAGATAGATGATAGATAGATAGATAGATAGATAGATAGATAGATAGATAGATAGATAGATAGATAGATAAATAAATAAATTTTAGCTGCAATGAAAACCATTGGAGTTCCATTTAGGTTTTCTAGACTGTTATACTTCAACATCCTGGGCTCACACTGAATTATGCTTTGGAAATGCACCTAGGTTAGACTATATCCCTCTCATTAGATCACTGTCATTGTCATCTTCATAAGGTTTTCAGTGGCTAAGTGGAAAGCCTATTCCTTCTTTGTAATCTAGTCTTAGTCCGGAAGGTCTGCTGAAAGCTGTTCACTTTTATTGACCCTGAGGGTATGTAAAATACCAGTGACATAGCTCCCAGCATCAAAGCAACACACAAGCCACCACAGTAGGACAAATTGAATATGGAAAACTTCAGAAGAGTTGGTGTATTTAAATTATGTTGCAGTGAAGACTGCTGAAGTATTATGAACTGCCAGGAGAACAAATATCTTTTTCTTAGAAGTACAGACAGAATTACCCTTAGAAGTTAGGATGGCAAGATTTCATTGCCATATTATCAAGAGGTACCAGGACCTGGAGCAAACATCATGTTTGGTAGGGTGAAATGATAAAGTAGATCTTTAAAAGGGAAAGTTTTTCAAGACAGAAAGGAGGAACAAAGAATTTAAAGCAAGTACTAATGGAATTATTCAGGTTTTACTAAGCCTTTAGCTCAGCAGATTGATGTAAATTGGCTCTAAGTCTTTATTATTTATCATAGAAAAGTCCATTTTCTAAAATCTTTCTCACTTAAAAAGAAACAAAAATTTACAAATGAGATCAATCGCAAAGACGGGACATCAGGTAACTGGATAGTTTCCGGTCAAATTTATTTAAAATTTATTTAACTAAGATTTAAGGTTGTTTGAATGGTTTTGAAAAATTATTTACAACATCAATAGCCAATTACTAAGAAGTAATCCCTAGATATTTAATTTGATGGTTATAATTTATAGTCATATATGGGCAGGTATGCATCACTTAACATCTAAGATATGTTCTGTGAAATAGGACATTATAAGTTTTTGAAGCGTGTGAGCACTAGAGCCAAAGGACAACCTTAAATATATCTCACTTAAATTTAAGGGGGAAAAAAACATTTATTGTAAATTAGGTAGTGGTTTACATTTTTGATCATTAACTGTGTATTCAGCAATATAATTGGCTGAACGCAGAGAGTCCCAGAAAGCTGTTTACCTGTGTTTTGTTGACCATGCAAAGGCCTTCAACTGTGAGGATCATAACTATGAATAGTCAAGAAGAGTGGAAATTCCAGATCACCACATTGTGCTCATGCAGCACCTGTATATGGATCCAGCGGAAGTTGCTCAACTAGAACAAAGGACTACTGCATGGTTTTGAATCAGGAAGCTGTGCATCTCTGTTGTATCCTTCGGACCATACTTATTCAAAATGCTTACTGAGCAAATAATCAGAGAAGCTGGATTATACGAACCAAAATTCGGCATCAGTATTGAAGGAAGACTTCTTAACAACCCTCAATATTTAACAGACACAATCTCGCTTGTTGAAAATAAGGGGGAGTCAAAGCATTTGAGCTGATGATCAAGGATTACAGTCTTTAATATGGATCACGGCTCAATGTGGAGAAGGCCCAAATCCTCACCATGTTACCAACAGGCAACATGACGATAAATGGAGAAAGGATTAAGTTGTCAAGGATTTCATCTTGCTTGGACACACGCACAATGCTCATGGGAGCAATAAGCAAGAGATCAAATGACACATAACATTAGTTAAATCTTCAATACATGACTTCAGTGAGTGTTGAAAGGTAAGGAAGTTAATTTGAGGTCTAATGTATGCCTAACCCAAGCCATGGTATCTTCGATGAGTTGATATGCATAGACAAGTTGGACACTGAATGAGGAACAATCGTGTGCAGCACCGGGTTGGGTTTTCTTCCGTTGTCCGTAGAGTCACTATGAATCAGAACAGTTAATGGTAACTAACACCATGTCCTCAAATACCCTCATCACTAAAAATATGCTTATTCTAATATTAGTGAGTAAAAACAGTTATATCAACCTGGTTAGTGTATGTCTTTACTATGGTTGAGGGAACATGATTTGCAGAAAGATGCTTATTAATCCTTGTGCCAGTCACTTGAATTTTTCTTGGACTCTGCTGGCCAATGTCTTCCTACTCTAGTTTATTTCCTACATACAAATGAAGCAAAGTACCAGCTACAAGGCAGATAGTACAAGCTGCATCATATGGCTGATGAACTTTCTTAAAGGGAAAATTGTGTATATTGGCAGCTAAATTCGAAGTATATGTTTGAAATTTGATGTATCATTAAATTTTCTCCTGATAACAATATGAGATACTCAAATTTTTTAACACAATAAGGAAACTAAGACAGTGAAGTCAAAACTTGTTAAAAAACATTTTACATGGGAATCAGAAATTCAACCTAGTTCTGTAAGGTTCTTGAACTCATAGTTTTTCACTTCAAAATGTTGCCTCGAACATAAGGAGCTTTCTACGACAAGTGCAATAGAAAAGCTTTTTTCAGGTTTTTATTTTAAATAGGAGAGGTAAACACAAAAGATTAGGTTTCATTACATCTCATACACTATTTTCAAATGTTCTGAGGGGAAAAGGGGGATATATTTTAGATGGCTTCATTTGTATTTTTCATCATTGCAAATTCGGGTTTGATATGCATGAGTTCTTACAGGTTTATTTTATTTTTTACTTCCTTCTAAAACAACAAATCTATAAGTGGTATATTTTGCAATTGCCAATAACTTTATTTGAGAGAGCATTACCATGGAGACCTCTTTATAAATAAGAGTTTATTCTTTCCTGAATATTCCCTAAGAATAGATTATTCATGTGTCAAATTCTGGCATAAATATGAGAAAAAGATTTATATGCTTAGTTGATGCTTTCTATGTTAGAGATCTGTTTGTTATTACACATCAAGTTTTGCTGCATGAAATCCTCATTTATATTGGAAACATTCTCCTGGTAAAAAGCAATTGCTCCACAAGACTTCATTATATCCCAAGATATGTGCAGAATTGAAAAGTAAATTACTATCTTATATTTTTAAATGACTTGTTGTCAGCTTGGGAAAGGTCGGGTTTGAAAGATGACATAGTTCATGATAACGCTGCAGCCCCACTGATTGTCATGATTTATAACAAACATGAATTGGAAACTTCCTTCAAGATAATAAACATATGCCCTGGAGAACTTACTGATCACATTTTCTTGCCTAGTTATGAATGGTAAGTCAATTACTTTAATGACCACTAGTCTTCATTCCTTTCCTTACACACCCCATGTGGCATCTGACTTTATAGTCCTCTCTGTGGAGGCTCAGTTAATCCCTCCTACTTGAATCTGAGAGCACATTGTGTCTTGCTTTGTCCAGTGAACGTTAGCGCAGGTGATGAGAAAAGTATTTGCACATTTTTGTTCATTTTTGTCTTCGGCCTGGATGGTCTTCTTCACAATAAGAGTTCATTGTGGGCAAGAATTCATTTGCCCCAGCTGTGCCACCGGATATGACTGGCACCAGAAAAATCCCCCAGCATCACCCCGCCTCCCACATATACACACGCATGAGCCCAGCCAAGATCAGCTAAACTTAGCCCAGAACAGTTCAAGCCTACAATCAATGTTTATTTTTGGTTGCTGAAATTTTGGTGGTTGCAATGTCTTATTATTGCAGCACTATCTAAATGATTTATGTGACATCTCTTTCTCTCCACCCCCTTTTCAATCCATTAGTTCATACTAATAAAACAAATGATTGAATAAATAAGTATCTAGGAAAAAAATTCATATATCTCTGAGAGATAAGTCCAAATAATTTAAGTAGAAATTATTCAATACCCAGTTCCTTTAAATGCAATCTGAGTGTGGTGACATCGTTTCAGGATGCATAGTATGGGAAGAGCTGAGTAAGAGAGACTTTAGAGTGGAGAAAAGTTCTTGTGTGGCGCAATTGGTTAATGTGCTCAGCTGTTCACTAAAAGTATAGAATTTCAGGAACCTCAGAAAAAAGGCCTGATGATGTACTTTGATTTAAAAAAAATAGCCATTGCAAACCATTCTCAAACACATGAGAACACCGTGAGTTGAAATTTATCATTGCACTAGAGAAAACAGGCGTATACCACTTGAGCCAGGTGATCCAGGGTTCCATCAACAGTGAGAAAACATATTGAGGGTATGTATCCTTGATGAGATGAGAATGGCCCTTTACCTCGGTGTTTGTCACTCCCAAAGCCCATAACCTCCGTCTACTCTTGAAGAAAATGTCAGGCAAATCCCAAAAAGAAAGACAGTGGACAGAATGGCTGAGCTGGTGTCAGGGTCTTCAACCAAAAAAACCCCATAAATGTGTAAGTAATTGTCATACCAAAGGTTAAGGAGGCATGCTGACTAAATACAATGGTGGGATCCTAATAGACCATTCCCCTAAAGGGATATTAGCTAACAAGTAAGGAAGCAAGAAGAAAGTATGGAGATTAATTATAAAACCTTAATAATAGGGGGGACTGAATATGGAGCCTATGGGATCTCTTCAATCTACAGGACTTTTCTATAAATATAACAATATTTTCATTAAATTCTTTTAAAAATATAATTTCCTCGAACATACACTAGTAAAGTATGCCCGATTAGATTATCATTCATTGTTCTACTTCACTGGCTTCACATTTTGCAGAATTCATTACACACAATCTATTTGGCTTTGTGTTGTTGGCTTGTTTGTTTCAGCTGTCATTACCTAGTCAGCTTCTCTCGGACAGGCTGGTGAGGGTTTAAGAAATTCCACAACATGGCAATTTCCCAAATAGTACTTTAGAGAAATCAAATTTAACAGACTTTCAACTTAATGTAGATCATTAAGGAATAAATAGTATCTCATTCTGAAACACAAAACAAACGCTGCAAGTCAAAACAGTTCATTTTAATTCTAAAATGCATTTGAGTACATTGCGGACTATTTTAATGCCTTGGATATTAAATGAAAATTGTATAATCGATTGGTTTTCACTAACATTTCCTAAAATTATGGTTAAATATACCTTCTTGTGACAGTCTGTCAGGAAGAGATTAATGATAGAATCACAGAGATACCATCTGTTTAAATACTCTTTTTATTTACAGTGCTTGTTTAATAAATAACCAACCTGCTTAGCAACTGAAACCTCAGCTGATATGATTTCATGATGACGTGACACATGGAACATTATTATTATTGATTTTGAATATTAAGTCACTGTCCTTAATAATTCAATATTCGGGGGAGAGATTTACAATACAATTACCAAAAAATAACCAAATCACATGCCTAGGAATTTGAAGAAAAATTAAGGGTAAACACAGGATTTAGCAAATAAATCTAAAGGGTAAAGGAAGCAGGTGGAGAAGACATTTAATAAAACATGCCTCTCATTTTTATTCCTTTTCTGTTTGGTTTCTTGGGAATCTGTCTGCCAGTGAACTCCACTGTATTTGCTTCAGGCGGGTTCTTTTATTCTGTTAGGCTTCTGGCGTGGCAACCCAAAGAAAGCTATTTGAGTTATAGTTGAAACCTAATATTAGTTTTAAGAAGTAAAACAGATTTTTGACAGATAGAATTATAGTTTTAAACTATAAAAAACACTGGTTTAATGTTTCGAAGGGTTTATTAGCTTAACCTAGACACGGAATCAAAGCATAGATGATAAATACTAGTCACGGTTATTAATGGCTTGCATTACATTTGATTTGCTTTCCCTGTCAATAAGTACATCGATATATTTTCATCAACAGTGGGGTTTGTTTGTTTGGGTGCTCAGGATAAAGGTTGTGTTGAAGACAAAGAGAGAAATGTGTTTTGAAGTTATAAAAATGAGACTCATTTTTTTTCAATTCTAAAGGGCCTGATTATGCCAACAGCAACCCAGAGACCAACTTCCAGTACATTATAACACTGCCTTGTTTTCTTTATTGGCCTTGTAACCCCAAACTACTTCATTTTAATAAGTTATTCTTATGATTTGAGAAACTACTTGCATGAGTCTAATTATGTTTTGTATAAATAATGTTGCACATACCAAAAAAACATGTCTGAATATAAAAGATAAAGAAATGACTTACTAAGCAATATATAAATAAAATGTTTACTGAATTCCCCTTGGAAAGCAACAATGCTGAAATATTTTGGGGGGAATTCAGAATTGTAACAACCACTCCTTGCATTTTGCTCAACACTGAGTTCTTTCACTCATAAGATTCACAGAGATTTCCATAATAATTTATATCATATTCCTAGTGTTTATGATATTTATCTTTCATACATACATTATATAGCGAATACAAAAAAATTTTACTAAGTATTTCATCTAGTCTGTTACAGGGTCAGGAAATAAAATGTTACAAATTCTTAGAAAGAAGAACATTTAGAATTTTCTCTTCATTTCAAATCAATGGTGCAAAGATATACAAGAGCACAAATTAAATTTAAGAGATAGAAAGAAAACTCTTGATATGCATGATTTTCTTTTAAAACTTTACTATTTGCAGGTTGGTTAAACATTATGAGGACAATCTGTCAGAAGGGCCTTTCGCCTTGGATATGTTTAGGTCAAAACATGTAAGCTTCTAATTCTAGTGTTGCTTGATACTATTTACTTGGTCACAATGAGTTCACAAAGAATATCAGTAGTGTGATCTCAGGAGCACACTGAAAACGTCTTCTGTATATCACTTGGAGTTACTCTCCAATATAAAGAAATTTGTGCACATGGTCGTTAGGTCTTTCAGGAAGAGTTCATAGAAGCAAGTCTGTGAAGAGTTAGGGATAAGAAGGCAGGAAAGGGAATTTAGATGCACAAATGGCTTATGCCAGGCTGAGCCACATGAAGTCCAATGTATGTCCAATAATCTTCTAAACTCTACGGACTCTACCCACAATGCCCTCTAAAAATGCCCCAAACCTTGCCCACTGCCTCAAGTGGTAAGGAACATTGTAAAACTCATTTAAGAACATTACGAAAGCTCCGCATTTTAAGAGTCATTCCTTTGAAATCAGTACCTATAGCTTAATAAAATCTAGGTTGGATTCGGACTTGTATTTTATCCAATGAATCAGAAGTCGAACTCAAATGGTATCTAGTTGCTTAAAAAGCTAACAATCCCTCCCCGCCGCTTGAAAAAAGAATTTAACAATCCAATCTGTAAATTGAGTTTTCCCCATGATAGATAATCAAGACATTTTGTAAAAACACTTCTTTTTTTCTAAGAAATTATAGAAAGACTTTAGATATTAAATATCTTTAAAAATAAACTGGGTGTGGAAGTATATTTTCCTGATTTTATACCAGCTATAAAGACTATGTCATTTAACCCTCTAATGTTACCAATTAGAAAACAAAAACCTGAGGAATTTATGTGACTTAATCAAGAGCTCCTTTGAGATCACTCAGCAAGTTAAAGCTATGAAGTATACATCCAAAAATCCTTTGACCTTCCGTCATATTAAGTTTACAGTTTATAGGTCGCTGCGGAACCGAGACAAGAAAGCTCCTACACGAACGACAAAATTGAGCTTCCAATTGGGAGAATAGCTCTCCTGAGACAAGAGCAACAGAGAAAGCATACAAGATCAAGGTCTTGCAAGTGAACTTATATTTATACACACACACACACACACACACACACACATACACATACATATGCATATCACCAACTACATAGCAACTACAAGAAGTTTCTTCTCCCACAAAGCTCTGAAAGATTTTTTGTCCATTCCAAATAATCATTTGATGGATACCAAAATCTACACAATTCACCTCCCTCAAGGATAAAACATATTAAAAACCATGCGAGTGAAAATGCCTAGTAGCTGTCATATTAAACTTTTTATTGTGTATATATTATGGCTATTTAATTTATGCCTACTCATTATAAGGTACTGTATGGTACATTTAAAGCACAGGCTTACAGTTAATCACAAGCTAATTAAAAACTTTACATTATATTTTTTGTGATTCTTTTCATCTGTAGTTTTACAGCAATAATTACATGATTTTTCCAGTGTAATGCATTTAATTTTTTACAATGAATTATTATTGAACTCATAAGCAGAGAAGAAAATTCCACTTTCTAGAATCAGAAGACCTAGCACATTCCTTTAAAAGTGGGTTTCTTCTCTCACACCTTGGGAGGGTCTGCTCTGGAAGAGAAAGAATATTGCCCTGGCCATCACTATGTACTTACAGTAGACTAGAACAAAGGTACGGCAAACAGGACCAATACATCATCAAACGGATGGCACAGCCTGAACTCAAAGACAAAAGGGCAGAGAGCTTTGAAAAGTGTGTGGGAAAATGGAATGAAAATTATTTTTTTCCATGACATGTTTGAAGCCCTTTAATTTTTGTTTTCAGAGAAATGAACTTTTATAGGCTCACAGGGGTATTTCATAACCATGACATAGAGAATGAGATCTCAAAGAGTCTCTATTTGACCCTGGGGTTGTTTATTCACCTACTGTTTGGACATCTGAAGATACTTTTGAGCCCCATTCTCCCCAAATTCTAGCATGAGACTCAAATCTGCTGCACAGGACACAGTCCATAGGTTGAGGTAGTGAAGTGAGGCCCCTCAGTAAGGGCCTTCGCAAGCTCAACATGCTTTCACAGCTCAGAGAGACCTGCCGCTTACTTCCTCTTGGGAGGGTAACTTTTTAACTTTTTTGAGGCTCAGGTTTCTTATCCATAAAATAGAATAAAGACTGTAGCTAAAGAGTAGCTTCAATGCAATAATTACATTAGATAATGCACCCAAAGCACATTGCAATAATTAAATTAGATAATGCATACAAAGCACTTTAGGACAGTGCCTGATTTAACGTGGGCACAAAGTATAGCACTGATGATAGGGGAAGTGCCAATGCATCACTTCTAAAAACTAGAGAGTACTATACAATACAGAATATGTTTAGGACAGTTTTGAGTTTTTATGTTATAACAAGGACAATTGCTTAAATAATGCTATTTATCCGCTCATTTATCTTTGACTCTCAGCCATAGCAGAACATCAACAAAATAAAGGTGTGAGTTAACTCTGGAAAAACCAAGGATAGTAATAAGGATGTATCAAGTTCCGAGGAATAATACTAGATGTGTCTTGCCATCCCTCCCCCTCATGTTTCCGTCATCATTTTTACCTCCCTTGTTTTCTGCTCAGGATGTTCTTCTTCCTTCCCTTGCTGAGATCAGTCCCATAGTCCGTCCTTTGTCCCACCACCCTGCTCTTCAGTTTCAATACTCAAAGTGTGGGGCTCGGGCCCGTACAACACATGCTACTCTTGAGAACTAGAAGTAAACGGACATTTTTAGGCCTCCTCTGACACCTTCTAAATCAGAATCTTTTTCAAGATCTTCAAGAATGTATATTAAAATTGAAGAAATTCAAGCAGGTGTATTAAAATTTGAGAGTTAAAATTCTCTAAATTCAATGAATGGTGTGAGCTAACACTAAAAATGTAACTTTCTATAACCCTTTTTAGACTAAATTCTTTTCTATTTTGATTTTTTTTACATTTTGAAGCCATATGATTTCAGTAATGAAAGGTATGTTAAAATATATTTTAAAAAATAGGACACTCCTGGGAAGAGGGCAAAGGAGTAACACATAACAGAGACTCCTCAGAATTCAGCCTAGGAGAGCTGCTTAGAGGGCAATTCAACACTGCTGGAATGCAGGAGGAGCATCATAAAGATAAGTAGACACAGATCCACAAGGTTTCGAGGGCCTGGGGGCTACTGGTTTACCATAGTGGAGGCTGGCTAGGGCTTGACTTTAACCCTGCCACTGTCTCAGCTGGAGCCAGGACCATGTGGAGCTGGCCAAGGGGCTTAATCTCAACACAGCCACAGCTTGCTGCCACCTCAGGGCAGGGATTAAACCCTTGCAGCCCCACGGGCAGGGATGGGGCTCAGCTATATTGTACTTTTGTTTCCCTCTCTTCCCCCATAGTCTCAGCTGGGTTACTTTTTCATTTTTTTTCTCTCCTCTTTGTCTCTTCCCTGTTCTCTCACAATCCACTGAGGTCCTTGAGACCACTCCCCTTAGCCTAGGGCATTTATGCCTGTGTCCCACCCAGGTAGGGTGTAGGAAAACAAAACTATCCCAAGAATACTCTACCCAGCCAAATTATCAATCAAGATAGATGGAGAAGTAGGAGTCTTCCCAGACAAGAAAAAACTTAAACAATATGTTAGAGGAAACTCAGCCCTACAAAAGATTCTTGGTGACCCAGTATGGGCAGAAGAAAAACACTCACCAAGCATGAATAAGAGACCAACACCTGGAACAACCTCGCGAGAGGGTGGGGGGCAACAAAGAGAAAACAGACACCAAGATAACATTGACTTAAGGATGAAAAGAAGTCAAGAATGATACACACACACACACATACATACGCACAACACACTAATAAGAAAGGAAAGCAGGAAAACACCCAATACAAAAGGTATAAGATGACATCACAGAGTCCACAGATGGAGATAATAACCCTGAATATCAATGGCCTGAACTCAGGCATTAAAAGGCTGAGGATAGCAGAAAGGCTTAGAAAACATAGTCCATCAATTTGCTGCCTACAGGAGACACATCTCAAGGTTACAGACAAAAATAGCTGCGAATCAAAGACTGGAGAAAGGCATACCCAGCAAACAGCGATTCAAGAAAAGCAGGTTTGCCATCCTAATCTCGGATAAAATTGACCTCAAAGTGCAAACCATAAAAAGAGATAAGGAGGGACACTATAAACGCTCAAGGGAATGGTAAGCAAGGAACTACTAAGCATTGTAAATATATATTCCCCGAATGAATGACCCACTGAATACGTCAACCAAACACTCCAAAAGATGAAAAAAGAAATCACAGCCTCAATGATAGCGGGTGACTTGAATACCCCGCTCTCTGAGAAAGATAGATCACAGGGGAAAAAAAACTAAACAAGGAGGCTAGAGATCTAAATACTACAATTAGACCATTTGACCTGATAGATGTTTGCAGGGCTTTTCATCCAAATACTAAAAAAATCACATTCTTTTCAAGTTTGCATGGCACATTTGTGAAGATACACCACATGCTGGGGCATAAGGCGAATCAACATAAATTGAAGCGCATTGATATCATACAGACCTCTTTCTCTGTCCACTGTGCCATAAGGCTGGAAATCAACTAAAGGAAGACAAAGAAAACAAGAGCAAATAATTGGAGGATGAATAACTCTCCATT
Organism: Tenrec ecaudatus; assembly: GCF_050624435.1. Classification (NCBI taxonomy): domain Eukaryota; kingdom Metazoa; phylum Chordata; class Mammalia; order Afrosoricida; family Tenrecidae; genus Tenrec; species Tenrec ecaudatus. Next base: position 297,965,406 of record NC_134531.1, read on the forward strand.
GCAAGATCTCTCTATTGGCACAGATCAGAGATGAAATTAGGAAATTTCTAGAAACCAATGAGAATGAGAAAATGATGTACCAAAACTTATGGGGCACAGCAAAGGCAGTTATCAGAGGAAGTTTCATAGGAATACATGTACACTTGAAAAAGGAAGCGAGACTCATGACTGATGTGTTGGCACAAAATTTACAACTAGAGCAGAGTCAGCAGAACAATCCCACTAATATCAAAAGAAAAAAATAATAAAAATCAGGGCTGAGATTCAGGAGAGGGAAAATAAGGAAACTGTGAAAAAAATTAATGCTGCTAAAAGTTGGTTCTTTGAAAGGATAAACAGAATTGACAGTCCACTGGCAAACCTAACCAAAGAAAGGAGGGAACAAATTTCAATAGCAAGAATCAGGGATGAAAGAGGGGACATTACAACAGACCCCAATGAAATAAATAGGATAATTACACAGTACTACAAAGGATTGTCCTGAAAAGAAAGCAACAACTGGGAAGACACAGACAAATTCTTGGAAAAACTATCCCTCTCTAGACTATCCCCCAAGGACGTTAAGAATCTCAACAGACCTATAGTAATAGAAGAAATAGACATGGTTATCAAGAAATTCCCAGCAAAAAATTCCCCTGGACCAGATGACTTCACTGGATAATTCTACCAAGCATTTAGGGAAGAACTAACACCAATCCTACACAAACTCTTCCAGAACATAGAAATAGATGGCAAACTCCCGAATTCCTTCTAAGGAGCTAGTATAACTCTGATACCCAAACCGTGAAGGGATCCCACAATAATTGAGAACTACAGACCAATATCCCTAATGAACATCGATGCAAAAACCCTTAATAAAATACTGACCAATAGAATACCAAAGTATATAAAACAAATAATTCACCTGACCAAGTGGGATTCATACCAGGGATGCAGAGATGGTTCAACATACAAAAGACCATTAATATCAATCGCCACATTGACATGAAAAACTCTAAGAACCACAGGGTAATATCAGTAGATGCAGAAAAAGAATTTGACAACATCCAACACCAATTCCTGTTTAAGACACTTGAGATGTTAGGAATGGAAGGAAAATTCCTAAGATAATACAAGCTATATATGAAAAACCAGCAGTCAACATGGTAGTCAATGGAGAAAAGACAAACACAATCCCACTGAAAAAGGGGACCAGACAAGGATGCCCCTTGTCCCCACTCTTATTTAACATCGTACTGGAGGTTTTAGCTAACAGCAGAAGGTAAAGATAAGATATCAAAGGTATTCATCTGGGGAAGGAGGAGGTAAAACTATCGGTTTTGGGGGGTTTTTTTGCAGATGATATGATTTCATATATGGAAAATCCCAAAAGCTCCACAAGGGGAGTACTAGAAGCAATAGAGGAGTTTGGCAGAGTGACAGGATACAAGATAAAAAAGCAGAAGTCCATCGGACTGCTATACACTTCAGATAAGACCACAGAAGAGGAGATAAAAAAGGTGGTGCCCTTCACAATAGCCAAGCACAAATTAAAATATCTAGGGATATACTAGACTAAAAGAACAAAAGATGTATATGAGGAAAACTACTGAACACTATTACAAGAAACCAAGAGTGACCTCAACAAATGGAAAAATATCCCATGCTCATGGATTGGAAAACTCAATATAGTAAAGATGTCAGTCCTGCCCAAGACTGCATATAAGTTTAATGCAATTCTGATACAATTACCCTTATCTTTCTTCAAACAAATGGAAAAACTGATTACCAACTTCATATGGAGAGGGAACAGTCCCGGAATTAGCAGAGAACTCCTCAAGAAGAAGGACGCAGTGGGAGGACTTGCTTTACCTGACTTTAGCACATACTATACAGCTACAGTTGTCAAAACCGGATGGTATTGGTACAATGACAGATACTCAGACCAAAGGAAAAGAACTGAAAACCCAGAAATAAAATCAGCAGCATACAGACAACTGATCTTTGATAAGGGCCCTAAGTCGCCTAGTGCTGTAGGGGTTAGGATAAGGGCCCATAAAATATCCAATGGGAAGCAGATGCCCTCTTTAACAAGTGGTATTGGAAAAAACGGATATTTACCTGCAGAAAAATGAAGCAGTACCCTTATCTCACTCCATGCAAAAGACTAAACTCAAGGTGGATCACAGACCTTGAAGTAAAACCCCAATTATTAGGGTTATCAAGGAGGGAATTGGGACCAACTTTAGGACTTTGGTACAGGGAATACAAAGGCTATCGGAAATAGGGTAGGACACAAACACAGAGGAGGCACAAATTGACAAATAGGATATACTGAAGATAAAACACCTGTATACATCAAAAGAATTCACCAAGAGAATAATAAGTGAGTCCATGGACTGGGAAAACACCGTTAGTAATGACACATCAGACAAAGGCCTTATTTCTAAAATCTACAATACTCTGCTAGCTTCCAAAAAGAAAAAAACTAATTGCCCACTAATAAGGTGGACAAAGGACTTGAAAAGAAGTTTCATAGGGGTAGAAATCTGAGTGACCAATAACATATGAGGAAATGCTCCCGATCTTTAGCCATACAGAAATGCAAATTAAAGCAACAATGAGGTACCAGCTAGCGCCCTCAAATATAGACCAATTTTAAAAAATCAGAATGCAACAAGTGTTGGAGAGGCTGTGGGGAGACAGGAACTCTCATCCACTGCTGATGGACCTATATGTATGTACAGCCACTATGGAAATCGATCTGGTGATATCTAAATCAGATGGAAATCGAATTACCAAATGACCCAGCAATCCCCCTCCTGGGCATATACACAAAAGAGGCAAGAAACAAACCAAGGCCAGACATCTGTGCTCCAATGTTCATTGCGGCACAGTTCACAATTGCAAGGAGTTGGAAACAACCCAAATTTCCATCAACTGACAAGTGGTAACATACTGTGGTACATACATACAATGGAGTACTACGTATCACTAAAAAGCAGTGATGAACGTATGAAGCACATCGCTGCATGGGAAGAACTTGAGGAAATCATGCTAAGCAAAGTAAGCCAAGTACAACATGAGTCTGCTGAGGTCAGCTTAAAAAAAAAACAATATAAATGGGGCATAAGGAAAAAGCTACAGTATACAAACATTTCTGGGGTGAGGACCAAATCCAGGGATACATAAGGTAGCCAACTAAAAAGGAGGTGGGAGGAAAAGAAAAAAATTTTTTAATTAAATGCGTATGGATATTTTCTATATCTCCACAGGGAAAGAGGCACCAGGCTTCAACCCAGTACGCCAAGATGTGAATACAACATGCCAGCATGGAGAAGGGAACCAGTGGAGAGGTCTGAGGGGCCGGCCCCAATCCCAACTACGTGGACACCTGCCCTTCCCCCCAGAAGAATGTATTTCAGAGGACAACATTGAATCTGCAGCTCTGGGAGAGGGATATGTCTGATCAGAGCACATGGAAGCAAATGAAGGGGGAGGAAGAGTGGAGCACATCCTGGTCCACCAAGCCTTGAGGATGATATTCCCACTAAGAGCAGCCAATCCACAGAGAAGACCATATGGCCGGCCCCACCATGAGACATAACACCCCTCACTGACCCATAGCTCTGCAGGGGACAACATTGGAGGCACAGTGTGGGAATTGTGCCCGATCTGATCCCACCACACAGAGGCAAAACACTAAGGGTGTGGAATAGAACAGCAAGGGGAGCAGAGCAATGAAGTCCCCAGGGAATTCCAAAAGAAGACTTTGGGACCAGGACTTGGTGCCCCATCAGACTCGACTGGAAAACACTCCTAAAGGCCAATAAACAGTCCTTGAACAAACTACAAGTTTTCTTTCTTGTTGTTGTATTTTGTTTTGTGTTTTGTCATTGGCTTGTTGGTGTTGTTTTGTTTTCTTTTGTTGCTTGGTTTTGCTCTGTCTTGTGTTTGTGCATGCTATTATCTCTGCAGGTCTGTCTAAATAAGATAGACTGGATAAACCATCTGTAGGAGAAAACAACAGGACTGACAGTTCTGGGGGGACATGGGAGAAGGGGAGATTGGGGGAAAGTAAGTGGTGTTAACAACCCAGGGAAAAGGGAACAACAATTGATCCAAATCGGTGGTGAGGGAGGTGTATGAGGCCTGGTAGGGCATGACCAAGGGTAATGTAATGAAGAGATACTGCTGAAACTCAGGTGGGGACAGAGCATGATAGTGGGACAGGAGGAAAGTCAAATGAAATAGAGAAAAGAGCTGGGAGGCAAAGGACATTTATAGAGGTCTAAATAAATGCATGTACATATGCAAATATATTTATATATGAGGATGGGGAAATAGATCTATGTGCATTATATGTATAGGTTTATTATTAAGGTAGTAGATGGACATTGAGCCTCCATTCAAGTACTCCCTCAATGCAAGAATACTTTGTTCTATTAAACTGGCATTTCTTGATGCTCACCTTCACAACACAATCGCTGAAGACAAAGTGGGTACATAAGCAAATGTGGTGAAGAAAGCTGATGGTGCCCGGTTATCAAAAGATATAGCATCTGGGGTCTTAAAGTCTTGAAGATAAACAAGCGGCCATCTAGCTCAGAAGCAACAAAGCCCACATGGAAGAAGCACACCAGCCGGTGCAATCATGAGGTATAGAAGGGATCAGGTATCAGGCATCATCAGAACAAAAAAATCTTATCATTGATAAGGGAGAGTGGAGACCCAAAGTCCACCTGTAGACAATTGGACATCCCCTTAAGGTAGGGTCACGGTGAGAAGATGAGTGAGTCAGGGTGCAGGGTAGCAACGATGAAACATACAACTTTCCTCTAGTTCCTAAATGCTTCATCCCCCCACTATCATGATCCCAATTCTACCTTACAAATCTGGCTAGACCAGAGGATGTACACTGGTACAGATAGGAACTGTAAACACAGGAAATCCAGGACCGATGATCCCTTAAGTACTAGTGGGGAGAGTGAAGATGCTGGGAGGGTGGAGTGAGGGTGTGTGGAAAGGGGGAACCGATTATAAAGATCTACATATAATCTCCTCCCTGGGGTAAGGACAACAGAAAAGTGAGTGGAGATGTCAGGCAGTGTAAGATATGACAAAATAATAATTTATAAATTATCAAGGGTTCATGAGGGAGGGGGATGCAGGGAATGAGGGGGAAAATGAGGAGCTGATGCTTAAGTGGAGAGCAAGTGTTTTGAGAATGATGAGGGCAATGAATGTTCAAATGTGCTTTACACATTTGATGTATGTATGGGTTGTAATAAGAGTTGTATGAGTCCTTAGTAAAATGATTTAAAAACAAACAAAACATATATATATAAATAAAGTAATATGTATTTTTAAGCAATTAGTGGTGCACTTTTGTCCCATAGAAATTTTAGTGATAGGACTAGTCGGATGAGACCCATTTCTTTATATTCAGGGAGCTTCTTAGGAACCCCGCCCCCAGAGAGCAACGCACACAAAAAGTGGGACAACAGTTTCCTGCTACACTTGAGGTATAAAAATGTAAGTGGGCACTGTATGTGGGCAATGAAAATATTAAATCTGTATTTACAATATTATAACCAGAAATTTATGTGTATGCATTTGTTTAAGTCTCCCTCACTGGGATGAGTTCTCTGCAGTGACACACTGTATCCACCTTGTCCATGTCTGAATTCATAGTGTTTAACACAACATGAGACAGTCACAGAGCAAGCGTTTGATTTAGCTTCTTTTTTACTAAATGAAAAAGAAGCCAGTCCTTCAGTCTAAGCTAGACTCTTATAACCAGTCTATCAATAAATCATGTCTGCCATTGGAATATCTATGGCATTTGCTTATTTATCATATCACTGTCTGGTGTCACTTTATTCTAGTTGTAAAAATTCACAAGTGATATCCTATAAAATCATTCTCTATTTCCTTGGTAATCTTACACTTTTGCAGATAAACTTATCTTTTTTAGATATTTCCAAACAATATCATATTTTTCAAATACCTACTTCTAGAAATTCCAAATTATATAGCCTAAAACATACTCTAAACATGCTCTTAAACTAGTCAATATTTTTTAAAAACTTCAATATTACCCATTCATCCTGTAAAATCATTCAGTCTGCATCAAGAAGATTAATTTTCCATTATCCAATCAATGGCATTCTCAGACCTATATCAAATGCTTTTGTTTATTTTACTAATCTTGACTTAAAAACACCTTACCATCTTTAGTATATAGGATAGAAGCTAGTTGAAGGTTTAGATAAGTCTCAGTGATAATTTCAATTCTGCTCCTTTTTTTTTTTAGCTATGTAATTCAGACGGCTAAGTTCTGTATAAACGGGAACAAAAATAAATGCCGAATGCGAGTTTTGTAAGGATTAAGGAAAATAATAATGGTTAATGCTATCTAAAGTTTATTTAGCACATACTGTGCTTCAGGCCCTTTTCTATACCTCTTAATTGTATTTTTGTATTTAATCCTCACAACCATTCTATGAGATGGATGCTATTGTTCACATTCACAGAAACTGTAACACAAAGAGTTGAAGTAATTTCCTGGAATGTAGTGTCTGATTTCCAATGGGGTACCCTTATTTTATTATTTTTAAGACTTTTTATTGTGAGCTAGGTGAAGGTGTGCAGAGCAGGCCATCACGTTACATTCAATAATTCATACACATTTCCTTTCAACTCACCCATCCATTGAAATCCCCTCAGCACATCATCACTTACCTCACTTCTTCCCTGACATCTTTACTTATTAAAAGAAAATGTGCATGTCTAGAATAAGTGTCCATGCTGCATACATCAAAAATGATAGCGAATGATTGAGTCATTCAAAAACTTAACAAAAATGCTTTAGTTTTTTTTTATGCCAGTTGGATTTTCTCCAAACGATTCAAATAATGATAGTTTATTTGATTCAAGACTAAATTGTCATCATGAATCAAAGTTACTGGCTATGCAATTAATCCCTCACTGCTCTGTTTTACCTCTGTGAAAGGACTGTGAATTTGTAACTGAAGGCTCAAGGTTTTATAAAGTGGTGGTTGTTTGGGTTTCAAAATACTAATGGACCTGTTCTTTGTGTTATAGAATCAGTAGAATAAAGTGCTGTCATTTTACACGTGCATGTATAATTTTATAATTCAGTATTTGAAAATCCTATGTTACCAACTAAAATAACCTGACTCATACTCACCTAATACAAACCTTAATCATCAGACACACATATATAAGCCCTGGTAGAGAATCTGAGGTAGTGTGTACGGGTAATGGACTGACAGCTAACCTAAAAGTCACAGTTCATATGCAAGGGAGAAAGATGAGGCTGTATGCTCCTGTAAGGGTGTCCAGCCTCAGAAACCCGGAGTGGGAATTGATGTGTGGGTAATGGATTTGGATAACTGACTTAAACCACACGCAAAAAAATTAAATATACTTGAGTATATGTTGTTTGTTTCATGAAGGATCAACATTTATAAAAAGCCTACCAAAAGGTTGCTAAATACTCTCCATAATTAAATTTTATTCTATTCCATTCTGAAGTTATAGGTTAACTAAGCCCAGTGTCTTTATTAATGGGAACACTGGCGCCACAGTTGTCAAAGTGCTTGGCTGGTAATTGAAAGGTTGGTGATTCACACCCACCAGTGAGAGATGGATACATATGGCAGTCTGTTTCTTTAAAGATCTGCAACCTTGTTTGTCTGCCACAAAAGGTATGTGCACATAAATAAGACCCCCATCAACTCCAAAATAGTCACTTGTAGACCCTTCTAACGGTGCACTGGGTATTTTTTATGATATACTGGATAGCTATTTCTCAAAGAAGTAAGGATGTTAAAGTAAAGAATTAGGAATATTACAGTATACTCTTTGTAATAAACTGTGGCAATAAAGTTGCTCTAAAGATTTCTTGATTTGCCCTCCATAATATAGGAATATAGACCTTAAACACAATTTTTATTTTTATTTTTCCTTTTCCTTTCAGAAAATGTACCAGAGGCCAGTTGTTTCTTTTATTGATGATAGTAGGAATGTGCATTAGAAGAATCCAGTAAAACTATAGGACTTAACTGGACAGCATGTTGTAAAAGGGGATGGCTGTGGTATTTTCAGTGCAAAACTTATACAACTGTTATTTATGAGTCTCATCATTTCTGAAAAGTATGCTCGATTGTTGGCCTATGTCATCTCCTCAGATAATGACTACACATGCTCTTTCTGCCCATTAATGCTTTTTCCTGCTCAAGCATTCTGTACCCCATTGGCGCCCCATAAAGGAATTGAAGAATAAAACAAATTCATCTGGGATAACTTTGTCATTGTGGGTGACTTGATCATACATTGTTTGAAAATTTGTTCTACCTTATTATGGTTCAAATGCTGCTTTGTGATCCACCAAAGAAATCCAATACTATACCATACCGTTGGCATGTTGCACAGGTTATAAATGATTCCTGCAGCCTCCCTCCCCCCAAGAGGAAGAGATGCACCATTTCCCCCATTTATTACATGTTGTCTGAAAGACCACGTATTTTGCCAAGGGCTTTAGAACTTTGCAAAAGGCACAGTAAAATTTTAGAAGCATGGATTCATTAATCAGTGTCCAGAAAGTACTTGATTCCGGTAAAGAGTAGGAAGTCAAACAAATGTTCTGCCTGAGTGCTGTGCCCTTTGAGGACTCATGAGCACCCTGAAGAAACATTGTAATGTTTCTTGACTGAATATTTGTATCTTGGGCATCGTTTTTCACCCGCATTGGAACCTATTAACTTCTTTTATAAACCCTTAAACCATGAAAAAAAAAAAGCATTTTCAAGCTGGAGAGACCAAAATTGTTCAAAACTTAACCTGTAAAACCAGGTGTAATGTTTTAATTTCATCCTGGTTTTTGATAAAAAATCTTCCAGGAAATGTCCTCAACTAGAGTATTTCTTCTCATGAGACTTCCCCTTTACATGCCATGGACAGTGCAGGCCTGGGGGGGCGGGGGAAGGGGGGGTGGTCTACCACTTGTAGGCACATGGCAAGTCTTAATCCAGTTTTCAGGGTGGCACTTTGTTTTTTTAAATCATAAACCATCTCCTTCTTGATCCTTCATCAGAATAGAGGAGACTGAGGAAGAGGACAGACAATGATGATAGCAATCCGCTGGTGTTTCTCTATCATGGTCTTTCTTGTTTCTATTTTTAAAATTGCTAATGATGTAACTTTCAAGACATTAATTCTGATGGGGTCCCATAATACATGTTTATTGGAAATAGAATATGTGGTCATTATGATCTGATATGCATAACAGTATGTGCCGTAATGATCGTGTGGACCACATAGGAAAAAATCAGCATAAATACTATATCCTTTACCACTCAGTCCCACAATTTGGTCTCCTATTTTTTTGGGTGGTGTTGGTTTTTCCCTCTTATGTTCAATTAAATTAACTAGAACACAGTAGTGGTTAATTACTTGTAACTCAAACCATTCATTCTCTCTGAAGTTATTTATTCATCTAAAATAGAGCTAACAACTTTATCTCAGAAGGGTTACTGCTAGGATTAAAGGAACGGACATTCATAAAATACCTGAAAATGCTTTAAATAGAGTCTAAGGAATACGAATGTTTACTAAATCACTTTCTATTCCGTTTCCAATCCTTGGGGGAGAGGGGGTGGTGGTGGAGAGGCAGCTCTGAAGCAAAGTGAAAACAAACCTATCTGTGATTTTCAAGAATAAATGCACCCAGACTGAATCTAAAATCCCTGAATCCATTACTTCCATATTGCTCGGAGATGATACATATCCCCGATTGTATCTTCAGCTCTTCAGTGTATACACCTTTCATACTTCCACCGAAATACAGTATACCTTTTATCTATGTTCCCACAGTGATATCTCAAAAATGATTGTCATATTACATGTGAGTTATGAATAGGCATAGCATCTCCACCACATAGCGTTCATGATAGGAGCATTTCTTTTTAGTTTCGGACACCCAGAACCTATTTCCTTGCCTAGAACATGTCGGGTGCATCTCTGACCTGAATAGCTCAGGAGTGGCATTAAGAAATAAAACAAGGTTTCAAAAAGTTTGTGGAAAAAGGAGACTTGAAAGATAATGGAACTTTCCCACGAACCTTTTGAAATCCCCTCAAATATGCTCTTTCCTTTAAAGAAGATACTATTACGATTAAATTATTTTGGGTGACACATAATTTTCAGATCCAAATATTTAATTGCAAGTGAGCTCATTCAGCAAATCAATTCATTCAGCTTCTTAGAAGTTGACTGTTTGGGCTGGCATCTGGCTGCAGAACTTCGTCCAGCCCTGCATTCTCAAATTTGGATTCGCATACATAAACCAGACCTTGAATGTCTCCAAGTTAAAATGATCCTCTTAATAGTTTGCAATATCAATGGCTGAGAATGAAATAAAAAGCAATATTTAACTAGATACCGAGCAATTTGAAGGTTTTGTTTGTTTGTCTTTTTAAAGAAAGCATTTGGTTTCCTAGGGCATTCTAGGTGTCTTGTGGATGGTGCATTGAAGTAGAGAAAGCATCTTAGCCACATCCCTGAATCTGAAGGAAAAAAAAAATAGAAGGCAAACATCTTTTTCACGGTTGGGTCAGGGACTTTCAGGAAACCTAAATCAACTGCTATCTACTTCCCAAGGTAGAATTCAGGCATCTAGTACATGAGTGAGGCATCCACAGAGCTGTGCAAACATCCCATCTTGCTGGCTTTTAAGTTCTGTTACATCAGCTCTACTCCTTTGTGGGTAAAGACCAATTTGAAATAACAAGGAAAGTAGTGAAAAGCCTCCTTAGAAAATTCCAAGTAAGGAGACATCATTCTCCCCGACCTATCCCCATGCCCAAATTTACACTGTTTAGCCTCCCCCTGGAATCCACACCAAGAGCCTGGCATCCATGGTAAGCTAGATCATCACAAAACCTTTGATGTCCGACATTTTCAACCTTCCCAACGCTGCCACCCTTTCATACACATTACTCTCGTTGCTACTTCATAGCTGTAACTTTGCTACTCGTTTGACTTGTAATGTAAATATCTGATATGCAGGATGTATTTTCATTGTTACAAATTGAGCATAACCACAACTGAATACAAAAAGACCGATCATCACTCAGACTAGGTTCCCATGGTACAGATATTTTTTTTCTGCACTAGCAGATGATTTTACAGGACGTGATTTTACATGTAACCACTAATGATAATTCATGAAGTGTTGTTTTACCTCCAATACTGCTGCTTTCAACACAGTAGCTGCTTTTAACAGAGTAGATGCTTTCGACACAGTACCTGCTCGTTACACATGTGTGACAGGTCCCCATAAGTACATTATGGATAGAACTCTGTTGCATACACCTGTATTTGTATGGGGTATATGTGATGGGGTTGGTACGATGATGTCATCACGTCAGGTACTCGTATGTGGGTGCATCTGCATGTGGGTGGATCTGCCTGGAGATGATACAGGTGCGATGTCTTGGTTTTGATGGCCTTAGCATCAAAAATATGTGTTTTCCTATGGTTTTAGATGACCCCTATGAAAGGGTCGTTTGACCCCCAAAGGGGTTGTGACCCACAAGTTGTGAACCACTGTCTTATGGGGATCATTACTCTTCCCTTCGGTACTAAATGAATGGTAAGACTTGTTTGCCCTTGAGTTGTATTGAACACTGGTCACTTGAAGAACATTTTCCCCAAAAACTGTAGCTAAAATCTTTTATAAAAATTATGTTCCTCAAGTCTTCTAAGCAAGAGTAGAAATCAGTTCTTTTTACTTCATTTGGGACTTCTGTTCCCATGAATTTCCCCAATTTTTCCCCTCTCAGGAAAGCTACTTATTCATCTTTTGACTCTCCCTCTATTGGATTAAAGACAAGTTTAAGGGAAATGAACATAAATCTTGTGAGTACCTGCTACATACAAAACTCTGCACAAGATACATTGCATATATCATCTTTATTTATTTTTAATGTTTATTTTTATAATCTTTATTCTATGTCTTCAATTATCTTAAAACATATGCTTTGTCCACCCTTCTTTGGTGATGATCAAATGGAGATGTAGGGAGGTTAATCATTTTGCTTACACAGCTTTTTAATCTACAACAAAGCTTCTCAGCCTTCTCTAAGCCACGGATGTAAATTCTCTGTTATATTACCCATGACACACTTAATGAACAAAAACAATTTCAATCATGTGACACATTTGATCTCCCTTTAATGCTATACTTCAATTGTAAGCAACCTTAACTCTTTTGATAAGAGATGGAGAAGAAAAAGAGACAAAGAAGATACAAAGGTCAACACAGACAAAAGAATGAAGAGGGTAGAGAAAGAGGAGAAGCTATGATTAGTTTTGTTTATTTATTTCTTTGAGAGTGGTTCTTTCTTAGACGTTAGATAAAACAGCCACTCTCTCTGATGACATTAGAAGAGCTATTTAAGGGGATTTGTATTTTAAAATCATTTAATTTTCAAATATTTCTGACTGAAATGTAAATGAAAAATGTCATTTTGATCCAGCAAATACTTCACAAAAGTCTTTGGAGGTGTGTCTGTATATAAGACACATGAATATAAAGACTACATTTCCTTCTCTGACCCATCCACATATGGAAAGGCAGAGAGGTTATTGCTACTCAGGCCTATACTGGCACTCCCTGCATGCTTATTTGGGGGATGGAACTGAGCTCTCTTTTCATTGCTTGACCTTCTTTAGGATATGAACTGTGATACTATAAGTACTTACATGCCACTATAATTTATTAACCCTCCAGGGAAATTTAATTTCTTATAACTACCTGCTTATTTTTTACCACAACATGCTATTAATGCCCAGATCAGAAGCAACTATTTCAACTGGAAAAATAAGACTCCTTTGAGACTAATAATTTCTAGGCCACTACATTAAAAAAAATTCCTCATGGGAAATTTTATTGCCAACTACTTTAAGATCAAACAGATTTTTTTTCTCTGACATGATATCCCACTCCCCCTTGTGTCCCCACCCCCACCCATATGTGTCAACTTGGCTGGGCTGTAAACAGTGGTTTAGTAGTTATGGAAGGATGTAATTTTTGACAGTTATGTAATGGTATAATTATTCCCTGTGTGATCTGACCTCATCACCCAATCTGGTGCAAGAAATTTAGGGTAGTCTGCAACACACTAAATTCAGATGACAGCTTTGATCCTATGTAAAGGGAATTCCCCTGCCATAGGGACTGTATCACTCTTTACCTTACAAGGAATAAAAAGGCGGAAAAAATCAGAGAGGGAAGATCTGGGCTACCCACAGGAAAAATTATCTGAGAACAGAATGCTTCCTTTGGACCCAGGGTCCCAGCACTCAGAAGCCCCCAACCCATAGGAATATTGAAGTCAAGACACCGGAGTGTCAGAGTCACAGATGCTGAAAGACATAAGGATCAATCGGAAGAACAAACCTCCTCCTAGTGCTAGAGTCCTGAACTTGCATTTCTAGCCTCTGAAAATGTGAGAGAATACACTCCTACTTTCTAAATCCATGTGTTTGTTGTATTTCTATTATAGAAATACTGCAAAACTAAAACAGGACCTTAATTGTCTTTCGTTGACTCGGAAACTTCCCTTTCAAAATGACTGTTGAAATGTACTCAATGGCACAGTTGGGATAGCACCTGTATTGGTTATCAAGATGATTGAAAGATATCTCTGTATTGAGTTATTATCTCTTGTTTCCATTCACTCACTCAGTTTCATCAAGTCAGTTCTGACTCACCATGACCCAAAATTAGACAGAGTAAACTGCCCTGTGTGTTTTTTAGATTGTAACTTTTAAGAAAGTAGAAAGCCGCATGTTTCGCCCAAGGATCAGCTAGGGGATTCCAACTGCTAGCCTTGAGGTTAGCTGCCCAATATGTAACCCACTACACATGACTAGGGTTTCTCTTAGTACTCCAGGTTTCCTTGACTTTTGTTCTGTGTTTTACCTTTGCTTGTTAGGCCTTATGTAGTCTGAATGTAACTATTTTAGAATATTTTCTTAAATCAATAATTCGAAGAAGTCCTACCAGTCTGAATGTGACTCAGAAAGCAAGGTGCGTGTTTCAGTTTTGACATTTTCCAGAGCTCTTCCATGCATTTCATTGATGTCCCTCACCATAGCCTTTCAGGAACTAAATAAGCTGCCCCTACTTCTTCACAAGGGAAAGTCGTGGTTGAAAATGCTTATAAAAACTACAATTATGTTTTCTTTCTTTTTTTTTGCTTTCAGAGAAAATTGAGGGATAATTTGCTATTTTATAACAAATAGAAACTGAATGATAATTTGTACTCTAGGTAATATCACATTCTCTCTTAAAAGACAGTAAAAGTTGAAGATAGTGCTGATGTATAGAAGTTTAGAACAAAATAAATAGGATTTGAGAAGAAAGTAGACTCAATGGATTGTTCAAGGGCACAGAAAGCGAGAAAGAGAGAAAATAACAAAAACACAAGAGTACATTTCAGATTCAAAGAGATGCTTTACTGTTTGGTGTTTTAAAAAATTAAAGCAGTAAAAAATGGTCTCAGTGACACACAGCATTTTGGGTGTATGTGAATAACTAAAAGATAAAATAAAATAATATCACTCATTTTTTTCTTCAAATAGGGTTTTAAAATATTTTAGCACTCATTTTTTGTCATAAGTTTCTAATGCTAAGCCCCCAAAAGTCTAAGGCATGTGAGTCTTAATATATAAAATTAATGTAGTACCTAAGCACATACACATATACGTATACCAAGAGGAAGAAAAAATTCCTGAGCCATTCATTACAAGCCATAGGTTTAGAAAAGTCCACCCATGAAGCAAATTTCTTCTGTCATTAATTTTTCTTTGTCTTAAAAAAAATAAACTCATGGTATTGCAGACAAGTTGAAAAAAGTACATCTGCTTAACTTCAGATTCAAGTGGAAATAGTCAACCTCTCGGCTGTTCCATAATGGAGTATTAACTTCAAAGCTTTTGAGGATTCAAATTTCTACTCTACAACTAGCTAACGCGCAGTGTCCATGTGATAAACAGAAATCTAATTTAAAAATGGATTTTAATTTAGTGAGTGAAAGATGCATTAAAGTCCAGAGTCTCCTCTTCAAACGCTTTACTATTTTACTTTAACAACCAGAATAAGAGACATGTATTAAAAACACAAGATAAATGTAAGACCTTACACTTGAATTAAATTTTGAAAAACCTTGACAATAAGTCGTGCGAATAAACCACATGAAAGTAGAAGAAAATGGGACTTTCTCTTCACTCAGGGTGAGTCAGCACCGATGTTCAAGAGTTTGAGTGAAAACGTAGTGCCCCCAAACCCAAAGCAACCTTTACTGAGCACTGATATCAAAGTGTGAAACCACTGTTTCCTGACAAATCCACATTACAGGCCATACAATTCTGCAAATGGTCTATCTCTCTAACCCTTCCCAGAGAACTCTCTGCCCTTCAGTTTACATCATCTCTCAAGGTCATCTTAAAGAATGCGTTTCTGTTCATGGGGAATGTTCTTTGAGATTGGGAAAACAAAAAGGAGCAAAGGAGTCAAGATTAGATGAGTGCTTGACAGATCAGCACCCCCCCACACACACACACAGGACACACACACGTGCAATTCTCCTCCAACAGCCCTGGCTGCCCTTGAAGAATGAGCACATGCATTTTCATGATGGAAAAAGCAAAAAAATATGTATATATATTGGGTGCAATTTATGATCCCTTTTCGCACCAATAAAGATGTCAATTTCTTGAAACTCCTTCATGATCATCTTGTGTCGTTTAGGAAAATCTATCAATTTTAAAAGTAAACAAAAATCCACTGCCTAGAATTTAATTGGCCCAGCATATACACTCATCAATCGTACATTTTCTTGATCCTTGTTTTCCGGTTTATGTTGGTAAATTCAAAACTTGTCTCTGGTCAAGGTTCAGTCCACAAAATTATCTTCATTACTTTCAATCTTGTATATAAAACTTTGAGCAGGCTGATCTTTACAGAAAAATGTTAGTATCTATTGAGTCAAAAGTTTGCCGAGACCAAGATGTTCACTTGGAAGTGAAAATG
The DNA here is from genome assembly GCF_050624435.1 of Tenrec ecaudatus. Classification (NCBI taxonomy): domain Eukaryota; kingdom Metazoa; phylum Chordata; class Mammalia; order Afrosoricida; family Tenrecidae; genus Tenrec; species Tenrec ecaudatus. The sequence continues at coordinate 297,981,511 of NC_134531.1, forward strand.
ACATGAGTGAAATGACTAGGAGGCAAAGAGCATTTATAGAGATCTAAATACAGGCATATACAGATGTAAATATATTTATATATGACAAAGGGGAAATAGATCTATGTACATATATTTATAGATTTAGTATTAAGGAAACAGATGGACAGTGGGCCCCTACTCAAGTACTCCCTCAACTCAAGAACACTTTGTTCTAACAATTTGGCAGTCTGAGATGCTCACCATCCTGGCACGGTCACTGAAGACAATGAGTGCACAAGCAAATGTGGTGAAGAAAGCTGATGGTGCCTGGCTATCAAAAGATATAGCATCTGGGGTCTTTAAAGCCTGAAAATAAACAAGCGGTCATCTTACTGGAAACAACAAAGCCCACATGGAAGAAGCATGTCAGCCTGTGAGATCACGAGGTGTCGAAGGATTCAGATCTCAGGCATCTAACCACCCCCCCCCCAAAAAAAATCATAGCATTGTGACTGAGGGGGAGTGTGGAGTGGGAACCCAGGGTCCATCTGGGGAAAATTGCACATCCCCTTGCAGAAGGGCCACGAGGAGGAGATGAGCCAGTCAGGGTGAGGTGTTGCAATGATGAAACATACAATTTTCCTCTAGTTCTTGAATGTTTCCTCTTCCCCACTATCATGATCCCAATTATACCTCACAAATCTGGCTGGATCAGAGGATGTACACTGGTACAGGTAGGAACTGGAAACACAGGGAATCCAGGACAGATGAACCCCTCAGGACCAATGGTGAGAGTGGCGATACCAGGAGGGTGGAGGGAAGATGAGGGAGAAAGGAGGAAATGATTACAAGGATCTACATATAACCTCCTCCCTAGGGGACGGATAGCAGAGAAGTAGGTGAAGGGAGACATTGGATGGTATAAGATATGACAAAATAATAATAATTTATAAATTATCAACGGTTCATGGGCGGGGGGAGCAGGGCGGGAGGTGATAAAATGAGGAGCTGATAGCAAGGGCTCAAGTAGAAAGCAAATGTTTTGAGATTGATGAGGGCAAAAATGTACAAGTGCTCGACACAATGGATGGACGGACGGATTGTGATAAGAGCTGTAAGAGTCCCCAATAAAATGATTTTTTTAAAGAGTGAAAATGCTGAATTGCATGAGATCCCAAATGTAGTAGCTATTGCATCGAAGGTAATTCTATGAACTTTTCTCCTCATCCATTGAATGGGAAGACTTTTCCTGTCTTGGCTCATCTTCGGATTCTTTCTGACCTTCCTGAAAGTGCTCTGCCCATCTAAAAACTGCTCTTTTGTGTGGGGCAGCTGTGGTGGCTCAGGTTGTGTGTAAACTTGGCTGGGTGTTAATTCTCTCAATGAGCATGCAGTTATGACATAGCCCTCCCTCACTCCCATCATCAGATCTGATAAAATGCTGTCACTTCTCTGAGTTCTGATGTTAACAATCAACTGATAAGGACTTTCCTAGGAGGTAGGGTCTGTGTCCATGCTCCACATTTGATATTCTGGAAAAGCTAGCTAACGTTGCACCGAATCCGAATCCAACACTGGATTGCTTATCATCCACCTCCAGCCTTTGCACTTGAGCCAGCCACCTTGGCTGCTGGTCTTGAGAGTTTTGATCCTCTGCTGTCTGGGAGTAGCAGCCTGTCATCAGACCCAACAACCTTGGATTAATTCACCTTCACAGCTACCAGCCTGCCATCTGACCTGTCAGCCTTGGGGTCATCAGCACTTCCCGTTTACATGAGTCAGGGAAAGATTCTGAACAACAAACGTGGAACTTATCAATCTCTACAACTGCATGAGTCATCTCCTTGAGATAAGTCTTCAGACATCCGCAGATATAAATGCTGCTTTGGTTTAGATTTAGAGAACTAATCTGAAGACAACAGCTTATTGGAAAGCTTCCTGAATTTGAGAAGGTGTTCACTCAAATTTTGTTAAAAATTATATTAGTTGTAACCTCAATTTCTTCTTCCTATGGCACAAATGTGTCCTTTTGTAAAAGCATCCTAATGAGATGAAGACAAGTCTGTTACTGAGAAAACTTGTCTACAGCCATTCCCTGATTGCAAAGATATTTTAAAAACCTGTTTTATTTGGAATCAGCCTGCGTACGTATGACCGGGACCCTAGAAGCAATTCTATTGTTCTTATCCATGCAATCAGACACGACCACTAAGCCAGCAAAGAACACATTGTGCTTCTCTGGTACATTCAATCATTAGATCAAACCTTGTTCTTATGCCACATCAAAGAAAGACTATCCATGTCTCAGAAGAGGGAAAATAAAAATGGGTGGAGGCAGTAATTCCTCCATCCCCAGAAACGCCAAAATAAGTCACCATCCATCACTCCAAGAACGCTGACAGAGAGAATAAATAGTATTCTACATACCCAAAGAAAAGGGAATGGATGCTTTCTGGTAATCAAAGCCCCAAGAACATACCTAAATATTCGTGGGGAAAGGAAGAAGTAACACTTATTTTAAGATCCATTATGAATTAAGGCTTTATATGCGTCATCCCACCAAACTTACATAATATTCGTGGGAGGAAAAGTTATAGCTAAATCAACTCTGACCCATAGCACACCCATGTATGTCATAGTGGCACCATGTCCCATAGATCTATGGGCCTAATGTCAATAACTAATTTTTTGGAAGTAAATTAGCAGAAAAAATTCCCCTAAGTAATTTCCGCGTTGCAATTAGCTGTGAAGCCCAGTTAACCATCTGTACCACTAGGGACCCCACAAAGTCACACGGAGAGTCCAATTCTCTCCCTGTTTTCTCATTTTTTAAAAAAGTGAGGCTAAACAATTTGTTCAAAGTGATTCACAAAGTTAGTAAGCAATTGAGTTTGGATTTGAGTTCAGGTATTTACAGTTACCCAAGTTAGTTATTATTTCATTGTTTAATTTAACAAGTATTCACTAAATATCCATTCCTTATCTATGGGTCAAGATGGTGATTTTCAAAAGTGGGAAATTTTAAATAAATAAATACATACATACATACATTTTAAAGGGGATATTCCTAGCACTCATGGAATGCAGAATCGGTTGGAGAAATATGGGCCAGAATAAGTAAATATAAACCCTGATATGTAAAATTCTAGAGGAATTAGTAATAGGTCAGTAGGAGTGGAATAGGTACAGAAGGAGGTATCAGGAAAGCTGAGAAAAATCACGAGAGCAGAAGGGAATGAGTTAGACACGTGAAACAGAACCATTTAAAGACACCTTCAGATAGCTGAAGTGGCATGTGCAAAGTCACAGTGGAAGAATGAGGCAGAGGGATGTTTTTAATTAATAGTGTGAATTGAGTAAAGGTGAAGCTAATGAACAAAGGTAGTAAAAAAGGAGAGAAATGTCACTAGGTAGCTGGGTAAAGAGAGATTCATTTCAAGGGTTTTATACTTCATATTTGAGGGTATACATGAGTGTTGAAACTTTTTTTATTAAGATCATTTTATTGGAGGCTCTTACAACTCTTACTATAATCCACACATCACTTGTATCAGGCATATTTGTACATATGTTGCCCCCACTCTTTTCTAGACATTTACTTTCTATTGAGCCCTTAGTATCAGTTTCTCTTTTTTCTCTTCTCCCTCCCCCCACACTGGTGACCCCTTGACAGATTATAAAGTGTTATTTTTATATCTCACACCAACTGCTGTCTCCCCCTGCCCCCATTGTTGGGTTTTGAAACAGTTTAAGCAAGGGATACCTGATCACAGTTTATGAATTGTCTGAAAATGTCTAACTATGATGTGAAAATGAATTCTAAGCCCTGCAAAAGGGAAATTAGTAAGCTATTGTAATCAATATTTTTTATGAAATTGATTTTGTTTTTTTAATCATTTTATTAGGGGCTCATACAACTATCACATTCCACACATATCAATTGTGGAAAGCACATTTGTACATTCATTGCCCTCATCATTCTCAAAACATCTGCTCTCCACCCTAGCCCCTGGCATCAGCTCCTCATTTTTCCCCTCCCTCCCCACACTGCCCCTTCCTTCATGAAACCTTGATAATTTACAAATTATTATTTTGTCATATCTTGCACTGTCTGATGTCTCCCTTCACCCACTTTTCTGTTGTCCATACCCCAGGGAGGAGGTTATATGTAGATCCCTGTAATCAGTTCCCCCTTTCCAACCCACTCTTCCTCTCCCCTCCCAGTATTGCCACTCACATCACTGGTCCTCAAGGGATCATCTGTCCTGGATTCCCTGTGTTTCCAGTTCCTATCTGTACCAGTGTACATCCCCTGGTCTAGCCATATTTGTATGGTAGAATTGGGAACATGATAGTGGGGTGGAGTTGCGGGGGAAGCATCTAGGAACTAGAGGAAAGTTGTAGGTTTCATCATTTCTACAGTGTACCCTGACTGGCTCCTCTCCTCCCTGAGGCCCTTCTGCAAGGGGATGTCCAGTAGCCTACAGATGGGCTTTGGGTGTCCACTTCACAATTCCCACCTCATTCACGGTGATATGATTTTTTGTTCTGATGATGCCTGATACCTGATCCTTTAGACACCTCGTGATCGCACAGGCTGGTGTGTTTCTTCCATGTGGGCTTTGTTGCTTCTGAGCTAGATGGCCGTTGTTTACTTTCAAGCCTTTAAGACCCTAGACGCTATATCTTTTGATAGCCAGGCACCATCAGCTTCCTTCACCACATTTGCTTATGCACCCATTTGTCTTCAGTGATCGTATCACGGAGGTAAGCAAACAATTATATGATTTTTTTTGTTCTTTGATGCCTGATAACTGATATTGTAATCAATATTATGGTGGCTCAAATACAGAATGGAGTTATGTATGGAAGTGAAGAAGAAAAAACTGAAATACAAGAGATGTCAAAGGGAGGGAGGGGGGGAAAAAAAAAGAGGACCTGATGCAAGGGGCTTAAGTGAAGAGCAAATGCCTTGAGAATGATTGGGACAGGGAATGTATGGGTGTGCTTTATACAATTGATGTATGTATATGTATGGATTGTGGTAAGAGTTGTTGGAGTCCCTAATAAAATGTAAAAGAAGAAAAGAGGAGAAAAAAATGATTAGGGCAAAGACTGTACAGATGTGCTTTATACAATTGATGTATGTATATGTATGAACTGTGAAAAGAATTGTATCAGCCCCAATAAATTGTTAAAAAATAAAAAATAATTTAAAAAAAAAAAACAGTGACAGAAAAAGAGGACCTGATGCAAGGGGCTTAAGTGGAGAGCACATGCTTTGAGAATGATTGGGGCAGGGAATGTGTGGATGTGCTTTATACAATTGATGTATGTATATGTATGGATTGTGATAAGAGTTGTATGAACCCCTAATAAAATGTTTAAAAAAACAAAAAAAAAAACAAGAGATGTCTCTGAGATAGAAATCAACATAATTCATTGTTCATAGGATATGAGACATGGAAATGTATGGAGAATAGTTTTAAATACTTCCTTATAAATTGATTGGATGCTGATGGCACTTAGCATGATTAGAAACACAAAGGCAAAAAGAACTTTTCAGAATCATGACATTGATAAAATATTAATATCATCAATAATAATAGTGATAACAATTAATTGTTCTCTGCATTTGAGGAAGTGTGATAAGTTTTTTGCATACACACAACTTATCATATTTTCTCCCTATACCTCCTCTGAAAAATAACGTTTTCCATTTTATAAGTAGATTTTATAAATCCATTTTATAAATGAAAAACTAAACATTAAAATGTGTTGTCATTTGCTGAGTATCCTACAGCTGGTATGTAGCAATGTCAATTGAACAACCTATAAAAAGAGAAGCATTATATAGACATGAAATGCAAATTTTGGAAAAATCTAGCACAAGGAATCACCCAAGTTTGGTCTTAGTCATCCAATATACCACGGGAATATTCTAGTGAACTTCTACTACAGTGAAATAGATATTATGGAGAGACCATACAACATTCTTAATGGGGAGAAGTGTCAAGTTGGAGAACCCCCAAGTTCATGGACAAATCCCTCTTGAGAAGAATTAGGAATGACAGATGGAGCAAAGAATCAGGAGCCAGAATTGGGGGGCAGACAGGAGAGCTGGCAGGCCTTCTCAAAGAGCACTACCAAGAACATTTGGTGTGTTGGTTGGCGTGGAGCTGTGACATGAGGCTACTAGATTATTTTGAAAATACGAGACGCCACAGAAAATATCAGTACAAAAAAGTACCTCCAAATATGTTTACTTTATAGGCTAACACAGCTGGGTTTATCATTTGTATTTTGACTATGTAATCTGAAGACTGACAGTAAAATCCACAGGATGAATGTTTATTACTGTATCTGCTAATGATGTTTATCACTTTGGGTGCATCAAAGACAAGCTATCAGTACAAATACGGTGAATATACACCTTTTGACATAAATTTGTGGGGATGACTTGCACAGAGGGTGCAGAAAACACAAATTGGGGCATAAAGTATACAATAGATAATCATGTCAGTAACAACTAAAAGGTTATAGATAAAATTAATTTATATGTGACCACTGATTCAACATGCTCGTTTTTATGGTTTCCAGAAGAGAACCAGTGAACGTTTCTATAGCTTGCATTAATGAAGCTTTGGGCTTATCAGCCCGTTTCTTTTCCAGAGGATATCTGTCACCTGACTCAAGCCTGGTAGCTTCAATCATTTCATCTGTATGTGGAAAGTAGACAATGAATAAGAAAGTCCAAAGAACAACTGATACCTTTACATTAGGATACAGGTGACAAATATCGAAGCAAAAATTGGGTGGCCAACAGAGGAAAAAAAATGTGTCTGAGCAGTACCATCAAAATGTTCTGTGGTTGTAAAGATTGTGAAATTCTGTCCCAGATACTCAGGAAGAACGACTTCCTGAAAAGGACTTCGTGCTTGGGGAAATAGAATGTCCTTGAACCCGAGGAAGCCCCTCAATGAGATGGATGGACACTGTGATGCTAACAATGGACTCACACATAGCAATGATTACGAGGATGGAGTGAGGTCAAGCAGTGTTTGGGTCTGTTGCCTCCATACGCCAACAATAAACGCCATGACCTTGTATGGATTCCCATATCACCCTCACAGAAACCCTATAGGAGGGGAACCACTTCCCAGAGTTTCCAAGGCAGTAGATCTTTTTTTTTTAATTACACATTTAATTATGTCCCTGTGGAACTTGTATCTGAATCAAGGAGCAGTTGTGAAAACAGAACAAAGGCATAAGGCATGTCACATTGTTTAAAGTCAGGAAAGGTATGTGTCGGGGTTGTATATTCTTTTAAACATTTTATTAGCGAGTCATACAACTCTTATCACAGTCCATACATACATCAGTTGTATAAAGCACATCTGTACATCCTTTGCCCTAATCATTTTCAAAGCATTTGCTCTCCACTTGAGCCCTTTGCATCAAGTCTTCTTTTTCCCCTCCCTCCCCGCTCTCCCCTCCCTCATGAGCCCTTGATAATTTATAAATTATTATTTTGTCATATCTTGCCCTGTCCGACATCTCCCTTCACCCCCTTTTCTGTTGTCAGTCCCCCGGGGAGGAGGTTTCATGTAGGTCCTTGTAATCGGTAGATCTTTACCGAACCAAATCTTTCTCCTGCAGAGTGAATGGTGAGTTCAAATCACTGACTTTCCATGAGCAGGCAATGCTTAATCCACTACACCATTAGGGCTCCTTTGCTGTTGGACACAAGATTTCTGAGTCGGAAAGGATCAGACGGTGCCTAATAACAGCCTACCTGTAACCTTTAAGTGTTGTCAACGCCTACCCAAAACTAATCTCGGGGATCTTATTGCATAGTAGTCTCTGTTGATCTTTTTTAATTTACAGCGTCTGCCTTTCTTTCATTGAGTTCCAAAACACAGACCTGGAGACATCTCTAAGATTTATTTGTTTCAGGAAAGCCATATGCTCCCTGGTTCTCTCTGAAGAACTTTCATCTCAGCTAATTAATCCTTGAAACCACTCTGAGACCAAAGGGATGAAGGCAAGTAATTCATGTTTACTGAGGAAGAGCAAATTGAGGCACCCTGCCCAGAGTCTCTTAGTAAATAATCACAGGAAAATGGACATCCATCACCTATTCCAACATGATCTCCAAAGAGGACTCTGCAGTATTTCAGGCTACTAGCTTGCCAATTCATGCAACACAGTTCTTTTCACAAAAGCCCTCTCTAAGCTGGTAGGGCTTTTCTGGGTGCCATAGGTACTATCTCTGTAGTGTCAGCTCTGTTCTCATTGACGCCCTAGGCCACTCCCAATCCACTGTCTCTTGCTCAGCAACACACCTTCCTAAATGCCTCCTCTGCTACTAAACTTTCTGTACATACACAAGGGGGCTGCAAAAGTTCGTGGAAATACAGCATTACAAGCAATGGAATTTCCCCCCATGAACTTTTGGAAATCTCCTATCGCTTAAAGACTAACATCACATTTTTCGATCTTGTCTTTTCATCCCCCGTCCACAAGCTTTTGAAGTCTGGTAGTTGGTACAAAATAAGTTCCTAGCCCAACTGCTCAGAATTCAGCTTCTTGCTCAGTTTAATTACAATGGAAACCTTTTCACTTTCTCTCCCGTTACATTCTCGTCCTGATCTCTTTTTAGGAAGAAGCACAATCACGCCCGGAAACGTGCAAATGCAAACACCAATACTCGGCCGGTATTCCAGCTCTTTTCCCTAAATCATGCTGTGAGCTTTCTCAGACCTGAGACTTTCTTTGGTCAAACTGTTTCAGGGTTCCCTTCAACGCCGTGGGTAGCCATCCTTCTCTCCTTCAAGGTCAGCGCCATAAGGGCCTAACCACCTTACTTAGAGCACGCTTTTATTTCTCTCCCAGTCTCACAGGACATTGACCATGCATCTACTTTATTTTAACTGTTGTACTATTCATCTGGACGGGTGTTTTAATTCATCACTCCCTTTAAAGCAACCAAGTAGCAGAACTCTAACCAAATTATTTATATTTACGCACTCCTGAAAACAGCATGGGGCATGACGTTTGCGCTATAATACCAGAGATGGGATCCTTTTTTAATTTTTTTTTAACCAAGAGCAAGTTGGGTACTTAAAACATTATTCAAGGGCCATCCAAAATTATCAGCTTAAAAACTAGACTGCTATATTTGGTCACACATTTAATTAACTCAGCCCTAATGTGATGGCTGGAACTGCTTCTCTCTGGGGAGGTGCATGATGTTAGCTCGTATTGATGATTTCACAGACTTTATAGGGCCGTGAGCCTGCCGGTCCTCACCCCTGCAGTCGCCATCCATTCAATTTAATACATTGAACTGAAAGGTGTTTGATAAACCACATTCTGGCATTAACATCGTAAGCCTAAGTAAAGATAATAATGCACTACACCCATTCCACTAAAAAGGTTTTCGGATTGTTTTTTTTACTTTGCTTCAGTGAAAAGAGATTGTAGTTCAAAGGAAACCTACCATGACCAAATACACATTACAAAAAGGAGAAGCTGAAGACACAAGGCCTGCTGCACAGCAGGCTTGCATGGTGTCACCTACACGAATTCCAAGAGCGGAAAGCACTGCTATACAAATATGCCGCTTCTGAAACTATCGAACATCTAGAACGTAACCTACACTATATCGTGTTGTTACAGATTTTTTTAATTAGTTGTAAAAACACAACCTTCACGAGCACACAGTGAACATAAATCACAGGACCAGATGTTTAACTTGATTAACGCACTTTATCCTCCGAAGAGCAAGGAGGTATTGCCCTCAGTGTGCACATTTCACAGGCAATGAAAATGACAATTTAGAGGGGTTTTCTTCTAAGATGTGAGTCAGGTCTGTTGAATGGCAGGATGGCACTTCCTAATTTTGTGCAGAAAGTTATATGAGTCAAGTAAAACTTAGGCAGCTGAAAATGGTATATTGTAGGTAAGCCTTTAATTCTTGCTTATTATATGAGGAACATCTTAGTTATAATCAATTGCTTTACTTCAAAATGCTTCCTCACAGAAATTCTAATCAGTATCCTTGTTAACTCACCACTTAAATATTGCAAATTTAATAGAAAATGTTAAATGTATTGAATGTCATTAAATCAGTCTACCACATTTCTTTTGATAGGTCCTGTTTATATTTTCTATGATTATGGAGCTAGGGAAGGTTTTCCTAAAACTGAAGAAAGCATCATTGGCTTGCTGTTCCTATTGACTTGTGGCATGATATGTGAGTGATTTTTCTTCCTAAGAGCCTAACCCTGGAGACTGTAAATCAACTCCTGCGTTAAAGGAGCAGGGTGGCGCGTTCAAAATCACAATTCAGAATGGCAATGCAGGTACTTTCCTGAATACAAAAGCACGATAAAAGATAAATAATCGGCATGGAAACAAGTGCAAACGGATTATTAATTTTACTCGTTTCAAGGACAGTTCACTTTGCTCTGTTTTTGCTTGCAATTTTTTACCTCATTTTTTGTGGGAGTGGTAAAAATGAGGGGGCTTCAGAAATTATGTGGTAAACCCCTTAGGTCTCCATTCCCTGCTTCTATGAAAACTTTTATTTGTATCTACTTAAATATTTTGAGTTCTGCTTTTCCCATTAACTATGATGAGAACTTTTATCAGAATATCATACGTGATATTCCCTAGCATATCAGTTTGCACTGAGAGTAAAGCACACTTGGATTTAGTGCTTTCGGGCCTTCGTGGTCTTTTCTTCCACACATTCATCAAAGTTTTCGAGGTGGAATCGCGAGGAAAACTGATGCCCTAATTATTTGGACAAATGGGTCTCTTGCTCTGTTTTGAGTGCTATTTTTAGATAATAATTTTTAAAATCATAAGCCTACCAATGAGGCAAAAGAAGTTCCCTCCATTCCGCGGGTCCACTCATATTATTATTTAATGGTGCTATTGGTTCTGGCTTTACATGTTTCCAGAGACACAGATTTGATTTCCTCCTTCAGTGACCGTGTGAATTCCTAGAAATGCCCTTAGCACGACCAGACACCTTTCCTTCTGCTGCCGTGTGCAGTCTAAACTTCTCAACGTGACTGAATCAAGTGTCATACTTCCCGTTTCTAGGACAGACTAACTTCACTCCATCGGAGATCGCCTTACTCTTCTAGGGTTCAGGGCACCAGAGAACACGGAGAGGGCAGGAGCTTTCTCTGCCTTCTTTTCTAGTCTGAAATGGCTCCTGCCAGTAGGGGCTGGGACCCCTGAGGCTTTCTGTTGCCCGTACTAATGCAGTGCTGCTGTGGAGCTCTGTCCCGCATGGCTCTGACCATCCAGTACCTAGAAATGAGTTCTCTGCTGCCTTTGAATGAAGAGTGTTCCGGGAACAGAAAGCAACTCCTCTAGTGGAAATAACTAACCCAAGCTAGAGCAGGGTGGCTTCGAACATGTAGAGGGGCCTAGAGCAGTACCCTGGCCTGTCAAAACCTAGTCAGTAAATGTCAGCTGCAGTGCCACGGTGGCTCAGGCCGTGGGCTGCTAGCCACAAAGCTTGTGGTTCAAACACACCAGCCAACGCTCTGGAAAAGATAGAGGCTGTCTATGCCCACCAAGATTTCGTCTCAGAATCCCTTCCTGGGGCTGCTACTGTGTTTCCCCGAAAATAAGACAGTGTCTTATATTAATTTTTGCTCCCAATGATGCGCTAGATCTTATTTGCAGGGGATGTCTTATCTTTCCATGATGAAGAATAGAGCACACATTTATTGTTGAACAACAAAAAAGGAAATGCATTACTTGTATACCGTTGTCATCACAAACCAGCATAACCAGACAAACTGAATCCTACAGTATCAAGAATTTCTTATTACTACCATTATTTCCATGTACGACAATCTTTGGTACAGTTACTCATAATCTATGGTACATTTACCTGCCCTTCCTGTCTGCTCCCGCTGCACTGCGACCAACAGCGAGTGTGCGGTGCAGGGCGCCCTCCGCTACGGTCCAGAGTCCAGAGTTACGGTAGCTTCGGGGGGCTTCAGTATAGAGGAGGCCTTACGTTCAGGGAGGTCTTATTTTCGAGTGGATGCCTTATATTTCAGCGAGAGGCAAAACTGTACGTAGGTCTTATTTTCGGGGGTGTCTTACTTTCGGGGAAACTGTCACTTGGAACTGCTCGATGGCAGTGAGGGTTTGCTTTTGTTCTCTTTTCAAAGGGATCTTTGTTACCATTGCTACTACTACAGCCACAGCTGTTCCTGTATTACTTCTACTCTTCCATACTACTAGGACTACTACTCCGCCCAGTACTACTGATACTAGTGTCACTGTTTCCGCTAGTACTACTGCTAGTAAGTACTACTGGTGCCGAGGCCACTACTAATATTATGACTTCCGTCTACAGAGTTGGGCTTCCGGTGGTGAGTCAAATGCTGGGCAAACGTATGCCAATCATGGACGCCAGGGTTTCAAGATCTTTTGATAGTCCTCTTGTAAACCTGCATTTATGGGCTCCTTTAACATGAATAATTGAGAGCTCATGTAATGTAACTAGGTTTCAAAATTACATAATGTTTCAAAGGCATATGGTACAAACGTATGTCAAAAAACATGTCGGGACAACCAAATATTAAATTCCTTAGAAAGACCTAAAATGGAATATAATATACCTTCCCCTATAAACTGGTGTCAACAGACCTTTCTAAGTTGTAAGAAAAGCCAATAAAATGATTTTTTTAAAGACATTTTGAAAATAATAAAAATTTTCATTGAACTTATATTACATTGCCTCAAAAAAATTAGCACTACTTGTCCCTCAAAATAAAGAAGTAAACCATAAGAAAATATGGCATCATTAGATATAGCATCATTCCCACAAACATAAACAGTCTAAAGTGTGGAAATGACACATTAAGAAAGAATGTGACAAATATGATTTTTACAGTGAGGTTTTAGCAGACTGTGTACCAGCTGAAGCTCCCCTGCTCCAGAAAAATAAACACAACAAAACAAAAGAATGTAGATTTACAAATAAATCCACAATGGATCATAAACCAAGTCACTAAACCTAGTTCCCTGAAGGGAAAGACTATACTGCAGTGCACATAACTATAAGCATCGAGCAGCCACCTTCTTTCCCAACTTAAGACAACTTTTCTTCCTGATTCCTAACGACGTCCGCCCAACTTGCCTTTCCTGTTGTTCGAATTCTGGGTGACCCAGATTGAGGGTGTTGGACACTGTCTGCAATGTCACAACTCTGGAGATGACCCTGTGCCAACATCAACGTGGTGAGAGTGAAGGGAAAACAAAACCAGCATTTGGAAATTATAAATTTAAAATTCGTCTAAGGATCATTATTTTTAAAAAACATAAATCATGCAAGCCTAAATTAATTTTACCCATGTAGCTCCTCTTGGCAGCAGGTGATACGGTATCCATATATTATTAGGGCAGAGAAGTCCTAGCCATGCCTCAAAGGGCCTAGAACGGACACACTGCTCGGGAACGTATTTCCTCTGAGCATAAGATAAATCACTGGATTACCTAAGATACGGGTAAGCGACTAGGCTGTTTTTCTGTACAAACAACGTTCCTGAAAACTTTGAGAAGGATTTGTAATGTTTCAGAAGTATTGCTTTTATCAGTATGATTGATGGGTGTTTATTATTATAGTTTGGTGCCGTGAAACACGCAACAACAACAACGGAGTCATCATGATTGCGGGTCTTCGTGGAATAAAAAACCCTGTAGCACGACTTCTTCATGCTCTGATCATGGCTCAGCTTCCATGGACAACATCTTGCAGCTGTTGTTGAATAATGTCCACTCAATTTGTTCTCGATTCTTTTATAAGCGGGTCCACTTGTCTGGAGCCCATTCTTGAGTGACCATGACATGCTTTAAAATAGTTTTTTATTTAATTCTCCAAAAACTTTATAAACAGCTATTAATATCTCCATTTTACAGATGGAAACCAGGAGTTTATCAAACTGAAATTTACCTCTCCAAAGACATGTGTGGGCGAGCAGGAATTTAAGTATCTGGTTAGTTTCCAAACTCACTCAATAAATTCAACCTCCTGTTCACCACCACCGCGGAGTCAGCTTGAGAAAACTTTCATTGTTTGTGAATTGCTCTAATTGTGTCTATGAAAGGTTTTTTCTCTGCATGATGCTCTTGGGTACTTTTTAGTCTTCTTGAAAACTAGGAGTAAAATAAATTAAGTGTTTTCAGCACTCTATGAATATTACTGTTCTGAGTACACAATTTCAAAGAAGGTCATTAGCAAAAATAATTAGGTATGTTATAAGTGATACATTGTGTTTTGTCATTCGATTAAGGTAAAGTTCTTTTTTCAATATTACTTATTAAAAAGTAACTTTTTCATCTTTAAATTAAAATTACTTTCAAACATTTGTACATATAGACTATCATGTTTTATTTCGATTGTGAAATAGAAATTAAATGACCTATACAGCCAATAAAAAACATAGACGGTTTCCAAATCATAGAAAGCATATTTCCCAATGGCAGATTAAAATTGTTCAGAGACATGCAGAGTATACGATAGGAAGAATCCTAAAGAATTTTACTAATCGTCCCAAAGAGAGAGATTTATTTTTCCCACTCTTTCACTGAGTGTTCAAATACATAATTAATTTCATCAATCTTCAAGGGACAATATTATCACTCTTTCTAGTTACTCTGTTTGCAACTGCAGTTATTTGAAAACTGTAGTGTTGTCAATATATAAAATCTGTATACCAGCGTGTAAGTATTAACGAGATAGAGACCAAAAAAGGCAGGCATAACGACGGTAGAGAATGTGGCAAGAGGATTAGATCAATACTTGTCCCTTTTCAGAACAATTATTACACAAATAGATTTAGGCTGTCTCCTACACACATTACATTTAGCTAGTGAGTAAGGATGTGCTATAGTCTCAGGCCAGAGGCAACTGTCCTGTAAGACATCCAATGTTTTCCAAACAAGTGACCCTTGTTGTCTTTGTGTGAGTGGCCAGCTCTATGGGATTTTACAAGGAGGGCCAGTTTGAACAGTACGATCAGTAAAGTCGAGCCTGCAAGATTGCACGGAAGGTAAAACTCATCAGGTTATAGAAAAATTAGTGACAACTGTCTTCTTATTTCATAGATTGATTTTCTTCATACTGAAATTTCATGTGTAAACTTAAAGAGTGGCAGAAAACAAATCTACTTAGGCATATTATGTATATCTAAGCACAATGAATTTATTCTCTCTCTTCTTAATTACTCTGAGTTGTCTTAACTGATTATTTGGCATATGGATAACAAGAAATTAGCATTATGGCATAGTCTTACACTTTTCCTTATTTATTCCTATCTGTAAAGATGAATAATATAAATATAGCAACTTATTTTAATCTTCTGAAAAATAGCAGGCATATAATTTTCATTGAAGCTAAAATATAAAGGCAAAACATGGATCATGTCAGTAAATATTTACTGAAATGTGCTAAATTCTATGACAGATGCAGATAAAAGAAAGGCATGCCATCTGAAATAATTGTTATTGAATGTGAAGTATGCTCATTTTCTATATGGAAAGTGTTACTATCAAACAACCCGTTTAGGGAAAATCATAAAAGTCTGCTGATATTTGTGATGCAAAGCAATTTTATAACAAATTTGCAAGTGGAGCCGTGCTTCTATTTAGTACATTTGGACAGTCAAAGTCACTTAAGATTCACAAGAAAAAGGAATAAGAAGCAGATGAAACAAAGGAAATGTAAAGGTAACAGTAAATGAATAAATAAATAAGTCTAATGGGTCCTAGAAGGTCTTTTTTGTTTCTTTTTTGGGAGAAGGACTAACAAGGAAAGCAATCTCCAGTGTTAAGAATAATGTAGACATAAAATAATGCTGATTAAAAATGGGTAAATGCGACTGGCTATTTTAGAAATAACTCTCCTAAAATATGTTATGGTTAATACTTTAGGGTACAAAAGAAATAGCCAAGGAAAAAGGCATTAAGGCAGCTTTCATAGTAGGAAAATAATTTATACAACAAACACAAGTACCGCCATTCCAGCCGGCATGCTGTTATCCATCTTAATTATGGCAATAAATGAACCACTAGCCATCACTTTTAAAAGGCTATGGAAAACTGAAGGGTCATCAGGAGATCAGAAAGAAAGGTATGTATTAAAATAAAGGGATGATTAAATTGGAAATCAGGCTATAACGCTGATGGATATATTTTCACTTGGATAAACAAGGCAGCTTTGTCTTTGAAAACTGTATCCACCTGACCTTGTGCATTTCTTGGTAATTTAATAAGCAAGCATATAATTTGTGAGCTATTCACACACCAGATTTAATTTATAGAAAGTATTTTCAGCTGGAGATAACAGAAAAGTTGTGCCAGCAGAGGGTTTGTGTTGGTAGAGGGTAGGCTAATTGGGTACCTGGCAGCCAAACAGTGGTTTTAGCACAGTGGCACTTGGACTGTAGTCCCAGAATCAGCAGCATCAATAGCATATGAGAATTTATTCAAAATGCAAATATCAGGGACCTGTATCAAAAGCATTGAATCAGAAATTCTAGGGAAGGGATCCAACAACGACGTTTGCTTAGTTCTGCAGGTGATTGTGAGCTGGATGTGCCTGTGTTTGTGAATCTCGACTCCAAAATGGAGCTTAATGAGGTACACAGCCTGGCCCCTCACTGTTGCCATCATGGCCCTGGACCTAGCACGGGTGCTACATGGAAGGCATTCAGCAAAATATTTCTTTAAAGAATTAATATAAAAGAATGCTTTTTCTTGGTTGAGCATAGAAGTTAGACACACCATTATTTTGAATACATTTAGAGCTGGCTAATACATTCCCTCCCTTCCCCCAACCCCCCCCCAACTCCCCCCCCCACAAAGCTTCCACAGCTTAGCTTCCATTACATTCACACTGGCATTTGGAGTCAAACTGAATTTGAAAAGAAAAATATTTGTTAAAATATATTATAATGGTCATTACCTAGGTAGCTTTAAATGGGTAGGTTGGTAATTTTTCCCCCTTGTTTTAGCTGTTGGAGGGAGGACTATGTCAGTAAAGGTTGCTCTTGAAAAATGAGGTATCCTACCTATTATCTTCTATTGTCTGGCATACATACCATTAAAACTTATATCCATTCCTTCTTGCTCTTTAACTTCACATTATATATACTTCTAGTTTTCATTAGGCTCTGTAGAATTTTGAATAGGTTCATTGCAAATATATGAGGAGTCTCTTACCCAAAAAAATCCCAATTTTTCTCCCCGAAGTGATGTATTTAAGTTTTTTATAAAACAACCTTATCACCTTCAAAGAACTCTCCATTACACTTAATACAATTGTCAGATCTGCGATTCCATTCTTGGAAACATTCATTAAACTCATCTGTTTGAAAGCTGACAGCACCTCCTTTGTATTTTTCCCTTCAGCTCTTCTCAGCTATCTGTTTATGTCCCTCTTCATTCAGGGAAACAAAAGGAAGTCACATGGAGTGAGGCCAGGTGAGTAAGATGTGTGGGCTGAGAGATGCATGCTATTTTTTTTTTGCCAAAAAGTGGTACACTGAGATGGCTGCATGAGCGGGTGCATTGTTGTGGTGGTAAAACAGACCCCCATCTGCCACAAACCAGGCCTTTCTGTTACATACTCTTATGCAATCTTTTCTGTACCTTGAAATTGAAAGCTTGATTAACAGTCTGACTTTGTAGAACGAAATCCAAACGCACTACAAGGAGCTATTTTTGTCTGTTCAGGAAGTTGACGGATGAACATCCAGAATGAGGTGTGTCATCGATTGACATTTCACCTTTTTTGAGCCAAGAAAACCGCTCTGGACACTTGAGTTTGTTCCATAGTGCTGCCCTTGTATGCTGTGTTCAACATCACAAGTTTCTGCAGCATATTTCCCAAGCAGGAAACACAATTTCACAGCTGCATGTGGTTCTCTTGAATCAACCATCACAAAAAAACGAGGTTCAAATGAAACTGCTTTTATGAGAAAATTTACTATGATCAGAGAAAACCTTCCCAGGAGATGCCACTGGGTGCACTAACTCAGAGTGAGTTGCTAGATGCTCACCTAGCAGAAAAATGCACACACTAAGAACGTTTCATTATGCCGGGCGCAATCCCGTTTCGGTGGCGTACCCCCTCATACACATATATAACCCAGAAAACACTAGTTTTATTTTCCAAAATCATAGCTCAGAGAGCATAAGGAAAAATGAATACTTTTAAAATGAAGATTTGTATCTGTAAACTTTCAATTTTTAATACCAGTTAAGTATGGAAACAGATATCAACAAGAAAATCTATCACCCTCAAAGGACAGAGGATTGACCATCATCATTTCCCAAAGGACAGTGTGGGGAGACACACGTTATTGTATTTGTTTGTTTGTTTGAATTATAAACTTTCATGAAAATGGGAAGCTGGAAAACATAATATCGTACTGATACAATAGTTCATATAGACTCATAAAAAAGTTATTAAAAAATTCTATTCATCTGCAATAGGAAACCTATCACGATGAGCAAAAAAGAAAAAAAAACAACTGGCTGAAAGTGCACTAGCAGAAAGTTAAGAAGCACTTTAATGTTCCCTACAGATTTACATATCAAATTTCTAAAGTCTGTGATGTATTATGGCTGGCATAGAACAAAGGAACCACACAACTGATAAAGATGAACCGTCAAACCATAGACTTTGGGCAGCACTCTGATATCTCTTTATATCAAAACGCCATCGGTGGGGTCAGTCACGCATGTAGTTTTGCAAGTAACAAAGAGCACAGTGGAATTTAAAGAGAGGGCAAAGGTAGAAGAACATGCAACATTACAAGAAGAATCAAGAATCAAAGAAAATGAGGCTTGTGCAGCTGAGAACGTATGGTTCCACCATACTTAAACTTCTAAGTAGAAGACATTCTGAAGATCATAAACCTTATGAAGACTCCATAAATTAATGCTCCATAAAAACTCAATTGCACTAGCCTAACTGCAAAACTTCAGTGAGCTGATTCAGTAAGCGGCCACTTCCATCAAGTCATGGTGATTCATGGTAAGGCTTCTGAGGCTGTACATCTGTATGAGAACAGATAAACTTTCCTTTCTACAGCATCCCAGCTGGCGGATTTGCATCTCCAACCTGTCTGACAACACCACCAGGACTCCTTGTGGCTTCAATATTACCACCCATCACACACACAAGCACACGCACACACACACACACACACACACACACACAAAGAGAGATATCAAACTTTCATTTTTCAGAGACTATGAAAGTGACTTTATTTTTTAAGTTGCATATGTTATTAAGGATCTAAAAGTGACCTAAATAAATTAATGAAAGTGATCTCATACTGGAATTAGGGTGATTCCTAAATTTAATAAGATGAGGAAGGGATGAATCACCAGGGTGCAGTAAAGCATCAATGAAACACACCTCCTCTGGTTTCTTGAGGCTTCCTCACCCCCCACTACCATGACCCCAGTGCGGCTTCTCAATTCAGACTCGACCGGAACACGTACACAGGTAGAGAAAGGGATGGGAGCTCACGACACACAGAATCAGGAGCAGGAGTGGGGCTAGCGATACCAGATGGATGGAGGTGTGGGGGAGAGGAAGGGAGAAAGAGGGAACCGATCACAATGATTGACACATAACCATACACCCCTCTACAGGGGGAAGAACAACAGAAAACACAGGAGAAGGAGACAGCGGTCGGTGTGAGAGCTGAAAATAATAACAATGTACAATCTATCGAGGGGTTATGAAGGTGGGGGAGAGGGAGAAGGGAAGAAAAAACAGAGTGGATACCAAGGGCTCAAGGGAAAGTCAATGTCTAGGAAAGAATGAAGGCAACATATGGTACAAACACGCCTGATTCAATTGATGGAGGGATTGTGATAAGAGTTGTACGAGCTCCCAATAAAATGATTTTTAAAAGAAGAGGAAGAGGAGTGGGGCTCAAAGGAAGAAACCATGGAAAGCCTAGAAATGACAGGATGGCCGGTTAATGTGAGCTTAATGAAATAAAAAGTGCCATGGTAAGCAAATTTTATTTTTCCTAGCCAGCCCTTTCTGCTATCCCATCTCCACCCCACCATAGTTAATTTGTCCTAAAGGGGCAGTTCACGAAAGCGGGAGCACTCAGAATCCTTTCCCTGAGAATCTGAATCTGAGATAAGGCACACCAGGCAGACTGGTTTCTAGGATGGAGGATAACCAAACTTAGAAGCTAGGGGTTCATCTATGAAGAATCAGAACACGTTGGTCAGTAGTGAAAGAGAAGAAGGTGGAAGAAAGAAGCCAAGGTAAGAAATGGAGACAAGTGACTGGCAGTGTCCACATTCTTGATTCTAATCAGTTCTTGAGTCCTGAATCCTCTTCATTATCTCCTTCAACTACAGAGATACCATTTACATTTCTAATTCAAGTGTATCCTTCATTTCTGCTTGAGCTCATGGTCTCTGGGTGCCACAAACCATTTGCCCTTGACTACTAATGGAAAGGTTGGCCGTTTCAACCACTCCGTGGTTCTGCGAAAGAAAGGACTGGTGATCTGTTTCCATAAACATAGTAGCCAAGAAAATCCAGTGGAGCTCACTTCTATGCTGCGACACACTGTGTTACCATGAGTCCATGTCAACTAGATGGCAACAGGCTTGTTAAATCAGATCTTGTAAGACCCTCCCGACTCACAGATTTAAATATCCTAAATTACACAGGGCACTCTGACATCTGTATTATTTAAGTTAATAAAGAAAAAAAATATTTGGGGGGAAACTAATTTACCTAAAATAAAAAGCTAATGTGGACAATTGCCTTGAAATTAAGCAGAATAAATTACATCACTATACAAAAACATGTGATAGTTTTCATATTATAAAAGATGGGGTGTATGTTTGTTGTGAGTGTCTATGTTAGTTTGCTTTTGAAGGATAAAAAATTCCAGATAACTATCATACAGCAGAGAATTAGGATACTTATATATGGAATATCATCCTGAGAAAAATTCCATAGAACTTTGTTCAATCTAAAGTTGAACAATATATTCTTTTGTGGTCAAAGGCATATTTTTAATGGAAAGATATGAGTCTAAAGTAAACATTAAAAGTGTTTAATAGCCTAAGTCCCTTTCTTAATGGGTTAGTGGATAGGTCACTATTTAAAATTCAAATCACGGATGCTGACTGTTAATTTCTGATAAGCTTGGGGCATAACTCTGTATGGCGTGAGGTGCATGCTTTAGTTACTGTGTGTTCAATTACACCGTTATAAAAAAACCCCACTGAACCATGGGCTTATTATCTAGCCTGCATTTGTTTCCCCAGTTATAAAACTCCTTCTGCTCTGCACATTAAAGAAAAAGATAAGTACCTATGAAGGAGCTTCAAAAAGTTCATGAAAAAAATAGAATGAAAAAATTGTGGGATTTTCCTAAAAAAACTTTGTAGAGCCCCCTAATAAAGCAAAACCATACAAACCCTCTATGATTAGTTCAGAAAATGCAAACGCAGTCTGTGAGCTGATGAAATAATTTCCCCAGGTATACGCACTGGCTTGCCACACTTTCTGTAAGGCTGCAGCATGTCTTCAAGTGGAAAAATAAAAGTTGCTTTGTAGCCTCAAGAAATTTCACTAGAAGTGCACTGAGCCCAGGAGACAGGGATGGAGCCGCCCAGCCCTAAAGGTGTGCCTTGTAACAGCAAGATAAACAATTATTTTCTGGAGCAGTGGTTGCATGTTTATGTTTCGTACTTTCTTTAAAAACAATAACTAGTTGATAATGTAGCCTTTGGGGAAAAGGCGTGTTTCCCAAAGTAAGCCTACGATGATGGAGTCAGGGGAAACCCCCTGAGGCTTAAGTCAAAGGAGATGGAGGAACGAAGGTTCTCTGGGTCCCTTGAAGAAGGTGTTTGCTGGCGCAAATATTAAAATGCTCCGTTGTTCACCAAAGTCTGGAAGGGAACCAGCTCAAAGGCTCCTTGGAATCAAGGCCCGGGATCTGCTTTCTCAGAACCAGCCATGAAAAGGAATATACGTGAGGTCACCACGCGCGAGCGTCCCCTTGATAGGAAATGGTTTTCAGCATCCAAGAGGAAAGGTTTGGGGGCCCTGGTTGCGCATGCCCTGCCCCAGGGAGACAGTCAGTGCTGTACAAAGGGAGATTTTCACCGACGCCTCATCGGTACAGGTTACGGCAGACGTGGGGACATTTGTCTTCTTAAATGTCGAGCTGTGCTGCACCAAATTTCACAGGTGCAGGGAGGTACTGATACATCAGGTACCAGCATACATCCCTAGAAGCCTGTGTTATGAGCGTTCATGGAGAAAGGAGCAACTAAACATATTCCAACCGTTGCTTCAGCCACTCTGTTTTCTTAGAGAATGCGCTATTTACAAGTTAAGTTGTATTTTACATGCATTTGCTCTATACTAAGTGTCTTCTGTTCCTGTGGCTGTTGGAATCCTTTGCAATGTGGGGGGAGATCCAGCGCACTCTATTTCCACCAAACTGCGGAAACACGTTAGACTTAAACCAGCTTCTTTTCCATACTTGACAATGAGGTCAGTTAAAATAGTCTGGGATTACCTGCAAACAGGTATCCATTTTATTCTTCAATAAAATATGTATATAGTAAAACAGGGTAACTACCCAGTTTTAATTTTATTATCTCACTTTTTGGTTATTTCTTTTAAAACAGGTTTGCACATGTTTGAAAATCTAATCTCTTCTGAATTAACTATTCCTTAACTGAAAACAACTTGTCAGGTACCAAAAATGGCCTAGAAATTTGAACATTTATGTTTCTAAGTGCCCAAATGCAATCTTAAAGCAAGAGACCACTATCTGGATTGTCAGCATCTGAGTCATTTTACGAGTGATAGCTTTGAAAAATAACGGTGATGATAGCTATAGGAGTTCACAGCCAAGTGGCATCTTCCGAAGAAGGTAAGTTACAGAAACATTTTGCAAAGATATATATTGAAGAGAGAATCAATCCTGTGCTGCAAAGATCTGTAAGTGAGTTAGCCCTATGTCTCGCAGAATGTAGACCTGCTAAATTTCTCCAGTGAATATTCCAAGAAAATGAAATATTGAATACTCTTCCAGTCTCTAAAGCAGTTTCTAAAATACAATAGCGAAAATATTTTACTTTTTCAAAATATTTTTCTTCTAAGGCTATCTGTGCTTTGGGAATTTCTATGATCGAGGGAAATAGTCTGACGATAAAATTTTCTATTTTGTGCAGCTGGTTTCTTGAAAATCCTGAGACCACTGGCCCTCTTAAACATTTATCATCGTAGAACCCCAATGAAGTAGTTCTTCTCTGTCCTGTAGTGTTGTGGGGAGTTACCCTGTTTTAGTATATACATATTCTATTTAAGAATAACATGAATACCTGTTTGTAGGAAATCCCAGACTATGTTAACCGACCTCGTTGTCAGGTATTGAAAAGAAGCTGATTTAAGTCTAACGCAGTTTCACATTTTTGTGGAACTAGAGAGGACTCTAGACTTCCCTCCACTGCAAGAGGAAGCCAACAACTGCATGTTTATGGCACAGTGAAGGAACCTGGTTGGTGGTGGTTGCAATCTGCTGGGGGCAAGTTGAGTGGTTCAATCTACTAACTAATCCCTTGGAATAAAAGGAGGCCCTCTGTTCCTGTAGAGATGTAAAGTCCTGGAAACCTGATACAGGATCACCATGACTCAGATTTCAAGGGCGGCCATAAATTTTCAGGATTTTCCAAATGCACTGTACTATGGTCTAAGAAATGGGACCCACTGAAATTTGAGAAACATTTCTCCTGGAATAAAAAGGTCACAGACTTCAAAAACTACCCATTCTTTAAAAACTATTCAACAACCTTGAATGTCAGAAAAGGATTATTGGCAGAAATTTTAATCGATCTCTATGATATATATTCTTCTCATACTAACTCGCTTGTTGTGGTAGTTATATAATCGTTTGTCAATTTGAGGATGAAGAGTGTAGGGGTGGAGTCTATCCTGTCAATCAGATCATAGCCAGTGAGGTCGCTGGGTGGGCATGGCTTTCTCCAGAGAATTCTGGGAAATCCTGTATTTCTTTCTTGGAGGCGGGAGACACTTCTCTCTCTGCTGAATCCCTGGGAGACATTGCACCTGACAAGACACATGGAACTAGACTAGTGCCCTGAGCTGGAGAAGCCACATGGACCTACCTTGATACAGCCAGACATCTGAAGCCAGAGAAGCCACGTAGAGACCCCTGCCAGTGCTGAGATGCTGACACTGCCAATGTATCCGGAATGCTTTCTTAATGCATAGTTACTCTTTATATAAGACTCTATCCTACACATATGAGCTTTTATGGATTTGTTTCTCTAATCTGCCTGGACTGACACATGTGTCATCACACGTATGGATCTCTTTTCATTAAAGAAAAGATAAGAGTGATCGGTTTGGGCAATGTTCTACTAGTCATCAGAAAGGATTTTATTTTTATATTTGCAAATCACTTCAAAACACCAACCAATGAGCAAATTATACAACCTCATCTCGGGTATGATTTAAACTTAAATATAAACTAGTAATTTTTAAAATACCAATGAAAATGAAAGGGCATTTTATTTCCAATCTGTTTCCACAGGTCACTGTACTAGCTCAGAATGTTTTCAGTGACTGCAGAAAGGAGAGGAAAACAAGGGACATACAAAAAGGAGCAGCATTTTTACTATAAGATTTCAAAAGCATGGAAATACTCTACCGACTGTAATTAGTGGAAAACAAATAAATTACTACTCAAGAAAATGTATGTCTTCTGTGGTCTTCATTTAAAGCATAATACAATATAAGTATATTCATACCTTAGAAATATCATGGATTTGGTTATACACCACACCACAACAAAGTAAATAAGGCAATACAGTGCATCACACAAAAATTTTTGGTTGCCCTGTGCATATAAATGTTATGTTCACATGTGCCGCAGTCTAGTCAATGGGCAACAGCCTTATAAATAAGTTTGAAATATTGTAAGAATTGTGAAAATAGACCACCAAAATATGAGTGAACACATGCCGTAGAAAAATAATACTGCAGAGATGTGCTCAGGTAGGGTTGTCATATACCTTCAATTTATAAAAACAAAAGCAAACAAACAAAACCCCTACAAAGCACAGTAAAGCAATGTGCAATAAAACAAAACAAACGAAACACATTTTTTAAATAAAATAAATAAAACAAAACATGTCAATATTCAAATCACAAAAAACGGTATGTAGTAAACGAAGAGGCTTTCCTCGCCTATCTCAGAACGTCATTCTTCCCTTTATAGGGGGACCATTATTAAGGGTCCTTGTGAGGTTTTTGAAACACTGGGGGCTTACCTGTGGGGTTCCCAGGGGGTTGTCAAGGTCAAGGTAAGCGGCTGTCCCACCGGAGAAAAGTGAGCCTTCTACGCATTACAGACTTCCAGTCTCAGAAACCCACCGGCAGTTAGTTCTACTCTGTCCTCCAGGGTCTCTGTGACTCCGAATTGACTGGATGGCAGTGAATTTGGTTTGGTTTGGTCATGTAATTTTCAGGAGGGAAAAGGACGAGGATATATAAGCATACAATGAAAGGAGAGTGTATATTTAGATACACATTCATTTTCATGTAGATACATGCATACCCAAACACTGGTATCTATCTACTTACCACTCATCATTGTGTATTTAATAACAAAGTATGAAAATGTAGTGGAGGCCTTTCCACTCTAATGAACCATTCCGCTTAAGATGTTGACAAGAGTAGCAGGCGTGACCATTGCTAACATTTACGAGGTCAGTGCTACTTGTGATCCACTCCCTTAACAATCTTACTTAACCCTGTTGCCTTTAATAAACTTCTGATTTAACAATCATCCTTCCCCATTTTACAGATAAGAAGACTGATGTCGAGAGGAGACGTGTTTTGCGCACTTAAGTAACTTAGTTCCCTTGTTCTTTCATTCTCTTGTCTTTCATGACATCTTTAATACAGCCATTTAATTTATCCTATCTATACCACAACCATGAAGTCCTCAGTATTCAAGAGCTAAAGATACATAGAGTACAGCACAAACAGTTGGAAAATAACGATTAAGTTCAAAATGTACTCCTTTTGTAGTTTAAAAGAAAAACCTAGTTTCTTATCCTGAATAAGGGTTCCTAGAAGATTTCTTTCCATTATCAAACATTTCCCAGTCACTCAACACTCAAAAGAAAACATTGGAACAGTTTCTTCCTGTTTGCTACGGCACATAGAGCACCACCATGAGCTAATCAGCTTGATGACAATTAACAACATCACTTTACAGAAAACAAATGAGCGAAGCCTTTATCACTGAATTTATTACTCTTTCATACTGAGGCTGAATGGAAACACTTCCCTGCACCACTGAACGTCTCTGCCGGAGTGTGATACATGTACAAAAACATTCCAGAGACAAAAGTGGTTAGGACACTTTGAAACCCCTGCCGTGTTCCCTGCGTCCTGCCCGAAAGTTCTATTTTCTAAATCGAGAAACTACCATTTTCTTTTCACAGTTTAATCTCATTTTGATGTTGTTCTGGGGCAGTTGTCTGTGGAAGCCAAAAATCATTGGTCAGCATTCTCATCAGAGTTGCTGAGTCACATTTTATTTCTTTCTTCTACAGCCTAATCTCTCCTCACAGAGCACGCATTGTATAGGTTTAATCATTTTTATTGCTTTTCTATGAGTCACATCCAATATCTCCCTACATCTTTACTGAAAATGTGGAACCAAACTGAAATGTAGCACCGTATTCTCTCAGGAAGCTCAGGAAGTTTGCTCCATGTGGAATAGGGTAGCGGGTTTCCCTCCTTCTCTCTTAAAATTCCATACTCTGATGTTTGTCTACAGTGCACATTTTTATCTCTATGGCTCAATCATTTAATTTATGGTCCAATGTGACTAAAAATTCTGTCTACAAGATGTGCCAGGCTTAACTCTAAACTGGGGGTATTGATGAGGTTAAAGTTCATGTTTTTACCAGCCGGTGGAATAAAATCACATAACATATATAATTACAGGAAGGGACACCTGAGTTGAAGATCCTCAATGAACAAGTAAGGAAACAGAAACCAGAAATATGAAATTACTAATCAATTTCCAAGGATTG
The DNA here is from genome assembly GCF_050624435.1 of Tenrec ecaudatus. Classification (NCBI taxonomy): domain Eukaryota; kingdom Metazoa; phylum Chordata; class Mammalia; order Afrosoricida; family Tenrecidae; genus Tenrec; species Tenrec ecaudatus. The sequence goes on from NC_134531.1 coordinate 298,008,655, forward strand.
CCAGTAAGTGAGAACTGAAACCTTAGAGCCCTGCTCTTTGTCCAGTGTTCTGTAGCATTGCCATTGGTCACTGGTGGTCAAGTCACACCTAGAAGACACTGTGGCTAACAATGAAATCATTGTTGTTTTTGTTAGGTGCCGTCCAATCAGTTCCAACTCACTGTGACCTGATTGGCAAGTGAATAAAACGCTGCCCAATCCTGTGCCATCCTCATAATTGTTATGCCTAATGCCATTGTTAGAGACCCTTTGTCATCCTTCTTGTCCAAAGTCTACCTGTTTGTTTGTTTGTTTGTTTGTTTTCCCCCTATGTTCTTATGTTGTTGTTTACTGGCCCAATTGTGGGGATTGTTTTTTCCTGCTAAAACACTTTTTTAATCATTTTATTGGGGGCTCATACAACGCATGACCGTCCAGGCATACGTCAATTGTGTAAAGCACACTTGTACATTCGTTGCCCTCATCATTCTCAAAACATTTGCTTTCTGCTTGGGCTCTTGGAATCAGCTCCTCAATTTTTCATTTTTCCCCTCCCTCCCCACTCTCCCTTCCCTCATGAACCATTGATAATTTATACATTATTATTCTATCATATCTTACATTGCCCAATGTCTCCCTTCAGCCATTTTTCTATTGTCCATCCCCCAGGGAGGAGGTTATATGTAGATCCTTGCAATCAATCCCCCCTTTCTACTCCACCCTCCCTCCATCCTCCCGGTATCACCACTCTCACCATTGGTTCTGGAGGGTTTATCTGTCCTGGAACTAACCCTCTATTTTGCCAACCATGATGTTCTTTTCCAGGGACTGATCTTTCTTAATAACATTTCCAAAGTACAAGAGGTGAAGTCTAACTGTTGTAGCTAATAGTGAATCCAGTTACCCTTATTAATCCAACAATAATAAACCAACGCTCATTAGTAAGTACATTCTAGTACAATCACAAATAATAAAGTTAATGGAATATATGGTCTATGTGCATAGGGTCTATTTCCCTCTTTTAAAAATTTACGGTATTTCATTATCTGTCAAGCAGCTATACTTAATGATGTCTGCATATAGTTAAAAATTATACTGACTGTTTGGAATCAGCATCGTTTGTTTATTTTTCAGTTTTGCATTGTTTTTTAAAGTACATTCTGTATCCTGCAAACATGAAACAGTAAACAGTTAATAGATTCCAGAATGTTTCCAGAAGGCAGAGTATATTAGCACCAAAAGTGGGTGGAAAAAGACAATCCACTGGTTTGAAGTGTTTCTCGTGCTAGTTGGATGGTTTCTTATTCTTTTGTATATGGCTGTGGGTGGGGGACATTGTGTGTTTTATTTTTATTTCCACCTGCAGTGCCCTGTAGCAGCCTCCTGTAGACATTAAACCTGTAAAGTGGCTTGATGCTGCTGTGGAAAATATAATTTTTCCTTAGTAATTTCAAGTATTTCTCTTATGGAAGAATCCCTGAATTCCCATGTCAAGAATGACCAGGAGTGAGCAGAAGGGACAAACATAATTTGTCCACATGAAACATGATTACCATCTCACAAGATATTAACTAGATATTGAAACTATCAAGGAAGTTAATAGTTATTGGAAAATGTACTCATGCTATTTTTAATGTGTACTTTCACTTTAAAGCGTTAAGTAGAACAGTCCTTTCCAAATATTAGATTCCATGTTTAAAAAGGGAATACAATGATACCCGTTATTTGGTAGTTCCTAGTCTAGGAAGTTGTGTTACAGAATGCATGCTACCTATAAATGCTTTCAACTTGCTAAGAAAGAATGTAACATACCTTTCCACACAATTTTATTTGTTAAAGAAAAATATTTTCAACTCATTAGAACATGATTATGTACACGTTTGCAATTTGGTATGATGACAGGCCGCACTCGCCATCAAGAACCTGGGCCATAGGGAATAAGGATAAGAATGCGTAATGTGGGCAAAAAAAATCTTGAAATAAGCAGAAGTTAAGAGTATATCTAGCCAACAAGAGTGCATTTAACTGGACTGCATTTGTGAATAAATCAAGTGAGAAACCCTGTAACTATGGGCAAATGTGCAGGGTATGTTGGCCATTATTCTTCGTGGTTTCTTTTTTGGTGGGGATGGGGGCGTGGGTAGGCTACGCGTGAATCACTGTAAAGCTGAATGAAAACAGTATTGCCATCACGTCTAGTCAGGAGCATTTTGCTGGTGAATTTCTGTTTTTCTAATCCTGCTCTGTTAAGTCTATTTCTCCTTTCTTAAGAAGTGGTTACCCACCATACTTCCCTTTTCAGCTGTGACCTCACCCACTCAGCTCTGAGATATATTTCTGTGTCTTATTTTAACTTCCTCTACAACATTGGGGAACAAAGTGTTTATTCTAGTGTAGAACAGATCCTTCCATATTATATGAATATATTCCACCCATTGGTGGGAAAGAAATCTCTAAAGTACTGCTTTACTAGACCTGCATTGCTTCAGATGTGGAATTTAATCTGTGTAAACATGCCTTCGGCACTCTCCAAAACTCTGGGTACGTTTAGCGACATTCAAGTGAAAACCTATTGTAGTTGTTGTTAGGTGCTGGGTTAGGCCGGGTAGAGTAGAGAAACAAAGTCAGTAACACTCCTGTAATCTACCAGAAGGTGCTTATATCAAGAAGTAATTCATATATCAAGAAAGCTTTCCAGCCCAGTCCAACTCAAGTTCATAAATCCGATACTAGTCCGTAAATCCCTCATCAGATTCAGGCAGCCACACACAGTGACGCAGACTACAGGAAGCTCACAGGCTGGTGGGTACAGAATCATGTGGATCCAAGGCCAGTGCAACCAGACAGTTTTCAGGGTCAGTAGCACAGAGTCCCAAAATAGGGAGGCAGAGTGGGAAGGTCACACCCCCAAGGGCAGCTGTGCATCAGGCTGTGACCTTGATTGACAAGTTTAACTTCACAACTAGCCAGGAGTGAAGGATCATGGAGCAACAAGTGCCTTGCATTTTTCTTTGATCTTCCCTATTTTCAATAGTCTTGTGTGCGTGTGAAATTTGGACATGGAATAAGGAAGCGAAACTGACAAGTATATTAAATATGTATGGAATGTTGCTCCTGAGTAATAATTGCTATCCCTGGTTAATTTCACATTAGTTTACTGTTAAATGGCTCCAGATGGAAGTCTCAATAAGTACTGCTGTGCTACATTGGTAGTTCAAACCCACTGTTTCTCCTGAAGACTATTGAGGGAATTCGGTCCTGTAAATATGTACAGCTTGCAAAACCCGATTGGGTAGCTATACATTGAAATTCACTTGATGGCAGTCGATTCTGTTTTGTGTTTTGTGGTTTTTTATGAGTTGGAGCGGTCTAGAAGTCAGTGGTGGCTTACGCATGATGTAAGAAGTCCTGGTGCTGCTGTGCAGGCGCCGGACTGCTCACATCAGGGATGGCAGAGCAAACTCACCAAGGACGCTCAAGGAGAAAGATGAGACTATCTGCTATTGTAAACATTGATACCCTCAGGGTCCTGATAAAGGGTGGCTGTGAGACAGAAGTGACTCACTGACCATGGACTATACTTTGTGGTTAAAATTAAGCAAACTCCTACCATTCAGAGTCTCTACAATTTGATATAGGATCATGAATCCGCATAAAACATGGTTGAACTTGACAAGCACTGCCAAATTTGGCCCCAAATCCTCTGGTTTGCAAGATAGTTTGACATCAAAATCCCCCTGGACAAAAGAAGTTTCCTTCCACCTATTACTCTTCTCCCTTCAAGATTAAAAATTAATTGAATGTTAGTGGAGTGATACATTTTTGGAATTACTAAAATGAACTTAACACAACAAAAAGAGGACATTATTTTGTCGTATGACGCTTACTCACTGCCACTGAGTGATGGTGTCTCACAGTTACACAATCGGACAGCGTCGGCCTGCCCCTGTGGGTTCCCGAGACTAACCCTTCACAGGAGTAGCAAGTCCCATCTTTCCCCTTTGGAGCAGATGGTGGTGTCAAACTGCTGACCTTGCAGTGCCCAGCCCAATGCATAACTGCTACGCCACCAGGACTCCTAGAATGACACTTCTGATTCACAAAAATATCTGTGATCTGTCTGTCTCTCACTTCCTCTCTTTTTAATAGCAATTTCCCATTCGTGCTAGTGTCCATGCCGCAACTTTATTTTTCACTCGAGAGGGGGTCCTTGAATTTCTTCTTTTCCCTTTCTCTCATCAGTACAAGTTGTTCTCCTCACCATTACTTACCCTCCACAACTTCTATAGCACACTGTTCTATTGAGATCACATCCATTATCGCAACATTGATTTTTAAAACCAATTCCCATAAAATAAGACTTGTCAAAAAAAAAAAGAATCCAACACATTAACCCCTGTATTGTGTTACTATGAATGAGAGTTATATTATATATAAATTGCCTCCTCCTCTGTAGAAAGCTTTTTTTGTTGAGACACAACATTGTTAGTGAAAACTATACTAGATGATTATAGGCATAGAAATATTTGCCGATAGGAATAAGTAGTTTTCCTCCCTCAAGTTGTAAGATTATATATATATAGCTTAATCCATCAAGTTTGACATATTTAAAGGAAGATAAATACCTGTTTACTTCACTTTATTTGATAATTGTCTTCGTGCTGACTGCTTTTAAAGGCATACGCTATCCTGCCTTCAAAGATTCATATTGAAAAATTCATATTGAACATATTAGATTATATAATTTAGAGATAAAAATTGTAGAGCACAGCTTTATCACCTTCATTACAAATTCATTAGCCATGCCTTATAAAGTACCACTGTGCCTGCAAAGTAATCGACAAGAAGGTACTCATAAAAACAGCATATATGTTGGTCCTGTTAGTTGAAGTGAAAAATCCTTTGGGCCTCCACGTAATTTTCGCCTCAATCAGAGAACAGTTAGTTCTTAGAACATGGCCTTGCTCCATACTCGCTTTCAAGAAGAGATCACTGAAGATAAGCATTCTAGAGCTAAGCGTGGTGAAGAGTGCAGATGGTGCCCGGCTACCAAGTGGAATGGGGTCTTAAGCAGCCATCTAAGAGAAGTGTCAACTAATTCCACAAGGAAGAAGCACACCATCCTGTGTGATCCAAAAATGATGACAACAAAATCCAAATACGATGAAACGCAAAGTATCAGAGATGAAATTGTAAACACCCAATTTGTAGAGGGTTCTGGAGGACAGTGGGAACTAAAATCCATCAGTAAACCATCTAGTCAGATGAAGCCTCTGGCAAGTCCTCCCTAGCCACAGGCAAAGGGTGAGAACAGCTTGGTTATCAGACCGAGATTACTGTAAACTTGTCTATCCTGGATCAGACCATGGTGTAATCTGATACTTGGTCAGTTGACCTCCCTCCTGTCCCAATCGGAATTTGCTCTAGGCTCAAATACTTCTCACTTGTCCCATGACAGAAATTTCTTCCCCGGTGTTGGTGGCCTTTCCTATTTGACTCTTCTTATTATTCTGTTTCATTTTGTTTTGTATTGTTTCTGCTGGGTTTCCCAGTTTATGAAGCACAGAAGGGACGGAATACATAGAGACAATAACTGACGCAATGCTTTATGGCGAACAGGGTGGGTAGGACGGGTGAGGGGAATTGAAGAGCAATTAATGAATGTGGGACAGTGGAGGGAACATTTGAACTGATTGTGACATTGTGTGTATATAACTCCTTTAGAAAGTGATTGAACTATGCAAGTGTATGGTGCGTGAATTTATATCAAGGAAACTACTGAAAGAAAGAAAAGAAACCAAACAACCTATGGTTATTATGGGTGAAAGGGAAGCGTTTTTGCTTAGGGGGCATTGAGTTTGTGTTAATGGTGCGGAACCCTTTGGAAAGGGATATCAATAATGGTGGTACAACAATGGCACTGAATTCTACATGCTGAATGGGAGGATGCTTTGTGGTGTATATTTTTGCCACGATTGAAAAAAATAATTTCATGAGTAACAAGGAGTACATGGAAGAAGAAAATATTCTAAACTTGATTGTGGTGATCAGTGTTTAATCTTCTTGATATGATTAAACTATTGAATCCTATGATACATGGATGAAGGGTCAATAAAACTGATAGAAGGAAAAAAGTGCCGATTCCCTGGCCAAGTCCTCATGCTTGGTGAAATACAGGGTTACCAAAGGCAAAAGGAAGCCCTCAAGGACATTGATGGCCGTGGTAGCCGAACAAGCCAACAATTGTGCGGATGACTGAAGACTGCCGTGTTTCATCATGTGCATATGAGCGCTGTGAGGGGGATCTATGTCCACAGCATGAACCAACATTAGTACTGGGCTTAGAGAGGTCTATTTGGATAAGCACCTTTATAACACATTTGAAAAATATTATAGAATAATTAGAACTGCTCTGTATGTTTTCTGAGGCTGTAAATTTCTATGAAAAGGGACAGCCCCATCTTTCTCTTGTGGAGAGTTCAGTGGGTTTTAACCTCTGACCTTTGTTCAGCAGCCCAGCACTTAACTCATGATACCATCACTGATCCTGAAAACAACACACAGGCTAAACTCAGAACAAGAGATCCAGAGCAAACGGGTACTGAGTCAACGCTTATTTAAAAAGTTTGTAAGTAAACATGCTGTAGTAAGGAAACTTGTTTTTTTCAGAAGAGATAAAGACAAACCTAAAATGATGTTCTCAATTCCAAATATCATCAAATAGAGACAAGTGCTGAGAAATATGAGCCAGCATTGTTTTTCTCAGCAATTACCTGTTCCTTAGAATACTGTCAGTTTCGAGCTTTATTTTTTCATTTTTCTCACATTTATGATTGAACATTTTTCTTCCATGGATTTTTACAAAAATAATACCAGAATTTCCTGTAAATTATCTTTAATATATATTTTTTCTTAACAACCTTGAAAGCTTAGCTCACAATACACATGCCTTTCCTCTGGTTCAGTTATATTAAATAGTGCTTCTCTGATTGCTCAACATTCTCATAGAAATCTCTTCCATAATTTTTTATTCCATATTCTGTACAAAATACCATGATCCATAGTACAACCTAAGAATTGAAAACAGGAATTATAAAGATAATACCACCTATTCATTGCCTATGTGGATTCTATTCATATTACCTGGAAAAAAATGATAGTTTTAGTTCCTTCAGAAAACCAAAATTCTTAAAGTAAGTAAATTTATAAGTTTCTACATTTCTCTGGATGATCTCACATTTCATAAAAAAGCTATTTCCAATATCTTTGGAAACTAGAAAATTATTGTGCCATCATAATTTTATTTGTTTGTTTATATAAACTAGGATTGTCATCTAGAAGAAAATAAGGCTAACTTTATTTCATTTAAAATTGTATTTGCATTTCTTAGAATATGGCAAATATTTATTCTCTAAATGTCATATGAAATATTTATCATTCTCTAAAATTTATAAATATAATAAACACTGTTTCCTTAGATATATTTATTATGTATATATATAAACTGTATGTTGCTGTTTCAAATAGGCCACATTAATAATCAAGAATTGTAGTGTGAGTGTTGCGTGTATTCAAATGTTCTGTGTACTGAAGAAATGCTACATACATATCACGAGCCAAGGGGTACAAAACTAGCCCCCGCCTCCCAGAAGCACCAAGATACACTGATCAAGAGAGAAAAAAATTAGTAGGCACTGAGAGTTGAACATTTTTGAGGAAATAAATTCTGGAGCATTTTGTGTTGAGACTGTGCTCTCTGAGAATATGAGCTATTCAAGTAAAGACAGGTTGACGGGGAAATCACAGTGAGAGTCTTTTAGAATAAAATAATGACATGAACACAAGCCCGGGGAGAAGATGGTCAGGTATTCTTCCACGTGTGGCGAGAGCATGGAATTCCAAGCCAGGCTGTGTTGAGAACGGTTAAGAATGACTTTGAATGTTAGACTCAGGAGTTAGTATTTTATCCGGAATGCAATGGGGAACAGTGAAATGATTTAAACAGGGAGGTTCCAAGATTCTACTAAATTTATATCACTGTTGAAAGAGGGAAGAGATTACAGGAAGGGCAAGACCAAAACCTGGGAAACTCTTCAGAATAGGTTTACTTTTCAAATCTCAAGTATAGCATCGGAACCGACACCAACCAAACAACAAAAATACTCTCACTGGGCTCTGTTTTCCTCGGAGCTGGTGTTTTAAGGACACGCATACTCCAACTCCGAAGTTATCCCTGCCCTACTTACATTAATGACCCGAAAGAACAACAAGCTCTCAGACACCGTGAACTGCAGTCTGCACGTGCTTGCTTTGGGGTTATAAATTTACTTCTAAACTCCATTTATCGACCGTGAGGCAATGGTGTTTCACTATCAAAGGTGGGCTGTGTCACAATGAACATTATAATAATTAATGGATAAAATCTTAAAGTTTGGTAATTATTTGTTCTATAAATTGGGAATGCCCAATGGAACAATATTCCATACCTTGAGTGGAAAAAAGGTGTGGTGGGGAGGGGCAGGTGGCAGGCGGGAAAGCGGGGATAGCAGGCAATTTCATAATTCGGAACCAGTGGTCTCCCTATTTGATGTAGCAATCGCGGTAAATGAGTTATGCAATCATTTAGGGGGCAGGAGACAAGATTAGCTGAGAATACTTAATGCTCATTTAATATGAATATGGATTGAATGTGCACTATGTAATAATTTTACATTTATCAGTTTATTTAAACTTCATCATGGGCCTATCAAATAGGTTCAATGCTCCTCATTTCAAAGATGGGTGCATTTCAGTTGTTAATCCACTTGTCAGATAGACATCACCCAGCTAGGAAGGGGGAGCACAGATGTCAAACCCATAGTATGACCTCAGAAATCATATTTTCAAACACGAACTTATAACGGGAAGTAAGCACTAGACACACTTTAATGAACGTTCTATCTGAACTTGGTTAGTAAACTGTACGCTTCAACCCCTAGGCAGCCTTTCTATAACTGGGAGATAATTTCCATGCAAAATACTTCAAATGTATTTGTGCTGCATTTGTTAAATGTGCCCAGAAGTAGGCAATGCTTTAACTGTTCGCATTTAAGTAATAGATTAGTAGACCAAATGTATAGACATATGCAATTTCATAGCGAGAGCAATAGACTATTTCTATTTCAATTTTTTAAAGTGGGAATCATCTTTTTAAAAAGTTTTTCCTCAAGGGACAATTATTGCTTCTTATCATTGCAGGTTTAAACAGGTTTGTATCCATATTATTTGTCTAAATCAAAATATAGTTTTAAATCTTATCAATCTTGAGTTCTAAAATCTTAAAAGTCATAGTACAATGTTTTCAGCACACTTTGCTATAGCATTCATATATTCAATGTTCTTCTCGGAAGTACTGAGAAGGGCCATAACACAAAATTAATTGTTCTTATATTAGGACTATGATGAAGTGAGAGCTCAATATCCACTCACACATCTTATATATGTCACATGTCATATCTTATATATGTCCCTGGTTCACTTTAGAGATATTATGATTATATTGGAATACATCATCAATCATCCTATTGACTGTATTATTATCATTTTAGCCATTGGTATACAATTTAAAACACTGCTTAGAAAAGGAATATACACATGTGTAGTACTATAAAACTTTTAAAATAAAAATGAATTTTATAAAAGATAAATGACTTACCAGGGACACATATTCAGTGGAGAGAAACTGTTTATGTAGAAATATTCTTAGGAGCTGTCTTACATTGTTGAAAATATTGAAATGTTTTAATAGCTTAGTGGAAAAAGTTCTAAATTTAAGCACAAACCCAGAAAATGAGGCTTTTATCTAACCAAACCCAAGGGTAAATTAAAGATGGTGATGGGTGTTAACTTAGATTCAAGGTTACATGGGAGATACCTAAATCAAGAGAAGATTTAGGTGAAAAAACAGAGAATAAAAAATGACTATAGGCTGCAGAAATCCATAGCAGTTTGGTTTCAAATCTAAGCAGATGAATTAAGGATATTAGGTAATTTTTTCTCTCCCATACAAATATAAAAGTTTTAAATCAGTAGTTAAAAACAAAATTAATACAGAAGCATGCATTTTTACATCACCAGGAAAATATGTCTCTCTTTGATGCCTTGCTATGTTAGAGTGAAATATGAATCTCAAGAGTACATACATTTTAATATTTCTACTGACTTAAGTAAAATGAACTTAAACTTGGGTTTTTAAAACATCTATTATTTGAAAGAGCATTTTTAAATCCCATTAACAAAAGAGACAGTGTTCACATCTTAAAATGTTAATCTTAATACTAAAAATACAACTTTCAATAACATTCATTATTAAATTAGTACTCACTAGAAAATCCTAATAAATAGAAGCATCCTACTGAGGTCCATTAAGCAAAGTAGTGGAGTTCCTTCTATTGAATTTTAGTTGAGAAAATGTACTGTGTATTTCAAAGCATCATTTTATCATCAAAATTACCACATTATAACAACTGGAAACACTTTGCTCTTTGAAAGACTTACTATTTTTCAAATTGTCTAAACACAATATAATGTCAATTGTTAAAAATAATATAGAAAATTGCATGTGACCCTGTAAGTTTAGAGCTGGGACCTTTCTTTTCCTTAGAGATTTCATGAAATGACACATTTTAAGCCTGAGGCTCGGCGGTGCAGTGGGTTATACATTTGTCTGCTAACCACAAGGTCAGCAATTCAAAGCCATCAGCCACTCCGGGGCAGAAGAAAGATGCGGGACTCTGCTCTGATGAAGACTTATGATCTTAGAAACTCACAGGGGGCAATTCTTCTAGTCTGCTGTCCTATAGCAGCGGTTTCTCAACCTTTGGGGGGCCGAACGACCCTTTCACAGGGGTCGCCACTAAGACCATCAGAAAACACATCTTTCTGATGACCTTAGGAACCGAGACACCTCTGCTCTATCCATCTCCAGGCGGGTCCGCCCACATGTAGGCAAGCCCACATAGGATCAACCAGCGTGAAGATTGCTACCCATGCTACACCAAGCTTCAAGAAATAATTTCATTGATTTTTTCATTAAAAATACATGTTTCATAATATAGAATTACATATTGTTTTGTAATTAATCACTATGCTTTATGTTCAACTTGTAACCATGAAAATACATCCTGCATATAAGATATTTACAGGACGATTCATAACAGTAGCAGAATGACAGTGATGAAGTAGCAATGGAAATAATGTTCTCGTTGGGGGTCTCTATCACATGAGGAGCCGTATTCAAGGGTCGCGGCAGTAGGAAGGTTGAGAACCGCTGTCCTGTAGGGTTGCTATGAGTCAGAATTTCCTTAATGACAGCAAGCTTGGAGTCATGGAGTCAGAGACTATGAAACATCTGAATAAAAATATGCTTTCCATTTTGTTATGAAAAATTCAAAATGGATTCAGCTGAACATGAAACATATCGTTCAATCCATAAAATGAGGAATCTCATGTATGTTTCTCTTATGAGAAAAAACATATCTATCTATAATATTATGGTTACTAAAAATGTGGTTTGAAATGAGAACTTAAATGCTAGGCACTGAGAAAATTATTATACTATAGTGTCATCTTTTTTATATTAATAACAAATGAAGCTAGTATTAATGTTACTCTTATTTAACAATTGAGAAAACTGGGACAAGAGCTAAACACCAAACCAAAGACCAAATCAAGAGCCAAGTTCTTGAGCTCTTATGTCGTGGAAACTTGTGAAATCTGCAAGCATTGACAGTCAACACAAATTAAGTAGAGAATACATTTTCTTTTTTAATATCATGAAGACAGAGCCATACTGTCTACAGAAAAATCACTTCTTAAGCACTTCTAGTGTCCCTCCTAACAATGTGCTTTAGATCAGTTCTAAACAATAACATCCAAGACACTGAAATTCTATTCTTTTCTACAGTTTTATCTTTTATTTTAAAAAGGAGATGTAGCTCTTCATCAGCAAAGAGAAAAACAGCTATGTAGATGCAGGGTTTGTTTTAATAAGAGGATATTCATTTGCCATTCAAGTCTGATAAGAAAAGCAATTTAATCTTATACTAAACAGTTATTTCTGAAAGAAATTTTCTATTCAAGGACCAGATCAGCAATCACGGAAGTTCAGTTGAGTCAGAGATTAATTTAACAGGGTAAATCCAAATACACATCACATTTTACTCTCAACCCCGACAGCAAAAGCATTAGTCATATTGTGAGCTACAGTTTTATGCAAAAATATAAAGACTATGTCTTCTTATCAACATGAACACTATTCTTACAAAGTCGTACATCACATGAGACAAAGAATATGCTTGCAGGATAAAGTATACATGCTATGAGTGTGAACATTTTAACATGAAATGCCTGTAAGAAACTGCTTTACTTTTGAAATTATAGACTACACACATTAATATTAATTTCACTACAAGCATTGTTTTAAACATGTACCTTCTCCTGGATGCTCCTTCCCCCCAACTACCATGATCCGAATTCTACCTTGTAGCACTGGATAGGGCAGAGGTTGTGCACTGGTGCATATGGGGGCTGGAGGCACAGGGAATCCAGGGTGGACGATACCTTCAGGACCAGGGGTGTGAGGGGTAATGTTGGGAGAGTGGAGGGTGAGTGGGTTGGAAAGGGGGAACTGATTACAAGGATCCACATGTGACCTGCTCCCTGGGAGATGGATGGCAGAGAAGGGGGGAAGGGAGACTCCGGATAGGGCAAGATATGACAAAATAACAATCTATAAATTATCAAGGGCTCATGAGGGAGGGGGGAGCGGGGAGGGAGGGGGAAAAAAAAGAAGAAAGACCTGATACAAAGGGCTTAAGTGGAGAGCAAATGCTTTGAAAATGATGAGGGCAAAGAATGTGCAGATGTGCTTTATACAATTGATGTATGTATATGTATGGATTGTGATAAGAGTTGTATGAGCCCCTAATAAAATGTTAAAAAAAATGATTAGGGCAAAAAAATAAAACATGTACCTTCAGCATACTCGTTTAAAATATTTCAGATAAATTTTGCTATGGATGGTCATCCATAGAAAAGTAGTTAAAGATAATTCATTACTATTCTTCATACAGGGTCCAAAAACTGCAGAGTGAAACATGCCCAATGGTACTAACTTTTAAAAAGTATTTACAAACAATGGTATTTTAATCAGCTTTTAAATAATTTTGATGAGCCCACTAACACAAACATGATTCAAAATATGATTTACCTAAATATTACTGAAGTTGTTTAGTAGATTTATTATATGGAGTCTATAAAATGGCATTATTTAAACCACCCACACAAGATATTATACCTCAAGTGAGTAAGTACCACTATTTGGAAATCATTTTTTATGATGAGCAACGATACCAGCATTACCTAATGTGGCCTCATGCATTGTTTTCCCCAAACCCATTGTTATATTTCAGTCTATCTGATCCCACGGAGCATGCACTTTCCAAAATAGAAGAAAATGGCTTACCGTTTTCTAGCTTATGTTCTAAAGGTTAGTCACTCTATGGGTCAAGAACAAAGTCATAGCTCTTATCACTAATAATGAGAGTAACGTCTGTGGACCAAAATGGACCAACTAGCAGCGAGTTTGGTTTGATTGTGCCTTGGTAATAGATGCTCTTCCCCGCCCCCATTCATAGCCCCGCCTCCTTAATAAAATTAGGTAGCTATAGCAATTATAGTGCATGTGAATGGGTGTGCAAGTTATGTAAATATGTCATTATTTCCCCATAAGCTTTAAATGAATAAGAACCAACTTAATAGTCTGGTTAAAATTACATAAGTAGTCCAGAATTATGGAGATTATAAGGAACAGACATTCCTGTATGGTCGCGTTGAGGATTTTTTAAAGGTTATTTTTTGCATATCTTTTTAAATGAAAAAGTCACATCTTTGATTAAGCAGTTTCACTTAGAGGGGTCCTTCTACCAACTACCTGGTACACGTGCACAGTCCAGAGACACACAGTAGGCGTCCTTCTGTTGCATTGGGGTCTGTTTAGAACTGACTGGGCGGCACTGAACACCAACTGCCAGAGTGAAAAATCACGACAGATTCAAAGCTACAGTCCCAAGAATGGGGGAACTGGTTCAATTCCTTGTAGTACGACCAACCCAATGCACCCTTTGTTTTTTTTTACAAAACGAAACAGAGCTGTATGTGCTAGTATTTTACATTCTATAAATCTTTAACATACACTTTCAAGTGAAAAAGGGAATGTCCAACGTGGTATGTATACTCCCACTGTTTGGTTTTATTTATTTATTTATTTATTTGTCTGTTTTAAGAACGGTGTATGTGTGTGCGTGCAATTGTTTGCTTGCATATTTGAATAAGATCAGAGAGAACCTTTTCTACACCCCATGAATGGGAGATTAATTAGGAAAATTACAGAGAGGTGCTTAAGCGACCTCAATGAACTCCTATTTTCTACCACAATTTTCAGAACTGCTTCAGTTCACCGTGGAGGAGCAGGTGCCTCTTCTCTCTGAGACTTAGAAACCATATTCCTCCCCATCTCAGCATCCTCATTCATGTTAGTCCCTTAGCCCAGCTCTGTGTCTACATCATTCTTTCACACATACCTCAAGCATCAATTTCATAAAAGATAATTCCTAGTTTTTTTCTAAATCCCAACCAATGTGACCATTTTGATTTTAAATCCTCTTTATTTGTCCTCGTAGCACTTAGCAAATATTTTGTTAAATCATTGGTTGGCTGCTGTCTGCTTCTCAGAGAGAGTACAACTTCTCTGAGTTATAGAGTTTTGACTATCTAATACCTAATGTATTGTGGTTTCCCCAGCAACAGCCTGAGTGCTATCTGCAAATGTGTGCTCAATAAATATTATTTAAAGGCTGTTTTATCAAAGAAGCTTTAAAAGTTTGCGGGAAAATTCCATTACCTTTTTTGAAAAGTCCATCATGTTGTCATTCTAATCTTCCATGAACTTTTCAAAGGACCTTCACGTTGAATGATCAAGTAAGTTCTCATTTTTTATGGCTTACTTTTAAGAATGCATCTAAGTAATTTTACAGTTTCCAACTCTTGAATCTATAAGTCCAAGTAGAAATAACACTAACAATATTGACATCTCTGAGAATTGTGCCTCATATGCTATTAATTTTAGGTAAACCTTTAACCTGTATCAAGCAAGAGGACTGACTAAGATGAACCTCTATAGTACCTTCTTACTTTTTCAACTCCGTGTTTTGTTTTGTGTTTTAAATAGCTGACCATGAACTTCATGCCCATAACCCATCAATTTTTTTCTCATATAAACACATAAAAAACTTGTTATAAGATCTCACTGCTATCAAGCTGATTTCAACTCAGAGTGACTGTGTAGGGCAGGGAAGAATGGCCCCTGTGGGTTTCCTAGACTATAACTTCTAACAAGAGTAGATTGCATCATCTTTCCCCTGGGAGTAGCAGGAGGTTTCAAACTGATGACCTTGTGGATAGCAGCCGAATTCATTACAAAGGCTTACACAAACATGCACACAATCCCACACATATCTTGAATTGTTTATTCTTTTATTCCAAGGAAAGTTGAAGTTACAGCAATAGGATACAGCAGCAGCATTAAACACATTGAGCCTCTTCAATTTTCCACTTTTCTGTCTCAAGGAACTAAGACAGTTAAATTGTGGCCATGGGCCAAGGAACTGCAATAGGAGTCTTAGCCACCACCACATACATATCTGCCCCACCCCACCCCTCCACACAATTACTCTAAATGGTTGACTGATTGTAGTCTTTATCAGCGCCATGGAAAAGTGGCTTTGCAGGTTCTTCCATTCAAGAGGTTGAGACAATTTTCTAACCCTAAGAACCTGACCCACCAAGGTCACAGAAATAATCTTATGTATCAATTATTCTTTAGAAAACAACCTTGCTATGTAACCTTTCATGTCAAGCACATTAAAATGTGATTTTATTAAAAAGAAAGAAGAAGAACGCATGCTGGACGTGTTGGCTTTCTAACTGAACAAGCCTAGGCAAGCACATTGGAGAAGGAAAAAACGGCCAAGATTCTGGACAACCCCCCAAAATCGAGCAGCCTATGCTGACAGACAACTGTCTAAAATGGATTGGCAAACTGCCAACTCAGAGGACAATGAACTAAATAAATAACTGTTTTAAAACAGTACATTTATTGTATGATAAAATAAGAGTATTTATTTGATTTATTACAAGAGTATCAATAATTATTGATACTCCATAGTTCAAACACTAAGAAACAGCAGCTTGCGTTCTTTAAAACCTCCTTCCTTTGATTGGCAGTTAAGTGAATTACATATCAGAATTATTCGAACTATTCAGGAAATTAAATTGGGTAGATATTGAGAAGATTCCAGAGTAGCCAGAGAGCCTCTCCCCTTCATTCAGTCTGTCCTATGCTGACACCCAAACTATAGCATCTCCTATCTTATCTTGTGTGCTGAGACTCCTTGGATCTTGTCCAAGAGCTAAAACAAGTCAGATTGAGCAGGTGTGGCTCCTCACCCTACTGAAGGCCTCAGGCTGGGTCACCTTTCTGCTTGACACTAGGGAAACTTCAAATATAGAAACCTCTGGGGGGAATTTCCTGCAAGGTACTGAAAGACTTCACAGAGTGTTGTTAGAAAGATTGTTAGTATCAGAATGAAAACAGTCCTTCCCTAGACAGCCGACTCATAGAACCCTACAGGACAGAGTAGAACTAACCCACACAAGGGTGTCCAAAGCTGAGTGCTACATTAGAACTGCCAACCTTTCTGCTAGCAGTCAAGCCCTTAACCACTATACCCCAAAAACCAAACTCCCTGTGAAGAAGGGGTGGCCGCTGACTCATAATGACCCAAGGGGACAGGGTGGAATTGCCCCTGTGAGTTTCTGAGGGTGTTACTCATCTTTCTCTCACGAAGCAGTTGGTGGTTTCAAACTGCTCACCTTGCAGACAGCAGCCCAACTGGTAACCTTTATGCCACCAGGGCTCCTGGTTGACCCTCTCCACTATAAGCCTCCTTTATAAGTTTACAATCTGAGTGTCTGTTTTTTTAGGTGGCCTGTGAATCTTCCTGCTCAGTAGGCAGTTTTGCATATTCTGATTTTCCATGTTTTAATTGTCAATTTCACCCCCCCCCAATCCTGGCAATTACATCCTCGTTTACCCAGCTCTTTGAGAAAGTTGATTGGTGACCCACAAATGAGAGGTAGAAGTGAAATGGACCTTATTAGCTTTCATTGCACAGAATTGGATAAGAAGGAAACAAAGGCAAAGGAACCCCTAGAGGTCTACCTTTTCATAGGACTAAAGGACACACCTTGAAGATAAAAGCTGGTACTTTAATGCAAATGTCAAAGGCTCACAGTCAAGGGAGCCAAACATACTCGTTTAAATAATCCAAATATAATCAAATGTACTAGAAGCGAATATGAAGGCAATAAGGGAAAGTTAACAGGATTTGTTGGAGCTATTATTGACATTCCAAAGCAGGTTTTGCATCAGTGATCAAATAAGATCAAACAAGGTAAGTTAAACACTCTAAAACTATTTCAATAGGCGAAATGAGCAAAAATCTACTTACATAAACTTCTGAGGTATTCTTGGGAATTTACAATCTCAAGAAAATAGTACTTGGATATACTAGTTGTTGTCTTGATATGCAAATTTATTTCAATTAATTTTACCACTATCATAATTGTATCACTTTCAAGAAGTGAAAGTAACCAAAAATGAAGTCTCATTAAGATCCAACTTGCCCCTGCTTTATGGATATTAATATTAATATAATTGGTTTCCACTATTGAAAATAACTGTAGAACCCATCCCATCAGAAGTGGCAAAGTTTTTGTTTCATTGTTTATTTTAATTAAGTTGAAGTGGGAATGGTCTGCAGAAGAGTCAATCGACTTGCATGGCAAGCCAACTCATATTGAGAAAAAATGGTTGCTTCTCTGCCCATTCATTGATGAAATTTCATACATAGTGTTGAAATTAAAACTTATTTGAGAAAAATAGTGACCAGGTGAGGATTAAACCTTGATAAAAGATGGTATGTGAATTTGCAGAGCTAAACAAAGAGCTCTAGATGAAAATGTAATTGGACAAAAACTGAAAGAATGTACCAGTTCCTATAGGTCATAGGAACATCAAGGTATTTCTATGATTTTCAAATATTGCTGATAACCTCATCTTATGAACGTTTTCAGACTTTGTTCAAAGTTTTTCATTACATTGATAGGATAAACTTTTAAGTTTAGAAGAGTGAAAGAATAAAAATAAAGATGGTAAAGGGCAACAGGCCTGAGAAATGAGCATCTATCTAATTTCATTATTTTTATCTCTGCCACCACCACCACTCCCCACCCCACCTGCCCCCTACACACACACACACGCACACACGCACGCACGCACGTGCACGAAGCTTAGGTTTGCTTTGTTGAAAGAATATGAATTCTTGAGACAACTAAATGAAAACATGTTCACTGAAGAACCTTACTTTAAAATCAAATTAAACACTCTTTCTATTAGATTCTATTTTGGAGTATGCACACCTCTGATTTCCTTTTCAAATAAATAGATCATTGAAAGCTGACTGAATTAAAAAAAAGAGGAAGCACTAAAAGCTAATTTCATTCTTGGAACATACAGGACAATAATGGGCTGTGATAATAGGTTAGCATAAAACAATTACTGAATACCACAGCACATTTGGAATTGGTCCTTTCTGAAATATATATGGCAGTTCATTTAATAATTTAAAAAACTAGATTAACGTATCTGTAAAATGTAATACAATACTTTATGCTACCATCATTATAGAATCTAGCCATATAAACTAGTCTTCCTGAGTACAATATATACATATTAGTCACAGCTTTGTTCTTCATAGGAAAATTGTGTGCTGACTGTTTTTGGAAGTATTGAAAAGTATAAATGGACATGTTATTGGTCATTTTAGTGTGTTGAAAAAAAAATTAAAGACTAATGTCCAAAAATAATAACCAAGAAAATGTTATTTCAACACCAATCACTCCCAAGGAAGCATTCTTCAGTGTTCAAATAAGTTGGCCCATCTCTCCATATCACATATATTCTTGTTGAGAAATGAGATCCATCTATGTAAAACTCAAATAATGAAAAATAAAATGAACATTTTAAGAGTTCAGTTTTGGTTTGTATGTATCCACAGAGGCACAGAAACCATCTTTTATCACAGTTTTCCTTGGTGGTTATCTTGCATAGTTGGGATATATATTGCATGCATCTACTTGACTTAATAGCTGCAGGGAGTTGGAACTCTTTGATGATGTTTTATGATAAATAAATAGCCATAATAGAAAGAAGAAATATGAGACAAAATGATTGTAAAAGCATTTAAAATACTACCTAGCAAATCTTATAATTTACATAGTACTCAGTTTTGCAAAGTCCGTGTTGAGTGGCAATAAAAATGGAAGGGCAAAGAAGCAAAACAGTTCAGAGAAATACGCTGTGCCTACTCTTAACAAAATGGCCAAACCGACTGCCATGAAGTTGATTCTGACTCACAGTGACTCGACAGCACAGAGTTGAATTGCCCCTGTTGGCTTTCCAGGACTCGGACTCTTTACTGAAGTGCACAGCTTCATTTGTCTCCCTTGCAGGGAGGTTTTGAACCAATGGCTTGGCAGTTAGTACCTCTACATATAACCCACAATGCCAAAGGGTGACAATTAGGTGGGGGGAAGTATTACAGAGTAGTATTTTATTAACAGTATGGTAAATGTTTTGATTGATATACTATGTTTCATTTTAAAACACAAAATGCTGAACAAGGGAATTACTAATCTCATCACTTATGTATTATAAGTCAGTTACCATCAGAACCATGCCTTTTTCACAGAGAAAATTTTACAGATGAGAAATAGAAAGGAGCAGAAAGTCAACCGTCCCAAGATCACCACATTCCTAAAAGGCATAAATAAAAACTGAACACAAGCATCCCGAGCTCAATAATAAGAGTAATATGAAAACACTTGATGATTAAAGTAGGATTTTTCTGCTTTCCTTCTTTTTAGTAAGTCAAAAGTAGACTCCAGTTCTCTTACATGTACCGAAAGAATGAAATGCTGGGTTCTGAACAAAGTTAAGCTAATGTGAATTCTCTAAAAAAAAGTTAGGAACTGGGTAATACAAAATCTTTAGATTCCAGTATTTTTTAAAACAAAAGGGAAAACATTTGGGGTTTTTTTTTATCTTCCCTTCTACAGTGCATGAAAACCCACTTCTTTGTGTAAAAATGACTTTAGCGGGTACATTCAAAGTATTAGCACATGAATGCATTGCCATCACCACCATTTACTTCTACTTCTTCCAACTAGGTGTGCTGTAGATGAACTACAAGTGGAGGCTTTCAGAAGGGTTAGGCCACGCTAAGTGGGGTTTTCTGAAACCTAAAAACCTTACCCACCTTTATGCGCTTTGTCTTTCCCACCCCCCAAGGAGACAAATTCTTCTTCATCACTCTCTCCCTGCTTTTTCTGATCCTATTTGTACTTCATAGGATAAGCAGAAGATATTTATAATCCATCTATAAACATCAAAAAAGCTGGCAATTTAGTAAGCAGGTCCCACTGTCTGGAAGCAGTAGAAATATAAAATGGGAAATGTTGTCTGGCACACAGATTTTTTTTAAACTGGAAGGGAGTTCAGAGAATAGGCCCTTAGTGCGCCTTTTTGTTTGATATGAGAATACTTTAACCAGAAAAATTCATTGGTTTGCTCAAATGCTGCAAGGTAGACGTAGACGGGTCTGTGACTAAATCTGCAAAAGCAGATTGCTACAAAAAGTATCCCATTAAATTGTAAATTGCCACTGGATAAACAGGAATAAAGTAATTGGCTACAATGCAGTTTGCAATGCATAAATTAATAATTTTTAAAGTCCCACATTAGGTGGTCTGAAAATGACATAATTAAAAGGTGGTACATTTCCCAGGCACGTGAAGTACAGGAATAGGATTGAAATTTCAAATCTTCTTGAAATCAAGCCCTAAGTGCCCTTACCTCCCTGAATGAGCCTTACTATCAGTTAAGAAACATTCCAAGCAAGGGTGCACTCAGATGACCTAAGGGAAGAAATAGTTAACTGCTGTGCCCCACCTCCTATCTGTAAATAATCCAGGAAAGCCTTTTAGAAAGCAATACGAAATGTCACCACAGGCTGACGCTCTTTCTACAAAAATAATGAGATTGCCGCTCTCAGATGCTGAGCACATACTTCATTGCCTGTATCTCCGTATTCAGTTTCCGTGGCGATACATATAGATCCCAGCTCTCCTTTAAACAGGTAGCCTGCCATGCCTAACAAGTATCAAAGACTCCTTAAAGCCTACAGGCCAAAGACCACAAATAAACAAGAGGAAGTATGGGGAGGGCGGGGGCGGTTTCTGTCTTCTGGATCTGAACCCACACCATTGTCGCAGCTCCCGAAATGAAAGGCACCAGGTGGGGAAGTCGGTTAGTCCTTTGCCCTGAGACAGCCACTAGCACCTTATCCCTTCGGGGCTCGGCTGCGCGGAGGGGCCTCGGAGGGAGGCGCCCAGGTTGTTCAGGACTTGTGCCCCAGTTTGGACTCAGTGCCTGTCAGGGACACAATCCTTTAAGACAGACCGACACAGAAAAGAGAACTGCGCTCATTTGCAAGAGCGGTCATGTCAAGAAAGACACTGGACGCATGTGACCCCTCCCCTCCCTCCTGCGGGTGGGCGGAAAGCGCTCACTCCGAGCCACATGGAAACCCAGGGTGCGAGAGATCCAAGGGACAGGCCAGCGCCTGTGAAGGACATCTAAAGGCGGAACCTAATCCCTTTGCAAGTTCAATGTGTTTGGAGAGGTTGGGGTGGGGGGGTCGGGTAGCGTCCTCAGACGTGGCCCAACTGAAAACGTAAAGCTAGGGCAGCGGCAGGCAGGCGTGTGGCCCAGGGTGTGGGAGATGGCGTGAGATCTTGGTCTCTCAAAGTCGCGAAAGGGTTAAACCAAAAACTAAGGAAGGTTTTGTTGATCTTTGCATTTTACAAACGACATCCCCTGTTTTCTCAAATCTCCTGCGCCCCCAGCCTCTCCTTCTTTTCCACCACCCGACAGTGGGACCGTGGAAAGCGAACTCCACATTATGCCAATCTCAAGGGGCTCTCCCTTTTACACTACCTGGGGGGGCCGGCGGAGGCAGGGCGGGGTGGGGTGGGGAGTGGGTGGGCTGCACCTCATCCCCACCTGTTTTAAATCCGGTTCAGCCTTCAGCGTCCCAGGCACAGAGTGAATGCTCATCAAGACGCATTTTTTCTTACCTCAGGACAGCAGGTGAGATCATGACCCCACCCAGCAACTTTAATAAAGAGATCCAGAGAAGAAGGGACATATCCACCCCACCCCCCAGCCAGGCGCGCGCGCGCGGCACACACACACACACAGTTACATGAGAAGCTCACAAGACTTGTAATCGCCCCCCCAGGATCTGGACTCCAGCCACTCTTTCCCTGGGTCCTGGGAGAGACTAAGAGATTTCCAAACCTCTTCGCTGGCCTCCACTTGCCAACAACTAAAGAGATGTGTAGGGACGAAAGATGGGAAAGGAAGTGAGCCTTTCTTTGATTAAAAAAAAAATAACAAAACAAAAAAACTAAAGAAAAGGATAAGAACAAACAGAAGTCAACTAATCGGAGGTAAGAATTCAACTTGTAACTGTCTTTGAAGATCAAAACTTCGAGGAGAAAAATTAAAAGTTTATTTAAAAAAACCTCAAGTCATAGAAGGAAATGAACCTGCTGCTAGGTCAAGTGACCCCAAGCGTGCAGAATGCACTGTGAGTACCAGTTCGGATCAGCTGCCAGGCGAACGCCAGGAGGACAAGGCCAGGGGGCGTCCCCGGGGGTAAATGGAGGGATTCCCGGAAAATATTCTAGCTATTGGGGTTTTTTCTTGGGGGGGGGGAGGGAAGGTGGTTGCCATTTTTCTCTTCATAGGCTCAGTTCAGAACAGAACTGAAACTGAATCGCAGGTCGTGGAAATCCACAGCTACCCACTCACGCCTCCCCAATCTGGTTATGAATTCCAGTTAAGGCTGCAGCCTTTGCCTCCCTTTATCCCCCCCAACCCACCGACCCCCCAGAAAATCGGAGCGGGGACGTTTAAAGCACGATTTAAGCATCGGGCTTGTTTTTATTACTGGCCCAAGTCCTGCCTCCCCCTACCCTCGTCCCCTTCCTCTCCTTTTACCAAGGGTAAGTTCTTAGGGCATTTATCACGGAGGGGGCGGGGGGGGGGAGAGATGCGGGCAGTTATTTCATCCAAGAACTAATCAAAAGGGAAACTGCCCGGGGCGCAGAGAGGTGGACTTTGATAACCGGATAAGATAGGTCAGAGGGCAACACCCGATTGGCAAACCAGGGGAGCCGCAGGGGTAGTTAGAGAAGGTCGAATCCTCTGCGTGTCCCCCACCCCTGCAAGCCCCCGATACCTGCCGCACCCAAAGTTCCTGGAGATTCACCCGCTACCACCGCTCGCCGCCCAAACTTGAGCCAACCAGCTGAGCCCGAGCATGCGACACAGGTGACCGAACCCAGCGCCAGCTCAGCGCCAGCAGGGCCACCCCTAACCTGCCCCCACGGGCTGGGCGCACAGCCCGGAGAGCGCGAGGCCGGGGCTGGCAGGGCCGGGTGCGGGGCGCGGGGGGTGCGGGGGACACGGGACAAGGAAAGTGCCCGGGGGGGACTCGCCGGCCGGGGGCTGCAGCGTGTCTTTCCCTGCTCACCTGGTCTGAAGACAACCGCGGAGATCAAAAGGCAGAAGACCAGACGGCAGGAGGGGGCCGCCTGCGAAGCCATATTCCTCCTCCTTCTCCGGGCCCACCGACAGAGTCCACGCCGCAGGAGGGGCCGTCGTTCCGGGCCCCGCGGGACAGGACGCTGGGGTCAGCGGCTTCTCGCCAGCGCACTGCCCGGGGGCTGCGGGCGCTGTGCCTTCCGGGTCCCGCCGCGCACAACTTTCCGCCGGGCGGTGTTCCCCGGACTCCTCCTGCCTGCCCCTCCCCAAGCGCTTGCGCCCCCCCGAGCTGCTCCCCCCGGGCCGGACGTCCCGCTTCCCGGGAGACACTAGAGTAATTCAGGAAGGTGTGCGTGGCTCTCTGGCCGGCGGGTCTGGGATGGTCCTTCTCCCTCCTGGGATGCTGAGAATGGCAGTAGCCGAGCACGTGAAAAGCCCAGGTGCTGGGAAGGAAGCTCCGGGGGTCCGGACGGTCTCCTCTGGTGGCGGTGGCGCGACCGCTAGAGCAGCGACAGCGGTAGCCCAGCGGCTGGGGCAGGCGGCGGCAGCGGTTGTAGGCTGCTGCGAGTGGAGAGCCTGGGAGGCGTGTGTAAGCGGCGGCTCTCCTCCTCCCCTCGCTCGTCCCTCCTTCCCGCCCGCCCTCCACTCCTCTCCTCTCCTCTCCTCTCCTCTCCTCTCCTCTCCTGCGGCCGCAGCGCCGAGCAGGTGGTTGCAGCGCCGAGCGGCAGCGGAGAGGCGCTGCAGGACCGAGGCGGTGGCTGAGCCCAACTCTAGGACTCGGGGCCGCGCGGCGTGCGTGGGGCTCCTGGACGCCGTGGGCGGGGCTTCCCGGAGTATCCGCCCCCTGTCCCGCCCCTGCCAATGAGGAGCAGCCACTGGAGGCGGCCGCCCTCGGCGGGTCCCCGGGAATGTCAATCACCCGGCAGCGCGCTCCACGCCCTCCAGATTCCCTTTCGTTTCTCACTGCTGCTCCAGTCCAGCGGCTGTTCAAACGTGCAAACTGCCTCCGGATGCCTCTGATGCCGCCCTGGCTCCCCCTGCTCCAGGACTTCCTCCGCGGGCTTGCCGTCTCCGCCCCCCCCCACCGCACCCCTGCCTCTATAAAGAACGTGTAAGGGAGTGGGGGCCCCAGGGGGACCAGCACCTTCAGCGTTGGGGCAGCCCGGGAGGAGGAGGAAGGAGCAGGGGTGGGGGCTGCCTGTTGAGAGTTAACTGGAAGAACTTGGAGGGGCGGGGGGAGCAGGGGAGGTGAGGCCGAGATACCAGTTTAAGTCCCCGCCCCCCGCCTCCCTCCCTCGCACACAGTTCCAGTTGAAGGCATGCCATTCGGATGCAATGCCCAGTAGCAAACGCCAAGCAGACACATCCGTTTTTTCCCGGGGGAAATTCAATCTGGAGTTTCTAGAGCGTACTTCGTCCCACGGATTTTCCCAATGTCTACCGCAGCCCGAGTGTGTGTGTGTGTGTGTGTCTGTGTCTGTGTCTGTGTCGTATTGTAAATCAAGCGGCGACTTCAGAGTCGAAACCAGAAAATCCTCCAGTCCCTTCGATTCAAAAGACAAACTCCTCCTGGTCTCTTCCAGAAAGCGGGCGTCTCAGCAGATGGACATGCTTCTCGGGCGATCTCTAAAGACTGAACCACCTCCAGGGCGGAACACTGGGAAGCGGTGTGGCTTTCAGAGCAGGCAGAGAGCATGAAGGAGTATGTGCCTCTGGAACACCGGGATGGAGCTGTCGGAATCTTAAGTGCGACTAAAGCAGGGATTAGGGATCGCGAGTTTCATTCCCGAAGCATAATGAAATCTTGGTTTTCGAAACCCTTCGCTGGGGCATTAAATGGCCTTTTGCGCATCACAGGGCCGCCACCACCACCCCCTCATCCCCTTGCCAAGCTGGTCTCCAGCCGGGAATGTCAACTAGTAATCTTCACGTATGGCGCCCTCATCAGCCTGCACCAGCTAGATGGGCACTAGAAGCTTAACCACCCACCCCCCAAAAAAAAGCCTTCACAGAGGGAAATCAGCATTTTCTCTCTTTATTCTCCGCCCTATTAAGATCCATTTTCCTCCGTGATCAAGAGGACAAAAAGCCTGCTGATCTTGTCCTCCCAGTTACCTCTACGTTACATGAACAGTATTGTAGAGTAGAGCTCTTCTAATACATTTTTCCTCTCCAGATAAGTAGTTCTTCTGCTTGGTTTTAACACCAACGTTTCCTTTGCATCTTGTGAAACAAGCGGAAACTAATGCTAGAAGCCACGAGCCTTTCACTGAACTCCATGAGCTAACTTTGACCGAATTGCCAGCATTTCGATGGGCTCAAGTAGGATTCCTTTCCGGAGCTGTTTCTTTTTCTACAGCGGCTGTAAGTGGAGATCTTATAAGAAATCTTCCAGGCTAAGTAATGACGCTGCGTGTTAGGAGTTCGGCTGTAAACACACCACCAACCACTATTCGGGGTGGGGTGGGGGATGAGGCCATCTCATCCTGGTAAATACTGGCTCTGAGTTGGAATCAGTTCTATAGGAGTGCAGGGTTTGCTTTGGTTTTTAATGTATTTAACCTGGGTACCCATACCCCATCAACCCCGATTAGATCAATCAGTCTAATCGCTTTTATTTAGGGAGGAGAGTTAATACTAAGAAGCGGGCCTGCGATGATAGATTGCCTGATCTGGGTTCTGACATTCACTACCTGTCTGCAGTCAAGGAGCTCTGGACAGTCGGTGGCTAAAGGAGGCTGCTAATTGGAAAGTTGTGCATCAATCCACCAGCCATCCCCTGGAGAGAAATTTGTGGCAGTCTGTTTCCAGAAGGATTAAAGCTTTGAAAAGCCTGCAGGATTTCTACTCTGCTCTAGAGTTACTATGAGGCAGAATTTACTTGATGGTAGTGGGCTAGGTAGGGTCAGCTCACATAACCTTTCTAGGCCGTAGTTTCCTTGTAAAAATATGATAATAGGGTTAACCTCATAGGATTTCTCTGAAGATTCAATGAAATCATGCAGATAACAGACCAAGTGAAGAACTTGGTTTGAGGGAGTATACAACCTTGCTAGGTTCTGCATGTACCGAGCAAGGGACCTTGAGCAAAAGCTAGCCTCACATAATCATCGTGTGGTGACACATTAGATTACCCTCTTCAAAGGTATACGAACAGTTTGAACTAACACACAGTCTTTAAATTGTCGTTATTATACAAATAAATACATAATTAAAGTTGCTTCCCAAATTTCACCTGGATAAGAATAGATCCTTGTTTAGGAAAATGTCCTAATTACCACTTGGAGCAGTAAATCCAAAGGGCAGTGGCAATCCTAGCTAAGGCAGCAAAGAGGATAGTTAAACTGCTCTATATAAATCAAATTAATATTTAAAAATGGGTAGAGAAGTGTGAGGGGGAAGTATCGGAGGAACAAGGATTCTGCCACACAAACATGAGGTAGAGAGTGATCAAAGGGCTTCAAAAATATTTTAACTAATTAGAAACAGTTATTGAATGCAGTCTATGCAATGACAATTCAAAAAGTATTGTTACTAGTGTTCTAGTCATACCTGGATCATTTTATTTCAGATAAAACATATTTACACGTGTGTCTGAGAACTAGAAGGCTACAGACCAGTCCTCTCAGCAATACACCTGTCTGAGTCTCATTTGGGTACCTTCATATACAGGATACTTTTTGTGCCATGGACAAAATATTTTTGAGGTCAGAATTGAAAAAAGCAATTTTAATAAATCTCAAGTGATTATTTTCTCAAGTGATTGAAGATGTATAACAAGTTTACAGGCATTCTGTCCTACCTAAAACAACAGTGTTTAGGTGGATTAAGCATTTTCAGGTAGATGGAGAATACCAAAAGGTGATGAAGAGCAGGAAGACCATCCAACTCAGAGACACAGAATTGTGAAACTCTGGCTGAAGTCTAGAACTGGCGGAAGAAGACCGTAGAACTAAGTTGCAATAACTGATGAAGCTAACATCTTCCCATGGTTTGGCGCTTTCAATTTTCCGAGAGCATTTGGGCCTCAGCAAACTGTGGCAGGTGGGTACCAGAGGCAGTGTGTGAAATTCAACAAGCTCAACAAGCTGATCAGTATCAGTCTTTTCAGCAGGATGAAAGCAAATGAAGATTACATCATGGAACACATTGTCGCTGGGTACTTAGTTTTGATTTTCCAATGTGATCCAGAGGACAAAATAGTGGCTCAGAGGGGATCTGCTGGACTGGTTACATTCAAGGCCAAGAGGTCCTCTCAGAAGGTTATGGCAACTGTTTAGGAGGAAAGACCCTAAAGGGACCAGTGACCTTGACAGATTCTCTTGAAGGGCATAGAATGATCACAGGGATGAAGTTTTATGGAATTGAAGAATTGGTGACAATTTTTTTTTCCCATCAAGACAATTTTACTGTTCATTCTTCAATGAATAATGAGCTGTCCTAGGAGAATCTCTTTGGGGAACTTTATCCCATCCACTCTGCCACCTGATCTTAGCCCATCATACATCATTTTGTTTTCAAGGCTCCAAGAACATGCCGAAGAAGCATCATTTGTGTCAATGGATGATGCACTCTGTCGTGTAAGTCAGAGTGCAGGATTCTTCAGGAAAAGTTAGCCAGAATGAAACACAGCTTTCAAATATGTGTAGACTTACATAGAGGACCTGACAAAGAAAAGAAAACTATAGCTTGCTAGTTTTACGGGCTCGTCTAATAAAAGTTGCTATGATTTTTGTAGTAATAATTTTTACTTACTTAAAATGTTAGGCTATTCTAAACACTTTATCTGAAGTATTGAACATAATCCACCCTTTTAAAAATCCTTTGTCATAGAAGTGGTTATAATCTCTGTTTACTTAAGGAGACATTGAAGCCAAGAGACATGAAGGAACGTTCCCATGTTCCCATGATTAATAGTAATAGGAAAGTCATAATTCTACTCCAGGCAAGCTTATTCCAGGATTGCATTCCTATATACTTTGCTTATCAGAAATGTCTAAAAATAAATGCATGAGTCTTTCAGAAATTGTTAGGCCTTAATTTAATAGAAATTCTTGCATTATCCCAAACTATAGTAATGTTTTCCTTGAGGAAATTAAATAATAGAGCAGTCCACCATTCTGTGTGGGCTGGGTACAGTACATATGAGACACCAATTTCCAAACTGAAACTATCCAGCATAAGCAAGAGCCCAGAACCCAAAACAAACATGAGTAAGCTCCACCACACATACACAAAAACGTAGTAGAGGAAGAATGTCTGTCTTTCTAAATCTAGGGATTTGCAGGTGGATCCATAATGGTTTTTAACAAGAGTAGGTTCAGCTGCATTTGAATCACAACAGGTTTGCTACAACTGAAAACACATCGTATTGCAGTAACATTGATCAGGCAGGCAAGTCACACATCAAAGCATGAAGGGTACTACTTAGTGCAATAGGTAAACATAATTACATTTAGTCTCTCTCTCTATATATATATATATTTATATATACATATATATGTATATATATATATATATATATTTCACTCATGGTCTAAATATAAATGAATTAGTCAACAATCAGAGTAATACATCCATGGTTAATATAATGAAATGTCACAACAGACAAATTTCCTTCTGAGGGTCTGTTGGGATCGGAACTCAGGGTCAACCAGGACTTTAAATAATAATCCAAATCCAACGGAGGGAACCTTATCATAACTTAAATTCTGTGCACCCAGTTTGTAGAAGGCTATGGATGACAGTGAAAGCCCAAAATCCATTTGCAGGGTCCCCACATGGATTAAGTCTTTGGTGCATCCTCTCTGACCACAGTCCAGGGATGTGAGTAGCCTTCTTATACAGACAGAGAGAATTATAAAATTGGTTATGGCAGATGTAGTTAGGTTAAAATTTACCTCTTTATCATTGGATCTCCCTATGACCCATTTTAAAGTTGTTTTAGTTTTTGATAGTTTCTGCTCCATCGGAGTGTTTACTTGTTTTGTTTTGGTATTGTTGCTGATTTTCTTGTTTGTGTGTCGAATGATTTTTTACTTTTCTGAATAGGAAATCCTGGATAGGAAACCTAGAGAGAGAGCAACTGGATTAATAGTTATCTAGAGCCACAGCAGAGGAGGTTAAAGGGAACTGGGGAGCCAACAACAATGAGAATAAGAAGAAAATGTTCTGAAATTGGTGATTATTACACATCTCTTTTTAAAACATGATTGAATGATTACATTGTATGATATAGGAATTATATCCCATTACAACTATTTTTAATAAAGAAATCAGGGTCCATGATTCTCAGGGCAGAAATGTTTATCCCGTACCAAAACATAAACCCCATCAGTATTCTGGAATACAACTGGGTCAAACGTGGGTGCATTTCAAGAGGTGAAGGCAATGGAAATGACCTACTGATTTTTATACTAATTTTGGGCTTTTAGACTAAGAGAGATGAAATACAACAGGTGAATTTTTTAACCTGATTAATTTAAAATTTTTTTCCACTGGAGATGAAATTTCACCAAAGATGTGATATTTGTTATTTATCGCCTTTCATGATAGTATTCTGTATACCTTCTTCTTTTTTTTAATAAAACTGCATGCAATTCTGGAACACACACCAAATCTGATTCATATATCTTATTTTCACTCCTGGTGATGACACATTTCTAGCCAACATTCTGCAAATATATCAGAATATATTTATGAGTGAATGATAGCATGAATGTTTATTTTAGAGCATATTGGTGCAACCTAATAAGGAGATGGAAGACATATCTACTAGAACTAGATTTTCGATGTGTAGAGTAAGGAAAGTGAATTTTAGGAAAATAGTTAGGTGGAAGGATGGCATACCTTTCCTGATTTTCAACAATGAAGAATTCCTTTGTTCTCGGTCTGTGTACGGGACTGCTCTTTGGTCAATGAACAAGTTCCATAGGAGCTCAAGGAAGTGTCCTGGAAGTTCCATTCTTCTGAATTACATCCATAGTTGGTTGTTCTCTACATGGCCAAATGCCTTTGCATAGTCAATGAAACACAAGCAAATGTTTTTTTTCCTCAGATTTTGCTTTGAGCCAAGATCCATCTAACATCAGCAATCTTATCCTTTGTTCCATGTCCTCTCACTTGAATTTATGGCAGCTCCCTGTTAATGTACTGCTGCCATTTCTTAATTGCTTTGAGCAAAAGTTTATGTGCACATAATATTGATGATATTGTTCAATAATGTCCGTATTCTGTTGGGTCAACT
The DNA here is from genome assembly GCF_050624435.1 of Tenrec ecaudatus. Lineage (NCBI taxonomy): Eukaryota > Metazoa > Chordata > Mammalia > Afrosoricida > Tenrecidae > Tenrec > Tenrec ecaudatus. The sequence goes on from NC_134531.1 coordinate 298,039,710, forward strand.
TTCTTTGGAATGGGTACAAATATAGATCTCTTCTACTTGGTTGGCCAGGTAGCTGTCTTGGCATAGATGAGTGAGTGCTTCCAGTGCTTCATCAGCTTGTTGCAATGTTTCCATTGGAATTCCCTCAATTCCTGGAACCTCTATGTTGTTAATGCTATCAGTGTATCATCAGCTCTTCCTTCAGCATCATTGGTTCTTGATCAAATGCTACCTCTTTAAATGGTTGAATGTCTACCAGTTCTTTTTGTATAAGAACTGTGCATTTCCTCAATCTTCTTTTGATGTTTTCTGCATCATTCGATGTTCTTATCATAGAATCTTTCAATTTTGAAACTTGAGGCTTAATTTTTTCTAGAGTTTTCTCAGCTTGGGATACAGCGAGTGTTTTCTTTCTTTTTGGTTGTCAAAAGGTTTTCTAGGAAGTCATTTTTATAATAGCAGATTGCTAGACCTTTCTCCTGTGGTGCAGCTGGGTGGATTCAAACTGTGAACCTCTCAGTCAGGCACTAAGCACTTAGCCATTGCTCCCTCAAGCTCTCCATTACTACATTATCCAGACCATTGCTCATCATTTAATCTCTCTGTATGCTGAGCAGCTAATCCAAGAAGCTGGGTTGCGTGAAGAAGAATGTGGTATCAGGATTTGAGGAGGGCCATATACAGATGACATAACCTTGCTTGCTAAAAGTGAGGAGGACTTGAAGCACTTGCTGATGAAGACCAAGGATTACAGCCTTCAGTATGAATTGCAAGTCAATGTTTAAAAAACAACAACAACTCACAACTGGACCAATAGGTAATGTGATAAATAGAGAAACCATAGAAATAGCCAAGGACTTTTGTCTTGCTTGGATCCACAATCAATTCTCAAGGAGGCAGCAGTCAAGAGTTCAAAGAACACATTGCACTGGGCAAATCTGCTGTATAAGACCTCCTTAGAGGGTTGAACAAACAAGGATATCACTTGCAGAACTGAGATGTGCCTTCCCCGAATCCAGGCTCATTTCAATCTCCTCCTGCTTGTGAAAGTTGGACATCGAATAAAGAAGGATCTCTGCATTTGAATTATAGGGCAAGCTAAGAATATTGAAAGTAACGAGGTCTTCCAAAAGAGCAAACAACTCAGTCTTGGAAGTACTGCTGGAAGGCTCCTCGGGCTGGGGGATGCTGAGACTCCCTCTCACAGCTTTGGCCATGTTATCAGGAGACATCATTCTTGGGAAAGTGGAGACGCAGTGTAAAAGAGAAAGCCCCTCCCATAGATGGATTTACACAGTGGGGACGCCAATGGGCTCAAACATAGCAACAACTGGGATGATGACCCAACAATGGGAGGGCTGCGCTGGCTGTCTTCCGTTGTGCCTAGGATCACTAGGACTTGGAACGAACTTGACTGCCTGTCACAAAAATTAACAACAGAAAATCATATAGGACAGCGCCACTCTGCAGCCTTGGGCTCTGTAAGAGTTAAACACTGACCCATCTAACAATAACCATTGAGTAATGACAACGGCTGAAATACTGGGCAAAGTCGCATTTATATTCAGTCTAAGAAGATACAACTATATTTAAAGACATTGGAATTATGGATGTATGAGATAAAGCTCTCTCGTGTCTGTCCCTAAGGTTCTTTAGGTGAATGATTCTTTCAATCATTCTGAGTAGGAACTGCAGGACAGATGTATTCTTAAGAAATATTCCATTACGTTTTATTGCTTAATTTCAATTGCTAATAGGAACAACAGATACGATATTAATAAGACACCACAACTCATGTACTCAATACTGCTAGCTTATAAAGCTATCCCTGGTGCTTTGAAAGGCAAAAACTTGCAAAGCCTATGGTAAACATTAGATTCTTATTTCAGACGGTAGGTTGCTCAAAGTCTGGGTACAGAAAGAAATACATAGCTTTTTCCGGTCAAACTAGGAATTCATTTGGCCATTTTCCTTCTTATTTTAGACATGAGGAATGGAGCAAGAAACTCTAGGTAAACTATTTGACTATAAAACTTACACCGTGTCTATATAACAGACGTCAAACACTCTCCGTATATTAAAAACTCATAAGCAATCTCGGTAAATGCAGTCAATTTAACAATTAAAAACAAACCAAAAAAAGAAAAAACCTCCAACGTGCTGGGCTTACCCATTACTTGATGTTTCTTCAAAGGTGTTTTCAAGTTTCATCTGAAAGTTGTAGCTACATTAGCTTTGATTAAGAGGGAAGTGACTCAGGGTGAGGGCATTCAGATGTGGGCGAATTCATGAGACATTTCAACTTGATTAAACATTCTCAAAAACTTCCTCAGAGTTACTGCTGCTTCCTTAGTATTCTATAGCTAATAGACTTTAAGATGAGCTTTATTCAGAAATATGAGGTGAACAAATAACGAATCTGTAGAAATATCAAAATAATGTGTGCTTGATTTTCTAAAACAAAGAAATGCAGCATGGTTTAAGGAATTTCCAGAAACCAAATTAACTAAATGTTAGCTCCATAAAAAGTGATATTGTTGATTCTTCAGGAAAGTATTAAGAAGCAATTCTTATATAAATATAAAATGACTGAAGAGCGAAAGCTCTTTAGCTATTCATCATCCTGAAAAACAAAAAGGGGGGGGGGAGATTAAAGAAAGCAGGGGTTGTAATAGTGACAGACCAAGATTATATCATGTATAAAAATTTAAAATCTTAATATCCTTGCTAGTTTAATGCTTCCCAGAGCTCAAAGAATAAAGTAGACAAGCACTGTGCAGTCTTTATTTAAATGTAAACCATTTCTTTTTCTAAATTAGGTTTGTGCTGTTGGCATCCAACTTCCTGTTTTCCTCTTTCTCTGTCCACTCTAAGCATAAAGTTTTCCTTATTTTCCCCAAATATACTTGATACGCTCGCATCTCAAGGCTTTTACACTTGCGGTTCCTCTTTCTGGGAACTCTCTTTCCTCGGTTATCAGTGGGACTAACTGCAGTATCCCTTTTAAGGGATTTGCTCAATGCCACCGACTCATTGAAGGTTTCCATGAGCAATTACTTATACATTTTCACCTATTTTTTCTCCATAGAACATATCACCAAATTACCTGGTATATATTGAACTAGTTGTCTGGGTTAGTGTCTCTCTTTACAAAAATAAAAGTGCAGTGAGATTTGTATTTGTTTTGTTGCCTGCTAATGTTCTGGGTACGGTGTCTCTTCAGAGCCACCGTGAGTTGAAATCAATTCAATGGCAATGAGTTTTAAGGGCCTGCGTGATGCAAACAAACCCTGGGCTACCAGCCAGGAGACTGATGGTTTGGTCTTCCCTCAGAGAAAGGCCTAGAGACAGCCTCCTGAGGAGTCAGCTCGTGGGAACCCTACAGAGCACAGCTCCACTTTGATACTCTTGGGTTCCACACGAGCTGGACCTGACAGCTGGCAACTGGTTATTTGCTGAGAATGTTATTGTTGTTAGATGATTAGAAAAAACAAACAGATAATAGGCACAGCATATAACTTGGCGGGTGGGTGCATGAAGACAGGAGAGAACGATCCGTTATTGTGTAATTAATGTCCTGGTAAAGTTGAAGCTCCCTTGAGTGACTTTGGTTGAGCAGCCTAAGGCTGCACCTCTTCCTAAACACACTGTGTGTGGTTTTCCTGCATACCTGAAAACAACACAAGCAAAAAAACCTGCTAGGGTAGTCTAACGACGACGCAAAGGAGAGATGAGGTAATGCAAGTCCTGGTAGTCAGAAGATTTCACAAAACCCACATCATTAGCCAGTCCACATTCGTTTAAATGCAAGTGTACCACCTTCTTGTTAATCAAATACACCAGATATCCTGTAGTTTTAAAGCCAAGTGAGCAAGATAAGAAAAGACCTGGATGCATATCAGACAGCACGAATCAATTTCAAATACAGTCCATTTATTAGTAATTCTTTTCAGAGTAGACATTCTGAATAATATTTTGTTTAACTTTTTGCTAAGGCATGATTACGGAGGCAGTGGCAATATTGCAAAGTCTACAGAGTTAGTTCTGTGTTATTTAAGATTTTAAGTCTCAATGTTCTTTATACTGTGTTCTTTACAGGGTAAATTTTGCAAAATCATAATTTGAAGCAATGTATCCCATAGATATAGATGGTTCATAAACCTTCTTAGCTAACAGGGCTGTAAGACAAACATTTTATTAAATGCCCTGCATTTTAACATTATATGGAGGTATTTAATGTGCTCAATTATGGGGGTCATGGCTAAAGGCAAGAAATTTATTTAATGTTTACATCTCAAAACAAAGAGCTTGGGAGAGACCATTCATATCAGCCAATACATAAAAAAGACTTATAAACACGTACATGTTTTGACAGACAGCACCAGAATTTTATGTTCTGGCTGGCAGGGAGAGGTGTCACATGAGTTTTTGCTATTGGTTCTAAGTTTTAAAATTCTGTTAAATTTCTATTAAACTTAGCTAATTGATACATCGCTGAAGGAAACTGACTTGTCTTTTAATGAAGAATGACATCCAAGTTACAGAATGAAGGATTCTGTCTAAGAGCGGTTAACTTATCAAGTGAGAAAAGAATCTCCAAAGAGCTTAACTCTCAATTATATTTCCTCGGGATACAAGGACATTTCAAAACAGTACAAGGTCCAGGGCAATTCCAGAGTTTATCCAGGGATGAGCCAAATCCTGAGTCCAGGATTAAAGAAACACTACTTTCAACCTCTACAGGCAAAGAAAGGTTGGCACACAGCTTGGGTAATGTTCATAGAGGGAGACTCCTAGCTATTGAGCCTGGTTTGGAAGCTGGGCCTCAGTTACTCTGGTCTTTTCCCCTGTACAAGAAGCTGAGTCAAATTCTAGTCTCACTTCTACCCTCTGGTGACAACCTGTTTCTGATGATTTTCCCAGAAGTACTAAAATAAAATAAACAAAAAATAAAACAGCCCTCCCTCCTTGCTCCCCATCACCTCCCTAGAATGCTCTGTCTTGAATTGGCTTTTTACCATGTGCCCAAAATCCTTATGGGAAATTTAAGATGAGAAGAGCTTTTCTAGGCTGATTTGTCCTTCCAGTTATAAAATGACCAAGATCTCCTTTGTCCTTTTTCTCTAAATTGAGTACCTTGACTTTTGCCTGGTCTGAAGATTTAGCTTATTGAATTAAATAACAAAGCATGAATGAAGGAATAAGGAATGGGTGTGTTGTGGTCTAAGGGCCAACAAATGGAAGAGATGTCCAATGAGAGATGAGTTGTAGGGCAAGAGACCAAAATAGAATAAATGACTATATCATAGATTATAAGCCAAGAAAGAAATATAGCCCTTGAAGGCAATTGCTGCTCCTTAGCTTTTTCAAATTAGGGAAATATTATTTTTATAATCCACATGAACCAACAGGAATCTGTCATCAGGTTTGGGAATTTTTACTGAGGGTTTTTGTTTTGTTTTTTAATCGGTCAGCATACTTTCAGCTGCAAGTGGCAAAATCCCTAATACAATCAGTTTAAGAAAAACAAGAAGATTGACTTACTGGTTTAAATGACTGGGAATCCCAAAAGTAGTCTAGTAGCATGAATCATTGGATCCAGTCACTAGAGTTGAGTTGTTAAGTCTTTTTGGCCCTCTGTATGAATGAACTCTGTATATCTTTTCTTGTTCCAGTTCCACTGTTTGAGCCCAGCTCCTTCCATAACGAAAAGAAATGTACTTATAGATATGGCCCTACAGCCATAAACATGCAAATTCCAAAAGAAGAACGAGCCTCTCTCGCACAGAAAAGGTTTCATCGGTTCTTTTTGCTTCTTGAATAGTTCACTGTGAACAGGTACCTGGACTGGTCAGGCCTGAGGTGGATGTCTACTTCTACTACCAGGGAGCATATGTGGGGGATGATGTCTGACAGCACCTCCGCATCGCAAGAGCAGGAGGGGCAGCTAGATCTCCAACAAGCAGCAAATACACCAGACACCTCTTGATTTCCTTTATATTACGTTTTTACTGAATATTAGGAGCGATAGGCGTTTGTACCCCAATTGTGTACAGCTGGGCTTCTCTACTGGCATGGGAAAAACAATAGGAAAATTCTGCAAAATGTGAAATCGTATGAAATGTTTCAGGCCCTTTCTCCTCTTAAAAAGCTGGTTTACTGGCAGAGAGGGAAAGGAGACATTGCTTGCAGGTATTGGTTAAAGTTTCTTCTCATCACTATTCCATGCATAATGCCCTGGTGGTACAATGGTTTCACCCTTAGGTAAGGTCTCTATGATGCACAGTCAACTCAATGAGAGTTAGTTTCATTTTTTAAATTAGCTAACCTTAATGGTTGGACCTCACTAGCCACTCTTGAGGAGTAAGGACCTGGCAATTTGCTTGCCTACGATTACAGCACAGGACACCCCATGGAGTGATCTAGTCTGTCTATTGGGACCCTTGAGTCAGAACTGGTTCCACAGCACACAGCAATTCTATGCAATATCTGATTGTGTACGAAATAAGGCAAGCGTTGCTAGTCCTTTATACACAGAAAATTCTGAAATAAAATAACAATATTAAAATGTGGAATTACTTGCAATTATATTTATTTTGCATAGATCCAGAGTCAATATAAGACTCACTAAGACTTTCTAACAAAATAAACAGGTGTTTCTTCAGGTGCACACTAAGTAACTTTACAATTTTCCTGGTCGTATTTTAATAAGGTTCATTTCCCAACAATCTATCACACTGAGCATTTTGCTGTTGTCCTTTTCATAAAGCACAAGGAAAGGAGATGAAGAAACAGAAAATCACCCTGCCCCGTCTTTCTCCATTCCTCTAGCCCTGCTTTCAGCCTCGTAAGTAGGTTATCAGGTTAGCAGTCAGGAAGTGCTTTCCGAAAGTTTCAAATAAAATAAGTTGTATTTAGTTGTTTTTCCTCTTTGCAACTCGTAAATCATTATGATTTTAACAAAGTGACTGCTCCAAGCCAATCTTGAATTAGTCCTTCCTTTGATTGCCCTGGCAATCAAGTTGCTGATGACTAGAAGGAGCCTTGATGGCCTAGTGATTACACATTGGGCTGCCGTCCCCATAGTCAGCTGTTGGAAACCACCTTCAACTCCCCCACAGGGGGTTGCTGTGAGTCAGTCGGCATTGACTCAATAGCAGTCCGCTTAAGTATAATTCACCCCATCGCCATTTCACCCGTCATTCATGCTCCTTTTTAGCTTCCGAAAATATTCTAAAACACCTTCTACTTCTCCTCTACAACATAGTCTAAATGTGTTTCCCCTTCCTAGGTGAGCTGCGTGCTGGAGGCTTTCCAGAACTGACCAGGCACGTCACTTCCCAACACTGCAGTCAGGGATGTCATGTTGGCAGCTTGAAACTGATCGTGTTGGGATTCCTGATAGAAGTAAATCTGAAAGTGCCAAATATGATCAAATCAGAGCATTTTTAAGAGGGGAGGGGCTATTGTTTAACATTCATTACCGCACCTCGATTCATGGAACTGATTTTGATGCCCACCAGCTTCTTGGGATTCACTAGTCCCCTGTTGCTGCTGTAGGGGAAGTGCTGACTGCGAACTCCAAGGTCTGTGGTTCGAACCCAGCAGGTTCTCTGAGAGAGAAAGATGAGGATGTCCTCACCTATAAGGTTATGGTGTTGGAAACGCTGTGCAGGGTTAGGAAATTCTTTGAGTGACAAAAGAATGACCCGTCAAACTGGTGTCATTGACTAATGGCATCCACAAATCACATCATTAATTCACTGTGATCAATGTGGGGGTGGGGGCATGGAAGCAGGTTGGTAAAGGATTCTGAATATCTCCCTCTTCATCTTTCCCCAAATCTGGAATACTTATTCTAATGAGCTATTACACCAATTTTAACACCTCCCTCATGGTATGTTTTACAAATAAGTAAATTTAAGAAAACCATTTTAAAATTATGCACCACTGCAGCCTAGAAAAACTTAAGGTGGCACCTGATAGTATCACTTTTAGGAGCTGTATTTGGTGCAGGTGACGCAACCGGTAATTGCAAAATCCACGTCACCTGTGAAAGTGATAATGCTAGACTGTCATCTTGTTGGCCCTGTGAAATTTGCATCTGCTGTTGCGCGTCTACTCTGCCCTCCTTCCTTGTGGCAGGATGGTCTGCTTAGCACTCAGCTGCGATCCCTTTCCCTTTCTTTCCTGTCCCCCATGCTGCATTTCTGAGGACCACACACGGGTAGACAATGCGGCCTTTTAAAAATGACAAGAATGTACCATAGCCAAGCCACTTCCTTACACTGAGGGCCACGTGGTAAGATGTTATTTTTCATATCATTTATACTCTTGTCGCAGTCAACTTATTGAAGTGTGGTTAGATTTCGGTGAAAACTTATCTTCTACAGTAGTTGGGGGTTTCCCCCTGCTAGGATGGGGGGCAGGGGATTAACTTTACTACAATTCGTATGAGATGTGCCAGGAATGTGACCATTTGAAGGCTGCTGAAATTGACTCTAAAAAACTGTTTTTGAGAATTGCTCTAGTAGCAGCCGCACACAGTGCTGAAGAGCCTAAATTTGGTGTCAGATACAGTGGACTTTGCGTTCTGGCCCCTCTACTTAGTATCTGTGTCACACCGCACAAGGTATTTTATCTTCCCAAATGAATCCTTATGATAAATTATATAATAATTACACCTAACATACAAAGGCTTAAGTACAAGAATACTGTAAAGACCCTGGAATAGGAAAGTGCCGAATACCATTAACTGTTTCTCTAATAGCTCTTGATGTATCATCTATATCATACATAATTATGTTTCTGGTGTATTTTTATGTCATTTGTGTCTGCTGCTTTTAATAATTAAACCTCCAATTCTTGGAAAGGATCATAACAGTGCCTTGCTTAGTACATGATAGATAACAAATCCTGACTAAATACTATGTTAGGCATATTAATAGAGTAGAAAGCCAAGCATTCAGAAATGTGCATCTAGTAATATCTGGTATACGTTTAAAAATGGCTAAAGACATCAGAAATTAGAGCGTACTAGATAAGGGGAGGGACATTTGGTTTACAGGTCAGAACAGAAAAACGGCATGAAGTGAGGGAGCAGATTAACTCTTGTGTTGAATCTCAGCTCTGACTCTAATTATCTGTATGGTTTTCACCAAATGCCTGACCCTCAGTTTCCTCGTCTGAGAAACAGCACTGAGATGATCTTTGTCTGAACTTGGTTATGAGGTTCCCTTGTATTAAAGGATGTTAAGCATATGAAAAGCAGTCTCGACATAAGTTAGCTGTTATTATGCTTCCAGTAGTTTATTGTACAGCTTAATCTTCCTCAGACTAACTAAAGTTAACCACTAAGGGTTAAGGACTTGACGCTCACTAGAGACAGCATAATACAAGGTAGCCCCTGTGGGTTTCCAAGACTGTAACTCTTTACAGGACTAGAAAGTCCCAATTTTCTCCCAAGGAGTGGCTAGTGGTTCCAACCTGCTGACCTATGGCTAACAGCTCAACATATAATCACTACACCACCAGGGTTCCTCACAAGTGCTTAACTACCAGCAGAAAAGTCGACACATCAATCCTGCTTACCTTGAAAGAGACATACTGACGACCTGCTTCCAATCATCCCAATTTGAAAGCCCTATATTAAAACCCATGGCCAGTGAATCAATTCGGACTCATGGTCAACCTCGCAGTGCCTCTGGGGTACCTTTGAAAATCAAAACTTTTGAGACAATTCTTACTCATATTGACCCTGTTGAACAGAGGAGAATGATCCTTGATGATTTACCAGTCTGTAAAGGAACAGACAGCCTCATTTTCCTCCTGGAGGCTGGTGAGTTTGAACTGCTGACCTTGTGGCTAGCAACCCAACCCAGACCCTATTATAAATCACCATCAAAACCCTCTGGAGCAGTTCTATTCTGCATACAAGGAATTGCCATAATTTTGAGTCCACTTAATGGCAATGAACAACAGCATAAAAGAAAATAGCTGTGTTGACGCTCTCTTAAAAGGCCTGTCTAGTTTGAATTAAATTTTCAGTGCGTAAACCCTGTACTCTAGAAACAGAGGGATGCTAAAGGGTTCTATGCTTGGGAGAACAAGGTCTTTCTTTTGCAATCACTGTACTAGTTTCTCAGGTCCTATCACCTGTCCCATCTGTACACCCTTTTAACCATGTTCCCTGCCACCTGATTCTCACACCATTATCCAGGTTCCCCCCTTCCGATTATCTTAAAGGAAAGACACCACACACGCATGCACACATACATGCACAATTATATCACTCCTTCTTTAATATCTCTGAAGTCCCAGACTTCTTCCCCCCCTCAGTTTCAGATTTGGCTCTCTTTCGCTTCATCTCACAACACCCTGTCTTGACCTTTCCACTCACCACTTGGAGTGCACTGTTTCCTAAGCATACAATGCCTACTGTTCTCAGCCAGTTTCGTTACACATATGATGCTCTCCACTTGAAATGCACCTTCCACCCCCAGTCTCGTTTACCTAAGACACTCCTACTCATATTTCATGACCCATTTCATCTGTCAAGTTGTCTCTTAAGGCTTTCCTGATTCCCCCAGGTGGTGTTAGTCACCGCTGCCTCTATAGTGCCATTGCTCTAGTGCTTACCACGTTGGATTGTATTTATGTTTACACCTCTGTCTCCTCTGTTGAAACTCTGAACTCCCTAGTGGAGATGCACCACAACAGTGGAGTCACACTGTCTGGTGGACAGATCTCTGCATTACTGCATACTAGATGTAGGATGTTGAAGCTACACCAGTTCTTTCATCCTGAGTTTTCCCACCTATAAAATGGAGTTAATGCAGTGCTGATCTCATACAGTCCTTCTACTAATTAAGTGGAAATTTTTAAAAGCACGTTAAGTTCCTAACCCTCTCTGTGGCATGTATTGAGGATTCAGTAAGTATTATACAATCTTATTTTATGGTATGATGATGGAGGTGGTAAATTCAGAGAGATGGTGAAGAAAAATAAACCTTGATTTCTCTATCGGCCTGGAAGCTCTTCACAGTAAGTAATTCCTAATGTGCATTCAATACTTGTGTCTTTTCAGCGGATAGCTGAAAATATACTACTTCAACTTCACAACCAAGATATGCTGATGGGTAGCAGTGCCAGTGAGTGAATTCATGCTCACATCAGAGCAGAAGTGTGTGCTTCAAGGTTTCCAACAGTTAATCTTTTGGGAAATAGGGCACCAGGACTTTCTTCTCAGGCATCTTTGGGTGGTCTTGAACTTGCAGCCTCTCTTTGGTTAAGGCTTGTGCCAAGTGGGTGGTTAACAGTTTGCCTCATCTATGGAATAAAGTGGGTGGCACCTGATTTTTGACTCACCTCTGAGTCAACTCTGGTAACGTGTAGAATGCCGGGACTCCTGGTACCTGTGCACAAGCGGAAAGTGAATGAGTAAAACGAGCGCAGAAAAGATCTTAGGATGTGTCGATAAAGATATAGATATATATGTGTATGTATGTGTATATCTATTGATATACAACCGAATATAGATCAAATCACCTTCCATCTCAATCTTGTCTCACTTAGGTTGAATACTAGAAACTGAAAGGGGGAGAAGAAGAAGAAGAAGAAGAGGAGGAGGAGGAGAAGGAGGAGGAGGAGGAGGAGAGGAAAAAAGAAGACAGAAGAGGGAACTTGTACAGATTGCAAGGCTAGAGAGTTATGCCATCAATTCAGGGTGGAAGGGCAGCCAAAGAAAAACTCCTTTGATGTGCTTCAAGAGCCTGCGGGCAAAATAGCATCTCAGCGAGGGGTTGGAATGTGAGTGACTTGGAATGAAAATGCCTCTTTCGGTTTCTGTAAGGAGGTGGGGGTGGAAATGACGCCCTACTAATGACACCCTAGTAACTACAAAGGAATATTGTGAGTAGAAGTCCGAAGTCGCCAAATAATATATTCTAAAGGCATATAAACAAATAACATCCTGCTACACGGGACGTAACAAGGGAGACAAAGCCTTTCAATCAGTGCAGAAGACCATCCGGAAATTAGTGTGCGCTGAGAATAAAGTACAAGAGAAGATAATGGGGTAGGCTTTTAAAGAATAAAGTGAGGAAAAACCAAGAGGAAAGTGCTACCGCGTTTGTTTCAGACAAGAAAAACTAAAAACGGTGATCTCTTGTTTCTAATAAAATAATAGAGGCTGCGATTTCTTTCTCACCGTCTTCTTCCAACCAGTACTTTCCTTCGGAGCGATTCTCTTCCATCATCATCACCATCATCTTCATCATCACCATCACCATCATCACCATCCCGTTCTTGTTTTTTTTTTTTTGACGGTACACTAGCCCGTGCGCGTCCTTTGGGATCTGAGTGTCTTGCGATCGCTTCCAGCCTCGCAGCCCGAGAGGGGCTGTCTCCAGGGACCGCCCAGGTGGGGACGCTGGCCCTGGTCCGCTCCGCTCTCCTTTAGCGTCCCCCCGCCGCTCTTCTCCCCCCTCCAGCACCTCCTCTGAGCGGTCGTCCGACTCGCACGCTCCGAGTGGCCGCTCGCCTTCCCAGGGAGCTGGCAGGGTTCCAAAGTCGCCACTCCGCGTGCCCCCCGCCGTCTTCCCGTCTGAAAATCACTGCCCCTCTTAGGCCCGGGGACAGCGATGCCCTGAGCTGGCCGAGACCGTGCGGACGCGGTGCCCAGCCCGAGCCCTTGGGGACCTGGGTCGCTGGAACGCTGGAGCGCTGGGGCGCCGGTGCCCAGAGCGACCTCTTCTCCAAGTTCACGCAGCTCCTGGCCGCGCTTAGGAGATCTGGGTTGCTGAGGGTGCTCACTGCCCTCTGGGTTCTTCCTCAAATCGAAATGGACAGAGCCGCGTAGAAAGCTCCTTGGGGTATCTGAACCTGGACATCTTTAGGAGGGCAATGAGTTTGACATCTCTCTGGGATTCAGTTCCTCAAGGCCCAGGGCCCAGCCGGCCTCTCTGGTCACAAGTTGTTGACTCATCATTCAGGGGAAGTTGACAGGCTGACCTACAAGGAAGAATGCCTAATGTGTACATCTGGAAAAAAGACATCCAATTTCCCCAAATCGTTGCTTGGCAGCGCTCCTGGTAGTACTCCTTCCCCCACCCCCCTACCCCCCCTCCGTAAACCCCACTCCCCCTCCCCCTGGCCAGCAAACGTTAATTATAAGTGGAACTCTGTTTTCCAGTTACTGTTGGTTAGAAAGAGCCTAACAAAAATAAACATGGCAATTTTTACTGCCAGGAATTCGTTAGCAGCCAAGAATGTTCAACTTGAAGTCGAATTGCTCCTTCAGACACTTCGAAAGGAGCAGAGGGCTGTGAAAAACAGGACAACACAGCAGCGTTGTGCAGCATAACACGCCTGCTCATTCTGGGGGCTTCTGGAAGATTTTTATATTTAGGTGAGAATGCTGGTCTCGGCATAATTGATACCTAGCAAGTTATTGAATTGATATGGGAAACAAAATCATAAGAACTCCTTGGGCAATATCAGAAAGGGAGCACTTAATTTTCTGTCACTCAAAACAGAACATTTCGGCTTTCAAAATGGATCTACATTACTCAGTCAGGCCATAAAACATACTCTACACTCAAGCTACTACAGTGCCGGTTAGCCGTTGGGATTTATTTAGCTTCGTTAAAACAAACAAAATACTGTAGAAGGCATGAAACCAAACTTGTTGAAACTTGGATTGGCAGAAATATAAGGCAGCTTGGAGATGATGAATTCAGGTGGAAAATGGCCTTTTTATTGTGTTCAGGAAGGCATTAGACTGTCAGGAGACATGCTGGAGAGATTTATTACCATAACCCTTTCATGACCAACTTATTTTACGTTTGCCAGATCTGATTGATAACAGGTCTTTCTGTAATAAAATGCATGCTGAAAAATTGAATCATGTTTAAATTTTTCTAGGTGAGATGAATTTTGGTAAGTGGTATTTGGGAATATATGTGCCCCTGGACTCTGGAGCGGGAGTCCTGGTGGTGGCATGGTTGGGATGCTAATCACAAGGTCAGGAGTTTGAAATCACCAGTTGCTTGATCGGTGAAAGATGAGGGTTTCTATTTCCGTGGAGGTTTGCAGTCTCAGAAACCAACAAGGGAGGTTTTTCTTTGCCTGTTGAGTGCAAAGCAACTCAATGGCAATGAGTTGCGTTTTCTGCGATTCTGGGGTAGGATAGGTGTGAAGGAAGCCTAAGAATAACCTTAAAGCTTAGTCAATTAATTTTATTGTGTGAAACTTTTGGAAACATGAGGTAACACATAAAGGCAGCATGCAAATGCTAAACACAATCATCTGAGTTCCCCAATTCTCAGCACTCTATTCTCTGCATCACCTTCAAGAATCCCTTACTGACTAACTGCTTGCCAACCTGTTCTAGCATATGTCTTTTAGCATCCTGATTATTCTTCAAGAAAGGAGGGTCTTTCTGTTCTCTTGATTTTCTGGCCCACAGTAAATTGCTTAATGAGAGCCAGTCTGAAAGTGCGGCAAACAAAAACTAGCAAGCATGCTTTTGGAAACATCTGTGGAGGAGGGGTGAGGCAGCTGGCTAATAAACATATAAATCACCTCTGGTGATTTCCATATAGCTACGGCATTGTTCCTGAAAATGTTACTCACTTGAAAATGACATCATCCCTAAAACCACAACTTCCAAAGGACACACAGGGAAATCTATACATACGGATAAAGCTTATTTCACTCTACAGAACCCAAAAGATAAAATCTGCACAACTTCAGGATGCATCCATCACCAAGGGACATTTTTTTGGTCAACATTGAACATTGTCCAGTCATACCCAGTTATAGATGTCTCTGCTGAATGCCAACATATGTCACACATGGAATACATGCATCCTAATACACAAGAGACGAGAGTGTGCATGTGTCATGCATGTCCGGAGGGTCAGGAAAGGGGTAAGCATTGTTGATAAGTTGCATTTGGGCAGATCTCTTGAGGAATGAAACCAGTATCTCAGGACATGATCACAGAAGCTCTGCAGAGTCTTCATCCAAGGAAGGATATGTTGTCCCTAAGATGCTTCGAGACTCCAAGGGACCACAAAGGACCCCGTTATTAGATTTTCATCACATACTTGCTTGTGAGAATATGCATACTGTGTCAAGCCGGCTGTATCCAACGTGTGTGTGCAGTGTATTTATGTGTTCTCACAAGCAAAAGAAAAGTTCTCCCTACCCACCTGCCTGCCTAATCATCTGAGGAGCGATGGGGCTGCTGGGGGTTAGGAGCTGGGCTGCTAAGCTGGACGTTGGCAACACAAATGCAGCCACCACTCCGCAAGAGAATGACCGGACTGCCTGCCCCCTTAAGAACTACAGCCTCGGAAAGCTCACATAGGGTCACTCAGTGGGAGTGGACTCAATAGCAATGGATGAATGCCCGACCAGCTGTCTATCTCTGAGGGAGAACTGTCTGGAGATAGGTAGAGAGATTCAAAGACAAAGAGATTTCTTAAGGTCTTTTTTTCCTCAGTAACTTATGCAGCATGTATATATTGTTTTACATTTTGAATGACATGCTCAAGTGCGCTGGCTCATTTGAGATGCACATCCATTTACTGTGGAGAGAGAGCTGGTGCTCAGATCCCTGTATTATAGTGAGGGAGTGCGAAAGGGAAGTGAGCCTCCCCAGGGTCCTTATTTTTTTGTGACAAGATTGTGTCATGGTGTGTGTGGTGCATCAGGGGCTAAATGAACATAGTACTCAAAATATCCCCCTTCCTTGACTATTTTTCCTCTCTCCTTTCCAGTTTGAATATTTACTGAAAGTCCTATTAAATATTTCAGGATTTCCCAGCCACTCTCACTTCATATTAATTTCCCCTGCTTTATTTTTCTCTTTAGTCCTTTTAAATATTTAAAATTCTTTGCAATGTTACATATTCATCTTGTGTGTTTGTGTATATGTTGACTTCACAGAACATACGGAATGAAATGCAGACAAATATTTTGAAGGGAAGAGCAACTACTTTTTGTTTTTTTCTGATGTATTTCCATCACCAAGAACAAATTCCCATTCCCAAACCAAACCTACTGACATTGAGTCAATTGCAACTCATAGAAACTCTCTACAGCGCTTCTGAGACTAAATTGTTAAGCAAGCAAAAAGCCTCATTTTTTTTTCTCCCAAGAAGTGGCTACAGAGTTTGAACTGCTCATGTACTAGTTAGCACGCCAATGCTTTGTCCTCGGTACTACCAGGCCTCCTTCGTGTCCAGGACAGTAGATGACAAATCATTGACCCTCAATAAATATTTGCTAGGTAAATCCATAAGTGAACAAATGAATATAAATAATTTATTATGGTAGCCAGCATCTTTTCCACCACCTTTTTTTAAATAAAGGGAAACGATTTTATTACTTATAAGAAAATCAATGAAAGTGAGCTTATAGTAGGACACGCTTACACTTGGCCCTGGAGATGATAGTCCTTCCATATTTCTTTTGCCTCTTTCTGGAAATTAGCAATATGTGTGGCGTTTTATTCCGTATCACCAAATGATGCTTCTGCTAAGGCAATGGACATTTTTGTATGTCTTTGCTGCTCCATTTAAAGAGGCCCGATGGCATGATGTTTAAAATCTTAATTGCTCAATGAAAGGTCAATGGTTTGGAATAACTAGCAAGAGGAGGAAGTGACTGTCTGCTTCTGTAAAGAATACTGATTGGAAAACATGGGGGGGGGGCGGGCAGTTTGACTTTGTCTAATAGGACCACTGTGTATCAGAATCTACTTGAAGGCACTAATAGACAGCAACAGTACTTCACACTTGAACTTGTAATAGATACATACCAGCCCCTGTAGAAGAAATCTATGGGGTATTTTTGCTGTGCCCCATAGGTTCACCATGGGTTGGACTTGACTCATGGCCTTGGGTTTGGTTTACTTACTGTTCACCTTTTCCAAATGTAGGTACCACCTTCAGGAAATGCCTGCTTCTTACACCCATGCCAGGAATGTGGGGTTTTGTTTTGTTTTTCTGGACCAGTGCCATGAACTTACGCTCTTACCATAATCATTCTCCCCTTACGGAATTATACCTATGCCTCTTCCCATTCCCTCTGGTGTCTGCTTTTCAGATTAAAAAAAACACCTTTCTCAAATTATCTTTGTTTAATATATATATATATATATATATATATATATATATATATATATAATTAAATAATTTAATTGGGGGCTCGTACAACTCTTATCACAATCCATCCATTGTGTCAAGCACATGTGTACATTTGTTGCCATCATCCTTCTCAAAACATTTCCTTTCTACTTGAGCCCTTGATATCAGCTCCTCATTGTTATGTGTATATTTTTAATGATCGGGGTGAAAATTTCTTTGGACACTTGACTTCCCGCTCAACAATTCACATGCATTTTGCCTTTTTGAGTGACATTGATCACAGTGAACAGCACTCTTTCCATTTCTCCCCATGCTTACCCTTTCCAGGGTTTATTTTACTTGGTTGATTTTTGTAAGGGGTGTGAACCCACTCAGTGCTATTTTTTACTTTATCCTTCACTGTCACTGAGTCCATTCTGACCCAAAGCTACCCACTATAGGCTTCCCATAAAGGTACCCAATGAAGATTTCCAAATCTTTACTGGAGCAGATAACCCCATCTCTCTCCCGGGGAGCAGTTTGGCAGTTGCAGCCCCCTCCACGATATGATCTAGCATAATGTTATCCACTCCAAGAAGGGCCCTGCTATGAGCAGCCAAACAATTGTGGTAAGGATTAGGGTGGGCTGCCACCCCCTTAATCATGTAACAGCTCTGATGCAATTGGACGGATATTTCAACAAGGGTGTGGAACATCCCTATGTAAGTGTGGAAGCAAGCTAGCTCTTTTTTCTTGCTGATCCAGAGCCTGCATTTAGTTCATGTTGTAATTGCTGTCATTGTTAGGTGCAATCAACATGGTTCTGGTCTAAGTGACCCTATCCAGTCCTGCACCATCCACACACCTGTTCCTGTGCTTGAACCCATTGTTGCAGCCACTGTGTCAATCAGTCTCATTAAGGGCCTTGCTCTTTGGTGTTCCTCCAGTAATTTACCAAGCACGATGCTCTTCCCCTGGGACTGGTCTCTCCTGACAATATGTATAAAATATGTAAGATGATGTCTCACTGTCCTTGCCTCTGCAGAGCACTCTGGCTATAATTCTTCCAACACAGATTTGTTTATTCTTTTGTTGTTATTGTTTATTCTTTTGACAGTCCATGGTACTTTCATTATTCTTTTACAGAACCAAATTATAATGCACATGTAGCTTATAGACCCACCATATTGCTTGCCAACCCTGGAAAATACCAGTGCTTTCCCGTATTGGCTGCTGTCCTTAGATCATTGGACTCAGCAGCCAAGAGCCTGATTGTTGCCTGCTTTGTCTTCCTAGCTCATAATCTTCTGATGAAAGGTTTAAAAAAAAGCCTCCAGCTTAACACCTGACCCATAGGCTTATATTAGGCAGTGCTTCATTACTTTTACAAATATGTGAGCAATTTTTGTGATATAAAATTTTTTGTGGGTGGAAGAAGCACACCTGACTGTGTGATCACGATGTGCCAAAGGGACCAGGTATAAGGTATAATGCAAAAAAAAAGAATATATATATAATATATATATAAGAATATATATAAATAATATATGTGTGTATATATATATTTGTCGGCCACAGGAGATCCCCTCATAGAGGGGTTTAGGAGAGGAGATGGGTCAGTCAGGGTGCGATGTAGTACTGATGAAGAATACAGCTTTCCCCCAGATCCTGGATGCTTCCTCCCCCCAACTACCATGATTCGAATTCTACCTTGCAGGACTGGATAGGGCAGAGGTTGCACACTGGTGCATATGGGAGCTGGAGGCACAGGGAATCCAGGGTGGATGATACCTTCAGGACCAGGAGTGTGAGGGGTGATGCTGGGAGAGTGGAGGGTGAGTGGGTTGGAAAGGGGGAACTGATTACAAGGATCCACATGTGATCTCCTCCCTGGGAGATGAACGGCAGAGAAGGTGGGGAAGGGAGACTCCGGATAGGGCAAGATATGACAAAATAACAATCTATAAATTATCAAGGGCTCATGAGGGAGTGGGGAGCAGGGAGGAAGGGGAAAAAAAGAGGACCTGATGCAAAGGGCTTAAGTGGAGAGCAAATGCTTTGAAAATGATTAGGGCAAAGAATGTATGGATGTGCTTTATACAATTGATGTATATATATATATATATATGGATTGTGATAAAAATTGTATGAGCACCTAATAAAATGTAAAAGAAAAAAAAAGAAAATGATTAGGGCAAAGAATGTACAGATGTGCTTTATACAATTGATGTATGTATATGGATGGATTGTGATAAGAGTGTATGAGCCCCTAATAAAATGTTTTTAAAAATTCTTTGTGGGTGTGTGACTGGTTTTCCTTTTCTAGTAAGGCTAATCTAACACAGCTGCCTTTTTACCTTATAGAACATCTTTTGTTTTGCTGAGAGATGCATCATGTGGCTGAGTTCAAATTCCGGCTTTACTGATGACTTAGGACCATATCCTTGGGGGTTCCACCAGTCTTTGTCAGATCACTAATGATGATCTTTGTAGTGCGTTTCAGTTCCATTCCACCCATTCTCCCATTGTATTCAGGACATTTTATTTTATTCTTTCAGATAAATCAGCGATGGAAGCCTAATACCG
Source organism: Tenrec ecaudatus (assembly GCF_050624435.1). NCBI lineage: Eukaryota > Metazoa > Chordata > Mammalia > Afrosoricida > Tenrecidae > Tenrec > Tenrec ecaudatus. The sequence continues at coordinate 298,059,410 of NC_134531.1, forward strand.
ATGATGAGTCTTTCTTTGTTCGGAACCATCAATGCTGAGCTTCCCACAGTCCATTAGCACTTTGTGTGAATGGTGTCCACGAGTCCTTGCATTTCTTCATTCTTCTCCGCTCCACACAGGAAGAGACCAATAGTTGCACATAGGATGACTACTCATAAGTTGTTTGTTTTTAATTCTTAGTCACTATTCACCAAAGATGCAAAAATTTGCCAGCTGCATGCTGTACTATATTCATGCATGTATTCATAAGCAAATGTGGTGAAGAAAGCTGATGGTGCCAGGCTATCCAAAGATATAATGTCTGGGGTCTTAAAAGCTTGAAGGTAAACAAGTGGCCATCTAGCTGAGAAGCAACAAAGCCCACATGGAAGTAGCACACCAGCCTGAGTGATCACAAGGTGTTGAAGGAATCAGGTAGCAGACACAAAAGAGCAAAAACCATCAAGGCTTGAAGGTAAATAAGCGGCCATCTAGCCCAGAAGCAACAAAGCCTGCATGGAAGAAGCACACTAGCCTGTGTGATTATGAGGGGTCTAAGGGACCAGGTATCAAACACCCAAAGAACAAAACACCATATCCTCATGAAAGAGGGGGAGTGTGGGTGGGGACCCAATGCCCATCTGTTGATAACTGGACATCCCTTGCAGAGGGGAACTGGGGAGGAGACGAGTCACTCACGGTGCAGTGACGCATCGATGAAACACACAACTTTCCTCTAGTTCTTAAATGTTTCCTCCCCCCACCCCCCCTCTCCACTATCATGATCCCAATTCTGCCTTACAAACTTGGTTAGATCAGAGGATATACAGCGGTGCAGATACAAAATGGAAACACAGGGAATGCAGGACAGATGAACTCCTCAGGACCACTGGTGATAGGGGTGATACCAGGAGGGTGGAAGGAGGGTGGGATAGAAAGGGGGAACCAATTATAAGGATCTATACATATAATCTCCTCCCTCCCTAGGGGATGGATAACAGTAAAGTGAGTGAAGAGAAAAGTTGGGCAGGGTAAGATATGATAAAATAATAATAATTTAAAAATTATCAAGGGTTCATAAGGGAGGGGAAGTGGGGAGGGAGGGAAAAAATGAAAAATCAGGAGCTGATTTCAAGAGCCCAAGCTCTTGAATGATGAGGGCAATGTGCTTTATACAATTGACATATGCATGGGTTGTGAAAAGGGTTGTATGAGCCCCCAATAAAATGATTAAAAATAAATATATATAAATAAATGCTGCCAAAATAATATCTTTATTTGGATATAATGTCATTTATCTTTCCTCTTCTGTTTAGTTTACTTATATCTCTTTATATCCACTTTTAGGCTATTGCAGGGCTTCGCACCTCATCAGACTCAATCAGAAAACATACATAAGGGTCAGCAGACAGACCTGGACCTATATGCAAACCCCGGGGGGGCAGGGGAGAGTGGGAGGTGGGGGAAAGAGAGGGGGAGCCAACAAATGCAGGGACAAGGGAACAGGAGATCAAAAATCATTGGTGAGGAGGGTGTAGAATGCCTGGTAGGGTTTGATCAAGTTCAATGTGCCTGAGAGGAATTACTGAGAGCCAAATGAAGGACAAAGATGATGGTGGACCAGTGGTGAGAGTGGCGATGCCTGGAGGGTGGAGAGAATGTGGGGTAGAAAGGGAGAACTGATTACAAGAATCTACGTATAGCCTCCTCCCTGGGGGATGGGCAGCAGAGAAGACAGGGGAGACGTTGGACAGTGTAACATATGACAAAATAATAATAATGTATGAATGATGAAGCATTCATGCGGTAGGGTGGAGTGGGGAGAGAGGGGGAAATGAGCAGCAAATATTAAGGGCTCAAGTGGAAGGCAAATGTTTTGAGAATGATGATGGTAACAAATGTACATATGTGCTTGACACAATGGATGGATGGATGGATGGATGGATGGATGGATGGATTGTGATAAGAATTGTACGAGCCCCCAATAAAATGATTTAAAGAAAAAGTGTTTTCTCTGTGGAAAGCTGAGGTTTGCCTCCCAGCCATTGAACCTCAAGTACAGCCAGTATGCATATGGTAATGTAGATGCTGTTATGACGCCAAACAAGTTTCTGGGATTGGTTTCTTCCATATTAAGACAAACCAGTTATATAGGCCTGGTGATCTACTGACCAGAATCAGCCAAGAAAAACCCCACGGATCCCATGTATACATGTATACAGGGTACCTAATGAAAGAGCACAACTTGGTAGTAGTTAACAACAGAGTTATCAATATTACAAATTGAGGTAGTTAGTTTATTGTGCCAACCTGGCCAATAAACACATGTTGGGTTAATTGAAAGGTGGAGGAATAAATGGCTCACTGAGCCTTGCCTTTCTAGTTCTCGGGTCTCTTGCTCTTTGGTCATCGGACCAGGGTGCAGCTGGCTACCTTATCTAGTTCCCTGCTTTAGCTGACAAGGTTCACTTCCTGCAAGACATTTCTGAGAAGTCACATGGACCTACCCTGATGCAGCCGTGGATGCTGGAGCATGCTTATAGAGACCCCTGCCAGAGCTGAGATGCTTACATATTCACTGACTTGGCTTTCCTCCTGCAGTCGGCATTATTGCATCTGTTTTGTGAGATGGAGGAGGACTTTGTGGATTGGTGTAGGACATATGGGTTAATGGGTTAGTGTTGGATGTGTGGGCTTGGACTTGTTGGACTTGTGGGCTCAGGCAGCACTGGGTTGGGATGTTTTCTTGATGAGCACTTACCCTTTATATAAAACGCTCTCTTATACATGAGTTTCTGTGGATTTGTTTCTCTACAGTACCCAGAGTAATACACAAATGAACAATAGTAAGTGTGAGGTAGGAGTTGCCGAAATGGGGGTTCCTGCACGCTACTGGTGTGCAAATTGATATAACCACTCTGGAAAGCATTTTGGCATAGCATTATGAATTAAATATGTGCATGTACTTATTATGCAGGCCATGTACATGTGAAACAAAACTGGAAAGGGCAGTGGTATTTATCTCTCATGAACAGTCCCAAGTGAGTGGTCTTAGGGGGATGTGACCTAGACATCAAACATGATTCTCCCTTTTAATTGCATGGACATCTCTCGGGCCGTTGCCTACAGTTTTGTGGTCATTAACGTGCTTTGCAAACACATCTATGTTCTGGCATGTGAAAAAACAAAAGAACACACAGAACACTCAAACCAGGAGTTCTTTAATAGCCTTTTCACTTAGAGTCCATTGGAGACATTTTTATCACATGGCTTCCAATGGCTGTAAGAAGCCCGGGAAATATGATCTCTAGCACTTTTTTATGGTGAAAGAAGAGGAGAATGGATTTGGCTGGTAATGAGAAATCTCTACCACAGTATATAACCCAACAATTCTCTCCTACGTTGAACTCCAGAGACGTATCTCCAAATAGGCACCAGGAGATGCATAAAAATTCATAGCAGCATGATTTGCAGTTATGGGAAACCCCCCAAAATTCAAATACCCACAAACAGTAGACCAGACACATCAATGTCTCATACAGTGAAATACTTCATATAGATAAAAGAAGAAGAAACTGAAGTTATACTTCAAGATAGATACATGTGATCGATACATTTTTTTGCATTTTATTAGGGGCTCATACAACTCTTATCACAATCCATACATATACATACATCAATTGTATAAAGCACATCTGTACATTCTTTGCCCTAATCATTTTCTTTTTAGTGATGATTATACATCTCTCCTTTTTTTTAACAATTTATTAGGGGCTGATAGATACATTTTTAAGAGTAAAGCAAGTCATTACAAATATACAGATGGAATGCAGTTGCATAGAGTTGAATGTAGATATACAGTTACATAAAGTAAAAGTAAAGCGGTAAAACTCAAAATACAATGTTTAGGGGTAGCTACATGTGTTGTAATGTGAAAAACAATCAAATAATGATTATCACGGAATTAGGATAATAGATAATTATTTTTAGAAGATGCAACAGGATAATATTTTCAAAAGCACTCAATAGCATGTGAAATGCTCTATTGTTTAACTGGGTGGTGATTACATGAAGGTTTTATGTATTCCTTAAACTATAGTTACATGCTTGTTATAATTTTCTGTGTGTACATGTTGACCATCTCTAAATTTTCTCTAAAAATAGATTGATAAATAGATAGTGGACATTTATCAATTATAACTCATAATGACCTTATTTACAGTAGAACAAAATGCAGTGCAGCTCAATATCAGTTATCTTTATGATTGCCAGTATGCTCAAGTCAATCACTGAGTCTTTTGTACCAATCCATCTCACCAAGCACTCCTTTGTCCCCACTGGTCTTTTATGTCAGCAACATGATATTATCTTCCAGTGACTGATCTATTCTAATAAAACTTCCAATTGAAAGGGTTTTATGTTAGTCTGGGTACTTTAGAAAAACAAATCCACAGAAACTCATTTATAAGAGAGAGTTTTATATAAAGGTTAAGTGCACATCAAGAAAACATTCCAACCCAGTGCTGCCCAAACCCACAGGTCCAACATTAGCCTGTATGTCCGACACCAATCTGCAAAGTCCTCCTCTATTTCACAAAACACACACTATGACACCAACTGCAGGAGGAAAGCCGAGTCAGTGAGCACTGGCAGCAGTCTCTACATGGCTGCCCAACCATAAGAAAGCAAGAGACCTGAGAATTGGAAAGGTGAGGCTCAGGCTCACTGAGCCATTTATCCCTCCTCCCTTCAATTGACCCCACATGTGTTTATCGGCCAGGTTGGCACAATAAACTACCTCAGGTTTCATTAGATAATTTGTGGCAGTGGGTAATAAGAATGGATAACTGTGCTGATATTTGAAGCATTTGTAGTATGGAGTGTTGGGCTGAGTATTCCAGAGAAACAAAACCAGTTACACTCATCTATGTATAAGAAACAACTTTATATCAAGAAAAAATTTTATATTAGGTGGACATGGCCCAGCCCAGTACAATTCAAGTTCATGGATAATATCCGAGCTGGAGGCCCTGTCGACTCACGTAAGTGCATGTGAATGAAACAGGAAGGCAAAGTGAGAAGCCAGAGGTCATGTTCCAGAGCATTCAGAGTCACCTGGATTCAAGGTGAGCAGTAATATAGCAGGGTCCCTCAGCTCCAAAAATAAGTTGGCCAACTGACTGCAGTCTGCAGACATGAGACACAGGGTCCAGTCAAGCAGAGGGACAAGATAGTAAGAGATTCCACACCTCCCAAGGAGACATGACCGCACCATGACCTGATTCACAGGTTGGACTCCACCTCGACTTCAAGCATCTGCAAGCTGACATACAATCTAACCACCTCATATAGCTTCCAGGATGACAGCAACATACAGTGTGGGCTACTATCATATAGGTGGTGACTTTGTCTAAGAAGGTAAAAATGGAACCTACAAGTTTTCTGTAATTTAAGTGTATAAGTTAGTAATTATTTGTGGCATATAGTTTACAGTATATGCGTGAATCAATAGCATGGAGGCCATATCTGACCTCCTCTGGCTTCCCTACTGTCATGAGGCAGAAATCAGATATCCCTCCACCTTCTAGCCTTCTTGACCTATTCTGATACCAACCGTTCCTTCCATGTCTCTCTATCGTTCTTTTGGGTTCCATAATTCTGTGCAGTGGCCACCCAGAACTCATAGACAATACTCAACAGTATGGGAGGGAAACATTAATACACAGTTATTTGTTGTTCTACACCAGCACTTCTGCCCAGCCAGCAGCCACATCACTCTCCAGTCGCATAGTCCCTCAGCTACAGCTTCCATGGGTGAGGAAATGATATCTGCTTCAGAGACTTCGTGCTTTGCCTCATGATCTCCTTGCCTTAGCCTCTGGATTTGGCCTGGCTTTTTTTGCTCTATACTTTTGGTCTCTGTGCTGCAGCTTCTGGTGCTTCTGGTCTCAGTCTATGCCTTTTGAGATCTCGGACATGGTCCTCTGGTGACTCTTTTCCAGATCTTTCTTGAATTCATTTCTGTGCTTCTGAGATGGCTTGTTTACACAGAGGAAAGGTTTTGATGAAAGTAGGGTTATAATCGTACTGGAGGGCCTAGCTAACAGCATAAGACAGAGGAAAGATATTAAAAGTATTCAGCTGGGGAAGGAAGAAGCAAAATTTATCATTATTGGCAGACAATATGATTCTATATATTGAAGATCCCTTAAACTCCACAAGTGGAGTGTTGGAAGCAATAGAGGAATATGGCAGAGTGGCAGGATAGAAAATCAACAAACAGAAGTCGATTGGACTGCTCTACACATCAGACAAGACCACAGAGGAGACGATTAAAATGGTAGTGCCCTTTACAATAGCCAAGCACAAATTGAAATACCTAGGGATATACCTGACTGAAAAAATGAAAGATTTGTATGAGGAAAATTATAAAACACTACTTCAAGAAATCAAAAGTGACCTCAACAAATGGAAGAATATCCCATGCTCGTGGATTGGCAGACTCAATATAGTAAAGATGCCAGTTCTGCCCAAGGCACTATATAAGTTCAATGCTATACCGATACAAATACCACCATCCGTCTTCAAAGAATTGGAAAAACAGATTACCAACTTCATATGGAGAGGGAAGAAGCCCAGAATTAGCAAAGAACTCCTCAAGAAGAAGGACAAAGTGGGAGGGCTTGCTCTACCTGATTTTAGCACATACTATATGGCCACAGTAGTCAAAACAGGTGGTACTGGCATAATGACAGATATTCACACCAATGGAAAAGAGTTGAAGATCCAGAGATAAAAACATCAGCATACAGGCAACTGATCTTTGATAAGGGCCCAAAAATATTAAGTGGGAAGTAGATGCCATCTTCAATAAATGGTGCTGGAAAAGATGGATATCTACCTGCAGAAAAATGAAACAAGACCCTTACCTCACTCCATTCACAAGAATAAACTCAAGGTGGATCACAGACCTTGAGATAAAACCCCAAACAATTAGGGCCATTAATGAGGGAATTGGGACAAACCTGAGAACCTTGGCACAGGGAATACATAGGCTATCGGAAATAGGGAAGGACACAAATACAGAGGAGTCACAAATAGACAAGTGGGGTATACTGAAGATAAGACACCTATGTAGATCAAAAGAATTCACCAAGGGACTAAAAAGAGAGTCCACCGACTGGGAAAACATCTTTATCAATGACACATCAGACAAAGGCCTTAGTACTAAAATCTATAATACTTTGCAAGTTTACAGTAAGAGAAAAACTAATTGCCCACTGAGGAGGCGGGCAAAGGACCTGAACAGAAGTTTCACAGAATCTGAATGTTCAAAAAACATATGAGAAACTGTTCCCAATCATTGGCCATAAGAGAAATGCAAATCAAAACAATTATGAGATACCAACTAACATCCTAAAAGATAGCTCAATTAAAAATATAAGAAAGCAACAAGTGTTGGAAGGGCTGTGGTGAGATAGGAACTCTCCTCCACTGCTGGTGGACCTGTGGGTATGCACAGCCACTATGGAAATCAATTTGGCGATTTCTCAGACAGATGGAAATTGAGTTACCATAAGACCCAGCAATCCCCCTACTGGGCATATACCCAAAAGAGGCAAAAAAAAACAAAACAAAACAAAAAACCGACGACCAGACACCTGTGCTCCAATGTTCATTGCAACACAGTTCACAATTCCAAGGAGTTGGAAACTGCCCAAATTCCCATCAACAGATGAATGGATTAAAAAACTGTGGTACATACGTACAATGGAGTACTATGCATCGCTAAAAAGCAGTGATGAACACATGAAGCATATCGCCACATGGGAAGAACTGGAGGAAATTACGCTAAGTGGTGTAAACCAAGTACAGCAGAACAAGTACAACATGAGTTCACTGAGGTAGTTGTATATATATGAGAACAGAAAGGTAAGAGCAAAAGGGGCACAGGGAAATAGCTACTGTATATAAACACTCCAGGGGTGAGGTCCAGGTAGTATGGCCGGGGCCAGACCAAATCCAGGGATACATATGGTAGCCAACTAAAAAGGGGGTGGAGGGAGAAAAGGGGAAAGGAAAAAAAAAAGATGTGGGATGGGGGACTAGGGCACTGACCCACCCAAGGGGAGGGTATTGTTTGTGTCTCCACAGGGAAAGAGGGACCAGATGTAAAGCCAGTGCCAGATGAATGCAGTGTGCCGGCAAGGAGCAGGGAGGCAGTGGAGGGGCCTGAGGGCTCAGCCCCCATGCCAGCTACATGGACAACTGCCCCTCACCCCAGAAGAATTTACTTGAGTGGATCACACTGAAGCTGCAGCTAGGGAAGAGGGACATGTTTGATCAGAGGAAATGGGTGAAAATGAAGGGGGAGGAAGAGAGTGGAGCACATCCTTGCCCATCAGGCCTGGAGGACGATATCCTCGCTCTGAACAGCTAGTGGACAAAGTGGACAATATGGCTGATCCCACTATGAGACAAGCCATCCCTTGATGGACCAGGGCCCTAAGGGGGGACAACACTGGAGACTCAGTGTCTGGACTGGACCAGACGGACCCTGTGACACCGAGGCAAGCCACTAAAAGTGTGCGGCAGAGCAACTGTGGGAGTAGAGCAGGGCCCCCGAGGGAGTACAAAGGACATACCCTGGGGCCAAAGCATGGTACCCCATCGGACCTGACTGAAGGACACACCTAGAAATAAAAAAACCAGACCTTGATTTATTTACATACAGACTTTTCTTTCTTTTTAATTTTTTCTTTTAATTAATTTTTTCTTCTATGAGTAATTGGTTTCCTTTTTTGTTGTCATCGCTGTGTTCTCACGCATTGCCTATCTTGCTATGGCTTGATTTTTGGTGCATATTATTATCTCTACAGATCTTTATAGATAAGATAAACTGGATGAATAGTCTAAAGGAGAAAACAATGGGACCAATGGTTCTGGGGGACACGGGAGACGGGGAGGAGGGGTAAGGAGGTGGTACTGACCACCAGGGAAAAGAGAGCAACAAGTGATCCAAAATCAGTGGCAAGGAGGGTGTGACAGGTCTGGTAGGGATTCAGCAAGGGCAAGGTATCCGATAGAAATTACTGAAACCCAAATGAAGGCTGAGCATGATAGTGGGACAAGACTAAAGTTAAAGGAAATTGAGGAACGAACTAGGTGACAAAGGGTATTTACAGAGGTCTAAAGACTGGAATGTACATATGTAAATATATTGATATAAGAGTGTGGGGAAACAGATCTATGCACATATATTTATAGGTTTAGTATTAAGGCAGCAGATAGACATTGGGCCTCCACTCATTGCAAAAACATGTTGTTCTATTAAATTGGCATTCCAGGATGCACACTTTTCCGCCATGATTGCTGAAGAAAATTGTGTGCATAAGCAAACGTGGTGAAGAAAGCTGAGGGTGCCCGGCTATCAAAAGATATAGTGCCTGGGGTCTTAAAAGCTTGAAGATAAACAAGCGGTCATCTAGCTGAGGAGCATCAAATCCCACATGGAAGAAGCACACCAGTCTGTCTGACCACGAGTGATCAAAGGACCAGTTATTAGACATCAAAGAACTAAAAATCATATCAGTGGGTGACCACGTTCCTGATACGATCAATGAAGACACACGTGTGCATAAGCAAATGTAGTGAAGAAAGCTGATCGTGCGGCTATCAAAAGATATAGCTTCTGGGATCTTGGAGGCTTGAAGATAAACAAGTGGCCATCTAGTTCAGAAACAACAAAGCCCACATGGAAGAAAAACACCAGCCTGTGTAACCATGAACTCTCGACAGGTATCAAACATCAAGGAACAAAAAATCATTGTAAATGTGGGTGAGTGCAGAGTAGAGACTAAAAGCCCATTGGCAGCCAATCAGACACCCCTTAATGAAAGGTTGTGGGGAGGAGATGAGCAAGTCAGGGTTCGGTGTAGCAGAGAAGAAACATAAAACTTTCCTCTAGTTCTTAAATACTTCCTCCCCCCCACCTTTCATGATCCCAATTCTACCTTATAAATATGGCAAGACCAGAGGATGCACATGGGTACAGATAGCAGCTGGAAACACAGGGAATCCAGGACAGATGACTCCTTCAGGACCCGTAGTGAGAGTGGTGATGCCTGGAGGGTGGAGGGAACGTGGGATAGAAATGTGGAATTGATTACAAGAATCTACGTATAGCCTCCTCTCTGGGGGATGGACAGCAGAGAAGAGGGCAGGGGGAGATGTCGGGCAGTGTAACATATGACAAAATAATAATAATATATGAATGATGAAGGGCTCATGAGGTAGGAAGGAGTGGGGAGGAAGGGGGGGAAAGAGCAATTGATATTAAGGGCTCAAATAGAAGGCAAATGTTTTGAGAATGATGATGGCAACAAATGTACATATGTACTTGACACAATGTATGGATGTATGTATAGTGATAAGAATTGTAGGAGCCCCCAATAAAATGATTTTAAAAAGCTAACAATATAAATAGCATCAATAAAAAACAAACAAACAAAAAAGAAAATAGGGTTATTGTCTTTCAGTAGACCGTATACTCAAAGAAACAAAAATTGGGAAATTGAACCACACTGTCTACTAAGGTGGAAACCTGGAGGACATTCCACCTTAATGCTGTAACAGAACACTCCCTCTATAATGGGAGTGTAGCCTCAGGCCTAGAAGCTAGAACTTATAATACTTCACATCTATATAATGGCTAGAAGATGCATATTAATTAACTATATATCAACATGTCAAGACAACATAATTGTTTCTTTTACCCAGAGGATGGATTCATAGTGGAGATTTCAGACATTCTGGGGCCAGACTTCAGGGAAAATATTTTGGGCATATTGGAGAATGAGTGTTTCTTCACACAATGTAGATTCCTTCTTGCTGTACTTTGTTACTTTTCTCTATGAATCTGTGCCTACTTGCACACAAATCACACATTCCTTACTAAATGTATAATCACTTTCAGATGTTAAACAGTAGCAAGTCTGTAGTAGAGTTCTCCCCCGTTCTATCGATGCAATATTGAGATGAAAGTGTGGTTCTAGAATCCAACTGCCTAGGTTCAGATCCTGCTCTTTATGATCCCTGTGGCCACACCACCAAATCTCCAATACTTAATCTTTAATATGGACAAATCAATAGTCCTGATTTTATAGCATTATTGTAAGGTTTCAATAATATTTCCTTGCTATCAAGTTGATTCCAGTTTCCAGCAATCCAGGAGAACTGGCCCTAAGGGCTTCCGGGTCTATGGATCTTGAAGGGCGCAGAAAGACTTACTGTGCTGCCATAGAACTGCTGGTGCTGTTCCACTGCTGACCTTAAGGTTAGCAGCCTAATGCATAACTACTGTGCCAGAATACCTCCTTCAAACCATACATCTATTATCATGACACATATTATACATTGTACACTAGGAGCCCTGGTGGCATAGTGGTTACATGCTGGGCTGCCAACTGCGAGGTCATCAGTTCAGCATCACCAGCAGCTTCTTGGGACAAAGACAAAGCTTCCCACTCCCATAATGAGTTAGTCTCAACAGGCCACAAGGTCAGTTCTATCCTGTCCTGTACGGTTGCTAGGGATCAGAATCGACTGGGTGGCAGTGAGTTTTTATTTTGATAGCTAGTGCCGGTGCCCGGCTATCAAAAGATATAGCGCCTGGGGCCTAAGCAACAAAGCCCACATGGACGTAGCACACCAGCCTGTGTGATCATGAGGTGTTGAAAGGATCAGGTAGCATACACCAAAGAACAAAAATCATCATCATGTGCTCATCTTCCCCATAAAAATGCTGAAGACAAATGTGTGCATAAGCAAGTGTGGTGAAGAAGGCTGATGGTGCCCGGCTATCGAGAGATATAGCATCTGGGGTCTTAAAGACTGGAAGGTAAACAAGTGGTCATCTAGCTCAGAAGCAACAAAGCCCACATGGAAGAAGTACACCAGCCTGTGTGATCACAAGAGGTTGATGGGACCAGGTATCAAGCACCAAATAACAAAAAATCATATCATCGTGAATGAGGGGGAGTGCAGTGTGGGGACCCAATGCCCATCTGTAGACAACTGGACATCCCTTGCGGAGGGGTAGCGGGGAGGAGACGAGTCATTCAGGGTGCAGTGTAGCATCAATGAAACACACAACTTTCCTCTAGCTCTTAAATGCTTCCACCTACACCCCAACTATCATGATCCCAATTCTACCTTATAAAACTGGCTAGACCAGAGGATGTACACTGGTACAGACAGGAACTAGAAACACAGGGAATCCAGGACAGATGAACCCCTCAGGACCAGAGGTGAGAGGGGTGATACCAAGAGGGTGGAGGGAGGGTGGGGTAGAAAGGGGGAACCGATTACAAAGATCTACATATAACTTCTTCCCTGGTGGATGGACAACAGTAAAGTGGGTGAAGGGAGAGGTCTTGCCATGACAAAATAATAATTTATAAATTATCAAGGGTTCATGAGGGAGAGGGGAGCGGGAGGGAGAGAGAAAAAAATGAGCTGATACCAAGGGCTCAAGTGAAAAGCAAATGTTTTGAAAATGATGAGGGCAACGAATGTACAAATGTGCTTTACACAATTGATGCATGCATGGATTGTGATAAGAGTTGTATGAGCCCCCAATACAATGATTTAAAAAAATTTTTTAAAAAGATTATTTTATTGTGAGCTCTTACAACTCTTGTACAATTCATTCATCAATTGTATCAGTCATATTAGTACATATATTGCCATCGTTCTTTTTAGACATTTACTTTCTATTGAACTCTGGGGATCAGCTCTTCTCCACCCACCACCACCCCCGTTGTGGCCCCATGATAGATTATAGATTGTCATTGTTTTCTTATCTCACACCGACTGCTGTCTCCCTTCCCTTCTAGTTTCTGTTGTTATTCTCCCTGAGGAGTGTGTGTGGTTATGTGCCATTCATTGTGATCAGAACCCCTTTCCTCCCCACCTCTCCCCTCCTTCCCCCTACCATTTTAGTACCGCTCTTCCCATTCCTGTTCCTGGGTTCCGTGTGCTGTGCGTGAGCTTTATCTCCTTCCTATACCTATGTCTGTGCTCCTGTCTAGTCCAGAGTGGGAAGCAGCACTGGGGTCATGATAGTGGGGGGTGAGGAGGCCTCAAGGGATCTGAGGTATATTGAGTAATCCATCAATGCTCTACTGCACCCTGATTGACTCATCCCTGCCCTGAGACCCCTCTGTGGGGGATGTTCCATTGTCCATACATGGGCTTTGGGTCTCCTCTCCAACCCCCCTCATTCTCACCAATGCATTTTTTTGTTTGTTGTTTGTTATGAATCTTCTGATGCCTGTTCACCGGTCGTGACACCTCATGATCGCACAGGCTGGTAATAGTTTCATTCATTCCTATTACATAGTAGGTACCTTGAAAATTTAAGTTAAAATTATAGTAGAAGCATTTTTTTCAGCTAGTAATTGATTAATACCAAGCTGTGTAATAATGTAACGTGATGTTTGCACAAATATAAAACCTTTTGAAGTTTGTTTAAATGTATTCAAAAGCTAGTCTTAACGTGTTAGGTGTGACTTCAATGGGCACTCAATAAATTTTGACTTCCTCTTACTTTTAGGTATTTAGGAATTTGACCCATTTCTTCAGTATGCCATTATCCTCAAACCTACTAGTTAGAGTAGAAGGTGTAATTAAGAACTAGAATATCCTTCAAGAGAGAGTCAATCTTCTATAGAGTGCTTGAGGCCTTTTGTTTTGAAATTATTGCTTTTGTCTAGAGTTCAGCCTCACAAATGGTCGATAATTTTGCTTGTGGCTATTGTTAGGTATACAAAGGAAATGTAAAATTATACAGAATAATCTTAGACATGATTATATATTCTTGTGTATGGCACTATAATGATACTTTATCACATTTTAATACATTTTCATTTTCCTCATTTTTGATACTGTATAAAACATTTTAAAGAATAACCTTAAAATGCCTTTGTCTTTAGAGTCTGATTTTTAGAGATAGCCAAAAGCTATTCAGAGCCAAATGTGGTAAATAATATGAGTGAACAAGTTTTAGACACCATTTTTGGTAAAAAATGAGGAGTGATGAAATTAAATGGAATTTTTTTCTTGCACAACTTGCAAACTGGCTTTAAAAGGGATTCCCAAAAGAAGTTTCACAAGTTATGCATCCACAATTCTTTAGAACGATGTGAAAGGCTCAACATCAGTCATGTATATACATTCATATAGTCATGTTACTCATAAAAAATGAAATTGTTTCACGATTATTATGAAAAATAGTCCCTGGGATCCTGCCTTAGTATTTTGACCAGGGTTCATTCTGATTGGTTTGCAGCACTATCATTTAATTTATTAATTATTACCATATTGCTCCTTTAAACAAGTACAGGGCAATGTCTTTTCAACAATTTCATGGTCCCGGCAATGTGCATTTGGATGCTAACATCAACAACAATACCTCCCTGAGATGACTAGAACATAAAATTAGTGGTTCTTGGGAATAACCGGGCGGCATCACAATTATTTCCTTTATCAGGTTCTACTTGCATCAGATTAAGACAGAGATATCACTCACTGTCTCACTGTTATTAACACAGACAGGAAAAATTATGGACTTAATCCTACACCCTGATATCCATTAAAACCTGATTCACTTGCCTAATGATCATTCCATGGGATTTCTAGGCATGATAGAAATACAAGGAATTAATTCCTGAATACACGTGGAGCCGATCAATCAAGCTCAGTGACATAGTAGGAGAAATCTTTAAAAGTTAATTTAGATATTTATGGTCTGTTTTTTTTTTTCACAATCTTTGGTTTTTTGCCTTTTTTTTTACATTTTGTATTTCTTTCATTAATATGTCTATTGGTCACAGCATGGTATTGTTTTAGTTATATCATAGACATTGCTACCTTATTGGCAATATTCTAACAGAGTTTCATTTGATCTTAATTATATTTGACAGCTATTGACATCATATGATCCCACATTTAATGAAAAACAGCAGTTTACACAAACCAATCTCCCAGAGGCAGTACTATGAAATGAAGTCTATGCTGCAAATGCTAAGTAATGACTTTGTCTAAAAGTTTCTTTATATACAAAAGTAAGTCAGAAAGTATTCACACAAAATCACAGAAAGCTTATTAAACAAAAATTTTAAATGGCTGAGCTATTGTTTCTCAACACATCGTCCAGCTGGTCCACATGCCCCTGGTGGTGATGTTTTCATCTCTTTAACCCTTCCTTCAAAGAATTCCCCACTTTTCAATTTAGACCTTGTTAGGATGGTATGATTGGCATCCACAAGGAACTCAAATTGGGCTCCTGTGAAATGGTCTTTGAGTTTGAGCCATGAAAATGAAATCCGAAGGGTGAAACCAGGCTGGTATCATGGACGGTTCACAGGGAAAACCTCACAAGACAGCCCTTGCGACTCTCAAACAATGAGCAGGGGCATTGTTGTGACGGGAAAAAAAAAATTCCTTGTCAAAAATTGCCTGGTCCTTTTCTCACCAATGTAGCTTTCAATTTTCTGGAAACTTCTTCAAGTGATCCAAATCGATGGTGAGGAGGGTGTAGGAGACCTGGTAGGGCGTGATCAAGGGTAATGTAACTGAGGGGAATTATTGAAACCCAAATGAAGGCTGAACATGATAGTAGGATGAAAGCAAAGTATAAGGAAATAGAGGAAAGAGCTAGAAGGCAAAGGACGTTTATAGAGGTCTAAATAAAGGCATGTACATATGTAAATATATTTATATATGAGGATGGGGAAATAGATCTATGTGCATATATGTATAGGTTTAGTATTAGGTTGCAGATGGACATTGGGCCTCCACTCAAATACTCCCTCAATGCAAGAATACTTTGTTCTATTAAACTGGCATTCCATGATGCTTACCTTCCCGACACAATCGCTGAAGACAAAGCGGGTGTATAAGCAAATGTGAAGAAAGCTGATGGTGCCTGGCTATCAAAAGATATAGCATCTAGGGTCTTAAAGGCTTGAAGGTGAACAAGTGGCCATCTAGCTGAGAAGCAACAAAGCCCACATGGAAGAAACCCACCAGCCTGTGCTATCACGAGGTGTCGAAGGGATCAGTTATCAGGCATTAAAGAACAAAAATATCTTATCATTGTGAATGAGGGGGAGCTCAGAGTGGAGACCCAAAGCCCATCTGTAGGCAACTGGTCATCCCCTTACATAAGGGTCGCAGGGAGGAGACGAGCCAGTTAGAGTGCAGTGTAGCAATGATGAAACATACAACTTTCCTCTAGTTCCTAAACGCTTCCTTCCACTCTCACGCCCACCCCCCACTAGCATTTTCCAAATTCTACCTTACAAATCTGGCTAGAGTACAGACAGGAACTGGAAACACAGGGAATCCAGAGTGGATGATCGCTTCAGGACCAGTGGTGAGAGTGGCGATACCAGGAGCGTAGAAGGAGGGTGGGGTGGAAAGGGGGAGTCAATCTACATATAACCTCCTCCCTGGGGGATGGACAACAGAAAAGTGGGTGAAGGGAGACGTCAGACAGTGTAAGATATGATAAAATAATAATTTATAAATTATCAAGGGTTCATGAGGGAGGGGGGAGCGAAGAGGGAGGGGGAAAAACGGGGAGCCCATGCCAGGGACCTAAGTGGAGAGCAAATGGTTTTGAGAATGATGAGGACAATGAATGTACACATGTGCTTTACACAATTGATGTATGTATGGATTGTGATAAGAGCTATGTGAGCCCCCAATAAAATGATTAGAAAAAAAAAGCTCTGGTATTTTTTCTGTGTTCTTCCAAATAATCTGCCTGCATTGCTTCTTTGGCATCTCCAGAAAACAGTTGTCATAACCTTCTGAGCTGTCTTTTCTGCCTTAACTTTAACTGGTCCAGGAAATCTCACAATCCACTACTCTGCTTGGACTCTGCTCTCAGGATCCTAGTACTACATGTGAGAAGCGGCCTGGAATTTGATTCATTCCGCACCTTTTCTTTAATGGGTTACAGCTTGCTTAAAAGACTGATGGAAAAATCAGCTAACTGATCTTAACACGAGGCTTTTTGGCACTCATCCATCAGAAGCTTACTGAGGCCAACACATTCTTTTACAATCAAGGATGCCGCACCATGTGACACCTCAACTGCAGCAGCTACAGTATTAAGGGTTACGCCAGCGTCTTCTACACGTTTCTGGACTTCAGCGTATTTTCTTCATTCACCAACCTTGACGTCTTCCTTCCACCCCGTGCATCACCTTTGAGGTCTTCCAGACTTTCCTAAAATGCTTTATCCATCTAAAAAGCTGTTGTTTCGTGTGGGGCAGCGTTCCTACACACTTGTTCTAAAGTTTCCATGTTGCTAAGGTGTCCACTTCAGGTTTGTCAAAACTTTAACAGGAACCCTGACCTCAAAATCTTTTCTTCCGTTGCACAAAAGATACGCTCACTTTTCTTTTGAAGGTGCTGATGCTACTAAGAGGAGCGTGGAACTGAGGAACGCGCCTGCAGTCGCCCTCTGAAAGCGGAGCCACGTGTGAGGACGCTGTTTGGAATAAGCCCATGCGTGCATGAGCCCTAACAGGAATACTTCGTGACATACCCATTTCTGTTGTAAGGTAGTTCTACCTTATTCTTTATCCTCACTTTGAGTTTTTCATGGAAAAATAAACAAAACAAAATAGTGGAGAATAGCAAGAATGGACTTTAGCTTATACCATGGTGCCCGGCACATGAAGTTATTGAATTAATGGATAGTGAATCGAGAATGATACAGACACTGCGTGCTTAAGAACTCCCCCGAGTTACAACGTTGAAACACTGGCTGCAGAGCCAGCGACGACTCTGCCAGAGTGACGGTGGAGCGCAGTCAATCCTAGCCTCCTTGTTACAAAAGTGATCGGATTGGATGGTAAAAGCACATACGGGAGATGTCTAGTGGCAGATAACCAGAGCCTCCTTATTTTGAGAAGAGTTATCGTCATTGCTGTAATCTGTGGAGTGAAACAAGTGTGAACAAAATGCCCAAGTCTAGACCAATAGATGCTTACCTCCGTGCTCTGTTTAAAACAGCTGGCATATCTTAATTAAGCATGGTGATGGGAGTAGAAACAGAAAGATGATTCTATGTTCATTGTCAAAAGGGCTAAAATTTTGTGTTTCCATGGGAATCGTTACTACGATAGATTCTAACTGAAAGCAAAAACAAAAGCTCACTCAATGCCATCAAGTCGATTCTAGCGCTCAGTGACCCTGGTGGGTCTCAAAGCAAAGCAGGATGAGGTGGCATTGCTTAACTGAATCTGTCTACTCCCTGTGGCAGCAATGTTAGCCTGTAGTCAGCTGTTCAAACCCACCAGCTTCTGACGAGAAAGATGCAGTTTTCTGCTCCTGCAAAGATTTGCAGTCTCAGAATCTCAAAGGTGAAGATCTACAAGGATATGAGTATGCAGCAGCTTGTCTTCTTTAATAAAAAAATAATGTAAAAACCCCCAAACAGAGTCACTTTATAGTGCATACTTTTTCTCATTTTTTTTTTCACATAAAGAAGCTAAGAACCGGAGTAGGGAACCAGTGGAGAGGTCTGGGAGGCTGGCCCCAGTACCATAAATTAAGTGGATTCCTGCCCCTCCCCTGAAAAGAATTTGTTCCAAAGGACGACATTGACTCTGCAGCTCCGGGAGATGAACATATCTGATCAGAGCACATGGGAGCAGATGAAGGGGCAAGAGGAGACAGTGGAGCACAGCCTGGCCCACCAGGCCGTGAGGATGATGTTCCTGAGTAGAGCAGCCAGTCCACAGAGAGAACAACATGGCTGGCCCCACTATGAGAATTGATGCCTCTCAGTGACTAAGGGCGATACAGGGGACAGCACCGGAGACACAGTGTGGGAATTGCACCTGGCCCGAACCCACCACACCGAGGCAAAGCACGGGGGGAGTGCAGCGGAACAGCAAGGGAATGGAGTGGCAAGGTCCCCAGGGAATGCTGAAAGTGGACTTTGGGGCCAGGGCATGGTGCCCCAATAGACTGAACTGGAAAACACTCCTAAGGGCCAGCAAATGATCCCTGAACTAACTACAAGCTTTTCTTTTGTGAAGTGTTTTGTTTTGTTCTTTGTCAGTGATTTGTTTTTGTTGCTTTGTTGTCTGGTTGTATACTGTTTTGTTGTATTCTTCTGTCTTGTTTTCATGCATGTTAGTGTCTCCACAGGTCTGTCTGAATAGGACAGGCTGGATGAACTATCTGGAGGAAAAACAATGGGACTGACAGTTCAGGGGGGATTTGGGGCAGGGGTGGGGTAAGGGGGTAAGGAAGAGGTGTCAACAAACACAGGGACAAGGGAACAACATGGGACCCAAAATGGTAGAGAGTGGGGAGTGGCAGGCCTGGTGGGGAACGATCAAGGGTAAGGTTGCGTAGAAAAGAGGTATAGCTGTAGCCTAGGTGGTGACGGAGCATGGTGGTGGGGCAGGAGGAAAGTCAAGGGAGAGGGAGGAAAGAGCTAGGAGTCAAAGGGCATTTATGGAGGTCTGGAGAAAGACATGTACATGCAAATATATATATGAGGATGGGGAAATAGATCTATGTTTCTATATTTATAGGTTAAGTATTAAGGGGGCAGAAGGACCTTGGGCCTCTACTCAAGCACTCCCTCAATGCATAAATACTTTCTTTTATTAAATTGGAACTCTATGATGCTCACTGTCCCGACACAACTGCTGAAGCCAAAGTGGGTGAACAAGTAAATGTGGTGAAGAAAGCTGATGGTGCCCGGCTATCAAAAGAGATAGTGTCTGGGGTCTTAAAGGCTTGAAGGTGAACAAGCGGCCATCTAGCTCAGAAGCAAAAAAGCCCACATGAGAGAAGCACACCAGCCAGTGCGATCACGAGGTGACAAAGGGACCAGGTATAAGGCATCATGCAAACAACAACAAAATTATATATGTATATATATGTGTGTGTGTGTGTATATATATATATATATATATATATATATATATATATATATATATATACCATATTGAATAAAGGGGGAAGTGCAGAGTGGAGACCCAAGGCCCAAGTGTCGGCCACTGGAGATCCCCTCATAGAGGGGTTTAGGAGAGGAGATGGGACAGTCAGGGTGCAAAGTAGTACCGATGAAGAACACAGCTTTCCCCCAGATCCTGGATGCTTCCTCCCCCGAACTACCATGATCCGAATTCTACCTTGCAGGGCTGGATAGGGCAGAGGTTGTACACGGGTACATATGGGGGCTGGAGGCACAGGGAATCCAGGGTGGATGATACCTTCAGGACAAAGGGTGTGAGGGGCGATGCTGGGAGAGTGGAGGGTGAGTGGGTTGGAAAGGGGGAACTGATTACAAGGATCCACATGTGACCTCCTCCCTGGGAGATGGACGGCAGAGAAGTGGGGGAAGGGAGACTCCGGATAGGGCAAGATATGACAAAATAACAATGTATAAATTACCAAGGGCACATGAGGGAGGGGGGAATGGGGAGGGAGGCGAAAAAAAGAGGACCTGATGCAAAGGGCTTAAGTAGAGAGCAAATGCTTTGAGAATGATTGGGGCAGGGAATGTGCAGATATGCTTTATACAATTGATGTATGTATAGGTATGGATTGTGATAAGAATTGTATGAGCCCTTAATAAAATGTTAAAAAAAAGAAGCTAAGAACCAAAGATTGAGGAATGTAGAAGGCACACCATTACTGAATGATAAAGTAGGTTTAGTCTGATTCAAAGTACAACTAAACAATTTAATTTAATTTAATAAATGGGTGGTCAGTAAGAAAAGGCAATTGAAAAGCGTATGTAATGAGAAAAAGCGTTATTTCCACATGATCTACAAATGAGAGTTATTTTTATGTTTTGTATAAAAGCAGAAATGAAGGCAGGCTAGAACAAAGGCTGAATGTAAAAATAAAATCATTCAATATAGTTAACTGGAAAATATTCCAAGCTTAGTTTTCAATGAAATAAAATTTCTATTTGAACTATTTTCTAACTTTCTAAGCAATAATTTCAGATGCCTAATATTGTAACAGGAGGTTGAATGTTGCAGCTGTAATTTTGAGGTATTGCTTATAATTATTGGTATAGATAAGGATATTAGAAAAATTATCTCTAAGATTTATTGCTGTTCCTTTGTGCATTGAGAATTAAGTTCAGATTAGTTAGAGTTTTCCTAAAAGATCTTTGAATTAATGTGAAAGTGTGCTGTTTATTTTTTCTGTGTTCCTTCTTTATATTAATATGATAAAAAATATTTGGAAGGACTAGGAAGGAAGAGAAAGAAATTTAAAACCACAAGATATGTTTTATAAATTTAACTCTGTATGGCTGTTGTGACTGCTATTTACTAAGTGTATCCAAGATAACTTTCCATAATTCCAGAAACCAAATTGTAGAATACACAGATGATAGGTTTTCAAGTATTTATTGCGCCTGTATTTATTAAGAATTAGTATGCATTTCAACCACTCATCTGTCCGTTTGTTGCCCTGAGATGGCTTGTGTGTTACTTGATGCTGAAACCAATGCCAGTTGTATTGCGATCAATAGCAGGTTAATTCATTTTAGAAAGGTTTCGGCTGGCTTTCCAGACTGATACAGACTAGAAGGAAGAAAAGGTTGATTGCTGATGGGAAATTCGCCATAGGACCTCCAGAAGGTGGCATGATTCAAATGAGAAGGTGCATATTCTTTTTCATGGAGTCCAGGTTCTCGGGTTGTGTACTCAGCCTACAGACAGCATATGCAGGGTGCCATTCATGCAGAGCTTATTCCTAGACCAAAATGTAGTCATCTGAATAGAAGAAAGGAAGACTGCATGTTTTAGAATCAGGAAAGCTGTATATTAGGGTTGTCTTGTTTCACCCTACCTATGCTGTCTGTAGGCTGAGTAAATAACCTGAGAACCTGGACTCCATGAAAAAGAATATGCCAACATCCATTCATACTCAAAACCAGGGATATAGGAAGCATGAGTTTAGGAAAATCAAAAGTCCTTAAAAATATCATGGAATGCGTATAGATCAAGACCTTAGCCAATGAGGAGCTGATGTGCCCTGGTATTTGCCATTTTGAATAGAATTGGAAAATCATATAGTTGACGGGGCCAATGACACATTGATGAGTAGTAGCATCACACTCATCATAAAAAGGAACATTTCTATATCTATCTTGAAGCACAACGCTGCGTGATATGTCTACAAAGATGACCAGTTAATACAACTATTTTGCAAATACACGAATCAACCACCAAAGCCACTAATGAAGATACTGAATAATTCTCCAACTTCTGTACCATGAAACTGATAGAAGATGCAAACGAGAAGCATTGATAATTATTGGTGATTAGAATGTGAAAGTTGGAAACAAAGAGGCAGAATTGGTAGTTTGAAAATACGGCAGTGATGCTGGAAATGATGCTGGAGATCACATTACATAATTTTTAAGATCAATGACTTCTTTTTGCCAAAACCTTTTTTTTTTTTACAATACCAGACATGGCTTTTGAATTACAGTGTTTGTGAAGAATATTAAGTATAAAAATAATATTAATACTAATGCTAATAAAAGAATATGAACACTATGAATGTTAGAATAAAGAACAAATCAGTCCTGCAAAAAGTACAGTCAGAATATTCTTTAGAAGTGAGAGTGAACTGTTTTCAGTCCTATTTGGAGTGCCCTCCTACCTCTCTTTCAACATGAAACTGTCAATATCTCATGGCTATGCATATGATTTCCAGAAGTGGACAGCCTATACCTTCTCCAGAGTTTGTTCTTCGTCTGGAAGCTGCACCGAAACCGTCACCTTGGTGACACAGCTTCCAGCATCCACAGAAGCCACCATAGTATGGCAAACTGACAGACACGCGGTAGAAGTACATCAGTTCAGAGGAGTTTCTTAATAGGATGATTTGTAACATTCATTTGAGTCACATCTACTTTTTGTTAAACCTCACTAAGTCAGATAGGTGATTACTCCTTCAAATTGTAGGAAGGTATTTGATGTACAGAACAGATACATTGAAACAAAACACAAACCCTACTGAGCCTAGCTATTGATGTCTTTTCAGTGGTCTCATAAAGGCAGAAAAGTTTTTCAGTCAGCAGCCACTTTAGAACTTTTCTTGATGGTACATGTATTAGATGCACTAAATACACTCTCAGTTAGAAAATTTATAGGTAAAAAATGATTATTTGGGGCACTTTGGCCTCTTGCAAAACAAACAATAACAGCATGGTAAAAATAATTTCATGGAAATGATGATTACAAGAGGAGAAAACAGCAGAGTTTCAGCATTGGTAATATTGGTTTGGTGTTTCACAAAGCACAGATGCATATTATTTTAATGAAAAAAGTAAAAGTGGAAAAATACAAATGTCAAAACAATTATCTATGTCAAGTTTGAGATTTCATAGCAAGATGACTTCCTGTACATTATTAAATTAAGTCACCAGTTCATTTTCAAAAATCCATTTTCTAGATAGTCCGACAGATGTTTACTAGTAAGTTTTAAATGGAAATGCATATTAAAGTATTTCAAATTATTAACAAGCAATACAATTTTTCCAAAGATGAAAGCCACTGGACTAGATGAGGGGTGACTTCTATGTATTTGCTTGAAAATGGGATTTTTAAAGTATATAGGGCGTTCATGGAAATGGGGAGAGAGGTTTGCTTTTTGCAAGACAATATTCCACATGCTTTTACACTTATTTCATTTTTATTCTCCAGACTACTCTGGGGTTGTTTATATTCACTGTGACTTTTAATACCTCTCAACGTAGAGTCACAACTTCAAGCACTGTAATAGACAATATTGTGATCCTAAAGATTTTTTTCTGGTAGTATTTTTTTCTGGTTTGCCTGAATTTGGAAACTGCTGACCAAAGGTGACCCTGCTGATACTGGAAATCTCAGGGATTTCACTTCTGCATCATGCAGTTATTGTGGGTGGCAGGTGCTGTTTAGTCAATTAGGACACAAGTTGACCTTCTACACAACAGATGGAAATATTGCCTGGCCCTGTGCCATCCTCCCAATTGTGAGGTTTCAGCCCAACGTTGCAGCCATTGTGTCAATTTAGCTCATCAAGTGCTTCCTCCTCCTTTTTCTTTTTTGGCTGACCTTCTGCTTTACCAAGCATTATAGCTTTCTCCAAGGATTGGTCACTGCACATCACAAGTCCCAAATATAGGAGACATCCTCTCTTCTAAGGTGTATTCTGGTTGTATTTCTTCCAAGATAGATACATTAGTTCATCTGGCAGTCCATGACACTTTCAATATTCTTCGCTGACATTATAATTCAAATGTAACAATCTTCTCTGGTATTTCTTATTCATTGTTCAGCTCTCATACTGTATATGAAGAAATTGAAAAAGTCAAAGGTAGGATAAGGCGCACCTTACCATCAAAGGATATATTTGCTTTTTTTAAAAAGGTCTTTTGCAGCAGATTTTTACCAATGCAATGTTGTTTAATTTCCTAACTATTGCTCCCATGGATTTGGGTCATGGATCTAAGTAAATTATATCCTTGACAACTTGTATATATTCTACATCTATCATGATGTTGTCTCTTGGTCCAGTTATGAACATAGTGTTTTTCCTTATAATATAATGGTATCTGTATATTGGTATCCATATAATGTTATCTATATATATATATAGAATATAATGGTATCTATAGAATATAATGGTATCTATAATATTTTATCTTTATTAGTAAAAGTTCCCAGCTCTACTTGCTTTCAGAAGCAAGACCATGTCATCAGCATTATTCTAAAACATGCACGTCATAGTTTGACAAATTGCCAGTCAGGTATTGTAGACAATATCATAATCTCCATATTACAGCTGATGAAAATGAGGACCCTAGAAAGAACATTTTAATTAGGCATCTTGCAGGAGTGTGAAGATTAGGATAAGGTCTTCTTTTAAAACAATACATGATATCTTTTAAAACAATTATGTTTATCAAAATATCACTCAGAAAGTATGTATGCAACATTTCTCTCCCCTTCCCAGCATATATTCATCGAATTATTAACATATTTAATTAATGTGCTATATTTATTACAAATGATGACTCCTTAATGATACTGTAGTAGACCTTACATTTGAAGCATCCATTTTGCAGAAGGCTATGATGGCAGTGAGCCTAAGATCCATTTTCAGAGTCCTCACATGGCTTAAACCTCCACTGAATTCCTTCTGATTATTAACCAACGATCTAGATATTCGTTCCCTCAGGCAGCGTGCATTGCAGAGTGAATTACCTCCACACCTCTCCAGCCAGTCCAGGAGGGGCAGTATCTCATCTTAGAAGCTTGCCTGGGTGTGTCCTTGATGGATGTCCCATGGCCCGAGTCATGTCCTATCAGATGTGCCCTGACTTACCTAGTTGGTCCTGGGCCAATATGTATACACTTCTAACTAACATAATGCACTTGTACCAGTCATGGCCCTGCTCCTGCTTCTGTAGCCCCAAGTGTAACTGTGGTGTATTGATCTGCTACCAATCATTCATTTGTGATAGCTTCATTTGTTCTATGCCTTAGTTAGCTAGTGTCTTGACTATGAACCCTTGAACCTTGACTATCAGGCCTGTGCTAATGGCCTCCCTCATCCACATGATGTGTCTTTACCTTTCTTTTGTCTTCATCCCTTTTATATGACTTAATAAATGTATTCTTTAAATTACATTTGGGATTGGAGTTTCTTTTGTACCCTAAAACAACACATAGCAAGCAAATGGCAATGTAAAGTATGAACTTTAGCTAAAATGTTCATAGTTTACATTGGGATTTACTCTTTATTGCTTACCATTTTACGAACTTAATAAATACATAATATTGCGTGTCTATCATTAAAATATTGGGCACAACAGTGTTTGTTGTTATTGTAAGGTAACCCTCTGCTTCTGACACATACTGGGCCTTTGTAAAATAGAATAAAACACTATCTAGTCTTGTACCATCCTTAAAATTTTTCAACTATCCGAAGTCATTGTTGGAGTCACTGTGTGATTTTATCTAATGGAGGCTCTTGCTCCTTTTATTTCTGCTTACGTGTTGCTTTTCCAAGCATGGCGTCCTTCTCCAGGGATTGGTTCACCCTGCTGATATAGCCAAAGGTAATGAGTGGAAGTCTCATTGTCTTTGTTTCTAAGGAGTATTTGGGTAGTCTGTTTCCAACTTGGATTTGTTTGTTCTTCTGGAGGTCTGTGCTATATTTAATATTCCTCACTTAAAATACCCAGGCTGCTATATTTCTACCTCATTCCTCTCCTCTCTCTCTGCCTACCCTTTAGTCCTCAGCCCTCATGGACCACTAGGGTAACCACTGGCAATGACTAATCTTTTTACTGTCTCCATAGTTTTGCCTCCATGGCTAACTTGTAAGTTTGCTATACTGTGGATGCTTGCATGTTGCTATGATTTTGGAAGCTATGCCACTTATATTTAAAATACCCAGGGGGAACCACAGTTGGTGGAGTTTACAGATTAAAAAAATAGCAGAAAGAAGAAATAGGTTCCCCACTTCCAAGGGAATGAACATTATGGTACCGGGAGAGTGGTACTAGGCAAACAAATCATAAGAGAGAAATTTGATCTTAATGTGTCAGTCTAGGTAAACGAGAGAAACAAATGCAAAGAAACTCTTATATGTATAAGAGAGACGTTTATATATAGGATAAGTGTACATTGAGAAAGCATCCCAACCCAGTCAAGTCCAAGCCCATATGTTCAACTTTGTGATAGCCTATCGGTACAACACCAGTCTACACAGTCCTCCTCAAGCTCACAAAACACATGCAATGATGCCGAATGCAGGAGGATCACAGGTCAGTGCATAGAAAGTCTTTGAATCCATTGGCGGTGTAAGCATCTCAGCGGTGGCAGGGGTCTCCACACGTCTGCTCCAGCACCCAGGGCTTCATTGGGGTAGGTCTATGCAGCTCTCCCTGGGAATATCTTGCAGGAAGTGAGCCTTGCCAGCTGAAGCAGGGCACTGGCTAAGGCAGCTGCACCCTGGTCTGACCACTAGAGAGCAAGAGACCCGAGAACCAGGAAAGTGAGGCTCACCAAGTCATTTATCTCTCTGTCCTTCCATTAATCCCACATGTGTTTATCGGCCAGGTTGGCACAATAAACTTTAACAATCTCACCTGCCAACAGAGGTGTAAATGCTTCCTCTGGAATCTGTATGTTCCCTTCCCCTGATCTTGACTTGTCTTTCCAGTAAAGTTCCTTTCTCACTCTTGTGGGAGTGTCTGTTGACTTGGCACGACCATATCCCAACATCGTATGGTGTCAAATGGATGGTCTTTTTCCTTTCCCCCTTCTTGAAAGCATGAGCTCAGCTGAGGTGAGGATATCCATTAGGAGTTGGTTCTTAAGATGTGGCTATACGGTGGGTGATGGTTCATGGACACGAGGCAGGTTCTCTGCCCCTTTGTTTGGGAGACTGAATGACAAGTTTGTGTGGGCTGAGAGGAAAAGCCTGCTTTCATCATAGTGGTTTCACGTATAGCTGTGTACTTGTCCTTTTGCGATTAACTTCACTCAGCATAACAGCTTCCAGGTTTTTCCATGGCAGGTGGTGTTTCATGCTTTTGTCACTGTTTTCTATGATGCTTAGCATTGCATTGTGTGTATGTACCATAATTTTTTATCCGCTCTTCTACTTTTGGGAACTTGGGCTGTTTCCAGCTTCTCGCTATTGTGAACTTTGCGGCAATAAATATGGGAGAGTATCCATCCATCAGTGTTCAACTTCTTATTTCCTTGGGGTGGATGCTAAGGCTGTACATCTTTACGGAAGTAGAGAGCCTCATCTTTCTCCCAGGGAGCAGTCAGTAATTTTGAACTGCTGACTTTGCAGTTAGCTGCCGGACACAAACCCACTAAGTCACCAAGGCTTAGCCTGGGAGAACTAGGGATGAATACATGGAAAATTCCCACCAACTTCTTCTAAGTTAATCAAACATACAATCAACATATATTGCTAGTTGTTGAGCATTTTAACACTAAAGTTGAGAACAGTGAACAGCAGTTGGAAAATATGGCTTTGATGATAGAAATGAAACTGGAAAAGTCATGTTAGATTTTTCAAAGCAATAACTTCTTTATTGCAAATGTCTTTTTTCCAAAAATGCAAATGGTGACTGTATACAATGAATTCACCAGATGGAGGAAACAGGAACCAAATTGACTCCATATATGGAAAGAGACAAATGAGAAGTTCAGCATCAGCAGCCAAAAGGAGGATAAGGGTTGAATATAGAAAAGATCATCCATTGATCATATTCACATTCAGGTTGGAACTGCAGAAAATTAAAACAAGGTACACGGCAGCTAAAACACAACTGCAAACACATCGCTCATGAACTTAGAGACCATTCGAAGAACAATTTTTATTTATTTGAACATTAGTGCCCAAAGAGTTGTGAGAGAAAATTAAGGCATCATGTACGAAGAAAGCAAAGACTAGAAAGACAAAAATACTAAAATGAATGCCCAAAGAGATTCTGATAATTTCCCTTGTTGTGGTAGACAAAGAGAAAAAACAATGAAGATTTCTACATTACACTTAAAACATTAGAAAGAAACAAGGTTCTAGAACTTGTCAGAATACCAGTTGAAATATTTCAACAAGTTGATGAAACACTGGAGCATTCACTTGACTATGTCAAGAAATTTGAAAGATGGTTCCCTGACCATCTGACTGGACAGATCCAAATTTGTGCTGATTCAAAAAAAAATGACTCAACAGATATGGGAAAAATAGAAAAATACCATTAATGTGACATGCAAGTAAAATTTGTCAGATGATAACTTAAAAATGATTGCAGCACACATTGACAGAAAATGACTAGAAATTCAAATTAGATGCAGAAAAGGAGGTGGTATGAGAAATGTCATTGCTAACCATGTATGTGTCTTGGATGCAAGCAAAGTATACTGGAACAATGCTTACTTTTGTTCTATTGGCTATGCAAAGGCATTTGACTGTATGGTTCATAAAAAACTTTAGAAAGCATTGCCAAGAATGGGATTTCCATGAGACTTCATTGTACGCACGAGGAAATTGTACATGGACCAAGAAGCAGTTATTTGAATAGAACAAGATAATACTCAAAAGTTCAAACTCACTGCTATCGAGTCAAGTCTAAGTGAGTCAAGTCTAAGTCTTAGTGACCATGAAGGATAGATTAGAACTGATCTGTCTGAGACTGTAAATCTGGGTGGGAGTGCAAAGCCTCACATTTTTCTGCGGAGCCAGTGGTGGTTTCCAACTGCAGTTAGCAGCCAAAGTGTAATCCATGACACCATCAGCGCTCCTTGAGAAATATTACATGATTCAACATCAGGAAAGGTGAGGGTGAGGGATGTATCCTCTCACTATACTTACTCAATCTGTATTCTAAGCAATGAAGCTGAGAAACTGTTCTACACGAGTAAAAACAGGATCAGGATTGGAGGGAGGCTTCTTAACAAGTTGAGGTGTATGAATAACACCACCTTGCTTGCTGACAAAAATAAAAGACAACAAAAAAACCCCACAAAAACAAAAAACAGGCACCTGCTTAATTTTATCAAGGGTTAAACAATTAAAAACACATTTTATTGGGGGCTCGTACAACTCTCATGACAATACATCCATCCATACATGTGTCAATCACATTTTGTACATACGTTGCCATCATCATTTTCTAAACATTTATTCCTTGAGCCCTTGAGATCAGCTTCTCATTTTTTTCTCTTCCCTCCCCCACCTTCCCACCCTCACAGAACCCTTGATCATTTATAAATTATTATTATTTTTTCATGTCTTATGCTGACTGATGTCTCCCTTCATCCATTTTTCTGTTGTCTGTCCCTGGGAAGGGGGTATATGCAGATCATTGTAATCAGTCCCCCCTTTTACCCCCTACTTTCCCCTTACCCTCCTGGTATCTCTACTCTCATTATTGGCCCTGAGGGGTTTGTCTATCCTGGATTCCCTGTGTTTCCAGCTCTTATCTGTACTCATGTACATGGTGTGGTCTAGCCCAGATTTTTAAGGTAGAATTGCGGTCATGATAGTGTGGGGAGGGGGAGGAAGCATTAAAGAACTAGAGGAAAGTTGTATGTTTCATCGGTGCTGTACTGCACCCTGTGACCCTTCTGTAAGGGGATTTTCTACAGATGGGCTTTGGGTCTACACCCCACAGCCCCCCTATTCACATTGATATGATTTTTTTGTTCTGTGCTTTTGATGCCTGATCCCATTGACACCTCATGATCACACAGGCTGGTGTGATTTTTCCATGTGAACTTTGTTGCTTCTCAGCTGGATGGCCACTTGTTTATCTTCAAGCATTTAAGACCCCAAATGCTATATCTTTTGATAGCCAGGCACCATCAGCTTTCCTCCCTACATTTGTCTTCAGCAATCCTGTCGGCAGGGTGAGCATCAAAGAATACTGGGTTATTAGGACAAAGTGTTCTTGGGTTGAGGGAGTACTTGAGTAGAAGCCCAATGTCCATCTGCTACCTTAATACTTAGTATATAAATATATATATATATATAGGTCTATTTTTCTATCCTTATACATAAATATATTTAGATATGTACATGCCTATATTTAGACCTCTATAAATGCCCTTTGCCTCCTAGTTATTTCCTCTAATTTCTTTTACTTTCCTCTTGTCCCACTATCATGTTTGGCCTTCATTCTGGTTTCAGTAATTCCTCTAGCTTACATTGTCCTTGACCAAGCCTTACTAGGCACCCTATGCCTTCCTCACCATCGATTTTAGATCACTTATTATTCCCTTGTCCCTGGGTTTGTTAACACCCATATCCTTTCCCCTGCCTTCCCCTCTCCAGTGTTCCTCCCGGGACCATTGGTCCTGTTGTTTTCTCTTCTGGATTATTTATCCCACCTATCTTATCTAGATAGATATGCAGGGACAATAATAAGTACAAAACCCCGACAGAGCAAAAGAAAACAGCAAAAAACAAAAACAAACATCGACAGAAAAAGAAAAGCCCATAAGTAGTTCTGGGCCTTTGTTGATCTTCAGGGCTGTTTTCTGGTCGAGTTTGATGGGGTTCTATTCCCTGGCCCCAAAGTCTATTTTTGGTATTCCCCAGGGACTTCTTTGCTTTGGTCCCCTTGCTCTTCTGAAGGGTTAAACATATTAAACAGGGAAGAGGTAGTCTTTTTAATAAATGATGCTGGAAAAATTTGATCTCTATATTCACAAGAATGAAACTGGATCCCTACTGTACATTATATACATAAATGAACTCAAGAGAGGTTAAAGACATAAATATAAGCTCTAGAATTATAAAGATCATCAATAAAAATATAAAGACAAACTGAAAAGCCCTAATATAAGTGAGATAGTTAAAGTTTATTGTGCCAACCTGGCCAATAAACATATGTGGGGTTAATTGAAGGGCAGAGAGATTAATGGCTCATGAGCCTCACCTTTAGAGTTCTCGGCTCTTGCTTTGTGATGATCAGGCCAGGGTGCAGCTGCCTTAGCCAGTTCCCTGCTTCAGCGGCAAGACTCACTTCCTGCAAGACATCCCCAAGAAGTCTCACGGTAGGAGAAGCCTAACCCCATGCAGTCCTGGGTGCAGGAGTAGCTGTGTGGAGACCCCTGCCAGTGCTGAGATGCTTACACATTCACTGATTCAGATTTCCTCCTGCAATCAGCATCATAGTGTGCATTTTGTGGGATGGAGGAGGACTTTGTGGATTGGCATCAGGCATATGGGTCAATGTTGGACTTGTGGGCTTGGGCAGCACTGGGTTGGTAGGTTTTCTTGATGTGCACATAACCTTTATATAAAACTCTCTCTTCTACATGACTTTCTGTGGTTTTGTTTCTCTAATGTACCCAGACTAATACAATAAGTTTTAAGCACACAACTAAGCATAATGAAAAATACTTACTATAGAAGAGAAAATAGAGGGCTGAGGCTTCCTAAAAATGTTACTTTCATGTACCTCAAAAGACTTCGTCAAAAGAGGAATAAAAGAAGGTACAGATTGGGAAAAAAATTGGCAATGACATATCAGATAAAGGGCTAATCTCTAGATAACGGCAACACCTTGATAAGGAAAACATGCATAATACAATTTTAAAAGGAGCAGAAAGCATCCATTTAATAAGCACAGAGATCACTAGGTACAAGATAAATACAAATTAAAACAATGATGAGACCCCATCTCACAGTGTCACTGATACAAACATAGGCTGTGCTGCAGAGCATGGTGTGAATGGAGCCCTGACACACTGCTGGTGGGAATGCAGAATTGTGTAACCTCTATGGAAACAGTATGGCTCTCCTTTACACGAATATGAACCCAAATACCATATGACCTAGCAAGCTCTCTACTGGGAATATACACCAATTATATACAGATAAAAAACAAGCAGATATATGCACCGCCATGTTTATTACACTATCCACAACAGCAAAAATAGGAAAGCAATTTATGCTCGGGTTCCATACAAAACGCAACCTATTGTGTGTTGTGTTTAAAGGGACATGTGTTATGTTAGGACAGAAAGGTAGGGAGAGGGGAAAGGAATTGGGGGAAAAAAAGACATGGTCATTTGGGGAGTTTGGGCAGAAGAAAATTTCACAAGACAACAGCTGAGAGCCCCACTACATTGCATGTCTTCTCCAGGGCCTTATGAAAACACTCCACCAAGACAACCCTTGTTGGAAAGAGAAACAGTTTGGAATTTGTCTTCCATCTCCTTCTTGTCTTTTGTTTCGCACTAGTCAAATTTAAAGCACTAAATATTCATTTTCTCTACCCTTCTAGACTGGGCAAGGCAGAATTTAATCTGATCCCTCAACTGGTAGGAGATACTACCATTTAACATTTTGATTTCATATTTATTATGGTGTGCAAAAAATACTCCATTAAATAGTCATATAGTTTTTATATTTAGGGCACCTCCTTTCGTTCATTCTGTGTCCAAGTGGAGTGCGTCACTCATTTTGCCCTAGCCCCGACTCCCTTTGAACAGCCCATGTTTCCAAATGAGTATTCAGCACTCATTGAAAGGGAATTCTTTGGGCATCCTGGAACTGTCAGATACAGGCCTTGAGCATTCCCAGACACTGCAAAAACTCAAAATTATCCTAAAGTATATTGTTTCATTTATTTATTCAACAACTATATATTAAATTTCTATGTGCTTGTAACTGATATAAGACAAATATAAGAATGACAAACTTGAAAATACATCATAGACTTTAGTTCTTATTATGATAGTATTCATTTTTCCTGGGAATTTGTATGTGTAGTGTGCATACGCTATGCGTCACCTGTTTGCTTTCCCATAAAAATTACCAATTTAAAGACTCATTAAGAAATAAATATGCATAAATATGTCCCACTTACAAAGCATATCATCTCCATATTTTAATTTATAAAAATCGCTTTGATGAAAAGGATCATCAGATTCAAGTACGTGCAATATTGTAGGACAGTATGTGTAGCGGTTCTACATTTTTCTACGTGTGTCACATATATGATTGCTATTAAAACAGTGTTTATTTTACTGTGTGTAGTTTTGTTCTTTTCTTTGTGTTGTACATGTTTTTCAGATATAAAGGAAAAATAGAGAGATAGATAAATAGATATAGATAGCTAGATGGTTAGACAGACTGCAGACCCATGGTTTGCTAAATTTCACAAAAAGCTAGCAGAAAATAGAGTCCTGAGAAAGGTATGTTTCCTTGATTTTCCCTGAAGATAAATGAGTTAGTTAGTTTATTGTGCCAAACTTGCTGATAAACACATGTGGGGTTAATTGAAGGACAGTGGGATAAATGGCTCAGTGAGCCTCACCTTTCTAGTTCTCCGGTCTCTTGCTTTCTGATGGTTGGAACAGGGTACAGCTGCCCTAGCCAGTTCCCTACTTCAGCTCACAAGGATCACTTCCTGCAAGACATCCCCAAGGATGGACCTACCTCGATGCAGCCCTGGGTGCTGGAGCACCCCTGTGGAAACCCCTGCCAGCGCTGAGATAGTTACACATTCTCTGATTTGGCTTTCCTTCTGCAGTCGGCATCATTGCATCTGTTTTGTGAGACGGAGGACGACTTCCTAGATTGGTGTTGGACATCTGGGTTAATGGGCTAATGTTGGACTTGTGGGCTTGGGCAGCACTGGGTTGGGATGTTTTCTTGATGTGCACTCATCCTTTATATGAAACTCTCTCTTATTCATGAGTTTATGTGGATTTGTTCCTCTAAAGTACCCAGACAAATACAATAAACTTACCATGGTGAAACACTCTTTTAAACTCACTTCTAAGTATACTAAGTCTATGTGTACAGGCATACAAATACTGTGGCAATTATCTCTAAGTGGGTGGGGATAATCTGACTCAGAAGTCCATTTGTTATTGAAAAATAGTATTTGAAATAAACTCCTGTTCTTCTTGGGCTGGTGTCTAGGACATGCTCTGCTAGATAATTAGCGGATACAGAGTTAAATGAGAGACTGAGAGCACATGGTTAGAAAGATCTCAGAAAGATAAGCTCCGTATCATTGGGAATTGTAAGTGAATCAGAGGTATGGGATTTTTGCAGCAAAGAAAGTATGAACAGAGTATTTCAATAAGTTATATAGGAATACCTGCAATAACAAGCTGCTTTTTCTTCTGTTGATTCAAGCCTCTGGATGATATGTCTTGAAGACCAGTAAAAAAAAATCTATGAAATTGTGGTTGTTACTGATGTACAGTGAAATACAGTCACTTTATTTGCATATTTTATTTTCAGTACAAGATTCAAAGGTTGAGAAATAATACTAAGAGGGGTCCATCTCAAATTGGCCTACTTATGTAGCTTTACAATCCATTAAAGTACTGAAATATAGGATAAAAGAGGACATGTTAACAGAGTGTGACAAGTGCAATTAGACAAAATACTATGACTGCCCATGAGATAAAAGCTATAGCAGTGTTTGTTCTGTACAAATATAATGACATGTGGACACTTAAGTTAAAAATAGATACGAGACATTCCCAATAACTTGTAGCTACTGAGTATGTCACATATTTCTTAATTTTCTTTCTATGAGCCACTTTGTGTTATAAAATATTATTTTATCTCACAAGGCAATGCAGGACAATTAACCACATATTTGTTTCACGTGAATAAGATTCTTTGTATATTGATAATAATCATCGTTGGTGAATCCGAATAAATTAGTAAAGTTAAATCTGTTCATATATATCATACCTTATTTTTATTGTCATCTTTACAGGAATCAGGGTGGTAAGTAAAACTTTAAATAATCTTCCATTTACTCTCCCTTTGAAAAATAAGGCTCTAGTTCATTAATTAGATAGGTAAAGCTACATTATTTTCTCTATAGATATATTGACTCTTTATAGACTATTTTGACATAAATTAATTCATAAAATTCTATATTTTAGAGTATTTAATGTGTTCCCATTACATTTTCATTACTGTTACAAAATCAAGGCATAATTTATGATCATAATATAGTAAATAACAATAAATATAGTAGTTTTTTAGTGGTGATATGTGTTTATTGAAAACACTGTTAATGAGAATATTTGAAGTATATATCAAATGTGATTAAATAATCTATAATTATCAACATTTTATTAATTTAAACTGTTTAGGAAATAACATTAATTTGTTGTTTCTGTAGTCTCATTTTAAAAACAATTTAAGGGATTGTTTTATTGAAAGGATTTATTTCAAAAACCTATGAAAAACTACACTCTGGACAGGAGAATAATTAGGGAATTAAAATCAACAGAGAGGAGGACATAGAGACCCTGGGATAAGCACTCTAGCTGAGAGGAATGACTGAGAGGCAGAAGAAGGGTGAGTGTGATGGGGAGATGGGAGGAGGGTTAAAGGAAACCGAGATCTAGGAAGTAAAACTATAGATAGAGGTATAAACATATGTGTACACTTATGTAAATATATTAATTCATAAAAATAGAGGTTTTGGCCTATGTATATATAGTTATATTGCACTACACTGAGGAAGTAGACAGACTTTGGGTCTCTGGTCAAGCCCTCCCACAACACAACTTTTTGTTAGAACAACCTGGTAGTCTGTTATGCTCACCCTCCAGACATGATCACTGATGACAAAAGGAGTACATAAGCAAACGAGGTGAAGAAAGCTGGTGGTGCCAGGCTCTCAAAAGATATAATGTATGGGATCTTAAAGGCTTGAAGTTAAACAAATGGCCATCTAACAGAGAAGCCACAAACCCTCATGGAAGAAGCACACCAGCCCATGCAATCATGAGATGTTGACGGGATCAGCTAGCAGACATCAGAAGCAACAAAACAAAAACAACAGCAACGAAAACATTTTTGATAATGCAACAGCAACAAAAACATTTTTGATAATGAGTGGGGTCAGGGCAGAGACCCTAAACCCCTCTGTAGACAATAGGACATCCCTTACAGAAGGGTCACAAGGAAGGTATGAGTCAACCAGCGTGCAGTATAGCACCGATGAAACACACGATATTCCTCTGGTTTTTGAGGCGTCCTCACCCCCACTGTCATGACCCCAGTCCTGCCTTTCAATTCTGGCTAGACCGAAGCATACACACAGGTATGGATAAGACATCCAACCCCTCAGGAACAGAAATGGGAGTAGTGATACCAGGAGGGTAGCGGAAAAGTGGGGGGGGGGAGGGAGAAAGAAGGGACTAATTACAATGATCGATGCATAACTCCACACACATCCCTGAGGAGGACAAACAATAGAAATGTGGGTAAAGGAAGACAGCAGTCGGTGTAAGATAACAAAATAGTAATAGTTTATAAATTATCAAGGGGTCACAGGGGTTGGAGGGTGAGGGAGGGAGGGGAAAAAGAGGAGCTGATACCAAGGGCTCAAGTAGAAAGAAAATGTTTTGAAAATGATGATGGCAACATATGTACAAATATGCTTGATACAATTGAACATGTATTGTTGTTAGAGCTGTAAGAGCCCCCAATAAAATGATCTTTTAAGAAAATTTAAAAAGCTTTTATGACATAATTCACAGCAAAGCACTTTGATAATAGCATATGAGACTGGTAGTGAGGTTGTATCCTCACCAATACAAAATACAGTCTCTCTCAGACATAAAAGCAGTGACATCTTGCAAAACCAAGTTCCATCCTTGCTTCCCAGCCTCTGTGCATTCATAGTAGAGATTTTAAAATACTCTAGATATCATTTTCATTTGCATCTCAGTTATTTTATCATTGCTCAGGAGAATAATTGTTACAAGCTCAATTTTGAGAACCCATTGACCATTTTTTAAATGAATCAATTAATGGGTTGTTATTATAGGAGAGTAGCTTTGGAAGTTCTTTGTGATTATTCAAGAGTAATAACATGACAAATACTATCTTGGATATATTTTGGAATCGTTTTGTAGTTTCTAAACTCTACAACTAGAAAAACAGAATAGTAGGAAATCTAACTGGAGGAACAAGAAAGATCACCGAATTCTGGTTAGCCAAAGTTTAGAAATGAACATCTAAGGAATCATGAGGGACTGGGGAGTGGGGGATGGGAGGGGACTGGTATAACCCATAGTTAATATAGAGATATATTAACTCTTAAAAGTAGAATATTATCCTAATTATTACAGGAAAAATAAAAGTACGCCACATTATAAATGTGTGTATATGAGGTTCTACCATTGGGTAGATGAGAAGAGCTTTTGAAATAACCAAAATAAAACCCACTGCCAAAGAGTTGATTCTGACTCAAAGCAATTCCAAACAGGGCTTCATATTGCCTTCACTTTTCCCCACAGAGCTATTGGTCAGTTTGAATACTTGTTGTTAGGTGGCAACCCATAGCGACCCTATGTACAACAGAACAATTGGTCTTATGCCTGAGCTCATTGTTACAGTCGTGGTGTCAACCCATCTTGTTGAAGGCATTCCTCTTTTTATGGCCCTTCCACTTTACCAAGCATGATGCCCTTTTCTAGGAATTGGTGTCTTCTGACCTTACGTCTAAGGTATGCAAGATGAAGTCGTGCCATCCTTGCCTCTAAAGCACACTGCTGGTACTTCTCCGAAGACTGCTTTGTCCTCTTTGCAGTCCATGGTACTTTCAATATTCTTCTCCAGCACCACAATCCAAATGTATCAATTCTTTGGCCTTCCTTATGCAGTGTCCACATTTCACAGGCATATGAGGGAACTGAAAATTCCATGACTTGGGTCAGGCACACCTTAATCCTCAAAGAAATGTCCTTGTTCTTCAATAGTCTAAAGAGATCATGTGCAGCAGATTGACCAATGTCTCTAATTTTTTGACCGCAGCTTCCATGAGCATTAATTGTGGATCCAAGCTAAGCAAGACAAAATCCTTGACAATGTCTAACTTTTCTCCATTTATCATGATATTACCTATCGGTCCAGTCGTAACAACTTTGGTCTTCAACCTGAGTTGTAATCTATAGGGAGGCTAGTATCCTTGATCTTCATGAGCAAAGTTTCAAATCTTCCTCACTTTCAGCAAGCAAGGTGGTGTCATCTACATAGGAAAGGTTGTTAATAAGGCTTCCTACAATCCTGGTGGCACATTCTTCTTCTCGGATCATTTGTTCAGTATGCACATTGAATAAGCATGGGGAAAATACAACCCTGATGTGTCCTTTTCCTGACTTTAAGCCATGCGGTATAGTCTCTTGGACTGTTCACATAACTGCCTCTTGATTGATGTCCCAGTTCCGCATGAGCACAGTGAAGAACACTGCAGTTCTCATTCTCCTCAAGGTTATCCACAGTTGACTATGGTCCCGACAGTGGAATCACCCTGCATAGCCAACGCGCCCAAGGAAACATCTTTCTGCTATTCTGTGCTTTGACCCATGATCTATCTGACATCAGCAATGATTGCATTTTTTAATGATAATTTTACTGGGGGCTCTTACAACTCTTGTTACAATCCGTATATCAGTTGCATCGGACATATTTGGACATATAGTCCATCGTTCTTTTCTATATACTTTATTTTGTGCCCTTGGAATCAGCCCCTCTTTTCTTCCCCCGCCACTTTGGGGGTCCTTGATAGATTATTGATGGTTGTTATTTTCATATCTCACACGGACTGCTGTCTCCCTTCCCTTTTGGTTTCTGTTGTTCTTCCCCCTGGAGGGGTGTATGTGGTTATGTGCCATTCATTGCAATCAGAGCCCCCTTCCTCACCTCCTCTCTTCCCCCTTCCTCCTACCCTATTAGGATCACTATTCCCACTCCTGTTCCTGGGTTACATGTGCCGTGAACTTTATTTCTTGTCTATACCTATGTCCATGTTCCGCTCCAGTCCAGAGTGGGAAACAGCACTGGGGTCATGATAGTGGGGGGTGAGGAAGCTTCAAGGAACCAGAGGTATATTGTGTGATCCATCGGTGCTCTACTGCATCCTGATTGATTTATCCCTTCCCTGTGACCCCTCTGTGGGGGGATGTTCCGTTGTCTACAGATGGGCTTTGGGTCTCTGCTCTGACCCCCCTCATTCTCAACAATATGTTTTTGTTTGTTTCTTGTTTGTTATGAATCTTTGGATGTCTATTACCTGGTCCCAGTGACACCCCATGATCGCACCAGCTGGTGTGTTTTTTCCATGAAGGCTTGTTACTTCAATGCTGAATGGCTGCTTGCTTAACTTCAAGCCTTTAAGACCCCAGATGCTATAAATTTTAATAGCTAGGCACCATTCACTTTCTTCACCACATTTGCTTATGCACTAATTTTGCCTTCAGTGATTGAGTAGGATGGTTGCGGGTGGGGGGTGGTGAGCATCACAAAATGCCAGTTTGTTAGAACAAAGTGTTCTTGTATTGAGGGATGGTATGAGCTGAGGCCCAAGGCCCATCCACAGCCTCAGTGTATTGCCTTATAAATATATGTACATAGGCCAATAACTCTATTTTCTCTGGATTAATGTATTTATATAAGTACACACCTCTGATACAGCCTCTATCTATAACTTTGCTTCCTAGAGCCTTCTGTTT
This sequence comes from Tenrec ecaudatus, assembly GCF_050624435.1. Lineage (NCBI taxonomy): Eukaryota > Metazoa > Chordata > Mammalia > Afrosoricida > Tenrecidae > Tenrec > Tenrec ecaudatus. Next base: position 298,099,486 of record NC_134531.1, read on the forward strand.
CCTTTTGTTTCCTCCTGCCCCACCATCACGTTCCCCCTTCTTTCACCTCTTAGTACTTCCTCTCAGCTAGATTTCTATTGCTCTAATACTCACAGGAACTCTACAACCTCCTAGTTGTTGGCTTCGATTCCTTAGTTGTTTCCTTGTCTATGGAGTTGTTTGCTCACCACGCCCTTCCCTCTGCCACCTTCTCCCCACAAGACCCTCTGGGGCCATTGCCATTGGCCCCATTGGCCCCATTGCTTTCTCCCTGAACTTGCTGCCCACATCTGTCATATATCAGTAGGCAAGCCAATAATGTTCTAGGAAAAACAATGAGAAAACAAAAGATTGAAAAAGAAAAGGAAAAAAGGTGAGGAAAATACAAAACAAAAACAAAACCCATGCATAGTTGAGGTCTGTCTGCTGATCTTTATGAATCTCTGCCCCCTGGTCCCGGGAGAGTCTCAGGGGCTGAACCTCCTAGCCGAAAGTCTATTTTTTGGAGCTCTTTAGGGGGCTTTGTAGTTTGGCTTTGATCCAATTGCTGATCTGTTATGCTTGCTTCTTGGTTTGTCCCACTGAGGGGGATCCGGGTCACACTATCTCCCTGCCTTGTCCCCACTACTGTCCTTTGTCACAGTATGCTCCATTTAGGGGACAGCAAGTCTTGAGTTGTTGTTGGTCCTACAATCCTCTCTGTGCCTTAGCAGCTCCATGCAGGGACATCATCCTCTGGGCTTGGTGTGTCAGGATGGAGTGTAGACCGATGTCCCTTTCTCATTTCCTTCTTGGTTTGCTTCCATGTGGGTGTGATAAGTCGGCTCCTTTGCCCCATCTGAAGGTTTAGTGTTGTTCTCTGTTGCACATACTTCTAGGGCGGGGGTCAGACTGGTTCAGATTGGGGTTGGTCCTGTAGACCAATCTTTTCATGCAATCCCCCACGTGGTTACATTGCCCTCCTGGAATGGTGCACCGCCATGATGGGTCTGTATGTACTCTCCTGATTCTGTGGATATATAACCAATACTCTCCCCATGGTGGGTTAGTGCCCTGTTTCCCTCATGCCATCATCAGTTTCCACCCCCTTCTTCCCTTACTGATCCACTTATCTATCGATGGAAATTTAGGGTGATTGTGAATTGTGCCACAATCAACACTGGGTGTAGGTCCAGTAGAGGGATAGCTGGGTCATAAGCGAGATAGATTTTTGCCACACCACTTCCAACATTTGTTGCTTCTCAGATTGTCTTATCTAGGCTAACCTCAAGGGTGTTAGGTGGTATTTCATGGTTGTTTAAATTTGCATTTCTCTTATGGCTAATGATCAGAAGCCCTTCCTTGTGTGTTTCTTGGCCATACGGGTCTCCTTCCTAGTGACATTTTTCTTCAGTTCTTTTGCCCACTTCCTCAGGGGGTTATCTGTTTTCCCTTTATTTTAAGGCCAGAAGGGTATTGTAGATTTTATTCAGCAATGATATGGCTTATTCCAAGTTCTCCTTTGAATTTGGCTAAACATCTGGCAGTTCTCTGTTAAGGCAGTGCTACAGTAGTTGTTAGACAATCTTCAGCAAAATTTTAGTGCTGAAAAATGAATAATAATTAAAAGCATTTAGCTTGCATGTGATATTAATGATAGTATACTCTAGTGTGAGCATTCTGTTGGGTCACCTTTCTTTGGAATGGCCACCAATATGAATCTCTGCCAGTCAGTTGGCCCAGTAGCTGTCTTCCAAATTTCCTGGCATGGAGGAGGGAGTGTTTGGTCAGCTTGCCGACACGCTTCCGTTGGTACTTCATGAAGTCCTGCAGCTGTGTTCTTGGCAAAGGCAACCAGAGCATTTTGGGCTTTCTCCTTCAGCACCATTGGTTCTTTCAGGGTTGCCTCCCGAAATGGTGGGCTGCTGACCAGTTCTCTTGGGTACAGTGAGTGTGTACTGTTGTTATCTTCTCGAGAAGCTTCCTGCATCAATCAATATTTTGCGCATGGGGCTTTTCAAGTCTTGAACTCGAGGCTTGTTTTCTTTCCTGAGTGTTTTCATCTTCACATATGCTGAGCACGTTCTTCCCCTTTGGTTCCCAGATCATGCGTAGAGTTTCACAGCTGTTGCTCCTTACCTTGAGTCGTGTCCCATCAGCACATGGGATGCTGAAGGCACCACTCCCACAGGCTGTACCGCACTTGTGGCAGCATGGTCAGCTCCTCCTCATTTCCTATTAGAGAGCCTTGGGACATTAGGGACCTGTCCGGCACTGTTTCCAATAATATCCTCCTTCTATTCCTTAGACCTTCTGTATCTGACAATTTTTCAAAGCTATGCATACGATCTTCAGTGGCTCTTTCTTGCGAAGTGAGATGCCAAGACCTTCTACTTTGTTTGTACTAAGTCTGGACGCTCCACTGATGCCTGTTCGCTTTGGGTGACCCTGCTGGCATTTGAAACGCCAATGTCAGAGCTTCCAGCAGCACAGCAATGCACAAACCACCACGATATGACCAACTGACACACGGTGGTGGGGCTTGCACACAGGGCAGCCCAGTACCTCTCACAGAGCCCCCAGGGGTCCTATGACACGGAAGAGAAGAAAAAATGGTTACATGAAGAAAGGAATAAGGACAAAAAATCTTAAGTGGAATAGGTCTCCGCTAAATATGGAAATGAACCCTGAAGGTGGAAGGGGTTGCGCATTGGGCTGTTAACCATAAGGTCGGCAATTTGAAACCACTAGCTGCTCTGTGGGGAAAAGATGAGGCTTTCTGCTCTTGCAGGGATTTGCAGCCCAGGAAAACCAATGGAGCAGTTCTTTTCTGTCCTGTAGGGGTGCCCTGAGTTGGAAAGGACTAGACGGAATTGAATGAGATTGGGGGGAAATCGCCATTGAAAACAACTAGAATTTAAAGAGATTTGTGAATACACACACACACACACACACACACACATACACACAATCTTCCAGCAAACAAGGTGATAGGGTTTTAAAGTTTTTCCCTACCAAATTTTGCGCTGTCTCTCTTAAAAAATGTTTTTTAATTTTAAATTCAGGAAAGAAAAAATACTTTCTGCCTGATGTTAATTCTAATGGATTGGAGGCTACATCTCTCAGTGGAGTGGAAAGAGCTCAGAGCAAGACTTTGAAGGGCAGTTCTGATGGATTAGTGATTTGAGGAAGGTAAAATCCAAGTAACTAATCTCCAGCTACATAATCTCCACTGTCTAACATCTAGTAAAGTTGCATTTGATGCCAAGAATTTTTGAACAGATTGTAAAGATTGATTTGATGTAAGAATTGATGGGGGTGGGGGCTCAGGACAAGGATAAATGCATTCTCTGTGCTGGGGGCATAGTCTGAAAAAAAGTCAGTCTGAATTTCCATTCTGCTATTTTAGAGATTTGCTCTGAAGGGTGAGGCTTTCTGCTCCCTAAAGATTGACAGCCTTGGAAACCCAAAGGGGCAGTTCGATTTTGTCGTATACACTGACTAGTTATGAGTCAGCGTCAACTCGACGCCAGGGGTTTTTATTGATTCTGCATGTATGAATATATATTTTAAAAACAATCCTCAGAAAAACATAGAGACTAGTTTTGCCAGGAGTTGGTAGCCCCAAGGCCAGAAGTTTGAAACCACTAGCAGCTCCATACGAGGAAGCTAAGGCTCTCCTCTCGTAGAGTTATAGTCTCAGAAAACCACAGGACAGATTTACTGCCTTTGAGCCTCGCTAAGATTCGCACTTGGCTGGATGGCAGTGAGTAGGGGGGAGAGGGAGGGCTTACTCTTACATCTGAGGAAACACAGAGTCAGAGAAGTTGAATCACTTGTCACAGTGCATCCAGTAAGTGTTAGAGGATAACAGTCAGCTAAATTCGCTCTTGTTTTTGTTCACTTTTCTCTGCAGACTATAAATACTGGGTGATTAAACACATGTGTCCTTCTAAACTCTCCTGGGGTTTCCAAGAACGGAGTGCCAAATGTTATCAGAATGAGCTGTGCGTACCCTTCACAATGCAGAGGAGAGCTCTGGCGCTGTCCCCTCGCCGCTCTCTGGTGGGTTACAATACATGACTGTGCTTGTTTGACTGGCCACTGTGTCCTTTGGAGAAGACACACAAGTCATTGTTTTGTGCAGTTTCTGAATCCAAGGTGAGTCAGGAAGTACAGGAAGCAGCATCCGGAATCAGAGGGAGAACATTTTGAAAAAGTGAGTGGGTGAGTGAAATGAGTGATCTGTTTATGTATTTATATAACCACATCATGTTGGTTAAAATTTATTGAAAATGTGATCTGCACCTGTGATGTATTTATTTTAATGTTAATTTCAGTCTTTCGCTACAATGTTGACAATTATATAGCTTTAAAAACCTAATTGTAGATGATTGACTAGAATGCTGACAAGCATATTAGCTAATATAAATTACTTGAAATAATAATGTTTTGTGTGAATATTTAAGGCTATCATAAACCCTCTGGTATATAAGTTGTTGTGTTACTAATAGCTCTGAAATGGGTAGGAAATGGATGAATATAAGGTGTTGACAAAAATATATTAATTTTATAAACATCAGAAAAATCACTTATGGGAATAATGATCAAGTAGGAGGTAAATTATACTACCCTCAAATGATACCATCCTCACCAAAAGTAATTTGCTGAAACTTTTGGCAAAGTGGATGTCAGCCAGTAATTTGTTTTGTTTTCAAGACCTTTCTTACTTACCTCATGTAAAAAGTATGTATTTTCCTGTTGACCCTCACATAGTTACTGATTCTTAAAATTAATGAGATCACAAGCATTATAGCATCATGATTACATTTGTATTTCTAGTGCAGTGCATAATAGAAGTAAATAATATTGTGCTCAGTTAAATATTAAAATTCAAAAGAAGCATAAAACATGCAAAAAAGGAAACCCAGTGCATCCAATATTTATGAGCAAAAGTATTTGGCTGGTCTACATGACATTAGCATTTTTCAATGATCACAGAAACTCTAGCCAGAGAAACAAACAAAAACTGTTTAATGCAAATAAAAGGATTTCAGTCAAATATAATAAACTGAATATTGGCTGACAGGGTGGGTAGGGTAACCTTGTGGAGGATATTGGGGGGGCAAAATAGATTAAGAAAAACACATGAAACTCGTAATTTCAGTGGAAATATTTTGGCTAGCTATCAGTTTATTTCTATTCTAACTCTGTGGTTAATGTTTCATCCTTTCAAAGTAAACTCTGCATTGTAAAGAGTGTCCCAGAGCTTGTTTTCAGATAATTGCGGAGAGTAAATTCCACGCTCAAGAGGCCAGCATGAAAACCAGTGTGAGGACGCAGTGATAGGTTGATGAACTATTTTGTATATGTTGTGTTCAGTCACCACAAATATTGTTAAGTGTTATTCTATAGAACAAGGGTGACATAATTTGTTAGTATTTATTGTATGTCAGTGATATACAACATATTAGTTTTCATTTCTGCAAGTTCAGGGTTCAGTGTAGTGGAATGAAATGTAAGCGGTATGTTTACACAATCAAGTTATGAGGGTAACGACCAGTTGATTGAGTTTAACACTATTGGATGATTCTTCTTAGCAAGAGCTGAAGTTCTTCTTTATCCTAGGACTGTATAGAACAACACAATGATTAGTCATTAAAATCATAATAGAATCCTCCATCCGTTTTGTGGAACTGGAGATGAAACGAAATGAATATGTTTTTAAAAGACGTACATATACCTGTAAAAGTAAGGCAGACCTGGAGATGTCTGGTGGAAGATGACAATATATAATGGTGACATAAGTTCTTAATACATGCTAGGACATTTGTAAATATTTCTTTTTACAGATAAACTGAGACTTTGAAAATACCTTTGCCAAAGACCCCACTTAATACCCTAGTGATTTACCCGAATTAAATCGTTACCTCATTCATAGTCTTTGTACACTCCATGTTCCATTCATTCTACTACACCGAACCAAAAGCGAGATCACTGCCATTGAGTTGACGCTGATGCAGTGAGACCCTACGGGGTAGGGTAGAACTGCCTCCGAGTTTCTGAGACAGTAATTCTTTATGGGAGAAGAAAGCACACATTTTTCCCCATGGAGAGGCTAGTAGTTTTAGACTACTGACCTTGCAGTAAGCAGCCCAACATGCAACAACTATGCTATGAGGGGGTTCCTGTCCTGCACCAGGTTTCTTAAAAACGAATGTCCTACTTACGTGATGTGTTTCTGCAAATGCCTTAATGGGGCCCTTCTTGTTATTCTTGGTGTGTGGCTCCCACGTTGTGGGCGAGACTATGCAAATAAGGTGCTATTGACCTACTGAGGGATAATTGAACCGGCCAACAATGCAGATAAGATACATCCTGCTAGGCTTAAAATGAGCCACCTTAGGAGTGGCAAGAAGGGACTTCAGTATCATCCAGTTAAAGAGGAGCAGAGAGCATCCTTTGGACCTGAACTTGGAATCTCCTAGACCTAGGAGCAGAAAATTGGTTGTAACACTAGAGAAAATGTAACGGAATAGCTGTGGCAGGCATAGCAGAGAGTTGGCAGTAACAAAACAAGAAGACATACTGGAGATAGTGCAGTATGCTTCCAAGATCCCAGTGGACATGAAGCTGCAGCAGGAGAGCTGAGCTCCATTGGTATGAGCCATCCTGGAGGAGTGCAATACTTCCAGGCACTTAGTGGAGCTGAAGAACTTTGTAAAATTTGCTGGAAAAGAACAGAGGACTAACCATTGGGCCAAAGGGATGAGGAAATAAAGGACTGAGGGAGATATTTGCTGACTTTGAAGCTGTCCTGATTGAAGAATTGTATCTTGATTTATTTCTAATTTTGAACTGCAGCTTGATGCTTCTGAAAACACAAGGTCAAGCTACACTGAAGGAATTGGCAGAAAACAAGGCTCTAGAAATTGGAAAAATACCAATTGTGATGCTTCAACATATAGTTATAGCATGGGAGGTGTTTATTCTTTTTGTCAAAAAATTTGGTCACCTGTTTGGATGAGATTTATATTTTTTTGTACATTCTAAAGAAAAGTGATTCCCCCAAATGCAGAAACTATCAATTTCCTTAACATGACATGTAAGAAAAATTTATTTTTCCTGGAAATTAAAACAACAACAAAAAGTTGCTGCATTACATCGTCAGAGAAGAGCCAGAAATTAATGACAGACTCAGAAGAGTAAGGGCAAGGCACTCGGGTCATCAATGCTGAAATGGATGTTGGCTGAGAGTAGAGAATAACAGAAAGAGGTTGACCTCTTTTCATTGACTATGCGAAGACATTAAACTCTGTGTATCATAACAAATAACATTGTGAGGAATGGGAATTTGAGAACAATCGATTGAGCTTATGCAGACTCTGTACAGAGACCAAGAGGTCATGTAAGCTTGTACATTGAGTAAAACAAAGTTTACATCATGGTTTAAAATCAGTGAAGGTGAGTATCAAGGCTGTATTCTTTCACCCCAATTATTCCATCTGTATATCTCACAAATAATCCGAGAAGCTCATTTATGTGATGAATAATGTGGCATTGGGATTAGAGGAAGACTTATTAACAATTGTGTTAGTCTGGTTAGTTTAGAGAAACAAATCCACAGAAACTCATGGATAAGAAAGAGTTTTATATAAAGGTTAAGTGCTCAACAAGTAAACATCCCAACCCAGTGCTGTCCAAGCCCACAAGTCCAACATTAACCCATATGTCCGACACCAATCCACAAAGTCCTCCTCCATCTCACAAAACACACACAATGATGCCGACTGCAGGAGGAAAGCTGAATCAGTGAGCATGTAAGCATCTCAGCTCTGACAGGGGTCTCCACACGGCTGCTCCAGCACCCAGGGCTGCATCAGGGTAGGTCCATGCTGCTTCTCCTTGGGGGTGTCTTTCCTTGCTAGCTAAAGCAGGGAACTGGCTAAGGCAGCTGCACCCTGCTCTGACCATCACAAAGCAAGAGACCTGAAAGCTCGAAAGGCGAGGCTCACCAAGCCTTTATCTCTCCGCCCTTCAATTAACCCCACATGTGGTTATCAGCCAGGTTGGCACAATAAACATTAACTTTCTCAACAACCTTGCTTGATGAAAGCAAACCAGACTTGTAGCATTTATTAATGAAGATTAAAGATTACGGTATGACTTACATACAAGTCAACAGAAAGCAATCCTCACAACTGGAGCAAAATCAGTATCATACTACATGGAGAAAAGATGGCATTTGTCAAATATTTCATTGTTCTTGGACCCACAATTAGTGCCCAGGCAATCAATAATCAAGAAATAAAACTCTCTTTTGCTTTTGGTAAACCTGTCACAAAAGACTATTGAGTGTTGGGGGGTGGGGAGCGGGAAGACATCAGTCTGAGGCCTAAGTGTGCCTATCTCAAGCTATTGTAAATTCAGTCACGTACGGTGCACACGTTTATTCAATAATACAGAAAACCAAATAAGAATCGATGCCTTTGAAATGTGTCATTGACAAAGACTGTTAAATATACCAAAGAAAGCCAGAATAACAAACAAATCTGGTTTGAAAAAAGTAAAGCTAGAATACTACATAAAAGTGAAGAAGGCAAAACTTCAATATCCTAAAATTATTTTACGTTCTACATCATTCACTTTCTTTCATTTTTTAACATTTTATTGGGGGCTCATACAACTCTTATCACATCCATTCATACACCCATTGGGTCAATCCCATTTGTACGTTTGTTGCCCTCATCATTCTCAACACATTTGCGTTATACGTGAACCCTTCATATCAATGCCTCATTTCCCCCCCCCCTTACTAGCCCCTCCCTCATGAACGCTTGGTAATTTATAAATTATTATTATTTTGTCACTTTCAACATCAGAAAATTACAAAAAAAATCTGTTTTCTTTTTGTGGTTTGTTTTTTTTTGGAAATCATTTTATTGAGGCTCATACAACTCTTATCACAATCCATACATACATCAATTGAGTAAAGCACCCTTATACATTCGTTGCCCTCATCATTCTCAAAATTCACCTTCTACTTGGGTTCCTGGAATCAGCTCATTTTCATTTTTCCCCTCCCCCCCATTCCCCACTCCCTCACGAACCCTTAATAACTTATAAATTATTACTCTATCCTATCTTACACTGCCCGGCGTCTCCCCTCACCCACCTTCCCATTGCCCGTTCCCCAGAGAGGAGGTTACACGTATATCCCCAAGATAGGTTCTCCCTTTCTGCACCCTCTTCCCTCCCGGTGTCTCCACTCTCACCGCTGGTCCTGAGGGGTTCCTCCTTGCTAGAGTCCCTGTGTTTCCAGATCCCTACAGCATCGCTGTGCATCCTCTGGTCTAACCAGGTCCGCAAGGTAGAGTTGGGATCATGAAAAATCTGTTTTCTACAACAAAAGGCAACTGTAGAAGAAAAACTATTAAGGTGATCTCAACTATCCCGATTTCTTGGTGTTTACACAGCAGTGTGCTGCTCTCCTGTTGAATATGATAGGGATCTGTGGATTCCTTCCAGGAACTAGAAGACAGCAAAGGCGATTTGATGCACTGTGTATGTATGTCCTACCTATGACTGAGCTAACGTTGGAAGGCAACAAGACAAAGAGTGAGAGCAGCTTTGATTCACTGAGGATGAGCTTGAGTCAAACAACAAGAGAATGAGACGGTTGTCTCTGCAAAGAACTGCATGCGGCCAATCGTTGGGTGATCAGTTAGAATTCATTCAAAGCCTGAAGATGAAAATAAATCCTAGCGGATAACTTGATGGAAGTCATCGGGCTATGGACACATTTCTGCCACACATGAACTATAACCTAATAAATGCTATTTTAAATGTATAAATAAGTGGCCAAAACTAAGCATAAAAATGTAAATTTTAAATCACTTTAAGAAGACGTAAGTAAGAGGATTTTTTTAAAGTATTGCTCCGAAAATCACATAAATCTTTATTTAAAAAGCTATTCCAGGGGCTCAAATAGAAAGTAAATGTTTAGAAAATGGTGTTGGCAACATATGCACAAATATGCTTGACACAACTGATGTACATAATGTTATAAGAGGTGCAAGAATGCAAATAAAATAATTTAAAAATTAAATAAACTTTATTAAAGAAACCAATAAAATCAAGATATGAAGCTACAGTTTATTGTCATATGCTTACTCTAGGCTTATCTACATCCATCTTGCTAAGGAAAAAGAATTCTGAAGAGGCAAGATTGAGGTTTTAGTGTGGATGGCATAAGGTTTTCCAAAGAAATTCTCATGGGACTGATCTTTCTATACCTGAAGAATGAGCAGGTGTACCTGTGATGAGAAAATATTCCAAAATTCAATCTTAAAATTTATTGTGAAAGATGTTATCACTGCAGCTTGAGACAATGCACAGACAAATATCTTTCTAATTTTGGGTGGATAATGTATTTCTTACTGATATAAATTATACTAAATTTGAGTCAACTTAGAGAAAAAGTTGTATAAACATTTAATTAGAATAACATAGATATAGTATGATCATTTAGCATGATGACTGAGAAATAATCTTTGAAGATGTATCTTTGAGGTTTTATTGAGCATTAAAAATGATAAATCAATAAGGTTAATGCATCTAGTATAAGAAAATCTTTGGGGTAATAAAAGGCAGATGAGTGTCATAAAATCATAAAACTGAAAGAAATAATATGTCTTATCATCATTAGATGATCTCAGTCATTCATCTTAAAAAATAGTTTCATGAGAAATAACGTGCCCTATCATACATTCGTTATTAAATTTCCATGATGGTTAAGCCCAGGCCTGCCATTGATTTAAATGTATTTTTAAAAGAAGTTACTAAAAAGGATTTTATTCTACTATAATGTGTGCCAACATTTGAATTTCATTTGAGGTATCTCTGGCATTGCATTGTCAATTATTTTCCTTATATTTTATTTTGTTCACTTTTTTCCAACTTCCTTCACGACGTGTTCAAGAAATCAGAGTTGGGAGAAAAGCCCAATCCCAGAATAATACAATTCAGCTAGGCTTTCCTATCAATGGTGTTTTATAGAAGAAAACCAAGAGGGTTTGTCCTAATTCCTTGGGGTCAACATCACTTACAATTCTACTTTAGCTTTCTTTTGTCCTTTGGTTAGACTAAGGAGTAATACGCAGACCTAGACTGCAAGTATAGGGACTATTGAATATCACTATATTACATATCTTCGAAAATGTTAATTGACAAATGTGTTAGATATTTATAGCAGTAAAACAGTATGCATTTTCAAAAGCAAAAATAAAAAGCCTTAATAAGAAACAAAAAAAAGTTAAAGAAAAAACTTAATACTAGGATTATGTTTATTTTGGAGCCTAAAAGGTGCCTTTCTATTGAGTCAAACCAAAAAGGATGATCATTATTAAAGAATAATGTTAGGCACTTAGATATAATATGTAGTACAGTAATTGCTTCCTAATGTACTCTCAGCCATAGCTTTATAGTTCTCCCCAAATGACTGAGTGGAACTACGCAAATAAGGTGCATGGCAGCCTTATGTGGGAACTGGTGAATTTTGCCATCCCATTTGGCTTAAACGGAATCATCCCAGCGGTAGAAAGGAGACTCTGACAAGCACTATGACAAACGAACTAGAAGTGGAACACAGTTTGATCCTTGCTCTGGGAGTCTGTTTAAGCCAGGAGAAAACTGAGAACAGTAACACTTTGTGAGATGGCAAGAGATGAATGCTGGACAGGATCAGCAAAGACACAGTAAGAGACAGTGTCCTGGATGTAAGGGCCCATGGAGCTATCAAACTGAGCACCTTTAGTAGGAATGTCGTTGATGGACCAGGGTAACGTCAAGCACTTGGTGGAGCTAGGTGTTTGGATTTATGGAAAGTAGTGATCCTCAGGGGAACTTAGTGACAGAGCTGAAAGAATATTGTCACATTTGCCTTAGCAGGACAAAGGCCTGGTAGTCAACGAGTTGTTTATTTTTGGTACAGCTGAGAAAAGGTTTGAAGGAAGAGCTGTCTTAAGAACACCTGGACATGGACTTTAATCTATGACTCCCTTAATAAAATCTATGATTGTATTTGAATTCTATAAGGTTAGAGGTTGGAGGAATGTTTGACTTCTGCTTCATCAAAGCCATGTTGGAGCCATGGATTTGAATTCTTTCTTCCTATACTCTTATGAAGTTAGAGGACGTCATATGCCTCTACCACACCATTTTTACCTAACCCTTTTGATATAGTCTATGGGTCAAATGTAGGAGACATGCGCTTTTCAATTCATCTTTAAGTTCATAATCTGCCTCCCAACTGTTCATCGCAACACTACCTTATTTGCTTCGCTGCTCCAATTTAATTTGGGTTTCTACCTCCTTCCATTGTGTCATATTCTCAAAGAAGGTGATTCTGTCCATAGGTTATGGATAAAAACTGGTGATTTTCATTAAAGACTTAGTGGAAACTCTAAAATGCATTAGCAGTTGCTTGCTGGTTAGATTAGGTCTGAGTCTTAACTAGTAGAACTTTTTGTTAGCTGGGTCCTGTATCTGACTCATTTTCTGACCTCTGGTTATCTAGATGTGAGCCAGTTGCTTACTGTTAATGAGTTCCTCAGCCCTTTCAGTTAACATGAGTAAAGAGAAGCCTACAACCTGACATCTGACCTACTGTCTTGAGATGGGCCAAATTCTTGAGATCAATCTATATTATTCTTGGGATAAATCTATATCTGTATCTCTATCTATATTGGTATCTCTATAATACATTCAATTAATGACTGAAAGCATAGAGAGCAGGAGACTGTCTATAAGATGAACCAATCAGGTAGAAAAGTAGAACTTAAACTATGACTGAGAAAGAGACAGCTCCTCAAAGTAGAGTAAACTTTTTAGAGCCCCCAACTGTTGATTTGGCACGCATGAAAGAGGAGAACAACAACCACAACCAGCCACTGGCAATCATGATGAGGAATGTACAGCGTAAGAATGTAGGAAAATTAAGCATTTTCAAAAACGGAATGGACCACAAAAATATCCATATCCCAGGCATTGCAAGAGCATTTGTGGCATATTAGGTGGGGTGGTGGGCTGTCAACTGCAAGTTCAGCATTTTTAAGCCACCAGCCACTTTTCAGGAAATAGGCAAGGCCTTCTCCTCCCATAAATAGTTACAGTGTTTGAAACTCGTTGGACCAATTCTGCCCTGTCCTGTAGGGTAGATCAGTTCGGAATCAACTCAATGGTAATTAGTTTGGGTTTTGTTTTGTTTTTTGAGACATTAGTGGACTGAAAGGAATTGGTATTGGTCATTTTTAATAAAATCTGATAATCATTTTATCTGGATATGCTACATCTGGAATGAAAAATTCATCATCAGAAAGAGCATTTCAAGAATTGTCTTGAAGTCCATTGTTATCCATAATAGCATTATAGCCAAGCATCTAGAAAGACAAGTTAATACAACCTATAATTCAAATTCTCAGACCAATTGCTAAAGCAAATGATGAAGAAATTGAAGAATTTCTCTGTTTTGGGCTATCTGAAATTAATCAAACATGCAGAATTAATCAAACAGAAAAACAATTGCTCTAACTTGGAATGCAAAAGTTGAAAACAGAGACTAATTAGAATATCTGGCCTTGGTGATAGAAGTGATGCTGGAGATCTCATGGCAGAATTTTGCAAAATCAACCACTTTTTTATTGTACATATCCTTTTCAAACAACATACACGGCAAATACATAAATGGACCATGATATAGAATACATAGGAATACATAGGAATCAATTATATCTGTGGAAAGAGATAATCGAGAAGCTCAATATCATTAATCAAAAGGCTAAGGCCAACCTGTGGAACAGACAGATTATTAATTGCTCATATGCAGATTCAGATTAATAAGATGCAAGGCATGCTTCTGGAGAAAGGACTATGAAGAAAATTCAAACAGAGCCCCAATCCAACCTTCAGTGTATAGTATCAGAATTTAATGACCATGTCAATAATAGTCTAGAACAGTGTTTCTCAAAGGGGGTAATACCAACCCCTAGGGTGCTTTAACAATTGAGCAGGTCTGAAAATGCAGACACCTATACTTTATTCTGGATTACTATGTATTGTACTAGAAATTTAAATTGCTAGGTAGGGGGCTGAGTACTATTTTTTTTCTTTCTGAAAAGAGGTGTTAGGGCAAATAACTTTGTGGATTTATGGTCTAGAGACAGTGAACACGAAAGTCTAAAAACCAGACTAGTTCTGGGATGACATCAAGAACAAAGTGCAAAGGATCATGAAGAAGACAGGAAATAAAGAAAAGACCACGAAGATTGTCAGAGAGATTCTGAAATTTCCTGTTTAACTTAGGGTAACTAAAGTGAATGGAATACATGATAAAATTTAAAAACTGTACATATGTAAATATATTTATATAAGAGTGTGGGGAAACAGATCTATGTGCATATATTTATAGGTTTAGCATTAAGGCAGCAGATGGACATTGGGTCTCCACTCAAGCACTTACACAATGCAAAAACACGTTCTATTGCATTGGCATTCCAGGATGCACATCTTCCTGACATGATTGCTGAAGAAAAATGTGTGTATAAGCAAATGTGATGAAGAAAGCTGATGGCGCCTGGCTATCAAAGATATAGCATCTAGGGTCTTAAGGGCTTGAAGATAAACAAGTGGCCATCTAGTTCAGAAGCAACAAAGCCCACATGGAAGAAACACACCAGCCTGTGTGACCATGAGCTGATGAAGGGACCAGGTATTAAGCATCAAGGAACAAAAAATCATATCATTGTAAATGTGTGAGTACAGAGTGGAGACTCAAAGCCCATTGGTAGTGGGTGAGTGCAGAGCGGAGAATTAAAGCCCATCGGCAGCCAACTGGACACCTCCTTACTGAAGGATTTTGGGGAGTAAATGAGCCAGTCAGCGTTCAGGGTAGCAATGAAGAAACATATAGCTTTCTTTTAGTTCTTAAATACTTCCTCCCCCCCCCCTGCCCACTATCATGATCCCATTTCTACCTTAAAAATCTGGCTAGACCAGAGGATGTACATTAGTACAGATAGCAACTGGAAACACAGGGATTCCAGGGCAGATGACTCCTCCAGGACCAGTGGTGAGAGTGGCGATGCCTGGAGGGTGGAGGGAATATGAGATAGAAATATGGAACTGATTACAAGAATCTAGGTATAGCCTCCTCCCTGGGGGATGCACAGCAGAGAAGAGGGCAGGGGGAGACATCGGACAGTGTAGCATATGACAAAATAATAACAATTTATGAATTATGAAGGGTTCATGAGGTAGGGGCAGTGGGGAGGGAGGGGGAAAATGAGCAGCTGATATTAAGGGCTCAAGTGGGTGGCAAATGTTTTGAGAATGATGATGGCAACAAATGTAAATGTACATATGCACTTGACACAATGGATGGATGGATGGATAGTGATAGGAATTGTACGAGCCCCCAATAAAATGATTTTTTTTAATTTAAAAAAACAAACAAAAAAACTGAAAAGAAAATTTAAATAGATAGCTGGAGAAAACAAAGTAAAACATAATGAAATGTACAATGACTTCCAGTTAGAAATCCCAAAGGGAAGGGCCTGCTCCATAGTTCTCAAGCAGAAAGAAACGAAAATTCAACACGTCTTGGTTTGCAATATTGAGGGATTCTGTGGGCAAAAGATGTAAAGATGCAGAAAGCGTGCAAGGAAGAGGAAATGGATACAGAGATTCACCGTAACAAAAAGAATCAGTTGGTGGATGTACAATCAGTTCAAGAGATTGCATATGATAAAGATGATAAAGAACCAATGGGACTGAAAAATAGGTCAAGTTGCACTGATGGAATTAGTGGGAAACAAGTCTCCGGGGATTAAGATAATACTAAATGAAATGCTTAACAACTGATGCAGTACTGGAAGCACTGACTAATTTATGCCAAGAAATCAACGGAGAGAGATGCATATTTACCCATTCTGAAGAAATGTGACCCAACAGAATGCACAACTTATCCAACAATATTATCAATTACCATGGGAAAGTAAAACTTTGCTGGAAGAAATTCAAAAAGAAATGCAGCAATACATCTAAAGGGAGCTGACAAAAAAGTTCAAGCCAAATTCAGAATGGGACACGGAAAGAAGAACACAATTTATGACCTCAAATGGATCTTTGCTTAACGTAGAAAATGCCAGAAAGATGTTTACTTGTTTTTATAGACTATCCAGTGGCATTAGACCGAGTCATAGCAAACTATGAATAACATTGCAATGAGTGGGAATTCCACTTATTTGTGTTCATGAGGAAACTGCTCCTAGATCAATATGCAATCTTTCAAACCAGCAAACAAGAAGGGAATGCTGCATGGAAATCATGCAAAGCGTGCACCAATTATGTCCTGTCACCATACTTACTCAATATGTATGCCGAACAACTATTCCAAGAAGCTGGAAGAGGTCCAGCAAAACAAAACACTGCTTAATCCTGCCCCACCATTCCAATTATTGTTATGTTTGAATCTATCGTGGCTGTCACCATGTCAGTCCACCTCATCCAGGGTCTCCCTGGCTTTTGCTGGTCCTCTACTTTATCATGATACCATCTCCAGGGACTAGTCTCTCCTGATAATATGTCAGTTTCTTTTTTGGTCAGTTCATAGTAATTTAAATATTCTTTACTAATAGCATAATTCAAATAAATAAACATTAATGGGTCTCCCTTAATCATTCCCCATCGGTGGCAGTTACATAATCTGTCAACTTGCGAAGAAGATTGCAGCTTGATGACCCCATTTGGAGGTGATGCAGAGATAAATAGCTTACTCTGCTTCAGCTTCCTGCTGACAAGCCATATGGAGCTATGGTGATGGAGCCAAACCTCTGGCTCTGGAGGAGCCACGTGGAGACCCCTGCCAGTACTCAGGTGCTTCCACCATCACTGGATCTACACGGCTTTCCACCCACTAGCCTGTGATTTTCCTGCACTCCACATCATTGCCTGATTGTGTGAATCTGAAGAGCAATTTATAGACTGGTATAGAATTTTTGGAATTGATCTGGCCTGGGCTGGGCTATTTTACCAATATACAATTACTCTTTGGTATAAAATTCTTTCCTCTACATATGTGAGTCCTCCTGGTTTTGTTTCTCTAGCCTAACCAAACCAACACACCAGCTTTTGTATGCATATGAAGCAGTTGAAAATACCTTGGCTGCTTTTTTTTTTTAACACTTTATGGAGGTCTTTTACAGCAAATTTTCCCAATGCAATAAATCATTTTATTTCCTGATGGTTGCTTCCATGAGCATTGATTGTAGATCAAAGTAAGTGAAAGCAATATACAAAATATGACAGACTAAAAATCAGAAAACATACAAACAAATCTAGGTTATTGATACCACTGCTAAACTATGAAATGATCTAATCATAGATTAACCATGGCTCGTTTAGTTAAGCTTGATAATACATGTCTATGTAAACTGATTTATCTTGTTTATAGTTAAACATATTCTAGTAAATTGCACCAATAGTGCATAATACTAATTAATATAAAGAAGAGAACTTAATGGGATTATATTAAAATATTTCCCTAGTTATAACCTCCCACATTTTATCTTAATAATATTTTAAGTCATAGTCACTAAAATTTGTTCACGTATTAACCAAGCATTTATTGATGGATAAATGAGTCTCATACTATGCTAAATCTTAGGGATACAATAGCAGTGGTGGGGGTGGCGGAGATGGCTGTACTACCATCACTGAATACCAACATCATTTAGCAGTACTATGAGGATAAACAATAAGTATTGTGATTAGCATGTCTGTTCATATTTAAATGAGTTTATTCCAAACCAACCATGTTGAAACATGTCACTGCTATCAGTGGAAGGCTGTAGAAATATTCTATCAGTGATAGCATTTTCTTATTCTCTGAGGAGTGCCTTCACACTAAAAGTCCAAACAAAACCATGGCTTCCAAGGGCAGCTAGTGGCCAAGTAAATTCAAGGCAGACAGGTCAGCACAGAAGTGATGGTGGCTGTTTTTTTATGAATCCCAAAGGGGTAATGTCTTCTCCTCTCACAATAATAATGAAGTGGATTTTCAAACAAGGGGGCTCATAAGTTACCGCGTGTACATTGGAGTCCCACTCATTGTATTTCTATGGAGTCTCTTGCTTTTCTCAGTTCTCTGGCACATGTATCTGCCCAAGGGGTAATCTTGATAGATTTTCTCAAAGAACACACAATGACCATGGGAACTTATTGCGAAGTTTTAGAAAATTGTAGAGTTTTCCCATAAATTTATTAATCGCTAGGAAACTCTCTACTGGTTAATGCGTACAATGTTGGCTTCAATACTTACCATAATATTTATGTCTCTGTCCAACTAGAAGTTAGAATTTTTGCCCACATCTGTTTGTCAAAAGGACAAAAGACATCTTTAGTAACAAATATGTTGTCAGAAATACATAGATTCCTTAAGATCTCTTTCTATTGGAATGTGTTCTGTGGTCCCATGCTAACTTAAGTTACATCCAAATAACAGATATTTGAAGTGTGTATCCTTAATTTAAGCTGTCCTGAAAGATTTTATTCAAAGATATCTTCTGTGTTTCCCAGAATAAAGTTTCTTGTTAGTGGAAGTTGGTAGATGTGGTCTTGAGTAACTTCTTCCCGCAGTACTAATCAGATTCTGTTTGGGTAAGCTTGTCATGGTTAACAACTTATTTTCTCAGTTACATTGAGCTTGTAAATATTTAAAAATGAACCTTGGTACCATGTGAATATTTAAAATTAAACTTGATATTCTAACATGTAGTTTGGAAGGTCTTTATCCACTTTAGTAATGTTGCTTCCTATCTTTCTGACTTTCACTGGAACTCTGCTTTTCAACAGAGCTTCTTATAATGAATACCAGGGTAACTCTTTCTGTTTCATTCGTATGTCCCTACTGCCTTACATTCTTAGTTCTACAATTTACTCACTGAAGCCCAGTCTTCATCAAACTCAGACTCAGATTCCTGGTCACTTGCTTGTCCATAAGAGAAGTTGACATGAGTTCTATTACCCTTTCAGAGAGAGAAAAAATTTAAACCAAAAACAAACAAATCAAAACAATATGAAAAATACCAAACAAGCGTAATACATAGGCATGACGTAGACTCACTTAAGTATACTTTAGAGTGTATTCTTCCTGAGTACATGACAACATCTAAAATTTTAAAGCACCTTAGCTAGATGCCTGAATGTTTGGCATCTGAAGCATAATCATTTGTTTCCAACCAACACATTAGAATATCACTTTTTTTTTTTTTAGGAAACGTCAAGATGTCTAGTCAAGAGTCAGTTGTGAGACAACGCTTGCCATCAGCTCTATTTGAGACATAGTAATAAGGCTAAGTGCATGTGTGTGTTGGGGGGGGGCGGGGCGGGACTCACCAGTTCTTACTGGTTCAGCAGAACTGATATCTATTTTTTTGTTGAGTTCTGTGCATTGGGTGCTGTGTGTTTTTAAAGGGTTACTTGTAATCAGGGCTCTCTTTAAGGTGAGTGGCTGGGTAGCTGTCCACTGTGGAAACTCAGCTTTACATTCTTTGCTCTTTTCTAATGTTCATCTGTAAAACAGCATATTCTAAGCACCCATAGAAATATTCCTTCTGTCCATAGACACAACTATGATTTTAATATTCATTTTTTTCATCTCATAAAACTCATTATACATTTGATGAAATACTACACTTGTATTCCTCTGCCTTTGTTACTTCAATAAACAAATAGATACTATAAAGAGAAAAACTGCCAACCAACCACAGGGTGACACACTGTCATTCTTTTCAGCTTTATGTTATGTCCCCAACTCCCACAAGATACTATGAATGAATTATGCAAGTCCTGAAAGTGTTCAAATAGCTGAAAATACTACCAGAACAATTGGTGTAAATTCAGTAGAAGCAGAAACAGTTTTTCAAAGACAAACATGATACGTTCAGATAAGAGAAGTCACCTGCTTCTAATATACCAAACACAATGACTTTTGTCTAATTGGCCTTCCTCTAAAACAGTGGTTCTCAACCTGTGGGTTGAGACCCCTTTAGGGTCAAATGACCCTTTCACTGGGGTCACCTAATTCATAACTGTAGCAAAATTACAGTTACGAAGTAGCATTGAAAACAATTTTATGGTTGAGGGTCACCACAACATGAGAAACCGGAATAAAAGGTTGCAGCATTAGGAATGTTGAGAACCACTGCTCTAAGAAGGGGATCCTTTTCCCACAGAGAAAAGATGGTTAAGGATAAATCACACAGCCATTGATGCTGAAATAAGAGCAGACTACTGCAATGACGATACCAATCAAAAACGGTGTGGACATATCTTAAATAACAGTTTTATTGTTTTCTGGCAGGTATTATTTAATGTTTAAAATAATATTTTAAATGATTTCTCATAACATAATCTAGTTTTGTGTATTTCTTCTATTATTTTTAAGCTGTAACTGTATGAAATAATAAACTACCTCAATGTATATATTTTTATATACTTATAATAGTCATTAGGGTAGCGAACTCATTAAATATTTGAGTTCCATCACTGATACACAAACACATATTAACTATTCAATTCTCTGTATTAAGTTAGGTAACACAAAATAATATTAAACAACAACAACAAATCAAACTCACTGTTAGCTCACAGTGACCCACAATATGTATTAGAACTACCTGCCCCTTTGGGTTTTGGGGGCTTTCAGTCCTTACTCTGGGGCATCCTTCTCTGGTCCCCTTATCTTGATGGATGATATGTTTTATATATTTTTGTATTCTATTGGCCAATGTTTTGTTAAGGATTTTTACATCTATGTTCACTAGATATATCAGTCTGTGGTTCTCTATTCCTGTGGGACCCTTACCCTGTTTGGGCATCAAAGTTATATTGGCTGCATAGAATGAGTTTGGGAGTTTGCTATCTTTTCTGTGTTCTGGAATATTTTGTGGAGAATCCATGTCAGCTCTTGCCTGAATGCTTGGTAAAATTATCCTGTAAAGCCATCGGGTCCAGGAACTTTGTTGGTTGGTAGCTGCTTGATAACCATATCTATTACTTCTTATACTATGGATCTGTTGAGGTTCTTGACCTCTGTCTGGGATAAGCTAAGGAGGGATTGTTTTTTTCCAAGTATTTGTCCATGTCTTCCACATTGTTGAATTCATTAGAATACAGACTTCCATTGGACTGTGTGATCATCCTTTTAATCTCATTGTGGTCAGTTGTGATTTCTTCAATTTCATGTGTAATCCTGACTATGCTGCTTGCTCTTTACTGTCCTTGGTTAGGTTTTTCAGTGGTCTGTTGATCTACTGATTCTTTCAAAGAACCAGTTTTTTTCTGCATTGATTTTTTGCATTGTTCTCTTGTCTTCCAACTCATTTAACTCTTCCTTTTCTTTTGCTATTGGAGGGGTTGTTCTGTTGATTGTAATAGCACATCAGTCATAAGCCTCACTTCCTTTTCCATGTATGCATTAATTGCTATCAAACATCCTCTGATAACTGCTTTTGGTGTATCCCACAAATTTTCTTACATTGTATTCTCATTCTCATTAGTTTCACAAGCTTCCTAATTTCCTCTCTAATCTGGGCCAATACCCATTCATGTGGTGAAGATCGTTATTCAACCTCCAGTTGTTTGCCCTTATTTTTCTGTTTATCCTTTTGTTGATCTACAGCTTTATGGTGTGGTTATCCAAGAGGGACATCTGAGTTACCTCTATGTGTTTGAATTTGCTCAGGCTTGATTTTTGTCCCAGAATGTGGTCTATTTTTAAAAATGAGCCATGTGCACTTGAAAAGAATGTGAATTTATTGCATTTCGATGGATAGTTCTATAAATGTTTATCAGGTCCAGTTGCCTAATTGTGGTGTTTAGCTCAGTAGCCTCCTTGCTAAGTGTCTTTCCCTGTGATTTATCTTTCCCCAATAGCTGTGTATTAAACTCACCTATATGATTGGTGAATATGTGATTTCTTTTTCTACCTTTTGAATAATTTAATAACTTTGCATGTCTCTCATTAGGCATGGAGTATTTATTATGCTCACTGGTTCCGGGTCTACATATAATTTGAGCATTATGTAGTGCCCATCTTTGTCTCTTGTTATAGTTTGCATATTGAGGTCAATTTTCTCAGAGATTAGGATTGTGACCTTTGCTTTTTCAAAGTTGCCATTTGCCTGGAATATTTTCAGCAAGCCTTTTATTCTTAGTCTCTTTTTGGTTGTGAAGGTAAGATGTGTCTCTTGCAGACATCAGATTGATGGCTTATGTTTTCTGAGCCAGTCTGCTAACCTTTGTCTTTTAGTGGCTGAATTCCGGGCATTGTCATTCAGAGTTAATACCGCCATCTGTGGATTCATTGCTATCATCTCATACTTTTTGTATTGGGTGTTTTCCTAATTCCTTTCATATGTGTGCTGTGATTATGTGGGCAGATTCATTTTTGCCTTCTTTTCCCTCTGAGGCAATGCTATCTTGGTAGTGGTTTTCGGCGTGTTGACTTCTGAGTGGAGTTGTGCTACATGGCAGTCTCTTGCTTTGCTTGGTAAGTGTTGGTCATCTGATTACAGTGCATTGGCAAGGCTTTTCCACCGGGTTGGATGTGTTACAGGGTATTCTTTGTGGTTTTCCTTGTCCGGAAAGGCTATTACCTCACTGTCTATCTTAATGGGTAGCTTGCAGGGTAGAGAATTGTCAGCTTGGTATTTTTTTCTTTAAGCTTTCATAAGATGCTATCAATTTTCTCCTCCTCTTCGTGGTATCTGCTGAAAAGTCTGGGCATATTCTTACCTGAGCATTGTTTTATGTGACCACCTTTTTTCCCCTCTTGCAGCTCTTAAATTTTTCTTCTTCCTTGAAGTTGGCTGGTTTAAATATTATGTGCCTTGATGATTTCTTCATGGGGTTTAGTCTAATGGATGCCCTCTCTGCTTCCTGATTGAATGTCAGATTATCATTCATTAAGGTGAGACAGATTGCTCCCAGGAATTCCCTAACTGTTTTAGCTGTTGATTTCTTTGTTGTGCCTTATTCTGGTAGACCAATTATTCAAATATTGCCCCTATTCATGGCATCTGTCATTGTTCTCGGGTTTTCTTCTACCTCTTTTAGTATCTTGTTTAACTGTCTTTTTCATTTGTTGAAGTCTGTCTGGTTGTCCTGGAGATTGCTGGCACAATTCTCTGCCTCATCTAGTCTGTTAGTGAGGTATATTGTTTTGTTTTCTGCTTTTGTTACCTCATCCATTAGTGCTTGAATTTCCCTTTGGTGTGTGGACTTCATTCCCTCTATCATGGATTTCATCTCCTCTATCATTGCATCCTTATTCTGTGTTGGTTCTTTAGGTACTGTATTTCTCCAAGTAGCCTTCTGAAGATGTCTTTTTGTGGCAGATCTATGAGGCTCTTTAGGTTTGGGACTTCCTCCACTGTTGCATTTTGTTGTTCTTGTGTTCTTGCTGAGGGTGTTTATATATGGTGCTGTCTGCATGGTGTTTTGGAAGCATTCAGCACCATATTTCAGGGAGACCAAGGGGCCCTGAGATCTTTCTCTGAGAGATTGGTAATAGTGGCTTTGGGGACTACATGTGGTCTACTGTGGTGGTGGGTGTGACTACTGTGTAGTTGAGGTACAGTGGTGATTCAGTGGCTGGTGGTACTGGGGGGTCTTTGAGGGTGGGCTGAGGCTAGTGATGTAAGAATGCTAGAGGCCCTGGTTGTGGCAGGCCTGCAGCATGGTCATAGTCTGGTCTGGATAGTCTGGCTACTATTTATAGTCTTTCAAAGACTCTCTGTAGAGCCCCAAACCAGTAGCACCATCTTTTGGCTTGGTCTGTGGCTTTCAACACATGTTGGCTTTTACTGTTTCATTATGTTAAAATCCTAGGCTGTGCTCTGAGGATCTGAGTTCTCCCTGTCTTCTTTTGTTAATGTTATGCTAGTGAAGCAGGTTTCTGTGGTTTGTATTCAAAGTTACACAGTGCAACGCAGCCTGGGATTGAAATCAATGTTTTGTTTTATATATCAAGGGGGAAAAGAGATGGAAGATGCAGTCGCTCTGTTCCTGGCTGTGGAGGGGAGATGCAAAGCCTGAGAATGCAGGAGTGGGGAGGATAGCAGACAGGGGATCTCCCTTGTGAGGTGTTGCGGCTTGTTCTTGGAAGTTCTTCTGGAGCATGAGATTATGACCAACTTTAGACAGCAGCCTGGGAACATTACTGTACACTGTGGGTCTCAGATCTTGGGCACAGGAAAGGGTGGTGGATGGTGGATGTCATCCTGCTGGGACTAGCAAGGGTTTAGCTGAACCCACAGGCAGATTCAGTGAACTGGTAGTGTTTCAACACGTTTCTGAATCAATCTATGGTCGAAAATCGCCTGGGGAGAATTGAACTAGACCCTGGTACACTGAATCTATTTTTAGCACCCAGCCTCCCATTATTGTCCTTCTTACTTCTTAATCTTCTGATCTAAAAACATGAGCACCAGACAGGTGATTCTACCTGGATTCCATCTTGAATCCTACTCCGTATTTTATTTTTTTATCAGCCAGTGAAAAGAATATAAGAGAGCAGGTTTCTTTTATAATAATTAAATGTAAAAAGAAACAAAGCAACATTTTTTATTTATCACTGAAAATGAAGCTCTTCTTAGTTAATCTTAATAAGGAATCTCCCAGAATAATTTCTCAAAAATTTATATATTGGTTTTTAACACAACCCTAAGCTCTCAGGGAATTGAGAATTTTGTTTAAAAAAAAGAAAGAAAACGAAAACCATCAAGAGAACATCAGAATGATGTTAATGTACCCCTTTTTAGAAAATTAATAGGGGGAAATGGAGTTTTATTAATGATTGGTTCCAGAGAGACTCTGAGCCTAAATGTCAGATCTCGTTTGTTACCTGTGATCATGGGCTATTTACTCAACCCTCTAGACTCACTTTTCAAACTGTAAAGTGGAAATAATATAGTTATCTACATTCTGGGATTGTGGTAAAGGTGCCCTTGTGACATAGAGCGTTATGTGTTGGCCTGCTAATGGCAAGACCAGCGGTTCAAACCACCAGCAACTCCTTGGGAGAAATGTATGGCTTTCTGCTCCCTTAAAAGAGTTGCAGCCCCAGAAACCTATAGGGGACAGTTCTGTTCTGTCCTATAGGACATTATGAAGGGCAATCAGCTTGGTGTGAGGGAATTTTTGTTGCATTTTGATGATTGTGGTGAAAAATAAATAACGTGATCTTTTTATTTATTATTTTTTCGAATCATTTTATTAGGGGCTCATACAACTCTTATTGTAATCTATACATATATCAATTGTATGAAGCACATCTGTACATTCATTGCCCTCATTATCCTCAAAAAACTTTCTCTCCACTTAAACCCCTGGCATCAAGTGCTCATTTCCCCCCTCCCTCCCTCTTGAGACCTTGATAATTTATGAATTATTATTTTGTCAGATTTTTCCCTGTCCGATGTCTTCCTTCACCCACTTTTCTGTTGTCCGTCCCCTTTGCATATGCTAACTACAGGCATACTGAAATAGTAGACAATATTGATAGCATCATGGAAAATAGCCTAAAAAAGAGTAACTTTTCATTTTTCCACTCTCTCTTTGCCACAGAACAAGGTGCTGCACTGTTAGCCTTCTGTTTAGAAACCACTTGCTCTCGGTGATTTAATAGGTACAAGTAGGTACAAGGGAGACACGTCTGAAGTCTTTTGAGAGACAACATTAAAAACATGAAAATATCTGTTTCTTCAATAGAAAAAGTAAAACTTGGACTGAATGGCCTTTCCTTGAGTCACTTACTTCCTTCACAAAGACAATTAAGATTTAGTAAATCTTTGGCAAAGGGAGAATCTAGATTGTATGTTGCCTGCTGGGGAGGAATGATACATCTTTGAAGGACATGATTGGTTTAACACACATCATGGAACTGCATGCCCAGATAGGAGAAGGTATAGAAGCCCCAGCCAGAATAAAAAATATATATATATTACTGCCCGGAACAGCAGTTTGAAACCAGCAGCCACTTCTATGGAGAAAGATGAGATTTTCTGCTCCTGTGTAAAGTTTCCATCTCAAAAACCCACAGGGGACATCCTACACTGTCCTATAGAGCTGCTATGGGTTAGAACCGGCTCCATAGTGGTATGTTTGATATTTTTAGAATTCAAGTAGTGATTCTCATTCTCCAAACAGTGCAACCAAGTTAATTGTGACTCAAAATAACCCCAAAGGTTAGAATACAAATGTTTCTTTGTGTTTCCAAGACTTTAAATCTTTATAGGATCAGACAGCCTCTTCTTTCTCCCACTGAATAGCTGTTGTGTTTGAACTGTTAACTTTAAGTTTATTATCTCTATGCTTAGCCCACTATGCTACCTGGACTCCATACCTACATGAGTAGACAAGTAGTATTGCTCAGATACACTGTAGATCTGACCACATTCTGTTGAAAGTGAAGAATCCTTCAAATTTTTGCTATTGAAGGTGTAGTATATAGATCACAATCATGAATATTTTATGAAGATGTTTTAGAGATTAAAAGTCTTAGGTCCCAACTACCTACTGGCCTTGGTGGGTTACAACTGCTTACCCTGTGATTAGTTCATAATCTACACAACCCCAGAGCTCCTTAAACATAGATCATATATATATATATATATATATATATATATATATATATATATATATATATATATATATATATATATATATATATATATATAGAGAGAGAGAGAGAGAGAGAGAGAGAGAGAGAGAGAGAGAGACGGCACCCCCCAAAAAGACTAGATTTGCACTGGGTGGAGTGGAGCTTTTGAGTATGCATTTTTTTCTGCTAAGTGAGCATCAAGCGATTTGCTCTGAGTTAGGGTACCCAGTGGTATCACCCGGGATGGTTCTCTCTGGTCACAGTGAAGTTTTTTCTTAAAAGCAGTTTCTCTGGGACCTCATATTTTGTGGTGACTAACTCAAGATAACAGCTTGTGGCTGTGAAATTTTGCTTCCTGCTCAGGAAAGATGCCACAGAAACTTGTGATGTTGAACACAGCTTCTAGGGACATTATTGTGGGAAAAACTCAAGTATATGAGTGTTTTTCTCATTTCAAAAAAAAGGGGAAATGTTGATTGATGGCATCTATCAACGTTTATCCAAATGAATGAAAATGTTGACTCATAGTTCATTTGGACTTCGTTCCACCGTGTCGGACTGTCAATCAAGCTTTCTATTTAGAGGTTCTGAAAAGATTGCTGCACGCTGGACCGGGGTCCAGTGAGGAGAGCCCCTCTTCTTGGGAAACAGGGCGTGTTCACCCATCACACAGCATATCGTGGGGAGCCTGGTGCTAAACCAGTCCTAGACGACCTGCTTCTGGGTTGGGGTTTTGTACATACTAGAGCAGCTCCCTCACTGAGATCTATTGAAAGTCAGTCCGCGACACAAGGGTTTGTCGTGCATGCTCGCACACTCACTTGCTTCCTCACATAGCCGAGTCTGGTGTTCCAAGCCCTTGGGTGTGATGGGGAGAGGAGGTGGAACATCCTTGCTCGCTCACTGTGCGTGTTCCATCAAACTTGGCCTAGCCTATGGTGCATAAGCAAGTGTGGTGAACACGGCTGACAGTGCCCGACTATCAAAAGATTTATAGCCTTTGGAGTCTTAAAGGCTTGAAGGTAAACGAGCACCCATCTAGCTGAGAAGCAACAAAGCCCACATGGAAGAAGCATACCAGCCTGTGTGACCACAAGGTGTTGATGGGATCAGGTATCAAGCACCAAAGAACAAAAATTATATCATTATGAATGAGGGGGGAGTTCAGGATGGGGACCCAAGACCCATCTGTAGGCAACTGAACATCCTTTTGCAAAGAGGTCATGGGGAGGAGACAAGTCAGTCAGGGTTCGGTGTGTCATCGATGAAACACACAACTTTTCTCTAGTTCTTAAACGCTTCCTCTCCACCACTATCATGATCCCAACTCTGCCTTACAAATCTGGCTAGTCCAGAACATGTACACTAGTACAGATATGAACTGGAAAGACAGGGAATCCAGAACAGATTACCCCTTCAGAACCAGTGCTGAGAGTGGCAATACTGGGAAGGTGGAGGGAGGGTGGGGTGGAAAGGGGGAACCGATTACAAGGATCTCCATGTAACCCCCTCCCTGGGGGATCAAAAACAGAAAAGTGGGTGAAGGGAGCTATCAGACAGTGTAAGATATGACAAAATAATAATAATTTATAAATTATCAAGGGTTCATGAAGGAGTGGGGATGGGGAGAGAGGGCAAAAATGAGGAGCTGATATTAAGGGCTCAAGTAGAAAGCAAATATTTTCAGAATGATGATGGCAACAAATGTATAGATGTTCTTGACACAATGGATATATGTATGGATTGTGATCAGAGTTGTATGAGCCCCCAATAAAATGATTTAAATAAAAACAAAACTAAAACAGGGTGTGACTATAAAAAACCTGATTTGTGGCAGAATGTGGACTGGTTTTGCCACCAAAACAATGCACCTGCTTACACTGAGGACTTCTTTTTGTGTCTGAGAAATGAGAGGGGCATGAGCAGACAGCAATTTGACAAAGTAGAAGAGGTGAAGAAAAAAAGGAGGAAGGTGCTGTCAGCCATCCAAACATATGAGTTTGAAAACTGTTTCAAAGAATTGAATTGCAGATTTTACAAAAGTATAATGAGCGTACTTTGAATGTGCTGAGGTTGTTCAGTTAAAAATTTTAAATATATAGCTTTAAGAAAAAATTCTGGTTTTTTTTGTATGCCTCGTGTGTGTGTATGTATGTGTGCATCTATCTATCTATCTATCTATCTATCTATCTATCTATCTATCTATCTAATATTACTTGTCTGTTTGTTGTACAGTGGTCACTTATGTGTTGCTGGTGCTGGAAGCTATGTCACTGGTATTTCAAATCCCAACTGGGACACCCAAAGTGAACAGGTTTCAGCAGAGCTTCTTAATTAAGAACAGACTATGAAGAAGGAATTGACTGCCCATGTCAGAGGAAGTAGCCTATGGAAACCTATGCATACCATTAAAACATCGTCAGATACTGAAAGCTTAACTAATGGAAGCAAAACATTGTCAGAGATAGTGCCAGAGGATGATCCCCTCTGCTCGGGAGGGACTTGAAACAAGGCTGAAGAGGAGCTGATCTCTCGAAGTAGAGCCAACCTTCATGAAGTAAATGGAGTAAAATCTGTGGGAGGAAAGTCTTTGACAGCTACATTTGCTGATGAGAAGAAACAGCTGAACACATCACTAAATAATGAGAACTTGGAATGTACAAAGTATAAATCTGAGAAACTTGAAAATTCTTGAAAATGAAATGGAATCCATAAAGGTTGATACCTGAAGCGTTAGTGAGCTGAAGTGGATTAGCCATTTTAATCAGAAAGCCATGACATTTACTATGCCAGGAATGACACGGGGAAAAGGAATGATGCTGCATTCACTGTCCAAAGGGACATTTCAAGCTCTATCTGGATGTATAAGGCTGTCTGTGATTGGATTATATCTCTCTGTCTTCAAGGGAATCCAATCAATACAACTGCCATTTCAATTAATGCACAACCCCCCAAAGCCAGTGATGAAGAAGTTGAAGAATCCAACCAGTGTCTTCAGTCTTAAATTGATCAAACACGCAATCATGATGCATTGATAATTATTGGTGATTGGAATACAATGTTGAGAACAAAGAAGGAACAGTAGTTGGAAAATATGGTCTTGGTGGTAAAAATTAACTACAGATCGCCTAGTAGAATTTTGCAAGCTCATCATTCCCCCCACTCCCATCTCCCCTGTCATGCACGTACAAAACCATTAATCCAATCACTGTCTCTATAGATTTACCTATCCTGAATTTCATATACAGAAAATAAATATGTGTGTGTATATACATACATACATATATATCAAAGTAAAACAGAGAAAAACCTCCAACTAAAAAAGGACATAGAAAATATTGAGAAACTACAACAAATTTAAAATACATACAAACAGGATAAAATGATCAGGTGTTAAGATGCTTTATGCATCAGACAACATGTTGACCATAGAATTTTCCAATGTTTCAGCTAAAGGTCTGGTTTTTTTCTTTCTTTTTTTAAGTTTAGGATAGACTGAGTATGTTTTTCCTAATATATTACCAATTCATGGTCTTTCTGACAGTAAGTCCTTGGCCTGGTTTTAGCTGCTGATATTTTGCTTCTTTGTAGTCTCTTCCCCCCACAGATGTGTCAATTTGATATCTATATATTCCATCTGGAGAAGTCCATATGTATAGTAGCATTTTTTGCTGTTGAAAAAATGTATTTGCTATGAACCAGTCATAGGTCTGGTACAGAGAACAGCTGGAAACACAGGGAATCCAAGACAGACAAATCCCTCAGGTTTAATAATGAGAGCAGTGATACCAGGAGGGGAAGGGGAAGTTTGGGTAGAAAGGTGGAATCAGTCACAATCATCTGCATATAACCCCAACCTGGGGGATGGACAACAGAAAAGTGGATGAAGGGAGACATCAGACAGTGTAAGACATGAAAAAAATAATTTATAAATTATCAAGGGTCTGGGAGGGAGGAAGGATGGGGGAGGGAGGGGAAAATGAGGAGCTGACAACAAGGCCTCAAGTAAAAAGAAAATGTTTTGAGAACGATAATGGCAACAAATGTACAAATGTGCTTGACCTAATATATGTATGTATGCATTGTGATAAGAGTTTCATGAGACACCAATAAAATGATTTTTATAAAAGATGTTTTCTTGTGTTTTATTGACTGTGCCAAGGCACTGGACTGTGTGGATCAGAGCAAACTATGGATGACCTTGAGAAGAAAGGGAATTCCAGAACACTTGTGCTCTTGCAGGACTTGCACAGGGAGCAAGAAGCAGTTAGTTGTGCAAACAGAGCAAAGGTACACTGCAAGGTTTAAAATCAGAAAAAGTGTGCATCAGCAATATATCCTCTCAGCATACTTATTCAATCTGTACATTTGGCAAAGAATGTGAGGAGCTGGAGCATATGAAGAATTTGGCATCAGTTTTGAAGGAAGGCTTATTAACAACCTGCGATATGCAGATGACAGAACCCTGCTTGCTCAATGTGAAGAGGACTTGAAGCACTTGCTGATGAAATCAAGGACTGCAGCCTTCAGTGTGGATTGCAGCTCAATATAAAGAAGACCAAAGTCCTTACAACGAGACTGATAGGTAACAGCATGACAAATAAATAAATGTTGAAGTTGTCGAGCATTTGGTCTTTGTTGAATCCCCAAACAGTGCTCCTGGACGCAGCAGTCAAAAGATCAAAAGATGCATTGCGCTAGATTAATCTCTAAGATGTACATGACACAAGCCATGGTATATCCTATTGTCTCATACATATGTGAAAGTTGGACATTAAATGAGGAAGAAGAATTAGTTCATTTAAATTATGGTGCTGGAGATGAATATCGAAAGTATCATGAACTGATATCAAAGAGTAAATCAATGTGTCTTGGAAGAAATGTGGCCAGAATGCTCCTTTGAGGCAAGGATGGGGAGATGGATGGCAAGCTTTTGTCTCAACGTACTGGGTCATATCAGGAGAGATCAGTTCCTGAGGAAGGACATCATGGTTGGTCAAATTGAAAAGCAGTCAAAAGAGGAAGGTCCATGTTAGGACAGATTGACACAGTGGCTTTTGCAACGGGCTCAAACAGGAGCAATTTTGAGGATAGCACAGGACTGGGGAATGTCTCTTTCTGCTGTACACAGGGAGGGCATGAATCAAAATGGACTATGATTGTTATGCGTAGCCCTATCTTAAGATACATATCTAGGAGACCTAGATACTTTTATTAGATTCCAATAGAATATATTAAGAAGTCAGTTATAATTCTCTGAAATAATGTGCAGGAGGTGGACGTTTTCTGATTTTCAGGGAATACAATTGCTTAGGAATAATTTTCAAAGGGTTTCAGTCACCAGGGTGACGGTTTATTTTGCCTGACAGTTGAGAGTCTCTCTTGCTTGACACATGGCTTGTCTTCTCTAGGAACAGCTAACATATGAGGTGGTCATTCAGGAGCCAATAGCATTTTTCTTTGCATGCCAATACTCGATAAGGACAAGCCATTTATTACTGTAGTGGCCACAAAAAAAGAAAACCTTGCATGCATTTTAATCCATTTCAAAAATGTCCTGTGTTGTTTTCATTGTTAAATAAGTATTCTTTAAGGATATTCCCAAAGCTACTACACTGAAAATGTGTCCAAGTCCCTGTTAACCTTATTTGATCATTACTAAGCTGTGTGTCTATACAGACTAGTTTCACTCGCGGCAGTCCTGAAGTATTGACTAGAACTTCTGTGAAATAGGATATTATGTGATCTAAATATTTTGTGAATATAATTTCATAGTTTCGTCCTACTTTGAAAAATTTTTCAAACAAGCTTCATGCTTTAATGTTCAATGAGGGATTTGCTTTTATGCTTAATTCTCAATTAATATTATTAGCTATTTGATATACAGCCCTCTCCCACTTCATTAACCTTGAAAACCCAGACTTTTTTTCAGTGAAGCCAATCCTTTAAGAACTTGAGTCATGTTTTCTTTGTTTTTGAGGATTACTGTCGTCAAGTATGACAATGACAGTCATTGATTTTCCCCCTTTAAACGGGGGGGGGGGGGGGGGGGGGGGGGGGAATCTTACTGCTATCAAGTTGATTCTTATGCATAGTGACCCTATCAGACAGGTAGATAGAGCTGCCCCCATGAGCTTCTGGCAATGTAACCCTGTGTGGGGGTAGAAATTCCATCTTTCTCCTGTGCAGTAGCTTGTGGTTTGTAATTGTTCACTTGCAATCTGAGTATTATTCAATATATAAAATAATGCAAGCGAAATAGCTGGTCTTTGTAGGCATATGAATAGTATGCTATCAGTGTAATCCAAATCCTGATTCTAGCCATTATACAATCAGAGTTTAATAACTGTTTCCCTTCCAAGCGGTTATTTCTTTGACCCTTGCTGCCATTACCACATTGGTTTTGCTGTCTTGAGAGCCAACGTACACTTCACGGTGATTTTTAAAATGGCAGATGTCTCAAATATAATACAATTTAATCATTCCATCATATGAAGAAGATAGTGCAATCATCACCACAATGAATTTCAGAATATTTTCTGCTTGTACTTATTGTTATTGGCCCCCTATGTCCCCCCATCCTCTCTTGTCATGCCCTAGGAAATTTTCAACCTAGGTACTGTCTCTATGCCCTGCCTATCTTGGATTTAACATACAGAATATCTTACAAAATACAACCAGGAGGCAATAACAATAATAAAAACGCCAATGACTAACAGTCCAATGAAAACAATACCTAAACCAAACCCATTGCTATTGAGTCGATTGCAGAAGCAACTTTAAAATGGGTCCAAAGTGAGATCAAGTGGTAAGACATCACATGGGAACCTAATTACTTCCACCATCATTGATTTTGCAGTGCCGTTTGTCTGACAGTAAGGTTATGAACACTCCTGGACTACAGTCAGGATGGATTTGCTGAATGCTTAACCCTGCAAATGCTTGGGGGCTTACACTGTCCTTCATAGTCTTCTGCACACTGGGTGTTCAGTTTAAGCTTGGACGCTGTTTCCTCCTTCAGATTTGCATTTTATACTTCATAGTCCTTGGTGTGTCTCTTCTAAGTGGGGACACCTTGCTTGGATGGCGGCATAGGGCAAGATGTGGGCATTCTTTCATTATTCTGTAGACAACCACTTTTTCAGCACCGTTTGTTTGAAAAGGGGTATCCTCTCCCATTTAATCTTTTTGGGTTCTCTGTCGAAAATCATTTGCCTGTGGAGGATGCTTATTGTACCCGCAGCAGGCTGGGTTGACTACTGTGATTGTATAGAAGGTTTTGAGGTCAAGTGTGACTCACGCTTTTGAGAAGCTCGTTGCTTATCCTGCTCCCTTTCTTTTCTCCATATGAAGTTGGCAGCTAGGTTGAATGAAGTTGCTATTAGGATTAGAAGTGTGTTGCATTTTTAGACTGCATTAGATCGTGTTGACATTTCACAATATTAAATCTTCTTCACCACGAAGACGGGGTATTGTTCCATTTGTGTAGGTCTCTTGGTTTCTTGTGAAAGTATTTTGTAATGTTGTTTTTACAGGTTTTTGTTTCTTTGAATATATTTCTTCATAGGTGTGTTAGTCTGGGTAGACTAGAGAAATAAATCTATGGACACACATATGTGTATAAGAAAGAGATTTATATATAAGAGCAATTGAACATTGAGAAAACATCCCAGCCCAGTCCAGATCAAGTCCATAAGCCTGATATTAGCCCATATGTCTGATACCAATCTACAAAGTCCTCTTCAGACTCATGAAACACATGCAATGATGCTGAATGTAGAAGATCACAGGCCAGAGCGTAGAAAGTCTTTGGATCCAGTGGCATTGGAAACATCTCAGTGCTGGCAGGGGTCTCTGCATCAGGGTGGGGCCATGTGTCTTGTCAGCTGCTATGTCTCCCAGGGTGTGAGCCGTGAGAGAGTCTCTTATGCCCCCAAGGAGGAAAGCAGCAGATTTCCCAGAATTCTCAGGAGACCATGGCCACACATAAGTGTCATTGGCTATCTCCAGATTGACAACCTGGACTCCACCCCTACACTCTTAATCCTTAAATTGACACCAGATTAGGTAACTACCACAATAGGTATTTCGTATTTTGTGTACTGTTGTAAATGGTATATTTTTCTTGATGTCATTTTGAGAGATCTCTTTGCTGGTGCATAGAAATCAGTTGATTTCTATTTGTTGAATTTATATACTGTTACTTTACCAACGCTCTCAATTGTTTCAAGGATATTTTTTGTGAAGTCCTTGGTGTTCTCTCTATTAAAAAACAAAACAAACCTCATTTACAAATATCAAGAGTTTCACTTCTTTGCCCAATCACATTGCCTGGATTTCTTTCTGTTGTCTAGTCTTTCTGGCTAAGACTTCCAGTGCAATGCTAAATAAGAGTGTTGATAGAGGACACCCTTGTCTAGTTCCCATTTTAGTTCATTGAACAGGATATCAGCCATTGAACTTTCATTTATGGTGTGGCAGTTACATAATCTCCTGTCAACGTGAGGGTTGAGGCGGGGTCTAGGCTGTCAATCAGGTCATAGTCAATGATGCCTCTGTGTGGGCATGGCCTTCTCCTGAGAATTCTGGGAACTCCTGTGTTCCTTCATGAAAGTGCAACACACACTCTCTCTGCTTCACATTCTTTTGACAAACCACATGAAGCCGTGCCCTGGAGCTGGAGGGACCACATGGAAAGCTGAACCAGGGATGAGATGCTTCCACAAGACTTCCCACTGACTTGCTTGTGATCTTCCTGCATTCAGCATCATTGCATGTGTTGCCTGAGTTGGAAGAGAACTTTGTAGACTTGTATTAGACATATGGGTTAAAATCAGTTTTATAGAATTGATCTGAATCCCTTTATTTCTCTTGAGAGGTGTCCCACATCACTCTCAGCCTTCCTTCTAATTCTGGTCTCTCTCTCTCTCTCTCTCTCTCTCTCTCTCTCTCTCTCTCTCTCTCTCTCTCTCTCGTTGACTGTTTCTGTCGTGTTGGGTGTGGTGGCTGGAGTTTTGCTGCTGTGGCAGTGTGAATGTGGGTGGGTATGTGTAGTCAGAGGAAAAAAGCAAGGAAGAAAATCACCGCTCTTTTGGGTGGATACGTCCAAGTCTACAGGCTTGCCTGCTTTGCCTAAAGGGAATGCTTATCTCAGGAGCGTGGGGTCATCCCAGAAGGCAAAGTGGGAGAGAACTAGAAAAAAAAATATTCTAATTGAGAAAAAGCACAAAAACCAAATAAAATGAAGTAAAAATCAAAGCCACCGTGTGGGTGCGGTGTTTCTGCTGTGGCTGTGCTCTCGTGCGCACACGTGTGCCACATCAAGGAAGGACTCTAGATAGCTAGGAAGGAGCCAAAGAGCAACGCGGGAAGGAATGAGGAAGAGACAAGTGTAGCTTGGGTGGTGAGAATGTCTGCACTAAGCTGTTCCTGCCGTTTGCTCTCCACGCAGGCCCCCGAGGTAAGAGGTCTGGCTGCCTAGGTGGCTCTGTGTTTGGAAATACATTTTTGGTAAACTGAGGGACTGAAGGAGAATGTAATCCAGCTAAATCGACTATGCTCATAATTGCGGGCCTGCAAAGCTGACTCGGGTGGGGGAAGACCCCATGGTTATAAGTATAAATAAATCTTAATACAATTCTCATGACTGGGCACAGTTCCTCCAATCCTCCCCCCCACACCCCAATAAAGGAACGGTCATAAAGGAGCTACCATATCAGATGCCTCATACCTGCCTTTGGCGTTTCCCTGTGCCTGGAGGTTAATTGTAGAAAAGAGCAATCAGGTTCCATAGCTCAACCCACTGTAAAATGTAGAAAACTCTCTTTTGGTGTCTGCTTCAGATACAGATCATAGATTGCTTCCCTGGGGAGGACCCAAGGGCATCTGAGGTCAATGAGCGCTAGGTCAAGACCATGAGTCATTTCATTGCCTATTTATTATGTTACCACTTGTGATATTACACATTGACTATGTAATATGTTCGTGCTATGATGTGTAGGCTTTCTGAAACATCTGTAAGCTCATTCTATATACCTATTGGAAAATGCATCCACTCTCTTGGTCCTAACAGGGACAAGGACCTCCTGTGCCCCACTGGCCTGTCTGTCTTCATCATTTTCCACAATTGCAAAGTCACTCCTGAGGACCCGCTCTAGTGTTGGGGATCTGTACCCCCAAGAGAACATCAGTCATACGAAGGAGGTGTGGACTCCTAGATGTGGCCAGTTTCTCTTGGCAATGGTAAAGGGAAGTCTGTCAACAGGCATTCCTGCTCTGCCCCTTTAAGAAACGTTGGTTTATACGGTTTTAAAATGGAAAGTCTCACTGCCAGGAAGTGCAGGATATCTCTCCTAGTGGAAGCTCTCCAGCAGCTGCTGAGATGATTTTCCCAAGTGTGTTATCTGGTGGTTATATTCTCTCATGCCCCCCACCCCCCTGGGTAATATTTTTGACGTTATACAGCAGACGATTACATTTTGTTGATTCTAGGCTGGAGTCTAACTATGTACCACTGGTAGATCTTAGAGATCTAGCTTGACTTATCGATCCCCTTTGTACTCTTTGTAGATAAGAACGAAATCTATTTTTTCAAGAAATATACTGTGTGATTATGAGAATCTGCTGGAAATCTCTACTATAAGCAGAAATGTTCAATATATATATAGATTTACTTTATATATAGATTTGTATATATATATATATTTACTTCGTGTGAATACTTTTCTAATGCTAATAACACCAATCACCAGTCCAATTGAAAAATATTAAAGTGGTTTTCACCTTCTTTGAGGGTTATGATTGAAAGTTATTTCTGAAGATGTTGCCAGCTTTCATTATATTTATAGATCTTAAAATAATGCATAATTGCCTAATAGATGTAACTGATTTTTATCTTCCCATATATTGCAATTTTGTTTAATAATGACACTAGATTTCAGAATGATTTCTAAAAAGGGACTTGACCTGCACACTAAAGTTTGTAATATATGTCTACTGTGAAAACAATCTAAACTCAAACTTAATCAACTATGCTATTCTATAGTAAAAGTATTTATTGCTAATTTTATATTACGACCTCCATTAATCTTAGTAACAGTCTTCTCATTTCCACATATTGACATTTGACAAGCTAGCTGGTCTAGCTTGTTCGTGGAAACCGGTATGTTTCCTCCCTTCCCCTCATCCCTCCTCATTGCCACATGTTTTTAGCATACTTTTTCCAAAATTTACCCACTTAGGAACAGAAAAATAAGAGATGAATTTAAGATCTTTCTTTTACATCGTAGTATAAGCTTACTTAGATAATTTTCAACACAATCATTTCTAACATGATAAAAATCATCAGGCGTTGGAACAATTGTAACATGGTATCAGATAACTTTTCTTAACATCCTTCTTATTTTCAACGTAAACAATAGTTCATTCTAGTTGAGTGAATTAAACTTCTTGGGATGTATGATGGGGAGGTTGCACAGTGTCTCAATGGCTTTTCGGTGGTTCATTTTTTAATAGCTGTACTTAAAAAATGTAAGTTATACATATTATAGTTAGGTTTTTTATCAAGATTGGTGGATCAGGATTCTTCCAAGAAAGGACCTTAGTATGGTCATCTCCATGAGGAGATGTTCTGTGAAGCAGTCATGCAGTTAATCTGTCGATAGCCTTGATCAATTGAGGGAGCTTTCGCTTGAATCTGACCTATTCTTCACATGGATGGATAGTGTGCGAGAAACTAGCTCACTTCTACTCTGGCTCTGGGCCCGGCATCTGCTGAGTAGGGCTCCACTGTTTGAAAACACAACCATTTGTTTATCTATTTACTAGATGAATTACTACTTTTTTTTTTTTAGCTATGATGAATAGACCTGCTATAAATAGTCACATATTGTTCTTTGTATGGACATTTGATTTTATTTACCTTTATGAATAACTATGAATGAGATCATTGAGCCATATAGTAAGAGTGTTTTTAATGATTTCAGAAACTTTAAAAATAATTTTTCAAAGCAGCTTTACCATTTTGGATCTGACTAGTATATAACTTCCTGTTATAGCTCTGGTCAATACCAAGAGCTATCTATAGACGGCCCACCTGAGACAGACTTTAACACTACCCTCTCAGAATAAGCTAGAAAAATCCTTCCCACTCATGCACAGCTCCGAAATAAATTAAAAATGATAATAAGCATCTAGACATTTTAAGCAACTCACCTGACCCAGTTAACAGTGTAGACCTATCTACTAAACAGCAGAATGCATGTGCTTTTCCAAAGAGAGAAATATAAACTTCTGTCGAGATTTGTTAGTGTTGTAAGAGAAATACAACAAGGGGCAGCTTTAGAGAACAAACGTTTCCCTCTTCACCGCTGTGGAGGCTCAAAACTCAAACCAGGATCCTGACCAAGTTGGTTCCTTGGATGGAAATCTCTTCTCGTTTTTGGGGATGTTTATCAATAGTTAGCATTCTTCAGTGGCTGCCTTTCCCTTGAGTGTGTCTTTGTGTCCACTGTGATCTTCTTACAACTTAGAAGGGATTATGTTTAGGACCCACTGGACTGTGGTTCGGAGTGGCACCATGTTTAAGCCTTCAGTGGCTAGCAGTGTGAAGCCACCAGACACTTTGACTAAGAAAGATGGGGCAGGCAGTCTGCTTCTGATAAGCCCATGGAGCAGTTCCACTCTATATTACAAGGCTGGCGTGCGTTGGAATTAACTCGGTGGCAGTGGATTTTCTGTTAGGGTTCTACGATGACTTCATTAAGTAATTAAAGAAAAGCCTTGCTTCCAAACAGGGTCATATCTGTAGGAAAAGGAGCAAAGCCTTCAATACAGATGTTCAATCACACTCACCGCCATCGAATCCTTTCCAGTTCACAGCGACACTGTTGGACAGAATCCAACAGCGCCGGTGAGTTTCCAAAGCTGTGAATGTTTGCGGCTGCAGAAAGCTTCCCTTTTCTCCCTTGGGGGTGCTATGGTTTGGAAATGCTGACCTTGTGGTTAGCAGACCAACTTATAACTCTCTATGCCACCCGTGAACTTGAATACATATTGCAGGGTGGGATGGCTAGTGGCTAACTGCAATCTTTCTTGAAGACAAAACTCCTTGCTATTGAGTTGATTCTGGCTTATGGTGATACTATAGGTGGGAATAAGCCTGTCCCATTGGTTTGTCAGTGCTGTAATCTTTACAGAAGCAGATTGCCAACCATTATCTTTCTAAGACAGAGCAGCGGATGGTTACAAATCACTGACATGTTGGTTAGCAGCTGAGAATCTTAATCACTGATCCACCAGTTTTCATGAACAATGTCCATCAGTATATATTTATCTGAAATGCTTATCAATTCTATCCAGTTGGGGTAGGGCTTGTGAGGTCTTTTTTGAACAATTGTTACTAGCTGCATGCATAGTCAGAAGTGTTGAGTTTTCTTGAATCAATCCATTTAAAAATTTTTATTCATCTTTTATTCATATGAATTTTAGAGCATTAGTAAGATTGTTATATATATTACATTTCTTCGTGGCACATACAAAAATATATATACATACAGACATTACATATACATACATATGCATATACAAGGGAGTGTCATTAGACTCTTTAGTGACTATTTTTATCATTATTATTCAAATCCCCTATATCCACATTTATTCATTGGTTTCTGTTATAAAAGTTGTACTAAAGTCTTCAGCTATAATTATACATTTTTTCGTGGAATCAATCCATTTAATTTCCCTTTGTATACCTACAACTATTGCTTGTTCTGAAATGGACTTTATCAGCTACTAAAGTTGCAGCTCTCTTTTCTTTCTTTTTCTCCATTTTTGTTTTTTGAAGAGTGTATTTCACACAAAATAACCAGTTCATATGGAAGTATATCCACATGACTCTTATTTCTTTTTAAAGTGGCTACTTGGTTGTGTGTTTCATCTATTACTTTAGCCTGTATTGTTTAAAGTGGGCTTCTTGTAGATTGCATAGATTGGTTTTCTTTTTTTCTTGCAAATTTAATATGGCAAACTTGGACTTTTATTTGGCATGTTGAAAATTTATTTATTTAATTAATTAGTTGACATACTTGCGTTTAAATACAACTGTCTTGCTATTCACTCTTGCTTGTCCTGTCTTTATTGCTTCCTGGAGTATTTTCATGATCTTACTTTCTTCTTCACGATTGCTTTATTAGTTGTATTTTTCGGGGGGTAAATCTTGAGTTGCTCTAGAATCTAGGACTCTTTTTAAACGCACAGTTTTCCATCAAGTAATGTTATCAAATTCAAATGTAAAAATTCTGCAACCATGTACTTTTATTTCCTCTCGTCCATTATCTATGCTATAATTACCCTATTTTCTATGTTAGGTAGAATCTATAATACATTGCTCTATTTATTTAGAGCAGTCTCCTTTCAAGGAGACTGCTGTTGTTAGGTGTCATGAGTTGGTCCCAACTCTTAGTGGCCCTATGCACAAGAGAACAAGATACTGCTTGATCTTGTGCCATTCTCAAATATCAGGATATGAAAACCAAAAATTACCTATCTACATGGAACTATTACTTTTTTTTTCTTTGTGTCACTAGCCATTTCCATCTGGTCTCTCTCCCCTCTGTCTGAATAGTGTCTTTTAACATGTCTTGTAATGGGTCTGCTGACAATGATGTATGTGGGGTACCCACCCTACCCCCCAAAAAACTGAAATAAAGCTCTGCTGGGCAAAGCTTTTGTAGTTCCTATTTTCCCCACTAGGCGAACATGGAGCAACTTGCTTTGAGTAAGACGAGTTGTGGCCTCAGAAAGTTGTCTCTGATCACG
Organism: Tenrec ecaudatus; assembly: GCF_050624435.1. Classification (NCBI taxonomy): domain Eukaryota; kingdom Metazoa; phylum Chordata; class Mammalia; order Afrosoricida; family Tenrecidae; genus Tenrec; species Tenrec ecaudatus. The sequence goes on from NC_134531.1 coordinate 298,140,983, forward strand.
ACGAAATTTCTTGTAAAAACTGTTTTGCTCAAACCTCATTTTGTGTGAAGACTGAGTTACGAGAACAGCGGGCGGCTGTGACATTTTGTTTCCTGCTCATGAAAAATGCAGCGGAAAGTGCCGTGATGTTGAACACAGCTTACGAGGACAGCGCGAGGGGAAAACTCAAGTGTACAAGTGGTTTCCTCGTTTCAAAAAAGGTGAAATGTCAATTGATGACACCTCATTCTGGATGTCTGTCAACTGCCTGAGCGGACAACAATGTCAACAAAATTCATGTACATGTGCTGGACGAAAGACAGACGATGGACCATTGAAGAAATGGGGACATTTTCTGGACAATCTTGGAACTGAGTGCAGTGAATTATAACAGAAGGTTTGGGGAGGAGAAGGGTGGGTGTGAAATCGGTGTCTCAAGTTCTGATTGGCCAGGAAAAGGAGCGTGGCGTGTAAGTGTGGCCCTGCTTTGAAAGAAAGACTCCAACGTGACCCAGACTTTTCCCCTAAGGCCATTACTGGTGATAAGACATGGTGCAATTCTTACGACCCCCAAAACAAACATTAATCAAGCCAGTGAAAATTGCCACCGTCACCTTGCCCCCCAAAGCTTCTAATGTGAAATCAAAGATCCAGATAATGCTTATTTGATTTTTTGATGTGAGGGGGATAGGGCATTTGGAGTTTGTTTCACAGGTCGAACTGTTAATCAAGTTATCTATTTCGAGGTTCTGAAAAGATGATGTAACAATGTGTGATAAAAAAAAAGGCCTGGTTTGGGCAGATGGGGGACTGGATTTGCCAACACGACAATGCACCTGTTCACTCAGCCATCTCAGTGTGCCAGTTTTTGGCAAAAAACTAGAATGCCCCACACATCTTACTCACCTGACCTCACTCTGTGACTTCTTTCTGTTTCCACGAATGAAGAGGGACATTACAGTACAGCAATTTGATGAAGTAGAAGAGTTGAAGAAAAAAAACCAGGAACGTTGTCAGTCATCCAAAAAAGATGAGTTTGAAAACTGTTTCCAAGAATGGAATCACAGGTTTGACAAATGTATTAAGTGTAATGGAGAGTACTTTGAACGTGATAAGGTTGTTTTGCAAAAAAAAAAATTTAAATACATAGCTTTGAAAAAAAAATTCCATTGGGGGCGGTACCCCCTTTGCATCTCAGCTTTTGTTATCTGAAAATGTATTTCATCAACATTTACTTTAAATTACATTATCCTGAAGTGTAGAATTCTGCATTAATTTATATATTTTCCCTTTCAATTCTTGATGAATATTTTGCTCTATTATCTAGTAGCGTGCGGAGTTTCTGAGGAATTCACGCTTGGCATTCTTACGCTTGTTCTTCTATGTTTTTTTAATGTTTTCTTTTCCTTCTTGTGTCTTCAATATTTTCTGTTTGTTTTCATCTGTGAACAATGATGCACCTTGCTGTGATTTTCTTGCATTTATACTTGTTGGATTTGTGATTTACTGTCCCTCTTTAACTGTATAGTATCCTTGGCAATAGAGATATTGCATATCGAAAATAATCTTCATGGATGTGTGCTTTATTGTCTTTCTTTAGCTGCATAATACATTTGGCAAATTTTCCTTCACGTATGTCATCTGCTCCTTTTTTATGTCTCTTCCCTAGACCCCAATTTCATGTACTTTATACCATGTAACATTGGGTTTCTTTCCAAAAAAATTATTTTTGGGGGGTAATATTGGGTTTCTGTAGGATTTGGTGTTCTCTTCTTTTTCCTTTCTCTGTTACATTCTACTTTCTGTTTTTATTTCCCTACCTTCAAGATTACTTGTTCTTTGCTGGATATGTCTGCTAATAAGATATTTAGAGGAATTTTTACCTTTTCACTTTTGTAGTTTTCATTTAACCTTTTCCTTCTCCAGTGAAATAAACCCTCTACTTTTATATGTTGTTTACCCATCTCAATAGATCTGGTAACAGATCCACTTCAAAAATTTTAATCCTCTGCCTGATGGTTCTTACACTTGAGGAATCTTAGAATCTGACTCTGTTGACTAATCATTTTCCTGATAATTTTAAAAACTGTGTATGTGATTCATGCTTAATGAATTCTAAACATTTTTAAGGGAATAATAAAGACTGAAGTCCTTAGTAGTTTGCTTCTTAGAAATGGGTGTGCCTTCGACAATAGTATGGTACTGTTGTGTTCTAAAATTTTGGTGTCAGGACCATGAGGATGATGAGGATGGGTTTTATTCAAGTCTCAGTTTGAGGCCAGCCCTGGGAACTTCGGCTTCAGGGTTGAGGCTTTGTTAACTTCCTTTCACTTTCCTAATTTAGCACCCTGTCAGCCGTTGACTGATGATTTTCTTAGGATAATATTACGCTATCCTATGCAGCTATTGATGTTATTATTGTTTTAAGAAATAAAGTTCTGATTATTCTTTAAAAAAATAAGACACAGAAATTCATTGCTTTTGCCTGGGAACACCATCCCTGACCCTCCTCCAACCGCAGCAAACCTGCTTTGCGTCTGTGCAGTAAGTATGTCAGGACCACGCAGATCTCTCCCCTCTCCAGAGCACGCAGCTGTGCTGCGCTCTCTCCTCCAGAGATAGCATAGCTGTGCTTGGCAGCAGCAGCAGGAGCTCTTGGGGCACCTTTCCTCTTGGCAGCCTGGGTTTGCATGCATGTAGGAGCCCTCGTGCTGTGATGGTTATGCTTTGGACTATGCTCCAATAGTCTGCCTGGACACCAGTAGCTCTTCAGGAGGAAGACTGGACTTTCTGCTCCCATAAACAGTTACAGTCTGGGAAACCCACAGGGCATCGCTGTGAGTCAGCATGGACTTGATGGCAGTGAGGTTGTTTTTTTATTTTGCTTTGATTTTTTTATATATTCCTTCTTAGGAAGCAGAAGTTCTTTTCTGGCTTCCTCAAAGTTGAAGGGGGGGGTGGGGTGTGTGTGTTCTTGCCCTCCCCAAGAAACCTACACTTTTGCTTTTTTTTTTTTAAAGGAGATCATGGAAAGCAAGTGGCATTTTGTGGCCAGGTGCAGGCATTTTTCCCAGACCCTGCTAGTTTTCATACACTCCGGTGAAGAAATATAGATGAGAGCAAGTGAATGCGTGCACACTGCCCTTCCTTATGGGGATTGCGGGCATTAAAACTGTCAGGCTGACAATGATTGGCTTTTAAATAATCATTATAATTTCAGCACTGCTTTTCTTACTCATTTTTCATGGTGACTGCCTTTTCTTCCCATACGCTGTCAAAAGAAAACCACTTCTGTATCCTGTTTATGCTTGGGAAGACTTACCAAACCTGTAGAATTGTGTTTACATGATTCGTTGCAATCTCAGGTTTCACATGGATGCTAGCTAGTATAGATAGCTATGATTTTATAGAGAATTCATTTTTTCCCTGTTATTATATGAGAGTGTTCTCCTCTGGCTTTCAATATTCTAAGAAAAGTAGAACTTACCATGGTCTATTATTGAATTACATTTCACTCTAAATTATATTTCATTTTGTATAGTAAGTGGATCCTATAAAAGTTTTAGTTAAATCCATGCTCAATAAATTGCATTATGTCTTGAGGGCAACTGTGATGCATGTAAATAATATTCTTAAAATAATTCCTTCCTTTTTGAAATAATAAATCTTAAATCTTCATAATTTGTGCAAACTTGAATTTTTTCATTGAGAACTCTGACTCCTGGCTAAGATGTACATGTGATTTTTCAGGCCTGACCACAGGCAATTACCAAAGCCCTACTTGGCAGGCTTCAGGTGGAAAGCCGCTAACCCTCACCGAACTTGGTGCACACTTAATGGATTGCAGTCTCTGAGAGGAGTTGTAATCAAGAACTCAAAACTGCCTGACCAGGCATGCTTTTTTTTTTTTTAAACCACATAATTCTGAGGCTAGATGCCTCCATAAAGCATCTTCAGCAGAGGCCTTCCTCAGACTCTTAGGCTGGAACCCATTTATTATAGGGAATGGTGGTGGAACTTGAAGATACTTTTCTCTGAGACTCAGTATTTAATTTTTGTCCAATTCTAGATTTTCCACTCCTCCACAGGGCACCAAGGTCAATAAATCTGCAGGCATTTTGTTTTGTATGCCTTGACCAGGGAGACAGTCTCCAGATCTGGGCAGCTACTCCTGATCCTCCCCTGGGCACCGTTACTGGGGAAACAGTGGACAAGTAGGAGCCAGTGCCTATTCAGATTCAACCTCCTTGCTTACACAGGCAGCCCCAGGGTTACAAATGAGATAGGTTCCTAACTGTGCACTTGAGAATTTGTAAGTCAGTTAAACTAGGTGCATACGGTTCTTATTTAGCCTTACTTGGGAAGAAAAGGTTGGGACACTTTCCAGTGATTTAAAAGGTGCAAGGGCAACAAATGAAGGTGATTGGCTAGACCATTTTAAACTGAGGACAAATTTACTTAGAGAGCTCTCAACAAGTCAGGCATTCTGAACACATAGACTGCTGGTACTATCATAGTAAGTGAATATTCTCTCTCTCTCTCTCTCCCCCTCTCTCTTTGCTCTTAATGGGCTATACTCAAAACAGATAGCTCAGCTCAGCTCTTTCCAACCTAGTTTAACTTTCAAAGTGAAAGACACTAACCCAAGAATTTCATAATCTACTAAATAATTGTTCAGCATTTTGTGTCAAGCAGTGTGCTGGGCTTTAAAATTAAAAATATATATATTGCTGAAATTTGATTTTTATTGCTTGTATTTGTAAAGAAAAAATAAATCAGTGATTAAAGCAAGATGTATGTAACTATGAATGAGAAATTGTGTCATATAGAATTCTATTATATTTATATATTATTCAAAAATTAATTTCCCCTTTTTACTTCTAGTTTACATAGATTAATTACTATGGATGAATAGTGAATGATTTAGAAGTTAATGATTAATAATGATTCAAATTCATGGATTTTAATAATTTCTGAATAAGTTTTTCATTTATTGAAGTGGATAATTTGTACCAGACTTTATTTTTTACAAAAATATTTTTGGCTCCACAAATTCCTGTGTTAGATAGTAAAATACACTTAAATGATGACTCAGATTTAGATTTTGTTATCAAGAAACCTGCTTTGGGAGGTAGCTCAAAAACATATGTTTAAAAATATTCAACAAAGGTAGATATTTTAGAAAAGAAAAACGTTTACGTTACAGAGTCTGAGAGAAAGGAATAATGACTAGGGATGAGGAAAACCAGCAATAAGAGGAGCTTTATAGAGACGATGGTTTTTTTAGTTCCATTTCAAAGTTGGATAGGACTAAGGTTTATGAAAATGAGCAAAAAACAGGGAAATGGATTTCTACAACTTAAACAAAACACATTAAATCTACTTACATAAATTAGCAGTTCTTGAGTCATCAATTGGAACCCATATTTGATGAATATTCACAGAATGAATAAGAACATTCAAGTTGAACAAGTACTGCCAAAGTAGGAAGGAGTAAACAAAATCATATGAGATATTTTAAAAATGTATTTCACTTGTGAAATTAAAAAGGGATTACTATGAAAAAATGTGCAGAAAATAACAGACATCTTTGAAATTAAAAATAAGATTAGCAAAATCAAAAGTAAAATAGGCTGGCAGATAAAGTAATAGCTTTGGATGAATGACTGAGGTAGTTAGTTTATTGTGCCAACCTGGCCGATAAACACATGTGGGGTTAATTGAAGGACAGAGGGATAAATGGCTCAGTGAGCCTCACTTTTCTAGTTCTCAGGTCTCTTACTTTTCTTTGTGATGGTCAGACTAGGGTGAAGTTGCCTTATCCAGTTCCCTGCTTTAGTTGGCAAGGCTCACTTCCTGGAAGACATCACTGAGGAGAAGCCACATGGACCTACTCTGATGCAGCCCTGGGTGCTGAAGCACCCTGTGGAGACCACCTATGTGGAGATGCTTACATGTTCACTGACTCGGCTTTCCTCCTGCAGTCAGCATTATTGTGTCTGTTTTGTGAGATGGAGGAGGACTTTGTGGATTGGTGTTGGACATATGGGTTAATGATTTAATGTTGGACTTGTGGGCTTGGGCAGCACTGGGTTGGGATGTTTTCTTGATGCGCACTTAACCTTTATATAAAACTCTCTCTTATACCTGAGTTTCTGTGGATTTATTTATTTATTTATTTATTTCTCTAAATTACCGAGACTAATACAATGACCAAATTAGTAATTTGGAAGTTCAAAATGAGAAAATCTTGCGTATCATAGGTGAAAAAGATAGAAATTATGAGAGACAATAAAGAAAATCACGGAGAACGGTTCCGTAGGTCCAAAATGTTTCTAAAAAGAGTTATAGAATTAGAGAACAGAAACAATATAGGACTGGATACCATTGTTAAAAGTAGAAGAATATTTCAAAGTATTTGTGAAATGGACTGTCCATGTAAACATTTCTTAACAACATATATATTTTTAAATTTTTAAATGTACACACCATTGACTCTAAAATCAAAATTAGGATACCTGGTGTGGCAGAAGAAGCCAAAAACAAAACAAAACAAAATAAAAACCCTAAAAGTATAGACACTGAAACTAGTTGGAAGGAGTTAAAGCAGACAGGTAGTATATGTCACTGGAAGAATGATAGAAATTATGGAAAAAGAGTTAAGGTAATATGGAAAGATCATAGTCAATATATTTCATTACTCACTAAAGTTTTTCCTATTGTCTAATTATCTGTTGTTATTCAAAATTTTCAAAACAAATATTGGAAATAATTTTCTTTGTATTTAAAATAAATGCTGACAGTTAGATATACAGACAATTTGCTATTGACCAGAACCCACAACTATTATTAGTATCTTTCTTTCTGTAAATGTTGCTTCTACTTATGCCAAGTATCTGGCTTTGTTCATGAATTGCATTTTCCCATATTATTTTAATAAAAACATGTAAGAGACATTTTGCTTAATGTTTATCCATTATTCTCTTTTAAATAAATATTATAATTGTGATAGTTGACCTTGTATTCTTAAACAATTCTTGCCCAATTGTTGTTAAATGTCATTAGCAAACAACTGTTGAAAAAATAAGAGTTTTTCAACCTCAAAATAATAAAATCAGAATCCGGTAGTCTGAGGAAAAAATGGAAGTCTCCCGCTAAATGATCTCATACATATAAGACAATTTACTAACCAACTCCAGTCATTTTTTGTATGTTGAACCTCGCTGTTTTAGGCTAAGTTGGCTCACTTCTGTCACATGATGTTTCTGACCCAAGAGTACAAGAATCTTTTTGAGTTTTGTGTTCTGTCCTTTTGGCAACAAAATAAGGAATATAGCGTGGATGATTATGTCACCCCTCCACGCCAACTTCAAATCCTAGATATCTTATTATCCAAACAGAAACAATTTATTTAATCATTACCATGTTTCATTTATTTCAGTTGCTCAACAGTATAATTACAATTGTAGTGAATATCTTTTAAAATTATTTCATGAGAACAGATGTATAGAAGTGGATTTGTCAAATTTTCTTAAGTAATTTCCAATCCTCTGCTTCTTAAAAATACATATATCTAAATTAAATCTCCAAAGTATGGAGATCAATACAATTTTCTTAAATTCCACTTTCTTACTTCTTCATCATTCCCGGTGCCAGGAGCCCATGTGACGCTGCTTTCTCTCACAATAACCACCTGGAGTTTGGCCGGACCTCAGAAGATTGACGGACACCATTCCTTAGGTTGCTAAGTATTTAGACAGCAGCTTAAAATTTGAAGTCCATATGACACCCTCACTCCTAACTAGTTGGTCAAAGATTTGGGGGATTCCCATAAGTTTCTGATGATACTAGAAACAAACGTATGAGCATGAAGCCCCCTAACAAGGGGCTCTGGTAGCATAAGGGGCTACACAATGAGTTACCAACCAGAAGGGAAGAAGTTGGAACCCACCAACAACTTCACAGCAGAAATATGAGGTTACCTACTCCCATAAAGATGTAAAGTCTCAGAAACCCAAAGGGGCAGTTCTTCCTTGTCTTTGTAAGGTTGCTGTGGATTGAAATCAATTCAATGGCAGTGAGCTCCCTCACTTCGGACCTGCAGACCCTCCTTCCTCCTTTTGCAGCCAATAAATCTCTAGAACAACTCTTAGTGTTTGCAAGTAGTATACCTTACTTCTGACTGTACAGGTATTATAAGCAGGACCAGCACAATGAGATACATATTGCAAAGTTCAGGAGCATTCCCAAGAAGGGTTTCCATGTTCTCCTTACCCAGGAGGCACTCACGCATTTCACATTCGAAGTCTTTTATTACCGTCAACATAGTAATGCGTGGGGCCTCACTGGAGAGTCAGGGTTGATTGAGTCATTGGGAATATATGTTTGACTAAAGCATGCCTTGTTCTCTTGCTAAAGTTAGCTGACCAGGTGCGGTCATTCGCACAAATTCTCAAGTGTGCCTGGCGAATATCAGGTAGCAAAGATATTTTGAATAAATATTTGGGATATTGGAAGGGTTATCTTTCTGGAACCAGAGAAAAAGATACATTTCCTTCAAATATGTTCATACTTAAAAAATTGTGTGGGGACAGTGTCCAACCCCTCTAACTTGACCCAGGAGAGAAAGAATCACCATCATCAATATCAGCTGCCCAAGACTGAGTCCCACGAAGCAGAGACCGGACATGCCACATCTTCCAAACTTTTTACAATTTCTGATACGAACCTTGCCTCTCAGGGTGTTCTCTATTTCTTAGCTAAAAACAAACCAACTCAATGGCATTGAGTAGATTCTGACAAATGTGATCCTATAGGACAGAGTAGAACTTCTCCTTTGAGTTTTGGAGGCTCTAAATAATTTTAGGAACAATTGGTTTCATCTTTTTCCCTCTGGAGCTTCCTGGATAATGAGAATATAGAAACCTAGGACCCTTTGGGCATATTGTCAGGAGAGATCAGTTCCTGGAGAGGGACATCCTGCTTGGTAAAGTAGAGGGGTAGCGAAGAACAGGAAGGGCCTCACCAAGATGGATTGACACAGAGGCTGCAACCAGGGGCTCAGGGACAGCAATAATTGTGGGGATGGCACAGGACTGGGCGGTGATCCTTCTGCTGTGCACAGAGTGGCTGTGGGTCAGAACCGACTCAATGGATCCTAACAACAGTACAGCCTTTAATGTATGTTCCACTCTCATCCAGAATAGGGCCTGTTTCAGACAGTTTTGAATTCTGATATGCCTGGTCTTCTGCAAGTTTTGTAGTGCTCACATTTTAGTAGCCTCAGATAATTTGTAAAATTTTCTTGATTTGATCCCATTATTACTACTGCTTAATTTTATTAGTTTTTACACATGATTATAAGTATTTCATCAAGTACTCAAATGTCTTCTTAGTGAAAATATCTCATTAAAATATTGGCTGTAATTTTGATAGTGTAAGGAACTTATAAAATGTATATATTTTTAAATCTAATATTAATTTACAAAAGAAGCCCAAGTGGTGTTGTGGATTAAGTACTGGGTTGTTAACTTGATTGGCTAACAACGACAGCGACTCCATGGGCGTAAGATAAGCTCTCTGCTCCTGGAAAGATTTACAGGCTCCAAAATCTCTGGATTTGGGAGCAATTCTCTTTCCCATAGAGTCATTATCCCTTGTAATTAACTTGATGGCAGTGAGTTTGGTTTATTACTTTATACACAAGCATGCCCTGTCCTGAAACCCTCTGAATACATCAGTGAGAGCTTACAAGTCCTGCATACGACAGAGGCTCATGGTCATAAAGGCAGTGCATCCTTGTCTACCAGCCATCCCTGAGACGCTCCGTCACTGACTTGTGTTACCTGGAATACCGTAACCCCTTCTTCTTTGATCTACGGAACACATCCCAACATCACTATCAATCCGTTTCTATTATGTTAACTATAAATGTAACGTTTAGGGGTACTGCTTTCTTTTCTGTGCTAGAAGAATTACAATATTTCCTTTGATCTACGGATGTTACTAGTCAGATGATCTATTGACAGTTTGCTGATAATTGCCCATGATTGTGCTTGGCATATTGGAGAAGAGTAAAGCAGAGAATTTACAGATCATTGTACTCTATCAAAACCCTTTTTAAATTAGTCCTCAGTGATCTCAATGGGATTTACTAAGATGAATCAGATATTACCATATTTTCTTGCATAGTAGCAAGTGCAAATCTTTGTGGCTGGTTACATCAAGCTTCTGCGGAACTCAGAGCGTTGTGCCTTGGCTATATTGGCTGCGATCAGCCAGGTGGTTCTGTTGCTCTTGGCGAAATTATCTCCTTTTCTGTGGTTAGCAAGCAGGGAATTTTGCTTCTGGGAACTGGCTGGCTCTTCATGCTCCAAAGTGGGAAACCTTTTCCTCTGCATCTTGCAGGCTCATCTGAACTTTACCTGAGGCCAGTAGTAGAAGTTCAAAGAGCATTGCCAGGGCTTCATGAGGTAATGACTTCTAATTGTCACAGTGTTTTAGTATGTTCTGTCATAGTGTTTTAGCTTGTTCTATAAGACACAAAAAGTCACAGGGACAGCCCACATTCAAGAAGTGGGGAAATAGACCCCATCTGCTGAGGGGAGGAAGGACAATTATTGTGGCCAAGCTTTCAATCTGCCACAAATAGAAGAGACCAGTTGTCAGACATCAAAGAGCTAAAAGCCATAGCAGTGGGTGCTCACCTTCCTGACACAACCACTGAAGACAAATGTGCGCATAAGCAAATGTGGTGAAGAAAGCTAATGGTGGCCAGCTATTAAAAGACATAGCATCTAGGGTCTTCAAAGCTTGAAGATAAACAAGTGGCCATCTAGCTGAGAAGCACCAAAGCCCACATGGAAGAAGCAAACGAGCCAGTCAGACCACAAGGTACAGAAGAGACCAGTTATCAGACAGCAAAGAGCTAAAAACCATATCAGTGGGTGCCCACCTCCCTGATACGATCAATGAAGCCAATGTGTGCATAAGGAAATGTCATGAAGAAAGCTGATGGTGCCCAGCTATCAAAAGATATAGTGTCTGGGACTTAAAGGCTTGAAGATAAACAAGTGGCCATATAGCTCAGAAGCAACAAAGGCCACATGGAAGAAACACACCAGCCTGTGTGCCTACGAGCTGTAGAAGGGATCAGGTATTAAGCATCAAGGAACATAAATCATATCATTGAAAAGATGGGTGAGTGCAGAGTGGAGACTCAAAGCCCAAAGGTAGCCAACCGGACATACCTTGCTGAGGGGCTGGGGGAGGAGATGAACCAGGCAGGGTACAGGGTAGCAACAATGAAACATATAACTTTCTTCTAGTTCTTAAATACTTCTTCCCCCCACCCACCCCCACTATCATGATCCCAATACTACCTTGCAAATCTGGCTAGACCAGAGGAGGTACATTGGTACAGATAGCAACTAGAAACACAGGGAATCCAGGACAGATGACTCCTTCAGGACCAGTGATGAAAGCGGCGATGCCTGGAGGGTGGAGAGAATGTGGGGTAGAAAGGGCGAATTGATTACAGGAATCTACACATAGCCTCCTCCCTGGAGGAGGGACAGCAGAGAAGAGGGCAGGGGGAGACGTCAGACAGTGTAATATATGACAAAATAATAATAATAATAATATATGAATGATGAATGATTCATGAGGTAGGGGGGAGTGGGGAGGGAGGGGGAAAAGGAGCAGCAGATATGAAGGGCTCAAGTAGAAGGCAAATGTTTTGAGAATGATGATGGCAACAAATTTACATATATTTTTGACACAATGGATGTATGTATGGATTGTGATAAGAATTGTAGGAGCCCCCAATAAAATGATTTTTAAAAAAAGAACTGAGGAGGCTTATGACAATAAGCCAAGGCTTAACCTAGAACCAAGTAAATTAAGCATCGGTCTTTGAAGCTTCCAAACCTGTGCTATTACAGTCTATCTTATTTTAAAATGTTATGCCATAAGGGTTTGACATAAGTTTATGGTACCATGTGAGGACTTCATTCAATTGAAGCAGAGTCCCAAATCCTCCATTTTTAGCAAGCTTCCCGGTGATGCCAGGATCGCTCATCTGCAGAGCACACATTCAGAGCAAGCCACAAGAACAGTGGTATTCAAGGTATGGTGGGTCGACTGATAGCTTTACAATTTGTTAGAAATGTCGATGCTTGGTCCTCATCCCTGACTGACCGAATAAGTCAGAATTTGGGGGAATAGGACCTCAAAATCCGTGTTTTAACAAGTTCCTGCACATTCAAGTATGTTCCAAAGCTTAAGAAACAGTGCACAAGAATAATTGGAAGAAAATGAAGGTCTGTCCTGGAAAACAAATATAATTAAATTTTAAAAGTTTGGATAACTGGACTTATATAATAGAGGCAAGATTTCTTCCACTATACATGAATGTTAACTTTTAAAAGAACCATATGTAAACTACAAAGATTATTGTCAAACACCAAGAGGTGAACATAAATATCGTGCTTGTTCTGGAGGTAAATATTAATAATAACAATGTTGTAGAAATTATATCATTTCACATCAGCTTGATTAATAGAGTGAAGGGGTGCAGTGTAACTTGTCAATCAGGTCACAGCCTGGTTTTGCCTCCTGATAGGCATGACCTTCTCATGAGGATTCTGGGCTTCTCATGGGCTTCATCTTTTTCCTCCTGGGAGGAAGCTCTCTACTTGACCTTCCTGTTGACAAGCCACATGGAGCCACACGGATGGCATCCAGAGCACTGAAGAAGCTTCCACTACCACTGGATCCACAAGACTTTCTACCCACTGGCCTGTGATCTTCCTGCCTTTGGCATCACTGCATGCGCTATATGAGTCGGAAGAGGAATTCATAGGCTGATATCAGTCTTAAGGGTTAATATCAAATATCTAAGCTTAATCTAGACTTGCCTGGGATGTTTTATTGATGCATAGTTACTTCTTGATATAAAGTTCTCTCTTACACATATATGATTGTCAATGGATTTGTTTCTCTAGTCAACCTGGACTAACATAAATTGTGAGTGGTGTTATCTGTAAAAGAATAACCTATGTTTTCCTTATGTTTTGGCAGCAGTCTAGAGCTGACCATTCCTATATTATGTTTTTATTCATGTTGTCATAGTGAACTTTGAAGGAAAAGCCTCTCTTGTGTATGACTTCAAGTCTAATCAATCAAAGTTCAGGCACGCTTTACTATCGTCAGCTATGATTTGTTCTTCTCATTTTCTTGTCACAGAATTCTGATAAGTTCATTCAAAATGGGCCCAGATATATAGCACTTGCATAATAATTTATATGCTTTTCCTTGATATATGAATCTCTAGCACAGTGCCTGGCACATATGAGATATTCATCATATACTTGTAAACTGTATAGAATGCATAGCCTTATAAGAAGGCTAGAACGAACCCTATAGTTGTAGTGGGGTGCAAGTTGGCATCTAAAAGCAGGATTAGCAGTTCAAAACCAGCAGCCACTCTAAGGGTAAAAGATAAAGCTTTCTTCTCTTAAAGATTTAGAGTCTTAAAGATTTAGAAATCCACAGGGACAATTATACTCAGTCCTATTGGTTATCCAAATTGACTTGATGGCAGTGAGTTTTGACTAGTAACCTGCTTCTTCTTTTTTTTACAGTGTTCTTTTTTTAATTTAATAAATCTTTTTATTGGGGTTCATACACCTCTTATCACAATCCATACATGCATCAATCGAGTAAAGCACCCTTATACATTTGTTGTCCTCGTCATTCTCAAAATTCTCCTTCCACTTGGGTTCCTGGAATCAGCTAGTTTCCCTTTTTTTCCTTCCCCCTCCCTCCCAGCTCTACCCTTCCCCCTGAACCCTTAATAGTTTATAAATAATTATTTTATCTTATCTTACACTGCCTGGTGTCTCCCCTCACCCACCTTCCCATTGCCTATCCCTAGAGAGGAGGTTACAAGATTGGTTCTCCCTTTCCACACCCCCTTCCCTCCTGGTGTTGCCACTCCCACCGCTGAGGTTCTAATCTAAGAAACTCTATGGGGGGTGGTTCTACAACAATAGCATGATATACATTATTGAAATTTAACGCCAATTTTGAACTATTTAAGAGTGTGGATATTCATTTGAAAAAGAAGTAACTCCTTTGTGGTGGAGGGGTGAGGCACCATGGGAAAAATAAGGAATGACCTCAACTACTTCTCAGATTTTGTCTACTTTGATATTTATTTATGGGGCTTTCTGTTGACTGTATGCGATTTCTCTTCAAATTAGACCATTGTGTCCCATAAAATATACTGTTGTGGTTAGATGCTGTTGAATTGTTCGCAACTCATAATGACCCTATGAATAACAGAACAGAATAATTCCATCAATCCTCACTTATTAGTACTTTTGAGCGCATTATAGCAGCTACTGTACCAATCCATCTTAGTGAGGGCCTGCCACTTTTTCCCTGCCCCTCCGCTTTACCAAGTATGATGTCCTCCTCAAAGGACCAGTCACGCCTAACAGCATGTCAAAAGCATCTGAGACAATGTCTCACCAGTCTCACCGTTAAGGACACTCTGGGTATCCTTCTTCCAAGACAGAGTTGTTTGTTCTTTTTTTTTTATATAAAGACCATTTTATTGGTTGCTCTTACAGCTCTTATAACAATCCATACATTAATTGTATCAAACATATTTGTACATATGTTGCCATCATTATTTTCTAAACGTTTACATTCTATTTGAGCCCTTGGTATCAACTCTTCTTTTTACCTTCCATCCCCCACCCTTACACCCTCGTGACCCCTTGATAAATTATAAATTATTATTAATTTCATATCTTACACCAACCGCTGTCTCCCTTCCCCCACAGTTTCTTCCTCCCTCCTCCCCCCACCTTCCTTCTAGCCTCCTGATATCGCTGATTTGATTGTTCTCTTGGCAGTTCATGGTACTTTCAATAATCTTCACCAGCACCATATTTCAAAGACATCCATTCTTCTTCAGTCTTCTTCATTCAGTGTCCAACTTTCACATGCATATGAGGCAATTAAAAATAGCATGGCTTAGGTCAGGCGCACCTGACTCCTCAAAGAAACATCCTGGTTTTCAACACCTTCAAGAATTCATATGCAGCCAATTTACCCAATGCAATTCATTGTTTGAACTCTTGATGGTTGTTTCATGAGCAATGATTATAGATCCAAGCAGGATGAAATCCTTGACAACTTCAACCTTTTCTCTGTTTATCATGATGTTACATATTGGGCCAGTTGTGTAGATTTTTACTTTTCTTTGTATTGAGTTGTGATCTATACTGAAGGCTGCAGTCTGATTTTCATCAATAAGTGCCTCACTTGCAGCTAGCAATGTTATGTCGTCTGCGTGTTGCATTCAGGTTATTAATAATCCTTGCTCCAATCTTGAGGCCACGTTCTTCAGATAATCAAACTTCTTGAAATATTTATTCAGCATACAGATTAAACAAATATGGTGATTGAAATAAAATAAATTTTCATCTGATTTATTGGCAAGTAATTGACATATCACATAATTCAATAGTTCAATCATATCAGGGGGGATTATAAAATCACACCCACAACAATTTTAGAGTATTTCCCATCCTCCTTGTTTAAATTGCTTTTAAGATGATTTATGCAACCACAATCTATTCTAGTGTACCCTGCTCCCTTCCGTGCTCATTAATTACTCCCCAAATCCCATTTTCCTCCCTATCTTCCTATCCCACCCCTGTTTTCCTTATACCCCCTGTGTCTGTTATTATCATTATGCATCCATTCGTCCTGTGCTTCATGGCTGGGAGACCCAACAGAAAACAATAAGAAACAAAACAGCACTAAGTGGTAAGGGTAAAAACATAATAGTATACAGACAAAAATACTTTTAATGCATAAGGAGGAAAAGAACCCCAACAACAATAAAAGCCAAGGAAGAAATTTCTGTCATGGAAGCAGAATGGGAGACTTGCACCCAGAACAAATCCAGGTCATGTCTATAGGGTGGTCAACTGACAGAGGGTTGAGTTTGATCCAGAATGATCAAATGGTCTCTGTCCGATAGAAAGGCTGATTGTGGCTCTTGACTATGTGTCTAGAGTGGACCTGCCAGTGGCTCATGCTAGACGTGACAAGATGCTCTGCAGATGGGTTTTGGAGCTTTGCAGATGGGTTTGGGGCTCCTACCGGGCCCCATAGTCCTCCACAAATTGTGTGTTCATAACTTTTGCTCTGATGCTTCTCTCTTCGCCATATTTGTTTTGTAATTGTCATCCTTGGATCAGACAAGCTGGTGTGCGTCTTCCCTGTGGACTTAGTTGACTCCTTGCTTAGGTGGCTGCTTATTTGAATACAAGCCTTTAAGACCTCAGACACTATTCTGATTGACAGTCCATTTGCTTCTTTCACCACACTTTGCTGTAGCACCTTTATCTTCAGTGATCATTTCATGAAGTTGAATATCAAGCAGGGCCATGATGTAAGAACTGATTGTTCTTTAATTGGAACTAGGATTTATGCAAGTTGAAATCCCGTTCCTGGATCTACGCCTTTATTTTATTTATTTAAATTAATTTGCTCTAATTTGGGAGCCAATCCATATGTCGTATCATTCCATAGTTCAATCATGTCAAACATAATTGTACAATTTCTTGCATACTGAAACCTGTTTTCCAAAACGGACTTTTCCTTCTTGGATTCTTGACATCATCTCCCTCTTGATACCCCATCTGCTATAACCCCCTAACCCCAAACCCTTGTCATATTTTCCTTCCTTGTAGGTTCAACATCCCTGGGATTTATTTTCTGAAAAATAATGAAACAACATAGCTTCAAGAGGGTGAGCCCCAAGGTGACACGCCTCTGAAATACGCTCTAATGTAAATGAGCATGAGTGGACTATAGTAGAATGGCCACCACGGGGTTGCCGGGATAGTACGTGTCTTGATGCAGCACACTTGGCATTGATGTGTGGTTCACGTGGATGATGTAACAAGACCTTGTTTGTTCACATACCAACAGTACACGACTCTTGGTGTAGCTATATTCTTCTACTTCAGACACATGTGTTTCCTGGCGGAAGTCCTCAGTTATACGTGTGTCCAGGGTAGAGTCCAGCTCACCCAGCAATATTCCCATTTGAGGTCTCACCAATGCAGCCTCTGGAGCATGATGTGCACCCCGAAGAGCAGGATTCAGCGTCCCAGTGCTCCACGGCACCCTGCATGGGTTCCCAGGATACTCCTGATGCTCTGGGTCAGTTCTGTCCACCCCATGCATGTCACTAAAGACCCTCTTACCTAATGATCCCAAGAGCATCCTCATTCTCTCCTCCCTCCACCTGGCAGTCAGCTCTCCCTCCCCACCTCTCAACAGACTTGCAACCATGATCACCCAAACTTGACCATTCCTTGTCCCCTCTCCCCTCTCTTGTGCTTCCCTCCCGCCAGGAAGCCTCATCCCTAAGACAGGACTGCCTCGCTCTCCTGGGGACTTCACCCCAGGTCCACATGGCTACCACTCAGCTACGTGAACTACACTATACTTACCTAGAGGGGATGATGTGTGTTTCGTTAGCACTAGTTCCGCTCTTTTCCAGGCTGTTCAGTCCCCATCCAGCAGACTGGATGCCCTAACAAGGTTGGTTGTGTAGACTTATATAGCATCTGTCCTTGACTAACTTCACTCAGCAGGATGCCTTCCAGATTCCTCCATGAGTTGAAGTATTTCATGGTTTCGTTGGGTTTTTAGGATGCGTAGTATTCCATTGTGTGTATGTACCAGAGGTTTTTGTGTACTTTTATTTAATCCACTCTTATACTGATGAGAATTTAGGCTGTTTTCAGCCTCTTGCTATTGTGAACTGTGCTGAGATGCACATGGGGGAGCAAACGTCTGTTCGTAATCTGTATCTTATCTCTTTGGGGTATATGCCCAGTAGTGGTGTTGCTGGGTCATATTATAGTGTTATTTCCATCTGTTTTAGGTATCTCCATACCACCTTTCATAATGGCTGCACGTAGTGACGAGGCCACCAGCAGTGGGTAGGAGTTCCGATCCTGCCCCACCATTTCCAACATTTGTTCTCAGTTTTTTCTCTCTATTCATTCAACATATATATGGGATATTCTCTATATGTGGTGGTCACTTTTGGTTTCTTGTAATAGTGCTTTGTAGTTTTCCTCAAACAAATATTTTTTTCTTTTTGTGAGGTATATCCATAGCTAATTCAATTTGTGCTTGGCTATTGAGAAGAGTACTACCTGTTTGTTCTCTTCCATGATCTTGTGTGGTGGATACAGCAATCCAATAGACTTCTGTTTCTTCATTTGTATCCTGCCACTCTGCCATATTCCTCTACCATTTCCAGTACTCTTCTGTGGCGCTTTGGGGTTTTCAAAATATAAATCATAACCTGCAAATAATGATAGTTTCGCCACTTCTTTCCCCAGATTCATTCCTTTAATGTATTTCCTTTGCTTTATGTTATTAGCTAAGATTTCTTGTAAGGTGATGAATAAAAGTGGGGACAAGGGGCATCCTTGTCTCCCTCCTTTTTCAGCAGGAATGTTTTCATCTTTTCCCTATTGGCTGTTGGCTTTTTATATGGGGCTTCTTTCATATTGAGGAATTTCCCTTCCATTGCTATCTTCTTTTGTGTCTTAAACAGGGAGGGGTGTTAGATATGTGGAATACTTTTTCAGCATCTATCGATATTATTATGTGGTTCTTATCCTTTTTTCTTGTTGATGTGGTGAATAATGTTGATGGACTTTCGGATGTTGAACTTTCCCTGCATCCCTGGAATGAATCACACTTGGCCATAATGAATTATTCATTTTATATACTTTTGTATTCTGTTGGCTAATGTTTTGTTCAGGATTTAAGCATTAGTGCTCATTAGAGATATCGGTTTGTAGTTCCCAATTCTTGTGGGATCCTTGCCCACTTTAGGTATCAGTGTTAAGCTAGCTTCATAGACACAGTTTGGGAGTTTGCTGTACTTTTCTATGCTCTGAAAGAGTTTATTTGGGATTCGTGTCAGTTCTTCTCTGAATGCTTGGTAAAATACTCCTTTTAAGTCCTCTGGCCTGAGGGACATTTTAGTTGGTAGTCCCTTGATAACCTTAGCCATTAATTATATTGCTATGTATCTGTTGAGGTTCTTGATGTCCATCTGGGATAATCTAAGGAGAGTTTGCTTTTACAAGTATTTGTCCATATCTTCCAAGTTGTTGAATTCATTGGAGTACAGGCCTTCATAATACTGTGTAATTAACCTCTTAATTTCCTTAGGCTCCATTGTAATTCCCCCCATTTCATCATCACCATTGATGTTTGTTCCTTCCTTTCTTTGGTTAGGTTTTCCAAAGGTCTGCTGATTGTGTTAATCCTTTCAAAGAACCAGCGTTTTCCTGCAATGATTTCTTGTAGTTTTCTTGTTTTTCCCACTCATTTATTTCTGCTTTGTTATTATTTCTTTTCTTTGCTATTAGTAGGATTATTCTGTTGTGACAGAGTATTCATTATAAGTCTCTCTTCCTTTTTCATGTGTGCATTTATCTTTATGAAGACTCCTCTGATAACTGCTTTTGTTGTGTTCCAAAGATTTGGGTATGTTGTATTCTCATTCTTGTTGGTTTCTAAACCTTTATACATTCATCTCTGATCTAGCCCAGTACTCATGCAATTTGCAGGAGGGAGTTATTCATCCTCCAATTATTTGCTTTTGTTTCCTGAACTGTTCTCTTGTTGATTTCCAGCCTCATTGCAAAGGGGTCTGAGAGGGAAATCTGAGTGTTCTCTATGTGCTTGAATTTACTCAGGCTCAACTTGTGCCCCATCACGTGGTGTATGTATCTGAGTATGTGCCATGCGTGCTTGAAAAGAACTTGATTTTTTTTTAACATTTGGGTCAATAGCTCAAAAAATGTGTATTAGATCAAGTTGCCTAATTGGAGAGTTTAGTTCTGTAGCTTCCTTCTTAAGCTTATTTCCCTGTGATCTATCTTTCTCAGAGAGAGATGTAATATAGTCATCTACTATGATTGTTGAGCCTGTGATATCTTTTTTCATCTTTTGGAGTGTTTGACAAATTTCACAGATTTCTCCTTGGGCTTATATATATTTATTATTCACACTGGTTCTTGGTCTATTTTTCACTCGAGCATTAGTTAGGGCCCCTCCTTATCTCTTGTTATGGCTTCCACAGTGAGATAAATATTATCTGAGATTAGGATAGAAACCCCTGCTTTCTTTGAATTGGCATGTACTTGGTATATTTTCCACCAGCCTATACTTCTCAGCCATTTTTGATTGTGAGCTTGAAATGTGTGTCTTTTGGACCACAGGCCAATGGGTTACATTTTCTAAGCCAATCTACTAGTCTCTATCTTTTAATGGGTGAGTTGAGCCTACTGACATTCAGAGTCATTACATCCATCTGTGGACTCTATGATGTCACCTTGTACCTTGTGTGTACATCTCTCCTTACCTTTTTCCCTGTCATTGCATTTTGTGTGGAGGGGTTGGGAAGTATTCATTCTTGCCTTCTTCTCACCATTGAGTTAATGTGATGGAGCTTTTATTGATGTATTGACCTCTTGGTGGAGTTGCTGTTTGTGTGGTCTCCTATTTGTGCTTGGTGTATGTTGTTCTTCTGGCCACAGTAGGTTGGTAAGTATTTTTTGTAGAGCTAGGTTTCTTTTAATGTATTCTTTCAGAGTTTTTCTTGTCCGGGAAGACGTACTTCTCTGTCTATTTTCATAGTTTGGCAGGATAGAGGATTCTTGGTTTAGCATTGTCTTCTTTCAATGTTTTGAAATGTTATTCCATTTTCTCTTCTTCATGGTGTCTCCTGATAAGTCTGAGCATATTCTTATCTGAGTACCTCTGTAGGTGACTGCCCTCTTTTTCCTTGCAGCTCTTATGATTTTCTCCATTTCCTCAAAGTTGGATTGTTGAACTATTATATGCCTTGGTGACTTCTTTCTAGGATTCAGTCTAACTGGTATCCTCTCTGCTTCCCAAATGGTTCCCTATTCTCATTCATTAAGCTGGAGAAGTTTTCTTCCAGGAATTCCTTCATGATTTTTGCATTGACTTCTTGGTATTCTTGTCTGGTAATCCAATTATCTGAATGTCGTTCCTCTTCATAACATCAGATATTGTCCTTATGTTTTCTGCTTCTTTTTTTTTTTAATCCTTTTCTTGGGATCTTGTACAGCTCTTATCACAATCCGCACAAACATCTACTGTTTCAAGCACATTTGTACATATGTAGCCATTATCGTTTTCAAAAAATTTTCTCTCTACTTGAACCCTTATCAGCTCCTCATTTCCCCCTCCCTGTCCACCCTCCCTCATGAACCCTTGATAATTTATAAACTATTATTATTTTTTCATGTCTTAAAATGACTGATATCTCCCTTCACCCACTTTTCTGTTGGGGGTCCCCCTGAGAAGGAGTTATATGCAGATCATAATGATTGGTTCCCCCTTTCTTACCCCACCTTACCCTTACCCTCCTGGCATCAACTATTCTCATTATTATTCCTGAGGCGTCTATCTGTCCTGGATTCCCTGTGTTTCCAGTTCTTATCTGTACCCATATATAAGCTCTGGTTGTGGGGAGGAGGCACTGAAAAATCTAGAAATTGTATGTTTCTTCAGTGCTATATTGCACCCTGACTGGCTCATGTCTTCTTAGTGAACTTTCTGTAAAGGGATGTCCAATTGTCTCCAGATGGGCTTTGGGTCCCCACTATGCACTACCCCTCATTTACTTCTGCAGCTTCTTTGATTAACTTATTTAACTGTCTTTCCTGTTTATTGATGTCTGCCTGGTTGTCCTTGAGTTCACTGGCATGGCTCTGGGCTTCTTCTGGTCTGTTAGTGATGTCTGTTAACTCATTATTTGCTTTTGTTACCATGTCCCTTATCTCTTGTATTTCCATTTGATGCTCCTCCCTTAACCCTGTAATTCCCTTTATGTCCTCTATCGTTTCATCCTTTTTTTGGTATTGCTTCCCTTACATCCTGTATGACTCTAAGGAGCATTCTGAAGATTTCTTTCTTTGGTAGATCAATGTCTGCTTCTATGCACGTCATTAAATTCAGGACTTCTTCCAACATTGCATTTTGTTTATTCTGTTTTTTGGTTGAAGTTTTTGGAACTGGTTTCTGTCTGCATGATGTTTTAGAGGTGTTTGATGCCATTTTCCAGAGAGTCGAAAAACCCTGACCTCCCTCTTGGGAGACTCATAGGAATGGTTCTGTGGACTGCCTGCAGCTAACTGTGCTTGGAGTTGGGCTACCCCTTTATCCCACTGGGGCTTCACTCTGTCCCCAGCCAAGCAGTATTCTGTTGCTTGGAGGGAAAGATGGTTAAGTAGGTTTGCTTTAGGAGGAGGGCAGCACCTGGAGGCTTCTGGTGTGGAAGAAAGGGGGGGGGGCACCCATGACTGTAGTGGGTATGAGAGAAGAGGGGAAAAAGAATGAAATGGAAGAGCCTCAACCACTTGACCATAGAGATGGAGGTGCCCACAAGATGTGGCAGCTGTTGAAGTAAAGCCCTTGGGCCTGTGGAGGTAGCCCAGCATCGGCAGCTCAGTGCCGGCCTCTACACTAGTAAGCCAAAAGCTCACAGCTCTTGAACACCTGGTAGATCTGAGTCTACCTATCTTTATGATGCTCCTTCTGTGACCTGGTAGAGTTTCCCTCTCAGTGGCTCTCCTGCGTTGATTTCTGCAGAGTCCCTCTGGTGTGTGTTCCTGGGTTGTCATCTTGACTCCTTCCCTTAAAAAAAAAATTGGTCTATAGTAATAGGCATTAGGGGGTATCTCATTGTTGTTTTGACTTGCCTTTCTCCAATGGCTAATGACCGGGAACATTTCCTCATGTGTTTATTAACCATATTCCTAGGTACTTCAGCTTTTGCATGGTTATTGTGAATCATACTGATTCCTTGACTTCTTTTTCTATGCTCCTATCACTGGTATATAGGAAACCAATTGATTTCAGATTGTTAATCTTGTATCCTGATACTCTACTAAAAATCTTTGATTGCTTTCAGCCATCCTATTGTGGACCCCTTAGGATTCTAAATATATAACAGCATGTCGTCTGTAAATAGCGAATATCTCACTTCTTTACCCAAACAACCTTGATACCTTGCCACTGTCTTATGGCATTGGCTAAGACTTTCAGCACAATGTTGAATAGAAGTGGGGATGAGGGGCATCCTTGTTGGCTTCTCTTGTTCAGTAGAAATGTTTTCAGCTTTTCTCAACTGAGTGTAATATTAGCTATTGTTTTTTGTATATTGCTTTTATTGTATTCAGGATTTTTCCTTCTAGTAATTTTCCATTAAAAAAAATAAAGAGAAAACAGCAGGAGTTTCTTTGCACTGTGAGAGAAGCAAAGTACAGGCAGGTGTTGCAAACAGGGACCATATGTGTGATGAGCATAGCTGTACTCTCTGTGGGATCGCTGACAAAGTAAAAGCCCTGGGTGCTGCGAGACCTGATCTCACTTCCCAGCCCCCACCATAGCTACACTGCCAGCAAATCTGGCAAACCCACAGCAAGTTATTCACACGGGTGACCTTATATCGGCACCATCTTCCAGGAGCTCTCAAATTAAAATAATTTAAAAACTGGTTCACTGCCCTAATGATGGTTTTAGGTATAAGATACTGAAAAGTAAATTGTTATTTCATGTAGATAAGGCTTATTATTTCATACAGAAAATACTTAAATAAAAACAATAAAAGAGGCTCACATGTTATAAGAAATGGTTTTAACATTTTAATGAAAAATATTAAATAATACCTAACAAAACCCACTGAAATTGTTCTTTAAGATGTTTCCATCTTGCTTCTTGATTGGCATCCTCGCCTGCAATATTCTTCACTCTTTTCACGACAGGTGTCTGATCCCATTCCTTTAGAGGTAGGCCAATTAGACCTTAGTCATTGTGTTTGAATCCTCAGAAACAGGAGCCTTCTTTTCTCTGAATGTATTATGTTCATATTTGAAAATTCTCTTTGCACTTCTGCTAAACTTACAGGAATTCTGACAATAGGTTTAGCTCCTTGAACACTTTCAGGAACTGAATAATTTGCTCATGATCTCTCATGGGAAGTCGGGGCATAACACAAAGCTGAAATGAATGATAACATTTCATCCTCTGGTTGCTTGGCCCTTTTTGACCTTACATTATTTTTTGTTTCATGAAGTATCAAATGCATGAGAACAAAAAAGGTAAAATTTCATCAAAAGTGACTATGTGTATTTCTCTCGGCTTGATGCTTCTGGCATCATTCACTATTTTGTCCATAGGATCTTTCAGTCTTCCTTGAAACTCAAGGCTTGACTTTTTCTTGGGCTCTTTCAGTTTCATGTGCAGAGTGTGCTCTTTTTTTGTGGTTTCTAACTGTAGGTTTTGGTACATTTCCTTATAATATTTTACTTTGTCTTCTCCAAGTGCCTTCTGAAATTTTCTGTTCAGCTCTCTGACTTGATCATTTTCCAACATTTGCCTCAGATAGTTTATGATTAAGAGCAAGTTTCAGAGTCTCTTCTGCTATTCGCTTTCCGATTTTCTTTCTTTTATGTCTTTTTAATGCCCTTCTGCTTTCTTCATGAATGATGTTCTTGATGTCCTCCCACAGGTATTCTGTCATTAGTATTTAATACATCAATCTGT
This sequence comes from Tenrec ecaudatus, assembly GCF_050624435.1. Taxonomy (NCBI): domain Eukaryota; kingdom Metazoa; phylum Chordata; class Mammalia; order Afrosoricida; family Tenrecidae; genus Tenrec; species Tenrec ecaudatus. The sequence continues at coordinate 298,165,664 of NC_134531.1, forward strand.
TCTTGAAATGTTCTCTCAAGGTCATATTTTGGTTCTTTTTTTTTTTTCTTCTTTTACATTTTATTAGGGACTCAAACAACTCTTACCACAATCCATACATATACATACATCAATTGTATAAAGCACATCCATACATTCCCTGCCCCAATCATTCTCAAGGCATTTGCTCTCCACTTAAGCCCCTTGCATCAGGTCCTCTTTTTTTTTTCTCCCCCTCCCTCCCCTTTCCCCCCTCCCTCATATGCCCTTGGTAATTTATACCTCGTTATTTTGTCATATCTTGCCCTATCCGGGGTCTCCCTTCCCCCCTTCTCTGCTGTCCCTCTCCCAGGGAAGAGGTCACTTGTGGCTCCTTGTAATCAGTTCCCCCTTTCCAACCCACTCACCCTCCACTCTCCCAGCATCGTCCCTCACGCCCTTGGTCCTGAAGGTATCATCCACCCTGGATTCCCTGTACCTCCAACCCTCATATGTACCAGTGTACAGCCTCTGTCCTATCCAGCCCTGCAAGGTAGAATTCGGATCATGGTAGTTGGGGGGAGGAAGCATCCAGGATCTGGGGGAAAGCTGTGTTCTTCATCGATACTACCTCGATACATCGATACATATTTTGGTTCTTATTAACTTGTTTTAATTTTCTTCAGCTTCAGCCTGAACCTACACATGAGCAATTTGTGGTCTTTGCCACAGTAAATCCCTAGCATATTTTTAGCTGCTGATATTGAGCGTCTTCGTCATCTCTTTCCACAGATGGAGTCCATTTGATTTCGCCATATTCCATCTGGAAAAGTGCATGTGCAATATCAATGCTCATGTTGTTGTTTAAGGTGTTTGCTATGAACAACTCATTGGTCTTACAAAATTCTATCATGTGATCTCCAGCTTTGTTTTCACCACCAAGACCCCATTTTCTAACTACTGTCCCTTTCTTTTTATTTCCAACTTTAGCTTTCCAGTTGCCAATAGTTGTAAATGCATCTGATTGCTTGTTTGATCAATTTAAAACAAAAGATATTGCTAGAATTAAATTTCTTGATCACTAGCTTTTGTGGTTGGTGTATAAATCTAAATAATACTTGCATTGATTAGATTTTCTTGAAGACAGATAGATATACTCCTATCATAAACAACATTTAACTTCAAGATACAGCTTGAAATATCCAGTTGACAATGAATGCAATACCATTTCTCTTTATTATGTCCCTCCCATCATAGTAAACCATATGATTTTTCTGAATGAAAATGGATACCGTTTCATGTCAGCTCACTAACATCTACAATCTTTATGCATTTCACTGTTTTTGATGACTTCCAATATTCTTAGATTATTTTTTTGTAAATTCTAAGTACATATTTATTAGTAGATGACTGCAGCTTTTACTTCTCATTTTAATCGTGCTCCATCAGCAAATGAAGATTCTGGGGCTTTATTCTCACAGGCTTTACTCCACTCACATCGTTATGGCCAAGTTTACTTTGAGAAGGCAACTGATCCTCAGTCATTTTTTGAGTGCCTTCTGACTGGAGGGGCTCATCTTCGGGACCTATCTCTGACATAGTTCTGCTTCTTTTAACTAGAGCATCTGCATCTGACAATGCTTTAATATTGTGCATGAGGTTTTCAGTGGTAAATTCCTCACATGGACAGCCGACTTCTTTTAGGTATGTAGTGAGTGTGTTCTTAGTCAGGAAGCTGGGCTGACGCATGCTCACTTTGGATAGTCCTGCTGGCATTTCAAGTACTGGTGACATAGCATACAGCATCACAGTAACATACACACAAGTCACCCCAGTGTAACAAACTGACAAACAAGGGGTGCAAAATATAGACGCAAATTAATGGTCTACCAATAGTGGTGTTTCTGTCATCCTAGCATGCATTTTAGTTTTATTTGTTTCTGTACGTTGTGGATATATGTCTCTCCTCCTCTTTCTTCTGTTGTTCCTACTCCCCTATCTAATTTTTAATTTATAATATATATGAACTATAAATCATTCAGTACATAATTAGGGAGTTGGCTGTGTAGAGAGATAAAAACCATTTATATCACCAACTTAAACATCCCATCATTTTCCACATCTCAAAATTTAGATGTTTTGTCTTAATTATTTTTCAGGTAATCTTCAATAAAAGACAACAAATTCTGTTCCAAAATTGTCTTTCATAAATATTAATGTAGTCCAAATTCAGAGATATTAATGCAGTTGATAGGAGAATTTTATATCTACTTCAGGGTACTGGTTCAAACATACTCATTGCTAACTTTTATACTTTTATAGCTAATGTATTTTTCTCTGAATACATATTTTCTTAATTATTTTTAATGTTTTACAATGTACTAGGAAACTAAAATTGTAAGAGTGTTTACCATTAAGAACTGTTTTTGGAAATGTATTAATATGAGGCTTGTTCATCGTCTTATTATTGTAAATTAATTTCTTTTTAAAAGTTGTTTTATTGATATAAAATTCACATATCATACACTTCCATAGTTAAGTCTCTTTCAAAAAATGCTGTCTATACATTATCACACTCAGTTCAAATGCCTCCCTTTCCTCTCTCACATTCATTATTTTCTCCCCAATCCCCTTCACCCTTCTCACTAACCCCGTTCCCCCAAAACCAATGTATCAATTATTATCTTCATTCATCCACTTCTTCTATGCTTCATAAACTGGGAAAATGAACAGAAATAATAAAAAGACAAAAACTAAATGTAACAGAACGAAATAATAATTATAATAATATAAAGATAAAAAGAAAAATGAGTAAGAAAGAAAAGACAACCAAAAATATTAAAATAAGCCAGCAAAGATATTTCTGTCATGGAACAAAGAAGAAATATTTTAAAGTAGAGGAAATTTAGGTTGGGTCAAGAGAGAAGTCAACTGACTAGGAATCATATTGTACTGTAGTTCCATCTATCATAATCAAGTTTACAATAATCTATGACCGATAGCAAAGCTTTTTGTGTCCCTCAACTGTGGCCAGGGGGGATCTCCCCGAGGCTTAATCCAACTAAGTTCTCTGCAGATGGATTTGGGGCTCCCACTGTCCTTAACCTTTTAGAAATCGGGGGTCCACAGTTTAAGTGGTGATGCTTTTCCCTTTGGATTTGGATTTTGTTATTGTCATCTTTGAATCACAGAGGCTAGTGTGCTCCTTCCTTTTGGACTTAGTTGACACTCACTTAGAGGCTGTGTGTTTGAATGCAAGCCTTTGAGACCCCAGACAGAGTCCAATAGCTAGCTGGGTCCCCTCAGCTTTCTTTACGCATTTGTTGTAGCACTCTTATCTTCAGTAATCTCCTCATGGAAGCAAGTATGGAGCAAGACCACGTTCCATGAAATAACTGTTCTTGGATTGGGACTAAAATTAAGTAAAAGCCCAGGATCCATCTGCTTGTCCAGAGAGCATTATGAATAACTCGGGTTTACTTTAGCAGTCATATTATTATTTTATAATAATAAAATAAAGAACAACCCCCAAAGCAAACAGCAAAAACAAACAACCCCCTCATCAAACAAAAATGAAACGAAAGAAAATATATCGGCAAACATCCTCCTGAGGTGTAAGGCTTTTGCATTGATAACATCCATAATATATCCAATGGCATAAAATTTAAGGTACTGTCAAGAAGAGGAGTTTATGTGAGTATAGACCAGCTTTGAACTGCAATGAATGAGTTATTGCTTTGTATGGATTGAATTCTTGAATGAGTGAGCTCTATTTATATTCAGCATGAGAAAATCTCTTGTAACATCCCTCAAAGGACAGATCCTTGCCTATGATATTAACATCTCTCACATGAATGTAAGGGGAGCATTGAGATACTAAGTAAGTGGTGGTTCTGGGTCCCCTTTCATTAGCAGCATAAGGCGTAACTACATGCAGACTTAAACAACAGAGGATGGCGATGTACCCTAGGGTTAACAAAATAACCACACCAAACATTGACATTGAGGGATTTCATCGCATAGCCACCCCGTATTAGGTTTCTGCAGCTGTGAATTTTTACGGGAGCAGATAGCCTCGAGTTCTGTCCCCTAACTGTTTCCTGCCAAGAAGTTGATGGTTTTAAGTTTCTGGCTTTATCCTACATGGATCCTTGCAGTTAGCAAGACCTGGAAGATATTAACCATCGCTGGGTTGAAGGAGGACCTCAAGACACCAAGAACATGAAGACATTGAACTAGCCAGCTGCTCAGTGGAAGAAATATGTGGTACTCACCTTCCAGAATGATTTGTGGTCTTTATAAAAAAAAAGAGCTGATACCAAGAACCCAAGTAGAAAGAACATGTTTTAAAAATGATGATGGCAACATATGTACAAATATACTTGATACAACTGATGTGTGGATTGTTATAAGAGCTGTAAGAGCCCCCAATAAAATTATTTATTTTACAAAGAACCCTATGAAAAAGCCATACTGACCTTGATGGACTTGATGTAAATGAGTATTATGTTGTAGTCCTGAAAGACAAGGAAATGGCCAAGTTAGAACGTAGAAAGAGATCTCCTAGAGAGAATTGGCTGCCTTATTGGACTGTGGACTATTGGATAGGAGGTTGACATTGCCAATACATTTCCTTCTGCTCTCTCATCCCCTTTGAGTGCTTCCCATTGTTAACTAGAAGCCACAACAAAGGCATGTCCCAAAGAGAGGGGTGAAGAAGGATCAAGATCAATCAGGTGGCACAGAGCATTCATTAGGTACTACCCCCTTTATTCATCACCATTTATTTTTAAAGAATGCATGTGTTCCTTATACAGGGGACACAGAAATTTCCATTATCTACTATAGGTTCAAAGGTGATACAAATTTAGTCACACGTCTATGTTTAACATTAATTATTCACTATCACTTATTGTTTTTGCTAATTTTTAAATAAATTTATTGGGGCTCATACAACTCTTATCACAATCTATACATACATCAATTGAGTAAAGCACCCTTATATATTCGTTGCCCTCATCATTCTCAAAATTTACCTTCCACTTGGGTTCCTGGAATCAGCTCATTTTCCTTTTTTCCCTCCTCCTCCCTCCCCCCTCCCTCATGAACCCTTAATAATTTATAAATTATTGTTTTATTTTATCTTACACTGCCCGGTCTCTCCCTTCACCCCTTTCCTGTTGCCCATCCCCCAGAGAGGAAGTTATATGTAGATCCCCGAGATCGGTTCCCCCTTTCTACCCCACCTTCCCTCCCAGAATCGCCACTCTCACCTTTGGTCCTAGATTCCCTGTGTTTCCAGATCCCAACTGTACCACTGTGCATCTTCTGGTCTAACCAGGTTTGCAAGGTTGAATTGGGATCATGATAGTTGGAGGGGAGGAAGCGTTTAAGAACTAGTGGACGGTTGTGAGTTTCATTACTGCTACACTGAACCCTGAGTGACTCATCTCCTCCCCACTTTTGCTATTCTTATTAGGCGTCGTCAGTTTACTTTTGATCTATAGAACCCCATGTATAAGAGAAAGAAACTCTGCCAGGGCCTGTACCATTCTCACCACCAGTCCTGTATTTCTTCCCATTGTTCTAGCCGTGCTGCATACAAAGCAGCATCTTTCCTTGAGTATCTACCAGCAACTTTACTGAGGTTCTTTATCAATAGGGGTGACATAAACACCAGAATATGAATCTTTAGTGTGTTTGCCTTTATTGGATTGCTTTAATTGACCACTACTATTGATAAGAGACTATTGAGAAATATCCCAGCAAATCTCCAAGTTCCATATAGAGTCCTCCTTGCACACACTGTGAGGCTGAAAAGCAATTTTTCTTGGGTAATGGCAATCAATTACACAGCCTGCAGAATAATGTCTTTTTTTCTGCGTATTGGTTCAGTAAAGAGACCCACAATGGTCTGCCTTATTTCTCAGCTTCCAATTTTATATAGCCATAACGGAGTTCCCCCAAGCCTCCCCCAAGCACAGGACTGCCAAACTGAACAAGCCTCGTGTTTCAGGGACCAGAGGCATACATTTCTTAAGTGAATTATTTGATATAATGGTAAGAAAGGGTAATTCCAGTTCCATCTTTTAGTTTTATGCTCTATTATTTTTGTTTACAGTAATAAAAATGCCATATACTTGTTACTGATTAGCCCTTTATGGCTGAAATATTTTCTACTTTTAAATTTTTGTTGATATCGTATGTTTTCTATAATGGAAGGCATGCTGAAAACAGGGAAAACATTTTTGAGGTACTATGGGTTTTTAGATAATTTGATACAACCACTGTGATTGAAATGCAGGAGAAGGAAAGATTGGAAACCAAATGGATTCACTGAGTTTGGTGCCAGAACTGAATCTGAAGATCTCATAATAAAGACTCTTCCCCTTAGACTTATTCAGGCCAAATACATGTTTTCAACAATAAAACACTGCTATATAAATGGGCTTTACCAGACGGAACACACAGGAATCATCAAATCAACCACATCTGTGGAAACAGAAAACAGAGCACAATAGCAGCCGTCTGAAAAGGTCAGGGCCTAAATACAGAGCAGACCATTAATTGCTCATAAGCAAGGACAGTTGAAGCTGAAGAAAATTAAAACAAATCCACAAAAATCAAAATATGAACTTGTCTCTCCCAACTGAAGGCATGCAACATCTTATGAATATATTTGATTCAAGGTCATCCAACATGAACAACCTAAAAGGTCATTAAAAAACAAGGAAGAAAAGAGCCTAGAATGAATGTCAAAGGAGTCTCTGAAACTTACTCTCCTCTAGAACTTAGACAAGCTAAATCAAAAGGAGGAAATGATGAAGTAAAATAGCTGAGTACAGGATTTCAAAAAAGAACACATAAAGATAAAATGAGGTTTTATCATCAAATGGACAAATACCTGCATTTAGAGAACCAAACGAGAAGAAAACGGTGACTCCGATGGCTCTTCAGGTGGGCGCATTAGTGGACGAGACCATTCCAGGAAGCAGGGAGAATGACCAGTCGACCCACAGGTGGAAGGGACCAGGAGAAACCATTCTGTGGATGGGGAAAGGAAAAGATTAAGGAAATTGGAGACCGTCAGCCAGAGAACCATCCTGAAGGGGTCCCTGAGGTGCCCCTGACCCCCGAAGCTGGTCTGTGGAGCTGAGGCTGCTCATGTTGTGGATGAGCTTTGTGCAGGAGAAGGTGCTGGAGATGGAGAAGGAGGCCGATCAGGAGGACCCACAGCTCTGCCATGACTTGGAATTGTGTGATGAGGCCATGGCCCTCCTGGATGAGGTCATCATGTGTACCTTCCAGCAGTCTGTCTACTACCTTACCAAGACTCTGTATTCAACGTTGCCTGCCCTCCTGGACAGTAACCCTTTCTCAGCTGGAGCAGAGTTGCCAGGACCTGGTGCTGAGCTTGGGGCCATGCCGCCAGGGCTGCAACCAACGCTGGGCGTGTTCCAGGCAGCCCTGGAACTGACCAGCCAATGCGAGTTGCACCCGGACCTTGTGTCTCCGATCTTTGGCTACTTGTTCTTTTTCTCCAACGCGTCCCTTCTCAACTCGCTCATGGAACGAGGCTTCATGGAGCAGTCTACGAACTGACCATCCCGCCTTGACCCCTGCTCATCTCCATCACCTGCTCAGTCACTACCAACTGGGTCCAGGGCGTGGGCCACCACCTTCCTGGGACCCACCCCCTGCAGAGCGAGATGCTATGGACACAGGGGACATCTTCGAAAGCTTCTCCTCCCACCCTCCCCTCATTCTGCCTCTGGGCAGCTCACGCCTGTGTCTTGCGGGTCCAGTGACAGACGACGTCTTGTATGGAGAGCTTTGCAGGCTCCGCCAACTTCTGTGGGACCTTGAGCAGCAGGAGCTGCCGGCCAATCACCGCCACAGATTTCCCGTGGCCACGCCTCCTTGACAACCAATAACAAATGAGCGCGGGAACCTTGAACCATCGTCGGCTCGGCACTCACAGGAGCCCTCCTGGGCGCGGAGATTTCTGGGAGTTGTAGTTCTTTCCCCCCGGGTAGCAAGTCTAGGCGTTTGAATAGTGGAGCAGCGGAGGATGGGACAGTGGGGAAAGGGCTTGAAATGTGGGTGCCACGAGAAGCAATAAAGGTATCTGTGGTCATTGGCAAAAAAAGAGAGAGAGAAGAACACAATGGGTATTTCTTTTTTGTTGCTTTTGGAAAACACATTTTATTTATTTAAAATTCTTTTCCTTTAAATCATTTTATTGGGGGTTTATGCAACTCTTATCACAATCCATACATCCATCCATCGTATGTCAAGCACATTTGTACATTTGTTGAGCTCATCATTCTCATAACATTTGCTTTCCACTTGAGCCCTTGGTATCAGCTCCTCATTTTTACCCCCTCCCTCCCTACTACCCTCTCCCTTATGAACCCTTGATGATTTAAAAATTATTATTATTTTGTCATATCTTACACTGTTTGATGTGTCCCTTCATCCACTTTTCTGTTGTCCATCCCCCATGGAGGAGGTTATATGTAAATCCTTAAAATCAGTTCTCTCTTTCTACCTCACTTTCCCTCCACCCTCCCGGCATCTCCACTCTCACCACTGGTCCTGAAGGGATCATCTGTCCTGGATTCCCCGTGTTTCCAGTTCCTATCTGTACCAGTGTACATCCTCTGGTCTAGCCGGATTTATAAGGTAGAATTGGGATCATGATAGTGGGGATGGGGGTGGGGGAAGCATTTAAGAACTAGAGGAAAATTGTATGTTTCATCATTGTTACACTGCACCCTGACTTGCTCGTCTCCTACCCAGGGGGTATCCAGTTGCCTACAAATGGGCATTGGGACCCCAATCTGCATTCTCCCCCTTTCACAAGGGTATGATTTTTGTTCTTTGATGCCTGATACCTGATCCCTTCAACACCTCATGGTCACACAGGTTGCTGTGCTTCTTCCATGTGGGCTTTGCTGCTTCTAAGCTAGATGGCTGCTTGCTTACCTACAAGCCTTTAAGACTCAGATGCTATATATTTTTTATAGCTAAAACCATCAGCTTTCTTCACCAGATTTACTATGAACACATTTGTCTTCAGGGATTGTGTTGGGAAAGTGAGCATCATGGAATACCAATTTGGTAGAACAAAGTGTTCTTGCATTGAGGGAGTACTTGAGTGGAGGCCCAATGTCCATCTGCTACCTTAATCCTAAACCTATAAATATATGGATGTAGATCTATTTCTCCACCATCATATATAAATATATTTACATATGTACATGCCTATATTTAGACCTCTATAAATGCCCTTTTAGATGCGGTGCCATTCTCTGGCCCCAAAATCTATCCTTTGCACTCCCTCGGGACCTCCCTGCTCTGCTCCCCCTGCTGCTTTGCCGCACACCCTTAGTGTTTTGCCTTGGTGTGGTGGGGCCAAATTGGGCCAGTCTGGACACTGTCTCCAGTGTTGCCCCCCGTAGGGCCATGGGTCAGCGAGTGATGTCCTGTCTCATAGTGGGATCAGCAATATGGTTCACTCTGATGTCATCGTCAAGGACTGGTGGACCAGGATGTGCTCCACTCTCTTTTCCTCCCACTTCATTTGCTCCATGTGTTCTGATCAGACATATCCCTCTCCCCAAGCTACAGCTTCGGTGCCATCCTCTAAAGTAAATACTTCTGGGGAGAGGAGCAGCTGTTCACATAGTTGGTGTTGGGGCTGGGCCCTCAGGCACCTCCACTGGCTCCCTGCTCCCTGCTGGCACTCTGCATTCACATCCCAGAGCACCAGGTTTAAGTCTGGTCCCTCCTTTCCTGTGGAGATATAACAATACCCTCCCCTTGGGTGGTTTAGTTCCCTCTCCCCCCGCTACATATTTCATCTTTTCCCCCTCTTCCCCCCACCCCATCCTTTTTAGTTGGCTACCATACATACCACTGGGTGTGTTCTGGCCCCTGCCATGCTACCTGGACCTCTCCCCAGAAATATTTGTATACAGTAGCTTTTTCCCTATGTCCTTTTTGCACTTTTTAAAGCTTATCTCAGTGAACTCATGTTATACTTGTCCCTTTGTGCTTGGCTTACTTCACTTAGCAAAATTTCCTCCAGTTCTTCCCAGTGCGACAATTTGCTTTAGGCGTTCAACACTGCTTTTTAGTGATACATAGTACTCCATTGTATGTATGTACCACCGTTATTTAGTCCATTCTTCTGTTGATGGAAATTTGTGTTGTTTCCAACTCCTTGTAATTGTGAACTGTGCACAATGGGCATTTCTTAAGCTGAAGAAACAAAAGAAAATATTCAAGCCCCTAGTTGTGATACTGAGGAATTCTATGGGCACTGAATGAATGATTCAGGGACCAGCAAAATAAGATGGAAATGAATACAGAGTCCCTTAACCAAAAATGAATTGTTTAATATTCAATCATTTAAGGAGATGTGGAAGGAAGAAGTCCAAGCTTCAGTGAGGCATTGGTGAAAAACAAAGTTCTAGGAATTGATATAGTATCAAACAAAATGCTTCAGCAAATGAATGAAGTGCAGGCGATGCTCATATATCTCTGCCAAGGTATTTGGGAGACAGCCACTTGGACAACTAACAGGAAGAGATTTATCTTTGTGTCCATTCCAAAGAGAAGTGATCAGACATAATGTGGAAATTGTCATGATATCACTAATATAAAATGCAAGTAAAATTGTGTTTAAGGTTATTTTAATGGTTGCAGCAGCACAATGACAGAATTCCCATGCAGATTGAGAAATGTGTGAAATGATGGAAAGCACTGCATATACTAAAGGGATCATGGCTGAAAGCACACACTACCAGAAAGATGTTCACCCGCGTTCTGTTGACTATGCCAAGGCTTTTTAGCTGTGTAGATAGTGACTTATTATGGAGAATAGTGAAAAATGGGAATTCCAGAACCCTTTATCCTGTACATAACCCAAAATGTAGATGTTTGAACAAAGCAATAGGATGCTGCATAGTGTAAAATTAGAAAAGGTGTGTGTCCAAGATGGAGTCTTTGATCGTACTTATTCAATCTGTATATTGAAGAAATTATCAGAATCCAATTGAATTTTGCTTGTTAATGTCGTATCCTGCTATGATACCAAACTCCTCTGTTTTCAGAAATCCTATTGTGGACCTCTTAGGATTCTTAATGTATAAGGTCATATCAGCAAATAGCAAAAGTTTCACTTCTTTACCCAGTCATATACCATGGATAGCTTGCTGATGTCTTATTCAACTGGCTTGGACTTCCCCACAATGTTGAATAGAAGTGGGCATATGGGACATCTTGTTGGATTCCCTTGTTCAGTGAAAATGTTTTCAGCTTTTCTCCATTGAGTGTAATATTGGGCTACTGATTTTCCATATGTGGCTTTTATTGTCATGAGGATTTTCCTTTCTAATCTTATCTTCTTGAGAATCTTTATTAGGAATGGGTGTTGGATGTGATCAATGCTTTTCCTGCACCAATTGATATGATCATATGGTTCTTTTTCTTTTGCTTGTTGATGTAGTGGATTACATCAATTGTTTTTCAAATGATGAAGCATTCCTGCATCCTTGGTATGAAGCCCTGGTATGAATCCCTTGGTCATGATGTATTATTTTTTGATATGCTGTTGGGTTCTATTGGCCAGGATTTTGTTGAGGATTTGCTCATCTATGTTCATGAGAGATATTGGTTTGTAGTTTTCTATCTTTGTGCGGTCTTTGCCTGGTTGTGGTATCAGGGTTATGCTAGCTTCGTAGAATGAGTTTGGGAATTTGCTGTCCCTTTCTGTGTTCTGGAACATCTTGTGTAGGATTTGTGTCAGCTCTTCTCTGAATGCTTGCTAGAATTCGTCTGGGAAACCATCTGATCCATGGCCTTTTTGGTTTGGGGTTTTCTTGATGACCTTGCTATGGGTCTGTTCAAGTTCTTAATGGCCATATGCATTAATTTGGGGTGAGAGTGATTTTCCAGATATCCGGCCTTGTATTCCAAATTGTTGAATTTTGTGGAATATAGTCTTTTTTAGTACTGTGTAATCAATCTTTTATTTCACTGTGGTCTTGTTACTTTCTCTGTTTAATCCCTAATTCTAGATATCGATGTCTGGTCCTTCTTTCCTTTATTAAGTTTTGTTAGTGATTTGTCAATTTTTTTAATCCTCCAAGGACCAATTTTTTGTTTTTGATTCTTTGCATTGTTCTGCTTTCTAGTTCTGGTATCTCTGCTGTAATTTTTACAATTTTTGTTTTGCTGTTGGAAGCATTCTTTTGTCTCTGTTCTAATAGTTGAAGATGCTGTATTAAGGTGCTACTATGATTCTTCCCCCTTTTTTTGATGTGTATTTATTGCGATAAAGTTACCTCTGATAACTGCCTTTGCTGCACCCCTTAGATTTTGTATGTTGTGTTGTCATTCTCACTGGTTTCTAGGAATGTCCTAATTTCCTCTTTGATTTGGAGATTACCCATTATTTTTTGAGAAGTGTGTTATTTAGCTTCCACGTATTTGTCTTTGGGTGTTTTGTTGTTGTTCTTTCTATTGTAAATTTCCAGGTTTATGTTGCTGGAGTGAGAGAAGATAGTTTGAAAGAGCTCTATGTGTTTGACTTCTCAAACTTTCCCTGTGTCCCAACAGGCTGTCTATTTTAGAACATAAGCTGTGTGCAACAGAGAAGAATGTATATATTTTTTTATGTTGGTTGGAGCGCTCTGAAAATATCTAGGAGGTTAAGTTGTTCAATTGAGTTGTTGAGATTTTCTGTTTCTATATTGAGTTACTTACTTGTTGATCTTTCTTTGAGAGTAGTGTATTGAAATAATTTATTATAATTGTTGATCCAGTGATTTCTTTTTCCATCTCTTTGAGAATTTGGTTGATGCATTTTGAGAGTCTTTTGTTGGATGCATATATGTTTATTATTTTATGGGGTTTTGGCCTATTGATGTTGTGAACATTAAATAATGCCCATTCTTGTCTCTCATTACACCATGTACCATGAGGTCTATTTTGTCAGAGATTAATATCACCAACCCTGACCCTGCTATTTTTTTATTGCTACTGGCTTGGTAAATTTTTACTAGCCTTTGATGCTTAGTTAATTTTTGTCTTTGAATTTTTGATGTGTCTACTGAAGGCAGCAGGTTGATGATTTTTTTTTGTCTAATCCAGTCTGGTGCTCTTTGCTTTTAATTGGTTCATTTAGATCTTTGACATTCAGTGTCCTTAAATCTAAATATAGATTAGTTACTGTTACTCATATTATTAGAATTTGATTTTTCTTTCTTCCCCTTTTGCAGGGTGGTGTGTGTGTATGAGAGAGGAGTTTATTTTGTCTTTGCTTCTCCACTAGATATGTATTGTTTTGGTATTATCTTAAGTCTATTGGATTCTGGGTGTTGGTTGGTACAACTCGTGGTGGCCTGATATTTGTGTGCTGTGCTTGTTGGGTTTGGGCCCATAAAGAACTAGAATGTGTTTTTTGTAGTGCTGGTTTTGTTGTTATGAAGTCTCCAAATGTCTCCTGGTTTGAGAAAACTGCTATTTCTCCTTCAAATGTGATGTGGAGCTTTGCTAGATAAAGGATTCTTGGATTGCAGTTGTCGCTCAACTTTCAGAATATGTTTCTCCGTTTCTTTTCTTTCCTGTATGGTCTCCTCAGAGAGATCTGAGCTCTTTCTTTTCTGTTTATCTTTCTTTTGGGCCCCTTCTTTCTCTTTAGCCATTTTCATGGTTCTCTCCATTTCCTAGAAGTTGGATAATTTGACCGCTGTCTTGATGTTTGTTTGGGTAATCTAATTGTTATTTTCTCTGGTTCCTGAATCATTATTATCACCGCCTTTTGATATAAGTGATATATACTTCCAGGAATTCCCTTACTATTTTAACTGTAGCCTTATTGGTTTCTTATGGTTCAGGCTCCCTAATAATTTGAACTGTTGTTCCCTTTATTGTATCTAACATCATCCTCACACTTTATTCAGATTTTTTGCTTCTTTGTTTCTCTTGTTTGTTCAATTCTTCTTGGTTATCTTGAAGTTCTCCCATTCAATGATCAACTTCTTCCATTCTTTTTGTCAGAAAATGGACCTTATTCTTTTTTTCTACTCCTTCAATCCTTAACTCCTCAATTTCCCTTGGGTGTAAGAACTCTAGTATCTCCATTTTATTCAGCTGTTTTCGGGATTGATGTCCTAATTTCTCTTAAGGCACTTAGCATCATTCTCTTGTTTTCTCCGTCTGGAAATTCAAGGGCTTCTTCTTTGAAATCCACTAAGTTTAGCTAGTCTTCAGTAATTGACTTTTGTTTCTTTTGATTTTTTTGTGGTACTGATGCAGTTGGCGTTTGTTTATGTCGCATCTTGGTTGAGCTGAAGGTCTTGTGTGGGCTTCTGGGATGTGTAGTGGGGAGATGCTGACTCTTTAGGGAAGCATCAGATAGGTGTTTAAAATGTATTGTGTATAGATGAGGAGGGAGTGTTAGTTTTGTGAGTAGGAAAATAGGATATAGGTGCTTGGGAACAGGTTTCTAGTGATGGTAATAATCATAGGAAGCCTTCCTGTTATGTATAGTCAGACAATAGGGTTATGGGATGTAATTTAACATGATAAGTTAAGGGAGAGTGTGTGTTACTGAGGTGGAGGGAACAGATTACAGAGGTTATGGTGTTTGGTTACGTTAGAGATATATAAAATCTATCAGAGTCACTTGTCAACCCAGTACATTATGTAGGCAGAGTGAAGCCCTTCCGTTATTTCTTGTTTATAACGTGAGACTCCCCCTATAGTGTGTCTCTTCACAACTCACAACTATCTGTGTCCCGGGTTGAAATAGGCTATTGTAGTTGATACCCCTGGGAGGAGGGGCTTCGAATCAGAAGGCAAGCTGGCTAAGGACAGTGGGTCCCTGTTAGTCTGGCTAGACTAGAGAAACAAATCCACAGAAACTCATATGTATATAAGAGAGAGTTTTATATAAAGGGTAAGTATACATTAAGAAAGCATCCCAACCCAGTGTAGCCCAAACCCATCAATCCAACAATAATCTACTAAGTCCTCTTCAATCTCACAAAACACATGCAATGATGCCGACTGCAGGAGAAAAGCCAAATCAGTGAGCGTGTAAGCATCTCAGAGCTGGCAGGGGTCTCCACTTGGCTGCTCCAGCACCCAGGGCCGCATCAGGGTAGGTCCATGTAGCTTCTCCTCAAGGGTGTCTCAGAAGATGTGAGACTTGTCAGCTGAGGCAGGGAACTGGCTAAGGCAGCTGTACCCTGGTCCAGTGATCAGAGAGCAAGATACCTGAGAATTAGAAAGGCGAGGCTCACTGAGCCATTTATCTTTCCATCCTTCAATTAATCCCACATGTATTTATCAGCCAGGTTGGCACAATAAACCTTGACTATCTCAGTCCCTGTTTCCATAGGAAATCTGGAAATCCCGCGTCCTATTTCCTCTGTCAGGGAAAGGAGATTTATGTTTCCTTCTTCAAAAGAAAGTCAAAACCAAATCTAACAACCCCTTGGAGCCTGCTGCTCTGCAAGTGTGAGCTACATTTCTGTCTCACAGGATCCCTCCTTTGATAGCTGGGGTTATCTATCTGGAGAGCCTAGTCACACCCTTATTATTAAGGGAGTGAGCGGGGCCTTGGTAAAGGATTGTCCCAATTGGAATTCTATTTTGCAGGCTTCCAAAAGTTCCAGCATCCAGGGCCTCCATATTTACACATGGGCTTCTGTGGAATGCCCTTGAGGGGCAGACTGTCTTGGGCTACTTCCTCACATTGGATGACACTGAACCGGGGGAATGAGTAGAACCTGGGAGTCACTGGCACACTGAAGAGGAAGTAGTCCATGGGATAACTGACAAAAGAACTCTGGGGTGCTGTGAAATCCAGTCTCCCTTCTGAATCCCCCATATTGGCTTCCTCCCCTGCAGATCTGGTGATCACACCATGGTTCAGGACTGAGCAATGTTTCATTATGTTTTGCAGAGGTCAGCATAAGTTCAAATGACTCAACTGCACCTAACAACAACCCATGTTTCAGGTGGACTTTGGTGATATCATTTTTGAGGCAAGGACTCTTTCTTTAGATTCTCAAAGTTATAGAGGTAACAGTATGTACTACAACTCTGTTGTCCTAATGATCATGAAATAGTGAACATTTATATTTCATCCAGAAGGACAGCAATCCAATCTTATAATTAGACTTGTCAGATTGACAACAAATAAGATTTCACAAGGCCATTCCACTGTTCTTTTACCACCAATTTTATAGTAGCAGGATTCAGGGTAATAATATGAAGGTGAACTTATTATCACAATTTCTTCTACTTCAAAATATCTGAGTCAGAAATGGGTTATGTTATATTATGGGGAACAAAAAGATACTTCAAAAGTCAGATGATGAACTGGCCTATGATTTTCAGATTTTGATTATATTTATCTAATAAATCTTTATTGACTTGCTAAAATTATAGTAACAAAATATAAAAACTGTGGTTTATAGTAATAGAAATTTATTGTCTCATAGTAATGAAGGTTAGGGTGTTTGTTGGGTCATTTGGGGGTAGATTCAAAGGCCTACTCCAGACCTTTGTAAAAAAGAATCTGCTTTTAATAGTATTAAACATATACAGTCACCTAACACTATGAAATATTCTGAAGATAATTTCCAGGTTTTAGAGTAGCTAAATATTAAACACTGCTTGTGAATGTTGTGGCTAGCTCAAGTGGAGAAAGGCTTATTTACTGAGCTGTATAGGAATAGTCTTGAAGCTAAAGGGGCATCACAAGGGGAAAAATTCATTGGAAAATATTTGATCCAAAGGATTAACTGGTGAAGATAGTAATTATCATATCAACTCTCATGAATAAAAAACCTGCTTGTGTCAAATATTATGGCAAATGTTTGTAATGCAAGCCAGTGGCTACCTTTAATAGCATTTTATCTCCTTTTCTTTAGAGTCATTGATAAAAATTTGGAATTTCTGTGGTTCCATTAATGAAAGATATATATATTTAAAAGCCTTTGACCATATCACTCAATAGTTAGATTATTTCTAGGGTAAACATATAAATTAAAGCAGTTCAATCACAGTAAATGTCATAATTTCTTCTGGGAATGATGAGAGAAAAATTATCTTTTTACTGTGAGCATTTATATTAGATAGTTGTCAGAAGATAGAATGAATTTAGCCAACACACAAAGTGGACCGAAATTTTACACACAGAAGAAATCACAGAGAAACAGCTTATTTGTGATCAACTTCTATTCCATTATATTGTTTTCATTAAACTATATCCATTTCATATTGCTGGATACCAAATTATCATAACATTTATTGGTTCAGTTATCTTTATGTTTCCTATATGGGAGATGAGGAGGCCTAATGATGCAGGCGATAAGCACTCAGTTTTTAACTAAAAGGTTGACAGTTCAAACTCACCAGATGCTCATATAAGCAAGATATGGCAGTCTGCTTCCATGCAGATTTACAGATCCTGAAGCCTCATGGGATAGTTTTCCACAATTGTGTCTTATCATCTCAGGGTTTCTTGGTGGCTTTCCCTGGCCTGGAAAGGTATCCAGGTGTACCACTGAACGCACTCTGACCACCATCTGAAGAGAAGCCCAGCCTCACAGGGGAACTCACAATAATAGCCTATATCTGCCTTGGACTGTATGTCAAAAAAGGAGAACTAGAAGTTGGGAAGCTATCTACTCTCAAGGGGCCTTATGTTATAAAAACAAACAATTAAAGGTTTGCACTTTCACTTTCACACTTTACAGGGTCTACCAGGGACCCTGGCCAAGTTAACATACCCATCATGCACCCCAGCAACCATACCCAAAGAACTTGCTTCCTACACCTTGACAATATTTATTCTTCACCAACTTACTAACTAAATCCGTATCCCCCATAACCCTCTGCACCCAGATCCCTGTGAACACCTGTCAACCCGTGCATGATCGGCCTGACCAGTGCCATCCTCGCTGCTCATGACACATCTGGTTCTGCTGGTAGCCATCAGAGCCTGAGACCAGTCTGTGCACAGACCCTTGAGCAGCTTCCTTCCTCAGTAAAGTTTATGAGGGCCAGCCCACATTGTGTTGGACCAGCCAGCCCAGCACCATTCTTGTTGCATGTAATCACCATGCCCACACTGCCTGAAAGATCCCATGCCAATACTGCCTGAAAGAGCTTTCTAGATAGATAGTTCCACCTATGTAGGGACAGAAGCACCCCCAGTGAGATAAAGACACAGCTCAAACCAGTAATGCAGCTGACTGATGGTAGTTCTTATAATCACTCCTGGTAGCCTCTGAGAAAGAAATCACAAGTCTTCTGGATTTCCAGGAAAATGATGCCAAGCTCCACCAAAATGTAATGGAGACAGCAACCTACATCAGCAGACAGTACAAGAAACCAAGAGAAGCCAAATGCGATATCTGAAAGGGACCTAAACCTAGCGACGTACATAGAAGAGGCATAATTCAATCTGCCACAGAAAGAAATCTGTAGTATGTTGCTTAGAATCATACAGGACACAGGGAATCAATACAGAAAAAGGATGAAAAATTAGAGAGGATAGTGTCTGGATACCAAAGTGAAATACAAGAGCTAAGACAAAACAGTAGAAGAAAAGCAAATGGTATAAGACCTTACCACTAGAAGAGGTGGAAAATAATATCAGCAACCGTGAAGATAACCAAGTAGAATACAACAAAAGTGACAATCAAACAAGTTAATTGAAGAAGCGAAGAAAACCTGAGAACAATAAACGATGCTATGAATAGAAACAATATATGAATAATTGGGTTACCAGAGCAAAAAATAATGAAAAAAATCAACAGCCAATACAGCAAGGGAATTCCTGGAACAAAACTTACACAATTTAATGAAAGAAAATCAGACAATCATTCAGGAAGCAGAGAGGACACAAATTAGACCGAACCCCAAGAAGAACACACCAAGGCATATAGTGATCAAATTATTCAACTTTGAGGAAAAGGAGAAAATCATAAGAGCAGCTAGAGAAATATATGCAGGCACTTATAAGGGTAATCAGATAAGAATATGCTCAGACTTATCAGCAGAAACTATGAATAAGAGGAGAATTGAACAGCATCTTCCAAAAGCAACAAAAGAACTGGTAACCCAAGAATCCTCTATCTTTTTTTTTTTTTAACAATTTATTGGGGCTCATACAATTCTTTTCACAGTTCATACATATACATACATCAATTGTATAAAGCACATCTGTACAGTCTTTGCCCTAATCATTTTTTTCTCTTTTCTTCTTTTACATTTTATTAGGGACTCATACAACTCTTACCACAATCCATACATATACATACATCAATTGTATAAAGCAGAATCCTCTATCTTGCCAAAATTTCCATCAGAATAGACAGAGGTAAGGGTTTTCTCAGATCAGAAAAAAATTAGAGACTAGGTCAGCAAACAAAACAGAAACAAAAATAATAGCACTACAAAAATTACATTCCAACTCATTTTGGTCAGAAGACCAACATCCACAGAGCCCAAACATGAAACCACCAATTAGGAAGTCAGAGCAGTGAAAGCAATGCCCAAGATGTCATTGATCCAACGGTGAAAAGAAGGCAATATTGATTCCACCCACACACACATAACATTCTGCTAACGAGGGGGGGGGGAAATGTCTATCATAAAATATATTTTCCTAATCCACAGATGGATGTATTATCTGAAGTCAAAGGGATGAATTCCCCCATCAAAAGACAAAGTCTAGCAAAGTGGATTAGACAACAAATCCCAGCAATCTGTTATCTGCACATCTCAAGTGCACACAAAAAACTAGTTGAGGATCAAAGAGTGGCTGAAGCTATATCAAGCTAATGACAATCCAAAAAAGCAGGGGTCACAACTCTAATCTCTGATAAAATCAATTTCAAGGTGCCAGACATAACAAGAGATGACTGTGGGCATTATATAATGCTTAAGGGATCAGTAGAGCAAGAGCCAGTGAGCACAATAAACATACGTACCGTACAATAGACCTGACGAATATGTCAATCAAATCCTCCAAAAAAGATGAATAAAGGAATCATGAGATTGACAATCATAGTAGGAAACTTCAATACACTGCTCTCTGAGATGAATATATCAGAGGAAAAGCAGCTTAAAAAGGGACTATGGAAGTGACTACAAGACAGCCTGATGTGACAGATACATTCAGAGCTCTCCATCCAACTGCAAAACCAGTTTATATTCCTTTCAGGTTCATATGGCATATATTTGAAAATAGAACACATGCTGGGACACAAGTCAAGTTTCAGCAAATTCAAACATACAGAAGTCACTCAGACTTCCTTCTCTGATCACTACACCATAAAGCTGGAAATCAACAAAGAAAGATAATACAAGGGCAAATACTTAAAGGATGAATAACTTACTTCTTCAAGAGGAGTAGGTATTGTCCCAAATTAGAGGTAAAATTAGAAAATTTCTAGAAATCACTGAAAATGAGTATACAATATGCCAAAATCTATGGGATACAGCAAAGGCAGTAATCAGAGGATGCTTGATAGCAATGAAGAAGGAAGATGGTGGATTCCTTCACACAAAACATTCAACTGTTGGGAAAGAGTCAACAGAATAATCCTTCTAATACAAACAAAATAATGAAAATTAGGCCAGAGATAAATGAGTTGTAAAACAAGTTAAAATAATGAAGAAAAATCAACTCCGTAAAAAGTTGGTTCTTCAAAAGGATTAACAAAATTGACAAACCGTGGACAATCCTAAAAAAGGAAGAGAGAACAGACGTCAATAAAAAGGTTGAGGTATGGTCAATGGGAAAGTGGGTGAAGGGAGACGCCAGGCAGTGTAAGATAAGATAAAATAATAATTTATAAATTATTAAGGTTTCATGAGGAAGAGGGGGAGCAGAGAGGGAGGGGGAGGGAAAAAATGAAAATGAGCTGATTCCAGGAACCCAAGTGGAAGGTGAATTTTGAGAATGATGAGGGCAATGAGTGTCTAAGGGTGCTTTACTCAATTGATGTATGTATGAATTGTTATAAGAGTTGTATGAGCCCCAATAAAATGATTTATATAAAAAAGATTGATGGATGAAATAGGGAAAATTACAATGGACTCTAATGAATTTGAAAAATGAATTACACAGTACTACGAAGGACTGTGCTCCAAAGAATACAACAACCTGGGAGAAATGGACAAAATCCTGGAAAAACAAATATTCCACAGATTATCTCATATAGACATCAAGAACGTGAACAGACCCATAGCAAAAGAAGAAATATATAAAGTTGTCCAAGAACTACCAACTAGAAAGAGCCCTCGCTCTTCACAGGAAAATTATACCAAGCATTCAGGGAAGAGCTGACAACCATACTACACAAGCTCTTCCAGGACAGAGAAAAGAATGGTAAACTTTCAAATGCATTCTATGAAGTTAGTATAACACTGGTACCAAAACTCAGCAAGAATAGAGAACTACAGACTGATATATCTAATCAACATAGATGCAAACATGCTTTACAAAATCTTGGCCCATAAAATATAAAAGTATATAAAAAGAATAATTCATCATGACCAAGTGGAATATATACCAGGGATTTAAAAAAATTATTAAGTACTTTTATTTAGGGGTGCTTACATCTCTTAGCACAATCCACCACTCATCTATTGTGTCAAGCACATTTGTACATATGTTGTCATCATTTTCAAAGCATTTTCTTTCTTCTTGAGCCCTTGATATCAGTTCCTCATATTTTTCTCTTCTGTCCCCTCCCCTCCCTCCCTCATGAACCCTTGATAAGCTAGAGGTTATTATTTTCATATCTTACATTGTCCTCTGTCACCCTTCACCCACTTTTCTGTTGTTCGACCAGTGGGTGGAATGTTGATCCTTGTGATTGTTTCCACCTTTCTCCCCCCACTTTCCCCTTATCCCCCTAGTGTCTCTATTCTCATTACTGGCCTCGAGGGATTTATTTACCCTGGATTCCCTGTGTTTCAGGCTCGTTTGTATAGCAGTGTATATTTTCTGGTCTACTCTGATTTGTAAGGTAAAATTGAGGTCATGATAGTGGTGGGGAGGAAGTACTAGAGGAAAGTTGTATGTTTCATCTATGCTATACTGTACTCTGACTGGCTCGTCTCTTCCTTGTGACCCTTCTGTCCAGTTATCTACAGATAGATTTTGGGTCTCCATTACACACTCCCCCTCATTTGCAGTGATATGATTTTTTCTTCTGGGTCTTTGATGCCTGATACCTGATTCCATCGACACCTCATGATCACACAGGCTGGTGTGCTTCTTCCATGTGGGCTTTGTTGCTTCCCAGATAGATGGCTGCTTGTTTATCTTCAAGTCTTTAAGACCCCAGGTGCTATATCTTTTGATACCCAGGCACCATCAGCTTTCTTCACCACATTTGCTTACACACCCATTTTGTTTTCAGCAATAGTGTTGGGAAGGTGAGCATCACAGAATGCCAGATTATTAAAACAAAATGTCCTTGTGTTGAGGGAGTACTTCAGTCAAGGCCCAACGTCCATCTGCAACCTTAATTCTTAACATATAGATATTAGTGCATAGATCTATTCCCCTATAGTGTTATATATATATATTTAAATATGTACATGCTTGTATTTAGACCTCTATAAATGTCCTTTGGTTCCTAGTTCTTTCCTCTATTTCCTGTTACTTTCCTCTTGTCCCACCATCATGTTCGGTCTTCATTTAGGTTTAGTAATTTCTCACTGTTACTTTCCCCTTGATTAAGCCCCACTAGGCATCCCAAAGGCTTCACAATAGGAGTGCTGGAAACAATAGAGAAATGGTAGGATACAGGATTAACATGCAGAAGTCAATAGGATTGCTATATACCACTGATGGGATTACAGAAAAAGAGATCAAGAAGGTAGTATTTTTCACAGTAGCCAAGCATAGATTAAAATATCTAGGTACATGTCTAGCAAAAAGTCCCCAAATGACCCGTTCAAGGAAAAACACAGAACACTGTTGTAGGAAACCAAAAGGGAACTTCACAAATAGAAAAAATAGCCCATTATCGTGGATTGGTAGACTCAATATTGTAAAGATGTCTAGCCTACCTATGTGCAACATAATCCCAATACAAATACCAGCACTACTTTTCAAAGAAATGGAAAAACTGACTACTGACTTCATGTGGAAGGGCAAGAAAACCAGAATTGGGAAAGATCTCTTTAAGAAGACGAATAAAATGGTGAGCTTGCATTACCCGACTTTAAAACTTATTATACAGCCTCAGTTGTCAAACAGAATGGTACTGATATATTGATAGATACACAGACCAATGGATAAGAACAAAAAATCTAGAAATAAAAACAGCAGAATACAGATAACTGATTTTTGATAAGTGTTCCTGTGGTAGTTACCTAATCTGGTGTCAATTTGAAGATTAAGAGTGTAGCGGTGGAGTCTAGCTTGTCAATCTGGAGATAGCCAATGAGACCTCTGGGTAGGCATGGACTTCTCCTGAGATTGTGGGAATGCCTGTGTTTCCTCTTTGTAGGTGGGAGACACTTCTCTCTCTCTCCTCATTCCCTTGGAGATGTTTTGCTGACATTCACATGGTGCTATGCCCTGGGAGTTGGAAAGTCCAAATGGACCCTCTCTGATGCAGCCCTCGGTGCTGGAGAAGCTACATGGAGACCCCTGCCAGCGCTGAGATGCTTATAATGCCACTTGATCCAAAGACTTTCTACCCACTGGCCTGTGATCGTCCTGCATTTGGCATCATTGCATGTGTTTCATGAGTCTGTAGAGGACTTTATAGATTTTTATCTATATGGGATAATATTGGACTTAAGGGCTTGGATTGGACTGGCTTGGGATGCTTTCTTAATGTACAATTACCCTTTATGTAAAACTCTCATACACATATGAGTTTCTATGTATTTGTTTCTCTAGTCTATCTGGACTTACACAGTCTCCCCCAAATCAAATGAGAAGCAGATGCCCCTTTTAACAAGTGGTGCTGGAAAAATTGGATATCAACCAGCAGAAGAATGATTATGACCCTTACCTCACTCCACTTATTTATTGATACTTATCGTGCCTCTAAGAATTGAAACTTGGTTTTGTATGTTTTATTAATTCACAATTAGTGAAGATCTAAGCAATCTAATTGCTAAAAGTTAATGGTTGATGGATCTTTTTCTTATTCAATAGAGGCAAAAGAATGAAAAGCAAGAATTGTAGGCTCTTCTGTTATAAAGAAGTTTTCTTACTTGGGGTAAATTGAAGCAGACAGGAAGATAAATCTTGAAAACTTCATAAATTCGATCTAGCTAAGTACTGTTTACATTTCCTGGACTAGGATAATAAAAGCTTTGAATACACACATGTAGACACTCATACACATATTCAAACAAAGTCAAGTAGAGAAAATTCAACCTTTATGTGTTATGTTAAGGTTTTTAAAAATACTTTAATTGTCCCTGGGTTGGCCCCCCCCTCCCCTTCCTTTCTCCCACCTTCCATTCTTCCATATTCCGCCCCCCCCCCCGGAACCATTGGTCCCATTCTTTTCATCTCCCAATTGTCTATCCCTCCTATCTTCTCTAGATAGCCATGCAGATACATTAATAAGTGCAAAAACCAGGCAAAGCCAATAAAACAACAAAGGAAGTAAAAACCAACAAAACAATAACAACAACAGCAAAAACAATAGCAAAAAGAAAGTCACTGACAAAAATGGAAAAGCCTATAAATAGTTCAAGGTCTGTTTCTTGGCCTTTAGCAGTGTTTTTCCAGTCGAGTCTGATGGGGTGCCACATTCTGTCTCCAAAGTCTATTTTTGATATTCCCTGGGGTTTTCATCCCCCTGCTGTTCTGTTGCATGCCCTCAGTGCCTTGCTACAGCGTGATGGGGCCAGACTGTGCACTGTACCCATCCTGTGTCTCCAGTGCTGTTCCCAGCAGTGCCACGGTTCAGTGAGGGATGCCATGTCCCCTGGTTGGGCCAGCCCTATGGTCCTCTCCAAGCGTTGTAGACTTCAAGCAGAAACATTGTCCTCGGGGCTTGGTGGGCCAGGATGTCCTCTCCTCCCTCTCCATCCCTTTGCGTTCCTCCCATGTCCTCTAATCTGACCCTGTCCCCAAACTATAGCCCCAGTGCTGTCCTCTGAAGTGCATTCTTCTGAGGGGGAAAGGATGTCCACATAGTTGCGACTGGGGCTGGCCCACAGACCTCTCTATTGGTTAATGTGGCTGAAATAATTTTCACACAAAAGAGATGCACTCCAGGAATTTATATATCAAGGTATCAACAGAGATATTTTATGTTCTCAGAGTCACACAAAGAAAAATTAAAAGATTCTTTTTGAAATGTAAGCCTCTATAATGTATTCTCCTTTTGTACCTGCTTATATCTGGATGCAAATGAAAGGCAATAAATTACCTTCTAAATAATTTATTTATTTTCATTTGAAATCTCTATATTTTATTTCATCACTACAAATATTTGAGTCCTGTGATATATTTGGTTACTAGTTTGTTTCCTAACTACACTCAGCAGTTCGAACCAGAACTATAGGACAGCTCTATTCTGTTCCATAGGTTAACTATCAGTAGAAATCAATTCAATGGCAGTGAGTTTGTTTTTTAACTAGTACATTGGTTTGTATATTCCTCTTGACTGTTTCTCAGAGTTCTAAAACTTTACAATGATATATATTCTATACATGTATTTTAAAGCATATATGTATATACATGTGTATGTAAGTCCACATACATACATTTCTATAAGGAGATTTAGTAACCACACAAATATCTTTTTTCTGGCAGTGATTTGCAGCTAGGTAACTGTAGGATATTTTCACATCTTAAAAATAACTAGAGTCCTGAAATATGGTGAGCATATTTCATAATATTGGGTAGTTACTAGACATTCAGTTAACAGGAAAGAAAAAAATTATCCAAAGTTTTTAGAGGAAAGGTAAGACGGCTGGAGGTAGCTCATCAGGACATATTTTGGTGACTTTCAATGTAAAAGACAACATATACTATGAGATCATATTTAGCGATCCAGAAATAAAATTAAATGCCTTGCCCCTCACCTAAGAGAAAATGTTAAAATTATACAAGATAATATTGTACCTTAATGATGAAATTTCTTGCTAGTCATGATTTCATAAGCATTGATTCATTTTCTAAAATGTTACATAGTATTTATGTCAATGGATATATTTATACATACATAGTATATATTTCAAGTATTTTGTATATTTTAATTCCCAAACATTTAAGTTTCAAATTCAAATGAGATCTTGTGACAGTCCTTTGGAAAGATTTGTTTGTTTACTTCCTAACTTTAGCAAATATTTATTAACTATGTATCATGTGCAAAGCAACCATTGTCCTTATACCCTAATATTTTATTATTTTAAAAGGGAAATATTTTCCTTAGTAACACCTCTTTTCACTCAAATTATATTGGTTTTTAACTTATTAACTTGAACACACAAAACACCAGTGTCTTAGAAAGGGAACAGTATTTTCAAAAGAATCTAGAGGACATTGCCTTCCATACTTTCCTTGTGTCCATTGTAGAGGGTGGGTGCATAATATTGTCATTCAAGAATATACCATTGTCGGACAAAAGATTGTTACATCAAGGTAAGTAGAAGTACCGATTAAAGGCAAACTACCTTGACAAATTACATTATGCACATCATTAAGTCTATTAGGATAAGCACACAGAGCCTTAGAAGCAGAGTGATTAAGCCACAGAGGTTCTATTGACTGATAAGACATGATAGCCATCATCATGGAAGATCAATAGCCCTTGGAACACTGTCTAGCAGTTCTGAAGTGGTTCATGGGAAGTGTGAAGACTTTTTAGGAGTAAAGTTGTTAGAGCATGGTGGAAGCAAAGGCAGACTATTATTTTGTTTTGCTTGATTGACTTCTTTGTTGATTTACTCGATAAAATTTGTTGAGTACTACATGTTCTGAATTCATCTAGGGCAATGTTTCTTAGTCCTGACTACATATTACAATAAACAGGGAACTTCATAATGACTCCTAAAAAACAACAGGTATCTTTGTATGTTTTCTCAATGCATTACTTAATTCCCCACTCATGAACCTTGTGAACTGTGCCAGAGAATACGAGTGATGCTATTAGCTGACTGTTGGATCGCTAACCCCAAGGTCCTAGTTTCAAACTCACCAGCGGCTCCGTGGGAGCAGGATGAGGTTACCTGTGCTCATAACGACTTAAAATCTCAGAAACCCTACACTAGGTTAGTGTTTGTTAGGTGTTGCCAAATTGGTTCCTGCTCAAAGCAACCCTATGTATTACAGAATGCACTACTGCCTGGTCCTGGGCCATCCTCAAAATTAGTGTTATATTTGAGCCAATTTTTGTAGCCATGTGTCAATTCATTTCCTTAAGAGTATTGTTTCTTTTTCTTTAACATTTTATTAGGGGCTTATGCAACTCTTATCACAATCCATACATATACATACATCAATTGTATAAAGCACATCCATACATTCCCTGCCCTAATCATTTTCAAAGCATCTGCTCTCCACTTAAGCCCTTTGCATCAGGTCCTCTTTTTTTCCCCTCCCTCCCCGCTTCCCATCCCTCATGTGCCCTTTGTAATTTATAGATTGTTATTTTGTCATATCTTGCCCTATCCAGAGTCTCCCTTCACCCCCTTCTCTGCTGTCCGTCTTCCAGGGAGGAGGTCACATGTAGATCCTTGTAGTCAGTTCCCCCTTTCCAACCCACTCACCCTCCACTCTCCCAGCATTGCCCCTCACACTCCTGGTCCTGAAGTTATCATCCACCCTGGATTCCCTGTGCCTCCAGCTCCCATATGTACCAGTGTACAACCTCTGCTCTATCCAGACTTGCAAGGTAGAATTCGGATCATGGCAGTTGGGGGGAGGAAGCATCCAGGATCTGGGGGAAAGCTGTATTCTTCATCGGTACTACATCGCACTCTGACTGACCCATCTCCTCCCCTAAACTCCTCTGGGAGGGGATCTCCAGTGGCCGACAAATGGGCTTTGGGTCTCCACTCTGCACTTCCCCCTTCATTCACTATGGTAAGATTATTTTTTGATGATGCCTTATCCCTGATCCCTTTGGCACCTCGTGATCGCACAGGCTGGTGTGCTTCTTCCATGTGGGCTTTGTTGCTTCTGAGCTAGATGGCCGCTTGTTCACCTTCAAGCCTTTAAGACCTCAGATACTATTCTCCATACCGCCCCTCCCCTCTCCCACCCCCGCTCTCTTCTACTTTACCAAGCATTGTGTTCTTTTGGAGTGACTGGTCTCTCCTGCTAACGTGTCCAAAGCATGTGAGATGAGGTCTCTTCTCTCCTCACTTCCAAGGAGCATTCTGGCTGAATTTCTTCCCAGACAGGTTTCCTTGTTCTTTTTGATAAGCCACGGAACTTACAGCAGTCTTCAAGAGTACTATAATTCAAATGTATCAGTTTTTCTTTGGTCTTCTTTATTCAACGTCCAACTTTTGCATATATATGAAGTGATGGAAAATATCATGGATTTGGTCGGGCACACCTTGGTTCTCAAAATGATATCCTTGATCTTCAATACTTTAAAAATGGTCTTGTGCAGCAGATGTCCCCAGTGCGATGCATTGTTTAATCTCCCGACTGCTGCTGCCATGAGCTTTCATGGTGGATCCAAGCAAGATGAAATCTTTGATGACAGCTTCAACTTACTCTGTTTATCGCGTTGTTACCTATTGGTCCAGTTCTGAGGACTTTGGTTTTCATTACAGTGAGTTGTCATTTATATCAAAGGCTGCCATCCCTATCAGTAAGGGCTTCAAGTCCTCACTTTCAGCAAGCACGTTTTGTTGTCTGCATATCACAGGTTGTTAATAGGCCTCCCTTCAATCCTGATGCCACGTTCTTCTTCATTTAGGTTATCCTCTCTGATTCCTTGCTCAGCAAACAAATTGAACAAGTAGGATGAGAGAATATAACCCTGACACACACTTTTCTTGATTTTAAATCATGCAGTAATTTCCTAGTTTGGATTGAACACCTGCTTCTTGATCCATGTACGATCTCTGTATGAGCACAATGAAGTATTCTGGAATTCCCGTTCCTTTCAAGGCCATCTATAGTGTATGGTTCACACAGTCAAATGCCTTTCATAGTCAATGAAACATAACTAAATATCTTTCCCACGTTCTATCTTGAGCAAAGATCCATCTGACATATGCAATGAAATCCCTTGTTCCATTTCCTCTTAAATCCCACTTGCATTTCTGGCAACTCCTTGTGAATGTACTGCTGCAACTTTTGTCGGATGATCTTGCGCAAAATTTTATTTGTATGTCACATTGAAGGTAATGTTCTGTTATCCGAGCATTCTTTGGATCCCCTTTCTTTAGGATGGATACAAATATGGATCTCACTCACTCAATTAGTCTTGTAGCTGTCTTCAGTTTTCCAGACATAGAAGAGTAAGTGCTTCCAGTGCTTCATCAGCTTGTTGAAATGTTTCATTGGGAATTCCCTCATTTCTGGAGGCTTGTTTTGGGCTAATGCCTTTACTGTAGCTTGGACTTTATCCCTCAGTAACTTTGATTACTGCTCATATGCTGCCTCCTTAAATGGTTGCATGCTCTTGTTGGTCCAGTGACTGTGTATACTGTTCATCTTCTTCTGCTTTGGTTCATCTTCATTTGATGCTTCCTGCGTCATTCAAAGTTTTGCCCATAGAATCTTTCAATATTGTAACTTGAGGATAGATTTTTCCCCCTTCAATTCGTTTAGCTTAAAATATGCTAAGCTTGTTCTTAGTTTTTGGCTTTTAAACTCCAGATCTTCGCTCATCGCATTAGCATACTTGCGCTGCCTTTGGAAAGTTTCTATTAAGCTCTTTGATTCCATTTCTTTCGTTTGCTTTAGCGACTCTATGCTTAAGGGCAAGTTTCAGTCTTTCTGACAACTTTTTTGAGCTTATCTTTCTTTACTATCTTAAAAAAAATCATTTCACTGGGGACTCGTACAACTCTTATCACAATCCATACATACATCCATTGTGTCAAGCACATTTGTACATTTGTTGTCCTCATGATTCTCAAAACATTTGCTTTCTCCTCAAGCCCTTGGTATCAGCTCCTCATATTTCCTCTTACTTCCCGCTCTCCCCTCGCCCTCCCCCATGGTCCCTTGATAATTTATAAATTATCATTACTTTGTCATATAATGACTTTTTGCTTTCTTCATGGATGATGTTTTTGATGTCCTCCCACAGTTCATCAAGTCTTTTGTCATTAGTTTTCAACGAGTCAAATATATTCTTGTAGTCTAATGATATGTACTCCAATTCCAGGCAGAACATACTCACGGTTATATTTTGGCTCTTGTTGGGTCTGTTTTACATTTCTTAACTTCAAACTGAGCTCACCTATGTGAAATTGATGGTCTGTTTCACAGTCATCCCCGGGACCTTGATTTGGCTGCTGACATTAAGCTTCTCCATTGCCTCTTTCCACAGGTGTAGTCAATTTTATTTCTGTTCATTACATCTGGCTAAATTCATATGTTTAATCACTGTTTGTGTTCTGGTAAAAAAAGTATTTTGTATGTGAAGATGTCATTGGTTTATTATGTGATCTCCAGCTTCTTTCTATCACCAAGTCATTGTTTCCCAACTATTGATTTTTCTTCTTTGTTTTCAACTTTTGCGTTCAAATTGATAATAAGTATAATGGATCGTGATGAGTTTCAAACTGAAGAAGTTGGTAGAATTCTTCAAAATCTTCATTACTAGTTTTAGTAGTTTGTGCATAGATTTGATTAATAGCTACTTTAACTATATTTCTTTGTATGTGGACAGATATTTTGTCATAAATAAAATAGATCCTAAAATGTCCTTTTTGATGATGAGTGCAATACAATTCCTACTGAATTTTTTATTCCTGTCATAGTACATCATATGGTTATCTGATTGGTCTCCAAAAAGGCCAATACCAGTCCATTTAAAGCCCACTAATGCCTATGTCATTGATATTTATGTGGCCTATTTTATTTTTGATGATTCCTAATTTTCATAGATTCATACTTTGTACATTTCAGCCAGGTTCCAATAGATGTTACAGCTGCACCTTCTCATTTTGGGTAATGCCCATAAGAAAATTTTATTGTGAAAATTTAACTCTAACTACATCATTATGGTTGACTCTACTTTGGGAAGGCAGCTCTTCCGCCATATTTGAGTGCCCTGTCATTTTAGGAACACATCTTCTGCTCTGCATGTGACCATGTTCCCATTGCTATTAATGACATCAAATTTTTTAAATTAAAAGATTACTTTATTGGGGGCTCCTACAGCTCTTATAGCAATCCATATATCAATTGTATCGAGCATATTTGTACATATGTTGCCATCATTATTTTCTAAATATTTGCTTTCTTCTTGAGCCCTTGGTGTCAGCTCCTCTTTTCTTCCCTCCCTTTCCCCCCTCCCAACCTTGTGACCCCTTGATAAATTATTCATTATTATTATTTTCATATGTCACTCTGACCTCTGTCTCCCTTCCCCCATGGTTTCTGTTGTTCACCCCCCGGTGTGATTGTGTGTGTGTGTGGTTATGTGTTGATCATTGCTATTGGTTTCCCCCTCCTCCCTTTCTCTCCCCTCCTTCCTCCTACCTTCCTGGTATTGCTACTCCCATTCTTGTTCCTGGATTCTGTGAGTATTCATGACATTTTTAATGTCTAACAATGTCTTGTTGCTATTCATAAGGTTTTCAGTGGCTAATGCTTCAGAAGTGAGGCCACCCTGCTCCTTCAACATATCCTATTGTTAGTCCAGACACTCTACTGAAACCTGCTGGTGTTTGGATTGCTGGTGGTGTAGCTTCCAGCAAGCCACCCACCACCACAGTATGAAACACTGACAGACAAGTAGAGGAGGGTTGCTATGAGTCAGAATCAATCTGATGGGTTACATTGGGTTTGTACGGTGGCACTCACTGTACTAATTTAAAAAAATAGATGAGCAAGATTAAATGAATTTCTGGGATTTCTCATTATAGTAGGAAAAATTTACAATACAGATATTTCCCAATCTAATGGATTTTGATTGCACGATTTCCTGGGTAAAATTCTTAAAGCAAATTGTAAGGAAAATTTGTTCCTATGAATCCTATTGAATTCTGAGCAGAAAATGTTGCTACCTTTGGCTAATAATATACTAATCTTGTCCAATCTTCACCTAGATTAGAGTGCTAAACTTATTTGTTACGTCTAGAAAGGGTTAATGCAAAAAGATAAGGGAAAATCTTGTCTTTTAAGGATAATAGTGCTTTGCTTACTTATCTTGGAAATTATAAGTGGATGAGATGATACATATTTAGCTAACTAAACTTTAAGAGAATTATACATTTATACACATGCAAAAGCTTTTTTGTCCTTGATAATATTGTCCTGTTATTTTTGTTAAGTAACCTTTTTTTAAAAAGTTGAAATTCTAATAATATATTGTTATGGTAGGTTTCAGAAATTGTCTCGCTTTTTGGGGGTGGGTAGGGTCCTCCCTCTGTAACCTGAAATGTCTACCTTGTGTTTGAAAAAAAACTTTGGGTCACACAAGAAGATCTTATGATTGAAAAGAATTTCTTGATCAAGTTGATTGATGCTTCCTGGTTTCCTCAGCATCAATTCTGAGAAGGTGGCATGTAATTTGAACTTCTGACGTGTAATTTGAATGACTGTGACACATGTTTGCCCTTTGGAGATGGACGTGTGTGCCCGGTACAGACTGTGGTGTGGGGCTCTCCAAGTCCAGGCTGCTCTGAGTTGGTTTTGCGTGGTGTTTTGTTCCTAAGATGATCAGTCATCATGTTCTCCTGATCTGAAGGGCATAGGTATTAACCTGAAGTCATTTTGCCACATTCATAGTTTAGACAAATTGCTACATGGATTAGGTTTGTTTATGAAGAGCAGTATACCAATTAGACATTTTGAAAATGGTCTAAAATGTGTTCAGAACAGCCATTTATTTTGTAGTTTGGGTGGAAACAGTGTCCCTTTGGTCACTGGATTTATCTAACATTCATGACTTGTTTTCGTACAATGAATTAAAATTGAAAATCAAAACAGATGCTGGCTTTCTGGATGGCTATCAGGTGAGATATGTAATGCCAGGGTTCTTACTCATTCCCCCCCCCCCCAGTATTTGATTTTCCATAATACAGATGGGTGCTGCATTTATATCTGCTGATTTAAATTCTGTCATATTTCACAGCGACCCTTTTGGTATGGTCCATCATGCTTTCCTTTCCAGTAAGTGTGGGGTATTTGGAATATCATGGGATTGCCAGAGAATCTGTCAACACTGAGTTTTGAGCTCACCATGTGGGGATCATCCCTTGTTTATAATGTGTCTCCAGTGCAACTTCACTTTCCAAGTACCTTGATGCAGAATAAAAATTTTCATCATTAAAATTTGTTTTTTCTTCCTAAGGAAGCTCATCTAGTCAGTTGCCCAAATAAGTAGAATCTGACTGCTGCTTCCAAATGAAAAATGAAAAAAAAATCATTCGATTGTCAATAGAGTGATCTGCGTTTTATCTAGACACCAAGCCAATAAACAGTATATGAAATGAATTACCAGCAATTTGAGAAATTATTTTTGCTTTCTAATTCTTTACATTGTATTTTAGTGATTTCCCCCCCACCCCCCACAGGAAGTTTTTTCTTTTCTTTCTTTCATTCTTAATCATTTTATTGGGGGCTCATACACTTATCACAATCCATACATACATCCATTGTGTCAAGCACTTTTGTACATTTGTTTCCCTCATCATTCCCCCCCCTTCCTGCTACCCCCTCCCCATGAACCCTTGAAAACTTGTAAATTATTATTATTTTGTCATATCTTACACCATCCAATATCGCCTTTTATCAATTTCTCTGCTGTCTGTCCCCCAGGGAAGAGGTTATATGTAGATCCCTGTAATCTGTTCCCCCTTTCTCCCACACCTTCCCTCCACCCTTCTGATATCAACACTCTCACCACTGGTCTTGAGGGGCTTATCTGTCCTGGATTCTCTGTGTTTCCAGTTCCTAACTGTAGTAGTGTACATCCTTCGGTCAAGCCGGATTTATAAGGTAGAATTGGGATCATGAGAGTGATAGGGAGGAGGCATTCAAGAACTAGAGAAAAATTATGTGTTTCATTGTTGCTACACTGTACCATGACTGGCTCTTGTCCTCCCCGAAACTCTTCTGTAAGGAGGTTTCCAATTGCCCACAGATGGGCCCTAGGTTCCCACTCCACACTCCCCCTCATTCACAATGCTTTGCTTTTTTTGGTCTTTCATGCCTCATACCTGATCCCTTCGATGCTTCATGATTTCACAGGCCTCCTACCTGATCTCTGTGATGCCTCATGATCTAACAGGCTGGTGTGCTTCTTCCATGTGGGCTTTGTTGTTTCTCTGGTAGATGGCCGCTTGTTTATCTTCCATCCTGTAGGACCTCAGATGTGCTATCTTTTGATAGCCAGTTACCATCAGCTTTCTTCACCACATTTCCTGATGCACCCACAGGAATTTTTTTGATTCAAAGTGGTATATTTTCATTACTCTTGGTACAAGTGGTATATTTTCATTACTCTTGGTACAAATGTTCTAATGAAACCTGAAACTTTTGAGTTGGTCCTGATTGAGCAACCATATACAAGTTAGAACTGTGAGGAAGAATATTTACGGCTGTCAATCTTTATGGAAGCTGACTGCCACACCTTTCTTCTGCATCACAGCTGGGGGATTTGAACCCTAACCTGTCCATTAGTAGTCTGGTACTCAGCCACTATGCCACAACTACTCCTGTGCTACAATTTATTATGATTATCCCATATATTTTAGTGCATTCTAGTTTTTATTATTTTTTTTTAGGTTTTCAAAATTTATTTTAAATTTTAACAATTTATTAGGGGCTCATACAATTCTTATCACAGTTCATACATATACATACATCAACTGTATAAAGCACATCTGTACTGTCTTTGCCCTAATCATTTTTTCTCCTCTTTTCTTTTTTTACATTTTATTAGGGACTCATACAACTCTTATCACCATCCATACATATACATACATCAATTGTATAAAGCACATCCATACATTCCCTGCCCCAATCATTCTCAAGGCATTTGCTCTCCACTTAAGCCCCTTGCATCAGGTCCTCTTTTTTTTTTCCCTCCCTCCCCATTCCCCCCTCCCTCATGTGCCCTTGGTAATTTATACCTCGTTATTTTGTCATATCTTGCCCTATCCGGAGTCTCCCTTCCCCCCTTCTCTGCTGTCCCTCTCCCAGGGAAGAGGTCACATGGGGATCGTTGTAATCAGTTCCCCCTTTCCAACCCACTCACCCTCCACTCTCCCAGCATCGTCCCTCACACCCTTGGTCCTGAAGGTATCATCCACCCTGGATTCCCTGTACCTCCAGCCCTCATATGTACCAGTGTACAGCCTCTGTCCTATCCAGCCCTGCAAGGTAGAATTCGGATCATGGTAGTTGGGGGGAGGAAGCATCCAGGATCTGGGGGAAAGCTGTGTTCTTCATCGGTACTACCTCGCACCCTAATTAACCCATCTCCTCTCCTAAACGCCTCTATGAGGTGATCTCCATTGGCCGACAGTTGGGCCTTGGGTCTCCACTCTGCACTTCCCCCTTCATTTAATATGGTATATATGTATATATATATATATACATATATACACATACGTACACACACTTATATCTTTTTTTTTTTGCATGATGCCTTATACCTGGTCCCTTGGCACCTCGTGATCGCACTGGCCGGTGTGCTTCTTCCATGTGGGCTTTTTTGCTTCTGAGCTAGATGGCCGCTTGTTCACCTTCAAGCCTTTAAGACCCCAGACACTATCTCTTTTGATAGCCGGGCACCATCAGCTTTCTTCACCACATTTGCTTATGCACCCATTTGTCTTCAGCGATCCTATCATGGAGGTGTGCAGTCAATGATATGATTTTTTGTTCTTTGATGCCTGGTAACTGATCCCTTTGGGACCACTCGATCACACAGGCTGGTGTGTTCTTCCATGTGGACTTTGTTGCTTCTGAGCTAGATGGCCGCTTGTTTATCTTCAAGCCTTTAAGACCCCAGTCACTATCTCTTTTGATAGCCGGGTACCATCAACATGGCTGGCCCTACTATGAGACATGATGCCCCTCAGTGACTAAGGGCGATACAGGGGACAGCACCGGAGACACAGTGTGGGAATTGCACCTGACCTGATCCCACCACACCGAGGCAAATCACTGGGGGAGTGCAGCGGAAGAGCAAGGGAATGGAGTGGCAAGGTCCCCAGGGAATGCTGAAAGTGGACTTTGGGGCCAGGGCGTGGTGCCCCAACAGACTGGACTGGAAAACGCTCCTAAGGGCCAGCAAACGATCCCTGAACTAACTACAAGCTTTTCTCTTGTGAACTGTTTTGTTCAGTTCTTTGTCAGTGGTTTGTTTTTGTTGTTTTGTTGTCTGGTTGTATACTGTTGCTTTGTTTTCCTCAGTCTTGTTTTCGTGCATGTTAGTGACTCCGCACGTCTGTCTGAATAGGACAGGCTGGATGAACTATCTGGAGGAAAAACAACGGGACCGACAGTTCCGGGGGGACTTGGGGTGGGGGGGTAGGGGGGGTAAGGAAGTGGTGTTAACAAACCCAGGGACAAGGGAAAAACATGGGACCCCAAATGGTAGAGAAGGGGGAGTGGCAGGCATGGTGGGAAATGATCAAGGGTAAGGTTGCTTAGAGAAGAGGTATACTCTAGCCCAGGTGGCGACGAAGCATGGTAGTAGGGCAGGAGGAAAGTCAAGGGAGATGGAGGAAAGAGCTAGGAGTCAAAGGGCATCCATGGAGGTCTAGACAAAGACATGTACATGCAAATATATATAGGAGGATGGGGAAATAGATCTATGTGTCTATATTTATAGGTCAAGTATTAAGGTGGCGAAAGGACCTTGGGCCTCTACTCAAACACTCCCTCAATGCATGAATACCTTCTTTTATTAAATTGGAACTCTATGATGCTCACTCTCCCGACACAACGGCTGGAGCCAAAGTGGGTGAACAAGTAAATGTGGTAGTTTTTATTTTTTAACTGTATTTTTATCTTAAAATGAAACAAATGATCAATTTTATGGGTGTACAGAACACACCTTAGGACTTGTCAAAGGATGCTATTTATGGTGAATCAGCTCAATTAAAAACTCTGAATTAAAAACCTCACAAAACAGTGATACTTACTACTCAGGTGTGTCTCAGTTGCTTTCTATTTGAGCCCTTGATATCAGCTCCTCATTTCCCCCCTCCCTTCCTGCTACCTGCCTTCTCCATGAACCCTTAAAAACTTATAAATTATTATTATTTTGTCATATCTTACACCATCCAATGTTGCCCTTCATCAACTTCTTAATTGTGGTGCAGTGTTTGAGCTCATGATATAAAACAAAATTCTATGAATATGGACTATAAATTACCTGCCCTGTAAGCTTGTATTAATACTTAGAAGAGAAAATTGACCAAGATAGAGTCTATGTATAATTCCAAATAATATATTAACTTCTATGTAAAGTTAGTCCCCTACTCAATGAGAGTGGGAGATGATGGCCATGAAATATTTGTGTAGACCCTGGGTTGTAAGCAATCCCCACTCAATTTAAAGTAGCTTAAGCAGCTCACCGATAGTCTTAGTTGAAAATTCCTGGGGTGACTCCAGTGAAGAGCACATGGTAAACATTGTACTATTTTATCAAAGGGGATGAAATATTTGATTAGCCAAATTTGGTTATGAATCTACTATGTTTTGGTTGTGGAAGCTGGATGAAAATCAGCATTCTTCAAAGTATGTAAAACACACTGAAAGGGTCTGAGAGAGATTCTGTTAATTACATAACAAAACCAAATATTGGACAAGAATTAAGCAACCACTTTTTACCACAATAGATAACACACACACACACACACACACACACACACACACACAAATTTTCCTTTGAACGTGAAAATACCAATTTTTAAGAAATAAACTTACTACTTAAGACCTATCCTAAATTCTGTTATAAATTGTGTCTCATTCTCTGTATAGAAGGTGATATAAAGAATCCAACAATTCTAAAGAATATTTGCATAGACTTTCTTGATATTTAAATGGACCAGATCCACATAATGATGCTACTTAAAAAGAAATATCATGAACACAGAACAAATGTTAGTGTCTTTGATAAAATATAAAGTGGAAAACATTATAGATAAAAAAATCCTAGTTCTTCCCTAGATTGTATCCATAAGTGAAGGAGTTATCTCTTGTCTTGTGAGAACATAAATTAATCCAGAAATATTCTAAAATTGGAAGAGTTATGACATCACAGATAAGACTGAAGCATTTTTGGAAATTATTTAACCTACTTTTTATTTATTTATTTACATTAAATCATTTTATTGGGGGCTCATACAATGCTTATCACAATCCATCCATCCACCCATTGTGTCGAGCACATTTGTACATTTGTTTCCATCATCATTCTCAAAACATTTGCTTTCTACTGGAGCCCTTGGTATCTTTTAAATTAATTTAAAGCATTAAAAAGCAAGGATGTTACTTGGAGGAACAAGGTGTGCCGGACACAAACCACAGTGTTTTCAATCACCTCACATGCATGTGGAAGTTGATCATTGAATACGGAAGACAAAAGAAAACTCGATCCATTTTAATCACGTTGCTGGTAAGCAAAAGTTGCATGGCCCACCAAGAGAACAACCAAGAGTAATGCCAGAATGTTTCTTAGAAGGGAGACTGGTGAGACTAGGCCTCCTATGCTTTGGACATGTTGTCAGGGGACACCTGTCCATGGAGAAGGACCTCACGCTTGGTGAAGTTAGGGGGCAGCAAACAAGAGGAAGGGCCTTGGCCATGTGGATGGAAACACTGGTTGCAGCAAGGGACTCCAAGAGCAGAATGGTGCAGGAGCGGGTGGTAGTTCGCTCTGAGTTGGAACCAACTTGATGGCACCTCACAGCAACACTTTTTAATGAAAAAGGAACCATTTGCTCTGCTTTTGTAAACCAGAGCGCAGCACACAATACTCAATGTGTTCTGCATCCTTTATAGAGGGTCCTGGTCTCAGGTTCTAATTATTCTCCTTAAAGAAAATATTATTATTATTTTGAGCAGCGAGACAAATTGAATGGTCACTTTGCAGTATTTTCTAACTTTTCTTGGGATTTATTATTTTTCATGATTTCTTGTCTATGGGGGTCATGACTTCTCCCAGCTTTAAGACTCTTATTATTAAAGCTAATCTGTTTTTGTCCTTGTTTACTTCTCAATAGCTGTGTGGCATTTTAATTCTGCCACTCAAATCTCCGTGCTCTGTGCCTATGTTTTCTAGGGAGGTTTTGTTTCGTGTGCAGGATCAAAGCGCTGCTGACAGAAAAGGAGGATTGTGTACGCGTGTACACTCTGAAGAAAGTAGGTTAAACTGCCCTTTGGCAGGAACATGTATTGCATGAAAACAGCTTCTCCATTTGCATAGCACCTTAATATTTCCTTCTTTTTCTTTTTTTTTTAAAAGCATGACACTTCTTTTGTAACCACTTCAGCATCCCACATGCTGTAGTGGTATGTAACGTTTTTTATTGACTTATGCAATATTATATATCTACAAGGAAACACTGAGTGGCACAAAGAGACACTTAACTATTAAGCAAAAGATTGGCAATTGGAACTAATCTAAAGATATCTTACAACATAGGGCTGATTATCTCTTTCTAAAAGATCACAAACTTGAAATCCAAAGGGAGCTTAGGACGCCTGTGTAACACATGGGATTTCCGTGAGCTGGGCTCTGACAGACACTGACTTGGTTTGGGATGGAATGAATCTGCATGCCCTCGCAAGACTTAACATCTTCGGCGTCTTTTGCTCCTACAGTATTCCCTCCCCCCAGTCCATTTTGAGATACTCCACCAATTATAGAGACTCTTCACGAATTATTGGACTGAAAGATTTTCCAAACAATAGCATGAAGATAGAGACTTTCCTCCAGTAGCCTTCACTGGATGCCAGAATCCCTTGACATGATATGCAAATATTAAATTTTTATATTAAAAATCCAAGGTATTATGAATTCTCAATTGTACAGTTCACAGATTCTTAAATAGGTGCCTGTCCCATAAAGGCTAGGTATTTCTTAATACTAAGCCTTTATCTCTAAAATCAAATGCTTTGAATTTATCACAAATTGTTTCATTAGTTGGTGCTTTGAACCTAAGAAATACACTAAGAAATCAATTTCTTACGCTTATTCTTTGATGTAATGCTTTATGTATTAACAAGCTCCTTTCTAGTCAAGGATTCCTCCATATACTTGGTGTGGGTGATAGTTTCTCTTTTAGGGTCTTAAAAGAAGGAATTAATATTACCTTGGAGACACACCATGTCTCTTTCTTAACCTAATATTGTCAATGTCCTTTTTTAAAAACCTTCTGGTCTTTAGAGTTTTAGACTTTTTGGTTACTTTTTGCTGTGTTATACTATTCTAGAGCTTTTATCTAGTGAAGCCTTTCTTGAACTAAACCAAAAATCATATACCGTAATTTCTTCTTTTTCCTATCAGGTTTCCTTTTCACTAGCATGGCAATCAGCATCTGGCACTAAATGGAAACCTTATCCAATTCCCACATGAACATTGTTCTTCTCTAAAAAAATCACATACGTAGACTCAGTTGTTAAGTGCTTTGGCGCTTTCATTTATTATTCATAATGTTCCCAGTTGTTCAGGAAACATAATATCCTTGTGCTTCATCTTGGGGAAATGATCCCATAAGAAAATGGAATCAAGGGTGCAGAATATAAGAACGCAAATGATGAAATTCGAATTACAGTGCAAATATTTCCTCTAGGTCTTGGCTGACTCCAAATCCCCCATCATCTTGTCATTACAGATACTACCTTCTTAGCTAAAGAATGAACTGAACGGAGGCTTTATTTGAAAGTAGCCAGTAGATTTTCACTCGAGGTCCTGGGTGGGGTAGTGGGTTACACAACCCGCTCGACAGTTTGATGCCGTCAGAGAAAGAGGGGGCTTTTCACCCCCATATGTTTACAGTCTTGGGAAAGCTACAGTGTAGTGTCTATTTTCTAAAATGGCAAATGTTATATTATATGCATAGCTACAGAATATAAAGAACTAAAGTTTAAAATACAATGCTCCCCTCCTCCCAGCTCCTATGTCATTGGGAATGAAAAGCCATCGGTTGGAATCGTGAATGAAATTACCATTATGAGTGTTTGAATTTGGGCAAACCATACCACCTTTCCATTTCCTTATCTACAATTTAGTGGAAACAACCTGACTTATTCAAAAATCAAATGAAAGAACAAATGTAGAATCACTTGGAAAAATGTGAGATATTTTATTAATCTTATTCATTTTTCTCTCAAAAATATTTTTTAAAGGTGCGGGTAGAACATGACTGACAATTCTTAGCAGATCCTTCCAAGACCTACCAGAGTTTTAGGAAAGACCCAGTTAGTATTAGTGAAGAAGCCTGACGTGAGGGTGTTTGTGCAATTCCCCGTGATTGAGTGATTGCACTATAGATATGTAAATTATTTGCCAATAAAACTGTTGAAGAAAAAACCCCCCATTCCGTTCTCACTTGTTTTCGAG
The DNA here is from genome assembly GCF_050624435.1 of Tenrec ecaudatus. Lineage (NCBI taxonomy): Eukaryota > Metazoa > Chordata > Mammalia > Afrosoricida > Tenrecidae > Tenrec > Tenrec ecaudatus. The sequence goes on from NC_134531.1 coordinate 298,207,375, forward strand.
TGTTACCGTTGCTGAAACTATTGGTTATCCTGTGCTCATTTTCAAGAAGGTATTGATTTGTCCTTCTATGTCAGCCATGCCATTGCCTTCTTGTGATTCTGATATCATGTGACGGAAATAATTTAGGAACACAATTTTATACTGCTAATAATAAAAATACTAGTAACTAAAACAAAACAAAGCAATGATACCATCCGGTTGCCCTGGTATGTGTTTGTTCAGTCTATCTGCATTAATTTACAATATGAGAGGGATGCAAAGAGTTCATGGAAAGATTCCATAATCTTTTCATTGCATTTTCCATAAACATTTCAAAGCACCCTCCTCTGTTAATAGATACACAGATATCTATTACATGCTTAATAATAATTATTATTACTTATATCTAAAGTGAGAGTGAAGGAGGACAATCCTCTCTTTTGGATGTCATAATAAAGCTGTCGTCAAGTTGATTCCATCCTATAGAAACCTCTAGGGCAGAGCAGAACGGCCCCTGCAGGTTTCCGTGACTATAACTCTTTCCGAGAGTAGAAAGCCTCCTCTTTCTCCCAGGGAGCGGCTGCTGGTTTCAAACTGCTGTCCTCATGGTTAGCAGCCCAATGTGTAACCTCTGGGAGCAGAGGTCCTTCGATATTGTAATACTGGTTGTATTTCAGCCAAATTTCAAGTCCTATTTGTTGTTGTTTTTTTAAATCATTTTATTAGGGGCTCATACAACTCTTATCACAATCCATCCATCCATCCATTGTGTAAAGCACATCTGTACATTCATTGCCCTCATCATTCTCAAAACATGTGCTCTCCACCTAAGCCCCTGGCATCAGCTCCTCATTTTTCCCCTCCCTCCTCACTCTCCCCTCCCTCATGAACCCTTGATAATTTATAAATTATTATTTTGTCATATGTTGCCCTGTCCGACGTCTCCCTTCACCTACCACTCTGTTGTCTGTCCCCCAGGGAGGAGGTTATATGTAGATCCTTGAAGTCCTATTTTAATTGTGAAATATTCGGCAGGGAGGAATCCTTCAGATGCATTATTGCAAAACCACAATAATAATTTTACAGTTTAATAATTTCACAGTCAAAGTGCTTGGCTAGTAGAGCCTGAAGGTTTCATTTCTTTTTCCATTCCCTTTTTAGGCAGTATTCAAGGCCAGGGTTTTACTTGGGAAATGTTTCCTCCACATAAATGCATCATGTCCAGGTGTAGAGAAACCATTCATATGGTCCACCCAACATGAGAAAAAACTTCAGGAGTCTAACACTGGTTCTTGATGAGTTACTTTTAAAATATTTCTTATTGTTGCCCCATGAATTGGTAAATCAAGCTTTTATATTCAATCTGACTTTATTAATTAGAAATAGTGAGTTTTCTATGAGAAGATTAAGCATTTTAAATAAATGTTCTCCTGGCTCTATTATGGACTTTCTATTTTAAACATTAAAATTTTGGTAGAAATAAAAACTTACAAGAGAAGGGCACACTTTTGAAATCAGAAATCTCCATTAAGTATATAGTTTTTTTTTATTCTTTAAAATATATATATAATAGGTTATTAACTCAAGTCATTGAGTAGATGAAAAGTATAATTTAAATTTTCCTATAAATTACAGAGCATGATATGTGAGTTTTATTGCTTTGTAGGCCTTGAGATTACCTATTAATAATATCATGTACAATGTTAGACATGGTATGCATCCTTTCCCACTATAGTGAATGAAATTGATTTATAAGTAGACATGTGATTGCTAAGCCAAGTATTTTAAAGAATACATTCATATGTATAATTAAGTAAAAAATATTTGAAAATAAAAGGATTTTAAAATGGTTAAATTGAGTGATAAAAATTGTAAAAATTATAAAAATATATACTTTCTTTGTATATAGGAGTCCCTGGGTGTAAATGGTTAACAGAATGGCTGCTAACTGAAAGGCTGGTAGTGTGGCTCACTCCATGACACCTCAGGAGAAAGCTTTGGTGATCTATTCCGAAGAAGCTGCCTCTGAACACCCTCTGGAGCACAGCTGTCCACAGACTTGCATGGTGTTGCCAATGACATGGAGGCAACCACACGGAAACTGTTTTTGGTGTGGATCCGAGTATATGTTACACCATTGTGCTAATCGTATGGTCTTTAATTTATAATGACTCTGATATTAATGTAATTTAAGATTCCTTAAACATATATAATAATTTGCCTTTTGTCGGCTGTTGTCATTTTTTTTCCTTCCTATGTTCTTCAATGATTTGATTTATAGTTTGGTTTTTTTGTCTAAGAAAATGGAGGATGGTTGCAGTTTAAAAGAACATCCCACAAGTGCCTAAACCACTCCGTAGCCAGAAAAAAATATTTATATATACACACACAAAGACTTGGTCAGACAAAGCCACCCCTAATCCCAATCGGCGCATGCACCTCGATAGAAAATGTATTGCTTTTTCATTTTCTAACCATTTGCAGCATATCCTAAGCTTTATCTTCAGTCAAGACTGAGTCTCCGAATAGTATCCTTACTTTATCCCCCAAAGATAAATGTGCTTCCACAAGAATGTTAATTTGAAGGCCCTTTCTTTTTTTCTTTTCAGGTGGTGATAATTGGGGAAGAAAAAAGAAATGTAAGTCTATTTAGTAATAGGTACACATTCCACGGCAAAGTAATTGCATGTAATTATTCCTTTCTTTTCAGTTTCCAAATTTGATTTTATGTAAATCAGATGATTGTCAAGCAAAGACTCTCATGATAATAATAAAAGAAACTTCTTTAATGTTTTTTTTTCTTCCTAGAATAACATACCAGGGATGTATGTGCTTTAACTTTGATGTTTAACCTTCTCTTTTTGGCTGATGGCTGTGACTTGAGCAGCTTTGATTTGAGCATTCCTGCATCCCAATTGCCCTCCTAAATAAGGAGATAATTAGAATTTCTAAATGGACATTTAATAGGAAGTAATTTAGTATTTGTTTGAAGTGTTATATCATTTTACTACCAGTCAAAGATGAGGCAGTGTGCACCTATGAACATGTCCAGCCTCAGAAATCCTACGGAGGAGTTCTATTCTGTCCTGTAGGGTCACTCTGAGTAGACATGGACGTGGCGGCTGTAGTAACTGCAAATATAAACCTGACTTTAAGAAACTTCATTTCTCAGCTCCTTAGAACAGACCTGCTCTCAAGGGTACTGTTAGATTTCCCTTAGATAAGTGTATTAGACTGGGTTTTCTACAGAAACAAAATGAGTGACACTTACATATGGAGAAGAAAAAACTTGACATCAAGAAAGAAATGTATGGAAATTGCCTAACCTAATCCAACTCAAGTCCAGGGGTCAGATGCTACCTGGAGTCTACCCCGCCCTGCCACTGATGTTGCAGGTAGGTTGCAGGCCGGTGAAGTGGGAAGCTGGAAGATCATAGGCTGGTGGTTTCAGAGCCCTGTGGATCCAAGGTCTGCAGGAATGAGGCAGTGTGTGGACAGCTATCAGGGCTGGCAGGCCCCTGGCTCCTCAGCCCCAGATGAAGCAACACAGAGTCCAGTTCCCTATAGAATCTCTTAAAATATGCCACACCCCCAAAGAGACATCATGAGGTTGTGACCTGATGATAGGTTGGACTCCACCTATATTTTCTCACAGGTGCTTCAAGGTGATGTAAATGTTATTTAAAATTTATACATATTTCCATAAAGGGGCCCTGGTGGTGGAGTGGGTTATATGTTGGGTTATCAACTGCAAAATCAGAAGTTCAAACCCACCAGCAGCCTTATGAAAGAAAGATGAGATTTTTGCTCCAGTAAAGATTGACAGCCACAGAAGCCCACAAGAACTGTTCCCTCCAGTCCTACATGACCGTTGTCAGTCAAGCATAACTCAGCAGCAGACAGTAAGTATACCTCCATATCATTTCTAAAGAAGTAAATAGACACATGTTTTCTATGAAGAAATATGAATGAAACTAAACTTTGAAATCTCTATGCAGCTGGAACTGATCTGATTCCAAGGAAAAAATAATGCTGGCCTTCTCTAAATAAGAAGTCAGCTTAGATTTCATGATACCAGATGCAATTATTTAGATGATAGATAGATGATAGATGATATATAGATAGACAGATGATAGATAGATAGATAGATAGATAGATAGATAGATAGATAGATAGATAGATAGGGTATATTTCTGCTGCACTCTGCATGGTAGGCAGTTCTAACCACCAGCAGGTCCTTGGAGAAAGACTGGGCTTTCCATTCCCATCAACAGTGACAATCTCAGATACCCACAGGGGTCACTATGAGTCAGCACTGACTCCAGGGTGGTGAGTTTAAGTACATTTCACTTAATGGGATGACTAGATTTTTCTGTCAACTTGAAGAGCCATACAACTATTACTATTGTTTAATTCTAGATTATTTTAACTATCTTAAAAGGAAAACTATAGTCATTAGCAGATACCCCCTAACCCCTAGTCCTGGAAACCACTAATCTACTTTTTTTCTCTCTATTTGTCTCTTCTGGACATTGTATATAAATGGAATCATACAATATATAGCCTCTTTATCTGCTTTCTTACACTTAATATAACATTTTTAAGGATCAGACATATTATAGCATGTTTCATTTTTCAGTGGTTGAATAAGATTCCTTTATGTGGAAGCATGTTTATATTTTCATCAGTGTAAGGAGGCCTGAAGGCGGCAGTGGTTTAAGCAATCAGCCACTAACCAAAGGTGGGTGGTTTGAACGCAGCAAGTGTTCTGCAGGAAAAAGATGTGATGACTTATGTCTATAAAGACTTACACCCTTGGGGAAGCGATGGGGCTGTTCTATTCTATCATGTAGGGTTGATATGATGTGAGGCATTGAATCAACAGCAGTGGATTTGGCCTGTTTTGGTTTGAGAAATCTCTAAATTTTTAAAATTAGAAGCAAGTAAGAGTGTGTGCATGCTCCATCTCTTTTACTCTCTGTGCCAGGGAGTCGATGCTGACCCATAGTGACCCCTAAGGACAGGGTAGAACTGCCATTGAGTTTCCAAGACTGTAATTGTTTATAGAAGAAGAAAGCTCCATCTTTCTCCCTCGGAGCTGCTTGTAGTTTGGAATTTTTGACCTACAGATCACAGTCCAATGCAGAACTTCTACGCCACCAGACTTCCAAGAGAAGGCTAGGTATAAAACATATGGAAAAGTGTACCTAACAACACATATGCATCCAGGGACAGGTACCCATCACTTAAAATTTGTTCAGGCGATATCTGACCACATATATGTCACCGTCCCAGTAATCTGTGCGTTTCCTTGTATTTTCTTGTTTTTATTTAAAGGAAAGTGGCTCTCCTTTTTCTTATTATTTCCCACAAGTGGTTTCATGGGCTCCAAAAGTGTAGCGTGAATGAGCAGCAGGGGTCTAAGGTGTATCCCAATCCCTCCACACCTTTCTCTGCCTCCTCTTTCCCCTCCTCTCAATGTCGTTCACTGCACAGCAGCCCTGTGGCCTTGCCCTCCTTGCACAGGGTGGCATCTGCCTTGGCACCTCTGCTCCTTTGTAAAGGCTGTTGGTGCTGACCACATACAGGAGCTTGGCATTGGCAAATGATCAGGAAATAGTTCCACCAACTGAGGGGCAGCCAGGGCAGGGAGTGCCATTAGCATTCCTGGTGCCTGGTACATGCTCTCTGCTGGGTCTCTTGGCCACCTCTAGGTACCTTTTGTGTGCCCCACCTTGCTCCTTTGTCCAGAGAGTGCAACATTCCAATCCCGTACATACCTGGCAAGGTAGCTCTTGTAGCTGGGGACACTGCACATGGGTTGATCACTGCTTCCCATACCCTTTTAAATAACAGCCTTCATGTGTATTTAGCTATGGATTTGTATTCATGTGTATTTAACTACAGAAACTGCCGGTGTGTGATAAGGTGTTCGCATAAGGTCAAATCACATAATGTCCTATTCCGTAGAATTATCATGGACTTTCAGTGGGGCTGGGCACTAAGTGTTGGATTTCTTAAGAGTAAGGTTGCTGCTCAAACTCACTATCCACTCAGAGAAGGAAGGATGAGGCTGACTGTTCATGTAAGGGTTTGCAAATCCGAAACCTTATCTATGCGGTCACTGTGAACGCAATCTACTCAAAGGCAGCGGGCTTGAGTTTTTGTTGTCAGGGACCTTGAAAGACACGTGACTGGATGGTGCTTTCACGAGGCCAGAATCACTAGAAATTGTGCCTGGCCAGGTCTCTGGGGAGAATCATGAAGGAATGTGAGTAGAGAGAAATGGTCACTTTTCATTTTCTCTCCTATTGGGCAAAGTCGAAAAACTCTTTAACCTTACATGTTATCACTTATCGAATATCAATGGGGCTTTCTGGTATAGGTAGGATATTTTATCTGTATTTAATTTGAAAAAATCCATAAACAAACATACCTATGTATAAAAACACAGGTGAAAGATTGATATAAATCTGACCTTAGCCAGGTAGTTATTTACGAAAAGGTCAAATAAGGCTACACTAGCTGGACATATCTTATGACATTACGACTTCATGGAAATGCCAGAACGAAAGCTTCAGGCTATGGTAAAGTTCAGGAGGCATTGGAATGGAAGTTCCTTTGGGGTGTCAAGCTGTAAGCTAGGTGGCCTTTATCCCAACTGGCTTGTTTTTCATTAATCTGAGGCTGATACCTGGGGGGTGATTTAGAAATTGTGCTTCCTAATTGAACCCAGTCAAAGTCAGGTACCAGCTAAAACAAGGTTTTTATTGCTCTCTGAGGGTTTTCAAATAGAAGGCTTGAGAATGGAAAACGGCAGTCTAATGAAGGATTCTGTGCCAGAAAAGCAGGTCTCCTTGCTGTACCATAGTTAACCCTACTCTAGAGTGTCTTTTAGACAGCACGCACATTGGCCTATTTGATGCTGCGGCCAACACCCTCAATACTGGGTTGATTGAAGGGACCCAAAGAAGTACACAGTACAGCAATTGGAGACTTTGGGGACCACTCCACATTCTAGGGAGACCTGAACTTCCAGGGCTTCATAGAAGGGTTAGGTTGAATTGAGATAACGTTAGGATTTTATGAAGGAGTGTTTGGGGGTACTGGGACCCAATTATAATGTAAAGATAGTTTAGTTTTATGCAGCATAACACCTGACCCAGAAAACATCTGTTTAATACATTGTGTTAGTTGACTTTGTAAACTCACCGATACTAATGCATTCGAGTAGTTTGTCCAGAAAACCACATCAAGGGATGACTTTGACAGTTACAAGTAGAAGGGGCTACTGGCGTATGTTGAAATGTTACAATTGCCAGGCCTTCCCTCCAAAATATGAATAGTGTCATGGGTGAGAAATCTTCAATTGGAGAATGCATCTCTTTGGTGGAAGGTATTCCAGAAAACGAAGTTTGACCAGCCATACCTTTGACAATGTGACTTTTGCCTCCCTGGGATATTGTGGATGTTAATTCAGAGGGAATGCTCTGGGCTAAAGCCAGTAACCAGTCAGAATTTTAAAGAGGACTGATCATTATTCTGAAGTGCATGTTAAAGAGCTCGGCAGAGTAGGACAGGACCAGTGTATCACTAACAAACATCGTAGACTCAATTGCGCATTGCTGTATTCGCTAGCTCAGTTCATCTCTCAACTTCAATCCCTTTTTCTTCTTTCTGCCTTTCTTCTTAGACTGACCCTTTGCTCCCTTTTCTGCTTCTTTGTTTTCTGATTTCTTCCCCCTTTTGTGAACTCCTCGTACGTTTTAGGCCTGACTGACTAGAGAAACAAACCCAGGGGCTCTCATATATGTATAAGAAAGAGCTTTACATCAAAGAGCAATTGAATATTGAGAAAACATCCTAGCCCAGTCCAGATCAAGTCCATAAGTCTGCTATTAGCCCATATTTCTGATACTAAATTCCTCTTTACACTCACACAGCACAGGGAATGATGCCCAATGCAGGACGATCACAGGCTGGTGGGTGAAAAGTCTAATGGTGGAAGCATCTCCAAGTGGCTCTTCCAGCTTCTTTTTCCAATTAAAATATAATTTTATTGGGGGTGCAAAAACCTCTTATAACAACCCATGCATCAGTTGTATCAAGCGTATTTGTGGATATGTTGCCATCATTCTTCTGTAAATGTTTGTCTTTTTTTCCTTTGTAAAGTTGTTTACTTTCTTTTGAGCTTTTGGTATCAGCTACTCTTTTCCCTTCTGTTCCTCACCATCATCGTGATCCTTTGATAAATTATTATTATTTTCATATTTTACACCGACCTCTGTTTCCCTTCCCCCTTGGTTTCTGTTGTTTGTTCCCCTGGAGGGAGGTGTGCAGTTATGCGTCGATCATTGTGATTGGTTCCCCTTTCCTCCCCCCTTTTCCCTACCCTTCTGGTATCACTATTCTCATTCCTGTTTCTGGATTCCATGCATCATGAGAGCTTATCTCTTATCTGTACTTGTGTACATGCTCCAATCTAGTCCAAAGTGAGAGGCAGCACTGGGGTCATGGGGGAAGGGCGTGAGGAAGCCACAAGGAACCAGAGGAATGTTGTGTTTTACCGGTGCTATACTGCATCCTGGTTGACTCATCCCTTCCTTGTGACCCCTCTCTGGGGGAATGTCCCATTGTCTACCGACCAACCTTATTCTCAACAATATGTTTTATTTGTTATGGTTCTTCTGATACCTGTTACCCTGTCCCAGCAACACCTCATGATCACACCAGCTGGTGTGCTTCTTCCACGTGGGCTGGTTGCTTTTCTGCTAGATGGCTGCTTATTTAACTTCAAGCCTTTAAGGCCCCAGACATTATATCTTTTAATAGCCAGGCACCATCACTTTCTTTACCTATTTGCTTATGCACCCATTTTGTCTTCAGCGAATGTGCCTGGAGGGTGAGCATCACAGAATTCCAGTTTGTTAGAACAAAGTGTTCTTGTACTGAGGGAGGTATGAGCAGAGGCCTGAATACGCCAGCTTCTGTGTGTGTCTCCTCAACAGGAAGGTGAAGCAGACAGAGAGTGTGGTCCACCTGCCAGGAGAAGGAGGTGATGTTCCCAGAATCCTCATGAATAGGTCATGCCCACAAAGAGGCATCTTCAGGCTGTGACCTGATTGACAGGCTAGACTCCCCCCTCCCTTTACTCTTAATAGCCTCAAGTTGATACGAGATTATGTGACTACCACATATCTCTTTAGCTTTTTCTCTTTAATTTCACATTTTCTTTTTATATCATCTGTCATTTCTTCTATTCTTCACTTAAAATTTTTGATTATATGTAATAGCACTAAAGTACAAACTAAGGATTATTGATTATTGTGATTATTGAATAAAACATTAAGCTCGAATTTTATATTCTTTCACTAAAAGAAAAAAAATTAGGTTGTATTTCCTTAAATTATAAGGTCTTTAAAGTTATCACATTATCCATCTACCTCACTGACTCCAGCATGAACCTTGGTATGTTCGATTAGGTATACATTTGGACACGTTTATGAGTTAAAGATATGCACATGTACACACATGTCACACATATAGCATGCACATCAATTACAAAGGGGTCTTATTAATGAGAGCACAGTGCTGTAAGGCTGTTTTGCAAACTATAGTGCTTCAAAAGCATATATATTTTTGAGTTTGTTATCGCTGTTTCTAGCCTTCATGTAAAAAACACCCATATGACGGGGTGTATTTAAATCAGCCCTCACTGCGGCAGGAATAAAATATGTTGTGGATCTCTGGCTGCTAGTTGGCTAAACTTATTAGGGTTAGAACATCTAAAAATAAATGGGGGAAAAGCCGTGAACAGATGACTTTTTGAAAGAAACGTTCCTTGTCTGAAACAAAGAGTACCTGACCGAGCACATGAGCCACGGGGAGCAGACTAGAAAGCATTAAAAGGTATTTATGCCGCATGAGGAATGGCTTTCTTTTTTTTTTTCATTGCTAATTGATGATTTTTCACTATTGTTTTAAAAGAAATCTCTTCATGGTTATAGAACCCAAAGGGCTGCTTTTTCATGTGCAGATAAAATCTGACACTGGGTATATTCAGAACATGAAATACATCAGGAAAGTAGCAAGTGCCGCTTTCTTTGAAATCTGTATCTCACCCAGAAAATTTACTTTATGAAAATTTGCAATCTATTTTAGACTATGATTCTTTTGAAAAGTTTGCTTCAGACATTTTCCAGCCTGAACTAAATGTTCTATATTATAAATCTCTCTTCTCTCTGCCCTACCACCCAACCCCCCTTTGGAACACTAATGGCAGCTCTTTGTTCCATTTTCAATCCCGAGCTGCAGGCTTCAGGAGGATTTGTGCTATCAGTTGACAAAAACAATGAAAGGGAACCTGGACCCATTCCCTATTCCCATTTCACTATTTCTTGGGAAGAATGCTATGTGCTCATTACCTTCTATCTGAGAGTTATGAACAAACATCCCTGATCAGTACATTTTAGGACATTCCTTGGGCTATGCTTTGTGTACCCACCCTTTTGAGGCTGCCTGCCACCCCTAACTGGAAGCTCTGCAGATGTTAGTCACCTGTCCCCTAGAAATTACACCCGAGAAGCCCTTGAGGGTGGCTTCTTCAGACACACCGTTCTACCCTCTCATCTGCAAAGGCCCAAGAAATCAAGTGAGGCAGATACAGGTGATAACCTTGGAACCCTGAAGCGTAAATGAGAAGGTGAGTTAGACTGAACACAAAATGGAAGGAGAAAACAGGGCCAAACAGCACATGAAGATATTTCTAGATCACAGTTGCCCTGTCATCCTCTTGAGGCAAGCCAAGCACCAATCCTGAATGAGGTGAACAGGAAAGCAAATGAGCAGAATACTCAATGGGACGTGAACTCTGGGTAAACAAATCTGCAGTAAAACAAAGTGCAGTAAACAATGCAGGGATGGTGGTGACCATGACTAATCTCCTCTGGTGCTCCTCTTGCCATAAAACAGGGGTCAGGCATGCCCTCACCTTCCATCCTTTACCCATCAGTCACCATGCCTCCTGCAGCTCTCTATGTGTATGATGGGTTTGAGAATTTCCTCTAATGTTCACACAGAACTCATAGGCAATACTCATGCTGAGGGTATTATTTGAAGTCAATATGTTAGCGCAGCTCAGGATCCTCGAGAAGTGAGAATCCTGCCATTTGTCCACACCAACACTTCTCCTCAGCCTGAACCCAACTCTCTTTGGTCCTTAACCTCTCAGCCACCTGGACCCTTGGCACCTGCCTCTGTGTCCAGAAAGCCAACCTGCCCATGGTTCTGTCACATAGTCCCATACTCTGAGGCCAGAAAAGGAGACTGCATGTCATAGTCTCGGTGCTGCTCCTCTAAGGCCCCGGGCCCCCAGCTGTTGCATCTGGTCTGAACAGCTTCCACCACTTCAGATAGAGAACTTGGCTGTGTTCTTTGAAATCATCCTGAGACGTTTCTCTGTACCCCAGCTGACTCTTATTTCCTGAGGAATAGCTTTGACAGAGATTGCTTTCTCATCTTTTAGCTGACCCTACCCACAAGGAAAATAAAAAATCATGCCTTAAGTCACACTCTCTATTAAAGCAGTCTTAAAGGTGTCCCTAATAAAACAAAGTCTGATACGTAGCTCATATCCTCTACTAAACTCAGGTCTTAATCACACCCTAATCTAGTTCAGCAGTCTACTAGAGAATGCCCCCCAAAATGAAATGAGAGTCCCAGGTGGTGAGTCCAGAAATATAATACATCACATAAGAAATTATGGATAGAAGGGTCATATTAATTGACAATAACTCATCATGACAGTGGCATGATCTGTCCCTCTGCCAAATGATGAGCAGATGATTCTAGTGCCTTCATTAAGTGCCTGCCTGGTTGCAACATCAAACATTCTGCACCAAGAGAGATTCAGTAAGTCAACTGCACAGTCACTGAACCCTCTTGGTTGCCCCACCCACTAGCTACTTAGACACCAAGTCATGCCTACAGAAGACGAGTCCATTTGAGTAGCACTCCCTCACAGTAGCTGCAGAGATGGCCTGCCTTGTCCTACAGGGGACAAACTAATGGCGAGGACCAGCCCGAAATATCCTACAGTGTTGCAAGGACAGCATAAGCATGCTGGTCACCCACTATTTGTAGTCCACTGTCAGAGACAGACCCTGTGCTCACATTTGTAAGAGAAAGCAGATAAGGTTAACCATAGAGTCTTCATATGTGGGTATGACCCATCAAAACCCCTATTGAGAGAAAGTTACCTCCAGTTGTTGACAGCTCCGGAGTTACACTTGGATTCACATCACAATACAACAACAATAAAAATAATATAAAAGAAGTAAGACATATAAACAGAAACAGAAGGGGAAAAGTCAGCACAAAAGATATATTCAACCAGTAAATAAATATAGAAATAGATTAATTAGTCCTTTGATGCCTCAAACACATCAGGCAATAACAAATCATATGAAGAAACAGGTCAAGATAGATACAACCAGTGAACAACAACAACAAAAGAAAGCAGAAAACTTTCCCAAGGAAGAAATTGTAATAGACGCACATGATAAAGAATTTAAAAGATTTATAGTTAGACTTCTCAAAAAAGATCAAGGAAAGTACAGGAAAATTCCTAGGAGAAATTTGGGACACAATACCAGAACAAAATGACAAAGTAGGTAGATACTTAGAAACCAAATAGAAAATAACAGCGAAATCGAGAAAATTCACAATAATATGTCAGAAATTGCTAACACAACGGAAGGACATGAAGTAGAATAGAATCAATGAAAGAATGAATTAGCAAACTAGGGGACAAATCCCGTGGTACTAATTTATTTGAGGAGCAATCATAATAAGGAATTAAGAAATCTGAAGACAGTCTGTAAGATACCATGAAGAGGAATTACAGGTGTACTAGGAATGCTAGATGATGAGGAGGACAGAAAATACAGAGGAAATTTGACATTATATTGGCAGCGAATTCCCAAAAATAATAGACATCAAGTACAACTCAACTATCATTTGAATTTTTAACCCAGCTACTAAACGTAGTGATGAAGAAATCTACCTTTGTTTTTTTTCAGTCTGGGCTTGACTGGCAGCTAAGGAATTTGGAATTACGCCACCTGAATTCCAACATCAAGTGTTTTTCTTTTTCGTTTTCAGTCACACCAGTTGAGGAAGCAGCAGGCTAGGAGGGCAATTCCATATCTTAGTGTGCTTCTTAAGAAGGGCAGTGCTTTCTTTTTAACCCAGAGCAAAGAGAGATTCTCTCATTGGATTGTATTCTTTTTTCTCAACAAGCTATCTGTCCTTCTGCACCCCCTCCAGCAGCCAATGCATGCACATTTAGACTACTCCTGCTTCTGCGGTGCCCATTCTAAGAACTCGTTCCTCTTTCCTTTACTATATTGGTGATTTAGGGCAGAGGAGGTTTGTGGCCACACATTTAATTTGTCCCTCCTGGACCAGGCCTACAAATGAACAGTGATGCTCTGCCCAGGAGGCCTCAGGAATCATAGACCAGCGGGCAGACAGACCGTGGAACATGTGAAGTTTATGAGGATCTATGTGGCACAATCGTAGGAGATCGATTGCATATATAATGCTCATCAGCGTGGAGTCATCTGGGGAAGCATCTGCTGAATGGAGTTTGCCAGCTTGAGGAAAAGATATTGCCAAAAGGTTGGCAAAGGCATTTACGCTCTCATTGTGTGAAGCAAATTTATATTCTTCACTGCGACTCCTGGAGTGAAAAGGAAGCAGCAGTAGCACCTTCCTGTAGAAGCAAACACAGGGTCCAGCCCACAGTTTTACATCCCACTGAAGGAATGCCACATGCCATAGGAGTCTCAGAGGGCTCTATGGCAGAGAGGGTATCCTAATGGATCTGCTTCCTTTCATGTAAAAAACACAGCTGGAAACTCTTCCTAAGCAATAAGAGCATCAAAGTGTGTACATTACATATACAGGTAAGGACATGTGTCTACAGCTGTAAACATGCAGGGATGGTTAGAGGACCACATATCTATAACTATATCAACAAAAGGACAAGTTCATGAGGTAATGATGCCAATAGTTTTTTTCCTTACTCATCTCTCACATAAATTTCACCTATACAAATTAAATGATTCATTATGAAAATATTTCTGGATACACATTTATAAAGACCTTATCAAAGCATAAACTTCTGGGCTGGGCAGAACCACTGTTCATTAGAAGTTCCTAAATGATAGCTTCTATTTCATCCATCTGATTGAAACCATATTTCCTTATGGTTTTTCATAAAATATAGAAAATAAATATTCTTTCCAGTCTGGGTGTCTTCACCTTGAAAGTCTCTCACTTGGTTTTACTCAGCTTGAAATAAATAAAGCAGTATTTCTATATTAAGAATTTTTGGGGGTTTTTTTGGTATTTTTTCTCTCTACTTGGGAGGCTCCGTAAACCAGTGAAAGATGTCTTAAACTCTGCAGTGACGCAATATAAATAGTAAATGCCTTAGTTAGCCAGTTTTGTTAGAACCAAGGCCACAAACAATGACTTCAACAGACATAAAATGATCATCTCCGTGGTATAGAAAGCTAGTGGGTCAAATGTAGGGTGTCAAGGCCAGCAGCAGGTATCTTCTGTCTTTTGGGTCTGGGGGCAGGTTCTTGTCTGGCTTCCTTTTGATCCCGGAGGATCTCAGCATGGGAACCCCAACAGCCAATGGACGTGCCCCACTCCAGACCCCTTTTTCTTGGGGAAATAAAGGCAATTTGATCTCTGTACACTTGATTCATCTCTTTCGTATCTCAAAAGAAATTGACTCAAGATACCACCTAACCGGGCAGATTGTACTCTGCTGCATTAATACCATAGAGGCTAGAATTTACAACACAATGAATAAGCACAACTGATCACAAAATAGAGGGTGCTTCTCTAAGATGGAGAATCATGGACACACATTTAGGGGCATCACTGTTCAAACCATGACAGTACCATACTATTTTCAATGATGACATTGATCTTTGTTCATCGATTTCAAGCAGTGAATTCCAAAAGTATATGAAGCTCTTGATTTATAGAGGTCCACATAGACAACCAAATTGACCTTTTATGCTTTCCTTAATAGAAGTAGCATTTTTTTTCTTTTTGAGTCTTATAAGATATTTGAAAGTTCACTTAAGAGATCTTCTGTAATCATCATTCCTGGGCTTGCTTTCCAGGCCAGGGAACATGCTACTGAGTCCCAAAAAAGCTTTCACGAATTTCTCACTATTTCTTTAACTTAATTAACTTTAGAGGAACTTAATTTTTTCTCTGAATTCCGTGCCTTTAAGTAAAGGCAAATTAACAGTCTATTCTTTTCCCTGTAACCAGCAATGCCTTACTCAATTTCTCCATCACAGAATCATCCATGTATTTTATATTTTCCCTAATCATATGGCTTGCTTTGGAAATTCTTAGCCACAAAGGAATTAAGGAAATATGTCTTACTGACTTGTCATCGTGTGGTAAATGCTTGGTCTTGAGCCAACCGGACATGGCATAAACGTAGTTTGAATTTTTCTACTGGTGCTGTGGTTCTGTACTTCTTTTCTGTTGCTGTTTTCTAAACATAATGCAAATTGATGTCTTGTTCTAATCAGTTTCATCTGTTTTTAAGTAACATTGGAATCTATAGACTCTGACTTCATTGTTGATAATTATAAAAATGATGGAATATTTGGCAGAATACTATATAATAAAGTCCTCTCCTTATTCAAAGATTCCGTCTCATTTGAATCAATTAATAATTAAGCTTAGAAGTTAGGAATTATAAAATTGGTATACAAGTGTAAACTATTGACATGTAGACAATTTAAAGCTGCATTTTATGTAAGAGGCTAATTAAATGAGTGGGAAATATCAGAAGCCTCATCTTCAGTCTTTCAAAATATTCGGGCATCTTTGAACTAGAAAGAATTGTATTGTCAATGTGATAAGGTCAGTAGAGACCCAAAAATTATTTGATATTTTAAGGAGTTTTAACCTTCTGGACAATATGTAGGAAAATGTTAAGTTATAGACCATTTAGTAGCAATTACTAAATTGCTTAAATTACATCTTAACATTTATTTGATGATAACTGAGTACTCATTCTAAAATCAGAAAATTATTAGAAAGAGAAAGGGTTCACCTCCTTCCTTCCTATTCATTGGCCATTATGTGCATACTTCCTTGTTATGTCAACATAATTGATAATATTGTGGATAAAAGTTTTTAAAAACAATGGCTTGAAAATATAAATATGTCACAGCCTAAATGAAATCTCAAATTAAACATACTAGGAAATCATTCTGTCTAGATTTGTAGTATGTTCATTTGAACTAGGTTGATCTCCAAACCCAAACCAAACTCAGTGTCATTGGGCCATTTCCAACCACAGCCACTTCAAAAAGCAGGATGGAACTGCCCCTGTGGGTTTCCAAGAGGGTCATGTCTGATCAGAGCTCAAGGGAGCAAATGAAGGGGAAGGAAGAGAGACTGGAGTACATCCTGGCCCACCAAGCCTTGAGGACAATATCCTTGCTCAGAGCAGTCAATGCACAGAGAGGATCATATGGCTGGCCCCACTATCAGACAAGATATCCCTCACTGACCCATAGCCCTACAGGCGACAAGACTGGAAACACAGCATGGGAATTGAGCCTGATCTGACCCCACCACACCGAGGCAAAACACTATGAGAGTGCAACAGAACAGCAAAGGGAGCAGAGCAAGGAAGTTCTGAGGGAGTACCAAAAATATACTTTGGGGTCAGGGCATGGATTCCATCAGATTCACCCGGAAAACACTCCTAAATGTCAGCAACCACACCTTGAGCTAGGCTTTTCTTTTTTTTTTTTTGGCCACTGTTTTTGTTGTTGTTGTTTTCTTTTGTTGTTTTGTTTTTCTTTGTCTTGTTTTTGTGCATAATATTATCTTGATAAGATAGGCTGGATAAACAATCTGGAGGAGAAAACAACCGGACTGACAGTTCCAGTGCGATATGGGAGAGCAGGAGGTGGGGGAAAGTAAGTGATGTTAAACCCAGGGACAAGAGAACAACAAGCGATCCAAAATCAGTAAGCCCTGGTAGGGCTTGATCAAAGGCAATGTAACCGAGAGGAATTACTGGAAGCCAAATGGAGGCTCAGCATGATAGTGGGACAAGAGGAAAGTAAAAGGAACTCAAGGAAAGAACTAGGAGGCAAGGTGCATTTATAGAGGTTAAATACAGGCATGTACATATGTAAATATATTTATATATGATGATGGGGAAATATCTCTATGTGCATATATTCGTAAGTTTAGTATTAAGGTTGTAGTTGGACATTGGGACTCCACTCAAGTATTCCCTCAATGCAAGAACACTTTGCTCTATTAAACTGGCATTCAATGATGCTCACCTTTGCGACGTGATCGCTGAAGACACAAGGGGTGCATAAGCAAATGTGGTGAAGAAAGTTGATGGTGCCTGGCTATCAAAAGATATAGCATCCGGGGTCTTAAAGGCCTGAAAGTAAGCAAGAGGCCATCTAACTCAGAAGCAACAAAGCCCACATGGAAGGAGCACACCAGCCTGTATGAAAACAAGGTGTCAATGGGATCAGGTATCAGGCATCAATGAACAAAAAGATCATATCATTGAGAATGAGGGGTCGTGCCGATTGGGGTCCAAGACCCATCTGTAGACAACTGGACATTTCCTTACAGAAGGATCACCAGGGGGAGTTGAACCAGTCAGGGTGTAGTGTAGCAATGATGAAACATACAAGTTTTCCCTAGTTATTTAGTGCTTCCTCAACCACCCCGCCCCCACCTATCATGATCCCAATTCTAACTTACAAATCTGGCCAGACCAGAAGATATACATTGGTACAGATAGAAAGTGGAAACACAGGGAATCCAGGACAGATGAACCCCTCAGGACTAGTGGTGAGAGTGGCAATACTGGGAGGTTGGAGGGAAGGTAGGGTAGAAAGGGGGAACTGATTAAAAAGATCTACATCTAATCCCCTCCCTAGGAGGCACACAACAGAAAAGTAGGTGAAGAGAGATGCCGGACAGTACAAGACATGACAAAATAATAATTTATAAATTATCAAGAGTTCATGAAGGAGGCAGGATGGGGAGGGAGGGGTAAAATGAGGAGCTGGTACCAAGGGCTCAAGTAGGAAGTAAATGTTTTGAGAATGAAGAGGGCAACAAATGTAAAAATGTCCTTGACAATGGGTGGATGGATGGATGGATTGTGACAAGAGTTGTACGAGTCCCCAATAAAATGATTTAAAAATAAGAGAGTGACTGGTAGTTTTGAACTGCTAACCTTGCGGTTATCAGTCCAACTTGCATCCCCACCAGGGATCCTTTTGGTTAATCTAGGAAGTCATTAAAAGATAAAGCATGCTTTCAGCTTTGACTATGTTCAATTCACTCTAGTCAATTCTGGTTCACATGGATTACAATGTATCTTCCCTGTTGTTTTATGTAGCTATTATTTTATCTATAATGAAAATGTATTCAATATCAACAGTAGAAACTCAGTATTTTGAGTATCAGAGTTTTTATAAGATAGACTTAGCTAGATATAGAACACAATGATGATCTTCAATTATAGAAAAATAGTACCGAAAATGTTTAACATATGGTTACATTGCCAGTTTTCCTATTAATTATATATGAAACAATTAAATGACTTCATAAGAAAGAATAAGTTTAATTAGAATTGTAGTATTATAGATGATCCTGAAACATGTGGAGAAACATTGCTAATTTACAACACACTCATTACAAATTAACTTTTGCTTCACAAAATTGTCTCCACATTACTACTTTCTCCAACCTAAAACGAGCAGTTAAGAGATTATAGTTTCCTTCTCTCCAATCAAAATTTAGCAATAAAAATTATGATATTTATAAAAGTTCTAGATGAAAACTTTGAATATGTTTTTGCTTATGCTCACTCTGTATAACACCTATCTGAAGAAAACATTAAGCAATGGATTGGTAACAAGTTTCACTGTTTAATCCTTGTAGATATTTCAGTTCACTGTGTGCAAGTAGCTCTAATGTGAGCTGTTATATACACACACACATACACAAGTCATAAAACAAGCCCAAAGCTAAATGTTTTGCCATCTCGTTGATTCCAGTTCATAGGACTCTATGAGACCAAGGAGTAGAACTCCACAACGTTTCCAATGCTGTAAATCTTATGAAAGCAGACACTACGTCTTCAAACCTGAAACAGGAATTTATATAGAGAGTGGGCTGGAGTGATGATAGATAGAATATATTCAGACAGAATGAGTGGCCCAGAGACATGCTACTTTCTGATGTTCCTAGGGCAGTAATCAACAAAACGCATGGTCCAAATCTACCTTGCTGTCCGTTTTTATAAATACGATGTTATTGAACTACAACTACCTTCATCTGTTTACATGTATGGTTGACTATTTTCCTACTATAAAGGCAGAGTTTAGTGCTTGCAGCAGAGGCCCCGTGACTTGTAAGCATCATGGAAATGTTTACTATCCCATCTTACCTTAAAAAAAGTCCTTGACCTTGGTTCAAAGAGAT
The DNA here is from genome assembly GCF_050624435.1 of Tenrec ecaudatus. Classification (NCBI taxonomy): domain Eukaryota; kingdom Metazoa; phylum Chordata; class Mammalia; order Afrosoricida; family Tenrecidae; genus Tenrec; species Tenrec ecaudatus. Next base: position 298,226,938 of record NC_134531.1, read on the forward strand.
CAACACATCAAAGTCAAGGGTAGTAAGTTTAAGGTAGAGTTGACTTCATTTTCATTATCATTTCTAGACATCATGTCTAGATATTTCTTCTCTTAATCATTGTATGATAGCCAAATGGAAACACATAGTGGATAGTTGGCAATGAACCTCTGTAACAAAAAAAATGTTAAAGGCAAAACCTAGAATTTTGAGCATCATCTAGTAGAGGTCCTATAATTAATATTATGTGAAATCAAATATATATTGTGTGAGCATTTGTAATGGTAATAATGAAAGTCCAGTTCCAGTAGGATTAAAAAAAAACAAAAACAAAACTAACTGCTCAGAACAAAGGAGGTTAAGGAATGAGAATTTAGGGAAAAAATGGCATTTTCAGGAAGTTTGGGTATAAACATATAGAAAAAATATGAGTGTAACTTGAGGTGTATGAGAATTACTTGAAAGTTGTTTCAGGATAAGGCATCTACACAAGTGAATATTTCAAGGCAGGGAGAAGAAATCATTGAAGTAAGAAAGATAAGATAGTTTGGTAGGAGAAAATGAGAATTGAGCGTGTGTGTGTGTTTGTGAGTGGAAGATACTAAAGGGGTTGGGGGTGGATCAGATTAGGAACACACATGGAGGGAAGGACTGGATAGACCTCTTTGGTTATAAGTGACTGACACCCAATTTCAGCTCATCATAGACAACAAGAGGGAGCTTTATTGAATAGTGTAACCAAACTGCTCACTTTCTCTCTGCCTCCATCTCCTCATATTGTTGTCCTAATTCCTCTGTATTTAGTTTCAGTTGTTGAATCTATTTCTATACAAAATATGTAACAAACCATAAACTGCCAGCAGTTTTTGGCTTCAATCTTCAGAAAGCCTATTCTTAGAGAGAAGCTTCTTATTAGGAAATTCAAAAGGAAATTCTGTTTGTTTCAAGTTAATTCATGTGCTCTAAGTATTTCATCATTGCTTCTAGGACTGAAAAAGAAAAACAAAACCCCAAACAAAACTAACAAAGCTTAAAATAAGAACCAGTCCTTGACTGTTCAATCTCTGCTAACCCATAATGACTGTATAGGACAGCATAGGACTGCTCTGAGGTTTCCTGAGCTGGTAGGTTTGAACCATGAACTTCTTGATTAGCATTTAAGTGTCCAACAACTGTGCCACCAGGGCTCCTGTTTCTAGGAACCCGGACCCAACCAAACCCACTGGCATTAGGTCGATTATGACTCAGAAACCCTATGGAAAAGAGGTGAACTTCTCTTCAGGGCTTGGGAGTCTGTAGATCCATTAGGGAGCAGGCAGAGGAGTGGCTGGAAGGTTTAAACCTCTCCAGAGGAGTGGCTGGTGGGTTTAAACCTCTGATCTTGTGGTTAATACCCTGATGCTTAATCCAGTGCACCACCAAAGCGCTTTGCTTTGGACCAAATTAAAATAAACAAAAACCTGCTGTCGCGGTCTCTGTTTTGACAAAGCATGTTCTATAGGGCAGAGTGAAACTACTCCATAGGGATTTTGAGACTGTAACTGTTTATAGGAGCAGAAAGCATTGTGGTGGGTGAGTTTCATCTGCTGGTTTTGTAGTTAGCAGCCTAAGACGTCCTGATTACACTTGGATCGTATGCCTACATTTGCCCTATCATGATGGTCAAGACAATGGGCAGGCTCTGGGAACAATAAAGAAGAGGTGTGGATAACACATAGTTGGGATTGTTATAAGATGGCTGTCCCCACGATCTAAGACTCATGATTAAAGTGGATATCCCTAGTATGTACCTGCGTAGCTGGGCTGATTGATTCATGGTGGCTTGTGTATTTTCATATTGGTTTTGTTATCTGTTTTAATTGATTGAACCTCTTGTTAAATGTTTGGAATTTCCCTCCTACTTATAGAAGGATTGTCTTTGAAATAAATTACACCATCTTTTATCATAATAAAATAGGAAGGGAGCAGAAAAGAAATATATGATGGAGACAGTGCTTAGAAGTTGTAGAGAAACCACAATGAGAAACCTAGGAAGACTGGATTAGAGGAATAAATGTATTTGCAAGTCATCTTTATTTTTAAAATAAATTACATCACTTTACAGGAACCTAAAACTAATAGTTAGCAGTCGCTATTTCAAGCACTCTGTGTACTTTACTTCATTTAAAATTAACAAGAACATTTGACAATGAATAGTTATTGTGTTTTATAAAGAACTGAGGTTTGCAAAGCGTGTATATTAAGCCACTATACCCTGCCTCTCCCTTGACTGCTGTGATGGTTGATTTATGTCCCAACTTGCTCAGGCTACAGTCCGAAGTTGTTTGGCCAAATAGTCTAAATGTTGCTGACCTGTATTTACACACCATTAGCATTTAAATGATTGATTTTAATGAAATTAGATTTTACCTCATAATTTGAGTGGGTCTCATCCAATTAGTTACTGGCTGTAAGCAAAAGAGGAGTTTTTCCTAAGGGACTATTCTGTTTCTAGACTACAAATATATTTTCTACCAGATTTCCTCTTTCCCCACTATCTAATCTACCTAATCTGGGACAAAAGACTACTGGAATATCTGATTTAGGATTTGCCAATCCTTATAATAGTATGAGACATTTAAAAAAACAAATATATCTCTTATCTATCTATCTACCTATCTCTCCATATAATTAATTTCCATTACGTTAAATTTGTCTGTGAACTCCTGAGTGTATTATCCCACTTTTAATAGATTCTGACTCATAGCAACCCTGTAGAATATAATTGAGTGCAGAGTGGAAACCTAAAACCCATCTGTAGGCACTTGGACGTCCCCTTACAGAAGGGTCACAAGGAGGAGATGAGCCAGTCAGGGTGCAGTATGGCACCAATGAAGCACACAACTTTCCTCTAGTTCTTTAATGCTTCCTTTCTCCTCTATCATGACCTCAATTCCACCTTACAAATCAAATTAGACCAGAACATGCACACTGCTACAGATAAGAGCAAACAACACAGAGACAATCCCCTCAGGGCCAACAATGAGAATAGAGATACCAGGAGGATTAGGGGAAGGTTGGGGAAGAAAGAGGGAATCAAAGAGGATCAACATATAACCCCCTCCCAGGGGGATAAACAACGGAAAAGGGGGTTAAGGATGACAGAGGACAATGTAAGATATGAAAATAATAATCTATAACTTATCAAGGGTTCATCAGGGAGGGAGTTGGGTGGGGGCAGAGAGGGGAAAATGAGGAGCTGATATCAAGAACTCAAGGAGAAAAAATGTTTAGAAAATGATGGCAGCATATGTGCAAATGTGCTTGACATACTGGATGAATGTATGCATTGTGATGAAAGATGTAAGAGCTCCCAATAAAAGTATTTCATAGAAGAAAAAGAAAAGAAAGAAGCTTCTCTGCGATTGTACTAAGATTTCTTCTCTCTGGAGAAGGTGGTAGAGAAGGAGACCCAGAACAAAACTGGAGTATTGTTCATATGACATCATATCTGCTACAATTTGTTACACTCTGTGAGCTATGGACCATCTTCTTGTGTGTATTGGAGTGCTAGATACCGTACCTAACACCTCTGGCATGTAAGAAAGAAGTCCAACCTGCACTGAAGCCATTAGCCAAAACAGAACTCTAAGAATTAATGTACTACAAATTTAAATAGTTCAATGCAGCACAGGAAGTGTGCCCTTTCCTATGCAAAGAAACTTGAAAGGCAGCTACCCAGCCAACTGATAGGAAGAGATCTATATTTACACCAATTCCAAAGACAGATGACCCAACTGAATGTGGACATTATCGAATAATATCATTAATATCACACAAAGTAAAATTTTGCTGAAGATATTTCAAAAATAGTTACAACAGTTCATTGACAGGGAAATGAGAAATTCAAGTCAGATTCAGGGAAGGATATAAAAATGGTATATCACTGCTGAATCTTGTTTGAAAGCAGAGAATGCCAGAAAAAAAAATTTAACTTGTGGTTTACTTATTTTTTTAATGAAAAGAGTACTTTAATGTTAACATTTTATAGTTAAAAAAATTAAAGAGCAAGGGTTTATGAAATTTTCCCAAAGTCACAAGGTGATAGATGACATCAGGCTTCAAATACAACACCTGTGATTGAACTCTATGACATTGCTTTTATGTAAGGAAGAACACTTGTACTTCCACACTGCATGAAATATTACAAATAGTAATGACCTTGAATTGCCTCTTAAAACTGTGCTCCATGTACAATAAACTAAAATCTAAGCTTATTGCCATCAAGTTGATACCAACTCATAGTGAACCAATAGGATAGGATACAGCTGCTCTTTGAAGAAAACTTTAGTACGCATTATTATTGTATCATATTCTTGATTTTTTAATGAAAAGAAAACAGTTCTATTGGCATATATTTCATCTCATTACAATCTAATAGTTCAATCATACTAGTTCAATCATGATGTTGCCTATTGGTCCATTTGTAAGGATGATATGAGTTATAGAATTATCTCCATAACCAATTTAAACCATTTACTTCTTTCATGTGCTCATTGTCATCAGCTCACTAATTTCCCTCACCATACTCCAAAGAATACTGTCAGTGTCACTGTAGCCTTACCCATCCTGGATTTCACATATGGAAGATCAGAGAACACAAAATACAGAAAAACAAAGCCAACCCACTGCACTCTGCATCATAGCAATGTTATTCACACCACTCGTCTTCGAAAGAGGGGACTCACAGGAGGCTGAATCCATTTGTTGATGCTGTGAATGGTTTTGTGGCTCCCTTGTCACTCATAGCTGTCTGCAAACCAGGTGAGATAGTTAGGGTTTACTGTGCCAACCTGGCCAATAAACACATGTGGGGTTAACTGAAGGGCTGAGAGATAAATGGCTCAGTGAGCCTTCCCTTTCTAGTTCTGAGGTCTCTTGCTTTCTGATGGTCAGACCAGAATGTGGCTACCTTAGCCAGTTCCCTGCTTGAGCTGGCAAAGCTTACATCCTGCAAGACATCCCTGAGGAGAAGCCACATGGACCTACCCTCATACAGTCCTGGGTGTTGGAGCAGCCATGGGGAGAGCTCTGCCAGCACTGAGATGCTTACACACCCACTGACTCGGCTTTCCTCCTGCAGTTGGCATCATTGTGTGTATTTTGTGAGACGGAGGAAGACTTAGTGGATTGGTGTTGGACATATGAGCTAATGTTGGACTTGTGGGCTTGGGCAGCACGGGGTTGGGATGTTTTCTTGATGTGCACTTACCCTTTATATCAAACTCTCTATTATACATATGAGTTTCTATAGATTTGTTTCCCTAGTTTACCCAGACTAACACACCAGGTGCTCACAAATTTAAGCTTTGATGGCATTCCCTACTTTGGGTTTGGATTTTATCATTCACAATCTTTAGATCACATAGGCAAGTATGCTTCTTCGGTATGGGCACAGTTGGCACTTTACTTAGATGGCCCCCTGTTTGTGTTTCAATGACCAAGGCGTTCTACTGTGTGGATCATAACAAACTATGGAAGAATGGAAATTCCAGACTACTCCATTGTGCTACTGCAGAGCTTGTGCTTAGCTCAGGAGGCAATTGTTCAAATAGAACAAGGGAAAACGCATGGATTCAAATCAGGAAAAGTATAAGCCATACATGCTCGCCATAGTTACTCAATCTTTGTGCAGAGCAAATAATCAGAGGACCTGGGCTGTATGAAGACCTTGGCATCAGTATTTGAGGAAGGCTCATTAACAACCTTCAATATGCAGATGACACAACTTTGCTTGCTGAAAGTGAGGAGGACCGATGCACTTGTTGATGAGGGTCAAAGATGGCAGCCTTCAATATGAATCACAACTTGAAGTGAAGAAAACCCAAATCCTCACGACTGGACAAATAGGCAACATCACGAAAAATGGAGAAAAGACAACAGTGGCCGATGAGTTCATCTTGCTTGAAAAATAATGGAAGCAGCAATCAAGCTATCAAACGATATCTCACATTAGTTAAATCTTCTGTGCAAGACCTCTTCAAAGTGTTGAAGAGCAGGGGCTTCTCTCTGAAGACTAAATACCATGCCATGGTATGTTCAACTACCTTATGACACATGACCGTTTGACTTTAAATAAAGATGACTGGGGAAGAATAAATGCGGTTAAGAAAATTATGCTAGAGAAGAATATTTAAAGTACGCTGGATTGCTGAATGAATAATCCAATCTGTTTTAGAAGAAATATAAACATAATACTTCTTAGAAGTAGAGCTGTGAGACTTACCATCTACCTTGGCCATGTAATCAGGAGCGCGCACACCCTGGCAGAGGACAGCATGCCTAGTGAAGTGGAAAGGCAGCGAAAAAGTGGAAGCCCCTCGAGAAGATGGTGTCCACAGCGGTTGCAACGTTGAGCTCACACATCACTATCATAAGGCTGGCACAGGGATGGGCAATGTTCTGTGCTATTACATCTTTAGGGTCGCTATGAGTTGGGACTGACTCAATGGCACTTAAGGACCATGACAACTGCTCATTGTTAGAAAGGGAAGCAAAAGTAGGCATACTATCCTTTGCATTTAGATGTTATTGTGGCTGGTACCATGAGTCTGTTCTGACCCCTAGCCACTCTATACACAACAAATGAAATATTACCCAGCTGTTGTGACAAACTCACAATTGCTCCTACGCCTGAGTCCATTGTTGTGGCCACTGTGAGGCCATCTTCCTGAGGGCCTTCCTCAATTTTGATGTACTTCCATGTTACCAAGAATGATGTCCATCCCCAGGGACTGCTCTCTCCTGAAAACTTGTCCAAAGTTTGTAAGATGAAGTCTTGCCATCCTTGCCTGAAAGGAATATTGTGGCTGGACTTATCCAAGCCAGATGGGTTTGTCCTGTTGGGAATCCAGGGTACTTCGAACATTCTTCTCCCGCACCACATTGCATTTCACGTGCCAAACCCATTGATTCTTCTTCAGTCTTTCTTAGTCAATGTTCAACCTTCACATGCAGATGAACCCTTGAAAATACCTTGCCTTGGGTCATGCAGATGAACCCTTGAAAATACCTTGCCTTGGGTCAGGCGCATCTCAGTCCTTAAAAAAAAATCCTTGTTTTCTTTTTTGTTTGTTTTCATTATCATCATTTTATTGGGGGCTCTTATAGCTCTTATCACAATCCGTACATACATACATTGTTTCAAGATCATTTGTACATATGTTGCCATCATCATTTTCAAAACATTTCTTTCTGCTTGAGCCCTTGGTATTAACTCCTCATTTTCCCTCCCTTCTCTACTCTGCCTCCCTCATGAACCACTGATAATTTATAAATTATTATTTTTTCATGTCTTACACTGACCGATGTCTCCCTTCACCCACTTTTCTATCGTCCTGGGAGGGGGTTATATAAAAATCACTGTGATCAGTTCCCCCTCTCCCTCCGCTTTCACCTTACCCTCCTGGTATGGCTAATCTCATTATTTTTTCTGGAGGGATTTATCTGTCCTGGATTCCCTGCATTTCCAGTTCTTATCCGTACCAGTGTACATGCTCTGGTCTAGCCAAGCATCCTTGTTTTCAATACTCTAAACGAGTCTTGCACAGCAGATTTATGCAAAGCAGCTGCTCTTTGGAGGGCCTTTAGCTGGGGGGTAGTTAATCCTGGGGACACATACCTTCTCCTTCTTTCCCTTTAGTTGCTTATCATTGAAGCCTTTCACTTGTTCATCGCTTATCTTTTGGGGCTTCATTTCTATTTTCATCTATCCTTTTTTCCCTTCAATTTATTTTCCTACTCGTTACCCCCAGCACTTACACCTGAAGATGAGGATGAGGTATTGCTGCTATGGTCTGTGGATACAGGTAAGCGCTGTCATCGAAGAAGGACTGGCACAACGGATTTGGGGACCGAGTAATATTAAACCTAGAAGAACTAAAGAGGTAACTAAACTTTTCCTCAAAAATTACTACTATTTCTTACAAACAACCATTTCTTGCAGAAATAAATATTTTTGATCTGAAAGGAGAAAAAGGAATTATTCTGATGTACAGAGAAAGCAGCGATCTAAAGGGACACCACTTGTGTTCTTTACGTTGTAACAGAGCCGCTCCCCTTATAGCCATCCACTCACCCTCAGGGAGTGCTGTGGAAATGGCAGTGACTCACGGAGGCTGACGCTGGGGAACAATACATCTACCAGCTAATATCCGGCTCTTTCTTCAGGGTCAGAAATATACTCTCTACTCCAAAAGCAATAACATTGCCACTGAGTCTATTGTGACTCATTGTGACCCTACGAGACAGCTGCTCCATAGGGTTTCCAAGGATGTCATCTTGATGGAAGCCAGCTGCCCCATCTTTCTCCTGTGGAACAGCTAGTGGGGGCGAACCGGCTGTCTTTCATTTAGCAACTGAACGCTTACTTTCTAGAATACTGCCTGAGCATCCTCACATATTTTAATAGCTCACACTTCTGTGGAATGATGATATAGACTGAAACCCGCACGCCTCAAAAGTGAACTCCTTTGTACTTGGCCATCTATCTCCAAAAGCCCAACCTGCTCAGCCTTTATACTAGGGATACATTTGTGCTCTTAAATTGGGTAATAAATCTTCAGATGAATGTGTAAAGTTCTTCCCATAGTGATTCTTAAATTTTAATGTGCATATGAATCAACTGAAGATCTGGTTAAAAGACTGCTTTTGGATCAGTCGGGTCGGGTTTGAGAGTCTGAATTTCTAACAAGCTCCTACATGAAGCTGATAGTGGTTTCAGTAGCAAGATTCTGTGCAAATAATATTTGGAATATAGTAGGCATTTGAAAAAATTGGCAACTGCTATGTCGGTATTTCTGTGGTTCTAACTACAAGTATAAAGTTTTCTATGGGATAGTTCAAATCAGTTTCCAAAAACTCAATTCCTACCATCTCTGAGAAAATCATTTCCCAGTAGAGGTTGGCCAGTGGATGTTAAAGACTGCCAGCACACTCCACCGGGGTAAGGAGAATGAAATCCTCAAGCCTGGCTAGCCACACACAATTTTCTCTGCATAATGAAGGCCGATTTCTTCCCTAGGTTGTCAACAGATATCATACATTCCCATGCTCACGCAGTACTAGTCAACAACATCTGGATCCAATGGAGAACTTTTTCTCACTTCCTGGAAGTCTGTACTATGCCACAGTGCCCATTATCTGTTCCTTGCCCATGAAGAAAGCCTTGGGTGGAAGGAATAGTGAGACGAAAGTATTTTCATTTTCTTGATTGTCGGAAGTGTGCTCTTCCGATGATGTTTTCTGGTAAATACACAGCCACCTGAGAGCATCTGTGTTCTCCTTCTCCCGCTCAGGCATATGTTGTTGCCAGCCCCTCACCTGGTGGACTTAGCAAAAACAAACCCAAAAAACAAAACACCTCTCTCTCTGCTAGGACTAACACTACTTGAAAAACATCACACCAAATGGAGTGTGCACACAAGTATCACTTTCCAGGACCTGCAAGATTGTTGCAGAAATCCATTAATAGAATTAATCTCCACAGAGGAATTGGTGGTGGAGCATTTCATAAGGGCCATGCGTTTAAACAAAAGAAAATCCGGATCTTAGGGAGAGGAAGCAAGAAAACAAATGAAGTAAAAGATAGTGATCATTTCCCTGCATATGAATTGTTAGGGCTCTTGGGGCAGGACATGTTTTAATGTGGGTGGGTTTAAAAAATTTTTTATTAGACCTACTTATAAGCTAACTGAATTAAAAGCTTCAGAGTGTGAGCAAGCGAGAAAGCAACTTTGTGCAGGGTGCCAATCTAATTGCAGTACAGCACGTCCCTCCAGGCTCATGTGCAGCTGCATCATCGCTTACGTGTGTCACCTTAGACAAGCGAACTGTGATTTTTACACTGTCTTAAAGGAAAAATAGCGTTGCTGTAAAATGTGTCCCCATTTGGGGATATTTACATATTTTAGTTTAAATATAAACTTGTCTTCCTTGTTTCACACAATCCATAATACAATGCATTCCAAGACCCTTTAAACCTGTGACACCCAGTATAATTTGTTTTCTTCACAATCTGGTTATCTTTACTTTCTAGAGTTAATCTGACTACACTAGCCCCAAGATGGAATCACTTATGCAAAACCCCACAGAAATGCCTGACTTAGGAGCTAAAGCCTAAGCCATGAAGTTGACCTTCCCAGGAGCTGAAAACTTAGCCGGGCCATCTGTAATCATTGCCTCAGCTACAGGCTCAAGAAGCCAATCGTCTATTGCCTCGTGTCGATGAGGTCTCATGAAAGTATTTAGAACAGTGGACAGTTTTGCCCAACATCACTCCCTTCTTCTCGCACTACCCTGTCCATACAACTCCATGCTCTTCCTCTTGTCCTTCAGAGCTCTCACCCACTTCCAGACCCCATGCTCCAATGCATGAATTGCAAATTAAGCTCGGGAGTTCACAGCCAAATTTAATCAAATGGAAATTTTATTTTTTCCCACTAGTGTTCACTTTTCTCTTCAGAGAAGGATTGGAGCAAATTTAACTAGATAAGGCTCATGATTTCTCCTTGAATCTTTTTCACTTTTCCACACTTTCCTTTACCTTGAAACCGTCCAAAGATCGCTAGTAAAAGCTGTCTTTTGCCTTTGTCGATCGGATGCAATATCATTTGTGTCAGAACAAGCTAACACAACAGAGACATTTGAGTTCAGCAACAAAGCTATGTACCATTCAGTCCTTAAAGGTCTAACATAAAGATGACAATTACATTTTTAAACCCTATTACATTCTGCAATGGTTTCTAAATGAGTTGCTTCCTGTTGGTGGTGGTGGTTTTATGTTTTTTTGCAACAAAAATGAGAGAAGGTTTAAACAGACCACAGAAATGTGTTTAAATATATTTCGTTTAAACCTGGACATAAATGACCTAGACCCCCAGTAGCAATGTGTATATGCTTACCTTATTAAGAGTATTGCTAACGTGCATTGCTTCTAAGGATCCGGTACATGCATACATTGGTTTATTTTTTTTCAGTGTGGTTAAACAGGTCTCTGTGATCCGTGAACAACTACAGAGACGTTCTCTCAGTAATATGTGCTTCTTGAAAAGATGCACAGCAAAGAGTGCCTTCTGCGGGGATCTGTGAAACCAGTGGAATTCAAGGCAGGTAGCTCAGCTGAGAAGGATACGGAAAACTTTTGATGGGTGTGTTAGTCCAGGTTGACTAGAGAAACAAATTCATAGACATTCATGAGTGTAGAAGAAAGAGCTTTATATGAAAGAGTGATTGCATATTAAGAAAACATCCCAGCCCCGTTCAGAACAAGTCTTTATGTCTGATATTAGCCCGTATGTCCGGTACTAGTCATAAATGCCTTTTCAGACTCGCGCAACACATGCTGATGCTGAGTGCAGGAAGATCACAGGCCAGTGGGTGGAAAGTTTGTGGATCCACTGGTGGTGGAAGCATCTCAGTGCTGGCCTGGGTCTCCACATGGCTCCTCCAGCTCCAGGCCTCTAGCTCTATGAGCATAGCTCCATGTGGCATGTCAACAGGAATGTCTTACAAGGAGTTGAAGCAGAGAGTCTGGCCTCCAGTCAGGGAGAGAGGAGGTCCCAGAATCTAATGAGGCCACGCCACACAGAGGCCTCTCATTGGCTGTGACTTTCTTGACAGGCTAGTCTCCACCCCTTTGAAAATTGACAGATTATGTAACTGCCACCGTGGGATAGTCACATAAAGGTAATCTTGATCAATTTTCTCAAGGGGCACAGGGCCATTGCTGCATCTGATTATGAGGAAGTTTGTTTGCTTTTAATTGAAGACTGCATTGGTGACAACAAGGTCAGGAAAGATGCTCCAAGGGATCTTTTTGTTTTGTTTTGTTTAATGAATGCTGGTAAGTGAAATCTGGTGGCACGGTGCATCAAGCTCGGCAAGTCAAACCCACCAGTCATTCTCGGGGAGAAAACCGAGGCCTCCTTTGGTTGAGATTTATTTTTACAAACCCTACACAGCAGTTTAACTCTATTCTATTTTCTTTGTTAATCATTTTATTGGGGGCTCGTGAAACTCTTATCACAATCCATCCATCCATCCATGGTGTCAAGCACGTTTGTACATTTGTTGCCATCATCATTTTCAAAACATGTTCTTTCTACTTGAGCCCTTGGTATCAGCTTCTTGTTTTTCCTCTCTCTCTCCCACTCTCCCTCCCTCCCTCATAAATCCTTGATAATTTATCAATTTTTTTTCATGTCTTACACTGACCAATGTCTCCCTTCACCCACTTTTCTCTTGTTCATCCCCCTGGGAGAGGGTTATAGGTAGATCATTGTGATCAGTTCCCCCTTTTCCCCCAATTGTCCCCTTACTCTCCTGGTATGGCTACTCTCAATATTGGTCCTGAGGGGTTTATCTGCCCTAAATTCCCTGTTTCCAGCTCTTATCTGTACCTGTGTATATACTCTGGTCTATCCAGATTTGTAAGGTAGAATTGGGGTCATGACAGTGGGGGTGGGTGGGAAGAAGCATTAAAGAACTAGAGGAAAGTTGTGTGTTTCATCAGTGCTATACTGCACCCTGACTGGCTCATCTCTTCCTGGTGACCCTTCTGTGAGGGGACGTCCAATTGTCTACAGATGGGCTTTGGGTCTCCACTCCACACCCCTGCCTCCCATGCACATTGGGTACAATTTGTTCTGGGTCTTAGATGCCTGATACCTGATCCCATCCACACCTCAAGAAAGGCGTCTTACAAGGGGGTGATCACTCATTGCTTTAACTGAATGCTATAGATTGAATTTTGCCCCCCCCCCCAAATATGTGTTGAAATCTTAACCTCTCTACCTGTGGATGCAATTGTACTTGAATATTGGCTTTCCTTGTTATGTTCATAAGTCTATGTTAATGTATGGTATTTATTCATTCAATAATTCCTTAGTTATATGGAACAATATAGACACAGAGGCAAATATCCATGAATAGGAATCATAGATAAGCTAAGACAAGGATGTTACCCCAGAACTTATAGAAAGAAAGTCTGTCCCCACAGTGTGTATCTTGAATTCTGACTCGCAGCCTCTCAAAAGAATGAATACTTTTCTGTCATGTAAAGCAACCCACCCGCCTGCGGCACTTCTTTTAAAATTGCACTCTGAACCTAAGACATGAGGTTTAGGCCTATACGTTGGACCTGTTTCATTATTCCACTGAAGTGTACCAGACAAGGGAGCCAGAGTGAGAGAGAATTTGAATAGTCAGCAAACAACAAAATGCTCACTCCTTCACATTTATGAAATAAAACCCATTTCCTCCATCCCATCTGCCTGATCGACTGTCATAAATTTGGATTATATGTCAATTATCCAAATTTGCTTCTCTGTGCTTTTGCCTTTGCATATGAATGTAAATGTTAACGTAAAGCTTTCTTATGAACAAAGTTTCCCATCGGAAGTGTGCGTTATTCACCATTCCAGGCTGTTTCATATTTTCCCAAATGCCTTCTCTTTCCAAGGTCATCTCTTTCACTGCATCGCTGGAAATGAAGTGGGACGTACGGTTCTATTTAATCACATTTCATGCTCTGCTGCCTCCTTCTGATGGCCTCGCTGCTAATTGATCAAGTTTCAATTACAGTCTTCCATCTTTGTTTTAATTCTTTGTTAAGGTGTTTTATTCCATTAGATGATTTCATGAGATCTGAGCTGCAACAAGCCGGCTTATCTGCACCAAGTGCAGTTTCTTTACATTGAGAAATACTGTACTCTTGCCCCCCCTCCCCCCCAACCCCACTCCCTCCTCCTCCATCCCATTTCTCACAGTTAAACATTTATTTGGACTGGCATTGTTGACTGTATCTTTCAAGTTTTGATTAATTTGTTCAGGAATTAGTTTACTTCATCAGGGATGAAAAAAACAAAACACCTCTTTATACACTTTTCAGCTGTCTTGTTCAGTAGCAATTAAGTAAATTGGAAGTAGATTCTCTTAAGGAGCAGCTAAAAAATGACTGCAGTTAATAAACGGGAGGAATGTGACATTTCCTTTTATGTAGGGTGCTTCTCTGTGAGGTCTCTCTAATGAGCTGTAACGCTACTTGATTACCAAACTCATTTTATTGTTTCTGTAGATCAGTTAAGTGCTAACACAACAAATATAAGTAGCAGCGAATCTCTCTGGTTACACTGATTACTCACTTTTATTCTTGATAAGGAAAGTTTCATCCCCAAAGCAACAGTAAATCAAATCTGCCTTGAAATCCACTAACGGGATGGAGCATTAAAATATAATAGTTATTAAAATCAATACGTTTTTTAAAAACCAAGGGAAATACATTGGCAGGATCAATGTAAATGAGCTTTGTCCAGAAGGGCTATGCTCATTGTCAAACAATCCATAATGTAAAAATTTGGAACTTTAGTTTGGTGTCTGATGCTTTCAATGCTGCGGGAGAGATTCAGACACACCAGTTCAAAGACGCCTTTACAATACAGGAAAGGCTATGTTAAAGGTTTAGTGTTTAGAGGATTTCCAATATGAAATTCTCAGTTTATAATAGTTTTCATCTAAACCTTGAAAGCCCATAAAATACATTTCTTTTGCCGCTTAAGATGCAAGGAACTGGCATACTTTCTCATCTGGGTTACCTGTATCTCAAAACAATTCAGCCAGTAGCGCCTGGTACTCTTTCTAAGGCATGTTATTGACCCTGTGAACAGTAGTTTTTGGAGTGCATTCGATTTTGTTTCTGCAAATCTGTTTGAATGAAAACTTTCCAAGATTCTTTGTACTTTTATAGGTTATTTAATTTCCACTCACTAGCTTGGTAAGGTTTCACATGAAATCTAGCTGGTTGCGTGGATGAAATATATTAAGAAGTACAATTTTCATCTGGGAATGTGTCAGGAGTACAGGATATGTGTGTGATGTTAAAACCTACGCATTCTCAGAAATTGGGGGTTCAGGGTAAGCTAGAAACTTCTCATTGTGCAGTAGTCTTAAACTATATTTTGGTGTGTGGAGTCAATCAAGCTCCACATCTAAGCCAAAGTACACCTAAAGATATTTTCTGTGAAATCGAAGATAGAAATCTAATGAAGGAGGCAATGGTGAAACCTACAGTAAAAGTGTCCTCTATTTTAGGGACTGACAAAATTAAACCAAAATAAATTAGGGAAAATATAAATAGCAAAAAAACACTTAGTTGAGTGTTTTGTCAAGCGTGTAAGTATCTATTTTACATAAATATTCTAAAATCTCCAGACATAAAATTCCAACTGTCCCACTGGTTGCGTGTCTTAACAAAAAGCACTTTGTTTTAAACATTTATGATGTGTTGTAGCTGATCAAATTGAATTATACCACATCATAAATTCAAGTCAAATTTCGCCTACGAATGCACACTATCAGTTGAAAGCCTATTCCCCTACCTGTAGTAGATGTTTAAGACGGGAGTCCCCCATCCTTACGGGTGCAATGGAGCATCTGGGAAAACCACATGCTTCAAATTCGGGCCCAGTTGATCCAAGAATCAACATTGTATCAAGATTTTTCTCCACCTTCTCTATCTTTCTGATGCAGGTAAATCTTCTGGAGTCCCCCAGAGAAGGTCCTCAGAGCACACGGTGGAGAAGGCTGCTTTGATTAATCCATATTTCAGTTTTTGATAAAACCCTTGAATTTGTTTTTTTTTCACTGGAAGTGGTCAGAAGCTCTACATGTTGTCACTGCTTATTATGGGTTAGCCATATCGATATCTGCAGGCTCTAGAATATTCTTCTCTCCTTTTAAATTATAGTTCAATTTAATCTCTGTCAATAAAAACATAGGAAGATTACCCAACCTGGATATTTTTATTGGAAAATTTTCAGAAGAAAATTTTATTTCTGTAGAGTCATGGAACCACCTACACGTTCTACTCTGTCCTATGGGGTCAATATGTGTTGGAAGTGATTCAATGGCGGTGACATTTATGTAAATCCTGTTTTGAGGGCTAAGTGATCTGTTTTCTCATGTAGCTGATTTCTAGCAGTGATACACATCATGTAAGTACTGTTATTTCCTGGAGTGAATGCTGTTCCATTATTTACTCCCATTAAAGGAAATAATAACTCCCTTCAGACTTAGTCATCATTAGTTGTGACTTTATATTTCTCTTCAATTAATCAGACTGTTTTCACAAGTTCTCATTTGAAAGACGGTGACAGAGTTGGAGATCAGTTGAGCTAATTCTGCATTTATGGCCTAGTCCCTCCAACTGCTGTTTTTATCACCAGAACGCGAGGTGGCATTCGTTAATCTCACTGTGGACGTCGAAACTCCAAGTTGGTTAACTGGACGGTAGAAAGGAGCGTGACAATCATTTCTCCACACGGGCTGGATTGTATTTAGTACCAGGGATCAAGGCAAATCCACATGCTCATTTCTGATGGGAATTCCCGTTCTGAATGCTTAATACATTTATTATTCCCCTGTGTTGATCCGCTGTTATGAGGACAGTGGGGCTTCAGTAGTAAAACGATCTTCCTCCACGCAAGAGAACCAGTGTCAGTGCAGCACAAAGGCACGTTATGCCCACCCACCACGTACGAGGACCAGGCAGCACTGAATGCTGGTGCGCATGTGCCAACTCCATGGCAGCAAGTAACAACCTGCACTCATATAAGCCAACGCCACGGAGAGGGTAGAACTAGCTACAAATGGCCTTATGCATCCAAGTGTGGCTATTTTCCATCCTCATCTGGTAGTCGAAGAGGGTATGCCTCCTCCAATGTCTTTTGGAATGGGACGGAAGCTTCCCTCCAGTGTCTTTTAGAATGGAACTACCCTTTGAAGAACTTTTCATTCGTGTTACTGTTGCTGATTAATGATACATTTTATCTCACGTGGTTTTAGATCTGAAATATCTATTTGAGGACTAAATCAAACGCGTACTCCTTCCGCTCCATTCCTAGGCTGGCTCTCGTGCTTCAGCTGTAGGAATAGCAACAGATCCTGCACTGGATTTTACCTGCACAGTGGAAACTAGATGGAGACATTAATTTGAAAAGGATGAAAGAAATGTATTTCCTTAATTGCCTCTGTGCCGTTATATCTATCCACTTTCCTCCTGAGCTATTCTGATTTTATTAGCACTTAGATTTTGAGCACTAGATTAGCAAAAGCCCAGGGATAACAGTGAAATCCAAAGTCTTTTGCACAATCTCAAATGGATGAAGCCACCACTGAGCTCCATCTACTCACCAGTCCGGGGAGGGAGGGGGATTCCTCAGGGATGTCCTTGATGGAGATTGGACTACTGTGGACACATAGTCATGAGTTATGACCTGATTACCCTGGTCAAAGGGTGTTGGGATCATCTTATAAGCCCTTCTGTCTAACATAACATATATGTTCTGATAAAGGCCCCATTCCCTTTTCTGTAGTTCTGTCTGAAGCTGTGACTCACTGCTCATCATGCTTCTGTGAGTTTCCATGTCCTATGTAAGCCATCAGTCTGTAACCCCTTGGATGCCAATATATGTTTGTGTAATGGTCTCCCTCATCCACACATGCACACACACACATACAAATACTGTTGCCATACACAAATAATGTTCACACACACACACACACACACAAATACTTCAGCTGGCTATTAAAGAACCCTGGTGCTATAGTGAGTTCCCCACAGGGTTACATACCACAAGATCAGCAGTTCAAACACACTGGCCACTTTGCAGGAAAAATATGAGGTTTTTTGTACCTATAAAAATTGACAGGTTTAGAAGCCCTCAGGGGCAATTCTACTCTGTCCATAGAGTTGCTATGAATCAGAATGGACTCAATGCAGTGCTTGGTTGTTTATTTACCTAGATTACCCTTGGATTTTCTGGCCCAGGCAAAGACGATCAGAAGTTAGTATTTTGATTGGACCCACTTTTGGAAGACCTTCTAACAAGACTAAGACAAGGATATTACGGAAAATACTTTTCTTCAGTCATCACTGATTGGCATTAACCCGTGCATGTATGCATTGGAACCTTAGTAGCAACAGCCTTTTACTTACTCTAATATTGTTGTGGGAGAGTTTGCCTGCGAGGAGAATGGAATTCTACCAAGAAGAGCAGCAGATCCTCAAGACAGGACTTTTTCATTTTAAGAATAGTGGTTTATTTTCTCTAAAGTTTATTTCTTTAAAAAATCATTTTATTGGGGGGCTCTTATAGCTTTTATATCAATCCATCCATCCATCATGCCAAGCACATGTGTATATCTTGCCATCATCCTTTTCAAAACATTTTTTTTCTACTTGAGCCCTTGGTACCAGCTCCTGAGACTAACCAGCCAGGGCGCAGTATAGCACCAATGAAACATACAGCATTCCTCAAGTTCTTTAATGATTCCCCCCCACCCCTAATATCATGAGCCCACTTCTACCTTATTTTATCAATCTGGCTAGAACAGAGCATGTACACTGGTACAGATAAAAGCTCCTGACACATGGAATCCAGAACAGATAAACCCCTCAGGAATAGTAATGGGAGTAGGGATACCATGAGGGTAGTGAGAAAGGGGTACAGATGGCAATGATCGATGTATAACTCCCCCATTTCCACCTCCACGGTGACGAAGAACAGGACCATGGGCGAAGGGAGACAGAGGATGGTGTAAGATATGAAAATAATAATTTATAATTTTTAAGGAGTTCATGAGGATGGGAGGGGGAGGGAGGGAGGAAAAAACGAGGAACTTTCCCTATAGCTTTATGTGCAAAGTGAATTGGGAGAAATAATCATTTTGTTCCAAAGGCAGTTTTCATTCAATAGTGAAAGGAAAAAAGAGATAAAAATGTGAAGCAACCCTAAAACCATGTAAGTTAAATCCAATCCCCTTGTTACATCAACATGGGACTCATAGTGGTCTTGGATCCGTGCCAAGGGGCAGGTAGAATGTGAGTGTTGTCAGCCAGATGAATTGCTTCCTGAAAGTTTCATTTTCTTGCCTATAGGCTTGTCTTGCACGATCTTTCAGGGTTCCGAGTCCTAAGAAAGCAAAGAGTAGAATTAGGAACAGATCATGGTCTTAGGCTGACTTTTCCAGAGAAACAGAACCCGTGACCGTCATGTGTATAATTGTTAGGTGCCATCGAGTGGGTTCTGGCCCATCGTGACCCTCTGCACAACAGAAGTGAACATTGCCTGGACCTCTACCATATGCCTGAGTCCATGGTTCTTCTTCCTTTTGTTCACTGCCCCTCCACTTTCCCAAGCATGATGTCCTTCTCCAGGAACCGGTCTCTCCTGACAACAAGTCCAACCTATGTATGATGAAGTGTTGCCATCCTTGCCTCTAAGGAGCCTTCTGGTCGTACTTCTTCCTAGTGTGTGTCTAATATAGACATTTATATCAGAAAGGGAATTATAGAAGGGGAGTGCTACACACAGCTGTGAAGCACGCACGACTCAGTCCAGCTCTAGGGTGGGGGGCAGATGCCAGTGTGGGGGACCCTTGCCTGAGCCACAAAGCAAGAATCAGGAGGATAAACCAGGAGGTGTGCTGCTGGAGGCCACGTTGTACAGATTCAGGGTTGACAGGGAACATGGCGGGCTGCTGGCAGCTCCCAGAGGGTGCAGGCCACACCTTGGCCACCAGCCTAACGCCGAAGAAGCCAGACATAGGATTTTGGCTGGCAGGAAGAAGATAGAGCCAGTTCTTTACCACATTTCTTTAATAGATGTGCAGTAGGCCACATCCTCAAGAAGATATATGGCTACAACTTGAGTAAGGGGTTGCCTTGCTGCATAAGACATCCTGGAGGAATCCAAACTACTGAGGATCCTGGCCTAACTAAAACGCTGTCACAATAATGCTGCTTCTACTTTGTAGTTAACAAGGAGTATTCCAGAACAGATGCTTGTTTCTTCTAAAGACTGGTCCTAAAACAGGATATGTATATAAGCTGCAGGTGCTTTGTGGCGCCAGGGGAGCCCATGCAAACTTAGTGTCTGCATACTTATGTGTATTTTGTGTGGATCATAAAGTCTCGGTGTTGTGCGTCGGTATTTAAAAAATCTGATTCTCAAAGGAGTTTATCACCTCAGAGTTTAAGAACAATCGTTTGTGGAAAATGTAAGGCAGGTTATGCTTGCGCGGGCCTTGAGAGAGCTGGCAGACAGAGTGGAGAAGAGCAAGAGTAACTAGGCTCCTGTTTCCAGTCTGCTTTCTACGACATGCCAGCAACCAAAACAACATGAAGGATACATTTAGATGTTCATGGGGTCTTAAAAATATGTTTTTTCCAGAAATCAAGAAAATGCTCAAAATAAAAGAAAATAACAACAACAATTTAAAGAAATACACAACTGTATAATAGTTGGGGCTTGTCAAAGGGAAAGAGGAGCCAACTGCAAGAACGTCAGATGTCTAAAGATAGAACACTTTGGCAACAATATAGACAAAATAATATTGAATTATGAATAGAATTATAAAATAAGCATCCAAGAGTTTCTGTAGACATAAATTGGTGTGTAAATAAATAAGCTGGGTGGGGAAATAAACAAATGTCCTGTTCTCCATTTTTCAGATGATGGAGCAAACACCTCCCCTTTTAGATGTGGAGTGTATATTGTCTGTGACAGGTTTTATGTTGACTTGGGTGGCTTCAATTTTCCATTGCTATGATATGACTTAATGTGAACATCTATTTTATGGAATTTTCTGTAAAGCGGCCAAACAGTTGTGGGAAGAATAAGGTAGAGGACCATCTTCTGAATATGGTCACAGCCCTAATACAGTTGGGGGATGTTTCATTCAGGTATGTCCTACTAGGATAGATTGACTCTGTGCAGAAACTAGCTCCCTTCTACTGGATCTGGAAACTGCATCTGATTTGTCAACCTTGTGTTTGTCACCTGTAGATTCCAAAAGCCATCGGTTGATTGTGACCTTGTTTTCATTCAACCAATTTAAGATCCATTCAGTTCTGTAGTCATCAACCTGTAATCTTCCTGTTTCATCTTCCTGCTTCCTGTTTGTCAATCCCCGGAGCTCCATGATTTAGAGTAAGCCTCTAATTTAAATTTGACCCATTGATGTGAACTGGACCAGCCTTATCCAGTTCTACGGTTATGTGAGCCATTCTTATCTAAATCTCTTTCCATATGCATAAACATACAAGTGCTGCTGGCTCTCCTCCACTGGTGTAACACATTTGGTATCAGGTATGGATCTAGAGAAATAAATTCATAAAGATGAATTTTCAAAATTGGTTCTCTAATCGGATTAAGGCTGAAGGCACTGAGAACTCTGCCTCCACCAGGTAGCACAGATTAGTCTGTTACCACTAGTAAAGAAGGTGCTGTTAGTCCGTGGTATGCTATGGCAACGTTAATACTCAAAATAATAGTGGAACTCTGGATGACCATGTGTTTCATACGTAATGTCAGCATGAACAGTACAGGGAAGCAGGTTGGTTGGTGCGGCAGTGAGATTGTATGTCAACCTGAACTTGTATAGGAGTGGAGTCCAACCTGCCAGTCAGGTCACAGGTCACTGATGATGCCTTCTGAGAGGTGTGGCTTCTCTATAAAAGAAACCCTATTACTTTCCTATTGTGGAGTCTCTGGGCCTGCCTCCCTCTTCCTCTTCACCCTTCAGGTTCATCAACCTGGAGCGTAGGAATCTGAAGAGAGGCCCAGCCGGCATCAGAGCTATGAATTTGAGGTGTACTCATCAAGGATGCCTTCTTGATAAGAAACTTGCTTCCCCCCACCCAACAGTTTTTTGGGGCAAGTAATTTACACATTGTATAATTCCATAGTTCAATCATATCAAGGGGAATTGTTGAAATTTTCTTCTTGATATAAAATTCTTCCTTCTACGTATATGAGTGTCACTGGCTTTGTTTCTAGACAATCCAGCCTAACACATCTTGGTACTGGGAGTGGGGTGATAGAGAAATAAGTCAGGAAGAGGGAAGTTGGAAGCATGTCCAACCTTGGTCGCATGGAAATCATGTAGAGTTAGATTTTCCTTCTTCTTTATATGGCCAGGGGAGATTAGATATAGTCATGTATTTTAATCAGTTGGTTTCTGGAAAGGGCATGGGAAGTGAAACTTTTGATCCTTATACACTCACTGTCTTAGCATATTACCTGAAATGGAACAAAAGAATGTAATGGATTATAAGTTGGAAATCAGGGAAGTAAACTACCTTTTGGAATTTCCTGGAGAAAAAGCTTTGAAGCTTAGATACAAAGGCTGACAGAATGCCAGGCCCTGGTTTGTTACTTCCTGGGCCTCAAGGCAATATGAATATTAATGGAATAATATAGATAAGCAATGGTTGTATTTGAGTGTTTTAAGAATTGTTTTTAGGACCTGGCTGTACAAGATTATATTAAGTTCTCCGACTTATTGATATTGACATAATCTTAATACAAATAGATATTGAAAATTATAAATTTGTAAACCCACTAGCTTCAGTCTTTACAATTACAGACATTAAAAAGGCCATTAGGAATGGCTTGCAAGGAAATACTTTTGAAGACAAGGTAAAAGACTTAGTAAAGGTAAGCCCCTTAAGTGTCAGGATAGTTGCATTTGAAAAGGTAGGCAACTGAAATTGTAGAGACGAAGGGAGAAAAAAGGTCACTTTGGCTTTTTAAATCTTGAGTAAGTAGTTTGCTTGTAGATGTCTCTAGGCTGGAAAAATCTGTGCTCATCAGAGTCCTTCTTCTAAGATTTAATGTAAAGGGATCCTTCAGGCTCACTAGGAACCGATCTGTTTCCATTGTTGAATGGAAGTGGGGAAACAGCAGTGGAGAAACAGGCTGAGTCTGGCCACTGAACCCCCCTGGACCTGGTCCTCAGGTCCTCAGGGACTAGGGGAGAAATGAGAGCATGCTGGCTGGTCTGATGTAGAAAGAGTTTCAAGGAACCTGAGCCTATATCCTGAGGCGGTTAGATTGGTTGAGAAGCTGTGAAGGGTCCAGTAGTCTGAAGTCGGGGTAATTGCTTGGGAACTTCCTGGGTTGCTATAGCATCCATTGACCTAGCTTGGATGACTACGACTGAGTTGACTAGAACCCAGCCAGATGAAGAGGAAGATATTTGACTCTATGAGCTGGTGCATATTGCTGACTTAATGTAAGCCCTGCTATGTATTTTCTTTTGCTCATGGTTGCAGACACAAGGTTTAACTGGAGTAAAGATTATTACATCAAAGAGCATGCGTGCCACCTCAGAGCACTGGGTTCAAAGACACGGGTAGTTTAAAAATTGGATAACCAAAATAGGGGGAAGATAAAAGTATGAAGTAGCTGGCTTACAAACTTTCATGACTGGGAAAAGATGTTGATAGATGTATATGATTAAGATGTAGGCATTCATGAAATTTCAATTGGTAAGCAAAGAATTTTTTTGTTTTGTTCATTTATAGGATGTAAAATTTAAGTAGGTTTTAGTTTCATCCAGCTAAATCTAATTTTATCATCACCTTTGTTTAACTATTTCTGAATTTTAAGAGTTTGTTTAAAGTTTGTCTACAAAGACAGGTGTCAGGTTGACAAGTGGTAGACAGGCAGTTAAATTACATGTCACAATTACTTGTCACCTTGCAGTGGTGTATGGGGTGGAGTACAACCTGTCAATAAGGTCACAGCATGAGAGGCCTCTGAGGAGATGTGGCCTTTTAATGAGAGACAATGGGAGCCCTTTTCCTTTTTCTCAGCCACTTAGCCTTTCTGCTTGCTGAGGCTGTGCCTGCCCACGTGGGGCGACCCTACCACGAGATCTCACAGCACTGCGGCACATTTCCAAAGACCCTGGACCCACACAACTCTGCATCCACTGGTCTGTCAGCTCCCTGCTACCTTCTTCACTAGCAGCTCTGTGAGTCTGAAGAAGACCTTCACAAGTATCAGACTTATGAACTTCAGTGGGACTGGGTCGAAAGCTTTTATGATGTAACGTTGCTTCATAATATAAAGTTCTTTCTTATGAGTATACGAATATGATTTTGTTTCTCTTGACAACCCAGCCCAACACATTTGATATTATTTACAATAGATATAAGCTGGTTAAGGAAGGTGATGACCTTAGGGCTACAGAGGCCAAGTTCAAATGCTCCATAAAGGACCTCAAAGCTTCTACTTGTGCAATGAAAGAAAGCCTTTTTCCCCCTGATATTATTAAAAGCAAATCCAGAGTCTTATATGAGTAGCTTAAATCACCATTTAAGCTTAATTCTCAATCTAGAATAGTATCTAATGTTAAAGTGAGGGCAGTGATTGGAAATTAGTGAGACACTAAAACTTGGGCTGGAGATATAAGGCCCGATAATCTGGAAGTTCTGGATATTGAATCCCTGGATTCCACTGATGCACTCCAACCACCAGTACCACCTCTACCAACTGAAGAGATGAATCCATTCTCCCCTTAAAACCAGTCTCTTTTTACCTACACAAGAGATTAGCCCAACTATGCCTGGTGATATGGCTTGTAGTGCTGTGTTTGGAATATGACCTGCCATGGATGCCTCATAAATACTGCGGAAAGTTCCCATGAACCACCCTCAGCACCCATTATTGTTTCTAGACCGACATTGTTTTGTTTTGTGAGCAAATATATGCTTCTACTGGCACCTGGTTTGTAGCTGTTGATCCGGACAACGCCCTTTTCTCAATTCCATGTTGAGAAAGGACCATCAGACGCAGTTTGTTTTCAGCTGCCCGTCTGAATGTGGACAGCGGCAGCACTCAAGCCCCATTTCCTTGACCTCTCTGAAGAGGTTCGACACTGTCTGAAGTGCAGTCATGGAGAAAAATCCTCCCAATGGATAGAACTTTGAGCGACACACCTGGGTGCTCAGTTGTTTGGATGGAGAATGGGCCAAATGTGACACTGAATACTGACTCACGGATGGGGCCAATGGTTTGTTTGGATGGTCCGGGATTTGGAAGGCATGTGGTTAGAAAATTATGGCAATGTGGCAAGAGGTGAAGATATTTTGTCTCATGTGAATGTTCACCAAAGTGTTACCTCTGCAGCTGAGTAATTTAACAAACAGGTGGATAGGTTACATGCTCTGTGGAAACCAGGCTCCCTCTTTCCCAGCCACTCCTATTATTATCCAATTGGCAACGGAACAACGTGGCATGGTAGCAAGGATGACGGTTGTGTGTGGGCTCAACAACATGGACTTCTACTTACCAAGGCTGACTTGACTGCTTCACTTCTGGTTGCGCAATCTGCCAGCAGCAGACGAAACCAACGCTGAGTTCAAGATGTGGAACCATTCCTTGGGGAGCATAACCAGCAACTTAGCAACAGGCTGGTTACATTGGATTACTCCCATCATGGAGAGGACAGTATTTTGTTCTTCCTGGAATAGACACTTACTCTGGACTTGGCCTTCCCTGCATACAGTCCTTCTGCCAAACTATCATCTGTGGACTTGTAGAATGTACTGTCTATCTATGGGTGTGTTAGTTTGGTTTCTCTAGAGAAGCAAAACCAGTTATACTTGGATGTGTATGCATAGGTAAATATAGAAAAAATTAATATCAAGAAACACCTTACACAGCTTTCCAAGTAGGTGAGTTCAGTCCAGTTCATGTCTATCATTCAGGTGTCAGCCGAAGGCTTCTCTAACTTGTGGAGCCTTGGAAGCTGAGGAAAGGAAATAGGACGATGAAGCAAGAGGGCCATAGGCAGGTGGATGCTGAATTAATGAATCAGAGGTCAGCAGTTTGTGAATGGCTCCTGAGATCAGAAAAAAAAAGAGATCTATGAACAAACACAGGCTTTAGCTCCAGCAGGTGAAGGGTCAAAATACAACTTGATTCTGCTTAGGATCACTCTCTTATACCCCCAAATGTGTCATCTGGCTGCAACCTGATTTTTAAAAAAATTCTATAAATCATTTTATTGAGAACTCATACAGCTCTTATCACAATCCATCCATCCATCCATCCATCCATCCATCCATCCATCCATCCATCCATCCATTGTGTCAAGCACATTTGTACATTTGTTGCCATCATCATTTTCCTAGCATTTTGTTTCTATTTCAGCCCTTGGTATCAGCTCCTCATTTCCCCACACCCTTCCTTACCCTCCCTCCCTCGGGAACCCTTGATAATTTATTATTATTTTTTTCATGTCTTACACTGACCG
This sequence comes from Tenrec ecaudatus, assembly GCF_050624435.1. Lineage (NCBI taxonomy): Eukaryota > Metazoa > Chordata > Mammalia > Afrosoricida > Tenrecidae > Tenrec > Tenrec ecaudatus. The sequence goes on from NC_134531.1 coordinate 298,253,059, forward strand.
ATGTCTCCCTTCACCCACTTTTCTGTTGTCTGTCCCATGGGAGAGAGTTACATGTAGATTATTGTGATTGGTTCTCCCATTCTCCCCCCACCATTCCCTTCCCCTCCTGGCATAACTGCTCTCTTTATCGGTCCTGAGGGGTTTATCTGTCCTGTATTCCCTGTGTTTCCAGCTCATATCTGTACCTGTGTACATGCTCTGGTCTAGCCTGATTTGTAAGGTAGCATTGGGATCATGATAGTGCGGTGAGGGTGGTGGGGAAGGATAAAAGTAACTAGAGGAAAGTTGGATATTTCATCGGTACTATACTGCACCCTGACTGGCTTGTCTCCTCCCTTTGACCCTTCTATTAGGGGATGTCCAGTTGCCTACAGATGGGCTTTCAGTCTCCACTCCATACTCCTCTTCATTCACACTGATATAATTTTTGGTTCTGGGTTTTTGATGCCTGATACCCGATCCCATTGACACAGTGATTGGTGTACTTCTTCCATGTGGACTTTGTTGCTTTTCAGCTAGACGGCTGCTTGTTTATCTTCAAGCCTTTAAGACCGCAGACACTATTTCTTTTGATAGCTAGGCACCATCAGCTTTCTTCACCATGTTTGCTTATACACATATTTTGTCTTTAGTAATTGTGTCGGGAAGGTGAGCATCACTGAATGTTATTAGAACAAAGTGTTCTTGCATGGAGGGAGTACTTGAGTAGAGGCCTACTATCTGTCTGCTACCTTAATTACTTAACATATATATATATATACATAGATCTATTTCCCTATCTTATTATATATAAATATATTGACATATGTACATGCCTGTCTTTGTACCTCTGTAAATGTTCTTTGCCTCCAATTGTTCCCTCTATTACCCTTTAATTTCCTCTTGTCCCACTACCATATCTCCCAGGAATTGTCGGTCCCATTGTTTTCTCCTCCAGATTGTTTATCCTGCCTATCTTTTCTTGATACACATGAAAAGACAATAATAAGCACAAAACAAGAAAAGAAAACATCAACAACAAATAACTATCAACAACAAAAGAAAAGCCTATAAATAGTTACAGGTCTATTTGTTGACCATTAGGAGTGTTTACCGGTCTAGTCTGATGGGACACACTGGGACCAAAGTCGATTTTTGGTATTCCCCGAAGACTTCATTGCTTTGCTCCCCTGCTGCTCTGTTGCATACCCTTAGCATTTCACCCCAATGTGGTGGGATCAGATCGGGCACAATTCCCACACTGTGCCTCCAGTGTTGTCCCTCCTAGTGCTATGAATCAGTGAGGGACATTGGGTTTTGTGTTTGGGGCCAGCCCTACGGTCCTCTTGTGCATTGGGTGCTCTGAGCAGGAATATTGTGCTCGGGGCTTGGTGGGCCAGGATGTGTTCCCTTTAGTCAGGTTTACCCCTAGATATTTCACGGTGTGCTTGGCTATTGTGAAGGATATTATCTTTTCGATCCCCTCTTCCATGGACTTGTCCTATGTGTATAGAAGTCTGATAGACTTCTGTTTGTTGAACTTGTATCCTGCCACACTGCAATATTCAACTATCACTTCCAGTACTCCCCTTGTGGAACTTTTGGGATTTTCCATATATAAAACTATATCTTCTGCAAATAACAATAGTTTCACATCTTCCTTTTGCAGGCAAATACCTTTGATGTCTTTTCTTTGCCTTATGTTATTAGCTAGAACTGCCAGTACTATGTTAAATAGGAGTGGGGACAAGGGGCATCCTTGTGTGGTCTCCTT